>NC_086154.1:219521729-220793729 GCF_035149785.1 Candoia aspera | reverse complement strand
AGGTTCCTTCTGTTCCATAAATGTTGTTAGACTTTCTCCATACTTTTGCACATATTAATTAAAGTTCAAATGCTACTTGTCAGATGCCTGTAATTCTACATCTCAGGCTATTCAATACATAATTTCCAATTTCTTCCCTATTTTAATATGTTGGCTATTTACCATCACAGAATTTTGAGATGCCACATGACATTGTTGCTTCAGAAGACAGAACAGTATATGTTGGTGATGCTCATGCCAACATGGTGTGGAAATTCGCAACCACAGAAAGTAAGATATTTTTGCCATTACAAGCATTAATATTTCCAGATAAAAAGATGATATTCTTAATGCTTCTGTACATTACATCTTAATGAATGTGGGCCAAGGTTTTTTGAAAAAAAGTTATAATGCCACTTGATGCATTAACAAATAGGACAAAGAATTTCTGTGCTTCCAGTTCAGGCTAAGGGAACAACCTATTTTGGATAGCTTTAATCACTTAGATGAATTTTCCTCCAACATTAAATCAGAATATTTCCCAATGCCTGGGATTGATTGATATTATAATTACTATGTTCAGAAATTTAATTATTTTAAGTGTTCACAAATTGATGTTACATGCTATATAATATCTTGGATTTTTTTTCTCAAAGCCAAAAGTAGGGGAAAAACACTTAAAAATACAGTTAATACGATTAAAATGTTCAAGCAAATTCAAAAGTTAATTTGGAAGTTATTTTTGTTTAAATACTTGTAAGTATTTTAGACATTATAGCTATTATATATACAGATGGCCCTCATTTTCCAGTGTTGCATTATCCATGTTTTTAGAGGCCAGATCAGGTATATGTGTAAAGAGTTTTGCATATCCCTGGTTTTTATTTTGACTTTGCTAATTTATTTATTTGGTAAGTTTGTATAGCCACCCATTTCATATATGTGACTCTGAGCAGTGTACAAAGTTAAAAACACAAAACAATACAACAAAATATTCAAAAAATAACAAAAATAATTAAAAAATTAAAAAACAATAAAACATTAAAAAAAACCATAATCTGCAGGAGAGCACATTCAGTTTCTCTAGCAATACAGCCACTTTGCAGGCTCCATACCCATGTTACCAGATCACTAGGCCAGATGGCAAAGCCATGTCTTCAGGCCCTTCTGGAAGTCCAGCAAGGTCAGGGCCGATCTAACCTCAAGGGGAATGATGTTCCAAATGGTAAGTGCCATGGCAGAAGAGGTTCTCCTCCTGGGTGCTGTCAGGTGACATTCTCTTGTGGACAGGACCTGCAACGTGCCCTTCCTGATGGGATGGGTAGATGTGATTGGGAGGAGGTGTCCCTCAACCCGGCCCCAGAACATGTAGGGCTTTATAGATCATTACCAGTACCTTGAGTTGAACCCAGAAGCAAATTGGTAACCAGTGTAGCTCGTGGAACAGAGTTGTAACATGTGCTGATCTAGATGCTCATGTAACTGCCCGCACTGCTGCTCCATATGATTTCTTGTGGCAACTGGCCATCTCCTCCTTCTAAGTAACTCACTTGGCTGTTAATAGAGAGTCACCCCACTCACATCAAGTGGCTTATGCTGGCTTCTCAACTCCATGCAGCTGTTTCTCAATTTCAAAGGAAAAGTCTCTTAATATGTCACTGGCACTCGGGGCTGCCCACATATTGCTCATGGCGATCTCTTGATTGGCGCTGCTCAGAACCTGCAAATTAATAAGATTGTTTTCAAATTTGATTAAGGGGCTCATTTACATTGTGATCTAAACATATTTTAACATTTAATTGAAACTTGTAAATTCAAATTTAAAATTACTTTAAATCAGATGGCTCATATTTTAAGGCTAAGGCTAATGTGTATATCTTTATAGAATTGTATCTTGTACTGGTCAGTGACCGTAATAAAATTGAACTGAACCTGCTGAGGGCTCAACTTTTGATACCATGACCCATAGTATCATTCTGGGTTGGTTCATGTTTGGATTTCCAAATTCTAAAGGAGATGCCAGGGGATTATGGCTCTGCCTCTAGGCAGTTGTTTTTGCAGGCTCCTAAAGCTCTATTTTCCTAGCCGTGGGGTTAGGTGTTTGTGAAACCCGTTGAATTTTTTTTTAAGTGGTGGTGGTGGTGTTTTGTCCATGCAGTCATGTTTTTAACTGTTTTTAAATTACATATTTGAAATATTGTAAGCTGCCCAGAGTCTTTTTGGAGATAGGTAGCCTTAAATATCCAATAAATAAATAAATTTTCATTCTATATATTTCTCAGCAGCCACGTGAAACTACTGTGAATTATAATCTGGTTGATACACAGCTATAATCTTTTCAGTGGATGTTGGTGAGAAAAATAATGTTTTGAACCGTCGGAGCTAGACTAAGTGTAATCAAATCCAAACAAGACCAATGAGAATTGTAACTTTTGCTCTTTTAGAGATTCACCAAGATGATTTGCAATATTAAATCCTGTGTTGCCAAGTCTGGCTTTATTACCTTGTTAAAGAGATCTCTTCATCCCAGGTTGTTCCTTAGCATCTGGCATACAGTGTCCATTGACAAGCCAGCTGAGAATCGTAGTCACTCTACTGTGCAAATGGTTTCATTTTCATTTTCCTGTGCCATTTTCACATCTTGTTAACCTAAATAAGTTGTTCCCACTGGAATATTTGCTGTCACTTGGTCACTGAAGTTGGCACTCGTTCTTGGCTGAGAGTGTCTCTCAGTATTTCTTTGCTTAAAGTCATCAAGAGATTACTCTGTTTCAGATTCTTTTTTTCCATTTTATATTTTTAAAAGCATAATAAAACAACGAAGTGAAGAAATTTAAAACCAGAAATAGGTAAGAAGAATGAAAGGACTGAAAGGATTCCCAGATCACAATTTTTGTGATTGTTATAAATCACCTGCCAATCTATTACACACCAAAGAATAAACGTTTTGTGCTGATATTTTGGGTTCATGTTGCTGATTTCCTGGGTTAAAACAAACAAACTATTATTTATTTTGAAAGAAATGTACTACTAACTATATACTACTTATAGTATAACCCCTGCTATTCTTCTGAGTTGCTGTGCATTCTTATACTTGCAACATCAATTATGTATCACAACTGGTGACCATTGCTGGTTCAATGAATCACAGACATCACAGTGCCTCAAAAGCAATTTCTGTGTTTCAGAAATGGAACATCGGTCTGTTAAAAAGGCTGGGATTGAAATACAGGAAATAAAAGGTTAGTCTTTTTTTTCTGCCGTTTAGGGTCAGGGGAAGGTGTTGGTTCTGAACAGAAATGTGCAAAGTGCTTCAACTCAAAACATTCTGACCTCAAAGAAGCTGTTCTGATTTCCCTGACTCTGTGTTTGGAGAGTTTTGTTTCAAGGCTGGTACAAAACCCACTGTTTTGTCCCAGGCATGAAAAGGAAATCGTTTGTTACAAGAGGAGTTGCTTTGAGTGTTGCAACAGTTCTGAGCACTGCAATGGGCAATTGTTCTGTAGCTTATGCATGAGTGTTCTTTGAAGACCCCCTATTCCCAAAGCATCAACAAAGTTTTGAACTTAGGGATAGTTTGAAAGCAGTGCCCTCACCATTCCACAGTACCCTATCTAGAGCTGCAGAACAATAGGAATGACTAAACATTGAGCTGTAGCTGTTCAAAGGCTGGTTGCCCCAGCCTTCCCATTATATTTTCCAACAATCTCGGGGATGGACTGACTTTGGGCTTAAAGTCTACACAATCCTTGGGATTGGCTTGCAAAACTCAGAGCCAACAAAGCCTCAACACTCAACGCAGGAGTTCCCTCCTATCTTATCTGCAAAATATGCAGACTGTGCTGTGTTTAGAAAAGGGAAGCTTGGCTTGGAAACACTGTATCTGAGAAGGCATGAGTGTGGTCACTGACAACAAATTGAACACGAGACAGCAGTGTGAGACAGCTGCTTGAAGGGCTAGTGCAGTTCTGGGCTGCATTAGAAGAAATGTCATGTCTAAGATATGTGAAGTCATTATTCTGCTCTAGTCAGTTCTAGTGAGATTAACCCAGGAGTATTCTGTGTGATTCAGGGTGCCACATTTCCAGAAGGATATTGACTAGTTAGAGAGGGTTCAAAAAGGGTTGAAGAAAATGATACAGGAACTTGACATCATGCACTGTGAGGATAGGTTGAAGGAACTTGGGAAGTTCTACCAGGTGAACAGATGACTGAAGGGAGAAAAGATGTTCAGGTATGTAAAAGGAAGTTACAGGAAGGGTAGTCAATAATTATTTTCCATGGCTACAGAAACTAGAGGCAGAAATAATGGGTATAAATAGCAGCTATCTAGATTTCATTTAAGTATAAGAAAAAACTTCTTGATGTAAGGTCTGTACAAAGCAGAACAGTATAGCTATGGAGGTTGTGGGTTCTCCATTTGAGTCTGTGCAGCTACCTCTTATGGATGGTATAATTGGTTTTCCTGCACACTGCTGAGGATAAGACTAGATTATTCTTGCAAAACAACAAATCTGTGATTATGCAGATGCTTGTCTGGAAAATACTTGTCATGTAAATTAAAAGGATATAACTTGACACAAAGAAAAAGGTTATTCTTAAATATTAAATAGTATGATCAGCTTCTTTTAGGCAATGAGTTTCAGCCACAGATAGGAACTAAGTGTTCCTGGTGCAGAAATTTTGACAGTGGCAGAATGGAGTAGCATGAATTATAAGGAGGAGGAACATTAAAAGCATAACCCTTCTTTTATTTTTAAAATCCTTCTGAAGTTTATTTAATCATGTATTATTTATAGTACTTTGAAAAATCGCTGTAAAAAAGTGATTTCACCATTGGAAAGGATCCAATATAAAGTAATGACAATATAATTGAACCTAAAAACAAAATTTGAATAGAATAGCGTGAGTGAATATTGATGCTCTTTCCCTTCCATCCGTTTTGGTCCTTTTGGACTGGCCACAAACATACTATAGGATCAAACGCACACATTGCTGCCCATGCCTTTTATGACAGCAAAAGCCACCTCCAGAATACAGCAGTTATCACACCAAATCAAAGACTGTCCGTGGGAATCTTGTTTGTCAATCATGAAGCACTATACTGAGCACTATAGAGCTCATCTTCAGCAAAGGATCGTTACCTTGTCGTGGTGCTGGAGTTTGAGCACCTCAGTGATGCCATGAGCTAAACCATGAAGGGCCACCCAAGACGGGAAGGTCATGACAGAGAGGTCAGACTAAATGCGATCCCTGGGGAAGGTAATGGCAAGCCACCCCAGTATTCTTGCCGTGAAAACTAAATGGATCAGTACAACCAGAGATATGTCGGTATACCATCGGAAGATGAGACCCCCAGGTCGGAAGATGGTCAAAATGCTACTGGGGAGGAACAGAGGATGAGCTCAACTAGCCCCAGACGTGATGACGCAGCTAGCTCAAAGCTGAAAGGACGGCTAGCGGCCGACGGTGCTGGTGGTGAACGGCGAATCCGATATTCTAAGGATCAACACACCATTGGAACCTGGAATATAAGATCTATGAGCCAGGGCAAATTGGATGTGGTTATTGGTGAGATGTCAAGATTAAAGATAGACATTCTGGGCGTCGGTGAACTGAAATGGACTGGAATGGGCCACTTCACATCAAATGACCACCAGATCTACTACTGTGGACAAGAGGACCACAGAAGAAATGGAGTAGCCTTCATAATTAATAGTCAAGTGGCTAAAGCAGTGCTTGGATACAATCCAAAAAACGACCGAATGATCTCAATTCGAATTCAGGGCAAGCCATCTAACATCACAGTGATCCAAATATACGCCCCAACCACAGATGCTGAAGAAGCTGAAGTAGAGCAGTTCTATGAGGATCTGCAGCACCTGCTGGACAGCACACCTAAAAGAGATGTTATGTTCATCACAGGAGACTGGACTGCTAAGGTGGGCAGTCAAATGACACCTGGAATTACAGGTAAGCATGGCCTGGGAGAACAAAACGAACAAACACTCTCTTCCAACAACCTAAGAGACGGCTTTATACATGGACTTCCCCAGATGGACAACACCAAAATCAGATTGACTACATCCTTTGCAGCCAAAGGTGGCGGATATCTGTACAGTTGGTAAAAACAAGACCTGGAGCTGACTGTAGTTCAGATCACGAACTTCTTATTGCACAATTTAGGATCAGACTCAAGAGATTAGGGAAGACCCACAAATCAGCTAGATAAGAGCTCACTAATATTCCTAAGGAATATGCAGTGGAGGTGAAGAATAGATTTAAGGGACTGGACTTAGTAGACAGGGTCCCAGAACAACTATGGACAGAAGTTCGCAACATTGTTCAGGAGGCGGCAACAAAATACATCCCAAAGAAAGAGAAAACCAAGAAGGCAAAGTGGCTGTCTGCTGAGACACTAGAAGTAGCCCAAGAAAGAAGGAAAGCAAAAGGCAACGGTGATAGGCAAAGATATGCCCAATTAAATGCAAAATTCCAGAGGTTAGCCAGAAGAGATAAGCAATTATTTTTAAACAAGCAATGCGCAGAAGTGGAAGAAGACAATAGAATAGGAAGGACAAGAGACCTCTTCCAGAAAATTAGAAACATTGGATGTAAATTCCAGGCAAAAATGGGTATGATCAAAAACAAAGATGGCAAGGACCTAACAGAAGAAGAAGAGATCAAGAAAAGGTGGCAAGAATATACAGAAGACCTGTATAGGAAGGATAACAATATCGGGGATAGCTTTGAGGGTGTGGTCAGTGAGCTAGAGCCAGACATCCTGAAGAGTGAGGTTGAGTGGGCCTTAAGAAGCATTGCTAATAACAAGGCAGCAGGAGACGACGGCATCCCAGCTGAACTCTTCAAAATCTTGCAAGATGATGCTGTCAAGGTAATGCATGCTATATGGCAGCAAATTTGGAAAACACAAGAATGGCCATCAGACTGGAAAAAATCAACTTACATCCCCATACCAAAAACGGGAAATACTAAAGAATGTTCAAACTATCGAACAGTGGCACTCATTCACATGCCAGTAAGGTAATGTTCAAGATCCTGCAAGGTAGACTTCAGCAGTTCATGGAGCAAGAATTGCCAGATGTACAAGCTGGGTTTAGAAAAGGCAGAGGAACTAGGGACCAAATTGCCAATATCCGCTGGATAATGGAAAAAGCCAGGGAGTTTCAGAAAAACATCTATTTCTGTTTTATTGACTATTCTAAAGCCTTTGACTGTGTGGACCATAACAAAGTGTGGCAAGTTCTTAGTGGTATGGAGATACCAAGTCATCTTGTCTGCCTCCTGAAGAATCTGTATAACGACCAAGTAGCAACAGTAAGAACAGACCACGGAACAATGGACTCATTTAAGATTGGGAAAGAAGTACGGCAGGGCTATATACTCTCACCCTAGCTGTTCAACTTGTATGCAGAACACATCATGCGACATGCTGGGCTTGAGGAATCCAAGGCTGGAGTTAAAATCACTGGAAGAAACATTAACAATCTCAGATATGCAGATGATACCACTTTGATGGCTGAAAGCGAAGAGGAACTGAGGAGCCTTATGATGAAGGTGAAAGAGGAAAGTGCAAAAGCTGGCTTGCAGCTAAACTTCAAAAAAACCAAGATTATGGCAACCAGCTTGATTGATAACTGGCAAATAGAGGGAGAAAACATAGAGGCAGTGAAAGACTTTGTATTCCTAGGTGCAAAGATTACTGCAGATGCTGACTGCAGTCAGGAAATCAGAAGACACTTAATCCTTGGGAGAAGAGCAATGACAAATCTCGATAAAATAGTTAAGAGCAGAGACATCATACTGACAGCAAAGGTCCGCATAGTTAAAGCAATGGTGTTCCCCATAGTAACATATGGCTGTGAGAGCTGGACCATAAGGAAGGCTGAAAGAAGGAAGATCGATGCTTTTGAACTGTGGTGTTGGAGGAAAATTCTGAGAGTGCCTTGGACTGCAAGAAGATCAAACCAGTCCATACTCCAGGAAATAAAGCCAGACTGCTCACTTGAGGGAATGATATTAAAGGCAAAACTGAAATACTTTGGCCACATAATGAGAAGACAGGACACCCTGGAGAAGATGCTGATGCTAGGGAGAGTGGAGGGCAAAAGGAAGAGGGGCCGACCAAGGGCAAGGTGGATGGATGGTATTCTAGAGGTGACGGACTCGTCCCTGGGGGAGCTGGGGGTGTTGATGACCGTCAGGAAGCTCTGGCATGGGCTGGTCCATGAAGTCACGAAGAGTCGGAACCGACTAAACGAATAAACAACATAGAGCTCATAGTATATGGAGGATTGTTGAGGTACACACTTTATAAATTGATTGTGTGGATAAAATAAGCAGTGTTTCATTTTGTGCACAAAGAATGCATTTTGACAATTAAAACAATTAATTTTTTTCAGCAATTACATGATGCACATGAGATGAACTGCGAACAGTTGATTGTGCTGTCATTGATCCTGACTTTCTATTAAGCAATTATCATACTTGTCCTCTTCAAGTACAATTTTTGCAGGGGAGGGAGGGTGGCAGACAACCTTGCAGCACAAGTATCTTAAAGTTGGTATTTAAAAGTGGCAATATGTGTTCTGAAGTGAACTGTTATATTGTAGTAGATTCTGCATGGATCAAAAGAGTTAATCTGTGTTCAATCTCTTCTTTCCTCAAAAAAAAAGCAGAGGCAATTATAGAAGGCACACTGACAAGGAATCCCACATCAAAAGAATTGTTAAAGAAAGAAGAAAGGCATCCAGTTGTCCAGCAAGCTAGCAGTTCCGTTTCTTTTGTTCTTATTACAACACTTCTAATTATTCCAGTAGTTGTCCTCTTGGCAATTGCCATATTTATTTGGTGGAGAAAGGCAAGAATCTATGGAGGTAATTAATCTGTGTTTAACCTGGTAACAACCAGCTTTTGATATCAATGCCTTTATGGAAAAAAAACATAGTAAAACTTTGAGAATGCTAATTTCCCACTGCCATACCATAGTCAATTTCTGGTAATGGAACTGGCTTCAAAAATGCACATTGTTGTACCTTTGTCCTGTCAAATCAGGACATATTTTAACATTCTTATTTTCAGTCCAGTTTGCAATTAGGATGAATGTTCTTGTGGTATCTGGGATATTACTTTGAGTTTATAGCATTGCTTATCCTGAAAGGGAATATGTATGTCTACATGCATAAAAAGGATTGTTGAAGTGGTCTTGCTGTTTTGTTTAGCTTTTCCTAGACAAGACAGTATGGAAACACCCAGCTCCTTTGGGTGTTTCCACTGTATTCTTTAGAATCTATTCTGGCATTGATTTTTTCTGTCAGCCAAATAGCTCTACTTCCTGTTTTTAACTTCTTGTAAAACAGTCTTTGCAATGCTCCATAATTATGGCAGCACTCAAAAAAATATACACAGCAGCATCAAAGGTAAAAGTAAACTGTTAAAACCTGTTCCCTAGCCAGTTCTATAAACATGTCAATGCAATTATTAAAGCATTATTTTCAGAAAAGAATTGCATTTGTGGACTAATGCCCCTTGAAATTCCATACCAGCTCTTCAAGGAATGACAGCCTCAGGTGTGCTTTTGAGTAAAAAAAGGGATGAAAGCAGATAAGATGCCTAACCCTCTCCTCTCATTGCCTTTATTAGGCCCCAGATCACTTTTCTTCCCCTGTGTTCTCCTGTAGGCCTTGAAGCCCCATTAATTGTTAAAATTCAGCATCACAGTTTATTTCCAAATTTAACTTGTCAGTATTTCTTTTGAAGCTTTAAATTTCAGATTTGGGTGGATGATTAGTACCAGAAATATACCCTTCTCCTTCTTTATGCCCAATTTTTTCGTATATTATCCTCCCAAACACTCTATAATATACATATATAGCCTTGGCCTGAAAACGATTGCCTCCCCAACTGAACATACAAAATCCTTTCAGTAATACTGTAATTTTTATGAGGAAAGTCATACTTTATCCAAGAAATATTATTTAACCAAGATATACCTTAAGAGCTTGAATTCACAAATACTATGTGCAGTTTTCTCTCCAAGTGTGAGATTTTTCAGAAAGAAAATTTAAGTATCTGAAGTAGTGTGAAAGCTTATTAATAGTAGTATGAATACCATATTATGAAAACCAGCTTAGTTTTGCTAAGTTTAAAAGTGTGTCTGTGTCCTTATGTGTGTGTGTGTGTGAGAGAGAAAGAAAAGAATATGAATTATGAATCATGGGGTGTCTATTATAAAAGGAAATTAAAACAATTTATATAGTTTTAGCTTCTTAGTTGACTTTGACATTTTTCAGCGGCACCAGAAAAAAAAACTCCATCTGTCAGAAAATCTGGTCTTTAAGTTTAGCTTGGTAAGTAAAATATACTTCAAGGAATCATTGGCAGAACAGAACATTTGTAAATCAGAGGCCTGATAGTAATACTCTGCTATATAGTTTTGTTTCTCTTAAATGTTTTGCTTCAGGTAATTTCAATTTAGAATTCTTGCTCCTAATTTACATATATGTGTCATTCTTATAGGTGATGCTGATCGTAAACTTGATTCAAGCTCAGGTAGAATTCTGGGCAGATTTAGAGGTGAGTAAAGGAAAAGATGTAGTGTTGCCTTTCTAAAAGTTAAAAGATATTTCCCTTGCACGCTCTCTCGTATGTATTGTCTTTCCTCTGATAATGAATCTGCAGTTACTCCTGATGAGAAAGCTGTAATGATGTTGGTGAGTCATCTTATATACTGCCCAAAGCCTTTGGGAACTGATGATTGCTTAGATGAGGAACACAGGCAAAGCAGGGAACAGGACTGAGCAATTGATCTCTCTTCCTCAGACTTGCCTTTTGTCTAAAAATGAAGAAAAGTATTGGCTGCAGTGGTTTCTGTCAACCTAAATTCAAAATATCCCTGAGCTAATTTTAAGCAAAGAGAGGCATAGGGTTAGAGGAGAGTATGGGAAGAAAGCAGAGCCTATTATACTTGAAGACCAAACCCTGTTTTGTGCCTGTATCATGTCTCACTTGACAGGAAATAAAAGAGGAAAAAGGTATAGGTTGCCTTTGGTTGGGAGACAGAGGACAGTTCTATTTCTTTTATGGTGTTCCTTGATGTTAACCACAGCAAGCTCTCCAAGAAGGGGCTGTTAAGCTAACAAAGATGAAACCTGAAAGACCAGAATAATGTGTAGTAACTAACATGTCTGAATGATAACAACATGAACCACATCCTAAAGTTGATTTCCATTGCAGGAAAAGGAAGCGGGGGCCTCAATCTTGGGAATTTCTTCCCAAGCCGTGCAGGCTACAGTCGAAAAGGCTTTGACAGACTTAGTACTGAAGGGAGTGATCAGGAAAAAGAAGAGGATGCTACGGATTCAGAAGAGGAGGATCCCATTCCTCAGCCTCCAGCGATACCCTCGTCTTCTTCCTGAAACTGGCCTTTGATCGCTACACTGAGTCTACAAAGATTGCCAGATTTAGCACGTTTTAAGATTTTACGTATTTAATTGTAAACTGTACTAGTCCTTTATGAGGCTGTACACAGTTTTATTTTTGATTTTGTTTTTCCTCCCCTCCCCTTTTGCTTCAGTTCAGTTTGGGAGTGTGAACATTTCATATCAGTGCCATTGTTTTATGTGAACCTTTTAATAAAGCAGGGCAATCCCACTTCAATTGCAGTAATGCTTTTAAAATAGTAATATTTGCTCATTTCAATTAGGGACCTTCTCTATATTTGTAAATAAGTCCCAGCCTCAGCTTTAAGAATACTTTTGGTTTTCAGTTTTTCTTTGGTGCCTTTTCACTTTTGATGCCCTTAATCTATCCAGAGCAGAGAGAATACAGTGCCACAATGAAACAGAGCCACTAAATCCCCTATTTTTTAAAAAAAATTGCTATTATTCTATTACTTTAAAGGAAAGATTTTAAAAGTCTCTATTTATAATTGGGCTTTTTTTCCTCCTCCTCCTCCTCCTCCTCCTCCTCCTCGCCTAGACTTTGTGTGTTTCCAGGATGTCTTATTTTTAGATGGCTACACTGTTAGAACACTATTTTCAGAAGCTGAATGTAACTTGTGTAATAAAGTGTTCGCAGAGCATTAGCTGTCAAAGTGGAATTTTTACATTTGGGGCAAAGGGGAACTGGCTTTGGAGACAGCCCAGTTAAACCACCACCAATCCCCAAAGAAGCTTAACAAAACACACCAACTGAAAAACTCAAGTGTTATTTTGTATGAAAGAAGATGCTTTGTTAAGGAGTGCTTTTTTAAAGAGAAAAAAGCAAATCAAAAAGTTAAAAAAATTTTGTTAAAATCAAAAAGTTAAAATTTCATTAGCTGTATAAATTCATGTTGTTGGGGGTCGTCTTAAAGAAAAAAAATCTGGCCTGTATATCCAAACTCCAGGCATATACCAAAATAAAAACATTGCTGGAATTAACAGGAAACCTGTGTGTCAACTTGCATCAGAACTGGTTTTGTTCCTGTATCTTTCCTCAGTTATATGGTATAGTCCTGGTTATCATATCAGCCTGGTTTTAAAATCTGGCATTTTAAAGCTATTTAGAATGCGCGAAATATTTAATAGATACATATTCCAATAGCAACCAGCAACCAATATTCTCCGTATTGCATATGGGCTAAAGATGGGAGGAAAAGGATACCCAAAATGGAATTCATGGCAAAAGTACTATTTGAAGTACGGCTTCCTGATTATGACATAATTTCTAGGCAGGTCTACTCAGGAGTAAGTCTTATTGTGTGAGCAAATAAAAATAACCTTTCTCAAACAGTCCCAGTTTATCTCACTACTGAAAAAATGTGTATGCATTGGTACAATATGAATATATCTTGTATATGCATCACACACAGCTTGTGTGCTTCTACAGAACCCAATTGGAGAACTAGAACTAAGAAGCAGGTTGGAAGTACACCTGTTCCAAGCTGTTCCCATGTTTTGATTTGCTCTTTTTCAACACAACTGTAACCTGAGGAGTGTTTCCCATTTTTTCTCTGAAGAGACATACACCTACTTTTTCATTTTTTAATGTTTGTTGTGCTTTTTTTTGAGGTTAGTATTACTACTATTGAAATATCTTTCCATACAGGCATTTTTGTGGCTTGGCAAACACTACCTTGTAGTCCCATTGCCACTAAGCTGACCAAAGTCTTTGAACAGAATGCCTTCAGATGGTTTGTACTGCAGGGTTAATATGGGCTTTCAGCGTTGATCACATGAGCATTCTGTAATATGCAGGAGACTGAGAGTTCTAGTCCCGCCTGAGGCATGGAAGCCGGCTGGGTGACCTTGGGCCAGTCTCTCTCAGCCCAACTCACCTCACAGGGTGGTGGTTGTGGGGAAAAGAGGAGGAAGAAGTATTAGGTATGTTTACCGCCTTGAGTTATTTATAAAAACAATAACAAAGGTGTGGAAATAAATAAATAAAGCTGCTTTAGCTTCTCTGGCCTGGGAGCCACTATGCCCCTTTTTTCTATTGGTGGCTCTATCTAATCTCCAATGATAGTCCTACATCCATCTTGTAGGCCAGGCTCCATTTCAAGTTCCACATCAGGTTTCTCTCACTGATACCAGTATAGAGACTTTTATATTTTACGATTTCAAGAAATAAAATTTTTTTAAAAAAATTATTTTCTATACCGCCTTTGTTATTTTTATAACTAACTCAAAGCAGCGAACATACCTAATACTCCTTCCTCCTCCTATTTTCCCCACAACAACTCTGTGAGCTGAGCTGAGACAGAGTGCCTCTCTTTTTTGCCTAAGGCAGGACTAGAGCTCACAGTCTCTGGGTTTCTAGCCTGGTGCCTTAACCACTTAACCTCTTATTTTCAAGAAGTTCTGGCCACGTCTGTTTCAACAAGGCAACACTGGGTTCCCATGCAGAATCCTCCATGTCATCCAAAAAGAAATTAAACCTAATCCTGAAACCTTTCCATCTTTGCTGTGAGCTGCATTACTATCAATATGAATTTCAAGAGCAGCCATATTTAAAATGTTTAAAAATATATTGCCTGAAAAATGGTGATTTCAGAGAAAGGAATGATGATTGTGTACATATATGCAGATCTATTTTTCCTGATATTTGAAAATGAATTTCTTGAAGCAATTGAAACAAAGATGGAACAAATTTCCTGACAAAACAAAATTGTAACAAATTTGTTCATTGTTGATTTGTATCTTTGTGAAACCAACATTATGCAAAGAGAAAAATTGTAAAGAGAATAAATAAGCTGTTTGGGAGTGGAGCAGAAAATGTGCAGAATATTAGAATCATCCCAGCCTTTCCCCCTTTTTTTGTTTCTGAACCTTTATCAAAGTCTATACAACTTTCACAAATATTTGGCCAATCTGCATACTTTTAGCAAAAACAAAATAAATGAACCTCATTGGATTATGTTAAGGTACTATTGCCACCATGTGAATAACAATGTGCAAGATACTACAACAGTATAGTGGCCCACCTTCCCCCCACCCCGCATTTCATACAGTTATGTCCAACTATGAACAGTTAAGTTGCTTTTACTTTCTCAAAGCATCTTTAGCTGGAATCTTAGTGATGAATAGGAAAGATGGAGTCATCTTGCTGGAACAGGAAGAAAAGCCATTGCAGCAGTGGAGATTACTGCAGCTGCCACTTCCTTTCTATACAGTAGTAAACAAGGTAATACATTGTTACACATTGCTGAAGTGTAACACTTTTCATTATGTCTAGTATCTGTGCCATGAAACCTGATCAGACTATATCGATAGGCTGATGGATCAACAGAATCTGAAATTAACTAGGAACCCATCCTTTATCGGCAGAGCAGATAAGGCCCAATGTGACACAGGCACGCATGCCAGCCTAAGCACCATGCAGTTTCCTGAAGGTGTTCTAATTATGTGGAATTACCATCCCAATTAAACAGCTGTCCTTGCCATCAAATATCATTAGGTAGAAATTGGTTCCCTGGGAGGCATCTTGATTAAGTAGTGTTTTCCAATTAAGCAGTGCACTATAGTAGTTAATCAGAATTTATAGATCAATGTGGTATATTGGAGTAGCATGGTATAGTGACTATATAGTTCCTCCATACCCATCCTACCTCTCCTAGCTTGATTTATGTGTGTTCCTTCAGGCCATGATGGCTAGCTATCACTTCTGATACTGGTTCCTGCAACGCAAGATCAGGATGGTGAACATGGTAGTTATAAAAGGTGCAAGACAAATGAAGGCTTTAGCTTTACATCAGAAAACAGGGTTGCTTGAAAGTTTGATGCTATTCACAATGCAATGTCAAGATTAATCCAGGTTTCCTCTTTCTTACTATAACTGCAGTACTTGCCTGATTATAGCAGCAGGATTTGAGAGCATTGATTTCTGTTGTGATTCAAGATACCTTAATGATGAAATAAGAATTTAACAAAATACAGAATATTCTGCATTACATTGGAGGAACTAGTTCAGTTTTCCATCGTATCAAAAGTTCCAATCCCTCTCCCCATCTGATGAGTTACAGCGAGCCTTGGGAAGACTACACAATCCATGCAGATTTTACCCTTCAAAATCTGATCCATAAGCAAGTAAATTAGAGATGGACAATTTTTGTAGCCAAAGATAATAGACAACAGCAGATGAGGCAATGATACCAAGTGGGTGACAACATGTTGCATACATGAGGAAGGTTAAGAATTTTGATTGACTTCTTTTTCAAAAATGGTGTTAAGGTTATTTTAGGTTTACATCTACAGTTTTTGTATGTCCTATCGCAAAATGGTGAGCAACTGAAACTCAGCACTGCAGAGTAAGCTCTAAAGCTGAAGAAAAGTTTCCCCCTGTAACAAGCTCCTTACTCCAATGTAACCTTTTAAAGCAAGGTTTAAAAGGTTGGGTAAGAAATAAAACAGCAACATTTAGTGTATGTAAGGTACATACTTAATGAAATTAACTTTTTCAGGCATTATGTTTGCAGTTCAGTTTACAACTAGAATTTGGCACCCATGTGCCCAGAACTACCTCTGTGGTACTTGCCATGATCCCTGTTCCTCTTGTTTCGTTACATTATACATACATACATACATACATACATACATACATACATACATACATAAATGTAACTGCCACCTTGCTGCAAAGCACACACTTCACCTTTGCAAATGCCCCTCACAGTCTCCCCCCACCATAGATACAAAAAGCAAAAATGTAATAAGACAATAACATAAAATAAAAATAAATATAAAAGGTGGCCTAGTGCTTTGTCCGAAAATACACTTACTTGTCCAGAAAACTTAAACTGGGTAAGAGGGAGAATCCTTCAAGAATGGGGACTAAAGGCAGGTCCTTCTTCTAAATCTGTGATGTGTAACTAGTCATGTCGTACATGGCAGCCATTCTGTAAACAGGTAAGTCTCCCAGGAGAATATTTTTTAATTGAATGGAAGTGCTGCTCCAAGTACAAACCTAACAGCCCAAACTGTGGCAGAAAACACAACTGGGATGTTGCAAAAACTCATCTAGGTCACTTAGCTGCTACTTCCTATGAATCTCACAGTAAGATAATCTGGTGAGTGGGAGTTGGTTATGCTGTCTTTAGGCACCCCAGTCAAAGATCTGAATTAGTCCTGATGCAGGGATAGGTATGGTACATGCCTCATAATCAGTGGTAGCTTTTTACCAATCTTAGGGTTGTCTTTATGCTATAGCAATGGTTAAGACTGTAGTGATACTATGTGCTGCACTGATTACTCTTGATCTCAGCCAAAAGTCCGAGAAGCCCCGAGACTCAGTGAGTGATTGACACCTAGTGGTTAGGAAGGCAAAGAGTAACTTATATTTTGCAATGAAGACTGAATGAAGCTTCATTGGTCATACTAATACTACTACCAAAGTCAATCAAAAATATTTTGTTTTTTTCTAATTTGTATTTCAGTGATGCACCAGGAACTTGATTGTTTCCCAGTTATGGATTTAAATGTTCAGCCATTTATATAAATAATATAAATAAGCTTTACATGCTTGCTCATACATAAGAGACCCAAGTTACTGCAGGGCATTGTATATTTTTTTCCCCAACTTTTCAGCTATAAACTCTGGTAAGACACGAATTTATTCTGGGACCTACTTGTATATTTACAACTCCCAACAGTACCAGCCAGCATGGCTAAAGACAGAAAATGCAGGGAGTTTTAGGCCAGGTGATCTTCAGCCCTACTGATAATATAATTGGTAATAATAAGCTACAAGAAAAAGTGAGTCCTTCATATTGAAAGACTGAGCTCTTAGAATTTTAATCCAAATACAGATTACTATGTATTATAAATTTGTGCTAGGATGAACATTGTATTAAGTGAAAACAGTTGTGTGCCATAGAGTTTATTCTAGCCAACTGAGTTATTATTCATTCTAGTGACTGAGAAACACAGGTAGTTCAAAAATTTGCTTCTTGGAAATTTAAATATTGCTATTGCAAGGTGTACTTATTAAGGGCTAAGGGTTAAGAAAGATGCCACTCCGAAAACTGAATAATTGACTCAAAGGCATTAGCTGAATAGTATAGGACAGAAACATATTTTGCTTGAGATTTTTCAAGCTGTGAACCCTGAGGGTTTTGTTAGAACTTGATGGGGTTCTGTGACTAAGGGCGAAAAGAAAATGAAGTCTGTTCAAATGCAGCCACTTTTCTATCACTGGAGTTTTGCCTCTTGATCAGGGGTTATGGGAGATGGTAGGTAGGTAGGTAGATGATGGATGATCGATAGATGATAGATAAGAGATGGATAATTTTTAATTAACAAGTTCTACAGCTTGAAAAACTTTGAAAACATCCGAGCTAAACTAATAAATCCATTACAATGATAACTATCATTTTCTGCAGGCTCTTGTATAGGTTAATGCTTTATCATAAAAACCTAAGTCTTGTACAGCTGCAAACAAAAAAAAAATATCCCTTCTGTATTTCCAATATAGAAAATAAGTTCATGGTAATTTTTGAACTGCTGTAGAAACTGGCTTCCTTTTAAAACATGAGTAATTATCTACAGTAAGTCTCCAGTCTCAGATACTGATGGTCAGAAATCACACAAGACAGTGACATCAAATCAAAGCAGCAATGTCAGAACAAGACCTGGGCCATGGAAAATACTTCTAGGTGAAAGAGTATGCCCTCCAGAGTCTGCAGATAATTGAATATTCATTAATACAAATAGCCCCTGGAAACAGAAAGGCTAGAGATCAGTGTGAACTTTTAACAACTCTTCTCCTAGTTTTCGATGGTGGTTTTATTTTTGTGTAGACCCCTCAGCCTTCTATGGTGGTTTTATTTTTGTGTAGACCCCTCACGAAATCACACAATTAAGAAGTAGCACTAGTGCAACTATTAGATAATACAAGGCTGTTGTATTTCTTTATTTCTTTTCCTTATTTACATAGAGGCTCTAAGGCAGTGTTTCTCAACCTTGGCAACTTTAAGATGTGTGGACTTCAACTCCCAGAATTCCCCATCCAGCCTTGCTAGCTGGGGAATTCTGGGAGTTGAAGTCCACACAGCTTAAAGTTGCCAAGGTTGAGAAACACCGCTGTAAGGTAAGGGAAACAGCATGTAAAATGAAAAACATGGTGCTTCTTGAAATATAGCTCTGAATGGAAGAATCACATTTTGTTGCTTTTCCAATGCAAAGCATTATTTTTTTAATTATGAAATGGACTCTTGCTTAAAAGAAATGGATTTGGGACATGGAATAAATTTGAAAGCAATTGCTTACTGCAGTGGCTTTTTTCCTTTCAAATTAAGACAACTGAACTCCTCTTGCATTCTTTATCAGGCTTGGAAAAGAATGGAAAGGAATGATAGCTGATATTAAAAGCAAGGATTAGTTACTTACCTCAATTATTATATATATAATGGCTTGAAATGTTCCAGGTAATTTTCCTGAACTATTTTGGAATGCTTGCTTAGCTCAAAAAACAAGCTGGGGAAAAAACAACCACCATATTCTCATAATGTTTTCCCCTAGGTTTGTGAACCTTTGGTTCAGACCTGAATACTTCAGTTAGGAAAATAGTTTAACATGCTTTGGATTGATCTGAACTGCCCTCTTCTTTGCTCTTATCCTTTTATTGATCTGATTCAGCTATTTTTTAACTGGAGGGAAGTACACCAAATCACCAAATTCAGACACATTCTGTGTTTGGGGTGTGTGTGCGCTGCTAGGAATCTTTAAATATTGATCTATATTTTTCAAAGGAATTTACAAATATTTTTATCCCTTGGTGGTTCTGGAAGAGAATCTGCAGGCAGAGTTACTATTTCTGAGCATGTTTCAAAAGAATAGTTTGAAATATGTGTATGTGTGTTTGTAGCAGCTGAGCCTAAAACAGTCCAGTGAATAGGAAATTAAACCAGAACTAAGTTATTTGCATACAAATGACAAGTTCAGAACCATTTATTCTCATGAAGCCCATACCATATTTTATTCAGGTTGCCTTATTCTGAAAAGTCCAATAATCTACAGACCATTGCTTGGGATTCAAAGTAGCTGATTCAGTGCAGTTTGGGCCTATAAATTCTAGATGCATGGTACTTTTACACTCTGAAAAAACAAGGTCCTTCCTCAGGAGGGATTCACCATGGACTAGGAGGTCCTTTTGCAGAGAATACCTCTGCTCTGCTCTGCTCTGTGGATGTTCCAGATGAACCAACATAGTCATGGTCAACCACAATGGCACTTTGCCAAACATAGCTGCCACCTACAACAGACAAAATATCTTCATTAAAGGTACATTTATCCAATCATAAGTATTAACAGGATAGAAATTTCACTAACCATCCTTCAGCTTCGCAGTAAGGATGATAAATGTCTGCAAAATACAAAAAACAAAGCCTAAAACATATCGTATCTCATATCAAAAAAGAGCAAAAGCAGTATGGCAGGACAGGCAATTCTCTTTCTCTCTTTTTATGGTGGGCACAAGTAATCTTAGATATTTCCATAAAAATCTGAAAACAGAGGGTAGAAGGACTAATATGTAGAAATTTCTCTGATATATAGAAGGTGCTGTAAATAGTGAAGGAAATGACTGCAGTTAGTTATATGTTATAGGAAGCCAAAATCATTTTTTCACATATTCACACATTTTCACATATTTCCCTCCTTTAATTATTAATTACATGTTCAATAGTCCTTAATAGAAATAAATTAAGAGAACAACATTTATACGTTCAAGATTCCTAGAGATTAAACTCACCACTGAGGAGCTTCTTTGCAAAATGATAAATAAATAATTCACTAGTATATTTTACAGTTAAACCCTGTAAAAATACACACACTCTGTGTTGCAATTCAGATCTTTGAAGTATGTTATTATTGGCTCCTTTCTAAATTACTAAATTAGTAATTTAAAGGGAATGAAACAACACAAAATAAAAATGATATTGCTGAATCTATCACAACTAAGCTGGTGTTCAAAATTAAATATTTCTATAATCTTCTCTGAAATAGGGCAAAAAGCAAAACAAAAACCTCTCTGACATACTTACTGACATCGTTAAGATATTCATCCTCTCAATAAACGAATACAATAGTTTAAGAGATGCCAACTTCAGAGGCATTCAAAAATCCATTCTTTTTACTGGCTAGATTAGACAAAATGATTTAAATTTATGGAAGAAAAAAAGACAGGAAGTATCCTTTATATCTTATCTAGTACTGGTGTCCTGCCAGCAGCAATTATGTAAGCAATAATAATAAAAAAAAAAACCCAGAGCTCTCAGCAACTGCTGCTTGTGGACAATATCTGTTCATGTGTCTTAATCTCACTCTCTCTCCTGACATAGACCCCTCATTTCAGAAAAAAAAAAACCATTTTTTTTAGGAACAATAACTTGGAAGAAAAGCATTGCCAACTGGGGGCAGACTAGAAGCACAAGATCTAAAGATATCAAACTATGGGTTTTTTGAAGAGGTACAGGAATGGCTTTTGACTTACACTGTTCTATAATAAAACCCTCCCCTGCCCAAAGAATTAGAAAAAAAACTTTTATCTTGATTATGTGATTCTCTTATATATGATTTAAGGTGAGATATTCTGATGTGGCGTTTCAGTCTTGAGCCTGTAGCATCTCTCAGTATTGTGCAACCATTATTAGTGATAGAGTCTATAATGCAGGGGCCAATCTATTCAAAGTGGAAACACCCATCTTTCCACCAGGTTTTATTTTTGGTCTAAGGACTTCTTGTCCAACTTTAAGAAGACAAGGATTCAGCTGTTTAGGCTTCCTTCTAACATGGGCCTTGTTCCCTCTCTGTGGGTCCACATCTATTTTCTTCAAAGAAAATAATCTTTTAGTTAAGAATACTTTGGCTGAAGGTGTACAGAGACCAACATGTGTTTTCAGAGTATTTGATACATATAAACTTGATGCAATCTGCCCATGGTCCATACTGTTTCTTTATGTATATATGTGTATAAAACATACATTCATTGTTATTTATATGTGTCTAAATAACTGATCAATCTCTATTTTCTGACAGTCTAAAACAATTCCTTTGAATTAAGCTGCTTTATTTAATATATTTAAGATTCCTGGTTTTAAGCATTTGCCAAGAATTAAACTTAGACCTATATTGGACTGTAGTGCATAGTGGATAACCTGCAATTCTCAGCTACAAAAAAATGCTGCTAGAAGTACCACTCATTTTTTCCTGTCATTTTCGGCTCCCTCCATAAGGAAATTGCTTAAAACTCTGTCATCAGTCCATGTTTAAGCCCAAACAGGTAACGTGCAGGTTTTAGTGATCTTATAAATATTCAGGCTTCAGAAACCTCTTCCTGCTTCACACAGCTTCCAAGCATTATAAAGTCCAGATAAAAGTATATAAAAGGGCTATATATATAATAGACTGCAGAATTCCCTGTCAGTCCTTCTATCCCAGCTGTCCCTTTTCTTCTCTGCCTTCCAGTTCTCCAACCCACTAGGATCTGCTATGCTAATTTGGTGGTCTCCTTTGTCTCCCCCACTTTAGGCTAATCCAATTTTTTCTCTCCCAGTGGAAGGAAGATAAACTCCCTCTTGCCAAATTTCTTGAAGTTTGGAATGCTCGGTTTTCCTGTCTTTCTGCACCTGCCTCTACCTGGTTTAAATCTCTCACCTTCAGAATCTTTCTAGCTGACAATGCCAGTCATTCAGTTCTGATAGTGAGCTGACTGATGAACATTCTGCCATAGCCCAACTTCAAGCAGCTGTAAGCAGGTGCAACCCTAGGTGGCAGGATATCAATTGCTGGTTTCTTGCCGCCATTCTAAGTTTAAAAAGAAAATGTCTTGTCTTCAACAGCCAGATGATCACTCAATCAATTCACTGGCACAGTCTCCCATTGCTAATGGCAATCTGCAGCAAGCCCTGAAGAAAATAGGAAAATAGGAAAAGATCCATTGCTTTTCCTTTCCTCCCATCAGTAACCGGCAATAGGAGGGACATGTATGGTTGATAACCTCTTCCAAAAATGGGGCCAAAGATGGGAACATGTTATTGCCAGACTGTGGAAGCTTCAATAAGCCTTATTCCAACATACTGGCTGTTTTAGAATATCTTAATCCTCCATTTTTAACTCTAAAAGCTGAAGGAGCACATAAAGTTAAACTATACCATTGCATTCTATTCAATGACTACTGAATCTATTTTATGAGATGGAGAGAGACTTACTTGGCAACTTGAAGTCCTTTCCTTCATTGCTCTCTCGGCTTAACTGCAGTTGCAATTCTTGTGAACATGTTCTTTCCTTTCTGTAAACTTGATGGCAAATCAGGATTTCCATTAATATTTGGAAATATGGTGTGTTTGGATTACTGTCCTTTTTTAAAAGGGAGGGAAAAGAAACACACTTATTGTTGACATTGCAATACTAAAAAACACAGTTCCCTTAGACAAACTGTATTATATCAATCTCTAGAAATACTTGGAAATATACTTTATATGATGTACCTTATTTCTGAAATAATGTATTGCATATTTTTTTTAAAAAGTAAACTAAAATAAATTAGAGTATAAAACTAAAGCCATCCAAAGGCTGATAATGGAGCCACTGAATGCAGAGTACCTGCTCCTTCACCAATGGAGAGGAAGGTTCATTAGAAGGATGATACTTAGGCATCCAAAACCCTCCCAGTAGGTTCACAGAAACCTCCCTAATCCTCAGTACCTGCCTAGCAATGATCTATAAGCATAGAGGGGGAAATGGATATGTCACAGGCAGTCAATGATCCACAGACGATTACACTTTGTCCTTCAAGAAAACAATCCATGAAATTGAATCTTTCTGAAATTGGTTTAGCAAATTTGTATCTATTGACAATAGTGGAAGGACCAAAGAAAACAGTGGCTCCACCCTCTATCTTAGCCATTACAAACTAATGGAGTCTATAATAGTAGGTCTGCTATATTTCCCGGATTGTTAAGCAAAGACCTCATGTTACCGTGACTTCCTGCTGGCTTCCAATGAGCAAAGTCAATGGGGAAGCCTGCAGGAAGTCACAAGTCCTGGAAGACTTGCAAGCAGGCTGGCATGTGGGTGCTATGGTGTGGGTGGGTGTGGGGAGTGCTGTGGCACCGCACAAATGTGGGTGGGCATGAAAAGGCATGTGGGCACTATGGAGTGTGGATGGGGGGCTGCTGTGGGCAGGCATACACTACATATTCTGTAGTGCGCTCCTTGGGAGAAAAAGTGGCAGCAGTAACTTACAGGAGCAAGTTGCAACCTTCCTGCTGACTTCCCCATTGACTTTGCTTGTAAGAAGCTGGCAGGGAAGGTCACAAATGGTGATCACATGACCATAGGTTGCTGCAACTGCTGTAAATGTGAGCCAAGTGCCCAAATCGTGATCACCATAACCGTGTGGGTGCTGAGACAGTCAGAACTTTGAGGACCAATTGTAAGTAGCACTCATTCAGCACCATCGCAACTTTGAACAGTCGCTGAACGAGTGGTTGTTAACAAAGGACTACCTGTACATTTAAGAGCTCTAAACAGTTAGTGAGACAGCACCTATTCTTGCAATACTGTATTGAGCCTTTTTCAATGAGACTTGCAGTTATCTCCTATAAAGCCTGAGTGACTGCCATCAAAACTAATCACAGAAAGCAACATAAAGGGAATTTGAAGGGAAACTTCAAACTGAAAAACAGAGTCCCAACATGGAACTCTTCCATATACCACATCACAGTACTCAACAACCAAACGTAATTTCAGGACTTCCAATAGTTTTTGGCTTCCATGACATATACAAGTTTATGCCAGACATATTATGGCTTCTGTGTTGCAGCCCCTGCCCTGTGGAACAGCCTCCCCACTGAGGTCTGATAGGCCCCTATCCTTCCGGAGAGCACTTAAAACCTGGCTCTTCCCCCAGGCGTTGGGATCAGGCAAGGTCAGGGTAGGACAAGAAGTGTGGCTGTGGCACCAGGTTTTTCTGTTTTTAGTTATATCGCTCTTCTATTTTTTTTAATATTGTTTTGTAGGTTGTAAGGCTAAAAGAAAATCATTGTCCTTATGTAGCATGATGATCACTGCTCAAAAATTAAGAGAAGTAACAAAGGCAGGCATGATGGCTCCAAGCACAATTTATTTTTTTAAAAAATAGGGTAATTAATCATTTGAGATATAAAGCTATTTATTGAAGTTGTATTTTTAAAAACAAAACAAGAACCTGCTGAATGATATATTCATCAGTGTTGAGGTTTTCCTGCTAACGATTAAGACTGCTATTGTACCTAATCACTTTGGCTGGGTGAACAGGTCGTATTTGATTGTCTCCTCTCACGTGCTTCATGCAAATTGCCTGGGGGGAGGAAACCTGCCCGGACTTGTTCTTACTTCCTCTTTTTTTCTCTCTGCTGATATGTAGCAAGCCAGGCTTGCTCTCAATGAGAGCTAAGTCCTTTAAATATGTTTTGCTTTTGTTTATGCTTTCTGTAAATAAATTATTTTTATAGATATGCCTGGTGTGTGTGACTTTTCTGATCTCTCCTGGGCTAAAGGCTTTCCCAGCATTCTGCCAACAGGTTATGTGCCCAGTGAGCAACCCAGTAAACAGCCCAGTAAAACCCAGAGAGAAAAGAGAGATCAGCTCCACACCTCATGCACAATTTAAAGGCAGGTAGCAAAGACCTGTGAAGATTTTCCTTGGAGCCGCCTGGAGATTTTCCAGCAACTGCCGGTCTACAGGACAAAGAAGCTAGCTGAGGTGACTTGCAAAAGAAGGAAGAAGCCATGGCTACCTCCCAACCCTCAGCGATGCCTCTGGAGCGCCTATCAGAGACCAACTATTTGAATTGGGCCCTGAAGATGGAGATGTATCTTCGCAGAGAGAATCTTTGGCTGCCAATTGGTGAGCAAACCCCCCAAAATCCCAGTGCTGAATGGCTGAGACAGGATGAGTGGGCTAGAGCCACCATTATCTTGGGAGTTGAGGACAATCAGCTAGTCCACGTGCGAGGCATGCAGTCTGCAAAGCAACTTTGGGACGCTTTGAGAGACTTACATGTAAAGGCAACAGCAGGGAGTAAAGTTGCTCTGACGAAAAAGCTGTACAGAGCCTACCTTGCAGAAGGAGATAGCCTTCCTGAGCACCTGCATTATATTCAGCAGCTGTTTGTTGAGTTGCAGGAGAGAGGAATGGAATTTACACCTCTCACAAAATCATATATCCTCCTGTCCTCACTGAATGAAATGTGGGACACGCTGATTTGTACCCTGGAGGCTATGCCTGAAGCAGACCTCACCCCATCGTATGTTACACAGTGCTTACTCACTGAATGGGAGAAGAGAGAGGAAAGATCCCCCCCCATCTCTTCTGGAAAGCTGCAAGACCAGAAAATGAGGGAAAAGAAGGGAAAGGAACCTGAGGCCACAGCGCTAGCAAGCCAGCGATGCTTCACTTGTGGTTCAGCTGGACATTTGCAAAGAGACTGTGCCATGAGACCCAAGAGTAGAAAGACAGAGAAGAAGAACACAAGGGCAACACAGAAGAAGGCTCTTCAGACAACCCAAATTGCACAGGTTGCTGAGAAGGGTAATTCTGATGTATGGGTGTTAGATTCTGGGGCCAGTTGTCATTTATGTAATTGTAAAAGCTCTTTTGTGTCACTGTCTAAAACTGAAAGACAAAGTGTATCTTTGGCTGATGGGTCTGTGACCAAAATTATGGGACAAGGTGACTTGTATTTATCCTGCTTAGGAGAAACTGTAAAAGGTGTGTTGTATGTGCCAAATTTACAATCAAACCTTTTATCTGTGGCGCAATTGGCTGCAACAGGGTATATCATAACATTTAAGAAAAATGGTTGTGAGATACGAAAAAATGGGAAATTGTGTGCTACTGGTATGTTAAAAGACTCCTTGTACATTGTGCAAAATGCAAGGAAGCCAAGCTGCAAGGCTGCAGTTGGCAACACTCCATATCATGACCAATGTGTACACCTGATGCACAGGAGATTTGGTCATGCTAATTTCAAGTATATAGCACAAATGCCACAGCTGTGTGCTGACCTAAAGATAAAACCCTGTGATAAATACTTAGACTGTGTAGTTTGCAAAGAATGCAAAACACTAAAAGCTCCTGTGAGTAAGCACAGTGACAGAGTTACAACTAGACCTTTGGAAATTGTACACTCTGACATTATTGGTCCTTTTGCTCCAAGTCTTGGACAAGCAAGGTATGCAATGACCATCATTGATGATTTCTCAAGATACACATTTATCTACATCTTAAAACATAAAGATGAGGCATTTGAGAAATTTAAAAGTTTTGTGACGTGGGCAAATGGAAAATTCCCTAGGCCTGTATCTGCACTCCAATGTGATAGAGGAGGAGAATACCTTTCTCACAAATTCAGAAGGTTCCTAGTGGAAAAGGGGATAGAACAAATTCTTTCTAACCCGTACACCCCTCAGCAAAATGGTGTTGCTGAAAGAAAGGGCAGAACCTTGCAAAATGCGATGGAATGCATGATTAAAGATTCACAATTATCTTTTAAGTACTGGGGAGAGGCCATATCTACTGCCACTTATGTACAAAACAGATTGTATAACTCTGTGATTCAGGACACTCCATTCCATTTGTTTTATGGTGTGAAACCAAAGGTAAACCATCTTAGAGTGTTTGGTAGCACTGCATGGGTTCACATTCCAAAACAGCAGAGAAGGAAAGGAGGCCCCACAACAAAGAAAGCCATCTTTGTTGGCTATGAACAAAGCCAAAGGAGCTACAAGTTCATAATGGGAGAGAAATTAATAATTAGCAAAAGCGCTTCTTTTGCTGAACAAAACTGGGGGAGATTAAATTCTAGCTCTCCAGTTGATCTGACCACCACAAGAGAACAGCAAGGACTTGCTGATGGTGATCTTTTGCCTGATGAGGACATTAAACCAAAAAGCAAACTGAAGATCTGTCTGATGAGACAGATGCTTCTCAGGAAAGTGATAGGAGTCAAAATTTAAGCCCTGTATTACCTCGCAGATCTCAGAGGAGTAATAAAGGCGTTCCTCCATCACGTTTTCAGGCTGAAACAGTAATGGCTTTTCACATATTCACAGAACCTGAGTCTTTAGAACATGTGAATGCTTTACCACCAGAGATTGCACAAAATTGGCATTCTGCCATGCAACAGGAATTAGCATCCTTGAAAGAAAATAAAACATGGAAACTGGTAAATCTACCTCCCAATGAACGCTGTCTGGGTTGTAGGTGGGTTTTAAAACTGAAAAGGGATGCTGATGGCAAAATCCAAAAATATAAAGCAAGGTTGGTTGCAAAAGGGTTCACTCAAAGGAAAGATTTAGACTTTGACAAGACTTTTGCACCAGTTACTAAAGGTGAATCAATTAGATTACTGTTAAAAGTTGCTGCACTGAAAGGAATGTCAGTTAACCACTATGACATTCAAACTGCATTTCTCTATGGAGATTTAGATCACAAATTATACATGCAGCAACCCCCTGGCTATGAAAAAGGGGAGGATCTAGTCTGTGAACTGCAGAAGTCAATCTATGGGTTAAAACAAGCTGCTAGATCCTGGAACCAAAAAGTAGATGAAAAACTGCAGAATTTTGGTTTTGAAAAAGGAAAAGCAGATCCCTGTGTATATATGAAGAAGGACAAACAAGGCTGTATGTATCTGTGCATTTATGTTGATGATTTGCTGCTGTTCACATCAACAGAAAAACAAAGGCTTGATTTTGAAGCCTGCATGAAAAGCCATTTCATATTAAAAAGCCTTGGAATTATAACAACCTAGGTTTGGAAAAACACAGGAAGAAGGATGGTAGCTTTCTGTTAAACCAAAGGGGAGATAATGGTAAAGTAATGTGAATGGAAAGACATATAAAGTTGTCAGAGAAGATTGGTTTGCATCTTAATCTATAGTGTAAAAAGGGGAGTGTTGAGGTTTTCCTACTAACGATTAAGACTGCTATTGTACCTAATCACTTTGGCCGGGTGAAGAGGTTGTATTTGATTGTCTCCTCTCACGTGCTTCATGCAAATTGCCTGGGGGGAGGAAACCTGCCCGGACTTGTTCTTACTTCCTCTTTTTTTCTCTCTGCCGATATGTAGCAAGCCAGGCTTGCTCTCAATGAGAGCTAAGTCCTTTAAATATGTTTTGCTTTTGTTTATGCTTTCTGTAAATAAATTATTTTTATAGATATGCCTGGTGTGTGTGACTTTTCTGATCTCTCCTGGGCTAAAGGCTTTCCCAGCATTCTGCCAACAATCAGAGCACCTATGGTTTTAATTCTCAATGAACAATTATCAAAGATACCATGATATCTTACTTACCTTACCTGATGAGTAAGTTCTTCACCTTGATCTAGAGCTATTTTCTGAAGTAGTAAGTAACAGAACAATGTCTTCATAATTGCCTTAGCCATTTCAGCTGCCATTTCAACTGCTGAAAGATCACGTAATGGCAAACCAAAGCTTACTGAGTAAAAACATCTATCAGTAGGATGGCATACATGTTTTTTGCTGGTGGCATCAAAAGGGCCCATTAAGAGCATAAGAGCCACATTTCATGGATTTTCTGCTTTTATAATATGGAATCTGAAAGCTGGAACAGCAGTATTCATCATTATCTGACAGTGCTGGCAAGCATATACCTGTGCGAAAAAGAGAGTTAAAATTAAGTTTCTGAACCCCTTAGAATTACTTGCAATCCTGCAGTACTGTGACCTATAAAGTGATATGTGTCAGAGTATACTTGATGTATAGAGAATTTTACTGTATGAATGAGAAAATGCCAAGGCTGTTGCACAGCTGAGAGCACTAAGTGATTAGCTTGGAAGGATCATGAGATGTAATTGCCGGCACCTGTAGATTGACTCAGCACCTATCATTGTATATATATATAAGCAGTATGGGATGAACAAGGGGTGTGTGTTACTGTGTGTAGTATATATTGCTGGTAAGAATTAGCTTCTTCAGCAAAGGATCGTTACCTTGTCGTGGTGCTGGGGCTTGAGCACCTCAATGATGCCATGAGCTAAACCGTAAAGGGCCACCCAAGACGGGAAGGTCATGACAGAGAGGTCAGACTAAATGCGATCCCTGGGGAAGGTAATGGCAACCCACCCCAGTATTCTTGCCGTGAAAACTAAATGGATCTGTACAACCAGAGATATGTCGGTATACCATCGGAAGATGAGACCCCCAGGTCGGAAGATGGTCAAAATGCTACTGGGGAGGAACAGAGCATAAGCTCAACTAGCTCCAGACATGATGACGCAGCTAGCTCAAAGCTGAAAGGACGGCTAGCAGCCGACGGTGCTGGTGGTGAACGGCGAATCCGATGTTCTAAAGATCAACACACCATTGGAACCTGGAATGTAAGATCTATGAGCCAGGGCAAATTGGATGTAGTTATTGGTGAGATGTCAAGATTAAAGATAGACATTCTGGGCGTCAGTGAACTGAAATGGACTGGAATGGGCCACTTCACATCAAATGACCACCAGATCTACTACTGTGGACAAGAGGACCACAGAAGAAATGGAGTAGCCTTCATAATTAATAGTCAAGTGGCTAAAGCAGTGCTTGGATACAACCCCAAAAACGACAGAATGATCTCAATTCAAATTCAGGGCAAGCCATCTAACATCACAGTGATCCAAATATACGCCCCAACCACAAATGCTGAAAAAGCTGAAGTAGAGCAGTTCTATGAGGATCTGCAGCACCTACTGAACAACACGCCTAAAAGAGATGTTATTTTCATCACAGGAGACTGGAATGCTAAGGTGGGCAGTCAAATGACACCTCGAATTACAGGTACGTATGGCCTGGGAGAACGAAACGAAGCAGGACATAGGCTGATAGAATTTTGCCAAGACAATTCACTCTGCATAACAAACACTCTCTTCCAACAACCTAAGAGACGGCTTTATACATGGACTTCACCAGATGGACAACACCGAAATCAGATTGATTACATCCTTTGCAGCCAAAGGTGGCGGACATCTGTATAGTCGGTAAAAACAAGGCCTGGAGCTGACTGTAGTTCAGATCACGAACTTCTTCTTGCACAATTTAGGATCAGACTAAAGAGATTAGGGAAGACCCACAGATCAGCTAGATATGAGCTCACTAATATTCCTAAGGAATATGCAGTGGAGGTGAAGAATAGATTTAAGGGACTGGACTTAGTAGATAGGGTCCCGGAAGAACTCTGGACAGAAGTTGGCAGCATTGTCCAGGAGGCGGCAACAAAATACATCCCAAAGAAAGAGAAAACCAAGAAGGCAAAGTGGCTGTCTGCTGAGACACTAGAAGTAGCCCAAGAAAGAAGGAAAGCAAAAGGCAACGGTGATAGGCGAAGATATGCCCAATGACATGCAAAATTCCAGAGGTTAGCCAGAAGAGATAAGGAATTATTTTTAAACAAGCAATGTGCGGAAGTGGAAGAAGACAATAGAATAGGAAGGACAAGAGACCTCTTCCAGAAAATTAGAAACATTGGAGGTAAATTCCAGGCAAAAATGGGTATGATCAAAAACAAAGATGGCAAGGACCTAACAGAAGAAGAAGAGATCAAGAAAAGGTGGCAAGAATATACAGAAGACCTGTATAGGAAGGATAACAATATCGGGGATAGGTTTGACGGTGTGGTCAGTGAGCTCGAGCCAGACATCCTGAAGAGTGAAGTTGAATGGGCCTTAAGAAGCATTGCTAATAACAAGGCAGCAGGAGACGATGGCATCCCAACTGAACTGTTCAAAATCTTGCAAGATGATGCTGTCAAGGTAATGCATGCTATATGGCAGCAAATTTGGAAAACACAAGAATGGCCATCAGACTGGAAAAAAATCGACCTACATCCCCATACCAAAAAAGGGAAACACTAAAGAATGTTCAAACTATCAAACAGTGGCATTCATTTCACATGCCAGTAAGGTAATGCTCAAGATCCTGCAAGGTAGACTTCAGCAATTCATGGAGCGAGAATTGCCAGATGTACAAGCTGGGTTTAGAAAAGGCAGAGGAACTAGGGACCAAATTGCCAATATCCGCTGGATAATGGAAAAAGCCAGGGAGTTTCAGAAAAACATCTATTTCTGTTTTATAGACTATTCTAAAGCCTTTGACTGTGTGGACCATAACAAATTGTGGCAAGTTCTTAGTGGTATGGGGATACCAAGTCATCTTGTATGCCTCCTGAAGAATCTGTATAACGACCAAGTAGCAACAGTAAGAACAGACCACGGAACAACAGACTGGTTTAAGATTGGGAAAGGAGTACGGCAGGGCTGTATACTCTCACCCTAGCTATTCAACTTGTATGCAGAACACATCATGCAACAAGCTGGCCTTGAGGAATCCAAGGCTGGAGTTAAAATCTCTGGAAGAAACATTAACAGTCTCAGATATGCAGATGATTCCACTTTGATGGCTGAAAGTGAAGAGGAACTGAGGAGCCTTATGATGAAGGTGAAAGAAGAAAGTGCAAAAGCTGGTTTGCAGCTAAACCTCAAAAAAACCAAGATTATGGCAACCAGCTTGATTGATAACTGGCAAATAGAGGGAGAAAATGTAGAAGCAATGAAAGACTTTGTATTCCTAGGTGCAAAGATTACTGCAGATGCTGACTGCAGTCAGGAAATCAGAAGACGCTTAATCCTTGGGAGAAGAGCAATGACAAATCTCGATAAAATAGTTAAGAGCAGAGAGATCACACTGACAACAAAGGTCCGCATAGTTAAAGCAATGGTGTTCCCTGTAGTAACGTATGGCTGTGAGAGCTGGACCGTAAGGAAGGCTGAGCGAAGGAAGATCGATGCTTTTGAACTGTGGTGTTGGAGGAAAATCCTGAGAGTGCCTTGGACTGCCAGAAGATCCAACCAGTCCATCCTCCAGGAAATAAAGCCAGACTGCTCACTTGAGGGAATGATATTAAAGGCCAAACTGAAATACTTTGGCCACATAATGAGAAGACAGGACACCCTGGAGAAGATGCTGATGCTAGGGAGAGTGGAAGGCAAAAGGAAGAGGGGCCGACCAAGGGCAAGGTGGATGGATGGTATTCTAGAGGTAACGGACTCGTCCCTGGGGGAGCTGGGGGTGTTGACGACCGACAGGAAGCTCTGGCGTGGGCTGGTCCATGAAGTCACGAAGAGTCGGAAGCAACTAAACGAATAAACAACAAAGAATTAGCTTGTATATAGATGTATATAGTAAGGACTGTAAATAGTTGAAGTACCGGACTCCAGGCTGATTTCTTCCAGCACCACTCAAAGATTGTGATACCAGTGCCATTCTTTTAACTTATATTTTAATAGATGAAGACATTCTGGTTAAACTAACAATACATAAAACATTCCTCTTTACAGAACTGCTTCAACTCAGTCCTATATTTCTGGACTCTCTAGGATGAATTGCCCACTTCAAGTCATGCCACAGGCTCTGACCTGACTGTTCTAAATGCGTATTCTGAGATTTGTGTGTTTAGGACTGTGGCTGTCCTGCATGACTCACATTTGTTTAAGTTCACCAATAAATACCTGGATTTTTTCTCTCCCTGTTTTTTATTAAGGATTTTGATTAAAATAGTAAAATCTAATACAAACAAAACTTAAAGAAATAAAAGAGAATAGAAAGGAGTAAAAAGTGCAAGAAAAAAAAGTAAGAATATAATAAAGAAAAAATATATAAAGAAGCGATGTCCAACTGTCATCACAAGTATAAACAAATTTAGTCACGCTTCAACCCCGCTAAGGTTATAACGTTTCTCTTCATCCCATATCCCATCTCTCATCTATGAAATCCATAAAACATCATCTTTTCAGTCCTGGTGTCAGCAGAAAGTCCATAAAGGGTTGCCAGAAATAACACATCTTGCTTTAACCATGATCAAATAAACCAACTTTATATTCCTTCTACTTCTAACAATCTTAATCTTCATTCAAATATTGTCATAGGATTTGATTTCTCTTCATTTCTTCTTTGTCCCATTGCACACAGTTCTTCAAGGCTTCAGCAAGCCTCTTTTGTAAATCAAATAGGAAAAAGTTACCCAGGTCGCTCTCTTGGTTTGTCATTTGTTTTTTCCTTTTAAATTTTAAAACCTCACCGTTTCTTTTTTAAATCGAGTGAAACATCCTTTTCTAAGTCATTCTCTTGGCCTGTTCATTGTAAATCTACTTTCAATACCATCTCTATCCTGTCAGATAAAATTTGTTCTACATCTGTCATTTTTTTTTGATAACATCTTTTGGACATAGTCTATCCATAGAAGCAGATATCATTACTTATATTATTTTGCTGATATTGCGGCTACTATTTTCTGATTCCATTCTTCAAAAGTCTCCTTCACTCATGTTTTCCAGCATTTTACAGGATTGTAAATCTTTCCTCTACCTGAAAACTTTAGTCCCCTCTAGCATTCAGTTTTTGAAATCATGAAATTGCTTAGCTCTGTTGTGTCTTGTAAAACCCAAAACAGAATCTATTTCCAATGAGAAGCTGTTCGTTCCTTATAATTCCAAAATCTTATTATAAAAGTTTCAATATTCCAATTTTATCTGGACCCTTAGTTTATAACTTTCTAAGATCAAAATCTTATTTAGCTTTTTGATGTTTATTCAGATTTTTTAAATTCTTAAACTTATGATTATCTTTTGTTCAGGACTGAAGGCAGACTTACCTGTCGTTTTTGAACTTTTCATTCTGAAGGTCTCTAATAGCTTAAAAGTAATTAATGAGCAATTTCCAAAAGTGATTATAAAGTGAGGTTTGCAAACTTAGTATCCTTTAAAAGTCTCCACTGCACTGCAAGTAAGATGGCTAATCCCATTGTCTCCTAGCACTCAAACCTATGGAAAATGGCTGTCCTGTGGTCTCCTCACAAGGAACAGCCATCCAGAGCACATGTGGGTGATCTCCCATCTTCTACTTATCTGGAGAGGTTCCAAGGAACCAGTCTACTCACTGGTTCCTTGGCCTTTGCCACAGTTGTCTGTTCCACTTTTGCAGAAGCTGTCTTCAGTTTGCCATACCTCCCCTGGAAGTTCCCAATACCTGGATATTCTTCTATAGAATGTGTAGGTACAGTCCAGAATCCATCGTTTCTTCAATTACTGTGATGGTCCTGAGGCTACAAAGTACCCAAAACCATGATACCCATCATTGTACCTTATGGTTCTTTTGTTGAAATTAAGTGTTTCTTATTAATGGCCTAAAGTTCCACTTTTGTCTCATCTGTCCACAGAATATTGAATAGCCATCCAAGTGTTCTTTGGCAAATTTGAAATGGGCAGCAATATGCTTTCAGGAAAGCAGTGTTTTTCTCCTTGGTGTCTTCCCACACATAGCATCCTTGTGCAGTTTTTTCTTTATGGAGGACCCATGAACACTGATTTTAGAAAATGTAAGAAAAACTTGCAAATTGTCATCTTAGGGTTCTACACAACCTCCTGGAGTAGTGTATGTCTTACACTTGAGATGAGTACAACCACTCTTAGGAACAATGGTATTACAATGTCTCCCTTAGTACCCTATCTGACTGTGGATTGATGGAGGCCAAAGCCTTTGTCAATCGGTTTACAGCTCTTTCCAAACTCATGAGCATTAATAATCTTTTTTCTGAGATCCACATATATCTTTTTGGATTGGGGCATGATTTAGTTCTACAAGCCTGCTTGTGAAAAGCAGACTCCAGGGGTAGAAGCTAATTTATGTTTTTTAAAATCTTTATGAATAACTTGGATGGAGGGAATGCTTACTAAATTTGCATAAACATCACACTATAACACTGACACAATTCACAAACACTGTCTACAGAACTGGAAGTCACCCATACAGAACTTAAAATCAGTAAATATTTAGTGTGAACTGTCTGGATTATGCATCCAAATTTCACTTCAGCATAAACCTATAAATGACATTTTAAGATGGCTCTACCATTGTTAGTATCTACTCTCTTCTGTGCCTGGTGGTTTGTATTTTTAATAATGGGTTGTTTTATGTTTTTCTGCCTGTTGGCAGCTGCTGGCCACACCAGGTGTTCTTCCTGAGGCCATGTGCAGCCTTGTCCAAATTGCATGCAGCCTTCTTGCAAGGCTTTGAAGGCTTTGCACCGCAGTGCCTTCACACCTCCGTACTGGGACAGGCTGGGGCAGCCACGGCTTTGCGTAGGGCCAGGCCAGGTGTGCCTTGTCAGCAGCGGGAGGAAGGCAGTGGTGAAGGTCAGTTGCAGGCGGCAGCGGAGTGTAAGGCGGCTTGCACACACTCTTGCCCCCGGCAGCAGTCAACCGTGGCCCAGCTGCACTTATGCTAGGCTGTGACAGGCATTACATGCTCACAGGTCTGCTTGCAAGCCGCCTGGGACTCGCAGCTTCCTACCAACTTCCCCATTGACTTTGCTTGTTGGAAGCTGGCAGGAAGTCACTAGGAGGTGCTCGCTTAATGACCTGCGATTTTTGCTTAACAACAGTAACAGGGAATGCCAGATTACAACCCCATCACTTAGCGACAAAAATTCTGGTCCCAATGACCATAGTTAACCAAGGACTACCTGTATACTGTTAATTTTATTCATAAACTGTATGACCAAGAGCCACTAGAAGGTTGCAGTCCTTATCCCCCAGGAAAGTATATCAAATCTGGCTCTATTCTCTAGCACAAGAGGGAGCAGGTGTATGGAGCTGGCTTTTAGCCTCCTTATTAAAGATAACACTCCCTTTCAACTGAGAATTGTGTTGGATCTGCAGCACTAAAGGACAACATACTTTGATCTCATCCATTGATCAAGAGACTAAGGACTACTAGAACTATGTTCACCTTATTCATAGCAAGGAAAAAGTCAGCCTGGACCTTTTCCTTTGAAGTTTCTTTTGTACATCTACGAATACATTAGCTTGCAGGGAGCTTGCTGTCATTCAATATGCAGAAATACAGCAGTCAGAAATGTGGCATTGTAATGTTCAATAAGAAAAAGAAGGTAAAATGTCTACATTATCAGGAGAACCCCTTCAACTGACTTTGTGCCACTAAGCAACAAGCTGCTATTATTTTGATGAAGCTGGCCCAGGAACCTGCAGATTTTACCAAGCACACAGAAACCCAGTACAGGGACAATTAATCAGTGTCATCTTCACATTTTACTGGGAACACTGATTTTCCAGAAAAAGAAAGCTTTATCAATAAAGTAATACAGAAATAGTCAGGAATATTATTGAACAATTGCCCCTAAAGGAAAGGAGGCAGAGAAAAAAAAATGCCCGGTGAGGCTTCAATATATAGAATATATTAGACAGAAAAAGAAGGGATATGTTTATACAATGTGTTTATATTAGATATCTCTAAGATCAATTACATCGCTAACTGATGTAACAATTAGATTAGGAGATGATATAAATGTATTTAGTAAAAAGAATAACCTGTATATGTCTTCAATTTAGAGCCTCAGAAAATTTTCCATTTCAAAAACAACAACATACAAATGCTTGCATTGCACAGTATTGTTCGAAACAACAAGGTCATAATATAAATAGCAAGCATAACAAATGGATAGATGGTTATAACAAATTCAGCAAAAAGAATACTAAGATACACTTGGACTGAGAGGAGAATCAGAAACCATGTATAAAAGGAAGTGGACAAAAAAGTTTTCAGAAGAAAAATCTAGGGAGAAAATGAGAGAAAGAAATGGGGATTCCAATCTCTTATTAACCAAATAAATTGTGGCAAATTGAAACTATAATATGGAGGAGGAAGCAAGGGAAAGGAATAGTGCTTCAAAAGAAATTAAACAAAAACAAAACAGGATTGACTTTTTACAGAAAACCACATCACAGAAAATACAATTTTTAACCTGTCTTCCCTTCCACATGTAATAGCCCCCCTCCACTGCTATGAACAGCCCAAAGATTGTCATTGCTCGACCATCTTTATCATTGCCCCCCCAAAATGCTGAAGAGTCTTTTTCCCGATTCTTTTCTATGTCAGATCTCATCATTTTCATACACGACCCTTCCTCCACCACCCCAAGGACCTGAATGCCATTTTATTCTATTGAGATGCATTGCACCAGGAAATGCGGCTCATTTTGTTGCTGACCGACAGCTACCGCTTTAGCCCAGGGTTTTTCAACCTTGGCAACTTTTAAGAAGTCTGGACTGGGGAATTCTGGGAGTTGAAGTCCACACATCTTAAAGTTGCCAAGGTTGAAAAACACTGAACTAGAGGCACTCTTGGCGTGAATAAAAGCGAGGACACCCGGCGCAGATTCCTTCCTCGCTCCGCCACTCCTCGGATACTGCTTCCTCGCAGCGAAGAATGCGCTCCTCCGGCAGCTGATTCCTCCGCCTCCTTACCTTTCCGAGCCAAGAAATATCTCCTCCCCCCACCCCCGCCCGGGAGAAAGTTCCCACTCAGCGGAAAGTTTATTGCATACCGCAACGTTGAGCTCCCCAGTACGCCTAGCCGAGAACCACGCTGCCGACTCAAGACATTTCTGGCGCTACGGAAGTGACGTTAAAGAAAAGGCTGAACCTCATCGGAACCATGGAGGTAAATATAGAGCGATGCCTCCCTGTCTCTGGTTGGCTTGAGCAAAGTATTCAGTTTTCAACTGGGGAGGGGAAGTTGGCGCCGCGTGGCTTTGGAAGGGGAAAGAAAGGGAAGAAAGAGATCCGCGTTCGGCACAGCGGGGCTTTAGGCTGGGAGATGGGTTACCCAGGCGATACCGCAGGGGCAATGCAAAAGCGAGATGGTCTGGAAGGAGCACTTCTAAATTAAAGTTGATTCCATGAACGACGGGGTACGTGAAGAGATAAACAGGAACAATAGTTAGGAACAGGAATTCTTTCCTGGAGCAGAAGGTGCCAAAAAACGAGGACTTGCAGGCCTTTGCTATCTCTCGGGTAGACTAAAATTAACTTTACTTGCAGATTTCTTCAGGAAGACATTTGGGGAGAATTTCCTCAAGTAGCAGTAGTTTTTATTTAACAGTATTTTATGTAAAATAGTGCATGGTTCTATCATTTTATGGCTGGCTTTATATATTGTAAGCCACCTAAATTTGCAGGAGAAGGCAGCGTACAGAAGTATATAAATAAATATATGTTTTGTTAACCCCTTAACACCCATCCAGGAAAGGAGGAAAGCCAACTCTTAACTTAATGAAGCCAACCTAATTCACCACTGACCCATAATTAGAGATTGTTAATGCCATTAGAGACAAATTCTGCATAGGAATAAGATCCTCTGGAAGAGTTGTACCTTATAGCATCTCCACCTCTCTTGGGGGAGATGGGTGGTAACAAAATTTTAAAAATAATAATAAATAAATAAATAGCACCAATACCTCTCTTCCAGTAGGACTCCAATGTATTGTTGCAGAATTCCATAGAACCATTTAGATGCCAGGAAAAGTATGTTTTCTGCATTACTTTGCTGCATCTAGTGGTCTTCCTGATTTTTGCAATGCAGATACGATAGCCCTAGTTCCAGCCTTAATACACCTCAAGGTTGTTGTTGTTTTCTGAAACCTAAAACTGCCTAGACAGAAAGTGATGGAATCAAGGAGCAAATCATTTCCACTGCCACCCTTTTATCAATTTGCTGATTAAGCAAAGGAATGATTATGATACATGAAATATTCCAAAGTGTACATCATACAACACTACACTGTAAAGTGATTGTCAAGTTTTTTATCTTCCTTTCAGTCCCGCAATCATAAAAGAAGAACACAAGAGTACACTGCAGAACAATTTTAAATGACAAATCAGTAAGGCAAGCTTGAAGATATTCAGTCTCTCTTTGGAAGATTTTTAGCCTAAAAAGAAGCATAATAATATTTGTTAATAATGATAACTTATAGATGAAGAGTAAATTAGGGCTATCAGATTTAGGCTGCAAAAGTCCAGACAACCACTTTTGTTGTTTATTCGTTCAGTCGCTTCTGACTCTTCATGACTTCATGGATCATAACACACCAGAGCTTCCTGTTGGTTGCTGCCACCCCCAGCTCCCTCAACATCGAGTCTGTCACCTCTAAAATATCATTCATCATCTTGCCCTTGGTGGGCCCCTCTTCCTTTTGCCTTCCACTTTCCATAGCATCAGCATCTTCTCCAGGGTATCCTGTCTTCTCATTATGTGATCAAAGTACTTCAGTTTTGCCTTTCCAGACAACCACTAGATGTTAGCAAAAAAAACTTAACTCTTTGCTGCTACTTAGTGACCATTTGGATTTTTGCAGTTCCAGGCTGATAATTCTAAAAAAAATATGATGAGCTGTGTCACATGACAGTTATAATTAACCTTCAGCCAGACCTACCATACATCCCCTTAAACTGTTTTTCTGAACTGATATAAAGAGGTCTTTCTTAGCCCATGCTTCTTAGCCAGCAATATGGAATAAAATCCAGATTTAAAGTGTACACTTTTTTATTCTTGCTTCTAATGGAGATGAGCAATAATGCCAGTTCTTTGCCCTGTCATAAAAAAAAGGTAGCTTCCTTTGGCTGAACCTAACTGGGCGCTTCATGGCCACGTTTTCCTGGCAACAACATGGGGGGGAAAAATACCTCTCTTTCCTTGGAAATTTTGTCTTCTAGGTCCAGCGCTGAAATTTCCCGGTCATCCGGCCTCCAAGTTCTGACCCGTTACCTTTTTGACCTTGCCAAGGTAGGGTAGGCGCTGCCGCCTGCGGTTCCCGGATAACCCAGTTTGAGCTAGAATTATACCACGAACGTCCTCCTCAGCCCATGAATGAACGTCATTTTTCTTTCACACAGCAAGAAAAGAAAAAAAAAAGTCTCAAAAGGAACCAGGAAATCCTTGATATGGCCGATAGAACCATCTGTCTACTTTTTCGAACAGCCCCTACTACCGACAGTACGACGCAAGAGGAGGGGGCGGAGACAGAACAGCGGGTCAAGGGTAAGAAGGGCGTGGCGGCGGTAACCACGGTAGCTTTGGCTTTTTTCTCAATTAGAAGGAAGTAAAGCACGATGCGGGGACACCATGGCAGCTGTCGGTGGAGCAGGTAAGGGCCTTTCGAGCTGGCCGAGAGGGGACGTTTTTCTTTTCTCCTGTCGCGTGACGTGGACCGCTCGCGCCCTGAGCGCTGCTCAGCTGGAGGGCGCCAATGAAACGAGAGGCGGATCCAGGGCGCGAGCGTGTCAGGTGTGTGGATTGGGGTGGAACGTTAGGCAAAAGGTGAGTGCGCGCGCGCGTTCTGCTCTAGCTTCCCCCCCCCTCCGGCGAAAGGCGCGCGCTCCGCTAGCGCCGCTGCGGTGAGCCTTGTTCGTCTCGTGTGGTGTTGCTGGGCGCAGCCGAGGAGAAAATCATTCCGAGGGTCCTCCAGCGTTCATGTATTTTCTCCCTCTCCAAAGTACACAGCAAGTTCCCGCAGTTCTAGGTGATTGCATTTCTGCCTTCTGACCTCCGCGGAGATAGTTGCGTCTGCAGCCCCTGTTCCGCTCTGTTGCACACCCCGCACGGCTGATAAGCCGTCGGGAGGCGTGAAAGGCGTTGCCCGGGGGCGCAGGTCCTAGAGGTTTCATCGCTGCTGCTTCGAAGGAGAAAAAGCGGCAGAAGAAAGGCTGCAAGTTTTATTATAGTCGGGCGATGTTACGGGTAGTATCGGTTGATCAGGATTCCAGGTCATTGTCTTCGGGTTTGCAACCGCTTCTTCTTCCAGGCATGCTGCAATTCAACCCGCGGTTATCAAATCCTAGTGGCTGTGTTCCCCTAACATAGGAAGCCGAAATATATGAGCCAGATTATAGTTTGTTATGGTTAGCTGAAGGAAGCAACAATTTAAAAAATGACACAACACGATGGCTTGCTGCATGCACCATGCTAAAACATAAAGCAGTTGCTTTGTTTTTCAGATGGTGGTTTCTGAATCTTGGTGTATGATTTAGTATGTTGTGCGAACTCGGCCATTGACTGATGCTTCATTAGTTTTCTGCCTCAGCACATTTAAAAACACTACATTTCACCTTTCTGCTTCACTCAGGTTAAAAGTGCATCTTTGCCATCTGCAGGGTGGACCCCCGAGGAAATAAAATTTTGGGAGGTAAACAGTAAGGCTATGTTTGTGGCTTTCTTTAAGAAGGAGACAAACTGCTTTGAGATTTTGATCAAACAGAAAATACTGATATTAAGGATGGGATTCAAGAGATTAATCTTTTTTTGAAAGGGCAGTTTTATTTACTGATCAAAAATGACTCAATATGTTTTTCTGTGGCATAGATTTTGTGATATCTCATAATGTTAGACAATCATTAATTATTATTCCCCCCCAGGTAGATTTAGAAATCTGTTTGACATTTGATTAATAAGTGATACAAATATCAAGTTTCCCCTTTTTTGTTCTTTTTTATTTTGTTTTTGTAGTTTTTTTTCATGTATTTCTTTCTTGGGTTTCTTTTACTGGTCTGATATTTGAGTTATACTTTTGCTGCACATTAATTTGGGTCCTAGTACCCAAATTAAAAAAGAAATAGGTTTAAGAAGAAATAAGCCAGTTGAGCTTAATAAAGTTGAAATTCTACAGTCACTGATTTTATTTGTGCTAGCACAATGGAATGAAATGCTGTGATAATGAGTTTTAGGTAACATAGCATAGTAGACTATATGATTGCTAGTTGAAATGGAGTTGAAGATGTACAGTGGATATAAAAAGTCTACACACCCCTGTTAAAATGCCGGGTTTTTGAGATGTAAAAAAATCAGACCAAGATAAATCACTTCAGAATTTTTTCCACCTTTAATATAACATACAAGCTGTACAATTCAATTGAAAAACAAACAAATGTTTTAGGGGGAAAAAATAAAAATAAAAAAAACTAGAATAACATGGTTGCATAAGTGTGCACACCCTTAAACTAATACTTTGTTGAAGCACCTTTTGATTTTATGACAGCATTCAGTCTTTTGGGGTAGGAGTCTATCATCATGGCACATCTTGCCTTGGGAAGCTTTGCCCACTCTTCCTTGCAGAAGCGCTCCAAATCTGCCAGACTGCAAGGGCATCTCCTATGCACAGCCCTCTTCAGGTCACCCCACAGATTTTCAACTGGATTCAGATCTGGGCTCTGGCTGGGCCATTCCAAAACTTTGATCTTCTGTGAAGCCATTCTTTTGCTGATTTGGAGGTTTGGGTCATTGTCATGTTGAAAGGAGAAATTCCTCTTCATCTTCAGCATTTTAGCAAAGGCCTGAAGGTTTTGTGCCAAAATTGACTGATATTTGGAACTGTTCATAATTCCCTCCACCTCGACTAAAGCCCCAGTTCCAGCTGAAGAAAAGCAGCCCCAAAGCATGATGCTGCCACCACCATGCTTCCCTGTGGGTATGGTGTGCTTTTGGTGATGCACAGTGTTGCTTTTGCACAAACATACTTTTTGGAATTATGGCCAAAAAGTTCAACCTTGGTCTCATTAGACCATAACGTATTTTCCCACATGCTTTTGTCAGACTTGATGTAGGTTTTTGCAAAATGTAGCCAGGTTTGGATGTTTTTCTTTGAACTTTTTGGCCATAATTCTAGTTTTATAATGGCCCTTTAATGATAGATTAGCATAACCTTTTAAATAAGCAATTTGTTTGGAATAATTAGGGGTTAACAAATATGAGTACCTAAACTACATATATTCAGGATATGCATATATTCTGTCAACTCATTTGTATGTCTACTATTTTAAGCCTAAATAGATGAACTTAACCAGCAGACTTTCAGATTAACTAGTCTTTCATAAGGACTACAAATAATAAAAATAGTTCTGTTACTTCAGATCTGTTATTAGCAGTGAATAGGGATACCAGAATCTGGATTACCATGAGATAGAAGCAAAGAAGTAGACTTTCCTGTTTGCTTCCATCTCAGGAAGCTAGGAAAATTTTAAAAATATAAACATGTAAAATAAACTTTAAAAATCAAGCAAAATAAACAGCTTTAAAAAGTAACTTAATAAGTAACTTAAATATCAATAATATACAGGATCCAAAAGTTTTTAAGTTTAAAATGCCCGGGGAAACAAATGATATTTATTGGGAACCAAAAGCAGTGCAGTGTAAGGGGCAGCAAGTTTCCCTGCAGGATCTATTATCTAATCACAATTCTACCACAGAAGTGACTGCATCTTTAGGGGCCACCCATTTCTCTTTATTTCAAGGAAGCAGCTAGAAAATAACTCTGAAGAATTGGCCTAATGGTTTATATATGGTAGGAGATAATCCTTCAGGTAACTTGACTTTAAGCCATTAGGGCTCTTAATATCTACACTTTGAATTGGATCAGAAAACAACTAGTAGCAGATGCAAATGAAAAGGTAAGCAGAGCTGGCCAGTATGACTGTGGTATGCCAATAATCATTTTTCCATCCTATACTGAGCTAGGTGAAGTATCTGGACTATTTTCAAAAGAAACACTGTGCAATACCGTGTTACCCTCACGGTCTCATGCTTCCTTCACTTTTTTCTTGACTGATACTTTTAACTTGACAACTTTCTTCTGGAATTCATCTTACTAGAGTAGTCCAATTAGAAGCAGGAATGTAATCAGTTTCAGATCTAGCTTTTGTGAAATCCTGAATTAAAAGAAAAGATACGGAATCTGTATCTACATGTATGCATATCACATTACATATTTCCTGGAGTGTCAAAATCTCTTGGGGCAAAAGACTTTTAAAAAATAATACTTTCTTCTAATACAGTTCATGAGGCTTAGTAGGCTAATGTTAGATTAGAATAAATGGAACCAGTTGGATGGGCAGATGGAGGTATAGGCAGGAATCTTTTGCCCAGTATTGACTGTTGTGCCAGTTATGATCCTACCCAGAGCAGGAGGATCTTGTAGTGGTAACTTATACTGTCATCACAATTGCAACAGGCTGTATAAAATGTTGCCTTTGAAGTCCAGTTGGAAACACATTATACCTGAATTTGTTGCCAGCCACTTTTCAGTGCAATTCAAAGTGCTGATTTCAGCTGATAAAGCCTACATGGTTTGGCGTTTAGGTATTTGCAGGACAGCCTTCCGTCACTGGTATAGAGCCATCCCATATGCTCATCCCAGGAAAAACTGTTGGTGATTCCCCACTTCCATGAAGTGAGGAACCTTGAAGCTAGGAGGTATCACTTCTCTGTAACGGCCTTGGCAGAACAGCCTCTCCTCAGAAATTAGACTTGCACCATCATTTATTGTGGGTTGTTCTTCCTACATTTTTCCACTTTCCTTTTCAACTCCTGGTAAGAAATAATGTTATGTGCAACTGTATTATGTACATTTTTGGAATTGTAAATTTTCTGTATCCTTTCTTAAAGGTGAGATAATTTATATCCAGATGTGTGTACCAACTCATATTATTTTTCCAGAAGATGGAGTTCTTCTGGAGAGCATTTGGTGGTTAATTGGGTGATTGGGTTATAATTCCTTGTTACATGATGGTTCTGGTTATAAGTAAATTTTTGTAGTTTATCATGAATGTTTTAGCTTAATTTATCACAGGTATTTAAATTGTACCTTTTTTTTTGTCTTGGTAACTGCTGGGAATCCTTGTAGAGTATGGCAGTATATAACAATGATACATCAATAAATATCAAATGTCCATTTTTGGTTGTTTTTATTAGCTTAAAATCACCTTACAGCTAATAGATAAAGTATGGAAAAGGAGAATGAGCCAACTGAAAGAGAGAAGTTAGTAATGATTTAACTCATTCAGCAATAGGTTGGAATTTATATTTAATTATTTCCTCTATCCTAGGAAATTATCTGATGAAAAGCAGTGCTAAGTATGTAACTGAAAGATGAGTGTACTGCTTTGCATCTGAGGAGCTGAGCCAATATGCTGTCTCATGGGTGGTTCTTCCTACATTTTTCAGCTTTCCTTTTTAACTCCTGGTAAGAAAATAATGTTATGTGCAACTGTATTATGTATGTTTCTGAAATTGTAAATTTTCTGTATGTTTTCTTAAAGATGAGATAATTTATCTCCAGATGCATGTACCAACTCATAATATTCCAGTCAGCTTGGCAATGGCTGAGAATTTTGAGGGAGTTGAGACTGAGGAGAGGAGATGTAAGGAGATTTTATTTTTGGGTGTTCTCTAAATTTTGCCTTTTTAAAGGCAGTGCTATACCACTGACAACATCAAAACCATGTCCAGTATAAAGTTTCCTTAAGTCATTCATTTGGTTATTAATCTTAATGCAGCTAAAAATTTCTCACTTTTTATGTTTCTTTACTTCAAGACATGTCTGGCCCTTTACATCTTCATGCTTGTTGCTTTTTCCATTTCTTTAATTCCAGGCATTTCTATCATACAAAATTTATTAAAAGACATTTCTTCTCCCAGTATTTTGACCTATATTGGCTGCTAGAATTTGGAACGGGTCATTTTTGAAGCCCCATATTACTATAGAGATAATACATCAGTCACAAGACAATTACATGGTTGTTAAAAATAAAAGGACCAAACAGTTAGCAACATGTATCTTTCCTTCTAGGATAGTATGAATCAGCTGTAAAACCCGAAAGTACAAAAATGTTCCCAGTTCCTAGTATGTGTACAATGCCTTACTAAGACAGCTGGAAAATATCATTCTTGCAGTTAGGACTCTGAGGCAAAAGCCAGAACTACACCTTTTGGTCTTCTCATGGGGCCAAGTAATAAAGTTGTATATGTTAATTCAGAATTTGAATATTATGGAATAACCTAGATATGTTGATGGAAAAACAATCAAGGTAAGCTATTCAGAACAGCATTGTGCATAAATTGTTTAATTTTGTGGATGATAAATTATATTTTTAAAAGGTTGCTTAACTGCAAAAAAAAAAAAAATGTAGCAAGTGTATTCAATATTACATGACTTGAGAGAAATACTTGAAAAATGTTTCAATTTTCCTACCAGTAAAAAAGCTTCAGTTTGTAGTTAGAAGTCATAGAAACATCTTTTAAAAATATTTCATTAAATTTAGCTGCATTGTTAATAAATATGTTACAGATTGTACTGAAAATCTCACTGGTTGTACATCAACAGCATTATGAAAATTATTTCTGAATTACAAAAAATAAACATTTCAGAAGTGGGAAAAAATCAAAGTTTTTAAGTATGTAGGTGGCACATAATTATTTTTTTAGTAAGAGACAGACTTTGAACATGAATTCAAATAAGTATCGATCATTAATATAGGCTCATCTTTTTCCAGACTTGTCTAGCTGCTGCTTAATCTGTTCCCAGCTCCTTGAACATACATGTACATGCATTTCACTTTTCTTTTATCTCAATCCTATCACTTTGGCTTAAAGTTCAATGTGATCAATGTTATCTGTAATTCATTATTAAATATGATAGTTCAAGGAATATTTTGTTAATCATTACACATTGTAATATGCTTATTTCATGTAGTTGGTAACAAAATCCTGATATCCATTATTTTCTCTTTCTCTCTCCCCCCCCTTTTTTTTTAAAGAAACCAAGCTTAGCCAATGTATTCCTAGAGAGTACTAAGCTGTGTTTTGTACTGCCTGAGCTATCATGTCGTATGCTTTACTTGTTATTTGCTTAGTGTGAAACCAGCCAGTAACATCTTAATATATCTTCCATTTAGGCTCCAATCGTATTTCAGTGTGAATGGTATGAACTCAAGCATACATTGCATAATTCACAGTACATACAGCTGCACTGAGCCCCAGAAAAGTGGAGTTGCTTAATCAAAGACTCCCCACATCATACTCCCTTTCTCTTTGCATACTGCTCTACCAATCTTTTGTGTTGCACCCGCTCCATTCCTGGCTGAGCTGGAAACTGCATACCACTGCATTCTTCCCTGAATGCATCCAGCTTGAGCAGTATTTCTCAACCTTGGCAACTTTTTAGATGTATGGACCTCAACTTGCTCGCTGGGGAATTCTGGAAGCTGAAGTCCACACATCTTAAAACTGCCAGGGTTGAGAAACACTGAGTTAGAGAAGCAGTGAAAGAGAAACAGGGCAGGTTATGCTAGCAGCAGATGTAACAGTGGGCCTCAAAGAGAGAGACCTCTTGGATGAGACATGACTTTGAGGCAAGGACTGCATATCTGTGGGGCATTATAGACAACCATTAGATTGGCAACAAAGAGGTTTGTAATCCAATCTTGTAATCCTAGGGAAAAAAAAACAAAATCCCACCTATGGAGGGTGGGGAAACAACTAAGAAGGGTATCTGTGTGAGTGAGCGTGTGTGTGTGAAAGAGAGAGAGAATGTGAGAAAAAGAAGGTGAAAAGGAACAAAGTTTTGTGTGAGAGAGAAAAAGCATGTTGCTTACTTATATTGAATTTAAAGACATCAGTTCATTGTAGCATTTTTGCTCAGAATCTGAAGGGCCTTATTTCCTAGAAACAGTGCTGGTTATTTAATATATCCAAAATGCCATAGTGAAGGACTCCCTTTAATTCAGAATCATGTATGTTTGTAACTGAGACTAGAAAGGATGACCATTGTGCGTTTTGAACCAGTGTCACTGTAATGTGGACCTTAACGACATTTTGGAGACGACCCTTTCCCTTGCTGATAGACAACAGAAAGCTGCCTGGAAGTGCCAAGAAAGGCACTGACTCCTCCATCCTCTTTGCTAGGAGTCCTGAACCCCCTGCCATATGGCTGGTTTGCCCAACCCATCTGCTGTGCCTGGTGAGAAAAAGAGGACAGGGAAGAATGGATATTAACACCTCATTTTGTAGGAATCTGCAGTGTGAATGTAGAGCTGTGTGAAAAACTGTATCTAAACATTGGATCTCCCAGTTTTGGTTAAAAAAATGAAGACATTGTTTTAATATTTCAATTTTTGTCTGCATGCAAAATAGCAAATTAATGTTATGGTAAACTTGGCAAGATTTATATTGGAAATAGAGAAATACAACAAATTGAACATTGTTTTCTGCTGTTGAACTGTTGAAATATGTAGTGGCCATATATATTCCATTGAAGCAAATGGAAAATATGGCCTTATAAGTCATCTGATTATTATAAACATTTTCTTGCAATGCTGCTTCTTGTTGGCTAGACATTACCAGTGACCTAATAAATACTGCTCTTAGGGCTTGTTGACCTCATCCTTTCTGGGGCTAGGCTAAGTGCTTGACACTGACTAAAGCTCTGTGGGGTCAGTTCTCCAATGATGGACTTCAAAGGTGGTAGGAAAACATTAGAGATTAAAAATAATTAAATAAGTATTGATACTTTTAAAAAGTACAGTTCACTAGATTTCAAATTTTTTAACATAACACTGGAAGCATCCCTAATACATGTTTTTTTTAATTGTTGTCAGTCTTCAGGTTGTTCTATAGATGTATTTTGTATTTCTTGTCTTCGACTATAGATTTTGTTTGATGCCAAAGAAGCTTTCCAGCTGTTGAATAATAATACTTCCATTATATCCTGACATTGAAAATGTAATATCAGTCCTAAGAGCAGCAAGTGTTTAAATATTTTGGCACATTACAAAGGACTAAAAACTAGCAGTTTTCTTTCAGCGATTTAGCAGTTCTTCGTATTAATCTTAGTTCAGCTCTTTCTGTGTCAGAACAGATGGTGAGAAACATTTGAAATGATTGCTTGCAGTGTCTTGATCCAATATTTGTGTCATAACACTGGATTGAAGCTGTGATATCTGCCAGCATGTACACTATTACGATGTAGTTGTATTGTTGGAAACTACAAAACACTAATTTGAAATTTATGTTTAAGATGAAATACTAAATATGGTTTCTCCAGAAAGGATCTGCTTATATATGTAAAACACATCAGAGTCTTGTAATTTATTCCTTTCTATGTTACAATTTGATTGTATAAGCTGTCTACTTTTAAAATAGGTTGTTATTAGGTTTGCAAGCTTTTAATTGATTGAATTAATCAGTGAAACACTGATCTCAGACTTAAATTTGTTTTTTCTCTTCTATTTCATATTCAATCAATTGAAGACCCCCGCCCAAAAAGCTCCCCACGAAAGAATCTCCAAAATCTAGAGCTCGTGACAGGATAGACAAACTTAATTCTTCTAGTGCCAAAAAAATTTAGAGTTGGGATAAAAACTTAGTTGTAGTTTTGGTTTATATCCAAAATTACCTAGCACAGCAAACAATTGTTACCTTACTTTGGAACTCACGGAATTGTATTACTTAAAACTAAGTTGGTTTACTTTTTGAACTGGGCATCCATTTTTATGCCTTTTGTTCATAGAGTGTTTTCTGTAGTATGTTTCATTCTGTTGCAGAGTTTCTATGGAATTGAGTGTATAGTCAGGGTTAGGGATAAGACTAAATTTGTATGCATGTAGTCAGCTGTTCATTTATACAAACAGTTAGTTTTGAACCAGTCATATTTTTGTTTAAGATACTGATATTGGAAAAATCACCACTATATGGTAATGGGAAAAATCTTTGGGAAATAGAAAAGGAGATAGGACGAAGCATGTTCCATATCCTCAAAGTTATTGATTAGAGTATCAAGATCATTGTTGGATTAACAGTTGTTAGAATACTAGTATATTAATGATTTTGGTGAATCAGGATTTTGACAATTGCAGGAAATGACCATTCATTCAGTCAGTGCAGTGCATCTCACATAACTGTGGACAGCTTATAATAAAAATTATTAACCATACCTTGTAAGTTTAAGAATCAAGTTCACATGTGCATTGATTATGTGTTCTTAACATTCTTAAACTTCATCTGAAAGATCATGTGGTAGCTTACTTCATAGCAAAGAGCAAAGAAACACTGGCTAACACCTAACTTTAGATTCAATTCTACTCATGTATGTTGTGTGTGTCTGGGTAACTTGGTGTTGCTAATTCCTCCTCTTGTTTCAGTGTTTATTCTGCAAAATGTAACAAAATGTTTATGAACTTAATAAGTGCAGAGGAGAAAAAATTCAAGTCATGTGGATTATGGCTAATGGCAGTTTTTGTCTTTTTTAAAGTAGGTAATTACCCTTTTGCGGTTCATTATACATAAACTAAAGAGGAAGAACATTGACCTCTATTGTCAGGATGTAAAATAGAAAGTGAAACAATATGAAGCATGTTTGGCAAGTCAAGTAACTACACTCAAGTAAATATAGCTTTACTATACTGTAATATATAGTGCATAGTGGAGATTACACTGAAAAACTTCTGATCTTAACACATCGCATAGAAATAAAGCTTCACCTTGAAGCTTCCTTGCAAAAGATTTGTTTAGAAATAATGTTGTCGTTTATTTGTTCAGTCACTTCCGACTCTTCGTGACTTCATGGATCAGCCCATGCCAGAGCTTCCTGTCGGTCGTCAACACCCCCAGCTCCCCCAGGGACGAGTCCGTCACCTCTAGAATATCATCCATCCACCTTGCCCTTGGTCGGCCCCTCTTCCTTTTGCCCTCTACTCTCCCTAGCATCAGCATCTTCTCCAGGGTGTCCTGTCTTCTCATTATGTGGCCAAAGTATTTCAGTTTTGCCTTTGATATCATTCCCTCAAGTGAGCAGTCTGGCTTTATTTCCTGGAGTATGGACTGGTTTGATCTTCTTGCAGTCCAAGGCACTCTCAGAATTTTCCTCCAACACCACAGTTCAAAAGCATCTATCTTCCTTCCCTCAGTCTTCCCTATGGTGCAGCTCTCGCAGCCATATGTTACTATGGGGAACACCATTGCTTTAACTATGCGGACCTTTGTTGTCAGTGTGATGTCTCGGCTCTTAACTATTTTATCGAGATTGCTCATTGCTCTCCTCCCAAGAATTAAACGTCTTCTGATTTCCTGGCTGCAGTCAGCATCTGCAGTAATCTTTGTGCCTAGAAATACAAAGTCTCTGTCAGGGTAGCCTTACTTCGAATAAGACACGGACTCACTTAGAGGGTCCAAGGATTTCCTGGTTTATTGAAGCAGAATGCATACGGAGAAAAAGTCGGGAATGCGGGCGTGGTAGCAGGGTACCATGTTTATACCCTGGTGGCGGACCTTGTCCTCCTCCACCCCCCATTGTTCCCCAAGCCGGGTCCAGATGGGTGATTTGAATTGGTATGGGTCTGACGATGGGCGATTCGGGTGATCTCCAATGGTTTCCTTTGTCTCTTTGCCTTCGTCCGGTGCAGGTGCGTCCCCTGGGGTAATGTGTGGGAGTTCCCCTGATCTGTTAATGGTTTCCATGTCCTGTCCGAGGTGCGCTTCTATTGTCCTGGTGATTGTTTTAGGAGTTTGGGTGCTTAAGGGATGATGTGTGTGTTTAAAGGATAATGGTTATCCCTTCCTCTTTCCTGATGGGCATGTTCCCCGTTGTGATGCACTTATGCCTTGCAACGGGGAACATGACATGCTGCCCCCCTAAGAGAATTCTAAGGTGCCGGTTTGTCCGGGTATGCTTCGTGGAAGCTTTTGACAAGCTGTTTTGTTGAAACATTTTGCGCTTGGACCCACTCCGGGTGGGGAAAGTGTCTCCATTTGATGAGGTACTTTGGGGTGCCCCTTAGCCTCCTGGAGTCTAGTACCTCCTTAATTTCAAAATGTTGTTGCCCATCTATCATGATGGGTGGGGGTGGGGGGGTTTCATTGTGCCATTTTGAAGGGGTGGCCGGTTTCAGTAGGGCACAGTGGAACACTGGGTGTATGCGCCTCAAATTGTGGGGTAGCTCCAACTTGAAAGTCACTGGGTTGATAATTTCTATGATTGGGAACGGTCCAATGAATTTGGGTGTCAGTTTCTTTGAGGGCTGTGGGGACTTGATGAACTTAGTGGAGAGGTAGACCCTATCTCCCACTTTGTAGTTCAGTTGCGCCGCCCTGTGGTTATCTGTGAACTTTTTGTATGTAGCTTGCGCGTCTGCGAGAGCCAGCTGGATGACAGGCCAAACTGTGGCCAGTTGTGCCGCCCAGTCATCTGGGGAACAGGGCGGGGTGTCTGGTTGGGGCAGTTCCAGGATTGGAACGAAGTCTCTGCCATAAACCACTTTGAATGGGGTGTGACCTGTGCTCTGGTGCACTGCATTGTTGTAGGCTACCTCTGCAAAAGGTAGCAGGTCCACCGAATTATCCTGTTGATAGTTTATGAATGATCGTAGGAATTGCTCCAGGGTGGAGTTAAGAATCTCCGTAGAGCCATCTGTGTGGGGGTGCCAAGCCGTGGACAGTGCCTGCTTGGTACCAATAAGTTTTAAAAATTCTTTCCAGAACCTGGAGGTAAATTGTGTGCCCCTATCAGTCACCAAACGGGAGGGGGCGCCGTGGAGTTTATAGATGTGATTAAGGAATAGGCGTGCCAGCTGTTGCACGGAGGGGATGGACGCGCAGGGTATGAAGTGTGCCTGCTTGGAAAAATAGTCTTTTACCACCCAGATGACCATTTTTCTTTGGCTGGGTGGTAGGTCTACAATGAAGTCCATGGAAATTTCCTCCCAGGGACGGGAGGGGCTTGCTACTTGCTGCAACAGTCCTTGGGGCTTCCCCACCTTTCGTTTTGACATGGCACATGTGGGGCAAGCAGCGACATATTCTTTAACATCCTTCCTGAGAGTAGGCCACCAGAATTGTCGCCTGATTAAATGTAGTGTTTTGACAAACCCAAAGTGCCCGGCTGTCTTGTCATCGTGGGAACGGTTTAAAACTTCCGCTCGCAATGTCTCTGGCACGTACAGGTTCTTCTGTCTCTAGGCTAGACCATTCGTGAAAGATACATTGTGTTGGTTGGTTTGCAACCATGTATCTGTTTTGAGGGCTTGAACGAGCCGTTGTTGCCAGTTCGGTGAAATTGACCTGCGTCTCCCTCCGTTTGCGGGTGTTTGTGCTGGGCTGCGTTGGGTTCTTGTTTGGCTGCGCGTGACGGCAGGGCAGCTCAGCTGTGTGTTGGTCCACACAGTACCCACAATGTCCGATCCCTGGCTGGCATCCTGAGGCCGTCGGGAAAGAGCATCTGCTAGGAAGTTCTTCCTCCCCGGTATGAACTTTAATTTAAAGTTAAATCGGCTGAAGAACTGCGCCCGGCGTACTTGCTTGGGGCTGAGGCGTTTTGGAGTGCTGAGAGCCTCTAGGTTTTTGTGGTCTGTCCAGACCTCAAAGGGGCAGGAGGACCCTTCCAGGAGGTGCCTCCATGTCTCTAGGGCTGCCTTGACTGCAAACGCCTCCTTTTCCTACACATGCCATCTCCATTCCGTTTTGGAGAACTTGCGGGAAAGGTACGTGCAGGGCTTCAGCTGATTGTCAAAATCCCGCTGAAGCAGGAGTGCCCCGATGGAGAAGTCGGATGTGTCGACTTGTACGACGAAGGGTCTGGCGGGGTCGGGGTGTTGCAGCACTGGCTCTGCTGTAAAGAGGCTTTTGGGGCGATCAAAAGCCCTTTGACAATCAGTCCAGTTCAGGAGCGCCCCCGGGTTCCGTGATTTTCGTGTGTCTCCCAGGCCCTTTGTCCGGAGTAGGTTAGTTAGAGGCAGCACAATTTCTGCCAGCCCCTGGATAAAACCCCTGTAGAAATTCGTGAAACTGAGGAAACTTTGGAGTTGCCTCCTCGTGCGTGGGCGCTCCCACGCCAGTATGGCTTGGACCTTACTTGGGTCCATCTCGATGCCCCTCGCCGAGATTCTATAGCCCAGGTAGTCAATTTGTTCTTTATGAAACTTGCACTTGGAGAGCTTGGCGAATAGCTCTGCCTTGCAGAGTTTCCTGAGCACTTGCTTCACTAAGCGTTCGTGCTCTTCTTCGGTCTCTGAATATATTAAAACATCATCGAGATAGTCAAGCACCCCCTTAAATAAGTGGTCGTGCAAGACCTCATTAATTAACTGCATAAACACTCCTGGTGCCCCCGCCAACCCAAATGGTAAAACTTTATATTGAAACGACCCCAGCGGGCAGTTGAAAGCCGTCTTCCATTCATCCCCCTCCTGTATTCGTATTCGGAAGTAGGCTTCCCTCAGGTCCAGTTTTGAGAATATCTTGCCCTTTGCCAGGTGGGCAAGAATTTCCTTGATGATGGGTAAGGGGTATTTATTTGAGATGGACGCGGCATTCAAACCGCGGTAGTCGGTACAGAGCCTCAGAGACCCGTCCTTTTTTTCCCGAAAGAGGACTGGGGCTCCGACTGGTGAGTTTGCGGGCTCAATAAAGCCCCGCGCTAAATTTTTATCATCGAACTCCCTTAATGCTGCCCGCTCCTTCTGGGTCATCGCATAGATTTTGGGCTTTGGTAAGGGTGCGCCAGGGACCAGTTCTATGGTGCAGTCTGTTTTTCTGTGCGGTGGAGTTTGTCAGCCTCCTTTTCGCCAAACACATCGGCAAACTCTGCATATCTGGCTGGCAGGCCCTCCAGGGTCGCTGCCTCCAGATGCATCAAGGTAGTCGCCGCCCTCCCCATTGCAGCACGGGGAACCCGATCCCCTGTGGGTGCTTGATAGCGCCCATCTGAAAACGTGATTTCCCTGGTTGTCCAGTTTATTTTTGGGTTGTGCTGCACTAGCCATGGGATTCCTAGGATGATTAGGGGTTGGCCCACCGGTGCCACGATGAACGGCAGTCTTTCCTTGGGGCTGCCGAGCTGCAGCGCAACTTTGTCCGTGTATTGGGTGACCGGGCCCCCTCCCGCTGCTGATCCATCCAACTGTGTAAAAACAATATGGTGCTGAAGTGGATAGCAGCGGAGGTTTAGCGTGGCCGCCAGATCCGGGTGCATAAGGCACTTCGAGCAGCCAGAGTCAATTAGTGCCCAAACTTTTTCCGTCTCTCCACCGTGGGTTAGGGTGACTTTCACATATAGGGTGGGACAATTTTCACTCACCCCGAAGTTGTTGCGCCTCTTGTTTTCTTCCACCTGTCCTCTGGCGCTCCTTAGGGCAGGTGGCTGGCGCTTCCTGCCGGTTTGTCTTTGTCGCTTTCCTCTTCGGTGAAGTAAGGGAAGTCCTTTGCTGCAGTTTCACCCGTCGCGACTGGCATTTTCCTGGGTGCTGGGGTTGGCTTGGTTGGTGCCTTCCACGAGCTGTCCCTCACCTTCGCTTTCAGGCAGGCCGCCGCCTTGTGGTCCTCCTTCCCACACCTAAGGCACTGACCCTTGGCGAACCGTCGGTCTCTTTCTTCCTTCCAGGGCTGGGGTCTCGACCTCGCCAGTCCTGCTGCTGTCTGGGGTCCTCTCACCGCCTCTGCATGCTGCGCTTCCCTCTTTGCTTGGAGGAAAGTGTCCTGGGCGTCCTCTGCCTCTCCTGCCAGCCGGATCCACTCCACCAGAGTGTTGGGGTTATTCCTGCACAGTGCCCACCTGAGTACGTTCAGGTTTAGACTCTCCTTGAACCGCTCAATGAGGGTGGACTGGGACCATACTTCGACCTTACCGGCCAGGGCTTGGAACTCCATGGCATAATCTGCCACAGAGCGCTGTCCTTGTTTGAGGGTTTTCAGGGCTCTTTTTGCCCTCTCCCTTTCCAGGGGGTCCCTGAAGTGCAGTTCTACTGCCCAGAGGAACTCATTGCAGTCCTCCAGTTCCGGGGCGCCTGCCTGGCATAACTGGACATACCAGTCAGCGGCCCGTCCTTTTAATTTTATTGCTATGGCATTTACTTTGCCCTTTTCCGTTCGGAAGTAGGGACCCCATTCCTCCATATAGTTCGCCGCGTTTGTGAGGAAAAAGGAGAGTTTTGTGGGGTCCCCATCGAACTTAATGCCGAAGTCCTTTATCACCGCGCTCGGTGGGCTCCAAGCCGCATCTGGACGTCTGGGTGTGCTTCGGGCAGTTGGGGCTCCTTGGTCTAGACGTGGGGATTCCCTCCGTCGGGCTTCGGTTGGCGTTGGTACCATCTCTTGCCGGCTCCCGCTTCATTCCAGCCGTCTCGCCATCGGGGTGGGAGGGGGGGTGCGCCCATCTGGCGAGTTCTTGGAAGCGGACTCTGCCTGGCGCTATGTCATCCTCCGGACCTCTCCTCCGTCTCTCCGGCTGGTGCGTCTCCAAGGGGGGGGTAAGGGGTGTTGGGCTTCTGGTGCCTGGCCCCTCCGCGCCCCGGCTGTGGGATTCGTACGCCTCTGCTAACCTCTGGAGCAGCTGCTGCATCGCCTCCAGCTTGTCCTCAACCGCGCTCAGCCTTGCTGCTGTTCGCAAGCCCTTCTTGGTGCGGTTGCCCCTCCTCTCTCCTTCGGTTCCTGACGCCGTGGATGATGGGATGTCCCGCAGTTCCTCCGGGGTTCCGGGCGATCCAGGTGAGGATCCCTCCATCTCGTCCATGGTGGCCCACGTGCCTTGGGACTCACGGGTGGCGTTTGTCGTTGCTTCCCCCTCCGAACTCGATCCTGAGCTCTCCTGGACCTTGTGCCGTCGAGGCCTCGGGCATCTGCCGTTCTTGGGGATGAGAGTTCCGTTGCCGGTCGCCGGGTAGCCGCCTCGCCGTGAGATGAAATCTTCCATCACTAGCTTGGTTCCCTCACAGATTGGATCTGGACTGGTGCTAGTGGAAAAAAAAATTTTGGATTCCCATCTTTATGTCAGGGTAGCCTTACTTCGAATAAGACACGGACTCACTTAGAGAGTCTAAGGATTTCCGGGTTTATTGAAGCAGAATGCATACGGAGAAAAAGTCGGGAATGCGGGCGTGGTAGCAGGGTACCCTGTTTATACCCTGGTGGCGGACCTTGTCCTCCTCCACCCCCCATTGTTCCCCAAGCCGGGTCCGGATGGGTGATTTGAATTGGTATGGGTCTGACGATGGGCGATTCGGGTGATCTCCGATGGTTTCCTTTGTCTCTTTGCCTTCGTCCGGTGCAGGTGCGTCCCCCGTAATGTGTGGGAGTTCCCCTGATCTGTTAATGGTTTCCATGTCCTGTCCGAGGTGTGCTTCTATTGTCCTGGTGATTGTTTTAGGAGCTTGGGTGCTTAAGGGATGATGTGTGTGTTTAAAGGATAATGGTTACCCCTTCCTCTTTCCTGATGGGCATGTTCCCCGTTGTGATGCACTTATGCCTTGCAACGGGGAACATGACAGTCTCTCACTGCCTCTACATTTTCTCCCTCTATTTGCCAGTTATCAATCAAGCTGGTTGCCATAATGTTGGTTTTTTTGAGGTTTAACTGCAACCCAGCTTTTGCACTTTCTTCTTTCACCTTCATTATGAGGCTCCTCAGTTCCTCCTCGCTTTCAGCCATCAAATAGTCCACACAGTCAAGGGCTTTAGAATAGTCAATAAAACAGAAATAGATGTTTTTTTTCTGAAACTCCCTGGCTTTTTCCATTATCCAGCGGATATTGGCAATTTGGTCCCTAGTTCCTCTGCCTTTTCTAAACCCAGTTTTTACATCTGGCAATTCTCACTCCATGAATTATTAGAAATATCACTAAACCTAATTTAAATTGAAAACCATGCCATCATTTTATCAGCTCAAGGTCAAGCACATAAATCTATCAAGACACAATGTTAATGTACACTTTCCCTAGAAAGAATTCTCATCTTTGGCTGGAAATAAACCAAACAGCTGTCAGAGCTGATAGTTCTGAATAATGACTTCTTACGTTCAGCTTGGAATGTTTTGCATTATGTGTCTAAACTATTTAAGCCTTTGCTTCATTATTAGAACTTCCAAATGATTTTTATTTATCAGGTTTAATTTATAATTGTAATTTAGCTTATTCATTCCTCATTTTGTTTAGTAGGGCCACTAGATCTGGGCTGCAAAACTCTGGACTGATACTGGGAGGCAGAAACCCGCCCACCCAAAAGCTAACATTCTGAGCAGCATTTATTAGTTTGTTCTGTTGTTCATTCAGGAGCCATAGGTTGTCCACACCACACTACACCAGTATTTGTTTTAAATATGGTTTGAAAAAAACCCAGATCAGCCTGGTTCACATAAGGCTAAGTGCCAAAGCATGGTTTATAAAGCACTACAGTTATGGCTGGGCTAGCATATCATATTTAGCAAGACTAAACAAATCATACTATGGCTTAGTATGATGTGTAAACCTACTATTTCCTTGCGTGTTTATTTTCAACATCTAGTACCTTGTTTTCTTTGATACATATAGAATAGCTTTTGATGTTGTAGTAATATAAATATTTTCAGGAGGTTATTTCAACTATATCTTGGTAATGAAATATGCTAAATAGCTTTCTCTCTCTCTCTCCCTCTCTTTCTAGGATAGACAATTGCTGCTTTATCTCAGGGAAATGGTAACCTGCAGGATTCTTTTTCACAAATGTAACAAATGAAAACAATGGGCAGATGATATCAGTTCAACTGCTTTTGGCAGCTGACTATCAGACACCAAGCTACTGCATAAGCAACTGCAATCCAGGCTGCAAGGATTTTTACTATTCCAGGCACTGGGAATTATGTTCAGTGTCTGAGTACTTCAAGTGACTACGGTTTCCATGTAGATCACTTTAGGATTTATAATAATGTCTGTTAATGCCACAGAGAGTGATGTTCCTAGATTTTTTGTGGGCTGTGAAGATGGGGAAGAACTTTCAGATCGTGCCAGATCTTCCGATTTTGTCTCCTTCTATGATCATGAGGACGATGATGAGGAGTATGATTCTGTACGTACTGGGTTTGTTTTGTCTTTAGGTTTCATTATCTAAGGATTTTAGTGTTGTGCTACAAGTAACTTACATATCAGAGTTTGGAAGACTTTCTAAAACTAACTTTTTTTTTAAAAAAATGGACTTTTGGTTATGGTTACAGTGTTTCGATTGCCACAGAAGATAAGTAAAATCTAGTATCTAAAATTACACACTCGTTCCTATTGTATCAAAACATATTACTCATATTTTGCATAGAAAATAGAGTTTCTTGCCTGTTGAAAATAGTTCAGAAATTTCTCCTCCATTTGTGGAGTTGAGCATTGCAAGTAGCATCTAAAGACAAACTATTTAGCCACAATTCAACAACACTGTCAGTACCACTTCTCATCACAGCTATATTGAAACTCATTAAAAGTTCCATTAAAATTGAGGGTGTTTCTGCAGATTGTGTCTTCTGTTATTTTATAACTTAATGAACAGAGAGAGGTCTTTACTTTCAAATGGTAGCTTCAAATTCATCTGATGATGTTTTTTTAAAAAACCTTGTGACTAGGGCATAATTGCTTTTTCTTTATACATGGAATATTAAAATAATTCTTTATTTACAGTATTTTTTAAATATATACCTTATACAAAATTAAGCACTGATTTCCAATTCAGAGTTCATTCTTAATAAACATGTGAAGAAGCTTACCACATATAACTTGGTAATCATGAAACTTGTTTATGAAACAAGGACAGAAACATTCTCTCAGTTGATAGTATAATTGATCTTAACAGTTACTATTTTTCTTAGCCACCAGAAAGACAGATCATGGTTGGAATATGTTCTATGGCAAAAAAATCAAAATCAAAACCAATGAATGAAATCCTTGAACGGCTTTCCATGTTTAAATATATCACAGTAGTGATATTTGAAGAAGATGTCATTTTGAATGAACCGGTGGAAAACTGGCCTTTATGTGATTGTCTCATTTCTTTTCATTCTAAAGGTGATTGCTTTTTATTCAGAACGATGTAACAATCTTCACATTGTCAAGGATTAGTTTACAGTTTTGTGAACTCTTTTTTAAAAAATTGAATGGGGTTATTAAAATCTTTTTTAAGTTGAACTATATTTAATTAAAGAAGTAATATATCGGAATTATCTAGTGGTGTGTAATCATACATGTACTCCAGTGTTTCAATATAAATACAATATAAACACTGATTAACATTACAGTGATGAAAGGTGCTATTAATCCACTTTACACAACAGTTAAAACACTTTTCCTTGGGAACAATTTATGTGAAATTTATTAACATTATGAATGTTAATCTTGGGAGGAAGTACATGTATAACAAGACCTGGTGTGCCTTCCTTTAAATTGATTTAAATTATTTTCATGAGAATTTAGAGGGGGGAAAAAACAGTTTCCAAGGAAAATACAGCTTTTCCTTAGCATGCCTTGAAATATATTCTCCTTTCTTTCTCTGCTATTCTCAGCTTTCCTACTGTTCCATTATTTTGCTATTTAAAAGGTGTTGGAATTCTAATAAATGCATTATAGTTTAACATCACTAATATTTAATCAGAAATAAGTCCAATTCAGTGTAATTTACTTAAGACAATTGCTGCAGGTTTAAATGTACAATGCTCATATATTGTTTTCTGCTTAATTTTAAAAAATGTAAATAAAATATTAGTTTGCTGTTTTACTATTATGTTTGAATTGATTGTTAAATAATCACTGATATAGGAAGCCTGATGTTTCAATTGAACAAAATGGGGTAAACAAAGAGGAAAGGTTTTAAAATGAGATGGATGAAACTATGAAACTGTAACCTGGGTACTTATATAGATGAAGGAATTTAAAATAATTTGTAAAACATCTAATATAAATCAATTATGAAAGTAATACGTAATTCTTATGCGTTTAAGAACTATTTAAATGATTATGTGCTAATTTTCTTTGCTACATTTTATTTAGGATTTCCATTGGACAAAGCAGTTGCCTATTCTAAACTCAGGAATCCATTTGTTATTAATGATTTGAATATGCAGTACCATATACAAGACAGGTAAATAAATAAACTTGCCTCATAGATGTAAATGCCAGCTTTGGTATTTTTCTTGCCTTTTGTTTACTACAGACATGCATGTGTACTGCTAGTGTACCAGCATGATTAAGATAGAACATTACTTACTGTACTACAGTATTGTCAAAGAATATTCTCATATTTAAAATGTAGCTGAAAACTTTAAAATATAGCTGATTTAATTTGTGTGGTAACAAAAGTTGACATTTTGTTAATCTTGCTTTACTATATCTTTACTAATTTGTTGCTGTTTATTTACTAAACTCATTTTTTTCTCGTATCTTGCATGTAGTTTTTCCAAATGATTCCTTCTCTTCGTTTTTGTCTTGATTGTGTACATTCAGAGTAATGCCCTTGACAAGGCCTTATCAGTGTGTTCTCGTTAATATCAGCATCAAGCTGTTACAGATGAAGTGCAGATCTTAAATGTTTGCTCTCCAGATGGATACATTAATAATCGCATCTTTTAAATTAGTGACACATATAACCTTTAGTGAGAATCTGATATCAGTATTGCTAATCTGAGAAATACTCAAATTCACTTGTGGCAATTATACACCAATCTGATTGTACTGCACCAAAAAGCACAGTGACATTGGGGAGGAGACCTTTTTCCTAATTCCCATCCTTTCTCTCATACAAATAGCCACATGTAATACTTTAGAACTGTATTAGAAATGCCCTGTTCGTGGGATTAGAGGTTCTAATTTTGCAACATTTTGTTCCAGCTCCCATTTTTAATAGTGTAACTTTCTGATTAGACAGTTGTTGCAACTTTGCACAAAATTATAAGACTACCCTGTGATTTTCACTAGGAATTGTTTTCCTGTTTTTTTCTCTATTTGCAATGTTCTGTGGGATATATTATTTCCTTTCAGGAGAGAAGTTTATAGCATCCTTAAAGATGAAGGCATTTTACTTCCTCGTTATGCAGTCCTAAACCGGGATCCAAACAATCCCCAAGGTAATTATTATATTGGCATTTCAAAGGACTCTTCTACAAACAACTGTTCTTGCCTGTTTAATAAAATGCTATTTTTGTCATTATAAAATCATGCAGCTCACCATAGGATAAGAATCAGGAGGAAAAGATCACATGTCTGTGTCTATTACCAGATTAAAACCAAAAAAACTATATAACTGATAGGATGTAACACTTTTTTTTTAAAACCATCCACTGAACACAGTGGAACTTCAAAATAAAGATCTGTAGGAATTTACATCAGCATAAAAATGTTTAATTTCATATTCTGCTGCTGGGCTTGCTAAACAAGCTGCCATTTCAATGCAAGGGTTTCTTTATTTCAGAAATCTTTAGAAATAGATGCTTTTTTTCAAAATGCTTCATATTTTTGGAAATATATTATTTGAGCCTTCTTTTCCAAAGCCTTCAGTTAGGAAAAGAAATGGTTTGCTCTCATTATTCCTTTCTATATCCTTTTTATATTCAGTTTCGTATAACACCTAGGATCAAATATAGAAAATAGAGTAAGTTTTGATGTAAATATTTGCAGATATTTTGGTTTTTAGGCCCTCAATTTATTTTGGCCCTTAGCGCTCTACAGTTTTTCTCTTTATATCTGCAGATAGATTTCATTTCTGGGGAGGAGGGACTCAGTTAAAATGTTGCAGCTTCCCAATGCAGGCAATGCAGCCATAGCCATCTGCATTTTATCCACAACAGGTGCGGGACCTCTTCCTTGTAAACAGTGAGGCTGCAAATCCCAAATTTGTTATTTGTTTTTAGGTTGTCGTGTCATTCAGTCTTGGAAATCCTTCCAAATGTAACAAGCTGGAGTGGGAACCCATGGTTTCTTCTGATTTTCCTTTTCTGGCTTGTGGCCAAAACTATCATTGTGTTCAAGCAACAAGCTATCTAAAAGTAGTCAATAGATAGCTGTGCCCAACCATGTTGCTTGCTGGAGATAAAAACCTTTTGGCATGCTAATGGATTGTTGTCCAAATGTGCACTATGTGAATTAAGGTTTGGCAATGCAGGCAATTAGATAGTTCTGTCTGCTTTTTTTATCATTACATATTTTCTAATCTTGCTCTTCCATTCCATTCACTACCAGGTATCATTTCTAGGACTGTTCATGCTTTGAAAATTATTTGGAAAACATGCTTTCATTTGCACAGCAACAGGATCATAGCACCTCTGTAAAATAACTGCATCTTTTTTCAGACATCTGTGAAATCCTGAAAAAAGAGACATACCTGATTTAATGAGTTACTGGCTCATTAACTCATTCCCTCCATGCAACCCTTCATTGCATGTGAAGGGTCAACTAGGCTTCAGTGTATGCTCACCAGATCTCATCACCATTTTCTTCTACAACCTCCCTGCTTTGCTTTTTTTAGTGTTTACTCCAATTCTTCCTCAACCCATTCTGACTTGTCTCTCCATCCCAGGCATTATCATGGTCCTAATTCTATCCCAGACTACCTCTTTCAGTCTCCATTTGTTCTTCCTTGTGATTTCTCACTTAGTTTTTTGTTTGTTTCCTTGATTTTTATGGTAGTGGTAATAATAGCACATTTTATAGCTGGGAAGAAATGTTTATTTGTACAAGGAAAATCATTTATGGTAATACCAGGGAAAGAGAGGAGGAGTTTCTTGAATTGGAATTTCTTTTAAATTGAGAAATAAACTCAGTGGGGAAATTGAGATTGCTTTCTTTTAAGGGTCAGAAATAAAAAGACTTGAAATATATTTTTCTTTTAAAGAATGGAATGATACATGCTTAAACGTTGGAATTTTATGTTAAATTGGGAAGATATTTTTTCTTAAGGTGGAAAGTTATCAAGATTATTGTTATTACTCATAGGTGTGAATGAAATTCACATTCTGGAAAATTTTCTTTTTTGATTTGGGAATAAAGAGGTAATCTGTCCATACATCTGTAACTATCTCCCAGTGCTGTCTTGGCACAATAGGAAAAAAAATTGCTCCTCCTTGGCTTAGCATGTTGAGTTTCAAAGTCACTGAAGTACATGGGTTCAAATAAATTCTGAGATTATAGCCATTTTTCCTGTCTTAATTTATAGTGGAATTTTTATCTGTGACTCTAGCCTGAAGTTTGCATTTACATTCTTTTTTCCAGAATGCAATTTGATTGAAGGAGAAGATCATGTGGAGGTGAATGGAGAAGTTTTCCAAAAGCCATTTGTGGAAAAACCAGTTAGTGCAGAGGACCACAATGTGTATATTTATTATCCAACATCTGCTGGTGGGGGAAGTCAGAGACTCTTTCGGAAAGTAAGACTAATATAAATTACTCAAGAATAATCTAGTTTGGTCCTTCTTTTAAATATCCTGTGATGATGATGGTGATGAATGGATTGGAAAGGCTAACATTCCATTGTGAGAGTTATATTGTAAATAGCATTATCTGAAGAATTACAGGTAATTTGTATACCTTATTGATCTCTGCTTCGTAATGAGAGGTGAGATAGAATAAAGTGGAAATAAGTAAGAAAATAGTGGATAGAAAAATAACTACTGAACAGCACAAGGTAGATTTGATTTGTAAACAATTTTATAGCTTAGTTTAGGTTTCAGTTTGTATTCCACCTTTCTGCAAAAAGAAATTTTATTTAAAGTATCCCCCCCCCACATAAATAAAGAAAATATCAGGAATAAGTCAACTATAGCATTACTATCAGTATGTTGAATATTTTTTGGCTTCCTCCCATAATAGTTTAAAGATGTAGAAGTGAATTTTGAGTAACCTCTCTCTTCATAACGGGATAGAGCTTCCCTTCTTTATCTGAAAATTTCCAGATGGTTCCTAAAGTTTCACATCTCCAAGGAGCAGCGTTTTATGGAGTCTAGTTGCTAAAGAGGGAAGGGAAAAGAGGGAGTTTCTTTTTAAGAATAGTGATTTTGTTTTATTCAGAAAAAGGAAATAAAAATAAAATATAATGTTAATAATCGGTACAAAAGTAGAAAGTTTACTATATTGTAGGAAATGAATCATGATATTAAAAATCATGTACAATCATCTGTCAATCCAATAATAGGAATTTCTAAAAAACAAAAATATTTGGCAATTTGCCGTATACCAAATAACCTCTCTGCACTCATATCTATTTTTGTGCCACTTAAAATGCCATGCCTTCCATTAATAAAGATAAAGCCAAAGATTTATCTAATTACCTCTTTCCATTTGTTAATTAAATGCAGTTAAGGTTGGACAGTGAAGAGTGATATTTTTCAGAAGGGGAGATTAAAAAAATATCATGTTCTATAAATTTAGGATATCTCAGGCAACCTTCCTAAAATAGATTTTTCAGTCCAGTGTATTTTCTTTCTTTTTCCTTCCTAGCCTTCCATAGTACGCTGTGGTAAGAATGTTGCATTTCGTTTTTATAAAAACATTTATAAATACACTGTTTTACTCTCTAAAGTGTTGGAAGCAGTTTTTAAGAAGAAAAAATGTGTGCGTATTTTGTGTGTGTGTGTGTAAAGTATTGATGGAAATATGTATTTCAGATTGGCAGCAGAAGCAGTGTTTACTCTCCTGAAAGCAACGTGAGAAAAACTGGTTCATACATCTATGAGGAATTCATGCCTACAGATGGCACTGATGTGAAGGTATAACTGCATATTTACCGTAGGTTTATAATTGGAACAACCAAGTACTTAAGGAACTCAGCAACTCTGTCTGTGAAACATTTACTACTGCATGAAGTATTGCTGTAGTTAGAGTTGAAACAGTTGAAATACTTCGTTTTCTTCAGTGAAAATTAATTCTTCTTAGAGAAAATAAAACTTAAGGATATCTTTTGAAAAATGTGGGAGTGCAAATGGAGTGTCTTTTTGAATTGTCGAAACAGTCACCTTTTTCCCAGTGTTGCACAGCTGCCTTATTAGCTGCTCCCAGCTCTATCTTTATGCGCAAAGTGATTTCGCTTTGTGGTTTTCACCATCAGTCTGCTTTAGCATTTCAAAAGGAGATGCTGTGTTTGTGTTGCTGGGCACCTCTTCCAGCATATTAGCTCAGCCATAGTAAAAGTTATTTATCAATTATTTACATATCATTGTTAGTTCTAATTCTGAGAACATTTAGAAACAGTATTCTACCTTGCCATTATTTTAAAATGTTCGTTTGTTTGTTTTACTTATTTTTTATCCCACCTTTATTATTTTTATAAATAACTCAAGGTGGGGAACATACCAAATACTCCTTCCTCCTCCTCTTTTCCCCACAACAGCAACCCTGTGAGGTGAGTTGGGCTGAGAGAGAGAGACTGGCCCAAGGTCACCCAGCCGGCTTTCATGCCTAAGGCACTTATAGACTCCTGGTTTCTAACATTTCAGTCCTAAAATTACTTGAGAAAATTAATTTCCACTAACTGTAAATTATTTCCAAGAAATTGAATAAATTCCATACTTAACCATATTTAGAACAAGCCAACTGAAATAAATGTGATTTGAGTTCCTGCCATTAATACCATTAAAAAAAATTAATGATAATCAGCTGGCTAGTTAGTAGAATGGTAGGACACTATAGGCTTCTGGCTAAAGGCTCTGCCACTATGCCTGATCCTGCAGAGATTTATTTACGTTCAGTCGGTCTCTCTCTTCTCTACCATGTGAACATAGAAGCACAAATCTGGAGACTTGGAGCTGGAACCGGCTGTGTAGTGAAACTATACTTAATGCCATGTATTTAACAAAGAAGAGTTTACTTTCTTTGTCTTTCCCTTTACCCTCAAATATAGGTGTACACTGTAGGTCCAGATTATGCGCATGCAGAGGCACGTAAATCCCCTGCTCTGGATGGTAAGGTGGAGCGTGATAGTGAAGGCAAAGAAGTGAGGTATCCGGTGATACTTAATGCACGGGAGAAGCTAATAGCTTGGAAAGTATGCCTGGCTTTTAAGGTAACATGACAACAGCATACACCTCAAAGCAAATTAGTATTTCCTGAAATTATTGCTTACTCCAGGGGTCAGAAACCTTTTCAGGCCTTGGATACCATTGAATGATCTCACATGATGGTCCAGATATCTCTACCCCCCGAATGGCCAAATTTCATGAAATTTAACTTGGGAATGCTAGTCTCATAAGATTTGGCCATTTGAAAAATCAAGTTGTTTAATATTGCAGAACTGCAGATGTCATTTTATGATACAACTTGGCACCAGTAAGATCATATTGCTGAACCCTGCCATCAAAGAACTGCAGAAAGTTGTTCTTTTTTTTTTAATATAGAGGATATCTCCTGCTTTGCAATTATTACTATTTTTCTGTGTTTGTTTTTCTCTGATTAGCTAAGAAAATCTACTAAGAAATCTATGAACAAAGCCTGTTTACTTCAACTTGAGAGCAGGCCTCTACAGATAGATGTTTGAATGGTGTTTCTTAGAGTTGTTTATAGTGTTAACCTATTTTATAAGTGTATTTTGGGATGTTAGAAAGAATAGAATAAGAATTTGGAAGGATATTAAATTCAAAGTGAGATGCCTTTCAAAATGCTCCATTTAGGCATAGGTTAATACAGGATAAACATTTAAATAGATATGAGCAAACAGAACCTAACCTGTGATGTTTTAGATTATTAATATGTGGAATGTTTTGTTTCTATTATCAATAGTTATTTGAGTTTTAAATATTTGTAGATGACATTTTGCAGGTTTTAAACATATTGTTCCTTTCTCTGACAGCAAACAGTTTGTGGCTTTGACCTGTTGCGTGCAAATGGGCAGTCCTATGTCTGTGATGTCAATGGCTTCAGTTTTGTGAAGAATTCTATGAAGTATTACGATGATTGTGCTAAAATCCTTGGGTAAGAGATTAAGGAACTTGAGTGGGCTTTTTGGCACTACAATTGACCCATAGGGATCCTTGGTTTGACTCAAGTTCCAGATATCTCCATCTCACATGATGGTCATTTTTGTGTTATGAACTTTCATTAAGAAAAAATAACTTGCCAGCCTTTTAAGAGAATCATCAAGATGTGCTTCCTTTGTACAAAAGTAGGTTTTCCTGTTCAGGAGTTGTTAGAAATGGATATATTTATTTTTCTTCATATATTTTGTGACAATTATAAAAGCAACATACATCACCTAGATGGCTCTAATTAAGAAACTTGCACATTTTTAGAAGGCTAACTTCAAAAGCAGTTTTTGTGGAATAGGGAACTTTCGTCATTTACAGCTTTTGATTTCCTGGCAATCTTTATAAGTATGTCACGCATTAGAGAGAAATTTTTATGCCAGAAATCCGCAAAAATTGAGAAGAAAGTTAAAGGGTTTTTGTGTTCTGTTCATTTGGCAGCAACATCACATGTGCATCACAGAACTGTAACAGAATAGAGATAAGTGTGTAGCAGCAAGAGTGGCACAAATAGCTGAATGAGCAGCATTTTCTAAGCAAGAATCGGATGCTGTTCTTTCCCAGTTCTAACAGAATTTGTCAAATACCTTTTTAATATTCTCCCTCTGGGATAATGAGTGACCAAGAACCCTGGACATTAGTACTGTCTTGCAGTATTGTACTTCAGCAACTCTCCTCCAAAAGAGTCTTCCATCACAGTGAAGTTGCTCCTTCGCTGTGATGAAAAAGTCATTGATAAAACTAGTATTAGCACAAAACACTTTCTCCTTTTCCTCTCTTCCCACTTTCTTTATAAGGACAGTTTGGCATAAAATGTACTGATATTTGCAGTCACAGTGTACATACACTATTGAGGTATAAAGTTGAAAGTTTGCACACATCACCGTTTCTGACCTGAAGTGTTAATTGGTTAAAGGATAACAGTTGGCTGTCCTGAAAATTGTTCAGAGGAAGTTTTTTTTTTTTTTTACAGAAGTGTAAAAAGATTAATGCTTAATTTAATTATTAAAAGCATATTTAGATATAATTATTAATTACTCATTTTAATCATAATCTAGATAAATTAAGATATTTTAATTCAAGAAAACATTTATTTTTCCTCTTTCAGAAATATGGTTATGCGAGAACTTGCTCCACAGTTTCAGATCCCTTGGTCTATACCTTTGGAAGCAGAGGATATTCCAATTGTGCCAACTACCTCGGGAACAATGTAGGAAGAAAATACTTGCATATAAAATTACACCAATGTTCTGTGTGATTTTCTTCTTACCTGTCTTAGGTTCTGTAATTATACCTGTTCCACAGATTGTAACTATAGCAGAACAGCTGAGCCCATCAAGTGGAAAGCTAGAAATCTCCAGTCCCCTTTCCCCAGAAGGCCACATTTTGGTCCAACCTCTTGTTTTATGTTAGGGGTTTCGTAGTTCTGAGTCTCTCACAACCTGTACTGTCTTTTTGACAACTGAATCTCAGAAAATGAAATGATGTTGATAATGCAACCTACTGGCTGTGTAACATACAGTCATGAGTCTAGAGGGTACAATCTTTCCTTTCCTTTCCTTCCTTTCCCTGTAGAAGATAAACTATTCCTACAGGAAATAAACAAAACGAAAGTTTACTGGAAAAAGAAAATATATATGCTCAGAATCTAGAGCACAAGGTTCTAAGCAAAAACAATAGTCTTAATGATAAGGACATGAATGCAACCTAAACAATACAATACCCAGTCTGACAGGAGACTTTAGCAGAGCCCAGTAAAACAAAGATTCCATTTAACACAATGCTCTTAAACATTTTTACCTATCATTTCAGTTTGTTGTTGTTTATTCGCTTAGTCGCTTCCGACTCTTCGTGACTTCATGGACCAGCCCACGCCAGAGCTTCCTGTCGGTCGTCAACACCCCCAGCTCCCCCAGGGACGAGTCCGTCACCTCTAGAATATCATCCATCCATCTTGCCCTTGGTCGGCCCCTCTTCCTTTTGCCTTCCACTCTCCCTAGCATCAGCATCTTCTCCAGGGTGTCCTGTCTTCTCATTATGTGGCCAAAGTATTTCAGTTTTGCCTTGAATATCATTCCCTCAAGTGAGCAGTCTGGCTTGATTTCCTGGAGGATGGACTGGTTTGATCTTCTTGCAGTCCAAGGCACCCTCAGAATTTTCCCCCAACACCACAGTTCAAAAGCATCGATCTTCCTTCGCTCAGCCTTCCTTATGGTCCAGCTCTCGCAGCCATATGTTACTACAGGAAACACCATTGCTTTAACTATGCGGGCCTTTGTTGTCAGTGTGATGTCTCTGCTCTTAACTATTTTATCGAGATTGCTCATTGCTCTTCTCCCAAGGATTAAGCGTCTTCTGATTTCCTGACTGCAGTCAGCATCTGCAGTAATCTTTGCACCTAGGAATACAAAGTCTTTCACTGCTTCTACATTTTCTCCCTCTATTTGCCAGTTATCAATCAAGCTGGTTGCCATAATCTTGGTTTTTTTGAGGTTTAGCTGCAAGCCAGCTTTTGCACTTTCTTCTTTCACCTTCATCATAAGGCTCCTCAGTTCCTCTTCACTTTCAGCCATCAAAGTGGAATCATCTGCATATCTGAGATTGTTAATGTTTCTTCCAGAGATTTTAACTCCAGCCTTGGATCCTCAAGGCCAGCTTGTCGCATGATGTATTCTGCATACAAGTTGAATAGGTAGGGTGAGAGTATACAGCCCTGCCGTACTCCTTTCCCAATCTTAAACCAGTCCGTTGTTCCGTGGTCTGTTCTTACTGTTGCTACTTGGTCGTTATACAGATTCTTCAGGAGGCAGACAAGATGACTTGGTATCCCCATGCCACTAAGAACTTGCCACAATTTGTTATGGTCCACACAGTCAAAGGCTTTAGAATAGTCAATAAAACAGAAATAGATGTTTTTCTGAAACTCCCTGGCATTTTCCATTATCCAGCGGATATTGGCAATTTGGTCTCTAGTTCCTCTGCCTTTTCTAAACCCAGCTTGTACATCTGGCAATTCTCGCTCCATGAACTGCTGAAGTCTACCTTGCAGGATCTTGAGCATTACCTTACTGGCATGTGAAATGAGTGCCACTGTTCGATAGTTTGAACATTCTTTAGTGTTTCCCTTTTTTGGTATGGGGATATAAGTTGATTTTTTCCAATCTGATGGCCATTCTTGTGTTTTCCAAATTTGCTGGCATATAGCATGCATTACCTTGACAGCATCATCTTGCAAGATTTTGAACAGTTCAGCTGGGATGCCGTCGTCTCCTGCTGCCTTGTTATTAGCAATGCTTCTTAAGGCCCACTCAACCTCACTCTTCAGGATGTCTGGCTCTAGCTCACTGACCACACTGTCAAAGCTATCCCCGATATTGTTATCCTTCCTATACAGGTCTTCTGTATATTCTTGCCACCTTTTCTTGGTCTCTTCTTCTTCTGTTAGGTCCTTGCCATCTTTGTTTTTGATCATACCCATTTTGGCCTGGAATTTACCTCCGATGTTTCTAATTTTCTGGAAGAGGTCTCTTGTCCTTCCTATTCTATTGTCGTCTTCCACTTCCGTGCATTGCTTGTTTAAAAATAATTCCTTATCTCTTCTGGCTAACCTCTGGAATTTTGCATTTAATTGGGCATATCTCCCCCTATCACTGTTGCCTTTTGCTTTCCTTCTTTCTTGGGCTACTTCTAGTGTCTCAGCAGACAGCCGTTTTGCCTTCTTGGTTTTCTCTTTCCTTGGGATGTATTTTGTTGCCGCCTCCTGGACAATGCTGCCAACTTCTGTCCATAGTTCTTCCGGGATCCTATCTACTAAGTCCAGTCCCTTAAATCTATTCTTCACCTCCACTGCATATTCCTTAGGAATATTAGTGAGCTCATATCTAGCTGATCTGTGGGTCTTCCCTAATCTCTTTCGTCTGATCCTAAATTGTGCAAGAAGAAGTTCGTGATCTGAACTACAGTCAGCTCCAAGCCTAGTTTTTACCGACTGTACAGATGTTCGCCACCTTTGGCTGCAAAGGATGTAATCAATCTGATTTCGGTGTTGTCCATCTGGTGAAGTCCATGTATAAAGCCGTCTCTTAGGTTGTTGGAAGAGAGTGTTTGTTATGCAGAGTGAATTGTCTTGGCAAAATTCTATCAGCCTATGTCCTGCTTCGTTTTGTTCTCCCAGGCCATACTTACCTGTAATTCGAGGTGTCATTTGACTGCCCACCTTAGCATTCCAGTCTCCTGTGATGTTATTTTCGTGTTGTCCAGTAGGTGCTGCAGATCCTCATAGAACTGCTCTACTTCAGCTTCTTCAGCATTTGTGGTTGGGGCGTATATTTGGATCACTGTGATGTTAGATGGCTTGCCCTGAATTCGAATTGATATCATTCTGTCGTTTTTGGGGTTGTATCCAAGCACTGCTTTAGCCACCTTACTATTAATTATGAAGGCTACTCCATTTCTTCTGTGGTCCTCTTGTCCACAATAGTAGATCTGGTGGTCATTTGATGTGAAGTGGCCCATTCCAGTCCATTTCAGTTCACTGACACCCAGAATGTCTATCTTTAATCTTGACATCTCACCAATAACTACATCCAATTTGCCCTGGCTCACAGATCTTACATTCCAGGTTCCAATGGTGTGTTGATCCTTAGAACATCGGATTGGCCGTTCACCACCAGCACCGTCGGCTGCTAGCCGTCCTTTCGGCTTTGAGCTAGCTGCGTCATCACGTCTGGAGCTAGTTGAGCTCATCCTCTGTTCCTTCCCAGTAGCATTTTGACCATCTTCCGACCTGGGGGTCTCATCTTCCGATGGTATACCGACATATCTCTGGTTGTACTGATCCATTTAGTTTTCACGGCAAGAATACTGGGGTGGGTTGCCATCACCTTCCCCAGGGATCACATTTAGTCTGACCTCTCTGTCATGACCTTCCCGTCTTGGGTGGCCCTTCACAGTTTAGCTCATGGCATCATTGAGGTGCTCAAGCTCCAGCACCACGACAAGGTAACAATCCTTTGCTGAAGTCACTTCACCTAGCCCTCGTAATTTTCAGACAGACATTCCTAGCCATTAACCTGTAATTCTCAAGTGTAATTCATTTTGTTTTTTACAATTGCATATAGATTCCATTGAGAACTGTGGAACATATAGGTTGATCCCTAAAGATACTATGCTATATTCACCATTTCCACTATAGAAGTAGTTTTACCAGAGACCTATGTCTGAAGCAGGGTTGGTTGCAACTGGATCTGTTATTTGAATCAGGTAGAATTCTAAGGGGTTCCACAAAACACTTTGGCTTTTATGGCATTAGTTCCTATAACTTACTGGTTACTAGTTACTGTGATATAAAGGTTCTGACATTTTACTGAGATATAAAAGATTAGTTTTTTAGCATAGTTCTCAAATATATGTTTTAGTTATACAAATTCATATTCTGTTGCCATTCTGAAGATTTTTTAAAGTGATATAAAGGTCTGATATTCCAAAAACAGCCAAAAAATACAATGATAACATTTATTCCTTTGAAAGTTAGTTGTTATAGTTCATTTTTGTTACATCATTTTGAAAATGTTGCCTTCTCCAAAATAGGGTACCTGAAAAGCATATTATCTTTTGAATAAAAACTAGTAGCATTTTAATATCCTTTTTTAAACAAAGCAGAGATGTTGCTGATTTTACAATCCTGACTTTAGGATTATGGATGTACCTGATCTAGATGGACTTGCACTTCTCCTTAAAACTCTGTGCTCCTTCTGGAACTAGCATTGATGCTGAATGGTCAGATTGGATAATTGGCAAAAGGAGTCTGTTACTAGCTTCAGTTGATAACCCAGATGTATCCATTTCTGGAGAAGACCTGGTATTAGTGACAAATCTGTTGGTAACTTCAAAGTTGAATTGTGTTGTATCTTCACAGTGTGGTCCTTGAGGATTGGAAGAACAGAAATTTTACAGTTAGGTCAAAATGTAGGAACAGGAACTGCCACATGCTGAGAGTTACTTTTCCCTTTTTGGAACCAGTTCAAGGTGCTTGCTATGGTGTACCAAGTCTTACACAGCTTGGGCCCAAATTATTTACAAAATGACTTAATCGTTAATAATTCATCCATATTCTTAGGTCCTCAGAAGGGCATATTCTGCAAGTCTTGTTACAGATAGATTTAAGATCAACAATTTATTCTATTGTAGGAGTTGTTTTATGGAGCAAGTTGCCATTGTCTGTTCTCTTTATTCCAATTTAAGAGGATACTTACCCAGGCTTTTTAAACTTGGTGTGTTGCTGTCTTTCACAATTCAGTATATTTTTTGCTTATCATTAAATCAGGTTGTTTAATTTTAATAATGGAGGCATATTAAGGTGCTGGGCTAGAAACCAGGAGATTGAGAGTTCTAGTTCCGCCTCAGGCATGAAAACCTGCTGGGTGACTTTGGGCCATTCACTCTCTCTCAGCCCAACTCACCTCACAGGGTGGTGGTTGTGGGGAAAAGAGGAGGAGGAAGGAGTATTAGATGTGTTCGCTGCCTTGAGTTATTTATAGAAAATAATAAAGGCAGGAGATATATACATATACATATACATATATAAATAAAAATAAATGTTGTTAATTGCATTCCTTATACATTTGCAGGATGGAACTTAGGTGTGTCATTGCTGTAATACGACATGGAGATAGGACACCAAAGCAAAAAATGAAAATGGAAGTTAAACACCAAAAGTAAGTATTCTATGATAAAAAGAAACAATGAAATACTTAAGCTGGATACTTTTCTGAAATTTAGGTATTGGAGCTAAGAGGGATTATATAACAGGTGCCTTCTAGATGTGTTGGAACTATTATTTCTCCTTGCTGACAAGGAATCCTAGGGATTATACTTTAAACATAACTAAAGGGACGCGGTGGCGCTGCGGGTTAAACTGCTGAGCTGTCGATTGGAAGGTCGGCGGTTCGAAACCGCGCGGCGGGGTGAGCTCCCGTTGCTAGTCCCAGCTCCTGCACACCAAGCAGTTCGAAAACATGCAAATGTGAGTAGATTAATTGGTACCGCTTCGGCGGGAAGGTAACGGCGTTCCGTGAGTCATGCTGGCCACATGACCTGGAAGTGTCTATGACAACGCCGGCTCGAAGGCTTAGAAACGGAGATGAGCACCGCCCCCTAGAGTCGGACACGACTGGACTTTACGTCAAGGGAAACCTTTACCTTTACTTAAAGGCCCCCAGATTGGGAAAAGTCCTCCAGTGTATGTTCTCAATTGGATGAAATTCTTATGATATTAAAGTAAGGTAGGATATGACTGGGAAGTTTGTAGGGGTGAACTGTGTGGTATAGGGCTGTTGGAGATGCTGATGGTGTGGATAGGAGTGCCCTGGGGGGGGTGGATTTCTTGGTTTGTGATGTGGTTGGGACTCTCTAACTCAGAGATGGGCCAGTATGAGTTGTGGGAGGAGGGGATCTCGGGGGGGTTAAGGGTAGGCTAGAACATCTCTGTGGTGATGGATAGGGAAGGCATGGTGGGAGACCACAGGGAGCTACACTTGGGGAACATAGTCCTGGTGCCATGCACAGGTGTCACATTCCAGCATAGTGTGCTCAACCCCATTTCCTGGTCAACAGACCTACAGAGGCCCTGTGTTTTGTTGCTGCTGCTGAATACCAGGTCAGTCAGTAATATGGCCTCCCTCATCTGTGATCTTATTACAAATAAGGGGGCTCACCTGGCATGTATTCCTGAAATGTGGCTGAGATCTGAGGGAGGTATTCCCCTCTTGGAGATGCGCCCACCCAGGTTTCAGGTGTGCCATGAGCCAGGAACCCAAGGCAAGATGGAGGAGTGGCCGTGGTTATCCAAGATTTTCTGGTGGCATTCAGAGGTGAATGATTCTCCATGGTGGAGTTCCCCAGGCTGATGGTCCTTAGATCAAAGAACCTGCCTTCTTTGGGGATGGAGTGTGAGGTAGCATGGCAGTTCATGGTCACCATGATAGCTGTGGGCCTGACCCAGATCATCAAGGACCCAATGCATGACAGTGGTCACGCACCCGCTCTGGTTTTCTTGTTGGAGCAGTGGCAGTATGAACTAGAGTTGGGGGAGACTTCTATTGCTCCTGTTTAACATCCACATGAAGCCACTGGTTAAGGTCACCAATGGTGACAAATTTGATAAAAAAATAAAATAAAAGGCATGGGGTGAGGTATCATCAGTATATATGTATCAGCTTCTTATCTCCAGCCTTGGCTGACCAAGTAGTGCCATGGAGATTCTGTCTTTGTGTCTGGAAGCTACGGGGTCTGGATGGGGAAGGACAGGTTTCAACTCAATCCAGCAAAGTGAGTGACTCCGAGTTTTAGAGCCTCCAAGTTCAATGGACTTCCATATTTAGTTCTGGAGGGGGTTGCAGTAACCGAAACAGAACCACAGTGCAATTTGGGGGTCATCCTGGGCACATGGTTCCTGTTTGAGGAACAGGTGGCAGCCGTGGCCAGGACAGCTTTTGCACAGCTTTGTGTTCTGCACCGCTTGTGTCCATTCCTGGACTCAGGGGCTTTGCTCACAGCCACTCATGCCTTAGTTACTTGCCAAATAGACTATGGCAATGTGCTTTACATTGGGCTGCTCTTGAAGAGCATCTGGAAACTGCCATTGGTTCAAGATGCAGCAGTGTGGACAGTTATATGTGTTCCTTGATTGGCCCATGTTACACTTCTGCTCTGCAAGCTGCATTGATTATCAGTATGCTTCCAGGTTCACATAAAGGTTCTGGTAGTTACCTATAAAGCATTCCATAGCGTGGGGCTGGGTTATTTCAGGGACCACCTTTCCCCAATTGTGTCGACCTGTCCCATCAAATCTGGCAGAAGAGGCATGCTGCAGATCCATTTTAAAGTGTCCCATCTGGCAGGACCCAGGGAGAGACTCTTTTCTGTTAGAGTGCCCGCTCTTTGGAACAGCATCCCCCAGAAATTTGATTAGCTCCAACCCTGTTTACCTCTTCTAATTCTTGAAGACTTGGCTCTGTCACCAGGCTTGGGGGTCAGAATGTATGGCAGAGCATGTGGGATGGTTGTGTTGATGGTTGTTCGTGGTTTTATCTTGCCTGCTGATTATGTGTTTGTTATGTTGTTATGTTGTGTGTTTAACTGTTGTTAAAAGTCATCATGATGAGATGGGCAGCCATATATATTGAAATAAATAAATATTTTTAAAAACAGAACTCTTCAAAGATTTGTAAACATGAACCTCAGTGAATTTTCGGGTAACACTAATTGTGATAGGAGATGGTATCCAGCAAATGCCATTTTCTTTTTTTCTGAAACAAATACCAGATCTATCAATTAATTCATGGGAGGTTCATATTTGTACCGTTATCATCAGCTAATGCTAGAATCTACATCTAGTTATATTGTGAAGTAATTTAATCATTCCTTGTTTCTTTTAAAGGTTTTTTGATCTTTTTGAAAAATGCAATGGGTATAAGTCTGGAAAGTTAAAACTGAAAAAGCCTAAGCAGCTACAGGTAAGGTTTTTTCTTTTCTTTTTTTTTCTTTTCTGGACCATGTGTATTATCCGTTTTTATGAACTGCTTGTAAAATTACCACTGTTTTTAGGAAGTACTTGATATTGCAAGACAGCTCTTAATAGAGCTAGGACAGAATAATGACTCTGAAATTGAAGAAAACAAATCTAAACTTGAACAGTTAAAGACTGTGTTGGAGATGTAAGTATTTTATTTCAAGTTCTTTGATATAACAAAAATACATTTTAGGAGGACTGCGTAAAGATAACCTGATCTTCTTCATAGCTACATCTATAGCTTTAGAACTAGCCCACCTTACCTTAAGTTAGGTTAGTTGCTAACTTAGTCCTGATTCTGACTGTTGTTTTATTTGTCTGAAAGGAAGTTGATTGTATTAGATCCACTGAGAAGATGATAAAGGGAACAGAATAATTTTTTGTTATTCTAGAGCAGGACTTCTCAACCAGGGTTCCATGGAACCCTAGGTTCCGCAAGAGGTCACTACGGGTTCCCTGGGAGATCATGATTTATTTAAAAAATAATTTCAAATTCAGGCAACTTCACATTAAAGAGGTAAGTTTGATTCTTTATTTTTAGTTTAAGAACATGTTAATCATATATACAGGCCTACACATGAACAAACTATAATAATTTTGTAACTTCTGGCCTATATTTGAGCCTGAATGTGCAGAGGTTCCCCAAGGCCTGAAAAATATTTCAAGTGTTCCTCCAGGTCAAAAAGTTGAGAAAGGCTGTTCTAGAGTGTTTCTTCAAAGGATTGGGGTCAATCTCTTAATTTCATGGTGGCCTTTCTTTTGGAAGAGAAATGGTATTTTCAAAAACTGGAGCTCCCATTTCTATTTTGAGCAAAATATAAAAACAATATTAAAAACTTGTTTGGATTTTTTTTTTCCAGAGTGGGATATAATGATCAAGAAATTGAGATAGGTACAAGGAGATGGAACCTTCCAAATTTCATAGAAATTAGTGCAGTTATTTTAAAGTTTAGCTCCAGTATGAGCTGTTGAAGTGTCCAGTTTTCTTTTGCTTTTTCCAGAGCGGGATGAAACTTAAAAGCTAGCTTGGTTTGAGAGAATGATGTCTGCCCAGTTTAGCCCTATTTAGTGCAAGAGCTTCAACTTACAAGTGTATTTCATCACAAGAAATGAAACATTTCATGTAATCTTTTGCCAGGGAAATTTGACTTAGACCCACCCTCTGCTCCTCTTTGACAAGAGATGGGAGAGAAGGAATACTGCTGAAAAGGATAAAAGAAAGGGTGATGCATGCAGTATAATTATTGATTTATAGTAGGAATAAGTAAATGAGGGAGGAAGGCTATGTAAAGAAAACTAGTGCAACTTACTGTCTTAAACAAAATGAAATCCTGAATTATGTTGTGAATGGAAAATGGATGAATGGCAATTAGATAAACAACTGAAATGAGGAGTAACATTTCAGTTGTTTATCTAACTGAAAGTAACATTGGCAATGAAAATAGGAAAAAAATAAAATCAGTTGGTTCACAGGAGAGTACCACACAAATAGAGATTTGGGCCAATAATGAGATATGCTTGTAGCAACAATATAAATATGTCTCTATCCACACTCCACAGTCTCGCCACCAGTCCAAAACCAGACCTTACATAGGTCATTGATATGAGGATAGTTCAATTATTCCCGTCATACCCAGGCAATATGTGAGCAATGTCAAAATATGCTATATTTTAGGCATCTCCTTTTGGCACTTGATATAGTGCCTTGTTTGTTGAACATGCTGTGCTGTCAAACTCCATAGAGGATTTGGAATCTCAGATAGGGAAAGATAGGACTGTTCATCATTTGAAAATGATGAGAAGATGTGTTTCAGAATGTGCAAGAGGTCAGGACCTCTTTAGAGCAGCCATGTCTTTTTCCTGGCTTCCATGTGAGCTGAAAAAACATGCAGCTATTCATTAAACCAGCCTTGTTTTTAATATCAATTTTTTGTTTTTAATAGTCAATTTATTTATTGCAGTTGTAGACCAGTACAAGCGGAGTGCTTAGTGAATATATATAAATCTATCTTAATAGATAATAAATGAAAGAAAATTTAAGACAAAGTTAAAATACATTTATAAAACAACCTAACATCTATGATTGAGGTCCAGGGTGCAGTCTATATTTAAATTATAAAATTGACATTAAAATGATATAAATATAATAACATCTAAAATTACAAGGAAGTGATGTTATCTAAAATTTAAATGAGTTATAGTTACATAAAATGTGTTTGGCTAGTGGAAAATTGGCCCATGAGGGTCTGGGAGATCTGTGCTGGTGCACAAAGCCTAGCCACATGCCTTGTCTTTAATATTTATTTATTTATTTATTTATTGAATTTCTCCAACACCCGTCTCGTGCAACGATGGCTCTGGGTGGTTTACAATGAACAAGAGAATAAGGATTCACTATAAAATATAAATATGGATAAATATAAAAATACAAAATGTAAAATATAAAATATAAAATATGAAGTCCAAGATGGTCTTAATGAAATTTACTGGGGCCGCACCTCCACGATCAACTGTCCCCCTTCTTGCCCCAAGCGAGGTGGCATAGCCAGGTCTTAACTCCCTTTCTGAAGGCTGGGAGAGTGGGGGCCTGCCTCACCTCTGGGGGTAAATTATTCCAAAGAGTGGGGGCCACTGCAGAGAAGGCCCTCCTCCTGGACCCTCCCAGTTGGCAATCCCTCATGGACAGGGTCCATAACATGCCCTCTCTGCCTGACCGGGTGGGACGTGTTGATGTAGTGGGGGTGAGGTGGTTCCTCAGGTAACCTGGCCCCATGCCATGTAGGGCTTTAAAGGTGATAAGCAACACCTTGAATTGGACCCGGAAGCAAACCAGCACCCAATGCAGCTTGCGCAGCAATGGTGTTATATGTGCTCTCCTTGGGGTTCCTAAGACTGCTTGGCGGCTGCATTCTGCACCAGCTGTAGCTTCCAGATACTCTTCAAGGGTAGCCCCACATAGAGTGCATTGCAGTAGTCTATGCGGGAGATGACTAGGGCATGAGGGACTCCTGATCCAGGAAGGGGCGTAGCTGGTGCACAACACAAAGCTGCGCAAAGAGTCCCCTGGCCATGGCTGCCGCCTGCTCTTGGAGCAGGAGTCATGAGTCCAGGAGAACGCTCAGGTTCCGCACCGGATCTGTCTGGGGCAGTGCAACCCCATCCAGAACCAAAGGTGGTAAATTCCCGGATACCCGGGAGCCCCCAACCCACAGCCACTTCATCTTACTAGGGTTTGGGATTTCTTGAAGCAGTTGCATCTGTTAAAGCCTGAAGAACTACATCGCTGCTGTTAGAGGCCCTACACTCCCCCCATCTTAATTTGAGATTTGTGCTGAATCAGACTACAGCTCTACTTTCTAAGCCATATTGTACACACACACATGCATACATGTGAACTAATTACTGTCATTAATTAGTTTACATTTTTCTGCATGCATGAAATCTGTTTCTACTGATAAACCAAATGCCTATGTATGTTGCAACATTAAATTAAGGTTGGCAAAGGATGGACAGAAGAGTATTGTAGAAGGGTAATATGTTTTATTGCTTTTCTTGATCTCTGCTTACAGTATAAGACAATGGATGCATTATATGAAATTACTCTTTTGGGCGAGCTGATTTCCTCCAAAATCGTATATGCTTGCAGATAAGCTGAGAATTTTAGGTGCCAAAATGCACCCAAGAAATCAGGTTCAGTTTATCTGCAGATAGGCTTTTCCAGGAGTACATATGGTAATACTTTTTAAAAGTATCCATATTTCCTGTATATACTTGCAGATAAGCCCATCCGTGGATAAGCCAACCCTTGAATTTCTAACCAAAATACCATAAAAAATGCAGGTGTGGGTGGCACATTTTTCATGGTATTTTGGTTAAAAATATGAGGGTTGGCTTCTCCATGAATATATATGGTATTCAGAAAATCAAGTGCATGTAGTGCAGTTTTTTTCTGGGCTGTATTATTTCAGCCTGTAGAAATTGTTCTGTCTGGTAAAGCAGGTCTGTCTACTTACAGGCAGAAAAAATTCAATAAACAGGTTACGCAACCCCTTTTCCCTGACATGCCTGCTGTCTATATGTTGAAAGGTTTTCTTTTAGTGAAACTAGGAGAACAGTGAAACATGGTTGCCTTCTCTCCATGCGGCAAAATATAGTTAAAAAACAACAACTGTTCTTTGTTATAGCTGTATTACAGTATCCCATATTATCTACTCATCTGATCTGTTTTATTTCTTTGAATCAATATTGTGTCATTTTTAATATTCTCGTTGTTTCTAGGTATGGACATTTTTCTGGCATAAATCGCAAAGTACAACTGACATATCTCCCTCATGGTTGTCCTAAAACATCTAGTGAAGAAGAAGGTACTTTGATCCTAGTTAGTCTCTAAAAATAACCTATTTATTTATTTATTTAAGACTAGGAAGACAGTTATGTCTTCAGAGCCTTGTGAAAGGTCAACAGGGTGAGGGCCAATCTGATTATGCTTTGAATTGATCAATTTGTGATATTGAATTGATCAATATCAATACATGTTAAGTCTATTTATAATATTTTCTGCTCCATTTTGGTTAGAAGCCCAAAGGCAACTTTATAGTCAAAGGCTGATATATTCAGACTGTAATACTAAACAAATATACTAGGAAATAAGCTCATTGAAGACCTATGGGACATATTTGTGAGTAGCTACGTACAGGATTTTAAGTACTGCCTTTTTACATATTTCTACATACGTCCCTTCATTCCTTTATTTCAGAATAATTTGCCATACAGCATAAAATAAAATACTGCTGTTTCAAAATCAAATTCACTTCACTCCAGTGTACAGAATTAATTTCAATATTATTTGAGGTGTCGCTATAGAAAAGTAACATTTGTTTAGTTTGGCTTTTGAACTGAAGTAAAAATTCTTTTACTTGCCTGTATGTATTTAGATAACCGCAAAGAAGAGCCATCTCTACTCTTAGTTCTAAAGTGGGGAGGAGAATTGACGCCTGCAGGTAGAGTTCAGGCAGAGGAACTAGGAAGAGCTTTCCGATGCATGTACCCAGGTGGACAAGGTATCATATTTTTCTTTGTAATGGCTGGAAGCCATATCTATGAAAAGAGAAGATGAGAAACTTCAATGTTTTTCTTTGGTAGGTGACTATGCTGGATTTCCAGGATGTGGCCTACTTCGATTGCATAGTACCTATCGGCATGATCTCAAAATCTATGCATCTGATGAAGGAAGAGTTCAAATGACAGCTGCAGCTTTTGCAAAGGTACTATAATTTCAGTGGAAAATAGGAAATGTTAATTGAGTATAGGCTACTTCAGGAAAATTTAGCTATTTTGCATTTTTATATTTATACATATGAAGGATAACATCTTCCAGTCTTTTAATGCAAAATGGGCTACTTCATCAGTACATAATCAGTGTCAACATTTTCTGCCAATTAGCATGAAATGTATAATTTACTTCTTTCTTTATTGAATACAAAAAGACATATTTTAGTATGCATAGGGAACTGCATGCAGTATGAAACAAAATAGATTTAAAAACATGCATTTCTCTGTACAGAGTCTAATTAAATATCAATTTTATCAAGATGTATACGTTTTGAATTGAAATTAGAGAATGACTTGTAGGCAATCTCAACCAGCTTTCCCAAACTTGCAACTTAGCAGATGTGGAATTTTAATTTGCAAAATCCTCGGCAGAAACCTCACAATAGATTGTGTGATACCACGTGTCAATTTCTAATTAGTTTGTGTGTGTGTGTGTGTGTGTGTGTGATGCTCCTTCCCCTAGTTTCTCCACGAGAACAGCCCTGTAAGGTGGATTGAGCTGAGAGAGTACGATTGACCCACAGTCACCCAGCCTGTCTCCGTGCTTTAGGGAGGACTTGAACTCATTGTCTTCCAGGTTCTAGTCCAGCATCTTAGCCACTAAATAAACTGGCTGTCCTGTATGAACTGATTCATTTGAAAAAACTTTCTGTCTGGGATGACTTATTCATAAATGCAAATGAACACTTGAATATGCAATCACCAAGTTCTGAAAACACCTTTTGAACAAAGTGAAGTGAATTTAGATGATTTAGAGGTAGAAGTACAAATCTCAGTGACTGTTTGCTCAACACATGGCTCTTAATTTGCTCTACAACTGGCTGGATTCGTACATCATGGCAAGCTATAAACCTTATTTTACAAAAAGTGGCTAAGTTCACACAGTATGTTAAGGCAAAATCTGACAACATTATTGTTTAGCACAATGAGTGTGACAGGTTGTGGAACGGGTTTTTTTTTTTTTTTTGCTTTGTGCTGTTTTATTGTGTTACAAGTTAGTAAGATTGCATAGTCTTCAGCAATTTAAAATGCTTGGAGTATTATGCATCATTTTGGTAATCACATCCCAAAACCAGATTATAAAACTGAAAAAGGTATACAGAAACAAAATAAAAATGATGAGCTAAAGCAAACTGTTCTATGAGAGAACATAATGTTTATAGCTTCTTAGCTTACTAAAAAGATAAAATAGAAGAAGTTGTAAAGGTACCCAAAATGAACCATGGTGCAGAAAAATTGAATAGGACTTTTTCTCCTTTCTCTCATAATACAAGCCAAGAATCATCACATAAAATGAAGAGGTGAGAAATCCATAATGGATTAAAGCAGTACTTCCTCACTGCATATTTAAATATGATATTCAGTATCACAAGTTATGGTGAGCTTGGATTTGGGCAGCTTTAGGATTATTTGTTTTATCTATGTGTAAGCTCTAATGTCAAATCCACCAAGGGCAGGATGATCACTTTTTATAGAATTTATATATTCTGTTTAGTTTGAGAGTTAATATGTTTCATTCTATTCAGTAATTTTATCTTTTCCAGGGTCTACTGGCATTGGAAGGAGAACTCACACCTATACTTGTGCAGATGGTCAAAAGTGCTAATATGAATGGTCTACTTGACAGTGACAGTGACTCTCTTAGCAGCTGCCAACATCGTGTGAAGGCACGCCTTAATGAAATACTCCAAAGAGATAGAGACTTTACTTCTGAAGACTATGAAAAGGTTAGAAAATAATCTACAAATAAATTCAAATTGTGAAAGACTTTACAAGAAAACAAGATATTTTATTGACATTTAAGGATGTTGTACAAGGCTTCTTGGAGGAAAATGCTGGGCATCTGTTGGATAAAATTGCTTGTATCCACTTCCAGTTGGATGCCAGCCTTTGTACAGGTCCTGTGGAGGTGCCTATGGCACAGTCTTGCTGTGTTATCTGATAAGAGTTTGAACCTGTTGGGCCTTATGAAGTGGACAGGGTTCTCATGATTGTGCGCTTGACCACCTATATATTATATTCATGTCCCTCCTGGTTGGCTAAGGCCTCAAGTGATGTGTGGCTGAGTCTTGGCTGTAATGAATTCTTAAAGAAGCGCTGGTTCACCCACTCCTCAAAAAGCTATCTCTAGACCCAACCATACTGGACAATTTTTGTCCAGTCTCCAATCTTCCCTTAGGGAAGGTAGTTGAGAAGATAGTTGTGTAACAGCTTCAGAGAACCTTGGAAGAAGCGAATTATCTGGACCCCTTCCAGTTGGGCTTCAGACCTGGGTATGGGATTGAAGCAGCTTGGTCGCACTTTTCGATGACCTCTGGTGTAGTGCATTCATCCTTGCTCCTCTTGACCTCTCTGTAGCCTTCAATACCATTGACTATGGTATTCTTCTGGATCCTCTAGGGGTTGGGAGTGAGTGGCACTGTAGCGTGCTGCTTCTTTTCCTTCCTCTGAGGCCAGTTTCAGTCAGTGTTGATCGGGGGTGAGAGGTCCCACTTTTGGCTCCTGCTTTGTAGGGTTTCACAGGGTTTGGTACTCTCTCCGTTCCTGTTTAAGATCTACATGTAGCTGTGGGTAAGGTAATCTGCCACCATGGGGTGAAGTATCATCAGTATGTTGATGACACCTAGCTTTACATCTCCTCCCCTCGCCAAGTAAGTGATACTGTTGAAGACCTGACTTGATGTCCGGAGGCTATGGGGATTTGGATGGGAAACAACAGGCTTCAGCTCACCCCTAGCAAGACGAGTGGCTTTGACTTTGGGGCCTTCTGGTTCTGACCATCTCTTGTTCTGGATGCATTACTGTAATATGCTCTACATGGTGATTCCCTTGAAGAGCATCTGGAAGCTACAGCTGGTGCAGAATGCAGCCACACTGGCAGTTATAACAACAACAATTTATTAAACTTGTATTCTCCCTGACTCCAATGATTCTGGGAATTATGTGTGCTACCTGATCAGTGCATGTTATACCTCTGCTCCATGAGCTGCATTGGCTGCCATTATGCTTCCAGGTTCAATTCAAGGTGCTGGTGATGACCTGTAACGGTTGCCTAATCCCAAATACTCAGTCTCACAAGCTCGGGCTTAAAGATAACTGATTTATTAAGGGAATAGTATGCAAATACAGAGAAAGCTGAGAATGAGCAAAAGCGCGCCAAATACAAACTTAAAAGCCTTGCCTGTGAGCAAGTTCCGCCCCATCCCTCGTCAGGGCGCTCCCCCTCCCAGGTGCTAGGAGCCGTTAGATGCGCCTGGGAAAGTAACCTTGAGCAGGAGCGCAAACCCAAACACACATTCCAAGCCCTCAAAACAACGGAGGGCGAGGGAATGGAAAAATCCGGGTGAAGGAACACGGAACAGAAGATGACATGTGAAACGTTACAATGTTAACAGCACATTGAAATGGGGAACATGACATGACCTATAAAGCCCTTCATGGCATGGGACCAGGTTATTTGAGGGACTGCTTCTCTCCAGTTACATCGACCCATCCCATTAGGTCTGGCAGAAGAAACACGTTCTGAGTTGAAGGGGACATGGCTTCAGAAAAGGCTCTTTTCTTGGCCCCCATCTATTAAGGAGTGTCATCTGATGGGGCCAGGAAGAGATTCTTTTCTGTCATGGTACCTACCCTTTGGAACATCATTCCCCCAGAGACCAGATTGGCCCTGATCCTAGTGGCCTTTCATAAGGGTTTAAAGATGTGGCTTTGCTACCAGGCTTGGGGATCTGGGTGTGCAATAGAGCCTATTCAATGGCTATATTAAATGTTGTTGAGTGTTTCTGTAACCTGACTGCTGATTTTGTTTAATGGTTTTTTATATGGTGGTTTTATATTTGTATTTCGTATTTTGTTTACTTTTTTGGTTGTTTTTTTTAACTGTTTTCTAAGTTGCCCAGAGTCATGTACTTGAGATGGGTGGCCATATAAATGGAGGGAGGGAGGGAAAGAAGGAATATTAACTGCCCCTCAGAAGGAGGAGAATCACCCTAATCATATGGAGAGGGTCCAGGAGGATACTATGGTTGATGATATGGAAAGCTGCTGAGAGATCAGGAAGGACCAGAAAGGTTCTATTCCCCTGATCTTGGTCTCTCCAAAGATTATTCACAAACATGAGCAATGCAATTTCCATGCTGTACCTTGGCCTAAAGCCCAGTTGGCAATGGTCGAAATAGTTTGCTTCTTCTAGGTCCTCTGGAGTTCTTATATGGAACATATATGTTTCAATATGTAGCAGTAGTTACGTGATTTGAGATATCTAAGTCGGCACAGTTAATGAATAAGAAGGTAAAGTTTGACAGCAGTTAATGTCGGTTTGTCAACTGGAGCTAATAAACATACGAATTGTTGAACATAGCAATTATTTCAAATTAGTACTTCTTTTAGCATAGGGATTTTTTAGTATATTTAAAAGATAACTCAGAATGGTTCTTTAGATATAGGTTTTTGTTGTATTAACATAGCACATTTTAAAAATATACAGTATATTTTCCAACATATTTTCCAGAGATTAGGGTATTAGATGCTCTAAATGTAGACTATAAATATTATAGCTTTCATATTTCTTTTTGGTCTGGTACTACAGCTGACACCATCTGGCAGCATTTCTCTGATAAAATCAATGCAAGTGATAAAAAATCCTGTTAAGACATGTGATAAGGTATATTCCTTAATCCAAAGTTTGACATCTCAAATCAAACAACGAATGGAAGATCCTAAGTTTGCAGGTAAACAGTTTTCTTGATCACACTGGACTGATAATATTAATTATGCATACTTTATCATTAACTGTTAGGACAATCTTTTTATAAATTCAGGAACAGTTTTCAGAATTAAAAAATGGTAATATTTTGGTCAATGACTGTTAGCTACTATAATATGTTAATAGCATATTATAATATGTAAATATAAATATAATACTAGCAAATTAACTCCTCTGAGTGTAGATTGTTATGTAAGTAAAACAGCAGTAACCTTACATAGGAAAGGAGATAGCAATAGGCTTGGTTAAGTACCAGAGCTGAAGAAGTACAAGCTATTTTAGTGTGTATGTGAAAGAGGAAAACAAAACAAAACCCCAGAGCAGTTCAGTGAGGACTGGAATATTCCATTATTGCAGAATGTTGGCTTACTGTTATATGAAAAAAGGTAAATATAAATGGAGTGGAATGAAACGTCTTGACTTGCTTGCTAAAGACACTTCACTGACTTCTGACAAGCAAAACAAGCAACCAGTTTTGCTTACAGCTCTGAAGCTTAAGAAATGGGTGCACATATTTCTTTAATGTCTATTTTAATGCCCCTTCACATTACTTTAACTCTCATTATTACTTTTTAATAATTGTTTGTCCAACTAGATATTCAACTTTATCACAGTGAAACATTGGAACTAATGTTGCGTAGGTGGGCCAAGCTTGAAAAGGATTTTAAAACAAAGACTGGAAAATATGATATAAGTAAAATCCCAGATATCTATGACTGCATAAAATATGATGTTCAGCATAATGTTTCTTTAAAACTAGAAAATACAATGGAATTATATGGACTGTCAAAGGCATTGGCTGATATTGTGATTCCTCAGGTATGTACGTTGCAGCTACCATAACAAAGTATGCTCATTATAATAAAATGGCTATATACTGCAGGCCATATTTACTGACTATTATGGTAATGAATAAATTTACTGTCTCAAAATGAATTTGTAGTCCATAAAGCAGTGTTTATGAACTGCTACCACAAGTTGAAGAGAGGTATCTCTTTACCTTATTAAATTGAGGAATCTGACATTTATATACATGACATATATCTTGCTGATATTGGGCTGAATCCAGAATAACAGTGCAGTTCTATATGTATTTAATCGGTAGTTAAACCCTGTAGAGTTCATTAGGTTTTCACCTAGATGTAATCTTGTATCCAGTAACAGTTACTTTCATGTAGCTCTGAATAGAATCAGTGAGGCATATTGCTTGTGTCCTATGATTAACTCAAATCTAGTCCATAATAAGGAGCAAAAACGTGCACAGGATCACTTTAAATACGACGATTACATGATACACTATTCAGAGTGTGAGTCCATAGAAGGAAATAGAGTGCCAGTGATATTCAAAAAGAATATTGCTAAGTAGGTACTTTGCTATTATACAGTAAACAACAGGATCATCTATATTAGAATTAATGGAGCTATCCAGTGAACATCAGTGTTAAATAAGTGATGAAGTGATGGAAGACATTGAAAAATTATTTGGCAAACTGCAAGGGTTGCAAAATGCAACATTTAGAAAGCATGTAAAACTACTAATGGGTGATTGGAATGCAAAAGTCAAAGAAATGGAGGAATTGGAATTGCAGGAAGATTTGGATTAGGTTAATTCAGTCATGTAGAAGGTAAATTAATATGTTTTGCAAAGAGAGTTCTTTATTCATTACCAATTTGGAATAACAAATACAGATCCTATCTCTGGAACTTAGCAGATAGGTAATAATATAATGAAACTCAGATGGTGGTGGTTTTGCACCATGAAGCCAATGTGACCAAAATTGAAACTCATATTGGGACATGAATCCTCTCATTTTGGCTAAAGCTACTTCCTCGCCTCCCATGGTCTTCTCCCTCTGTCTTTAATTGATTTATTTTGTTTCATCCTGAAGTAGGGCATTACATGAAGAATTGAAATGCTACAGTTTTTCGCTTCATGTCATTCTGATGGTGGGACATAAGTGACCAGCAGCAGCTGTTAAACTGTGTGCCATGGATTTGGAAAACCAGTTAGATATGGCTGCCCTACTTAAAGATATGTTCCTGGGCAGTTACTCCCTTTTTTTCAAGCTGGCCAAGTAACAGTTCCCAAACTCAGAAGAGCCTTAATTTTGACAAGTTTTAATTCCCTCCCAGCAGCTGTTCTTGAGGGGAAATGTCTTTATATTCCATTCAAAGACTGTGCCCTGTAACGAAGGAGTTATTGATACATTAAGCCGTGTTTGTTATATTATCATTATTACCAAGATGCCTGATTATAGCTAATAACTCCCCATCTAGTTAGACTTCCAGGCCACCAAATTCATTCTATTTACAGTTATTGTCCAACCACTGTGATTTTATTTCTCTGAATGTGACTAATTTTGCTTTAGTATTTGTAAAATATATTGTACTTTGACCACATCAGTTTTGTAATTTAGTTTTATTACAATTTTTATTTGCTATCTCAAAATTTGTATTCTTAAATTAATCGATGACTGTAATAAGATTGATTGATCATAGAATATATCATGATCAAATAGAGTACATTATAAGAAACGAAGGACAGAGAAGTGCAATCCGGTCAGTCAGGGCGGTTCTGGTGAAAACTGTAAAATAGCCTACAAATCCATGAACTAGTGATGTTAAACTTAAAAAATTAAAGAGAGGTGTGCCAGCAAGATTTGACCAGTGACAAGAAAAAATAAAAACAGCACATTTAATCTAGCAGAAGAGAATTTGAAAAGCTTTGGGAAGAAATAGGAGACAAATATAGAAACATTTGTAGAGAGCGACTATATTCAGTAATCAATTCTACAGAAACTGAACTATAATAAGGGCAGATGAAATACCCATTAAACTGTTTAAAGTTGTAACAGTTTTTTGTCAACAAATTTGGGAAAAGACTGTATAAGCTACATATAGAAAAAAATCTGTCTAATATACCTATAGCAAAGAAGGGAGATGCAAGGTAATAATGCAAGTTACTGAAGCATTGCATTAATGAAGATAATGCAAATGATTGATAAATTAGGGGGGGGGAAGAGTGCACCAGTTTCATAAGTACAGTTCAAGATACCCTGGCCCATGACTACCATATAGGCCGTGAAGTCCCAGGCCACTCCCACTCCCATCCCAAGACATGACATTGAAGTCCTTCAGCACAAAGACCTGGGAGACTCTAGCACCAACCCAGTGATGAGGTCAAGGAGTTCTGTGAGGGCTACTGTCAGGTATCAGGGTAAGCACTGTAGCAGCAGGGGCAGCAGCCATGGCTTGTCTCTACAACCCAATCTTGTAAAAGCACTTGCATCTGGCTGTATCTGTGGCAGTGCTACTAGCTACCACTGAAGTCACTAGAATGATCATAGCCATCACTCCTCCCTGCCCTTCACATTGTGGCTGGTGCAGGACCTGAAATCTGAGAGGGCAGATCTCCAACAGTCCAATATCTTCATTGGTGTCCAACCAGTATCTCAGTAATATATTCCACATCACATGCACATCCACCACTAGATCATGGATAGGGGAGGCCATACTGTGCACCGATCTGGCATTCACCGGCATCAGCCTCAGTCTAAGATACCCAACAACCCGGCCCCAGGGGTGAAGCTACTGGAATAGAAGAAGGGCCTGCACCAAAGAACAACTGCAGGTCCCCCATCCCCTGTAACAGCTCACCCAAGAAAATGGCATGTTTTTATCCGTGATGTCACCAAAAAATGAGTTTGACCCCACAGCATCTTTATTACAAAAAAGCTCCATTTTAAATACCTCAGTTGAATCCAATAGTGATTTAAAGCCCTATTGCAGTGTAGAGCTAAGGAGGGAATAACTGATTCTCCCTTCAGTGAATATTGTATCCTTTACCTTTTGTCCCTGCAATAAAATAAGTTTTTAAAAATATATCTAGGGAATCCAGTGGAAGCATTTTCTGGAGGAATCTGTGTGTCTGAAAATGTGCTTGGGGCTGCTTGTTCATAGTAAGTGGCCTCACCATTTCGATATATGGTCCTACTCACTAGCATATGGGTGCTGGGACACTGCTCAAAGCCATGTGGACTCTCAGGTTGAAATTTCAAGTTCTCTGCTGCTGTTGTTGATTAGACGCTACTCTGTGTCACTGGTAGGTTGATCCTAGAGGTTCTTATCTATTTCATTGCGCTCCAAGTTGACATGCCATCCTCTCTTCAGGAAAAACAACACTCTGTACAACTGGGTAAAGAATAGTAATAATTTCTTGAATCCAGAGGCAGATCCAGATGCAGGCCAAGAATCAAAGGTTCATACCTCTGACCACCTACTACTGTGAAATTATCTGAAAGTGAAACAGCCTCACAAAGGGCTTAGGTAGAAATAGGTACTTATCTAACAAACTGAGTTCTAAATTGAGAAGTAATTTTCAGAACCATTAGAGTGTATTTTCATAAACTTTTTTTTCACATAAGGAATATGGTATTACTGAGGCTGAAAAACTAGAGATTGCTAAAGGTTACTGCAATCCACTATTGAGGAAAATTCGGTCTGATCTTCAGAGGACTCAAGATGATGATACGGTTAACAAACTCCATCCTTTGTAAGTTTTTTTTTAAACTACTTTGTTCAACTTTCTTATTAATGCACTTATATCACAATAAATTTAGCTAAATATTTAGTTAAAAATGATAGCCTCCAGTACTTCTATGAAGTCTATATAATTTTAGTATTTAAAGAAATCTATATTCTTTTTGTATACATGATCAGAAATATGGCAACTTAAGGCACTTGAACTTAACTTCCACTGCTTTCAAAAGTAAATTATATTTTAGTATCTCATGTATTTGTACTCACGTTTAGCTTCTAGGTACAGGTTGTAATAAGATTCTGATTTTAATTTGATCAAGGGCACACAGTTTATCAAATGCACACAACATTATATTCTGCAGCTTAAAACAAGGCTTCAGCTTTAGACAATTAGTGTGTAAAGTATATTTTTTTATTAAACATAAATGTAGCACTGATTAATATTTCAGGGTTCTGCAACTTGAGATGCGGGTCTGAGATAAAATATGGATCAGTAGAGGCTATATAAAATTTAAGCACAGTATACAAACAAGAATATAGAATATGTGTAGGATAATTAGATGTAAACAGGAAAAAATGGATACAGAAGCCAGTTTGGTCTAGTGGTTAAGGCAACGGGCTAGAAACCAGGAGACAGAGAGTTCTAGTCCTGCCTTAGGCATGAAAGCCGGCTGGGTGACCTTGGGCCAGTCAGTCACTCTCAGCCCAACCCACCTCACAGGGTTGTTGTTGTGGGGAAAAGAGGAGGAGGAAGGAGTATTAGGTATGTTCACCACCTTGAGTTATTTATAAAAAATAATAAAGGCGGGATAGTAAGTAAGTAAGTAAGTAAATAAATAAATGGTGTGCCTGATTCATTATAATTAGTAGAAACCTTTGGGAATGTTTGTTAGTTAATGTCTAGATTTTTTAAATAGTGGGATGCAGTATAAGGTGCGCTTTACTCACCTTACGCAATTTTATTCTCAGGTATTCTAGTGGGGTTATGTCTCCTGAACGTCATGTCCGAACTAGGCTGTATTTCACCAGTGAGAGTCACGTCCATTCCTTACTTTCAACTCTTCGCTATGGTTCTTTATGTGATGTAAGTGTTTCAGTGGCATCACTTTTCAAAATCACTGAACGTATTTAAGTAGATACAGTTAATGCCAACTCAATACAGTACTCATTCAAGAATAATTTTTTCATTTCAGCAAATAACCTGAGGGACTATCTGAAAAGTCATGATAGTTGACTTCTAAACATTTCAGTAATAGAAAGGTTGACTGACTGATTTGCAAAAATGGCTTGCAAAAGTTTTGTTACCTTTCTGTGATTTTATTTTGCTCTAAAACAGATGAAAATATGTTTCACATATAAAACTAAGCTAGGATTTAAAACTATCAAAAGCAGTAGCCTGGTTTGCACATAACATTAATGGATTTGCTAATAAGCTAAAAATAATATGCAAAAATTAAAATGTATTCTGTTTTAGGATTAATATACAGCTGACTGTCTTTACAAGTAGTCTTCACTTAACGACCATTTGTTCAGTGACTGAAATTACAACGGCACTGAAAAAATGGACTTATGACTTGTACCCAAAATTATGACTGTTGTAGAGCCCCTGCAATCACAATCAAAATTCTGGCGCTTGGCAGCCTGCCTGCACTTACGACTGTAGGGTTGCTTCAGCTCCCCCTACCACCTATCTCCCCCCCCATCTCTGCACTTTTGGAAGCCTTGCAGGGCGGCAAGCAGATTCAGAACCTCACGGCTCTGGGGCTGCAAGAAGCCCCTGAGCCCCAGCTCATGACAAAACTGCAACCGCCCCAAGTTGCCCCAGCCGCATGAAGCTACCTGGGCCCAGCCGTGTGCGGTGGGCTGGGGAGGCTGGAGTTGGCTGGGGCGGTTGCAGTTCCGTCCTGTGCTGCAGCTCAGGGCTTCTTGCAGCCCCAGAGCCATGCATTTCTGGGTCTGCTGGCTCCACAAGACAGGGTGCAGGGCTTCTAAAAGGGCAGAGATGGGGGGAAGATGGGGGGGGAGTTGACAGCAGTGTTCAGGGCTGGGAGGGACCAAGCCCAGAACGGCTTGTATTGGGGTGGGTGCTCGGGCTAAAGACTGGTAAAACTCACTTAACAACAACAAGGGGAATTGCCAGGATTGCCGTTGCTCAGTGATGCCATCTTGCTTTATGACTACATTGCTTAGTGATAGAAATTCCGTGCCCACTTACCATCATTAAATGAGGACTACCTGTATTTTTCTGATGTTTTACTTGTTATCAGTTGATAAAATGATGTATAACGTTGAACTACAAAATATATCAAATGAAAGTACATTCAGTGAGACTATATGGTAAGTTCATTTAGGATTGCAACTTACAATTAGCTTAATATAAGAGATAAGGCAAAAAAGGGGGATCAACACAGAGACTTACAATACTAAACAAGTGGTATGTACATTTTTATCTAAGGCATCAAAAGATGAACAATGGAAGAGAGCTATGGATTATCTCAATGTTGTCAGTGAACTCAATTACATGACCCAAATAGTTATCATGCTGTATGAAGATCCAAATAAGGTAAGGAAATAATAACGTAAGAGAAAAGCCAATTATATATAGTCAGAACATGACTTGACTTATCCATTTATTTAGGAGGTTTCATCAGAAGAACGCTTCCATGTGGAGTTACATTTTAGTCCGGGAGCTAAAGGCTGTGAAGAAGATAAAAACTTACCGTCAGGTTTTGGTTACAGACCTGCTTCACGGGAGGTAAACGCTTCTAGAAATGTTTCTTATATGAAACTTAACTCTTTTCATGTCATTTCAAGGCATTTGGCTTCTTAAATAAAAATCTCCAGTTTTCTTTTCTGTTTAAGTTTTAGAAACTTCTTAAATATGAAGTTCTAGGCATGTATTTACCTATTTTAAGTCAGTCAGTATTGCATTCATTCCATATAATTGTGTAAAATTAGAAGCCAGTCCATTAACTGATAATTAGCGAGGACTTGCATTTCAAATTGAATTAAAATAGTGTTATGATAGTAGAATTGATACCTTTGTTGGTTATTAAGTATGTTTGCTTGAGAGTACTTTTCAATATGGACAAGTTACAAGTAGACCTTGCTTAATGACTGCCCTGTTTAGCGACCATTCAAAGTTACAATGGCACTGAAAAAGTAATTTTACGACCAGTCCTTATATTTATGACCATCACAGTGTCCCTGTGGTCACGTGATCAAGATTTGGGCACTTCACAATTGGCGGGCTTTTACAACCATCGCAGCATCCCATGGTCACGTGATTGCCATATGCATGTTTCGCAACTGGCTTCTGACAAGCAGGGTCAATGGAGAAGCCAGCAGTAAATTCGCAAGTCGTGGTCACATGATATCTTGCTTAACGACCCGTGGTGACTTGCTTAATGATTGAATGGGAAGTGATGTCGTAAGTCTGTTATGGTTACGTTATGTTTTGCTTAGTGACCACATCGGTTAGCAACTGAGTTGCCAGTCCTAGTTGTAGTCACTAAGTGAGGACGACCTGTACTTTCATAAAAATAAGGTAGATAAAGCAGTAATAGGCATGGATCAAAAGTGGTTTGTTCGATAATACCTTCCTTTTTCCTAATATGAACTCCACTGAAATCAGTGCTTTTACAAACGCACATATACCTGAATTTTCGGAAACATCTATTATGATGAAGAACTGTTATTTAAATGACTGTTCAGAACACAGTGTTGTCTTGCACATTTCTAGTTAAGGCCATTGTATTTAATATTCAAAGGAATGATGCTTCTAAATTTGATGAAATTTTGTATCGCATGAAATATTTTTATGTAGAATGATGATTCAAAGAAAACCTCCGATAGAAATGAGAATGATGAAGACCCCCATGCTTATAAAAGGGATGAAACTGATCGATCAATAATGATGTTCAAGCCAATGGTGTCAGATCCAATTCATATACACAGGAAGTCACCCCTTTCAAGACCCAGGAAAATTGGTTCAGCAGAAGTAAGTTTTAGTATCCCAGCAATTCTTTAAGTTAGAGCACTTCCCAAACTAATCAATATAATTAATTTTGGTGATACTGATAATTTAGAAAATTTATTAATATTATAGTGATTGATTATCTACCATCAAGTCACTCTCGACTCCTAGCAACCATAAAGATAGATTTTCTCAATGACAGTCTGTCCCTAACCTGGTCTTTCAGGTCTTCTGGTATGCTCATCACCACAGTAACTTTGTATACATTTTACTTAACTGTTAGATAAAGGTAAAGGTTTCCCTTGACATTAAGTCCAGTCGTGTCCGACTCTAGGGGGCGGCGCTCATCTCCGTTTCAAAGCCGAAGAGCCGGCGTTTGTCCGTAGACAGTTCCGTGGTCATGTGGCCGGCATGACTACACGGAACGCCGTTACCTGCCCGCCGAAGCGGTACCTATTAATCTACTCAAGTTTGCATGTTTTCGAACTGCTAGGTTGGCAGGAGACTTGACTTAATGTATAATGTAACTTAACTGTTACGTTATACTTAATCAGGATGATAGTGAAAAGGAAGTGAAGGGAAAATCAAGTTCTCAAACAGTTTAAGTAGAGCAAGTCTACATATCTCTGAACAACAACAGCTATAAAACAGAATTAGCAAACCTTCTGGAGATTTCTGGAGACCAATCAGCTAAGAAGCCTACTGACACAATTAGATAAGGTGGCAATATTAAATCTGTGTGCCTGGCGGTATAGAATGGGCAGTGCAGCAATACATGCACAACTCGTTCAATTTACCTCACCAAGTACAGCAAAAATACTCTTGCCCTGGAAGATTATACCTCCCTTCCATTCCTTCCTTTCTTATTAGGCCTTTAAAAATTAATTCAAAAGCTTTCTTAAACTAGTCTGCTTTTTATGTTGAAATAATGTCATCTTTCTTGATTACTTGGTTGATTATTTCTATTATTTTTATTTTATGATTTTTTAAAAGGTATTTACAATTGCTTACTTAATTTATTTTGTACCCTGGACTTTTTAATGACATGATTATAACCCACTGAGAATCTCTGCATTGCAGTCTGTAAACTATCAGATAAATAGGGATGGCACAGCCAAATTAAACACTCTATAGAGAGGCAGAAATGCAGTATTAATGGAGTGAAAGTTCTTCCAAACAGGCTACTGTCATAACTTTTGGAGGATGTTCTAAAGTTTTTCTGGTGATCATTGTCAAATACATACTACCTCAGTTTCATTTTATCTCTCTCAAAGCTAAGGAAAACCAAATAATTCCAAACAAAACCATATTAATTGAATAAATTCAGTATTTTTAACTAGTCTGAATAGGAGTGCTGCAAGCCAGCTTGGTGTAGTGGTTAAGGCATCAGGCTAGAAACTGGGAGACCATGAGTTCTAGTCACACTGTAGGTAGAAAGCCAGTTGGGTGACCTTGGGCCAGTCACTCTCTCTCAGCCCTAGGAAGGAGGCAATGGCAAACCACTTCTGAAAAACCTTGCCAAGAAAACTGCAGGGACTAGTCCAGACAGTTTCCAGGAGTTAAAAACTGACTTGAAGACACGCACACACAGAAAAATGGCAAAACAGCTAAGAACAGTTAGTGTTTATCTAGGAAAAACCGAGGCATTAGATAATCTGAAAGTAGTGATTTGACAGCTAGGCTCCCAAGTTTCTGCCTTGTACTCCACAGAAGTATTGTAACATGTCTTTGGTCAATTTTCCCAATTGTCCATGGATGTTTCTTCTGGCATGGCTTGAACTACAGAAAAACTTCCTTCATCTGCTATAGGTCTTAAGACTTTAGTAGTGTTCAGTGTTTATGTTATCTGAAATCCCTCTCAGTCTTTTAAAAAAATGTATTTTCCCCTGTTTAGTGCTGTCTGCTTATAGAAGTCTATTATAAGAACAGCAGCTTGGGATTGGCAGAGAGAGAAGTTGCTTAAATGTAGCAAAAATATGAAGAATTATTGTTTCTCCTGGCATTGATGTTCAATCTAGGTATTTGTTGTCATAATTATCCTGGGCTTTGTCATCAGGTAGATACCTTCAATGGCATCCACAGTGACAGTCACTGGTTTCAAAATGAAAGCCCTGCCCCCTTTTAACGTGCTTTGCACACATCCATTTTGAAGCCAGTAACTGTTGCCCCAGACATCCCTGACTGCTTGCTGTTGGAGTTTTCAGGCTATCAATGACATTTCAGTTCAGGTGTTAGTATCAGGGGATCAGGATTCACAGGCCAGCTTATTGTGAAATCTTGTGATTTGAACATCTATATTCTGGTGATTGTTGTACATAATGTATGTCTTGTCGTTTTGAGCCCTCCCATTTTTCATCTAGCAGGTGGACTGAATTCTTTTGAGACAAGAAGACTTCTTAGTCTGTTGAAACCAAATTCTGTGATCCCTCCTTCCTTTACTATGTTTCCACAGCATTTGTCATTTATCATATTCGTCAGGAACAAGTTAAAAAGTTTTTCTATAGTAATATAAATATTTTTATTAATTTTCAACTGCTTATAATTTTTAATGACATATTGTATGCATATTTTGACACATGTTTTCTTTCAGGATGCAAACAAAATCTGCTATAACACTATTATACATACCCTTTCTAGTTTTTCATTTATTCATGTGAATTCTATTATTCCTATACCAATTAAAATCTTAATTCACTGAACTTATTTGAAACTTGAATATAGGAAAGCCTGAAAATATTATTTTATTATATTACATTTCTTTTGAAGTCATCTTTTGTATTCATTTAGGAATTTTGTTGATTTCTTTTCAGCTCAAAGAGAAATACTGAAAATTCTCATTTAAAATGAAAGATGTTTATTTGTATATTTTGTTATTGAAAAATAATTGGATAATGAAATGACTTTTACTCACTTTCACTCTAGATTGCTAAGATTAAGTTTCTTGATACCAATCAGTGTGTATCGACATAAATGTATCTGTAATTTTGTTTAAGTTTTTAAAAATTTATTCCTTATTATCTTGATCCTGGTGTTAGATGTTTAATATCTTAAAGCAATACTTTTTCAAATGGCGCACTGTATTGAGATTTGTGTGTAAACTACCACAACATTGTTGATGTAGAAGGTTTTTTTTGCTGCTGCCTGGTTTGGTTCATTTAACTACACTTAGAACTTAAGGAAGAATGGGGTTGAGCAGAGGATAGGTGTGACTAAATTTCACTGGTATTAGAAAAAGTTAGTAAAATATATTTTCAACATTAAGAAGCCACCTGCTATTGCTATAAAGTCCAGTAATTTCTGCATTAATAGTACGGAACGCAGCAAAAGTGTATGTATGTGTTTGTGTGTATGTTTATACAGTATAATGTTTGTGTCTGAGAGAAATACACATACACATACGGACACAATTTCATTCATTCCAATATAGACTTAAAAAAATTGCCATTAATATTGCTGATGTGCCTGTAGTAAAACCAGTAGCTGAATAGTTGCAGTTGCTCACGTTTTTTGCTTTTTGTTATGGGAAATAATAGTTCCATAGTAATTGAGCTGTTTAGAAAAGGGTGCGACTATATTTTATTTTCTTACCATTTAGCTCTGACTCTAACGTTGCATGCTTTGCTGTTTTTTTGCCCCCTTTCTCATTTCCAGGAAGAGAGCCCCCTGAGCGTGTCTAGCCCAGAGTGGCTGCATTATACCAGTGGTGTGGGTACTGGGCGTCGAAGACGCAGATCAGGGGAACAAATCACTTCTTCCCCTGTCTCCCCTAAATCATTGGCTTTCACATCCAGTATTTTTGGCTCATGGCAACAGGTTTTTAAACTTTACTTCATTAAACATTACTGTGCATTCCAAGCAGGAACCAGCTGTCTTTAAGGACATCTAATCCCTTGTTCTGGATTTTGTTCAAAGTAAATTACTTCACCCGTCATTAAAATGCGATTTTAAAAAAATAATAGTTACTTCCAAAAATGCCCGGGGGGGAAAAAAGCAAGTGCATGTCTTATTTTTGTTTGTTTGTTTTTTCCTACACAATTTTCACTGAATGTATTTGGTTATTGAATTGGTTTCCTTTCAGCACTGTATGGATTAATATAGTTAGTAGCCTAATGGCTTAGCTGTCCTTCAAGACTTTTTTTTCCTAAAGAAATAAAAGCAGCATCAACTAATTTGGTGGCAGGCAAATCTAAATGGTTTTCTAATACATGTAACAAAATGTTATTGCCAACATTGGTAATAATTGGACCATTCTATATTTGGGGTTAGAAATAGGTAATATTTTCAATTGCCATTAACTGTGTAGGAAAAAAAATCATTAGTACTAATCATTATTTCTCCACACCTTAACTGGATATACTTTTTTTCCTCCCCTCTCTCCTCCTCCTCCTCATTCTTCTCACAGTACTTCACCCATTGTTATGTAAAATATACTGAAATATAAAATGTTGGGGAAAATTAATATAATATTGCATATTTAGTTAAATATGCTAGTCAAAAGGCTAATACCTTAAAACAGTTGTCATAATGTTTATACTAAACAATGGATGGTGTTCTGTCGTGAAAACTTTTCTTTTGAAACTATATTGTTTCCATGTGCTCTTGAATTTTTAAAATGTTTTGATGTAGAGAAAAAGTGTTAAGTTAAAGGTGTTGAACATCAGACATTTATCCTGATAGGGGCTGTGTATGGATCAGTGATTGTATGGTGACTTCATCAGCCTGTCTGTATTTCCTCTTTTTTTTTCCCTTCCAATACAGGCGCAGTTTAGGAGTATTCATTTGGTAAACTAAAATGATACAGTTATCTGTGTTTTCATAATTTTCTTGGTGTCTGTCCTGTTTTTATCATGAATGCCTGCTTGCACCACTTCATTGCAAGGATTTCATGAGTGAAATGGAAACCCTTCAGCAATAATTGCATGATCTTCCATATTATGTTGGTATTTCTACTAACCCATTGTATGGCTTTTTAATACTTGTCTGTCTTAGCAGGCGGCTGTTTCAAGTTTAATGGATTCAACCAGCCCATTAGACTGCTCCCCTTATTTATCTCTTTTCTTATGCCCAGGCACCATCAGAAAATAACAGTCTCTTTCGACCTCCAAGAACAATTGTGGAGCAAAAGACTAGCAGTATAGGTATGTATATAACTAATAAAATCCTGATTCTTTGAAATGGAACTACCATGGCGTTAATATTGTTCTGGTAACCTTGTAGGTCTGCCATTTGGCATCACAGTAATTTTAATACCAACTGATCACCAAAAATACACTATCTATGATTACTGGGATGATACTCCTTTGTATCAGTTGAGATGCTCTTGAAAATCAAACCATTCTTATTTTTCTTGTTTGCTATCTTCCTTTTTCTTTTTAAAAAAAGAGTGAAAGTTCTTTGCACTACCCCAAATTCCATCAACTACAGCTTTCAGTGTATAAACGTAGCTATTGTAACTGCTGTCTTACAGCATGTTTTGCTTATTTTAATCCAAACAGTTTTCTAAATAGTGCTGCAGAAGGATACTGATTTTATTAAAGCATATTCTACTATATTATCAATATTATTGAAAGCATTGTTGCCTTCTTCTTCATCTAAAATGGTTTCCAGGGTAGGTTGCATAAAATCAGAAACCAATGAAACCATTCCTGCTTGGAGGTTTACAGTAAAAAACTACACAAAACCAAAAAGGGATGGTGAAGGAAGAGAGGAAAAAGTCATCTCAAGTTACCAGTTTTGAAGGCTAAATTTTTTATTACATATTCTTTGAATTGAAACAGTGGGGTGGGAAGAGCAGTTCAGTGGAGCTGGTCTTCTAGTAGAGCAAATGTAGAGGCTTTGCAGGCTCAGCGTCCCCTTTCCTGCAACCTAATGAAATACAATCTAGTCAGTAGTACATTATTGGTGATTTGTGTTGTTAAATGTAGATGATCCCACCTTATATAATGTTTCAGAGCAGATAAAAGTATAAATATTGTCAAATAACATTATATGTAATCTGTTAAAAATTTCTGTATTTCTCTGCTAAATTCTTTACTCCTTTAATGTAGCCTTTATTTGGTATTAATGATACCAGAAGTTTCCCTAGAAAAATGCATACATCAGGCACTCTTGGTTTTTGGAATTTAGTTTTTCTAATTTTCAGTCTTCCTCTCTGTACTGTATCACATTATGAACTTGAAAAAAAATACCTGATCTATTTATGTGCATAAGTGAAGATACATCTTTGGTTTAAAAGCTTTTGCTACAGATCTGGCACTCATTTACATTGGATGTGTTTCATCATCACATGTGCTATTAATGTTTTGCTTTTTGCTAGGTCATTAGTGGCAACTGCGACTGCTTGCAGTTAGGAGCTTATGGTTAAAAACTATATAGACCAGTTTTCAAATAGGAAATTTCTCCTATTGCAAGTTCCATTGAGAAACACATTATATCAATAGGAAGTTGAAAAAAATTAATTGCATCTACAGTAGCCTCTTTTCAAACTTTTAAATGTAAATTAGAATGTGACAGGTATGCCACTGAAAAATAACCTTGTATTATTGTATTATTACAAGTATTAATTAATTTTTATTTCTTATCATTTAATAATAATTAATAATTAAAAGTATTATTACTTTTTACAAATAAGTTTTCATTTATTACCAAAAGCAAATACAGTTGTTTTATAGAATTACATTCACCACTAATTTGAAATTAATATATTTTAATACAAGTAGCATGAGTTTAGCTACTGGGTGTATTTCATGGGATTCATCTACCAAAGACACAAATGGACACAAGCCACAAGCACATTGTTTGATAAGTACTGAAGAATTTCAGGAGAATTTGCATATGAAAATTAGTTCAGTTCTGCCATATCTAGAATTCTGTGTTCCTTTTTTTTTCCAGTTCAAGTACAGTTTCTGAAATCTAACCACTATACCTCCACTCTTTCTTTTTATTTTGCATTGCCTCCATCTGGCCCTTTTCCCTTTACCAAGTCGGTTAATCTTTCATTTAAGGACAGCCTTATCTTTGGTAAAAGGAACTGTAAACACAAATTATTACAGGAAATTACTGTAAATATCACTAAGACACTACAAGCATAGTGTAAACCTGTCCAAGGCAATGCCACAAAGTGCCTTTTGTGTGGTAAGAGCAATATGCTTGCATGCTGCATGCATCCCAATGTGAATAGAAGAACACCTGGTTTTTGTATGTATTTTCTCTAACTCCCATCAGGGTCTCACTGTGCGGGCCTGTTTAGCACCTCAGTGCTCGGGGGGTCTTCAAGTGCACCTAATCTACAGGATTATGCTCGTACTCATCGTAAAAAGCTGACTTCTTCTGGCTGCATAGATGGTATGTGCACACTTTCGCACATGCATTTACATTTACACACGTCCACTCATATTTCACACTAAAGAAAGCTTTAAAAAAAGTCCTAGATCTGTTGACTGAATAGAAGGCTGGGTTATTTGTCAATATTAAATATAGTGAATCTTACTGCCTATCTTTTCAACATTAGGTTGAGTGGTTGAGTCTAATGTTCCTTCAGTCCTTCTGTAACACATCATCTTCTAAGTAAAAGCCTTAAGGAATTCAATCTGTACAAAATTTTAACATTTTGAAGTATCACATACACACATTTTATATTTTGGAAATTCTTGAAATTGGACAGGAATGAAACAGTATTTTTTTTTCTTTAGTTAAAGTTTAGGCTTTGGACAGTTAATGGAAATGCCAGTACCAAGTTTTGAATGCTACTACAGTATTTTCTAACATCCTTGAGAGTAAAAACACATACTTTTTTTTCTACTGTCACTTCCAGGACATTAAATGCTAATCGTGTATAATTTTGTACATCAAATTTGCAATTACACCTTTATGTCCATGCACTCCATTAAATCCCTAGTTAATATCAAGCAAAGTATTGATTTTAAATCTATTTGGCCTATGCACTTTTCCCAATACCTTTTGCATGCCACTTAATTCTAACCTTTTTATTTCCCTTCTTCCCACCTTCCTGTCTATTCTTGAAATGTCCCTCTTCTGGTAGCTGGTTTGAATTTCAGGTACCTGTTTTTCTCTTTCTCAGACACCACACGTGGTTCTGCTGTTAAAAGGTTTTCTATCACATTTGCTCGACACCCAACCAATGGTATGTTTTGCTTTTATTTAAAAAAAAATATTCCCTTGCTTCATCCCCCTCAAAACATGGGATGGATATTATTATCCCACTGTCTTCCTAAATTCCACCTTAAGCACATAGACATGTGACCAATTATTAGGTATGGCAATTGTTTAATTCCCTTTTCATCTTTTAATTTCATTATTTTTTAATTCACACATCAAATCTTTTGGGGGAATAAAAATTCATATCTAATTATACACATTCTTCCAAATGACTCAAGGAATGAGTACCTCTTAATACATGTTTTTAAAAACTTTTCTGATCTTAAAGCTCCCTGGAATTTCTTCATAATATTCTTTGCCTTCCTGCTGCATTAGGTATTTTTGTCCTGAACCTTTGGATCACAGCATAAGAAATGTCTTGCTAAATCAGGTCCAAGTACATTTACTTAAGCATTTTGTTTCCAATAGCAACCATCAAATGGTGTTGGGAATCTCAGAAGGCAAAAAAGAAAAGACATTTCTGCTTCTTTTTGTCTTCAGCACCCCAAGCTATACTGCCTTTAAACTTGGGGTACTGTTTATTTAATTTCATTAACAACTATTTATAAGAGCACCCCTGTTAATTTAAATTGTCATTTAAAATGAAACCTATCATCTTTCCTGAAATTGCATCGGATTAAAATAAAAGTTGAAACAGTACACTATAGTAACACTAATACAAGTGGATTACCTTGCTTAAATCTTCTTCCCATTATGATGGTACCAGGTTTTATTTAATCAATATGTAGCTGCATTCTCCCCAAGTCTGTGAATGAATTCAAAACTGTTTTTGTTGTTGTTAAAATTAGATGTTGGAAAATAACTTTTTTTCTGTTCCCCTATGAAACATTTTGCACAAACTTTGCCAGAGTCAGTGCTTCTATTGCAGAATAGAACTGACTGCCCCCAACAATAATGCTGTCCTCAATCCTTATTCAAAAATTTCCAGTACTATTAAGTAACAGACTTCAATAGTAGTGAAGTAATGTGGGGTCTTACTGAAACTACAGAACTATAGTTAACTCTTTGATATATCTGATGATTAATAACAATCTAAGGAAATAATAGGTCTACTTTAGTAATGAAGAATATTCATAAAGACTATTGTTATATATTATAAATACTATATGGGCTTTAGAGTTCAAAAGATGTTTGAACTCTAAAATTAAGCTATCTAAAAAGAAAAGTTCAGTGCAGTAATGCAAAGCAACTGAAAGTTGAATTTTTAATGTTATTACATATTTGAATAATTAAGAAAATTCTGTTCAATAGCTAAATATATTTCATCTAAATTATATGTGCTTAATATACTTAGTATATTATCCACAACTACATTACACAGCTTTCTCTGATCTGTTTAGTATGTTTCTTAGCATCTTTAATAATTTACTGCATGCTTTAGGTATTTATTTGAACCTTAAAGATACTCTCTGATATACTTGTAGTGACTCTTACCTGCTTAGAAACAGAGGCCTGGTTTATTGTCTTTTCCTCACCTTTTCATTGGAGCCTCTCTTTCTCTTGACTTTGGTAACCCTAACCTGTTTCAGTCTTTCCCCTTCTCTCGTCTTGAGTACAAGGAATATGGTGAAATCAGTGCCTACTGACAGTGCTTTACCTTATTTTCTGGGCCTTTGTGCAGAACATCCAGACCTCTTTAGGTGCTGGTCGGTTTCCTCTGAGGAGTTTCTAGGCTCCAGTGGTATGTCTTTATAGCTTTCAAATGTAAGATGGCAGGGTGGCTTTCTGTTGCTGCGCTAACCCTTTCATTGTCTTCCATTTTGGTATATACATCGCAATAAAAATTACCCTAGAGCTATTGTTCTACTAGAGAGAGGCTTCTTTTAAAGACATTAAAAGCTTAAGGAGGAAGTTTTCATTTTCTGTTTCATAGAAATGGCCTCTTAGGAAATATCTAAGAGCATTTGATAATTAGATAATAAAGCTGCTAAAAAGTTGAGTATATGCGTGGCTGCTTAGTTCCCACTGTCTAGCCAAGGAGAAATATTAATTATAATACAATTTTTCCTGAACACCTTTTCTAAGGTACTGATGTCTAAGCGTTAGGGTAGGCATGAGCATTTTAAGAGAAAAAAATAGCTTGCTACTAAATTCCTTCTTGTAATCCTGGAGTTACTTGTGCTTACAGATTTTTCTCTTGTAAAGAAAAGCTGCTGTTCTTGTGGAATTTACTGTAATGCAAAGAAAGGGTTTGCGCTTGCCTGCATGTATATTGTTGTAGTTCATTTGACCAAGCATTAAATATGATTAAGTTGAATTATACATAAAAGGTTAATTGCTATGATTAAATAAAATGCCCAAATATCCTTAGTAAATTTTACTTACATGAAATGTTACAGGTTTTAAAAATAAATTTAAGGAGGCAAAAGTGGTATTGGAACCCTTGAAAGATTGTGAGAGTTAATATTAATATTACATTTTAAATGTGCCCTTGAACTACTACTTCAGTTGCAATCCTGTCTTTGAAATAAATGCCTTGGAAATAATGTAGCAATCTAAGTAAAAATACAATTTCATTCTTTAAACAATATAATTGAAAGTTTATATGGACATCATTTTGTGGGGCACTGTCACAATCAGTTCATGAAACTCCTTCAAATCTCTCTATGTATGTATGTATGTATACACACACACACACAAATATTTATTTACTTGTTTAGCTAAGTTTGCTTATTTATGAAATATTAAAATACCTGTAGTTATTTTGTCTAAAATAACTTTTATATAATTAATCAGGCAGGTATTAAATAATACATATATAATCTTGCATGTTGAAGTTTTATGAAAGGAGCTTTCCTAAATTTTATCTCAGAAATGTATAATTTAAAATCTTCCAAGTTATTTTCCTATTTGGGTGAGAAGCCCAGCTTCATTGGTTATAGAAATAGCCTTGGGATATATTGAAACCCTAACTTAACTAATTCTTAAACATGGCTTCTGCTGAAATGTATACATTGATGTGACTGTAAGACTACAACTTTATAAGTGATGGTTAAATTGCTGCCTAATTTAACTATGCATGTTCTTGTATAATGTTTATATAGAATTATGAGCTTCATGTGTAATAACCTCTAAATCTTTTGGTCTAAGTATTGCTTTAATATGTGAAGTGGTCTGTGTACTTATATTCAGATGTTTCTTGTGAGAGTGATTTTTGGCAATTCTTGATTCTCCTGTTGCCATATACCATCCCTGAAAATTTTCATCAGAAAATCAGGCAAAATTCTGAACTACTTCTGATGAGAACAAAGAAGTGTCAAAATAAAAATCAGTAGTTTACTGTGCTGAAAGTACAGTATTTCACTACACATGGCAGTTTTTTTTTTCCTATCATGGCTTTAAATTTCTGTAGATCACTTCACTACCTGAAAAGAGTTCAGTGCTTTCTTTTTGGGTGAAAATCTGTGGGTTTTTTTTTCTTTTCTTTTCCAGGCTTTGAATTATATTCCATGGTGCCTTCGATCTGTCCACTAGAAACTCTCCATAACTCCTTGTCTTTAAAGCAAGTGGATGAATTTCTTGCCTCAATTACATCCTCAACCTCGTGTGAAAATTTTCCACAAATATCTACAGCTTCCTTTCGTAATTATCCATTATATGTTCTGTTTTTCAAACTGCAAAACATTGCTAAGTGTAGAAAATTCCTTACAATATCAGGATTAGCATTCTGAGTTGCTTACATATCTCTTTACATAAATAAGGTTAAAAAGAACAGAATCTAAGACACAGATAACAATATAATACAAAGCACAATGCCAAAGAAGAATAAAAGTCTACATTCATTAAATTCAGATTAAAGGAGGGACCACCTTAAAATTGTATTAAACTGCTTGTTTAAGATTTAAAAATACCCGATTCCAGACAACTCAGGGTTCATATCTCACCTGCTGAAAAACTCAGGTTTTGATGGCCAGACTTTTAGTGGATGACTGATAAAACAGTTTCAAAACAAACAAGCATTTCTTATTTCTCCTTTACTTTAGCATTTTGACAGAAGTCAGCTGAATCTAAAGAAAATGAACCTTGCTTAACAACAATATTATGCAATTGCCAGACTTCGTGTTTAGAATAACCAAGGTTATTTGCCCAACTACAAATACTGAAGATCCCCGAAGTCTTAAGTTGCTTTCATTATTCCACGCCCCCCTCCCCAACATTCTCTTGTTCAAACCTACTTTTTAAATCAGCTTCACCTATTTCCAAAGGCCCTGCAGAACTCACAAGCTTTTCAATGTTCTAAGTTACTTTACATTAGTGTACATAGTCCCAACATACTCTACAGGGTTGTTTATGTGGAAACAAAATGGAGATAGAATGCTCTGTATAGTTCCTGGAACTCCTGAAAGAACATGAGAGAACTCTAATGAATAAAAAAGAATAAACCTACAGCCAGATGTTGAACGGCAGACAACATCCAACTGTTCATACCGATGGCTGAAAATTCCAGGAAGTGCACTTCCCCTCCCATTCCTTAGATAGTTCTAATCACACCTGAAAATACTACAGAGATGATCAGTCCAACTTTTAAATGGGGTGGTTCATGATCTGAGGGGCTGAAGGAGATGAGACATCCCAAAGTTAGGTGGAGTCATTTTATTTCCAAAAGTTGTAGTAGCAGTGTTCAAAAAGTAGTATGGTATTTAGTTTTGTTATATAACTTAAGTATTGATAAGATCTGGTGAATTGGCAGATAAGGGTAAAAGGTTTTGTAATTTCTCCTTTCCCTGCCCCCATTAATCCTGTTAGGGTCTCCATCATTTCTTGATGCCATATCAGAAAGAAAGTGTTCTTTAAATACATACACCCCTGCTAAAATCCAACCAACATCATTTGAAGACTTCGCAGGACAGAGATCTGTTGAGAGAAATCCCTCAGGTAAGTAATGTTTGACAAAGTCTACTTTAAATGTTCTCATATTAATAAGCTTTTAATTGATATTTTTCTTTAAACACTGAAATACATATAATTTTAATTTAACTGAAATATTTACAGACCTGATTTTCCCTGTTCTATCTGTCTGAAACAGTTTATTGATCAACATTGAATTAAGCAAGGTGAGAAATAAGTTTCCTTAGCAGGCGACCCTTTTTTTGTTTTTACTCTAACAGGTGGCATTTAAATATCTTGTGTTCACAGTGGTGTTCAATCTATGGATGTACAAATGAAAAAAATAGTTGGACCTATGCAAGTGACATACAGTACATAAAAGAATTAATGCCCTCCCCACAGCTGTTTGGAAGGGAAATATAGGGAAATCACATATGAAACCCAATATTGCCCCTGTGACATGGGTGCCATGTTCTTTTGTATTGTCAGTTTTACAGGGACATTCGCCACCAGTTGATTACCCTGCTTTTATTTAAATTCCTGGGGCACTCTGATAATTTTTACTTAGGTTATCTATTAAACAACCAAGATAAATGAATTTCTTTGAAAGTAGCAAAATTCTGCTACATTATGTATAAACTTTGCCCGCAAATGGTTGCCAACAGTTAATGATACTAGGGGATAATTTTGCTTGTTTTATAGAATATATTTAATTGGTCAATGACCAAAATAAAGTTTCTATGTCTACATATAAGAAACTCTTCTGAACTACCATTTTTTTCACAGACTATTGTTTGCTTGCACCAGTGATTTGAAAGCTGAAAAAAGAGATACCACCCCCAAAGTATTCTATTATAACCATGTTTTAATATGAAGCTCAGCATGTTTTCAGGGTCTCTTATTTGTTTCAAATACCCCAGAAGCAGTGTCCCTCAGTACCTTGCAGATCTTGATTTAACTGTCTATAGTTGAAAGTATTTTGTGTGACATCATGGCTCACAATACCTTGACTTTCTTACTACCTGTCATTTGTTCAGTTTTCTTCCAGCCCTCTTCCTTTCTTGGGATTCCATTAAAAATTGCAATTTCAGATTTAAAGCTCTATGTGAGCCAATTCTGTAAGCATTTTTGAAAGTTACATGCAGCTACAATTTTAAGTTTAGCTGGAAGATTACCAATTTCAAATTGATATGTGATGTAAAGCAGTGGTTCCCAACATTTTTGGCACCTGGGACCGGTTTCGTGGAAGACAGTTTTTCCACGGACCATGTGGGGGATGGTTTCGGGATGATTCAAGCGCCTCCTCTTTTTCCTGACCTTTTATTCTTTTTTCTTCACACCATTTGGATATAGCAGCCAATGGGCTTGCTTTTTCTGACAGGAGGCGGAGCTCAGGCAGTAATGCAAGCGATTGGGAGCGGCTGTAAATACTCAGGCTGTAAATTCACTCGCTTGCCCACTGCTCACCTCCTGCTGTGCAGCCCAGTTCCTAACAGGCCACAGACCGATACAGGTCCGCGGCCCAGCAGTTGTGGACCCCTGATGTAAAGCACGTAGCTAGAGGTTTTAGTTTTAAGAGTGATTCAAAGGAGTGGGTAAGTACACATTTAAATAATTGAAGAATGTGAGTAAACTCTTGATCTAGTCAGGTTTGAGAAAGAGCTTAGTTTTAACCCTTAAATGGACTTTCAGCTGTTCCGATTGAGTTGTGCTACATAAGCATGTATTTTAATGGTGTGCAAAGCACCATTTTGAGTTTGAACCCAGTTATTTTTTAGTATGGTGCAGATGCCAAATGGACTGCATGTTATTATGGAAGTATTTTGAGCTCATTTGTAGAAATTGTTTTGAACTCAAAATGAGGTGTTATGAATTCAGCATTAAATTTGGCTAAAATATTGTTTTGTTTCTGTGCAGGTCCCACTGGTTCTTCAGTTCCTGATGTTTGACTATAGCATTAGAAGACAAAAAAGGATTTAAATAATACTAGTGTGATGTTAGTGGTAAAATGCTTTCTGAAAAGGAATTAAGTACTTCAGGCAAAACTTGAAGGAACACTCCATCGCCTCTTCTACAGCAAACAAATCCTTGCAGAAAAAGGCAGTTTTTAAAATCACGTTTGCCACAAAGAATGTGTTTTGTTGTATATAAAGTAACTGTTGGAGTGCATATTTTCAGGTTAAAGGTAACTTCTTTTCTAAAATATAAAAAGCAACAAAGTTTACACTTGTCATTTTAAGGTACTGATATCTTAAATGTACAAACCACACAAAATATTTCCATCATTGTTGTCCAAAATATGCGCACAATGCAAAACCAAAACAGCCTAGCATATTTGTTTGTATTACAGACCCAGCTAGAAAGGGATATAAGAGACAAAAAAGTTTTTTAAAAGGCCATTATTTGGGGATAGATTTACAGTAGGCCTTTAAAAAGACCTTACTATTTTTTTTTCACTACCAAGAAATATTAACATGGCTCTGGGTAATGGCTACTTTTCTGAATACTGATCCCTGAAGTAGAATTTAGCAAGTTATACTTTATTTCTGATACATATGCATGTTGTTTGAATTACAGATAAAACTTGCTTAGGTCCTTAGACTTGAAAAATGCAAGAAAAATTGAACAGCCCACTGTAGAAACTATTACTCTAAAGATAATGTGTCATATTTTGAGTCATATTAGCACTAATAGCACATATATAATATTGTATAATTGTATTGTTAAAGGTAAATTTGGTTTCAGTTCACAGATCAGCTTTACTGGAGATTTCTTCTAACTTGACAAGAGTCAGGGCAACCAGAACAAATTAAAAAGAAACTTTTTTTTATGCTAATATAACAGAGCTAATAGTTTCATAGCAAAATATTTAATTTCCATTTCATGCATGCTCACCACTAAGCTAAAAACTCAGTCTCACTCTGTCAATTATTTTGTCTGTCAGTAGCAATTGTATTGGGAACAAAATCTTGGTCTTGATTCCATTCCGTTCAGTCATTCATCTGTCAAGTGTAAAGTTTAGATTGTAATCTCTCTCTCTGCTTCAATCTAAATATGGTTTCTGGAAGCATCACATTCTTCCTACTATTTTGAGGTACCTCTAGTGAGTTTTCACAGTACTACTTACCTAGCTAAAGGTCTCTTGTCCAAAAGGTCATCAATTCATGAATTATTATCTTGCCCTGAACTGACACCTGGCCTGCTCTGTCTTGGCATGGAAGTACCTCTTTTTCCTATATGAATGTAGACATATTGGGGGTCAGTTATGGAAAGTATATAGATGATTTACCAGATTCTTTGTTTACATCAATATCTGAAATTTGTGCAAGATTATTAACAACCTATGCTTTAATATATGGCATGAATTAATTATGATTTCATTATTTCGTAATTTATGAATTTATTTCCTGTTTACATACTCTCTAAAGGTTTTTTTTTTTTTTTAAATTGCTTTCGACACAGGTTTCTGCACAATACTGTTTAAAGTATAGTCCTAGATATGGATAACAGGGCTTTAGAAAAGCAGAAACAGCTGGTCTGTTTATATCCGTAGTTGTAATTTTATATATCTGTACATGCTGTCATTTGTCATGTTTTCAAATGAAAAGAAGTTGCAACATTACCAAATCTACAAAATTACTGATTCATCACTGAATGTATGGGCATAATGCCATATAGCAGATTGCCATATGGCTGATCTTTTAATCATGCCTGCTGGTAGACAGTGGTTAAAAATAATAATTAGTGCTATCAGACCTCCCAAAAACTGGAACTGTGCTTTTAAAAAAATATCCAGCTTTGTCAACACCTGTATGTTAGTTGTCCTTTGGCTTCCCTTATGCCCTTACGAATTACTGAATGGTTAATACATTTTCAGTCTTTGCAGTAACACTATAATTCATAAAGAGCAATATTTTCCTTTATATTAAAAGAGGCCTGGTTTCAGTGCATCTATAAGAATAAAAATACTTTTCATTCAGTAATTCTCCATGAAAGTTTAATTGCTTATTAAGCTTGCCACAGCATTGCTGTGTATATTATATGAGATTATATAAGCAATTCTTCATTATTTAAGATACCAAATATATGATGGGTTCACAACTCTCATTACATTTCATCGTCTAAAATTTTTAATATGGACAATGTTTGTCTTGCTCACCTATGAATGTATATGTCATGTTCTGTTTTTATATATGAAATGTTATTGTTTAATTATGTATAACATTCCAGTCAACCAAAGCTTTGGCATAAAAATTCAATGTCCTCTTAAATAAAAGAGAGTCAACAGCAAAACAGCATCCATTCAACCTGATCTTTTAACAGTTTTTTTTTCTATTTAAAGAATATTCCTACGAGCCTGAATATAGTGCTACAGCCTTAAATAAATGTAGGTATATAACCTATCATTACAGGTAGTCCTCGTTTAGCAATTGCCTCCAGTGCTAAACCATTCACAGTTACAATGGTGATGAAAAAGTAACTTTACGGCCAATCCTCACATTTACAACCTTCACAGGTCTGTAAAGCAAAGGAAAGCTGAAGTAAGATCATAAGCACATTTGAGGTTTCACTTAGCGACTGCTTCGCTTAACAACTGAGTTGCTGGTCCCAATTGGGATAGCTAAACAAGGGCTACCTGTGTTATGTAGTCCAAAATGTCAGTATGCTGAAAATAGTTCCTCAGTATTGTTACCAAATGATATGACACTTTGGTATACATTTAGACTTGTGTATAAACAAAGGACACATCTTATGTCACTATGAGCCAGGGTTGCAAAATATTAGAGGGATAGCCTTCTCTCGCCAATCTTCACTGGGAAAAACTGGGGACCTCTTACTTCAGTGTTCACGTCATTAATAAATATATTGAAAAGCACACATCCCTTTTTCATTCAACAAGACACTCCATATCTGTTAGCAGTGCTGTGATGAAAAACCTAACTTGTCTATGAATTTTATTTAGTCATGCATGGATGTGATTTATCTATTGCCTCAATCCTCATGGAGTCTAAGCACGCTACAAATGTTAAAATAGCAATAACAGTAAAAGTACATTTTAAAACTTGAGTAACAAATAAAAAACGAATAATAAGATTCACAAATGCACAAACGGATGCTTGTGGCTCTATGGTCAGTCCCCAAAGACTGGAAAAGCCAAATTTCACTAGTTTCTAAAAGGTGATGAGAGGGGGGGCCATCCTTGCTGCAGGAGGGAGGCTGGGGAGCTGCCACTGAGAATGCTTGCCATCAAGCCCCCTCTCACTGCACTTCCTGGTAAGCAGAGACCTTTAGTAGCCATTCTCTGACCATGAAGATCAGATTGTTGTTGTTTATTCATTTACTTGCTTCCGACTCTTCGTGACTTCATGGACCAGCCCACCCCAGAGCTTCCTGTCGGTTGTCAACACCCCCACCTCCCCCAGGGAAGAGTCCGTCACCTCTAGAATATCATCTATCCATCTTGCCCTTGGTCGGCCCCTCTTCCTTTTGCCTTCCACTCTCCCTAGTATCAGCGCCTTCTCCAGGGTGTCCTGTCTTCTCATTATGTGGCCAAAGTATTTCAGTTTTGCCTTTAATATCGTTCCCTCAAGTGAGCAGTCTGGCTTTATTTCCCGGAGTATCGACTGGTTTGATCTTGCAGTCCAAGGCACTCTCAGAATTTTCCTCCAACACCACAGTTCAAAAGCATCGATCTTCCTTCTCAGCCTTCCTTATGGTCCAGCTCTCGCAGCCATATGTTACTACAGGGAACACCATTGCTTTAACTATGCGGACCTTTGTTGTCAGTGTGATGTCTGCTCTTAACTATTTTATCGAGATTTGTCATTGCTCTTCTCCCAAGGATTAAGCGTCTTCTGATTTCCTGACTGCAGTCAGCATCTGCAGTAATCTTCACATCTAGAAATACAAAGTCTTTCACTGCTTCTACATTTTCCCGCTCTATTTGCCAGTTATCAATCAAGCTGGTTGCCATAATCTTGGTTTTTTGGAGGTTTAGCTGCAAGCCAGCTTTTGCACTTTCCTCTTTCACCTTCATCATAAGGCTCCTCAGTTCCTCTTCGCTTTCAGCCATCAAAGTGGTATCATCTGCATATCTGAGATGGTTAATGTTTCTTCCAGCGATTTTAACTCCAGCCTTGGATTCCTCAAGCCCAGCTTGTTGTATGATGTGTTCTGCGTACAAGTTGAATAGGTAGGGTGAGAGTATACAGCCCTGCCGTACTCCTTTCCCAATGTTAAACCAGTCTGTTGTTCTGTGGTCTGTTCTTACTGTTGCTACTTGGTCATTATACAGATTCTTCAGGAGGCATACAAGATGACTTGGTATCCCCATACCACTAAGAACTTGCCACAATTTGTTCTGGTCCACACAGTCAAAGGCTTTAGAATAGTCAATAAAACAGAAATAGATGTTTTTCTGAAACTCCCTGTCTTTTTCCATTATCCAGCAGATATTGGCAATTTGGTCCCTAGTTCCTCTGCCTTTTCTAAACCCAGCTTGTACATCTGGCAATTCTCACTCCATGAATTGCTGCAGTCTACCTTGCAGGATCTTGAGCATTACCTTACTGGCATGTGAAATGAGTGCCACTGTTCCCCTTTTTTGGTATGAGGATATAAGTTGATTTTTTCTAGTCTGATGGCCATTCTTGTGTTTTCCAAATTTGCTGGCATATAGCATGCATTACCTTGACAGCATCATCTTGCAAGATTTTGAACAGTTCAGCTGGGATGCCGTCGTCTCTTGCTGCCTTGTTATTAGCAATGCTTCTTAAGGCCCACTCAACCTCACTCTTCAGGATGTCTGGCTCTAGCTCACTGGCCACACCGTCAAAGCTATCTCTGATATTGTTATCCTTCCTATACAGGTCTTCTGTATATTCTTGCCACCTTTTCTTGATCTCTTCTTCTTCTGTTAGGTCCTTGCCATCTTTGTTTTTGATCATACCCATTTTGCCTGGAATTTACCTCCAATGTCTCTCTTGTCTATTCTATTGTCTTCTTCCATTTCCACGCATTGCTTTTTTAGAAATAATTCCTTATCTCTTCTGGCTAACCTCTGGAATTTTGCATTTAATTGGGCATATCTCCCCCTATCACTGTTGCCTTTTGCTTTCCTTCTTTCTTGGGCTACTTCTAGTGGCTCAGCAGACAGCCATTTTGCCTTCTTGGTTTTCTCTTTGTTTGGGATGTATTTTGTTGCCGCCTCCTGAAGAATGCTGCGAACTTCTGTCCAGAGTTCTTCCGGGACCCTATCTACTAAGTCCAGTCCCTGAAATCAATTCTTCACCTCCACTGCATATTCCTTAGGAATATTAGTGAGCTCATATCTAGCTGATCTGTGGGTCTTCCCTAATCTCTTTAGTCTGATCCTAAATTGTGCAATAAGAAGTTCGTGATCAGAACTACAGTCAGGTCCAGCCTATGTCCTGCTTCGTTTTGTTCTCCCAGGCCATGCTTACCTGTAATTCCAGGTGTCATTTGACTGCCCACCTTAGCATTCCAGTCTCCTGTGATGAAAATAACATCTCTTTTAGGCATGTTGTCCAGTAGGTGCTGCAGATCCTCATAGAACTGCTCTACTTCAGCTTCTTCAGCATCTGTGGTTGGGGCGTATATTTGGAAAATTGTGATGTTAGATGGCTTGCCCTGAATTCGAATTGAGATCATTCTGTCGTTTTTTGGATTGTATCCAAGCACTGCTTTAGCCACTTTACTATTAATTATGAAGGCTACTCCATTTCTTCTGTGGTCCTCTTGTCCACAGTAGTAGATCTGGTGGTCGTCTGATGTGAAGTGGCCCATTCCAGTCCATTTCAGTTGACTGACACCCAAAATGTCTATCTTTAATCTTGACATCTCACCAATAACCACATCCAATTTGCCCTGGCTCATAAATCTTACATTCCAGGTTCCAATGGTATGTTGATCCTTAGAACATTGGATTCGCCATTCACCACCAGCACCGTCGGCCGCTAGCCGTCCTTTCGGCTTTGAGCTAGCTGCGTCATCACGTCTTGGGCTAGTTGAACTCATCCTCTGTTCCTCCCCAGTAGCATTTTGACCATCTTCCGACCTGGGGGTCTCATCTTCCGATGGTATACCGACATATCTCTGGTTGTACTGATCCATTTAGTTTTCACGGCAAGAATACTGGGGTGGGTTGCCATCACCTTCCCCAGGGATCACATTTAGTCTGACCTCTCTGTCATGACCTTCCCGTCTTGGGTGGCTCTTCACGGTTTAGCTCATGGCATCATTGATGTGCTCAAGCTCCAGCACCACGACAAGGTAACCATCCTTTGCTGAAGGAAGATCAGATGGGTAGCAACTATTTGGAAAAGGCAGCTCTTAGCTACCCAGGCCCTAAGTCATATAGGGCTTTAAAGGTTACAACCAGCACTTTGAATCGTGCTGTGAAGCAGAGTGGCAATCAGTCCAACTCCAGCAGCAGCAGTACAACATGGCAGTACCAAGGCTGGCCAGTAAGTACATGGGATACTGCATTCTGGACCAGCTGAAGATTTTAGGTGATCTTTAAGGGCAGCCATGCCTACAGCAAATTTCAGTAATCTAACTGGGAGGATGTGAGTGACTGTCTCCACAGCATGTTAGAATATAATACAAATGTGGAGCCTTTGGTCCATACTGGCATCTTTCAACTGACTGAATTAATCTAGCAATGGAAATCTGGTTAATTTTAACTTCTTCTTTTTTTCTTTTGTAATACATTTTATTAAAGAAAAATACAAAAATTACAAAAAAACAAAAAAACTACAAAGAAAAAAACTAAAGTGCAAAAACACAAAAGAGATTTTTTTTTCAATTGTACAGTCGTGGCTTCTGACTCAACAGCAAGGATATACAAAAATTTCAACTATCAATCTCTTACTCCATATTAAACCAACACACATTATTTCTATAAATCAATCCACTTTAACACATAATAGAAATTGCTAAATACAGTTACTCCTCCCTCTTACATTAAAATAAAAAAAAATCATATAAACCTTAACCTTCCTTCTCCACTCCAAAAAACAAAAAACTATTTAACTAATCCCTTCCACTATGCTATACATTTCTGTGTACTACAATAAGGATCAAATTAAAAAGCCTAAGTTGTCTACTATTATAGTTAATACTACAACAATTTTAATAACCAGATAAACATTATTTAACCCTAATATAACAGTTTTAGTAATTTTAATGTTTTTAAACTATTTAAAATTTTAATGTTAATAAACTAATAGAAAACTGATTCAAAACAGTAAATCCAAATCTTTAAAGACAAATAGCATCAATCAAGTCGTTAAAGCAAACCAAATAAAGATTTTTCAATCCTTACCCCACTTCATAGTAGACCAAATCAGTTACATATCCTCACAGTATGCACAAAACTTTCCTTTTGCAAAAATCAACCAGCCCAACTCAGAGAGTCCAGGTTCTTATAATGACATTCCACCAGGAAATCAATTTTACATATGGCTTGCAGATGATTTTCACCCTTAGTTTTCTCCAAGTCCTTCATCCAATCTTCATCCAGCATCTCGATAGGGATTCCAATCTCAGTCTTAAGAGAGACATTTCTATCGCTCTTAAATTCTTCAAATTCATCTACCACATGCCCAACCTGAAAGCACATTTTGGATCTCATATTTTCCACAATGTCCTGGATCTCTTGCAAAAAAGCACAATCTTTGTTTCCTTTGGGAGGAAAACAAAATTCAGAACTAAAAAGATTTTTTTCAATTAATAATTAAACCCAGAAATAACGTTAGGCACCCAGAGAGCCGGCTTCTCCTCGCTGTAAAAAGCCTCTTAGGCTACTTATGCTTGAAAAAACATATACAAATTGGTGGTTAAGAAATGGGGCAGCTGGTCTTAGTGTCCCTTTAAGGCTACAGTGCGCTTGAAAATGATGAAATCCTGCGCCTCCCAGCTGATCTTACCGGGTGATTGTGAAACTCCATTTACAATCTTCGGTTACAATCAGCCGATCGGAGGACAGATGGGACGATTCCAGGAGTTCTCGGAGATCCGGAGAACATTTTTGGGCTTCAGAAGAACCTGCCTGAGCCCCAAAAAAAACACTGCACTGTCAGATCCGCTTGCTGAATTAGCAACTGCAGCTGTTCAGTCCGCCATTCCCACCCGGAAGCAGGGTAATTTTAACTTCTGATGCTTCACAGATTTGTAAATCAGGTGACCCAGTCTCTCTTGAAAAAAGCCAACTTGTTCCTCAAATGCATTGTTATAAATCATAACCCAATTGATATACATTTACCATTCAATTTAGCTACAACCCCTGGAAAATGTTTTTTCCTTTAGTTAAAACCTTCATTATCTTTTTAAAAAATATATTAATCATCTTTGTTCCCCAAAGATGGGGAATGCTGAGTCCCCAAATGCTGAGCACATTTTCATGTCTTCCCATGGACCCTTGGTGAGTATACCTTGAGTTGTTTAAATTATTTTTATTCTTAATTTCACAAGAGTATCGTATTTTTAAAGAGCAGCTTAACATTTACTGTATTTGCCATACTCCATCCTATCTCATCTCTTTTCTATCCTAGTAGGATGTATTAATTTTGTATTAGTATTAATCAGTATCCTCATACTATCATCCTTGTTACAGAAGTGGAAAATAAGAAGCTGATCAGAGCACCAGGTATTTCTTTGCGGCCCTTAATTATTTTTTGTTTATCAATGTGGTCCCTTCCCCTTTACAAGTTGTATAGTCTTGATCTACACTTTTTAAACTCAACTTTGCCATAGGGACACATGCATAATCAATTACACGTCTTGTAATTGACAAATATATGTAATATCCTGGATGTCTTTCTTCAAGTATCTGAAAGGATGTGACACTGAAGATCAAAACCTGTTTGCTGTTACACAAGGGAGCTGGATTCAGAATCATAAATGGTCTCCTCTAAGTCTGTAATTCTAAGCAAATAGTTCTTGCTCTTTCTTTTGTAGATGTTTCAACAATATATTATTTTACATAAAACATTTCAACATTAGCATGTCTAACCCAGCTGATTAATCAGAAATAAATATTTTTAGGATTCTTTCTGTGCTCTGTACTTTCCACTGCTAGTTACACAAAATGGACTAAATTCCAATTTTCTCAGAAAAAGAAAATTCAATTTTAATATCTCATTTCAGATTACAGCCATTTTTGTTTATTAGTGTTACTTTATTAGCTTACTGCGATAGAGTTAAAGCCATTAATAGGTTTATACCAAATTTTATACCCTCCTATTCTATATTTTGGGTGACATTTTGAAAAGGGTTTAAAGAAAATGCATAATAGCTAAGTTAATGACTGAAACTATTAACGGAACGTATTTTTTAATTGACAGTGGCAGAAGTAATACATTGACATCATAATGCAACAGGTATATATTTATTGCTGTTTATACTATTATGAGAGCTATTACTGTCTGGAACTCCAACATCACAGTGTGAGTTGCCAAGTCCTCAGCTGGGACACTGTAAGATGTAGAATCTTCAAAAAAGATCTGATGCTAAATTGTTCATAGGAAAATGCTTCTGACCAGTAAAGGTTTTTTTTTTTAAGCTGAAAGTATACATAATTAAAATATGTTAGAGTTATGTAAGTGTACTATCCCATAGATTATTACCGATACACATTATACAATTGTTTAAGATAGAGGACTCATAGAATAGATTAGGTCTGTTTGTGGCATATAGGTTTTGAGGCCTGTCACAGCTGTGGTTTTGCTGGCGTGAGCCAGACACGGAGTGGGGAAAAGGAGGAAGGAAAAAAAAAGCTTAGTTGTGGCCTTGAAGGGTAGCTGCGTTGTCACGGGCTGGATGAGCTGATCTGGCTGCTAGCCAGGACTGGTGCAGAGAGATTTTGAGTGAGCAGTCCCATTGGTAGAGGGAGGTATAGTTATTAGGGACTAGAGCCTTGGGGGGACACCCAAGTCCTCAGTTGCCAGAGTAACCCAAAATTGGAGAGAGAAAAGGGGTGGAGAATAAAAGTTTGTTGCTGGAGAGGAAAGAAAAGCTGGGGAGAAAAGGCTGGAGAAGATAGTGACAAGAGGTGTGCAGAGCAAGTGTCAGTTCCTGTTTGGGGTGAGAAGACCCAGAGGGACGAACTTCACCCCAGACTCCAGGCCCTGGAGGGCTAGAAGGGATCTGGCTGGTTGCAGGCAGTGGCTTCAACCCAAGCTCCTGGAGAAAGCAGAGAGGGGAATTGGCTACCAGTATGGAAGTTCTGGTTTTGGAAGTTAATTATGGAATTGCAAATAAAAATATTCCTAAATGCCAATTATAGTTTCTAAAATGTTTCCTAGATATCATTTTCCCATTTTCCATTATTTTTAAATCAAAGTTAGCAAAGTTGATATTGAGTAACCATTCTACATCTGTATGACCCAAAAATACTGAAAAGAAGGTCCTTTTATTTGCCAATGTTGTAGTAATCATCTTAAAAATCTGAATGGAAGCATAGTCTCCTAAAATACTAATCCATCTGAGTTTGGCATGACCTATTTTTCTAGAAATCAGGCCAGAGTTAAGAAATGAATTAGACTTTAATGCAGTAAAAAAAAAGTATAATTGGTAAAGAAGTGATAGCACAAGAGTAATCTAAAGGGTAGCAACTTATGGAATAGTAACCTTTATACAAAAAATGGCATTGCTATTCAGCATTCATAAATTAGAAAGCATAATAATATTTGTGTGTTGCATCAAGTTTTTGTTTAAATATGAAGTTTTTTTTAAAAAGATACAAAAAAGGACAAATGTCACATTTCTCAATTTGCTAGATTAATTTGTTACTTTTACATATAATTATATATTGCAATATAATAATTCAATTATTATCAAGCATGAAGATAGCAGTGTGCACAACAAACCATTATGTCAAAATGACACATCATCTTGTGTCATACAGTCATCAGGCACCTCAGAACTTGTGTCAGACATTTAAATCATGTCATTTGCCCTTCTTGGAGCTCATGCATGCGGATGGTTGATGATGATGATGATGATGATGATGATGATGATTTAAACTTGTATGCCGCCCAACTTTCAATGAGACAATCATGGACCGGTGAGAGTACCTCTAATACCTTATTTCTGTAGCTGTTAAAGAAATGTGGTGAACTGCTATAGAACTTTGTGCATAGGGGCTTCCAGGAGAAGTATAGAGAACTTAAGACAGCTCTGCAAAGGCAGAGCTGAAGACCATGGCAAAGACCAAGGAACCAGTGAGTAGACTGGCTCCTTTGAACCTCTCTGGATAAGGAGAGGACAGGAGATTGCCCACATGTGCTCCAGACAATTGCTCCTTGCGAGGAGATCGCAGGACAGCCATTTTCCAAGGGTTTGAATGCCAGGAGATGACGGGATCAGCCATCTTGCCCACAACCACTATGGAGCCTTTTAAAATACACTAAGTTCACAAACCTCACTTTCTAATCACTTTTAGAAATTGCCTATTAACTATTCTGAAGCTATTAGAGACCTTCAGAACGACAGGTTTGAAAAGTCTTCATCAGGTGAGTTTATTTTCAACAAAAGAAAAAATTACAAGCTTAAGAACTTTTGAAATAAACAGCAAAAAGTTAAATAAGATTTTGATCTAAAAAAGTTATAAACAGGTTAAGGGTCCAGATAAATTTGAAATATTGATTTTTGCTATAAGATTTTGGAATTACCTAAAAAATAAACAACTTCTCATGGGAAACAGACTTATTTTGGTTATCCTGGAAATTGCAAGTCATAACAAAGGATAAGTATTTTAGAAACTGGGCATTAGAGGGGACTAAAGATTTTAAGCAGAAGGGAAAAAAAAATACAAGCCTGATATCAGTTAATACTTGGACTTAATAATACAAAACATTAGAAATATTAAAGGAGATCTTTGAAGAATGAAGCTATAAGTAAGTACATTATCAACACTGTCAGTAATGATGTCCGCTTCTATGGATAGAAGATGTTAATGAAGGAATAACAGATGTGGAACAAATTTTATCTGATAAAACAGAGAAAATACAGAATGTGGAACTCCAAATTACAGGCCAAGAGAATGATTTGGAAAAAGACACTTTACTGGATATACAAAAGAAACCGGCTGAAGTTTTAAAAATTAAAAGGAAAATACAAATGATAAACCAAGAGAATGACCTGGAAAATGTAAATGTGGGTTTATTTGATCAAGGTTAAAATAAGATACTTTTTTGCAATATTCTGGCAACCCTTTATGGACTTTTTGCAGGATTGAAAAGCTGATGTTTTATGGATTTGCTTATAGATAAGGGATGGCATATGGGATGGAGAGATATTTGTTTAACCTTATAGGAGGTGAAGAGTTATTAAATGTGTTTATACTTGTGATGAAGGTTGGAAGTCACTTCTTTATATATTTCTTTTTCTTTTTTCCTGCACTTTTTATTATTTCTTTCCATTCTCTTTTCTTTCTCTAAGTTTAGTTTGTATTAGTTTTTACTATTGTAATTACAATTCTTAATAAAATTTTATTTTTTTAAAAAAAAGAACTCTGTGCAACATTGTGCCCTACAACATTAAATGATACACTAACTTTAAATTGGTATCCCAGAAAAGAATTGGGAGAATCCCCTGTTGAAATTCTCACAAATCCATAAAACTTACGAATTAAGTAGCTTTAGGGCTAGTTGCTATCAGCCTAAGCTAACTCATATGTTGTGACGATTAAATCAAATGAGAACTGCAGCCACCACTGAGGGGGAAAAATTATTCTTTGGAGAGAGAAAGGGAGAAAATTTCTGAGGAAGGGCTGTTGGCTAAACCAGTGAAACTGAAAAGGAGACAAGTAAAGCAAGGTGAACTCTGGACTACTGAGAAATTTATCATCAACTAGTCTTTAGATCTTACTCAGTGAAGGGCCTGAATTTAAACAAACACATTAAGATATAGTTCCTTAAGTATGATATGTTTCCTTTCTGATTTAAATTTGTCAGTAAAAACATTTGGATAACTCATCATTTGTTTGAAATTGAAAATATTTCCATCACTGACCAAGGGCTACAGTAGTTCCTTCAGAATTGTGTCGACAGCCTAGCCAACACTTCAGGGTTTCTTTCTTTTTTTTAAAATCCAAAGAAGGGAAAAGTTTCTTCTTTTACAAGGAAATTCATAACAACAGATGATGGAGATGTACCCAGGAAGGAGACAGTTGCATTAGGAAGGCACAGGAGTGTTTAGGTGAAATCTGGCCAGGAAAAGTAGTAGGATTGATAGGAAACCCAGAGAGATCAGGGCTCACCCTGCTATAGGGACCATTTATGATGGCTGGAGGAACAATAAAAGAGGTAAAAAATGAAAGTGATTTCAATACCAGATCTTCAAAACTGTCAACTTTCAGTTCAAGAAAAAAAGGAAGCTTCTAAAGGGATAAAATTGAGCTTGAACCCTGGTGATTTTACTGACATGTCCAGACAGTTTTCTTGACAACAGGACATAAGAGGTTTGTCCTGTCGTCTTCCAGGATGTTTTCAGCTTCCCAGTGAAGCCCACCAGCCCTGGTATTCCCTGCAACAGTTTCTCAAATTTGGAAAGCATGGACTTCAACTCCCAGAATTCCCCAGCCAGCATGCTGGCTGGGCAATATTGGGAGTTGAAGTCCACTCATTTTAAAGTTGCCAAGGTTGAGAAACACTGTCCTAGAAATTTCTCATCCAAGTACTAACTGTTTAGGGCCAGGGCCAGTCAGGGACTGCTACCTGCTGAGGTAAATGGATTTTATAACACCTTGTCAGCCTTATTACAGTCCCAGATTTCATGAACTAAAGAAACAAAGCTCACACCCTCACGAAGGCCTAAACGCGTCCGACAAGAAAGAACCATGAGGTTTATTTCCGACCAAGCATGTCTTGGATTGCGATAGAGAGAAAAAGAAGTTCGTCTTTGAAGTGCTTTCTTTTCCTCCTTTATGACCTCACAAGTTCCATCAGGTCTGATTGAACAAAAACGCGCGAAAGGCAGCAGCGGCTGCCAAGGGAGCGGGGACGGATGGGGAAGAAAGGCGCCATTAGGAGAGCGCAAAAACACGCTTAAACGCTCCGCGTTTCCCATGCTTCGAGCCAGGCCTGGAAATAAGGAAGGCCCTAACGAAGGTACCAGTGGGCGGGCTAGCAGCAGCGGCAGGGGGAGCGGCTCTCCGCCACGCCACGCCACGCCAACTCCAATCCCCGCCCCAGGCCGGCGGAATAAGAGAGCGGGGAGGGGCCGCCGGTTGCTTCTCTCTCGCTCTTTCGCCTCTTCAGCGTCGCGGGCGGCGGGAGCGCGGCCCGCAGGCCCGGCATCCTGGACCGCAGGTGGGAAAGCCCGGGAGCGCGATGGTGCGACAGGACTGGGAGGGGGTGGGGCGCTTGCGAGGCGTACGGCGGCTGGGCTGCTGGAGGGGTTGCGGCGCGCCCTTGCAGCCTGCAGGCGGGATGGGCGCCGGCAGCTGCAAGCTGCAGAGCAGGGGAGTGAGACAGCAGCGCCAGCCGGGAGGACAAGGAGCGACCGCGCGAACCCGGGTGAGCGGGCAGGCAGGCAGGCAGGCGCGCACCCACCCGCTGACTGCGGCGCGGCGTCCCTTGGGCAGAGCCTGTGTGTGCTTGCGGATGGATTGGTGGGTGGGCGCCACCCTCGAGAAGTAAATGCTTGTAAACATAACGGGCGCGCCTTGCCTCTTGGAAGCCGGAGGCTTGCTCTTCGATTCACGACGGCGACGATGAGGTCGCCGGTTTTTTAAAGGTCACCTATGCGCGGATGTAGGTAAACACGCCAACGCTAGCTGGGTTTACGTGTGCCCGTCAGATGCATGTGAATGTATAAATCTTGGTGCGCGCGCACATTCTCGAGCATCTGTGACGCAGTGTGTTCATTGTGTCTGCGTGTATCTGGATCAGTAAAGCGATGTATTGGATTTCGTTCAGAGATGTGTGTAGGTCAAATTCGTGCGGGGGGTATGTATAAAATAACTGCAGATTGTCTTGGCATACTTTATGCAGAGTGTATGTTGTTGGCGTACCTTTGTACAGGGTGTAAATTTATAGTTTCATGCATGTACTTGACTAAGATATTATTTAAGCTTTTGTGTAGTGTAGCATGTATGATGTTAGCTCTTAGACTAAAAGCCTTTGCTTATTGGTTATTTAATGAAGTGTTCAAGATTAAACTTATTAAACTTATTAAATTAAATCACATTAAATCACATTCAGATGAGCAGTTCCATCTATATTTAAACATGCCAGTTTCAGTGGCATTTATGGATCTTTGATCCTTGCTAGAACCTACATATCCTTGTTATCTTTTGAATATGGGGCATATATCTTGTGTGAAAGCCGTGTGATTCCTTTATATATGGTTTGGCTCTTCGATTTTAAGTAAGTTGACTGTATTAAACTCTTTGATTGTATAAGACTTTAAGAAGACAAGGAGCAAAACCACAAATCTAAGCAAGCTTCCATCGTTGTACAGCTTTTCATGTTTGGTGCATGTGTGTTGTGTTTGCAGTTTCACGGAAAGAAGGTGGTAGAGCTCTGAAGTTTTGCTACTCATCTGCCGCTTGCAGCATATACTTCAGTGCACTTCTGTCATCCTAGTGAGACAGAGGGCTAAAGCTGCATTGAGGAATAGAGCTGTTTCTGAAGCGTAGTTCCTATGCATGTGTGTATGTGTGTGAGTGCCCACGTGCTTCAGGGACTCTCCCTGGTACTGCTGCCTTGGTTCATTGTCCATAAAAGGAAGTAGCACTATGGAGAGCTCTTGGCAGGTTCAGATTCCCTGCATAACAGAGAGAGATCTCTTTTCATTTGGCTTGCATTCAAATGTATCTTCCCTAGATCTGGTCCTCTAATTGAGATCTAGATAATGAAGGGAATCTCAGCAGCATGACTGCAAATAAAATGAATTTAGCATTTAGGCTTGAAAAATATGTTTTCATCAACAGCGAAGTAGTTAAAAACGTTAGAGTTTTTTTTTCCCCAGATAAGATGACTGCTGGATATTTTCAGCAATGACAGCATACTATAAATAAATACTGCTTTCCTGCCCTGCCTTTATTTCTCACCTGATACTTTTTTTTAACAGTCCCAGGACTTTCAGTTCTGCAGCTTCACTTCTAAAATTTGTTTGCATTTTGAGAATGGCTTTTAGAGTAAAAGAAAAGAAACGTCACAAAGCTGTTTCAGCCTATGAATATTTACAATAATAATATATTTTAAAACCATTATTAACAACAATAAGATAACTAATGGCAACTGATTTAAAAGATTAGCCCAACAATAACACTAAATGTAAAAAAAAATTGTACCCCAAAACCTTATCCAGCAATCTAGTAAAATTAAACATTATTTTCTACTTTGGTGCAAAATTGCTAAGCTCTGTTTTGATCTGCGGTTGCCCTTTCTATAGGTAACTTTCTAATGAGCAAAACCCCAGGCCTGCTTCTAGTATTACACTTCACAGGTTTAGGAGAACTGAGGTATACCATGCATGCTATATCCTTTTGAATGACAGAGGGTGAAGGTATGCTAATGTCTAAAACATAAGTTTTGTATATTGTCTCCCATTTGATATTTAATAATGAATCCATGAAAAACTTCTAAGAAGGTGTCAGGTGGTCTGTTTCTTATATGATCAGGCTACGGCTGAAGGAACCCCATGTGTGTATACATACATACACACATACACATAGATACATACAGAGAGGGATATAAAAAGGCATCCATCCATAAGTATAAAATTAATGTTCAATCTGATTCCTGGCGCACTAGAGTAAGCCTTATACAAGCCCACGTGAGTGTAAGCCTGCATATTATCAGAGAGACATGCCTGATTCCAGTTTGGAAAAAAAAAAACTTCATTAAAACTAATATAACATTGTATGATACAGAATTATATGCTAGAAGTATTTATATGCAAAGATACCTTATTGGTGCCCATCAGGCTCCCAGTCCTTTATGAATTTGTATTATTTATGTATTTATTTGTAATCTATGTTACAAATGTATGAAGGATCTGCCAGCCTCCAGTACCATATTTATATCCAGGAATGCCTCTGGGACTTCCATGGACCCCAGATGAATTTTGGAAAATAAAGGTGAGGAAGTAGGAAGGAGACATTGTTTTTGTTCATGTCTGCTTTGCCTCTTTTATGTTTTATTTTTTGGCTGTTTTGGTTGGTTTTGTTTTCATGTAGTCTATCTTTTGTCTGCTTGTTCTTATAATGAACTATGTATATTTGTTGCCTATGTGTCTGTCTTCTTTCTCTCTTTGTGTAGGGTGTTGCTTGTCTTTGAACTTCATCAGTTTGATTTTGGATTTATTTTTTTTCCTTACGAAGTAGAAACTGTAGCTTCAAAAGAGCATTATTTTGAAGCTCAGCCCCTCACTTCTGTCTTTTTCTTGGGTAAGTTTATATCCCTATTAGTATAATTTGGAATTGTTTTCTAACTGGCTATAATTACGATCATAGCCATTTCATGAATAGGCAAATCTACCATTTAACTGTTCTGTCGTAAGTGCTATACGTATTCTGAAAATGCCCACTGGCTGAGAATATTGGAGATTTTCACATACGAATGTGCAAGGAACTGTTGAACTACACATAGGAAAGATGTTCTGGAGAATAAATCCAACAAAAGATAATATGCATGCACTGTATAAATGCTTTCAGACATCTGTACGCTGAAAACATAACAAGGAAACATCTGTTGCTAGGGAGAGTAATGGCTAGGGACTAAGACTGGTTGATGTGATCTCATTTTCACAATGAACCAGGCTTAATTATCATCCATAACAAAAATGATTTGCGCGTGATATTTTACATGGGTAATAAGGAGAAAAAATACCTCTTATGCTTTTCTCTTACTATTATTCTCTCAGGAAAAATGCAGACATGTATCATGGGTATTTTTCAGCCATAGCTGAGTGGACAAAAATTCTAGAACGTTTCAGCTATGTCCTCTTTGCTTGAAGGATATAGCTGGCTTGAAATTGCAGGAAATGTCTGTTCTTAGTGGATTCTCATTAAGCTGAAGTATCAAATGAGATCCTTCATTTTTCTTATTGATATTTTTCTTCAACATGTTAATGACTTGGATGAAGAGTGGGAGGGAATGCTTATCAGATTTGATGCAGTAGTGAGTGGGATAGCTAATACTCTAGAAAACAAATACAATTTAAAACTATACTAAGATGAAAGTAACAGAATGAAATTAAATATAGACAAATGCATTTTTTCACTTAGGAAATAGAAATCAAATGAATACATACTGAATTCAGGTTACCTGCCTGAGTAACATTACATGTGAAAATGATCTCAGAATAGCAGTTAACTGCAAACTGAATATGAGTCAGCAGTGTGATATAGCTGCAGAACAAGGCAAATGTCATTTTATTCTGCATGGATCAAATCTTCAGCAATATGTCAATTTGAGGAAATGCATTTTAAGAAGGATTCAGATCAACTGGACAGGTCCAGAGAAGATCACAAGGATGATCAGAGCAGTAAGAAATAAATCCTACAAGAAGAGATGTTATTTTTCATTCTTAACACTTTTAGTCTCCAAAGTTTGTGTGAGATTTGTTGTCTTTATGGAACAGTAACTGATATAAATATGACATTTCAGAGAAATCCAGTGCTGACTTAGCTATTTCCTACACTTGTCAGCCATATGCTAAATAACAGAGATCTTTATATAAAAATGTATCCCTTACATTGAAAGCAAAAGTTTGTTAGCCTTCAAAATTATTTGTACAAAACAGCAAAGAAAGGATCAGCCAGCTGTCCTGTGCAATATTCAGCAGTCTGAAACACAAGCATTACTCAGGAAAACACAAGCATTACTCAGGTGTTGTGTGACAAACAAATGTACTTTCCAAGTTCATTGGTCCATATTAAAAGTAATATTAGTATGACCTGATGGAGTTTTTAAATGTTAATAAAAGAACTCCAAGCAGCAAACAGCAATCTTGCAGAGCAGAAGTGTGAACCAAAAAAAGGAACTTGCACATTAAGCTTAATTACGTTCAGAAATAAATTCAGTCTTCACATAGGAGTTAGATGAAGAAAAGTAGAGATAGTTTACTTTTATTCAGTAGATCTGGATACAGGTAGATTCATAGTAGAAAGCACTTAATCATCACTGGTTCTTTGTAGACGTTTTCTATGTAGAATAGAAAGTCTGTGTGCAGGCGAGATGGTGGGAGGGCTGCATTCCTGCAGCACCTCCTGGTTGCATGTGTGCCAGAAGGGTAATAGAGATTGTTAATCCCCAAGCCCAAGAAGAAGGAGGAAGTGGAAATCAGGTGACCCATCTGACATCCCACAAGCACAATAGAGATGTGTTTGCTAGAGCGACCCCCTTATGCTTATGAGACAATGCTGAGTTGATCCTTGATAATTCCAACATGACCATGATTTATTGCATGGACAGATACATAATTACCATGCTAATGTCAGGCCTGCACGACTCGTAGAGGGGAAAACACCAGATTATTACCTCAAAAATAATTGTGATTCACAAAGGAACAGCTGGTGGACAGATCAGCTGTTTGGTGGTGCAGCAGCAATGGAACTGGCTGTGTCTGTGAGGCCTGGAGGTACTCAGCAGCATGTCTTTTAGGGTGGAAGTGGCTATGAAAACTTAGGCAGTGGTGGATCCTTCCTGGCACCAGTGGATTGGATTTTTTTCAAAAAATGCCAGCGAGCATACAAGGCTACTTGTCAGGCTGCAGGTAGTGCAGGCCTGCTAATGTACATCCACATTAACTGCAGGTCAATGTGGTGTGCTTATTTCAGTACATAGTTTCCTGACTGATGCTACCTGTAAAGCAGAACTAGAATTAAAGAACCTGAAGAACAGCTGTTCTGTATGGTAATGGTAAAAGAGAGGAGGGCAGCAGATTTTGTGAAGAACACTCCATTTTCTTTGTATTAATTTCATTTTTTAGATCAAGTCTTGGCAAAGAGGCTTATAATAACAGCATTAAAAGAAAGGGCAGATTCAAGTGGTAAGTTTCTATTAGTAAAACTAGAAGAGGATGACTAAACCCCTCTGGGATACCCTCAAAATTTATTCCAGAGTGTTCCCCCCAAATATCCAGAGCAGTTGGGGGCAGAGAAGAATGAGGAAAAGGCCTGTTGCAAGATTTTGGATTCCAGTCAAAATAATCAAATCACTTATCAAAAATAAAAAAACCCAGAATCAACTAAAATCGCATCTAGGACTTTGGCTATCCAATCAGTAAAATGCTCGGTTGTGATTTAAAACTCATTGATCTTCAATTTTACCTTGGTATATAAATCATAAACCTATGGGTAGAAAGAATATAGACTCTATAAATCATATTTCTAATAGTACACATAAAACCTAGTACATATAAAAACATACGCTTTGAGAGTGCACTTTCTGTACAAATTTGTATATCTGTAATAAAAAATGAATACCCATTTTCACGATTAATTTCTGCCTTTGAAGATTATGTGTTCAGTTAGCTTCGTTTTACACAAAGCACTTCAAGGATCCCCCCTTCTTTAAGATACTGGTGAGCTATTATTTTCATAAAAAGGAAGCCGGATTACAGACTCTCACAGCCTTTCCAATCTGGTGCCTTCAAGATATATTGCTACTGCAGCCTCATAATTCCCAGACAGCATGTGATCCTCAGGCTCAGGGCGCACTGTTGTGAAGGCTGAATCATCAGAGTTGTTTTCTGTGGAGATTACCACTATTTTAGTTTATATGGTATGCATAAGAAGTCCATGCTGACGAGGAGCAACTACAACATTTATTGGAGCTTCCCCCTAAATTAATGCACTAACAGAATTATAGCTTGGATCTTTCTTTCTGCAGGATGCTATTACTTTTTAGAAATGTAAATCTCTCTTTCTAGTGCACTTTTTCTCTGAGGTCGAAGGTGAAGCATTTGTTTTTAAAAAATCAATTCTATGTATGGTAAAGATAACTTCACAAGTTGATTTTTCATAGAAAGCATTTCTGCATAAGAAATGGAAGTAGCCTTTTTGTGTGTTCAGCACATAGGGCAGTCTGTACACATGGATTGTATATTGTTTCCTTCAGTAAAGTGTTTATTAGGTGTGTATTTTGTAAAATATGCTACAGGTTGAAAATAACTCCTATAAAAATCAGTACATTCTTCTGCTATGATTGTGATGAAAAAGAAAACCTGTTTCTTATTTCTGGTCTTGTTCCTTCAAAATCAGTTCAAACAGACTTATCAAGTGACTCCAGCAAATGGTCACACGCAGGCCCTTTTGCAGATGTGGGAGTTATAACCAAGGGAGGATGTTCTGCTGAGATCAGGGGTTGCAGTGCAAGAGAGCAAGGAGGTTTCAGTACCATAGGACCCAAACTTCACTGTGTAATGTTTGATAGCTTCAAAATGGCATTTGTTACTAGAACATAGTTGAAATTGTAAATATGTAATTAAAAACAATGATTTGTTGTTGCTGGTTTTGTTTGCGCTGAGGCTTGTAAACCATAGTTTGTGATTTAGAAGGTGTGGAAATATACCCAATTATGATTTATTCAGTAAACCCTAGTGAAGCAACCCGTAGTTTAGAATGAGATGTGAACCTAGCCAATATTTGTCCAAATAGTAGTAGGCCAGATAGAGAAAAATAATAATTGCAGATTTTTTGTCCTGTGTCTTGTGTGTGTGAGTGAGAGAGAGAGAGAGAGAGGTGGAAGCTGCTAAAATGCTGGTCTTTTTTGTTTAGTTTGAAGCTGGCAAATCTCAGCAGTTAGCAACACTTGGCTAGCCTTCCTTCTCTGGGTTGGAATGGTTGGGCCCGATTAATACATGGGTGGGGGACCACCAGGGAATCCTTAGAATTGTAGTGTGAACTGGGAAGTTGAAATGAGAGTGAACCACTTCCATAACAGTGCCAATAAAATTGCATGGATGCACTCGTGCCTTTAATTTTTTTTTTATTTTGTGGTCTCTAGTGTATTTAGCACAAGAAACTTTCAGGCATAGTAATGCATCATGATAAGATGTAGGATAGATAGTGAGAAGGTGCATGCTCTCTCTTCTCCCTACATGGTTCTTTAATCATGGTCAAAGACTTTTCAAGGTTACTCACATTGTCTGAAATCAGAATTGCTACCGTTTAATGATCAGAAATGGAGTTTGAAATCAAAGTTTTGACAGCCACAGAAAAGCTCCCAGCCTTGGCAAAAAGTGTGATCGGGGTTAGATAATGGTAGAATATACGTGTTGATCCCTTTCTATGGCTGAATGTTTTGTATGAACGAGTCTTCTCTATCCATTTGACCCTTTTGGCATATCAGAAAGTAGATGAATACTTCGATGGTTGATTGTCTTGTGGGCAAAGGGTTGCATGAGTGAACAACAATGGTTTGTTTGTTTTGAAAATACAGTCCTCCCTTCTAACGCTCAAGCATCACTTAGAGAAGCTAAAATCCTACTACAGTCAGTACATGACAACACCATACCACAAAAGCAAGTAATTGCAAAGAAGAGTTATATTATAAAAGGTGGCAGATAACAGCAACTCAGAACATCCCTTTGTAAATAAGAATGGCTTAACCTACTGGCAAAAGGGCATCAACCTAATCTCTGGATCACTGCAGTTTTTATTAAGAGGTTTATATGAGGACACACTTTGCTTTCAGTCTGAGCTAAATACTGAAAGAGCCAAGGTTCACGTGCTGTGGTCCAGTTGGAAGCAGAAATTGAGGGTTTGTTCCCCACCCCTCCCCCAGAAACAAGAGCTCTCACTGAAAGTAATGAGAAATGTGCAAGGCTTTTTAGGTCATTGCTTAGCTGTGCACTTGGAGTATCAGATTCATTTCAGTGTAGCATGAAAAGAGATAAGCAAGGGAAAATTATTTTCATTGAATTCTGTGGAGAAGGGAGTTCTCCACAGAGAACCATAAATGGTGAACTGTGAATGGTTTTCAGAAGCCATCTTCTGAAAACATGGCTGTTTTTGCTCTGTAAGGATTTAGCCTGTATTTCCTCAAGAAAACTGAACACTGGCTTGGCCTCTGATGGCAGCATGTGAAAATAAAAAGACATTTTAAATTTTATCTTGCAAAGAATCCTTGCTTCTACTGCTTTCAGCTGTATGATTCCCTCTAATTTGTTGTCTTCTGGCTCTACTACTAGGGTAAGATCTGGTGATAGAAATATAGTTAGAATGATCATTATGTTTCCTCTGCACAGTTAGTACTAGAGTGAGAAGATGTTATTTTCAGTTTATGGACAAAGATTGGGAGCTGAACCTGGTAGGAAGGAAGAAAGGAATGACAGATATGTCAAGACACAGAACAGTTTTATGCCAAAAGCAGAATGCAAATCCAGTTCCAGTCTTCTCTTTGTTACCGTGTGCTGACTTGCTTTGGAACCCTCTGCAAAGCAAGACCTAAAGACAGAAATCACTGCCATTTCTCAACTGACACCAGTTCCATCTGTGCTTCTCTGTATCGTGCTAATAAAACTGTTTTTGTATTTTTAGGCCATTGGATTCTTACTTAAAATGGAAGTTGACATTAATGGAGAGGCCAGATCTATGCTAGCCACTCTCCCCTTGCCTATCGCTGAAGTGAGTGCTACAGGCAAGACTGACACCGAGAAACCTCGCTGCTCCAGCACCCCATGCTCACCAATGCGCCAGACTGTTTCAGGTTACCAGATCCTCCACATGGATTCTAACTACTTGGTTGGCTTCACAACTGGGGAGGAGCTCCTGAAATTAGCCCAAAAGTGTACTGTAGAGGAAGAGGATAAAGTTGAAGTGGTAGGGCCTACTTTGCGCTCCAAACAGCTTGATTCAGGACTTTCCCGTTCTTCCCGAGTGTGCAAAGCCAGAAGCAGGTATTACCAGCCTTACGAGATCCCAGCGATCAATGGCCGTAGAAGGCGACGGATGCCCAGCTCAGGGGATAAATGCAGCAAGCCACTACCTTATGAACCATACAAGGCATTTCATGGTCCTTTGCCTCTCTGCCTTTTCAAAGGTAAAAGAGCTCACTCAAAATCCCTAGACTACCTCAATCTAGACAGAATGAACATCAAGGAACCAGCCGATACAGAAGTGCTTCAGTATCAGCTCCAGCACCTCACCCTGAGAGGGGACCGTATGTTTGCTAGGAACAACACATGAACATAAATCATCCTTAATTCTCCACTGCATCAAGATTGTCTATACAATGTAGACAGCCATGCACTTGGTACCTGGTTGGATCAGAAAAGTGTTATTAGACCATAACATAGGAAGATGAGGTGTGTGTGTGGGTGTGTCTGTGTGTGTGCACATGGGTGTGTGCAGAAACAACATGGAAGGAGTTATTGAAAAATTCTGGCAAGAAATTTCTTTGGAATACTGTAACAAAACAAAACGTTTTGCACATGGATACCTGAAATTTATGGCAATTTAACACTCAAAAATTAATGTAATGTGAATTGTGTTTCTGACTAAGCTTGTTGTAAGAAATTACTCATGGATAAGCACTGAAATACATTATTTAATATTAATCATATGTGCATATGCAATGAGTTTTACATTATAGGACAAAATGTTTTACTAAAACCATGTGTTCTTTAAAATAATCCAGTTTACACTCAACTGTAGCTGGTTTTGCACTGGGAACAAAAGAAAAGAGAAATGGCTAATGAAATTAAGCCTCAGTACTTACATTACTAGAGCTGACTTTTTTAAACGTATAATTGAATTACTACTTGCATTTCAAACTAATTTCAGTATAATTTTTTTTTAAAAATCCTAAAATGTGTTTTGAAGAAAAAAATCAAAAGAAAACCACTAAGTTTAATTTTGTACGTTTTTTTAAATATCTTAACACAGAAAACCTGTATGGTGTGAGGTGTGAGTATGTATGAATACGTACATACACACACAAATGCTGAAAAACTGCATTTGCATCTGTGATATTCAACATTTAGATTTTACAATTACAGTACTACATAGGTATGATAGGAAGTTATGACGTTTTAGCACTGCATTTGAACATTCCAATTTATTTACAGCACTGATTAATTACAACTTCGTTTTGTTTTTCTTTTAAAAATGACTTTCAGGTTGCCACTAGATGATTAATTACTCCAAGTGTACTAGTGTAAATCATCTCCAAACAAATTATATTATACATTTTAATATTTATTATTGTTATTCTCTTTTAAGATATGCTGCTTATTACTGAAAGAGTGTGCAATCATGTTATGTTCTTGGTCTGTAAGTTATTTAGAAGTGAAAGCTTAACTTTTGTGGATACAATAAGGAATGCTTAAATTGTTTATGAAACAGAGCCTTTTTAAAACCATTCCTTGCACAGTTTTGATTTTCTTGGAAAAGACTTGCTTATCTCTTAAGAAAGAATACAGAGAGCATATGCTTTGAAAGCATAAGGGTTGTCTCTTCTTTGACATCTTGTACAACAGTTATGCCCAATTTGCAGTGCATAAGCTATGGACCAGTTTTGTTTGATTTTGAAAAGATGCTTGCAATTTTTACAAGTTGCACTGCTATATTATAGCGAAAAATGATTTGTTAAGAAACTACTCTGCATGGCCTTCTAGTGTAAACAGAAGAGTACTGTCCAATGCCAAAGAAAGGATTTTTACATTTATTGATTAAACATAAATAATATTAATTATTGATTTTCTCCTATGAAGCAACATTGACTATAAAATAAAAGGGTAATATCCATACTTTTCTATGGCCCTTGGTATGTGTTGCTCTTTTGAAACATGGGAAAGATAATCCGCCTGACTATATATCATTTTACATTCTTTCCTAAAAATATATGTGTAATATAAATGTATGCATTGATTTTATATATTTTCATATATATTGTAGATCCTGACACAACAAAAGGAATTTAGTTTCTGTGGATCTGATACCTTTGAGAAACTATGACATGGAATCTACTACCTATTTAATATTCAGAGAACTGCTACAATTTAATCTCTTTTTTCCTTTCCATTGTAATAGAGGAAACAGCTGCATTTGCCTACAGCTCACTTTATAATGAGGTTTCTCAGTGATTTTTTTATCTGGGAAAGGATTGCCCACTGGAAATGAATAGCCATGGTGTATGCATGAATCTGTTCTTGTTATGGTGTGCAGTGACTAGCTGCATTTGGGGGGATAACTAATACATATCAGAGGAGCCTCAGATTTGTTGTTATAAAGTTTGCTTATAAAGTAAATGGTTGGCCTCACCTTATGTGGCTTTTGACCTATTTTCTTGAAAGAAATTTTTTTTTAAAAAATTGTTTTTAATTTCTAAAGTTTTCTGCAACTCCTGAGTCAGTTCTCTGGCAAGATAATCAGCCCATTGCCAACAGCCTGTGGTGTAAAAGTGGGAAAATACAAATTTGACATATTTTCCCCACTATTTTTAGAAACTGTTCTAAAAGTCACTTAACTGTAGCACATCTGTTTCTTGTCTTGTATGAAAGTTTATTTCAGTGATTGAATTCATTGCTTGGAATTTGCTCTTCTATTATTAATCGGTTTCGAAGAGTTGTTAGGAGCTGGGTGGCATACTTGTTTAATAATAAATTTTATTAGGATAACTTACCTTGAAATGAATATTGAATGATGACCTACCAAGAAAGTAAAACTTGAATGGAAAATTATGACCTGAAGTCTTTTTACCAAGTAATCATTCATTGAGTTCAGTATTTTCTATATGTGGATTTTTACAGACCAAACACAGAGTTGATCCTTGGCCAGGATATTAAAAGCCATATCCTAGCTACATAGACAGCTTGCTTCCATACTTCGTTACCCCATTCATGTGCCCTAGCTTCCTGTGACTCCTCCTTCTCACCTGATTCCCACAAAAAACCTTGAGATGGCAGATACTTCATAATTTTTCAGTCAAGACATCAGGCATGTCTGTGGGGAGAATTACAATCTGCAGAATGGCAGGCGCAATACTGCAGTCCAGGCTTCCCTCCTTTTGTATGTACATGTGATGTCAACGTACGTACAAAAATGGTAGAGCTTGGATCGCTGTACCCTTCTTGTGACGTCTGGCAGATTTTAACACATACCAGTATGTTTAGATACTGCTGCAAGACATAATAGCAGACTACAGTTAACTTCCTAACCTTGTTTCTCTCATTACTATAATTGGAACCCCTCATCTCAGAATTTTTTAAAAACAAAATATTTACCTAAGTAAAAGATGTCTCATTCACACAGCATAGAGGTGGAATGATGAGGAAATGCTTCCCAGCCCCATATGTGGTGAAGGTTTGAAGGTGGTCTCCATCACAGAGAGGAGCTTTTGTGTAACTTGGTTATACCCTGCCAAATTAAAGAGGACTGGAGTGGTGGCCTTGATCAAATATATTCACATTTATGGCACAGGCAAAAAGCATCCTTCTCAATTTGTGAGCACTCCTTTCTCATATTCCAGTATTAGAATATCAGACTTGGGAGTGGAGAGTAAATGCTAGAGAACTTAAAACATTTTAACTTCTAAATTATTTTTAAAATTTAGTCCAAAATTACTTTTAAAAAGCCACTTGCTATTTTTTTTTCTATTTATTGAAATTTCTATCCTGCCCCAATCCAGACAGACTTGGCAGGAACAACAGGAAAAATAGATAAAAACAAATTCATTAAAAACAATTCATTAATATAACATTAATGCTCACCTATAATGATGGTTCTCATAGGTGGCTTGGGCCAAAGGCACTAATTCAAAACTTCCATAGGATCTCTAGCTCAGTCTGGGGTAGCAGCATATAACTGGGTGTGAGAAGCTAGCTAGCTGGCTTATTTATGTATTTGATTTGTATCCCACCTTTCCTCCAGCAGCTCAAGGTGTGCATATATAGCACTCCCTTCTCTTATTTTCTGTACAACGTTGTAATAGGTCCAGTATTCTTGCAGGAGTCTAAGTTATCCATGATCTGTAGTTAGACAAAGTGATTTGATCAAGACAAAGGACTGGTGTTAATGTCATCTGTTCCAATGTGAAGATTAAATATGCCTTCCCATGTCTGTTGGCTCTGCAATTTCTTGTGACAAGCCCATGGTGACCATGAATTTACAAGCTACACCAGACTCCTCTCCCAGGGCATGAAGAATGAAGTTGCTCAAGTAACAGTCTCAGGAACTCCAGCACTAGCACTGAGATAAGATCCAAGAGCTTGTGGACATGAGCTGTCAGGGAGTTAAGCAGTCAGGACGCCAGCAACAGCCCTAGGTTGTCAGTGTGACCCAATTCCATTCATAGGCACTTGCATCTGGTTATGCCTGAGACAGTGCTCCCTGTTTCTAAGAGTCACAGGAATTATCACAGTACACACACGTACAAAAAGGGCAGGGCTTCAGTTATGATGACTCTCCCCCTCCTCCTGACCTCCATGTGTACCAGATCCAGTCACTTGTCCATCACCATGTCATTCAGATGCAGTTTTGCTGTAGAGAGACCTGATATTTTCCAACAACAGCTGAAGGCCAAAGCACCTTTCAACTTGCCAATCTGACTCTAGGAGAGGGATCACTGGCTTAGAATTAATGTATGAATCCCCCTTCTTCGACAATACACCCAATACTCCCCGCCATACTTCTTTTCCCATTATGATTCCAATTGAGCCCCCACTGTTTCATCCCCAGAGGTGCCCAATGGCTTCATTCCATCACCACTCCTCTAATTCCCATCACATCCCAGCACATCCTAGGGCCTTCAACTTTGGGAAGAACTCATAAGAACTCACAAAATCCTTCCTCCTCACTCCTGTTCTCCTGCCTGAAAGGGGATGGAAACTGATGTGAGTTCTCCTGACTCTTAACCAGGGAATGTACTCTTATAATCCAATCCAGGTCATCTGATGTGTGTTACAATAAATCTTCAGAAGCTTCCCAGACTGAGTTTAATTGTGGCTGCAGTTACCCACACTGGCAGCACTTTCCTCAGCTCTGGCACCTGCAGGAATCAAATCTTTCATCCCATCAGTAAATCTCATCTTCCTGGACCTGACAAGGGTTCTCTCAGTGCCCAATATTGGGCCAGGACTATTCTAGGTGATCTGGGATTCCTCTCTTGTTCACCATTCCAACTCCAAATGTCGTTGCTGCCACTTTGTAGATAGTGGTGGTCACAGTTTGTGGTTCTCACCCTCCAACCACTCTTCCTGTCAGCAGTGCCAGCCTCTCTGCTCACCTCTGATAAACTCTCTGAGGGCAGAAGAATCCACAAGGCAGCCTCACATCATGTCCCAAAGCAAAACTGGCACCAATGCAGGCAGTTCCTTCCATTTCAAATGTTCACCTTCTCTCCATTCCTCCATCTTCATTCATCAACCAGCAGACTCCATTACATCTTTGTCCACCAAACCTTGTCCGTATCCTCTGCTTTCATCCCACGCCACATTCTTTTTCTCTTCTCATTCACTAGCACTCACTCTCTCCTATGTACTCCCAATTGCCTGATAACCCACAAAGTAAAAACCTGCAATAAAGTCATTCCTTGTGGACTAACCCTAGAGCTAAAACAACACAACCAACCTGGGCTATATATATATTTTTAGCAGCTCCCAGGGTGGTTATGTAGATACAATATATTTGCAGTGGACCATTGATAAGGGTGGAAAAGCTATCAAGGCTTAAGGAAGTTTTACAATCTGAGTTATTGTAATTCTTTACAGCAGTCAAATTAGGAAATGCTACAGTATTGGGCCTTATGCTAAGAATTCTTCTGCACACCATGTTGTTACGGTACTTTTTAAAAATAATTTTAATAGTAATTAATATAGTTGAACTCTAGCAAAACGCGCTATTTCAGTACTTATGTTTTTTGATCTAGCAGGACAGAGGAGGTTTGTTCTAATGCGTTCAGCATGAAGTTTCCTGTGCTACAATTGTATGCGCATTAAACTAGCAATAAATGCAAGAGGTCTGACCTTGTGAAGATACACATGGGACCGCACTGCAGTTTGTACTGGAGCACTTACTGCATTGGGCATTCAGTAGCGCAGCCCTAGAAATCTCTTAAGAATGTGCCACTGAACCACAATGGCAAGTACAATTTGGGGATTTTGATAAAAATAAGTTAAGCTTCCAGTAGATTTAAGTCACCTATATTATTTGCATGAGGGTGAGGAGGGGGAATCCTAAAAGCTCACAAAAGAGTAAAAACCCCTGCACCCTCTGATGATCTCACTGCCATACACCTCTGTGCTTCTCAGCAGCTGAAGCACCACCACCCACAGCCCTTACCCACAGAGAGGGGACCTGCCCTTGTTAGACTAAGGGTGGGAACCTGTTCACAAAGGAACTGTGCAGCCTTCTGAGACTGTTCACTGACTTCCAACTCCTCTTTGCTGCCAACTGTCAATAATTATTAAACCTCAGTATATGCCCTCTTTTATTTAGAACTTGAGGCAAGATTTAAAAAAAAACTTTAAGGGATATTATAAGAAAAAGTACTCATGTGTGTATCCCAATCTTTCAAATGCTCTCTTTATTTGCCACAGTCAGAGAGAAAAATGCTGCTCCATGGTTATTCCTCTTGAGGTTTCTTTACACCATTTCCCTGGTCTTTAAAAAAAAATAGCAAGATTTCTGCTGGTAGATTAAAGTAATTGGCTAAATCTCAGCTTTTCTACACTTTTTGCAAAGTCTGAAATAGTAAACATTTATTGCAATGCTTTTTGCTGTAGTCATACACAAGAAATGCAATTATAGCAATAATACAAGATTTGCTGATATGGATGAACAATGATGAGTACAGTATAGTACGGAAGTCTAGAGAAAGAATATTAATGAAAATTAAATGGTATGACAAAACAAATCTATATAATATGAAGAAGTGCCAGCGAATTAACCAAAGAAACTAACACTTTGCATCTTCCTTAGTTCATCATAAAAATAAAACCGAGTAATACAATTTATCCTTGCCTCAGTCTGGAGGACTCTAGCCGTTGTAGATATTAAAAAAATAATAAAACAACAATTAAAACAATAAGAATAGCAGAATGTTTCCTAACACATAAATACATTAGACCAGTGTTTCTCACCCTTGGCAACTTTAAGATGTTCAGACTTCAACTCCCAGAATTCCTGAGCCAGCTGGGAAATTCTGGGAGTTGAAGTCCACACACGGTAAAGTTGCTGCGGTTGAGAAAGTGCCTTAAATTACTGTAGGTGCTGATGGCTACCCAGGTAAGCCCCAAAGGCCCTCCTGAAATGCCAGGTTCTCACCAGCTTCTGGAAGGCCACACGCACAGGGGGCATGTTCCCTTTGGAAGAAAGCTGTCCCATAGGAGAGGAGTTCCCACAGAGAACATCCATAGTTGAGTCTTCTCCCACAGCACCAGTTTGCAGGTAGGGACCCTTAGTAGGTGCTCTTGGCTGTCTGAATTGGGCAGGCAGAATCTATTTGGGAAAGGCAGTTTCTGTTCTAAGCCACATGGTGTCTTGAACGTTTATGCCAAGAGAGAGTATCAGTTTGTCATGCATTGTGTTTTGCTTCTAGGCTGTCTCTTGAAACTTTTATTACTAAATTCAGATTCAAAGCATGTGTCAAACCTTATGGAACTCATTGGGTCCTTTGAGTAGATGTTTGTGATTCTTTATTAACTTAATTCATTGTTTTGAAAGATATTAAGCATGACCCTACAGCTGGAGTACATAACTTTTTTTTTTTCAGGACAAGGGATGCACTTAGGTTTTGAGTAGTAAGCTAGGGATTTCTTGGTGTGCCCAAGAAGTGGGCTGAGCTAGGACAAAAACTAAAGTTAATTTAATGTATATGTAAATAAAAGACAATATTTTTCCCCAGTTGTCTCATTAAAATATGCAGTTTGATAGCAACTTTTCATGGGTGCTAGGGCTCATTCCCAAGACTTTCTAGGATAGCAAATAGACATGGTAATTCAGGATCTTCACACGTTGCCCACAGTATGATTCCTCTCAATTAAAAAAAGAATAGAAAGCAAGAAGATATTATATTGTTCTCAAAGGAACAGTACACAATTCACTATCATGACTACAATAGTCTTTAGCATAATAGAAATAGGCAGTGCACATATCTAATAAAATGGACTATAATCCACAAAACTTTACACCAGAATATATGGGTTTAAAGTGCCACAAGACTGCTACAGCTGCTACTCTGGAAACTTTCTTCATTTAATTCTGATTTTTTTCCTTTTGCACTGCTCGAAATGTGCAGAACTGGAATATGTATAGCCCATTCTGCAGTCTTTGTTGCCTGGATTTTAGTACTCCATTGGTGATATATCCCGTATTGAGGTATTTCACATTGGCAGTATAATCTGATCCATGGTATGTCATCTAAAGATAGTAAACGTTCTTTCACTCTAGTTCACAGATTTCTGAACAAGAACATCTACTTATAGTTCAGATACTCAAAGTTCGAACAACTAACACATCTTTCCTCAGCTACTGCCCTCTAGAAGTGTTGGACTGTGCTGTATTTGTATTTCAACATACTTGAAGATAGGAGATTATGGCAGACTGGGTAAAACTATAGATTTCTGCAATTTACTTCCCTCTCTCCCTCTCTCTCCCCACCCCCAATGCATTTTCAACAAATACATTACAATTAATGCTTATAGCATTCTTTTTAGGAGTAAGTGATTACCATAGACTTCCAAAATAATAAGCTTTACAATAAAAATGGGATTGCATGTACTGTGACATACTGATCCTTGGTGAAGAGTAAATACTGGGTTGAGGAGGAGAAAATATTAAATATTATTATACTGTATACCATTTCAATTGTATCTTGCTAAATATATATAATAATAAAAGTAATAAAACAAAATTCATTATAAAATGGTGACAGCAAAGGAAAATAAACATCCAACATTGTTACAGGGAAGGCCTGACTGAAGGGAGAGGTCTTCAACAGGCACCAAAAAGACACAATGCTTCATGAACTTGGAAAATTGTGGAAATTAAGACTGGGCCCTATACAGAGAAGACCTGCCTCTAGGAAACCACAAAAGTGGCCTTTCACCCACCTTGGAACATGCAGCAAAGCCTCCCTGATTACTTTGCTGATCAATCAGGTGTGTCAGGTATTCACATCCTAAGTTATTTGGGGCCTTACATGTCCTAAGAAAAAATATGCCCCTGGAAGAGTAACTAATGGGCAGCCAGGCAGTTCTTTCAGTGGAAGTGAAACTTGTATACAGTCATGGACTCCAGTCAATCTGACTACCTTTTGCAGCTTCCAGATCAAGCAAGAATGGTAGCCCAGCATAGAACACATTCTGAGAATTTAAACAGAAGGTTACAGGTGTGTGAAAACAGGAAGTCAGCTATTCCGATGGTTGGAGAGAAAACTCATGAGTACCACAGCTCCTTCTCTCTCTCCTCAGCTGTTTTTACAGTGAGGTTCATCCCAGTTCATTCATCTACTTAGTCAAGACCACAAACCCAATACTCAGTCTCCAAAATAGTTTATTTGTAAGGGTCTTTAGAGCCTGGTAAGTCACACAAAGGACATGTTAGCAAGACTTCCAAGGTGCAAAACCCCCTCCCACTGCCAAATACAGGCCATATCTACTTTACAGGAACAAAAAGACTCAAATTACAAAGACATAATTGGTTACAGGGTAGGTGTCAGGCAACTCTGTACATGGATACAGATGAAGTCATAGTAAGATAAGCATGCATATAAGAAAAATAAGCACTAAGCAATTTCTTATCTCTACTGTGCTACATGCTAGGGTGTACCAAGTACACAAACATTTCTATTTTCCTACATTATCTAGGAAAGGGTGTAGTAAGGAGAGTGGTGAAAAGCTTCAATCGGATGGTTAAATTAGAAGGTGATTCAGTTGACTGATCCCGCTGGTGGGAGATTCAGTTGACTGATTCACAAAGCCAAGTTGTGCAGCACTTTTACATAGCATTTGGACAGTGGTTCTTAAACTGGGGGTAATTACCCAAGGGTGTAATTTGGGCATATCCTGGGGGTAATGGAGCAATTTGTTATTGCTTCTTTGTGAGTTGAGGATCCAGTTTGGGACTGCTGCTGCTGAGACGCTTGTGTAAAACAACAGAGTCTGGGTTTTTTTGTGTGTGTGTGTGTGATGACATTATTTGAGACTGGGAAAAGGGCTATTTGGAGCAAACAATTTAAAAAGCACAGATAGAGGAGCTACAGCAACACTTAACTTTTGCTGCTTCAGTGGTCTTCTGTAGGGACACAGGGCATGCACAGAAGCCACTTACTTTGTAGCAAAGCAGCTAGTCAAGGCAGGTCAGTTCTGCGTAACACTTTGCAAGGCAAAGCACATCATCCCCACCCCCACCCCCACCCCCACCCCCACCCCCACCCCACCCCACCCCACCCCACCCCACCCCACCTGCTTGAAGCAAAGCAGATCAAGCCAGCTTCGCAGAAACCTAGTAAAATTTTGACTTCTCATTCAGGCAACAGAGATCAGTTGGGACTCCAATGATAATCATGACTTTAGAAGTATCCTCAAAGAACCTTCCAGTTCTAGCTGAGGGTTCAGTTCCTGTTTTTAGGAATGCCTACAAAGTCTCCATCTCCTCAGGAGCCAGTCTCAATTTATTGACATGGGATTAGCAAGACTGTGTTTCTCTTGGGATTGATAATGTCTTCCTTGCCAATGCTTTATCTTATTATCCTATATGCCTGAAAAGAAGAGTAGTTTTTTCGCAAATAACTTGCCTTTAAAGTGAAAGGCCATTTTAGATTCATTGAGAACACAGTAAAGGAGGCAGACAATTTTGACTTTCTAATCAGGGGTGCCTGCAGGGGGAGTAAGAAAAAGCCAAGATGGCAACTGCACTTTCAACCCCCCCCCCTTTTTCCCCATCCATTGACACACACAAAAAGAGGAGGGCTTTGGCTTCATGGCTGCAGCCACCAACTTTTTTGACACCTCTCCCCCTGGCACAACAAAGCACAACAAATCAAGGCAAAGACTACAATCATAAGACCAAATAAATCATTAGATCTTTAGGACACAACAGAATATTAATGATTTGTTAATTTTTTGTAGATCTTTGGGGCAAGAACCAGTTGCCAGAAATGTGCTAATGAACTGTCAAGGCCAGTGCAAAAGAAAAAGGCAACATGATCAATATCATTATCTTGAATTATATTACACAGAGAAAAGTCTAAATGGCTTACAAAATTCTCTTGCTGACTTTTTAATCACTGGTCAAAATATTGGCAAACATGCTGAAAATTTAATCTTACTGGACAACCAGACAGAATATTGCCATGTTTATTTTTTCTTATATCTTTAGATTAAAAGGCTTGTATGTTTTTCATAAAAATGGCCCAGACTATTCCTGCCCAGTCTGTGGCTGAACTTCTCAAGCATTTTGCCTCATGTGGAAAATCGTTAATTAGAATGATGTTTTTCAACAACTCCTAAACTGCTACTACTAGGCTAAATAATAATCCTTGTTTTTTCAAAAAGCTTGGTGTGGCTCTTACTTTAAATGGGGCAGTCAGATGTTTGAATTATGGATATTCTGAGTGACTGTTTTAGTCTTGCTATCATTTTACCGTATTATCCTGCCTGCTTACATTTGTTATACTGAATTCTTAGTTTCCTGTTCCTTTGTTGCATATTCCATTCCTGAATCTTGCCTTTCTTATTAAAGGCATAGGACTGAACTATCTTGAACAATACAGCCTATGGAACTGCATCAGGATTTCAAACAAACATCAATTTATTCAAATAGAAGCCTATTTAAAACTAGGGAACCTGTAACAGAGGGAAGCTACTACACTACCAGTACTGTGAGTTGATCCCATAAGAAAGAAGATTGTGGGGGTGGGTGGGGGGAGAAGTGAGGAGGAAAATGTCTGAATTTCTTCCATCTTCTCTTTCTCTTAGCACTGAATTATCTTGCAAATAGCTGTGGGTTTCCTCATCCAGTCCAGTGGAGAGACTTCCTTGATTAAATGAGCTGAACTTGAGTTAGTAGAAAAAATGTGAATCAATTTAGTGAGCAATTTCTAGTGGGGAAATTTGGAAGCAATTTATACTGACTTTGAAAGCATGCTTATTTGGATCTTGTCTAACATAGAGAAAATAATAAGTTCTAGATTTGTAGATGTTTTTGTTGAAAGAACATGGGCAGAAGAAAAACACCAACTTTAAATGCAGTTAATGATTAATGTACAGTCTTGACAATGTAGAATACTATGTACAAATTACATCTCATTTGGAGTTGAATAGCTATATTTTTCTATGTTGAATAATAGTAATGAAGATAATGATATAATCATAATATTCTGCTATTCTGAACAGTAATAATAGTAATGGTGATAATAGTAATAATCATAATTGTAAATATTTCAACATTCATCATGATGGCAATTCATCTGTTAGGCCAACTGAAGGTTCAAAACAGCATGGAAGCTTTTGAGTTTCCAAGAATTCTTAATAGGGCAAGCTTGTTAAAAATCCAGGAAAAAGAAAAGGGGAGAAAAGGAAAAGTGTGCCACAAGTTTATTTCTGTACTTGATTACAAATTTAAATGGAGTTCAGATATATTTATTGTATCCTATTTTGTAAAAACACCTTCAAGTTGAGCTTGACTCTCAATAATGGCATTAAAGTAAAAGCAATTTAAAAACCCAGAATAACAATTAAATAAAACACAGATGGAAATAAAACCCTTTTTTTATTCTCTTCTCTTTCTTTAAATTTAGTTTGTATTAGTTTTTACTATTGTAATTAAAATTCTTTAAAAAATCATATTTAAAAAAGGAAAGAAAATCAGTTATATTTAAAATCAGTTGTGTTCATTATTTCATAGAATTATTGAATTGTAGAGTTGGAAGGGACCACAAGGATAATTTAATCTAATCCTCTGTATTGTGCAAGGAAACCATTTAAACCATCTATGAGAGGTGGCTGTCCAGCCTCTTTTTAAAACCCCAGAGATGGACAACCCACAACCTCTGTAGGGAGACTGTTCCACTGTTGTACGGATTTTATCATCAGGAGGTTTTTCTGTATATTTTGATGAAATAGGTAACTGCAACTTAAACCCATCATGTGACATATTGAATGTAAAAGATGCACATGTAAGTGCACATGCATACATACACACACACTAAAATGAAAGGAGAGATACTACAAGAAAACCACCCAGGCTTACCAGCATAGGGTCCTTGCATGACCGCTACAGGACTCTGGCTAACATGGTGGTCAGTAGCTTCTTTGTAAAGCAGATTGATGGACACATTTCAATTTCAATTTAATTTATTTGATTTAGGTGCTTCCCAACTCCAAACTACTCTGGGTGGCTTACAATATAAAAACAATAAAAGAACACTATTAAAAAAAACCCAACAAAAACAGATAAGGTAAAAAGCAAAAAACAAAATGGCCAACAGAACTCACAAGGGGCTGCAACCACCTGGCCCGCAGTTTAGGAGAACAGCCAGGGCTTAAAGGCTGTCCAGAATGCTATCAGTTTTCTGCTATCAGCAGAAAAACATCACAATGCAAAGCAGAAAATTTTTTTCTATACACTAGGAAGATAAAGTATTGTACTTTAGAGTCCATCCATTTCTCCACTACCTACCACACTGCCAGGAGAATTAACCAAACCCTTCCCCAAATTACATAGACTTATAGGCTGCCAATCAGATGGTCATTTTTAATCAGAAGTACTCCATCTGATTTCATTCTCATGACTGCTCAGTTAGATCAGAAGCCACACTTTGCCCAGAATCATGTACCAAAAGAGCAAGTCACTTATGGAGAAAAACAGCATTCAGCAATTTATAACTGCAGTACAGAGTTGTGTTTTACTGCAATTAACAGAAAACCAGTGCTCTTTTCTGGGAACTGTTTGTAGGTGAGAGATTATTTGATTTGCATTCCAAATGTTTAGACATTGAAATGTTCCTAGAAACCAGAAAAAAAATTGTCCCCCAAACAAAATGAACAATAATTTGGAAAAAAAAAAGTTGAATAAAAAGAAAACTTTAAAGAGAACATTTGTGTATCTGTGAAATATGATCCAAGCATCATGTTTCAGTATAGTATCTAGAAGAGCTATATGTGCTTCAAAAATAAGTTGGAAGAAGTTATGTGGACCTGAATGAACATGACACCTCTCTCCATTCATTGAAGCAACTCCTCTTTTTTCAAGACTGATAGCAAAACTCACCTAAGAACACAGCAACAATTGGAGAAGATCCAGCAATTGTTCTATTAAAACTAGCAGATTACAGTGAGTCGTTGGTCTCTTGCTATCAAAAGGGAAGAGTGCCAGCAGTTCAATACAGTAACAGAGTTCATATATAGAGTTACACAAAACTATGCATACATTTGATCATTAGCAAAGATTTATTTTACAACTGATAAGGAACACAAATAGGAGGACACAGGAAACTGGCTCCTTTGTGTTTGGAAGAAAAATACTTTCTAATATAGGATACTTAACTATTAAAAGTTTGAAAGCTTTTGTGCTGATTGTTATTCTAACTTGCAATGGCGCTGAATGAGTGGTACTTATGACCGGTCCTCAAAGCTCCAGCTATTACAGCGTCCTGCACTCACATAATCACCATTTGCCACCTTCATGCCCAGCTTCCTACAAGCAAAGTCAATGGGGAAGCTGTCAAGAGGTCATAAATGGTGACCATGTGACATCCTCACTTAATGACTCACAGTGATTCACTTAATGATGGCAACAGGAAGTGCCAGAATTTCTATTGTGAAGCGGTGCTGTCACTTGATGTCGCGCTTTATGACCATGTGTCATGTTCACCCTTCCGATGTTTCTGCATCGTAACGGTTCGCTTGCCATGGTGCTGATACGTGTTCTGGCTGGGAGGGTGCTGCTGCAAGCCTTGTACTAAAAACGTGTTGATCTGTGCCAGAAGGAATGTGTTTAGACTATCTCTGAAATGTCAAGGTCTCTTTGCCCGTTGAGCAGCAGAGCTCGTTAGGAGCACCTGGGAATGTGGGGTGAACTGTATGTGAGGGAGGGGCTGGGCTGCTGTTTGTAAGATGCTATTTAGTTTGAGTTTAGGCGCACTTTTCTCATTCTCAGCTTTTTACCTGTTTGCACCCTTTTCTAAATAAACTCAGAACCTGAATTGCCATTTTGAGTCTGAGCGTTTTATTGGAATTAAGGCAACTATCACACCATGTAGCTTAGGGATGGAAATTCTGGTCCCAATTGCTGGTGTTAACCAGGGGCTACCTGTACCAATGAGGGAATTATCAGCATCCTTCAGAATGCTGCAGCTTATGAAGAGATACAGTTTGTGAAACAAAGGTCATAAGGGATACATGTTTTGAGCAAGCTGTTGTGGAATTTTTAACAGGGATGACCACAAGTGATTCAGCTCATTGCAGGTAGCTATGCTGCCCTTTATATTATACAGGCAAGCAAAGACACAGAACATTCAGAATTCATTAACGGTCTGTACAGAGGGAGAACAAAATTTCTTCCTGGCAACTTTCTCTGTTACCCTAAAAAAAGATGTGGCTGCTTTAAGAATCCCAGTAATGTCAATGAACTGATTCCTTAAAGCAGCCACCTCTTTTGGGGGGGGGGGGGTTGCAGACATCTGAAAAATGAGGCCTTTTAATGAATAGCAGAGAGGTGCTTGCTTGCCCAAGGTCTGAAGCACTTGTTCTGAATCATTTCTAAAATCAGAACAACTGTATTTAGCATAGGGATGCACAATGTTTTCTGAGCTAAAGGACTAACCTTAGACTTAAAAACAGTAGCTGCATTCCAACAAGAAGAGCCAGGACTAAAACTAAATCTATATACTACTAAAACTCTCATGTCTGTTTGTTTGTAACCTTCAATTGGGCGAAATGGTGCATCATAGGGCAACGATTTTTGAACCAAGGTACTTCAAATGGGCTGACTTACAGAATGTGTCCAAAATCCAGGACCCATTACTCCCATGGGATTGAAATTTGGCAAAGTTGTGGCTGCTTCAGCGCCACTGTGCTGCTGAGGTCACCAGTAGTCACATGATCGTCATTTCCAATGTTCCCTGCCAGCTTCCCACAAGTCAGTGGGGAAGTTGGCAGGAAGTCTAAACTCGATTGCAATTGCCGATGCTCCCTGCCAGCGTCCCACAAGCAAAGCCAGCGGGGGAGCCATCAGGAAGTTGCAAATCCAAGGCCAGCAAGCAGATAACTGGCTTCTGCTGGGTGGGAGAGGGAGCAAGGTGCATGAGAGGTGCAGTGAGGGTCAGGTAGGGTGCATGGTGCAGCGCAGATCGAGGAGGGTATGAGTCGGGGAGGGTGCATGGGAGTGTGCAAGTGGCTGGCGTGGTGCAAGTGCACAGGGGCTGGCGGGGTGCGCAGGTGGGGGAGACTTACCCGAACAACTTGTGACCTTCCCTGCCGGCTTCCCTGTTGACTTTCTCCCTGCGAGTTTCCCACAAACAAAGTCAGTGGGGAAGCCGGCAGGAAGTCAGAAATTGCTCCCACTCCCACTGCTTTTTTGCCCACCCATGGTCATTCTGTTGATCTGTTTAGGTTAGTAAATATCTCTGAAACGATGACTCACCTGGTCATGGTTGTCTAGTAGTTTTTCAAATTAAAATTTTAATTATTCACCATGTTTAATGTTTTTTTTTCCATCTATTCCATTAGAAGGCAACTTTCAGCTTTTTGTATCAGACCACATTTGATATTGTTTTACCTGGAATATATCCAATTACAACTGATCTAATAGGATTTGATGAATTATAGAATATTAGGTTGTGCATCTCTTATGTAATATGAGCCATCAAATCCTATTAAATCAGTTGTAATTGGATATATTACAGGTTGAACAACACCAAGTATGGTCCGATACAAAACAGAAATAAACTTTTTTAGCAGCAGCCTTATGGGGAGAAAATGAGTTTCTTCTTCTCCAGAAAGGGAGTTGGTCCACTGGGGAGTTGCCATTTCAGGTTGTGAATAAGGAATTCCATAAACTAAGTTGTGTGGAAGGATAGGAATGAATATGTATATATAAATGTTTGGGGGGGGGAGGGGGAGCTCATCCTGTGCACTTTGAACTATGACCCTACCTACCTCAGCTCTTCTTTGTGGTAATAATAGCCAAAAATGGTGATTAATTCTGCTCTATATAATGCTGCTCCAGGGGTCTGTCCTAATGAAAAAGTGCACATAGGATAGGGGTTGGATGGCTCCCTGTGTATCTTTCTAACAATCACTCTCATGAACTACTCAGAGGTCAGCTGCAGTTCATGTGTTAACCAATTACCTAGACTGACAAATGATCTAACAGTGTTTTTCAAACTTGGTATCTTTGAGATGTGTAGACTTCAACTCCCAGAATGCCCCAGCCAGCATGTCCCCACACCTTAAAGTTGCCAGGCTTCAAAAACAGTGATCTACACATCTGCATATGAGGTTACAACATGACTCCATCGCTTCTTTGTGTGTTTATTACTTGTAGGCTTTCCCCATTTTGCCTCAAACATATGAATAGTATGTGTGTTGTTTAATAAAGCACCATCATATTTGGCTATCTATGTATTCCATTTGAGGTTTTGCCTTTCTTCCAAAAAGTTCAAGACAGCATGCATGGTTCTCCCCATTTTACTCATTTTAAAATAAAAAACAGGTGATTGGATCATCCACTTACCTCAAAGTGAGCAAATAATTGAACCTAGGCCTCTCATGTTTTCTTTAAAAAATTCATTTGTGACTGGTTCTAGATTATCATGTTACAGCTACAGAAAGGCATTTTTCTTCCTGATTATTCTTCTCCACCCTACAGGCTGCCAAGTGAAGGGTAAAGGTTTGGGGTGAAACTATGAACTGGTCATTAGGGCTTTCTATTCTCCCACTGTTCCATTCATTTCAGCTTCCTCCTTTCTTCTCCTGTCCACCATTTCCATGGTTTTGTCTGGTTTCTACCACCTGTCTTTCCCTTCCTTTACCTACATAAAATTTAGTTCTGCAGAGGTAGGTTATCCACCCTTTATTTACAGTCTGTATACTTCTATGTATACAAGTATACAGTAAGTCTACAGTATGTTTCAGAGAAGATGTTCTATAGCAGTTTGCGCGTGCTACCCTTTAAAGCAGGGTTCTTCAACCTTGGCAACTCTAAGCTGTGCAGACTTCAACTCCCAGAATTCTAAGTCTGCACAACTTAGAGTTGCCAAGGTTGAGGAACCCTGCTTTAAAGGGCAGAGTAAATTGCTTCCCTCCCTAAATTACAGGTTTAAGAAAAGAACCTTCTGACCCAATTTCATATTTCAAAACAAGTGAATGATATGAAAATGCAGCACAGATATATCATTTTGAACGTATGACAAACTCAGTGCTACTAACGTCTTAACAGCTTTCATTTGTATTTTGTCCAAGTGTAATGAACTTATTCATAGCAAGCAGCTGATGACTAAATCAACATCTCTTTCTATGTACTCTTAGTGGCAGAGAAATTCAAGATCTTAGAGTGGGTTGAATGTTAATTGGTATAGGAGAGCAAGCCTTTTCAAAGATGCTGATAATGAAGCACAAGATAGCAGGATTTGAGAAGGCATTTAAATATCATTAATGGGATTGTTTTGCTTGTTTCCCCTACATCTTTCTACTCTGCCTCAATGGCAGAAAATCAAATTCACAGAAAAACATCATAAACTTAATATTGTTTGAAATAATATTGGTTAAAATGTATTGTTATGATTCCTTTCCTTTCTTTGTAAAAATATTGTGATACACTTGTTAAGCTCATTAAAGTAAAAGAATATGTACATCTGTGGCTGAGTGCTATTTTTCTATACAGGTCTCTGTCAAGAGGAAACAGCTGAGATTTAAGTTTTAGAAATGCTCTGGAAGCGAAATAGGACACAATAGAATGGCTACAAAAATGGAATTAATAGAAAGAGATAATTCAACTTCCTTTGGTTTTTATAATAGCTCCAGTTGCCTGAATGCGTCTTCCCACTGGCATAATACTTTCTTCTTTGTGGGTGTGCCATGGATGATACCAGTCGGGAAGCTAGGCTTGAAGTCTATATTCTTCTGTCAACAACAGAACAGCAGGAAACTCTCAACTGTACCCAGATACAGCTAAGCTCATTGGCACTTAGTGACAGCTGACTAATTATTTATATACAGGAGTAGTCAAAACCCTGACATCTGAATTCAACTTTAATAATCTGGGAGGAGATCAGAAAACCTACAGCAATGAAAGGAACTCTAAATTAACTTAAATGCATGCAATCCTAGTGCCTCACAATTTTTAAAGTTATATTTTAAATTAAACTTGCAAGAGGAGGTTAAATACCCTTTTGTCTCAGCTTGAAAGAAAACCTTTCCAGTAAAGCTATGATGGGGAGAAGGTAATTGTTGCAGCTTTATTTGAAATCTAGCTGGTCATTGTTTTCATTATCAGAATACATGATTGAGTTCCTGGATTTAGGAATAAAGCCTCATTGATAGAGTGTGCGTGTCAGTTCTCCTGAAAGTCACATTCTCTCTTTCTGTATTTGTGTTAGAATTAACTTACTTACTAATTAGGTTTAGCTGCCATGCCATCTCACTCCACATCTTGAATGTGAGCTGGTACTGAGGAAAATGAGCTAAAGATAGCAAATGTTTCAGCAGTCTCAGCTTGAATTTGTTTCTCTCTGCTGCTGCTAGATGACATGAAAGACAAGGGAGAACCAAAGGCAACTGGTGTCCAGCAAGCCAGTGGAGTGTCCTAATTTCCTTTTCTTTCTTTGCTGGATTGGATTCCTTGATATTCTGGATCTACAAGATCTTTCTTTAATAGACAAACAACAAGTACGGGTCATGGAATATTTCAAGTCCCTTATCTTTGTTCACTTCTAAAGCAATGGCATCTCTCTGTTTTTCCTTCATAATTTCCCTTGTTCTTTTCTTTCCATTTCCCAACAACAGTTCAATGAATGCTATATTTCTCTCAAAAGTTTCCATTCATTGTGTTTGATGAAGTCAGCTGTAAGTCTCAACAACTTATGCAAGTAAAGATGTTAATCACAATCAAGTCTAGTTAAGCTGTATTGTTTTCATGAGTTGCCTACATTTTAATTCAGAAATGCTTATATTGGATTGAATCATTACTGCCCGTTATGATTGCTCTGTGGTAACTGCCTTTTAATTCTGAAATACAACTCTTCATTATTCCAGTGGCCGCTGGGTTTATTATTTATATCCATTCCTGTATTTGGCTGTCTTAACATAGCATTTTCCCCCTCAAATTTTCAGGATTTGGCCCAATTACATTAAGGAAAGCATAGGTAATATAGCTAATATCACAGCCTCATATATTTAATCATTTCTCCCTTATGTTCTATTAACAATTATAGTATAGCAGAAGGTGGGGGATGGGCGGCGTTAAAAATATGATAAATAAATAAATAAGTAGCAGAAACTTTTGAAGGGCTATGGGGGACACACCACAGTTTTGGAGATAGCCCCTTGTTGTCCATCCCTGCTTTAGTCGGTTGCTCATAGTCTTTTATTACTGAAACAGGAAAACCTCAGCCGGTGAGCCTACATACTCCTAGCTGGGTTTTGTGCTTTTTCCTTCACTGGTGACTTCTGTGCTCCCTTTGCCTACAGTGCATGATATCCCCTTGGAACGTGAAATAATTAGAAATTGGAACAATTGAGCAAACTATATCAGTCATGTTTAACTGCCTTATTGGTCCATTGAGGTCAATGTTTCCTACTCTGGCTCTTAGCAGTGCTTTAAGATCTTTTATATTAATCCAAACACGGCAAGTGTGGCTAAATGTTAAAGCCAAAAGGCAATAATCTTATATTCCAAAAATACTACTAACTACTGTAACCTACTGTAAGTGTACTGTTTTATAATGTGTATTCTTTACACTGTTATTAGGAAGAGCCATGATGGCAATCTGCTAATGACTGTTCACTTCATTTCATGGCTGACTGTAGAACAAGGAATGTGATGACTCCATGCCAACTTAGCATTTGTAATTGCTCGCGCTACCTGTCTGTCAATAAACAATTGTAAAGTTCAGGTAATAAAGACCATCTCTGAATTATTATAAGTTTTGCTCTGTCTTTGTCTTTGTGCTGCTCCTTACCTCTTTCCTTTTCAGTATACTCCAATAAGCCAGGAAGTCTTCAATTAACAATTGTTCCTGCTGTATTTGATGACAAAGCATGGTACCAGGCTCTGAATAAGCCAGGAACTTAAATGGTTTGAATCTGGTTTAGGATACTGGCCATATGAGAAATAACAATTAACTGATAACATCTGGGGATGAACTACATACAGTGCTCTGAGAACAAAGAAAGGAAGGAGCAACATATGTTGGGACACCAGGCTCATTCATCTCTTGTATTATTAAGCTAAAATATGTTAATCAGAATGTAGCCAAAGGATTCACTTACTTCAGTTGCAGCACTGTAACTATACATGAAAACACTTAGCCTAAACTTATCAATACACATGAAGAGAAACCTATTACAAGAGCCAAGACATTTAATTTAGAGAGAAATAAATGGGAAAAGAATTCAGTGATAGCCCTGGTGTTCCTTAAAATAAATTCAAAATTCATAGTGGATACATCCCTTTATTGGGACCAGTCAAAACAACACAAAACAGTGAAGCGTTAGGAGGACAAGCTTCCCATATATAAAAACTAAGTCATCTTCCTGTATAGTGCTATGAACTTGGCAGCTGGTCAATATTACATCACAGAATACTTTCTATTTTTTGGATTCTTGATTCTATTATTTCTGAGAATATATCTTTTATTAAAGTTTTCCTGAAACTTTAGCTTTTACCTGACAGATAGCCAGTACCATTCTGGTAATATATTATTAGTAGCAGTTGGGATGAAGATGAGAAGTAAAAATTATTTGTCTTTTTTCCCCCCAAGGGCCAAAAGTAGGAATTAACTTAGTGAGTTAATAAAATTTGTGTTGGAATTAGGATATGAAAAGTTGCTGAAGAGCTATGGAAGCATGAATGTTGTGAACTTTAATCGTATATTAATCTGTAGATGTCTGTAGATAATCCATATATCTGTTATCAAAGAGGTACTGTGTTGTCACCCCTGAAATTTTATAACAACATGCAGCCTGAGAACAGTTAAATATGCCAGCTCTTAATTCACATGCATGTTAGTCTATTTGACACACAAGAAATGCTAAACAGGCAGAATCTTATAGAAATTGTAAAAACCATTGGGAATCTGGTTATTTTAGTTGATGAATACAGTAAATAATAAAACTTTCCTATATTTTAAAAGAAAGCTCTTATATAGCCAAGAAATAAATAATTTGTCAACAGCAAGAGAATATTAAAAACAAATATTTCATCGCTTTCTTCTTGGTTGTAAAATATGAGCTGAGATTTATGGTACTGATGGTGCTTAATAAGATATTTCAAATAGAAAGCACTCATACATACAAGCCTTCCTTAAAATATAGGTCATCCCTCCATATCAGCTTTTCCTAATGGTTTAGTGTAATCTAATCAGATATATTGAATCTCCTCTGTAGGAGATTAGTCTGATCCTGTCTCAGTGCATGAGAAACTCCTATATAACATGCATAGAGAGAAATGAGATTAACTATTGATTGTAGTCTATACAGAAGGGAAGTTCTGCCCACTGTTAATTAGAATGGGTGGCCTACAAAAATCTCAGTCATATGAAGGTTACTTGCTTTCATGATGCCAGAATAAAAACATAATTACAGCTGTTGTTGTTTTAAAAAGCCTTATTTTGTTAATACAGTAGGACAGATAATCCCAGCTACAACTGGTTGCTAAGCAGCACTTCTGTATACAACATCCCTACAATACAGTTATTATTGTTGAAGACATTATCTTGTTTATGAAAAAGAAATTCAGTATTTGTATACATATTTCTACTGAACTCAAGATGCTCAGTCTCAGAGTATATATGGCAGCAGAACATGTCATCTTGTTTTGCTTTCTTTCTAAATCACAGAAGACAAAATTTTGGAAAACAATTTGGAAAGCAAACAATTTCAAAGGAAATTGATTTAAACAAACTAAGAGGAGGAGGTCTTTGTTAAAATAATGTAATACGTGAAACCACACGTCTAACTGCACATATGGTTGAGGGTGTAACGTTATTAGTTAAAATAGGGTGTTCAGTAATTATTGCTGATTTACTTTTATATTAGCAGTCCAATGTTATGCTGAGGAAGACAAGCATTTTCAGGCTGAGTCAATGTATGTGGTTAAACAAAACAAGCATGGAGGTGTTATTTTGAATCAGAGTAGTTTAAGTAAAGACTGCATTGTCCACTCCTCCTCTCCCACCCTCATTTTAAAAATGAATGGTATGATACAATCTGGAAATGCTGGAATTATTTTCCTGTCAGCATTCAATCAGAACAATCATTGTATCAATTAAGATCATACTGGCTTGTTTTGTTGCAAAACTGCAAACAATAAAACCATTAATCCAGTGCTTCTCAACCTTGGCAACTTTAAGATGCGTGGACTTCAACTCCCAGAATTCCCCAGCCAGCCAAACACTGGTCTAGACAGTGGCCACAACCATGCAGCTGAAGCCTTTCCCCTCTTTTACATTTGCCATGTAGCACAGTATTATTAATCCTGTGCCTAAGCATTTGATTTATCCTACCCAGATGCAGGACCTTACAGTGAGGACCGAAGCTGGCTGAACCTTTCCCATACAGCAGGCCAACGGCCTCTTGACTCTTCCTGTTTTTAGATAGACATCCCCAAACCATTTTGCATTCCTCACCAGCCTCATCTCATTCTGAACTTTAAGAGTTACCATCTTACTTATTAGCCCCTCTTTCCATTTCTTATATATCACCTTTTAATCTCTCAACTCGTCAGTGAGCTCTGGAAGTTGAAGTCCATACATCTTAAAGTTGCTAAGGTTAAGAAACACTGCATTAATCCATATGGAAACAACTTGTCCAACTGCCTACACAAATAAATAAATAAAAATAAAGGCACTCCATCCTGCAAAACCTTGAATGTTACAAACATATTTTTAAATGGTATGCATTAACATTTCCTTTAATATTTACAATTTATTTAAAATATTTTTTCTATTGTACTTTGGATATATAAGTTCAGTATCTTGTTTGTACATAGTGGAAGTGTGTGTAAAGGCTTTTTGTTTACCCCAGTGTGTAATGTGGCTGATGTAAAAGCTAATGCAGCTTTAAAAGTTTACGGACTGCTCTAGGCACTATGACCTATTTCAGCTGCTTAATAACAAATGACTGCATCAAGTAGAGATTTGTACTCCAGATGTTTACAACTTTTGGTATTTTTTTTTTCAAAATAGCTTGAATTAACAAGTGTTTGCTTAACTCATGGTGTTTAGAACTATCACAAGGATAAACTAATAGTGATAACTCAATGCAAGTTAGGCTTTGTACCCAGCAGTGCCTGGGGGGATCAATAAAGGCAAGATGACAGTCACTGCAGATTGATGGAAATTCCAGTTCTTTTGCACGCCTGTACAAAGGGGGCATGGTTTCAGTCATGCTGCCATGACCACCATCTTGCCTTTTTTGCACCCCTGTGAGTATCACATGGTTTCCTCCTGTATTATGGTTTAAGGAATGGTCCTTATTTAGCAATACAGGTACTCCTTATTTAGTGACCACAATTGGGACCAGCAACTCTGTCATTAAGCAAAGTGGTCACTGGGTGAAAAAAATCACGTGACCATGACTGTGCTTATGATTTTACTTCAGCTTTTCTTTGCCTTATGCATCAGAAGAATATGACCCCAAACAGCCTGGTGAGCCCAAACAACAGGGAAGAACTTGACTCAGAAGGAAACTGGGTTAAAGGAGAAATCGTATAGCCCTTTTTCCCCACTCCCTGTCCTTTGAAATGCTCACCCGGCACTGGGATTATTAGCAAGAAGAGAATTAATGTTTGTATATATATTCTTTGGAGAGGAAGGTATTACAAGAAACCATTGGCACACAATGGAGAATACACATTGAAAGCAATGCACTAGTGCTGGCTGTTTGCCTAGCATGCTCACAGCTCTGTGCCCCCAGCCACTCAGGAGGCAAACCAGAACCTTTAGGGTGAAACTGATTAGGGTCTGGTCAGTTTCAAGCAGCAGCTGCCAGCCAGCAGAGTGTTCTAATCAACTAATTAAGGTCACAGCTGAGCTTGTTAACCTGTGGTTAGCACCTTTTAGGGACTGCTCCAGCTGAGGAAGAGATAGCTTGTTTTAGTAATCTCTCTGCTCTGAAGTGATGCGGAGGAATGGGTCAGGCACAGGACAGGTCACTGTCCAAGGTAGTTGCTAAACAAGGACTACCTGTATAATGAAATATTCAACTTCTGTCAATTAGTAATAAAGTTTCTTCTTTTTTGTTTGCTCTATTTTGGCCTTGGGGAATTGCATCATAACTGCAGAAGGAAGTTTGAACATGTTACCTGCTTAATTTTTTTCAGAGTTTATTGCTGTCCAGCACTGCTATTTTCTTTTAATGATTTAACTCAAAAAATTTATTGATGTTTATTATGAGGTAGTGTTTCGGTGTTATGTTATGCATAAGAAGTACGTTAATATTAATGGAACAATTAGTAATAATTGCTATGTTAGGTCCTATTATGACTTAGTTTGAATGCTACTTGTGGCAAAACCTACTTAATAGAAAGCTGCATTTAAATATATTAATAAATATAACACCTTACAGTATGCTCTAATAAAATCCTAAGCAGGGGGGTGGAGACAAATGATGAAAGCTGCATGTGCTGTCACACTGCAAGCCCTACCACCATTTGTATGTGCATTGTGATGTCACATGCATGTTTGTGCTTCAGATTCAGACTAATACTTTGTGATAAAAGGACAGTTCAGAGATAACATATGCTGTTACATTTCACTGCATTCCCTTTGAATGAAATGTGCTACGTGAGAATATCTCAAGAGGGTTGAATATTTTGTAGTCAATAAATATTTTTACATTTTTGCCTGTTAAAGTACTGACCTGTTTTTGCATATTCTGCACATCTTTCTTCTCTAAGGATATTATTGATTGTTGTCACTGTTGCTATTATTATCTTCTATTTGGGTAATAACTGGCATAAAGATGCAATAGGAATTCAGTGTGGCTATTTGCTGAGGATGCTTTCTGCAGTGAGGAGCTTTTACTAGCCGTGAAGTCTTCCTTGTATAATTTAAAGCCTTGATCTTCTAAAGTTTTAAATCATGCCGAGAGCCTATGTTGCTTCAAAAGGCTCCCTCAGAAGAAGTTATCTGTCATTTGCAGGAAGAAAAAGCTTCTGGTAGCTTCTGGTAACTTTCCATGATACAAATAGCAAGTGCAGTGGATGCAAGCCAATTTTTAGGGACCAGAGTATGCGTGTGTGGGGAGGAAGGGTTTATGGCCCCCTTGTGTTCACCCAATCCCAATTTTAAACACTATGCCCATGCTGGCCATTCATAAAAGAAAAAAACTAAACTCAAAACAAACCATATCACTTAAATCATGTGTACTCTGGCCCTGGGCTATGCAGTGCTTCAGATTAAGTTTGGAAGATGTGTTTTAGAAAGTATGAAAGCCTGAAGGCAGTATTGTCTGTGGCACATTAAAATTGATGCATCCATTTCCAGGATCGCATGGCTTCTCAGCCTTAGCCCTTTGGTGTGCTGATATGGGAGGAGGTCTTTAAGCCATACATAAAAAACCGGGGCTTGTGGCATATATGGAATTTTTACAGTGTGTCTTATAAAATGGCTACTTACAAGAAGAGACCTTGTCATGGTTTCCATCATGGGCATGGCCAGTAACAAAATAGTCATTTATAAGAAGACAACTGGTAGGGCTGTTCTACATGTTGTACCACAGCTTACCTTTGACTTTTTTCTGGGCAGATGTGCACAGAGCATCCACCATTTTCAAAAGCAGTGTCTTAGAATGCCCTTCATTTTCAGTTTTTAATCTATTTTATATTTAAATTGTTTTCCTCCCCCCCCACCCCCAAATTACTTATTCAAAATGACCAACAATTACTGTATGGAGTATCTGGAGTAGGAAGTCAAGTGAAGTGCATGATATTGTATCTACATCAACTAACGAGGAAATGTTCTCTGTCAATTCTGCTGTTGACACCTTCAGGTCTTACAGTCTGTGACTGAGAGGTTGGATTCTGAAATGATGCCTTATATACAGTATCAAGGTTTTGTTCAGAACAGGACTTCAAAGGAATGATATAATGTGACAAATAATCTGTGAATCTTGGCCCTCTCACCGTGTAGTCCTTCCAATGAGTCACTGCTGGCAAATCAAGCAACTGGTGTGCATAGAGAGGGACATGATTTAGTGATGTGAATGACAGTGGATATTTCTATTCTGGTGAACACATTCTGTCTCTCTCTCTCTCTCTCTGTGTCCCCCCACCCCTCCATTGCCTTTGCCAGTGCCTTTTACAAGTGGCTGATTTCAGCAGACTTTTCTTTCTGCTGTGGGTAATTGATGTGTTCATATTACGCAGTGTCAACATTAGCCCAAGGTCATCTCAAGGCAGAAACCGAGAGACAAACACTTAGTCTGTCAGGTTTCACCAGCTATGCTTCTCTAAATAAAGTATGCAGGTCCCAGTTGTACAGAAGATTTTTCATTGAGTTATTCTGTACATTCTCCTTATGGGGAGGGGGCAGGTATGAGGATTTATTGTTTTAAACTCGCTGAATCGGTTCTTATCTCATGAGAATTTAGATCTGACTTCTGAACTCTCACTATTCAGACAGTATTAACTCATATCATTCCATGATATTTTCTTATAGTCTAAATAAATATTTTTGTTTATAGCAAGTTCAGTCTGAAAGTTTTCAACATATAGGAAATGCAAATGCAGGTCCTGTAACATGCAGTAGAAATCAGATGAGATGATGAAACGTTGGGTATGCACACACACACACATACACAATATATGCACACACACAAATATATACACATACATACACACACATACAATATAAATACACACAGAGAATGAAAAGGTTTAAAAAATAAAGTTTGCAGCTAAGCAGCTGCTGGTCCTGATGATGACATCTCAATAATGAAGGATCACCAGGATGTCTGGTACAAGTGGAATACTTTGGAATCTCCTAAAATCAGGTAGTGCCAAGACCTGACTAATTACCAGAGGATTAAGACCTAAGAGGATGTGATATGGATTGGTTACAGCCATACTTACATGGGGCAATCTGTGGTAGAGCCTTGAGTGAGATGCAGGCTAAGAAGAATAGGCTAAGTGTCTGTCCAAAAAAGAAAAAACACAAAACCTGTTTTTAAAGAAGAGGCTATTCATGATTCTTGCTTGTACCTATTAGTTAAGAGTTCCTTTATCTGTAACAATCACAGGCTAATAATTTAGTGTTTTGTACCAGACCTCAAGTAGAAGGCTCTAAACAACTAGAAATTGAGAATAATTTGTGTAGTTGGACTTGTAAATAAGCCAGAATTTCTGGGTTCAAATACATATAATACAAAGATTTTAAAGATCAACATTCAACTGAAACCAGAAAATTTCTTGCTGGGATTAATGGACAGCCAATTAGAAAAAGTCCCATGAAAGATTATTTTTATATATGATTACTGCTGTGAGACTATTATACAGGTATGTGCAAAAATGGAAAGACTTTGACATGCCCACAATGGAGGAATGGTTGGTGAAGATGATAGAACTAGTAGAGATGACAAAATTAACTTGCTTGATTAGAGAAAGATCACCAACTACATTTATCAGTGACTGGAAACCCCTTATGGACTTTTTGCTGAAAAAGAAAAATGAACTTGTGATTTATGTGTTTGAAGATTAGAAAGGGTAGCTTATAGAAAGAAGGAAATTATGATGTAATTTTAGTGAGAGAGGGCAAAATATAAAGATATCTATAACCATTGTGAAGAAGATTGGAAGCCTTTTTAAATAACATTTCTTTTTCTTTTTCTATTTTCTTTTTTCACTATTTACTATTTTGCTTTGTTATCTTTATTTTATGGTTTTTACTTTGTTAAAATTTCTTCAATAAAATTTTTTATTTCTTCAACACACACACACACACACATATACACATACACATAACACACAGTGCTTTATGTCATGCACTGCCTACCGCCGAGTAAAGCACAGACACTGGTTCAGTTGAAGCAGGCTCTGTTTTATTCATCGCGTAGTGCCAGTTGTAGAAAAAAGCTGAGAGTGACAGGAGCGCGCTGGTGCGGGGTTTAAATACCCCGCGCCGGTCAGCGCCCCCTCACTCAGGGTTACGTCATCCCCCCTTTGTCCAACATGCTGTCTTGACGGTAGGTGAGGGGTTGCGAGGCCCCGCTGGTGCTCCGGGATCGCCCATCATCGGTTTCCTTATTCATCCGGTGATTGCTGTCAGCTGGGCGATCTCCGTTGCGCTAGTGCTAACAGCTTGGGTGTGCCTCGCGATCCGCTTAGCCTTTGTATCTTCTTCTTTCTTCTTTGTGAGCTGATGGCTGCTTATCTTGAGCCCCTTCCCCTGCTTCCTCGTTATTGTCATGTGTGCCATTGCGCTGATGTCTTCAGCTCAACGGCACTCATGACATACTGCCCCCTTTCCAAATAGTGCCCCCCCCCCCGGCTTTCCGGTTTTTTACCAGGAGAGCTGTCAAAATGGTTTTTTTTTTTTTTTTTTTAATTTCCTGCTGGAGTGTTTTCGCCCCTCCCTTTGTTCCGCCCTCGTGTCCATCTAGGGTGTGTTCCCAGTGCGCATGCCCCGATCACACCCTGGGTGTGCGCATGCTCCGGCCACACCCTGGTTGTTTGGCTCAGTTCGGCGAGGAGAGAGGCGTGGCTGGTCGGGTGCTTATCAGCTCCAGGTAGGGCCCTTATTTTTATTCCAAGTGCGTCGGCTTTGTTATGTGTGCTCCTGGGCGTTGCCCCCAGCTATGCACTGTTGACTTGATTGCCACTCCCCCGTGGGCCTGGGGCGGGGGGAGGGTGCTGGCGACCGCTTGTCACTCCCTTGTGGGCCCGGGGCGGGGGGGGGTGAGTCCCGGGGGGGGAGGTCCACCCACGTCGCGGGCTTGGGGGGGCCCTTTCCCTTGGGGCACGGTAGGCGGGGGGGGCCCGCGGGGGAGGGGGTATGCAGGTGCCGGTTTGCTTGTCTCGCCTTAGGCTTGTCGGGGTACGCCCGGTGAAAAGCCCGGGTCAGGTCAGGCGCTTTAACGTTGTGCGCCGCCACCCATTCTGGGTGGGGGAAGTGTTTCCACCTGACCAAATAGTGTAAAGTTCCCCGTTGCCTGCGGGAGTCGAGTATGTCCCTTACTTCGAAGTGATGTTGGCCGTCGATCATCACCGGTGAGGGCAGTGGCGTGCTTGGGTGCCATCGAGAGGTAGTTGCAGGTTTCAGGAGGCTGGTGTGGAATACCGGGTGGAGTCTCCGTAGGTTGTGCGGCAGGTCCAGGCGTATTGCCACCAGGTTCACTATCTGTGTGACCCGGAACGGCCCGATGTACTTAGGCCCCATTTTTTTCGAGGGTTGGGGCGACTTTAGGAATTTGGTGGATAGGTAGACCATATCCCCAGCCTGGAACGTCGGTTGCTGGCGCTGGTGCTTGTCGGCCTGCTCTTTGTAGGCCGCCTGTGCTTCCTTCAGCGCTGCCGTGATTATTGGCCACGATTCCGCAATCTTCCGTCCCCAGTCACTAGCGTCCACCTGGGGTCCCGGGGGTTGTGGTAGCTCCGGTATGGGGACGAAGTCGCGCCCCGAGACTACTTCGAACGGAGTTTTCCCCGTGCTTGTGTGGACGGCGTTGTTGTATGCGACTTCGGCGAATGGGAGCAGTTCGACCCAGTCGTCTTGGTGGTAGTTGGTGTATGAGCGTATGAATTGTTCTAGGGTGGCATTGAGGACCTCTGTGGCTCCGTCCGTCTGGGGGTGCCAGGCAGTGGATAGGGCCTGTTGGGTCCCCGTCAGCTTTAGGAAGGCCCGCCAGAATTTAGAAGTGAATTGTGTGCCCCTGTCGGTCACCACACGTGTGGGACATCCGTGTAACCTGTACACGTGTATGAGGAAGAGTTTGGCTAGTTGTTGTGCGGACGGGACCGATGTGCAGGGGATGAAGTGGGCCTGTTTCGAAAAGTAGTCTTTCACCACCCAAATGGCTGTTTTCTTCTGGCTGGGTGGGAGGTCCACTATAAAATCCATGGAGATTTCCTCCCATGGGCGGGAGGGTTCCGCCACCTGTTGTAAAAGTCCCGAGGGCTTGCCTGGTGCCCGTTTGGCTCTGGCGCACGTTGGGCAGGACGCTACGTAGGCTTTCACGTCCCGTCTTAGCGCGGGCCACCAGAATTGACGCCTTGTTAGGTGCAGGGTCTTAAGGAACCCAAAGTGTCCCGCTTGCTTGGTGTCGTGGGATCTATGCAAGATCGCTTGGCGTTGCGAGTCCGGGACATAGATTCTGCCTTCCCCCCATGCCAGGTCCTGTGCCATTGTTACCTTGTCGGGGTTTGCTAGGAACCAGGGGTCGGTTTTGAGGGCGGCGGTGAGGTCCGTGCGTATCCCCCCTGGTAGTTGCGGTTGGCGTCGTCTGGTCACTGGTTGCCCCGCCGTTGGTTGCGCCGTAGAGTTGTGCTGCCTCCGAGCGCCGCTCCAGGTGGTCACAGCCATCCCCAGTTGGGAAGCGGATAGGACCGTCCCAATCGTGTCTGGGGCGGGCTCTTCGTCTTGGGGCAGTCGGGAAAGGGCGTCAGCCAGGAAGTTCTTTTTACCCAGCATGAACTTCAGCTGAAAGTTGAAGCGGCTGAAGAATTGGGCCCATCGGACCTGTTTTGGGCTGAGGCGTCTGGGCGTTCGGAGGGCCTCGAGGTTCCGGTGGTCGGTCCAGACCTCGAATGGTTGGGCGGCTCCTTCGAGTAGGTGTCTCCATGTTTCCAGCGCCGATTTTACTGCGAAGGCTTCCTTCTCCCAGACGTGCCATCGCCTTTCTGTCTCGGAGAATTTCCTCGACAGGTAGGCGCATGGTTTCAGGAGTCCCGTGGGGTCCTTTTGGAGTAGGATGGCCCCCAGGGAGAAGTCTGAGGTGTCGGCTTGGACCACGAACGGCCGTTCAGGGTCCGGGTGCGCGAGGATTGGCTCTGTGGTGAACAGCGCTATCAGCTTATTGAATGTGGTCTGGCACGCGGGAGTCCAATTCAATACTGTGCCCGGGTTCTTGGCGCGTCGGGTGTCCCCCACCCCTTTGGTTTTGAGGAGGTCCGTTAGGGGGAGGGCTATCTCCGCGAACCCCCGGGCGAATGACCTGTAAAAATTCGCGAAGCCGAGGAAGCTCTGGAGTTGGCGTCTGTTGCGGGGGCGTTCCCAGTTCACCACCGCCTCGACTTTTGCGGGGTCCATTTCTATGCCGTCTCCGGAGATTCGGTACCCCAGGTAGTCTAGGCGCGCTTTATGGAATTCGCACTTTGCGGGTTTGGCATAGAGCTGCGCCCTTCTTAGCTTATCGAGGACTTGTCTGACTAGGGTCACATGTTCCTCGTGCGTTTTGGTGTAGATCAGGACGTCGTCTATGTAGACGAGGACCCCTTTGAACAGGTGTTCATGCAGAACCTCATTGATGAGCTGCATAAACACCCCCGGGGCCCCCGCGAGTCCGAACGGCAGCACTTTGTACTGGAAGGCGCCTAGGGGGCAGTTGAATGCAGTTTTCCATTCATCCCCCTCCCTGATTCGGATGCGGTAGTACGCCTCGCGAAGGTCCAGCTTGGAGAAGACCTTGCCCGTGGACAGGTGGGCGAGCATATCTTTTACCAGGGGTAAGGGGTATTTATTGGACAGGGAAGCCGCGTTTAGGCCCCAGTAGTCAGTGCAGAGCCGTAGGGTGCCGTCTTTCTTCTCCCGGAATAAGTCGGGGGCTCCGACCGGTGAGCATGCTGGCTCTATGAATCCCCTCTCTAGGTTTTTATCGATGAACTCCCGTAGGGTTGCCATCTCCTTCGGGGTCATCGAGTAGATCTTCGGCCTAGGTAAGGGGACGTCGGGCAGCAGGTCAATCCGACAGTCCGTCTTGCGGTGGGGGGGTAGTTGATCAGCTTCTGCCTCTCCGAAGACCTCGGAGAAGTCAGCGTATTGTTCTGGTAGGTCTGCTGGGGTAGCTGTGTTGTCCTGTGTAGCCGCCTCTGCTCATCCCACAGTGGGGTTGGTTCTGCCTGCCGGAACTGGCGCCCGGTACTCGCCGTCGCCGAATAGGAAGGTGCGGGTCTCCCAGTCGATGCGCGGGTTGTTTGTCGCGAGCCATGGCATTCCCAAGACTGCGATGGGTCGTCCGATGTGGGTGACTACGAACGATGTGCGTTCGGTGTGGGTGCCCATTTGCAGGGTGACCGGCTCGGTCTGCATCGTGGCTGGTTTCCCTCCCGCTGTTGAGCCGTCCAGCTGGTGGAATGCCAGCGGCGTGGGGAGGGGGGAGCAGCGGAGGTCGAGTTTGGCGACTAAGTCGGGGTGGATCAGGTTTTTTGAGCACCCCGAGTCCACTAGTGCCGCGGCCGTGGTGACTCCGTTGCCGGCAGAGAGTTTGATTGCCGCCATTATAACGGAGCTTTCGCCGTTCTGTCGAGGTGGTCCGCGCTGCTGTCCCACCGCCTGCCTCGCAACGCGTTTCAGGGCAAGCGGGGAGCGTTTCCCGCCGGCTGGTCTGGGTCTACGGCGTCCTCTCCCCCCCAGTAGGCGTCCCAGCCTTCGTCTGGTGTCGCTGTGGCTCCGGTCATTCGGCGGTGGGGGGGCGGCGGCGGGTTAGGTGGTTTGAGGCTAGTTTTCGGGGCGGGTTTGGGCGCACTAGCCGGCGGTCGGTTGGCGAAGCAATCTGCCGTCTTGTGCCCCAGTTTTCCACACCTCCCGCAGGGCCCGCGATTAAATTTCTTCCTTGGGTATGTGGGACCGGCCGTCCCCACGTGTGGCGCGGGTACCTTTGGGCAGGTGTTGGTTGTGTCTTCCGTCGTTGCCATGAGGAAGGTGCGGTGCGCGTGTTCTGCTTTCCCCGCGAGGTGGATCCAACCGTGTAGAGTCTCCGGGTCGTCCCGGTAGAGGGCCCATTGGAGTACGTCGCGGTTGAGCCCCCTTTTGAACATTTCCAGCAGGTTGGTCTCGGACCAGTTGTTGATCTTCCCTGCGAGGGCTTTGAACTCGAGGGCGTAGTCCGGGACAGTGCGTGCGCCCTGTTTGAGTCTTTGGAGTGCGCTTTTCGCCCTCACTTTGGCTAGTGGGTCCTCAAAGTAGCGCTTCATCTCGGTGATGAAGGCGTGGAAGTTGGCGAGGGCGGGGGAGCTGGACTCGTACATTTGGATGTACCAGTCCGCCGCCCGGTCTTGTAGTTTGATCGCTACGGCTGCGATCTTGTCCGCTTCGGAGTCATAGGAGTGTCCGTGCCTCCCCATGAACTCCCTGGCGTTCGTAATAAAGAACGAGTTTCGCGGGGTTCCCATCAAAGAAGATGGGGAAGTCCTTTGGGGCCCGGGCGTTTTGTGAGCCCCCTCCTCTTACTTCCCGGCCTGTGGCGTCGTCCGCCTGGGCCGTTTGTTGATCATCATCTGGCCCGTGGGAGTGTGACGCCCCGCTCGGGGTGTGGACCTGTGCGGGGACGTCGTTGGGCGGCGCAGGGGACATCAACGATTGAAGCATGGTCCGGAGTTCCTTCAGTTGGGTCTCCATGGCCGCGAGTCTAGCTTGTGCGTCCCCGTCCGCGATCCGCGCCGCCGCTGGGGCCAGTTCCATCGGTGTGTCGGCAGGGGTGGGTCGCCGGTGGGGTTCAGGCACTCCCGTCCGTTGGTCCGCTTCCTCCGCCATTGGCTGGGTTGCTTCTTCGTCCTTCCCCGTGCTTACCGCCGTTGGGCTGCCACTCCACGCCCGTGGCTGGGGTGCGATGTGGGGCGAGGGGTTCTCCGCTGGTCTCGGGAGGTATGTTGCTCCCTCCCGTGCCCGGGTTGCCTCCATCGCCATCTCCCCCTGGGGTTGGAGCTGAGGCTCGGGTTGGGCCGGGTGGGTGTCCATGGCTCCGGGAGTCCGCGGTGCCTCTGGCCTCGATCGGTCCTCCTCTGCTTCTTGCCGTGCGGCTCGCCCCCCTTGTCCGCGTCGCGCCGGCCTCATCGTTCCTGGTCTTCTCGCCGTCTATTCCTCCCGCGGCTCGTTGTCGTCCGGTGGGGCTCGGCGAGGCTGAGTTTGTGACTCTCAGCTTTATGTCATGCACTGCCTACCGCCGAGTAAAGCACAGACACTGGTTCAGTTGAAGCAGGCTCTGTTTTATTCATCGCGTAGTGCCAGTTGTAGAAAAAAGCTGAGAGTGACAGGAGCGCGCCGGTGCGGGGTTTAAATACCCCGTGCCGGTCAGCGCCCCCTCACTCAGGGTTACGTCATCCCCCCTTTGTCCAACATGCTGTCTTGCCGGTAGGTGAGGTGTTGCGAGGCCCCACTGGTGCTCCGGGATCGCCCATCATCGGTTTCCTTATTCATCTGGTGATTGCTGTCAGCTGGGCGATCTCCGTTGTGCTAGTGCTAACAGCTTGGGTGTGCCTCGCGATCCGCTTAGCCTTTGTATCTTCTTCTTTCTTCTTTGTGAGCTGATGGCTGCTTATCTTGAGCCCCTTCCCCTGCTTCCTCGTTATTGTCATGTGTGCCATTGCGCTGATGTCTTCAGCTCAACGGCACTCATGACAGTGTGTATGTGTGTGTATGTGTATATATATATATATATAGAGAGAGAGAGAGAGAGAGAGAATAATTTGGGTAGTTAAAGTCTGCAGACATTTCTAGCTTTTTGTGTTTCAAGCCATAGACTTATGAGGACGGAAGGGGCTCTCATCATCTGTGGAAGCTTTTGATCCAGTACAGAAATTCTACAGGCATAATGAAGGAGAAATAGTTATTTATTTATTGAATTTCTAGACCAACAGCAGAACAACTCTGGGCAGCTTCACAAGGTTAAAATGAACAATATTATATCATAGAATCATAAAATCATAGGGTTGGAAGGGACCATGGAGTCTTCTAGTCCAACCCCCTTCCCAAGGCAGGAAAGATCCACAATTATTGATGATTTATGCTGATTTGTCCCCCTCCTGACAGTGTCCTACATAACCTGACAATCTGCTTCAGCAACTTGGGAGACTCTCTTCAACAGTTAGGGAGTAGATATTAAGAGCTCCAAGAAGAATGAACAATCAAATGACAAACTTCCAGCCAGGAGGGACATTCTGAATAAATCTGATTTGGAGACACATTCATCTGGAGAATATTACTCTGGATTCAAGCCACAATCTTTCCTATTTCCAAGCTCTCAGTATATTGGGACATAGCAGCAGGTTCATGCATCTTGCTAAACTATTATTTGTTTTTGGAGGGACCATAGTGTGATAGGCAGATGGGATTGGAAAATAAACCATGGACTGTTTTAGGGGTATGCACCAGTTGGAGTCAAACTTACGATTGCAACTTTGGTTTAGCATTATATGTGAATAAGGAAACTTGCCTTATTTATGACATTTTACCAGGTAGTCCTCCCTTAATGACCATTTGTTCAGTGACCATTTGAAGTTATGACAGTGCAGAACAAATAGTAGTTACGGCTGGTCCTCGAAGTTATGGCTTTCGCAGCATCCCCATGGTCACACAATCAAAATTCAGGTGCTTGGCAGCCCACCTGCATTTACGACCGCAGCATGCGCTTCAACTCCCCCCACCTGCCTATCTCTCCCCCATCTCTGCCCTTTTGGCCACCCTGCACTTCACCACCCCTGCCACTCTGCCGCCCTGCACTCCACTACCCCTGCTGCTCCTGCTGGTGCCAGCTGACCTTCGCCAGCTTCCTCCTCCCACTGTTTATGAGGTGCATCTGACTGAAGCAGCTGCTGGCCCTTTGCGAAGGCCTCACGAAGGGCCAGCAGCTGCCTCGGCCAGGTGCGCCTCATCAGCAGTGGGAGGAAGAAGACGATGAAGATCAGCAGGGGAAGGCAGAGGTAGGCAGTGGCGGCAGAGTACAGGGCAGCTGAAAGGGCAGAGATGGGGGGAGATAGGTGGGTGGGGGGAGTTGAAGTAGAGGGAAGTGCAGCAGGGCAGGAGAAGCATGAGGACCTGGCCTAACAACCACAACTAGGACTACCATTGCTAAGCGGTGCAGTCATGTGCTGTTTCTCCTAACGACCACTTCGCTTAGCGATGGAAATTCTGGCCCCACTTAAGGTGATTAAGTGAGGACTACTTACTCTTAGCTTGCTTTTGTGCCTTACAGGGGGTCAAAAAAGTTAAGATGGGTGGCCACAACTATGTGATTGAAGCCCCACCTCTTTTTCTATGTGTGGTGATGCTTGTAAAAGAGGGCAGGGCTTCAATTGCATAATTGTGGCTGCCAGGTTGACTTTTTGAGGGCCCCTTTTTATGGACACTCCTAGGACCTTGCCCAATATGTTAATCAATCTACAAGGTTGAAGTCAAGAACAATAAATAAACAAACAAACAAACAAATAAAATTAGGAATTAGCCAGGTAAGCCAAGTTTACTTTTCCTTATATGCTTATATTGTCTTTGGCGTAATCGGCAGACCATGTCTCAGGCTGATACATGAACGACGCCAGTATCCCTGCTTCAGAGAGCTGGTCTTCATCTTGATCGCAAAACCTACTAAGTATCAGAATGCCAAAATGCAAAATCTATGGAAAGATTATAGTTTTGGTAGTCCAATAAACTATTTATTTTGTGTGGCTTGCTAGTATCATGCAAATTGCCATCTTTTCCCCAGAATGCTTTTTCATGATTTCCTATACAGAGATCTTTTATTTCTTTTATCTTTTGCTTTTTGATGATGTTTCTTTCTATTAATACCAAAATGAGTAAGAGTTTTCTGATACTATCTAATTGTCTTTGCAATCTGGCAGACAAAGACAATTAAGAATTGCAGCCGGAGAGCTGATGCCAAAAGAATTCAGTTTCAAAGGCAAAATAGTTAATGGAACAGTAGGAAAACCTACCAATAAATATTCCATTACTTAAATGGCTAATTTACACTGCAAGAGCAATTTTGGTATACTGGCAACTATCTTTACATCTAAAAGGTTTCAATGTGGCTTGCTATTGACTCAAAAAAAAAATGTGGAAGGGGGAAAGGAAACAGATGAATGACCAGATTTAGTGCCATCCCATATAGAAGGTAGAATTATAATCCAACATCTGAAGAACACAGATTCTCCATACTTAGAATCATAAAATCATATGGTTGAATAAGGGCCATTTAGGTGCTAGAATATACCCAGTAAAGGGGAGCCCACTAACTCCCTGAATAATTTGTGTCACTATCAAACTGCCTTTACTGTTAGCAAAGATTTTGTAACATTCAATTGGAATCTGCCTTCTAGTAATTTAAATCCATTATTCCATGTCCAATACCCTGGGAACAATGAAGAACTGGTCTTCATCTTCTTCTGCTTCAGATATTTGAATAGTGTTAGCATTTCTTTTGCAGTATTCTTTTCTCAAGACTCAGTAACCCTAGTTCTTTCCATCTCTCTTCATAGTACTTAGCTACTAGTCCACTGATGATCCTCATTGCCCTTCTCTGACCTGTTCCAGCTTGTCTGAATCTTTCTTAAAGTACAATGCTCAGAACTGGCCACAGTCCTTGAGGTGGAGTCTGACTGAAGCAATTGGGAACACTTATTTCCCATTGTTTGTAAATTATATTTTTGTTGATGCAGCCTACAACTGCATTTCCTTTTTGCATTTGCAGTGCAAATTGATACTAGTTTGCAGTCAACAACTGCTCCATCTTTTTCATATGTACTATTACCAAGACAAGTATCCCCAGCCTTTAACTGTGCATATGATTTTTTTTCCTTTCCTAAGTGAAGAAGTCTGTATTTAGCTTTGTTAACTTCCATTATGTTACTTTTAGAAAATCTACTATACCTCAAGTATAGTACTGCTCATCACACTGACTGATAGCTATCCACTGCTGCTTATCCATGTAGGGACAAATGACACTGCTAAAAGAGGACAAACACTTCAGAGGATCACAAATGACTATAAGGTCCAGGGTAGGAAGGTGAAGGTTATAAGTAGTAATCTCATCCTCCTTGCCCCTCCAACTTTTTGACCCTGGAGGAACCCTTGAAATATTTTTCAGGCCTTGGGGAACCCATTGCACCTTCAGGCTCAAATATAGTCCAGAAGGTGCAAAATTATTATATTCATTTCACGTGTAGGCCTCTATGTATGCATTAACAGTGTTCTTAAAGTAAAAATAAAGAATGAAACTTACCTCTTTAATGTGAAGTTGCCCGAATTTGAAATAATTTTTTAAATAAATTGTGACCTCCCAGGGAACCCCCAGTGACCTCTTGCAGAACCCTAGGGTTCCATGAAACCCAGGCTGAGAAGCCCTGCTCCTGACTGTTGATCAAGAGACAAGAAAGGAAGGCAGGATTCTGAAAGAGAATATCTAAGAAGAAAGTTTGTCAAGAAAGATTTGATTCCTAGACTATGGTATACAATACTAATAAAAAGGTTTCCTAGGCAGGGACTGGCTGCACCCCACAATATAAGTGAAATGCACTTGCTAATCTTAATCAGAATTATTTTAAACTAAAGTGGAAGAGAGAGGGACCAAGGTCCATAGACACAGACAGAAAAGTGCTGGACCTTAAGGATATGGCTTCACTCAAGAATGGACAAGACGGGAGGCAGGAAGGGTCCTCACAAATCCTCAAAATGCAGCAGTACAGAAGCCACTAAGCAGTGATATTCCCAGTCTCCAGGCATTAAAAGGAGGAAATGAAAATCTCAGCAGGAAAAGTGAGTATGACCTGGTAGTGTCATGACTACTGATGGTGAGCAGGAGGGGGCCCCTATCCAGGGGGGAAAATGCATGCATAGTACTGAGGAGTTAAGCAGCCATTCAAAGAGACACAGATCAGACCCGCCTTGACTTTGGGGTTTATCTGTCTGGGTTTTCCCCACGCTTCTTCAGTTTGTTAGGATTTTCTGTCTAATGTAGCAGTAATAAAACACTAGAGACCTATTCCTTGTCTCATTGTGGTTCCTGACTGTTAGGACATCAATCCTAACAAACTCTACTACTCCCATTGGAAGAGGGAGGAACAAAAAAAAAAAGGAAGAGACATTTGGGAAAATGTCTTCGGAAAACCAGGAAATTCGGCAAGCCATCCAACAACTGGCAGCAGCATTGCAACAACATCAACAACAAGTAGATCTCCAGATCAACACATTACAAGCAGCCATGCTATAGCAGTTACAACAACCAGTTCTGATTAACCCACAACCGGCGCCAGCAGTAGCAGCAGCAGCTCCGCCAGTAGTCTTGAGATCCCAGGGCAGTCTACCAGAGAAGTTTGGAGGAGAAGCAGGACAGTTGAGAATCTTTCTCACACAGTGCACAATGTTTTTTGACAGCAGACCGACAGAGTTTCCCACAGACAGAACCAGAGTCACCTTCATTTTAAGTCTGCTAAAAGGCCCAGCAGCCAAATGGGCTATTCCCATGGTGGAGAACAATGACCCAATTCTCAACGATTACCAGAATTTTCTGGCAGGGTTCCGAGCACACTTTGACGACCCAATCAGAGAGGTCACTGCCAGCTGGGAAATTTGGAAGCTCAAGCAAGGCAACAAGAGGGTGGGAATTTACATTGCTGATTTCAAGCTGTTAGCAGGAGATCTGGACTGGAATGAGAGTGCCTTGAAAGACAGGGGCTGGATGAAGAAATTAAAAATGAATTAGTGCGCCAGGGAACACCAGCTACCCTAGAAGGTTTATATCAACTGTCTGTGGTCATAGACGCCAGGCTAGAAGAGCTCAGACAGATGCAGCTGGGAAGAAACAGGGGCCTCAGAGCGCTTCCAGGATTTCCAGCTCTCTCCGCAGCATCTCTTTACTCAGGACCAGTGGAGCCGATGGAGATCGGGGCAAGCAGGAGGCTTATTTCCGAGGCTGAGAGACAGAGAAGGAGAGAGAGAGCCCTCTGTTTCTACTGCAGAGTCCCAGGGCACATGGTGAGAGCTGTAGTAACATCAGCAAGAGCTTGGCAGTAGCTTCAACCAGCTGATGCAATGGTATGAAACTTTAAGGAATTAGCCAAATAAGGAGTGAGAATTTACAAGAAGCAACAAGTGATTTAAAGTTTGCATTAACACTGCTTGTGGCCAGAAAAATTAAAAATAAATAAAAAGATATATTTTTAATATTTAATTTCTGAATGCTGTACCTTAGATCACTTCTACACAATATTTAGCTTATTTAATATTGTCACCTCTATGTGTATATTAAACATAATTTGCCCACATTTACTTTCTAGAAAGCTATCCATTTTTTTTATTCAGTGAAAAATTTCATGCTGTCTTCTGAATGGTCATTATGTCAGTAGAGCAAATGGTCATATAGATATACTGTTGAAGTCTCATTTAAAACAATTGGATTATTATCCAAGAATCCACCAAGAAATGGTAAGTTAGGCCTTGGGATAAGTTAGCCTAAGCAGCTGTCCTTTTAATATGGTCTTACCCTGTTCAGTAAAATAAAAGTACAGGGGAGTTGAGGGAGTAGGAAAAAGGAGTACATTTTTTTTTATCATGCCTTTTCTTACCTAGAGAGGAAGAATGAACATTTGCAACTATAATGAAATCCATTCCTAGATATTCAGACACTGAAAGAGTTAAAATACAGCCTGGGTACATGGACACCTGAAGTATCCAAATCAGGTGCTGAGAAGCAATGAGGAGTGGGATTTTCCCCTTTCAGGTGGGCTTTAGAAAAGAAGAGGGATCAGCCCCATTTTGCTTCTGTCTTTTGTTTTTATTCCTGTGAGAGCCCTACCCCCAGGACTGGCTGAAAGCCAGATCAGAAAAGAAGTCCTAACCCATACAAATCTGGACTGGATATAAGGGAAATTATGTACAGGAAATTAGGAACCAGTAATGGATATATGCAGAATAGGTTCAATTTTATTTTGTGGACTATGATCCAAACTGGGGACTTCGTTTTTTCTATCTGTGTTATGGGAAATCCTGGGTTGAGATCAATCTCCTCAGAAGTCATTCTTCTCTTTCCCCATTCTCTTTCCCTCTTTTCCTTCCCTTCCCTTCCAATATTCTCCTAGTTCTGGGATTTGTCATGTATAATAAAGATTCTGAATTCTTGTTGAATCAGTGATGCTCATTTTTAGAAAAGGGGGCAGCCTTTAGCACATGTCTTCCTGTCTGGTCAAGCTACTGAAGGAAGTAGGATTGCCACTTGAATCCTCCTGAGTAGGGGGATCTCTCTGGAGAAGAGTAAGGGGAGGCAGCACTACTGAGTTGGCTTTTCCCAGGAGCTGAGGAAAGTGTGGTAGGGTTATGGATGGAGAGTTTAGAGACCCACTCATGGGAATCAGCAAGTCCCCATCAATCATATTCCATTCACACATATGCAAATATACCCCATTACAACACTATCCTAAAGGTGTTTATTGAGTGGTAAGCTATTATGTCATCAGTAGTTCTTTCTCTCTGGTAACTGTGTTTAACAGTAGAGTTTAAGGACTCATCCTCATGTTCCTGTACCCAGAGCATGATAATGCCCCTCTAATCATTTTTAAATGGCATATTTTCATGATGACAACTTTATCTGTAATCCATAGCTGAGGCAGCTTGATGTCATCTTTCCAGTTTTAAAGTAGTATTTTCCATCTTCTGCCACAGTTGTTGTGTGGACTGATCTATGAGATGCCCTTAATAAGGATGTGGTGGCGGGGTGGTCAGGAGCTGGGTAGAAGGCCACTTTTGTGCTGCTGTGGGCATGTTCCTCCCCTCCCCTCCCTGGACACTGTTTTCCAGGGCTTCTTTTAGCAATAAGAGTTGAAAGAATCAAACTGGGATCTCTTGCCATTGTATGCCAGGTCTCTGACTACACTGAACAGCTCAGTGAAATTGGAAACCTGTTGGCTAATCAATCAGTTCTTTGCTCCCATTTCTCTTGTCCCTCCCTCCCAGTTCTGGCAGCCTGGATATCTTGCTTTACTGGGAGGTCCCCACACACTCCAGATTAGCTTTTTTGGTATCAGGTTTTGACAGAGTATCTTTTCTGATACAAAATCTTATGAGCATTTGGGATCCAGTATGGGTAGATCACATACTTGTTTAGTACTTTTATTTAATTCAATAAATTCAATAAAACCTGATGAGTAGTTTGCCCATGGTCTATAACAAATCAATTGAAAAATGCCCATTCCACTTGTTTTACAAGGTAACTCTTGATATACAGCAGGTATAGTGTGCAAAGACAGTGCAATGTAGTGATTAAAGGACTGGACTTGGATCAGGATGACTTAGGTTGTTCCATTCAACCATGAAGTTTCTTTCTGATCATCCTCTCTCAGCTCAACATACATCACAACTGTTATTGTGGGGGATAAAATTAGGGATGATCTCCATGAAATTTATCTTGAGCTCTCAGAGCAAAGAAGAGGTACACGCAACAGATAAATAACAAATGAATATAAGCAAGTCATAAAACCTAAAGAAACATTCTCCAATGCAAAGTATACAGTTCTATATCCTTTTTAAGATCCCTTCTCCACCTGATTACTTTCATAAGGTAATACAAATGCTAGTGGATAGTATTTCAGAGCAACTGCTTATGTCCTGTTAGAATAATAATGTTTGGGTCTGTTCATAAAATACTATCTAGAAATATATTTATTTCTGTATATAATTGTTCTGTTTGCAGTGAGGGGTTTCTTGTCATGCATTCCATCCTGATATTTTTGTTCTATTGAGGTTGGCAAGGAAATCTCTGTTTTGCATTGAAATATCTTAAGTCCCCAATTTAACATTAGTTATCAGCCTAATGTCAGTAAAGTCTAACCCATTGTATGAGTACATCCATGATCAAAATATTAAATATCAGTCACAATTCTTTTTTCTTCTAATATCTGTTTTCATTTTTAAATTCCCCAGCATAAAAATAATTACATATGTATTTGTAGAGGGCATAGGGAAAGACAGGAAAGACATGAGGTATCTTTTACATGATGGTTGTTCAGTCTGCGGCTCTTCCTCCTGTCTCCCAAGGTCATTCCTACATGAAAGACAGGAGGGAAGAGCCACTACCAAAACAATGGTCAGATAACTGGGGCTTGTTCCTGTAATGGTATGTGGGAATGACCGTGGGAATGGTATGTGGGAATGACAGGAGGAAGAGCTGCAGACTGAACAACCATCAGTTACCTCAGTCCACAGAAGTGGGGAGGGGCATGGGAAGTGTTTCAGAAGGGACTCTCCCTAGTTTTCCAGAGAGTAGAAGGAGAGAAGGGGAGATATACTTTCAGACTTGCAATTCTGTTAATGTAACCTTATAATAAAGATAGAGTTAGTACTCATAGTTGTGCTTCTTGTCTGGACTACCTCGAATGGCTAACAAATCCAGCCAAGAAAATAACTTGAAAAAAAAATCAGACAAGACCCTCCCTTGTTCACATGAAAGTAAAGTAATGGGGGGGGGGAGCACATTCAGATTCTGTTACTATATCTGCTACAAGAAAAGTAGTCCCAACCTATAGGGCATTGGTTTCTTAATCTGGTCTATCTTGGAGGGCTGACATCAGCCAAGACTTGCAGTAAGAGAAGACAACACATATGATTGCTATTTCTGTTCCCCTCCTCCCACTAGAGTTCTTATCTCCCTGAAAACTGTATCGAGAAGGGAGTGGAAAGTGGCAGAAGATCCTTCTTTCTTCTCTTCACATTACAGCCTGGTGAAGGCAGGGGATTAGAAGAAAGAGCAGATGGGTGAGCTGTCTTCTACTCAAGCAACCCTTGGATACAGCCACAAGCATTAAAACTATGATTTCATCAAGAATTTGGAGGAAACTCTGAAGAGAACATCCCATCCCACCACTGTGAGAAACATCATATGTTACAGTAACAAGAGATACCTATAATTAAGTCAGCAGCACTGCATGAGCACAAAATTACATGCTGCTATTTATAACTACTATTGTCCCATAACTGCACTAAAAACTCTAGGGGGAAGTGGAAATAAGCAATATTATTCAGAAGATTTCATTTAATCTCCATAAAATGAGATGACAACTCCTCCAAGGAGAAACAGGCAAGCCTCATCAGAGAATAAGTTCTCAACGATGAAAATAAGAGCATAACATGTTGTGTACAAATGATAGACACTCATGTGGGCTGTCTTAAGCAATGAAACAGAAGATGCTAAAATAAAAAGGGAATATCTGAGTGTACAGTCTTTTGTTTATTGTACTTTAAAAACAAAAAAAACAAAAATCAGGGCTTGTTACTCATGGGATACCATGATGACACGATCAACAAGAATTTATGCCCGCAGCTGCTTTCATGTTCTGAAGACTAGTACCGAAAGCCTACACCAGTATACTTGAAAGGATCCTTTCACATCCTAGTCTCCTGTAGCAATCAATGCATGAAGTCTTGTGTGGCCTTGTTCCAAGGGAGCCATTTACTGACTGAGGCTCGCAAGGCACTGATCCACCTGGAAGAAAGGACAAGTGAAAGCTGATCACTAACTGAATAGCACTTATCTACCTGTAAAATAAAACACAAGTAATCATACCATGGTGAGTGAGATATCAAATATGTCTTTCTTTAAAAAAAAAAAAAAAAGCCTATATCCCTTAGGTTTTCAGAATGTACCATATTCATTGTCACTGTTACCATTACTGCCACCATCTCACATTATTCTTTGGATCAGTTTACAGAAAGTAGCTAACCTCTGCAGATTGTGCAGATTGGCATATTTTTACTTACTGCAGACATCTGCCTTACCTGGAAAATATGTAAGTGTTAATAAATTCAAGTCAAGAGAGGATAAATCCTCCTGCTCTTTCACTGAGCTGGCAGTATATTAGCATGTTTAAATGATTATTCACCTGGCAAAAAACATTTAAAAAGTCTTCTGAGTTGATGGATTGAATCCAGATTTAGTCAAGCTTAGTATAAACCCATTTTAATCCACAGCATGTAAATTATTTTAATTGGGTCTATTCTAACTAAATATGGCTAAGGCTGGATTCAGTCTACTGTGTGGCACAGTTCTCAAGAGTATAGCTGACTATATTATGAGACACACATTCCTTCTTAGCATCTTAAAGACTAACAACATCTTTAAGTTTAGTATGCCAGCCTTCACTATCATAATAATTCCTAAATCCCTAGCCAGTGAAGCCAAAAACTGTGCTAGTGTTGGTTTATAGGAATTGAAGACTAACACTTGGAAGACACCAAGTCAGAAACTCTAGGGTAGCATAATGGGGCAATATAATGTTTTGGGGTGCAGTAAAGAGAGGAATACTGCAAAGTGGGTTTGGCTTTGTTATACATGTGGCTTACTTTTCATGACTCTGACTCAAACAGGGCTGACTAGTGTTCCACTGGCCTTTCGTCATTTGCAGGTACTGTACATACCGTAGGAAAAAAAAGTGGGGGTCACATTGCCGCTTAGATCTTGGGTTGTCAGAAAGTGACTTCTGACTTTCTCCAATACAGATAGAAATAAATGTACAAATCTAATCTCTTACCATTAATTAATCTATCATATCATTATTTCTATTACAACAAACCATTTAATCACTAAAACCCAAAGTCAAAACATCATTTTTTTCTATTACAAGCAAGTACTCTAAAAGTGGTTGCCAAGTAGATAAAAATCCAGAAACAGAATGTTCTCTTATTAAAACTGTTAATTTAGCCATTTGAGCCAAATCCATTAATTTAACAATCCAATCTTCAACCGTAGGTATGTATGGATCCTTCCATCTTTCTGTTTCTGCTTTCTTTCTATTGACACTTTTATAGATTTTTCTTTTTTCTTTAGCTCTGTATTCCATCTACTCTATACTTCCTTTTTTGTATCTTAATTACATTCTGAAAAACAATAAAGGTTTTTTTTTAAAAAAAGATCTTGGGTTGTCCACCCTGGCTGAAGAATTTCTCCAAGAAAATTTAGGTCATAATCAATTTGTTAATCTTTAATACCTTGTAGGATCTTTGTTTTAGGAACTGATCTGGCCATTTGCAGATCTCCTAGCATTTCTATTAATGCATCCTGGACTACTTAACAATGAAAGGGACTTTTTGGGTTTTGACTAAGAGCTTAAATTTCTTCATTTGTTCTTGGACTTGACCCAAAGTCATCATTAACCAAGGCAGAACTTTAAAGGAAGAGTACAGTGTGGAATTGTTAAATTACATTTTATCAGCAAGTTTGACTACCCTCTTTTAGCACTCCTACTTGATTTTTCATTGCAGGTGTTAGATTAAGGTACACAGATAATGCTGTCAGTTATTGCTATTGTATATCAACACTTGCTTAATTTATCTGCACTTGGATGTCACAGAAGATACCTCTTCTTTGCATTGCACAGCATATAGGGTTCTCCTAATATTTTTTATACATATGTAAGTTTATACATAGAAAAAGACCTTTAAACTCCATTTTATAGAAATACATAAAATCTGCCAAGTTGTGGATAATACTTCTATTCAATGAAGTGAGCCACAGCCTATGACAACTACAAAAACTATAAAGACCAAAATTACCTATTTTCATGTTTTTTATTTGAAAAAAAATTAGAACTTTACTTTAAATCATTTTAAATAATTAGGCTTTTCCATTAACGCTCCCCACCTCCATATCTGTAAGATAGATATAGCAACAGTATTCCCACCTTGACAGCCAGTTCGGTGTAGTGGTTAGGGCACCAGACTAGAAACTGGGAGATTGTGAATGCTAATCCTGCCTTAGGCACAAAGCCGAAGTCACTCTCCCTCAGCCTAGGAAGCAGGCAGTGGCAAACCACTTCTGAAGAACCTTGCCAAGAAAACTTCAGGGACTTGTCCAGGCAGTTGCCTGCAGTCAAAAACTGACTGGAAGGTGCGCACGCACACACAAAATCCTACTTTATTTATGATTATTTACAGCATATTTTATTTATATCAGATTTTTAATTGTCCAGGCAATGGCTCTAATGTCTTAAGATTTTGTACTTTAATGTGATTTTATCTATAGCTATAGTAAAGTATAAACAGGCAGGTAGAAATATAGCAGGGGAAAAAAATAAGCTGAGATGAGTTGGAAAAAAGATGAAATGATTTACCGTTGGTTTTCATTGACACTTTCAGCACATAAGTAGAAAGTAGTAAACTCTTCTGAAGGTGGCTTCACTTCAATCACAGATCTTCTGGAACCAAGACCTTGCTCGCTCACAGTGTAGCCCTGCAAGTAAATGCCCCCTAGAAAAAGAAACAGGGTCATAAATAAGTGGCAAATAACACTGAAAAAAATCAAAAAGATGTGATGGGAAAGACTCCTGATCAGACTTCAAAAGGCCATTAAGACTACTGGTTAATTTTGGGCTTCCAGTGGGGAATGGCGGACTGAACAGGTGTGCCGTGGGCTAAGTGGGCGGAGCTGACAACGTGGCAACTTTTTTCAGGCTCAGGCAGGTTTTCCTGAAGCTCAGAAACGTTCTCTGGATAAAGGAGAATGCCTGGAATCATTCCATTTGTCCTTCGGATGGCTGCTTGTAGCCAGAAGATTACAAACAGTGTTTCGCATTCGACTGGCAAGAGCTTTTAGCTGGGAGGCAGGGCCGTCATCATTTTCCAAGCTGTGCTGTAGCCTTAAAAGGACACTAAGACTGGCCACCCCATTTCTAAATCTCGTATGTATGTATGTATACCCTATGAGAGGCTTTCTACAGCAAGGAGAAGCTGGCTCTCTTGGTGCCTATTGTTAGTTTTGGGATTACCTTTTAAAAATTCTTTTTTAAGTTTTGGACTTTGTTTCTTTCCAAATATAAAGGAGGATTGAGAGTAACAATTGTCTTCCTGTTATTATTTTTGTATTAATTTCGAAGATATTAGCATTTTCCTACACATTGAATTGGCTGATTTGAGCCTTCAGCTTTCTGTTTCTATTTTCCCTTGGGAACTGTCTGCTTATCTCACTTTCGCTTGTGTAAATACATTTTGGGATTTTTCCACCATGATTTTAAACAGATTTCTTCTGACTTCTACCAAGCTTTTATGCAAGATATTCAGGACATCGTGGAAAATATGAGCTCTAAAATGTGCCATCATGTTGGAGATGTGGTGGATGAAATTGCAGAATTCAACAGTGATAGAAATGTTTCTTCTAAGAGTGAGATTGGGATTTCTATTGAGATGCTGGATGAAGATTGGATAGTGGAGTTGGAGAAATTCAACGGAGAGAGGGATCTGCAAGCAAGAAGTGAAATTGACTTCCTGGTGGAATGCCATGACAAAGAAGGGGTCATTATATATGGGAGGTTCTCTGAAGAGAAGTTGGAATTTTTGAGGGGGGCAGTTGGGCTGTTTGATTTTTCCAAGAGAAAAGCTCTGTGCACATTGTGGGGATATGTAAATGCTCTGATTTATTTTGAAGTGGGATAAGGGTTAAAGAATGTTCTTCTGGTTTGCTTTAAGGGTTTGACTGATTTTAACTATTAAGTATAATGGCAGACAATTTATGTGCTTTTCAATTTGATTTTTATTATAATAGACAGAAATGTATAGAATAGTACTAGGAAGGGAATAATTAAATATGTGTTATATTTTGGGGAGGAAGTTGTTTAGGAGGTCTATATGATTTTTTTTTAATATAAGGGGGAGGAGTAACTGTACTTAGTGATTTTTATAATGTACTAAAGTGGAATGATTGATGGAAATAATGTGGTGTTTTGGTTTAATATAGAGTAAGAGATTGATTATGGAAATTTTTATATATTCTTGCTGTTAACAGTCAGAAGCCACATTTTTTTGTAATTTTGAAAAAAAAATCTCTTGTGTTTTCACACCTTTTAAGTTTTTTCTTTTTTTGTAGTTTTTTGTTTTTTTCATAACTTTTATCTTTGTCTTGAAACTTAGTACAATTTTTTATGTATGTATGTACGTACGTACGTACGTATTTATGTATGTATGTATGTAAAGACTACTGGTTAGTTTTGGCTACTATATTTGGCTTGTAAAAACCTGAAAACCAAGTTGGAAAATAGTTTTTGAATTAGAGTTTCATGCTGAACTGCAAACAACTGCTTTATAAAATGCAAATAGTTGAAGAATTCAGCAATTCTGAATTTTAATATTTTAAAGTATTTTAAAGCACATAAGGCCATTACTCTCTCCCAAGAGACTGGTGTACCATGGAGATAGGAGTTTCTCTATCTCAAGAGACTGTTTCACCAGTGTGGGCCTTCAGCAGATATTAAAAAAAAACCTGGAAACTAAACTGGTTTTGTATTATGTCTGAAGTAAACCACCATGTATTTAATAGTGGTTGACTTTGATGCTAGTAGTTAGTACAAGATTAAGTAGATCTACCACATTTGGGCTGCAAAAATCTGGACAACCACTAGATAGTGGGAATGGTTAGCTTTTAGGTGCAGGCAAAGAGATGCTTTGCTGTGCAGGTAAGGTAACCCAGCTAAATGGACCAGTCGGATACAAAAACCTAACGTATCAAGCTACTATGGTTGATTTGCAAGCATTCTAAAAATTCTCCTGCAATGTTCCCCAATTATTTATTGGCTCTTTCTGGAATGTTCCTGCCTTTTATACATAGGGCTCAGGAGAATAAAAATCATCCTAGAAAGCAGGTTTTTACCAGAGGGCTTCATGTGAAAGTTGAAGACAGCCATTTGTTGGTTATACTCTAATCTGGGAATAAAGGTGGGCACTTTGCATGTGATCACATGTGGTCACAATCTTCCTCCTGCTTTATTTAATTTTTTTGGAGCTTGGATTGCTCTCTTGCCATGACACCATATTTTTCCACCTAAAAGCTAAAAGTCAGTGGTGTTATTTTCTGGCATTTTAAGGTAGGAGAGACCTGACACCTATGTAAGATAAACCCTAAAGTAAGCTCGGCACAGTTAAAAAAACACAAAGACCTCACAGAAGACATCACAATTCCTCTCCCAAACCTGTAGGTTGAGAGTGCTTGTTTGCCCAGCCCAGAAGCTAACGGACAATGAACACCCTCCACTTTCAACTTTTTATTCATTTTTTCTCCAACTCTGTGATTGTTTCATTTGTACATATTTCATGTCAAATGTGATGCTCTGAAGATTCACAGTAAAACACATTATTTATGCTTACTCTATTTCCATGCATCCAGTGTCCTTTTTATTTGCCTGCAAACCTGGCTTAATTTTCAAAGGTCTGTTTCCACTTCTTGTTGCTGTCCTGTTTCTAGTCTCCAAGTCTCAGGGCTTCAATCATAGGGAATAAACACAGCATCATGTTTGAGTGGGTCTGGCAAGGTAACTGTCCTTCCAAATGAGCTTACAATTTTAGAGCAATTGTGCAACATGAATGCACAACAGTGGCAGGTTGACAGCAAGCAAGAGGGTGAGGATAGGTGGGAATGCCTGGAGCATCAGGACAGGCAACACTGAATAAAGCAGCAGGAACTGAAAAGACGAGCTCTGAGTCATGTGGTTATGGCCACCATCTACATTTCACCAGAATCTTTTTGGGCTCTAATGTAGTGTTATAGAGGAATGCTACACGGAAGGCTGTCCTCACACAGTTAGAGGATGGAAGATGCAATCAGCTGTCCACTTGCTATAGTGGTCTCCAAATGTGTATGTTATGTAACTACCTTACATATTTTTAGAAAGATACAAAATGAAGTGAGGGGGAGAAGATCAGTGGCTTTTCCATCATAATTCTAACAACTATGGAAGTTTATATAACATTATAATTATAATAATATTATTAATATCTTATAATATATAATATATAATATAAAATATTATAAGCTCTTTTACTCAACTCAGAAAAAGAATATTCCTCTAAAAATAAAAAAAGGATGCAAGACAGACAGAAAGACAGAGCCACCTACCAACAGCATGTGTAGAGCGTATGCTGGCATAAAAATATAAACAGCCATCTTTCAAAATGCAATAGTGCTGAACCCACACATCCTTGGCTTTGTCCAGCTCATGAAGGAGCCCCAGGCACTCTGGGTTTTTGATAGCAAGTGGTGGAAGGCTTGTGTTGTGGATGGTGACATCTTCCCACACATGGTTCTGTATGTTAACATTAGAAAAGAAATCACTTTTTCCCATTGGTACAGAAACTAATGGCATACAGACATCTCTAAATGTGTTTAAAAGTAGAGTATTCAATTATTTGTTTAGTATGCAACAAATATGTCTCATTTTTTAGGGCTCATATTCTGTTATATCCAGTTTGGTTTCCTTCCACCAGAAGACTTTCTACTACATTCAGCTGTTAAACATCATTAAATTCATGACATTAAGAAACACTTCTTGAGAAATATACCTAATGATAGTGGAAATTTTGCTTATGTAGTGAAATGAACCTACTTTTTAATTCAACTGATAATTATTTGATATGCTTCCTAAATATGGCCCTTAAATGAGGCAACTGAAATGTAACACCAGAAGCTATTTTTAGGCATCAACATTCACCCTGGAGCTTGCTTCTAAATCAACTTCATGACATCTAAGTCTCTTGAAAAAAAATGTATATCATAAGCTCCTGTGGACTGCAGCTGATAAAGTAGACTCTAATCCATGACATTTTATTGCACAATAAGTTTCCTAGTCTTTAAAATGTCACAAGAGTTTGAGAAATTCCTAAGGGGCAGTTCTGTCATGGGCACAATTAGATGATCAAGCATCCAGTTGCAGATATTTCTAGTTGTCAAGGATGAGCTGTGTTACACCAACTTCAGCCAGAGAGTCTCTTATCTGCTTATCTGCAGGGCAGATCCTCTGAAAGCCAAGCCCAAAACCCAGGTGGGTAGATCTTTGAGATGGGAAACCCCTCTCTTGGCCCACCCAAGTTTCAATGATATAAGCCAGGTCAGCTGCCTCATCCATTATCAAATCATGGATGAGGACAGCTTTATTACAGATTGACCTGGCACTCAACAGCCACAGCTGTAGCCCAGGGCCACCAAGGATCTGGTAACCTGGCCCCAAGGGGACATCCTGTGAGTTGAACATTGGGATTGCTCTCAAACAGTGAGCCTAGCATCCCTGAAAGTGGTCCACCTCCAGGATCCCTGTATATCTCCCTCTGCTCATCATGGCCCTGATGTTCCACTCTGCCCTAACCTCTATATCAAACAATAAATTTACTTGTAAAAAAAAACATATTACCTGATGAATAGGATGTGCAGCTTTCTCCATGGCATCTACCCACCTTTGGAAAAAAAATACAGAAAAGTATAGTTTTGCCTGGTACAAAACAATTATGCATTGACTAGCCTATGCAAGAAAAGTATTGTTCCCTCTTGAGCTGAAAACATTTAATATTTCTTCTGCTACTTGTCTAGTCCAAAGAATGGGTTGATGCCTGACTGGAACCCCTAGTTCATTCTCTGAGCTGGGTATTTAGCAGAACATATGTGTGCAAGTGAGCCAGTTAGTGGTTGAAGGCATCAGGCTAGAAACCAGGAGACCCCATGAGTTCTAGCCCCCTCTTAGGCATGAAGCCAGCTGGGTGATCTTGGGCCAGTCTCTCTCTCTCTCTCTCTCTCTCTCATCCCTAGGAAGGAGGCAATGGCAAACCACTTCTGAAATCTTGCCAATAAAACTGCAGGGACTTGTCCAGGTAGTCACCAGGATTTGAAACTGACTTGAAGGCACCCAAACAACAACAACCTCACCCTAAAACCACAATGTGTGGAAGTAGAGTGGTTAAGATTATCTAGAGCCAGATATGAAAGGACAAGCATGTTTTATTAAGAAACTTGCTTTGAGATAAAGCTTGAATAATGATTGTGAGGGAGGGAGGAGGAGAAGGAGGAAGTATTTTGTTCTTCCAGTAGGAAGTAGGCTGAAGAAAGTGCCTAAAAGTATCAGTCTTTCAATCAGACAAAACCAGAGTACAGGTATCAACCGCCTCATTTAGCAACCATTCACAGTTATGACTGTGGTGAAAAAGTAACTTTATGACCATTCCTCACATTTACAACCTTTGCGTGTCTGTAAAGCAAAGGAAAGCTGAAGTTAGATCACAAGCACAGTCGTGGTTTCACTTAGCGACCGATTCACTTAATGATGTAATTTCTGGTCCCAATTATGATCACTAAATGAGGGCCACCTGTACAGTCAGAGAAGAACGAAAGGAACATCCCTTGCTATTTTCTCGATTGCTAATGTCGCTAATGGTCAGTAACAGGGATAGTGGTTCTGGAGTTGCATATATATACCAGACACAGAGGAAATACACTAATAGAAGTTCTAGCATACAGCATGTCTATGAATAGACATGCAATAGAATAGAGGAAAGCATTATCTTCTCCCTCTTCTGCTTCCGAACTTCTTATATATACCTTGTTGGTCATATGAAAAACAGAATCCTGAACCAGATATAAGTCTGATCTGATCCAACAGAACTGCTACATTAAAGAAAAAGAGGAATGACTCCAAACACAAGAAAAAACTACTGGCAATAACAGAATGCTAACAGAGACATATCCTTGCCAAAGAGAGAGAGAAAGAGGGAATTATAATTAAACCTCAATACCATATGTTCACTCTCCCTCCCTTCCATAAAAGGCTGATGGGTATTCCTGCTTAATAAATGCAATACAAAAAAATACAAAAAGGAACAAATTTAGTGAGTGGAGGATGTACCTCTTCATCTCTTGGACTGATGTAGCACAGAAATAGAAAACCCTGTTTCCAGCCTGAGGAACACATTTAAATGCAAAAGGCTTGCCCAGGCTATTATCCACACCAATTTCAGCACCTCTGACCTTTGTTACTTCCAGTGGTCTGCACTTTCCTTCTTCCTACAACAAAATTAACAAAATCAGACTTGAAGAGTGCTTATGATCCAAGTTTAATTGCCATAGGATGAAAGGCAAAGTCTTGTTTATGTAGTAAGACTTGTTTATCTAACCCTAATTTAGACAAACTGTGGAACTCTTATGCTTCTGTCTAATGTTCCTACATGTCCTTGGATATCTCAATAATCAATATTTTCTGATAGCACAGGTGGAAAGAGGAGGCATAGAATGACCAATTTCTCTGGCCACATTCCTCCACTTGTGTCATCAGCACCATGATAATATTTGTAAAGTTTACAGAATATGGCGGATGACTGTGGACCATATAATGTTGCCTTGTATCCAAAATCGTATTAATATTTCCGCCAAGTTGAATAATATTAATTTGATTTTCTAACTGACAGGTTATTGCAACATGTTTGTAAATGATAAAATTACCAATCATGCTTCCCAATTAAAGTCAGAAAACTAGAGTTTAAATGAGAAACTAGTCCAATAGGGTGTTGAAACTGAATCTGAGAGACATAGGATTTAAATCTGATAGACCAGTGATAACAGATCTTGTTCCCCTCCCTGCCACCATTAAGCAAACCCATTAGTTACAGTTGAATTCAACAAGACTGGTTAGAAAAAAAAAACCCTTCAAAAAGTTACATAGGTGCTATTTGGATGAGCAATCAATATTTCTTTCTCAACCTTGGTCATTTCCCTTGTTTGTTAATCAATATTAAGCTATAAATATTTTAAGCATAGAAATAGCAGGAACTAATATAAGTCAAAATCTTTGTATCATATATAGTTTTTAGCATGGAGAGAAAGGGAGGAATCTCAAACTGAATAATGCTATAGTCAGCGTTCGTAACATTTTCTATAAACAGTCTCACTATTTAAGTTACGGTAACTCAAAACTGTGACTTGGTTGGATGCCAGCAAACCATCTTCTATTTAGGGCTGAAAAAGAAGCCTCTGTCTCAACAGCCTGTTGCACCAGTGTAATGAGAATGAATTTATGACCTTATGAAGCTGAGCCTTGAGCTGATACAAAATAGAAGTATAAATTTGGAACTATAGAATGGGTTCCTAACTATGGTTAGCATAAATTAGATCCTAGCCTTGGTGCAGGTCATTTGGAGTACACTGAAACACATCCTGGCTCAATTATTTAGTCTGGGTTTGATCCTATTAATCTCAAGGAAGTGGGCAGGTCTCTTGGAGCTGTAAGTTTGGGCATCTCAGTGTTATATCCTTGTCCTTCTGAGCTAGCCAAGTCTGACTGGGAAAAAATGTGTGGTGGGTCTAGGCAATGGTGAGTGCATCCTAGAGAGAGGGGCAGTTCTGCCATCCTTTAAGGAGACAGTGGCCTGCTCTCTCCTCAAGAAGCATCCCTAGACCCAATTGTTTTGGACAAAATTTTAGGGGAAGTTGTTGAGAAGATGGTTGCCTTGCAGCTTTAGATGGCCCTGTATGAAACAGATTATATGGACCCCTTCCAATTAGGTTTCAGGATAGGGTATGGGACTGAAACAGCATTGGCTGCATTTGTGGATGATCTCTGGAGAGAGCGGGATGGGGGTAGTGTGTCTCTCCTAGCTCTGTTTGATATTTCAGCAGCCTTTGATACCAATAACCATAGTATCCTTCTGGACCAGCTCTCAGAGTTAGGAATTGGGAGAACTGTGTTATGCTGCTTCTCCTCCTTCCTCTGGAGTTGGTTCCAGTCAGTGTTAATGGTGGGGTGTGGGAATGCCTCACAACTCCTCTTGGGTGGGGTGCCTCAGAGATCAGCTGTTTCCCTACTCTTGTTTAACATCTACATGAAGCTGCTGGGTGAGGTCATTTAACAGCATGAGGTGCAGTATCATCAATACACTGATGATATCCAGCTCTGTATCTCTGCCACTGCCCAACCAAGTGATGCTGTGCAAGTTCTGTCTCAGTGCCTTGAGGCTGTGGGATCTGGATGAAGAAGAAGAGGATTCAGCTCAACCACAGCAAGATGGAATGGCTTTGGGTTTTAGGGCCTCCTGGATCAGGTGATTCTATGTCTTTAATTCTACCTCAGACAGTACAAGTGCACAATTTGGGTCCTTGAAGAGCAGGTGACAGCTGTAGCCAGAGACTTTTACACAGCTCTGTGTTGTGCACCAATTGTGTCCCTTCCTGGATCAGGAAGCCCTGCACATGGTCACTCATTCTTTGGTCACCTTCCAAGTGGATTACCGCAATGCATGGTAGATAGGGCTGACCTTGAAGAACATTCAGAAGCTTCACTTGGTCCAGAAGGCAGCTGCATGGGCAATTCTGGGTGTGTCTCATTATGTCCATGTTACTCCTTTGCTCCCTGACCTGCCCTGGCTCCCAATTTGCTTCTAGGTACAATTCAAGATGTTATAAAGCTCTACATGGCATGGAGCCAGAGTATTTATATATTTGGGCTTTTTTTAGTTGTAGGAAAGTAATATTGTACTGTATCTGGGTTGCAAAAATGAAGACAACTATTTGATGGCAGCAAAGCATTAAAATTTTATGCTTTTTTTTTTAGCAACATTGCTCTGTTATTCTCCTCTAGGGGTTCTGTAAGACTAAACTGCAGTTCAAGGTTCATTGATCAAACAATATTATACAGATTTAATAAATAAGTACTGTGAAAACTGTACTGATAGTCATAATATTTCACATTTTATTAATACAGAATAAAATTTGAGTACAATGGGTAATGGGTATGTTTTATTTTACTGAATGTTACTGCATTGTTCCCACTCAATTTTCAGTCCACAGTCCCTTCAAACCATTTGAATATTGGTCATGCGGTCATGTTCATTACTCTACCTTGTGACCACTAAGTGTATGCTCGTCACCATAAGCCAATCAGTGTTTGACTGATAGGAGGATGAGAAATCATCATTCAGTTAATGCCCTGCCCTCAAGGTACTGCAGCTCTTAAAAAAATATGTTGACATTGCTATTTTAAACTGGTGACTTTGCATAAATACAGTATATAGGTCTAGAAATGCTGCTGGAGCAACACAAAGATACCCTTTAGAAGGGCTCTTACTCTGTTCTAGTCTGGTTTAATCTTATTTATTACTCATAGCAAATATGGTGGGTTAATTGTGTGTGTGTATAAATACATATAACTTGTACAAAAGTGTCCAACTGTAAAATGCACACTTTCAGATTTGATGAAGTTTCTTATAAATTATTGAAGTTGACGTACATTTTTTCTATGTAAAAACTAAAGAGAGAATCTTTTATGAAAAACTTTGAAGTTGCTAGAGAGATTCTTAGAAAGCAGTTCACTTAAAATGTTTATGCATTTATACACACAGACATGCAAACAGCTCTTATGGTTAATTCTTGCCAGATTACTGTGGTTTCAGGAGGCATTTTGCATATCTGTTACTGTATTTATCTAAAATAAGAATAAAACTGGAAAGCTGTGATTTCATCAATATGAAGAGTTTTGTTTGATGGTTGCACAATATGTTTCCCCTTTTTCTAAGATTCCAAAGGCTAAGTAGCACATTTTTAGTATATTGCTATGTACAAAGGATTTTATTTGCCTGGAACTGCACTTAAATCCCAATGAAGCTATTTAAAAAGAAAAGAAAAGAAAAGAAAAGAAAAGCAGCACAAGTTATTTTATTTTATTTCCTGAAACCAAAACATAAATCAACCATGAAATAAAAATGAAGAGAAATGGCCAATAACTTAAAAGCAGCTGCAAAGCTTCTATTTTAAATTCCAGGTCCCCAGTTTAATCCTTTACAACTCCAGGTAGGACTGAAAAGACACTTGTCTGAAATCCTAAAGAGTCACTAATCCTATTTACAAAACTGGAGTGTTTGCCATCTTATAATGTAGGGTCCTGATTCATATGGAAACCACAGAAACTTGCAACCCAGACACCAAGTCTTTTTTCCTATGAGCAGAAGTCAGTGTGATTTGAACGATGCTAGCAAGTGTTGGGGAGGTGCTTTATCAGACCACTTACATAGTGAGTCATCCTTTTTTTTTTTTTAATAACATTGGAAAAATGATTCTGCTGGTCAACTTCTAGGCAACTGAAAGTTAAGGGAGCCAATTATATGCCTTGATATTAAAGCAGTTTCATATTTTCTGTGACAAAACAAAATCAATCAAGGGAGAGGAAGACAGTGAGATGCCCTTAACCATCACCTTGTTAGAGAATAGAATCCCCTGAGATTAGTATGAGTTTCATCTGAGTAAGTGTTCTCAGGACTGCACTGTAAATGACTGTAAAGGAAATCCAAAGTGCTGACTGAAAGTACAATTGCTTAGAAGCAAAGTATATGAAGGGGGATTGCTGATTCAGAGGCAGTCAGATGCAGCCTCCCCAACCCAGATGCTCTCTCGAAGTTTAGACTCCAGTTCTCAGAATTCTCAGTAACGGCTGCATGAGCTGAGTAATTCTGGGAGTTGAAGACCTTAGATCTGGAGGACCCGCAAGTTGAGGAAGCCAGATCAAGTGGCAGAATAGTGGACAAAGGGTTACAGCGGCAGGCTCCACTTCTCATATCTATCCAATCTGGATGGGAACATCTGTGTGCAGAGATCAGGAAGTGTGACTTGATCTAGACTTTCCATGAAAGTTCTTTTGGGGATCCTGTTATTGGGAAACAGTGTTAAAAGAAAACACAGACACTTTGCCAGACTACATGGCTCAGATTTTTCTTCAGCAGGGAAAAATCAAGGACTGTTTCAGTTTAGTTCATATAAGCAAACCTAACCTAACCTAAACACTTTGCTTCCAATAGTACCTTTTGCTATAGTATGGAAAAAATTTCTGCATATGTCATCTGTACGCTGCGATTAATCTTGTTACAATTATTACCACATGCTGTGTGAGGAAATCTCAGCAGAATTTGTTTGCCTCAAGAAGTAAAGAACGCAGAAATGCAGGTGATTCGTGGTGGAATTCTTGGTGTTCCTTTTCAACATTTCTAAACATGTATAAACGTTCAGAAAATCGGTTTGAATTGAGAGTAAGTGGGCTTCTGCTTAGTCCTCATGAATAAGCTATGTATACAGACATAGGCACCTATTATAAACGACAGTGATTAAAGCGTGAAATGAGCATCATGGCATAACAGCACCCACTTCTTTGGGATATAAGATAGTTTCTTTAATACTTGTAATGCTTCTGAGCTTCTGGTACTCAGGGACTTGAAATGGGTGGGGCCCACACCCTACGACAGCCTTTCTCAACCTTCTGACCTTGAAGGGACCCTTGAAATATTTTTCAGGCCTTGGGAACCCCTGCACATTCAGGCTCCAATGTACGCCAGAACTTAAAAAGTTACATTTGTTTCATGTGTAGGCCTGTATATATGCATTAACACTGTTCTTAAACTAAAAATAAAGAATGAAACTTAACTCTTTAATGTGAAGTTGCCTGCGTTTGAAATAGTTTTTTTAAAATAAATCATGATCTCCCAGGGAACTCTTAGTGACCTGTTGTGGAACCCTAGGGTTCCACGGAACCCTGGATGAGAAACCCTGCCCTATGAGAAAGGAGTGACATTCCCATCTATTATTCCATATGTTTGTTTGCTTTCTGAGCCAAACATTCAAAATGGCCATTGTGGTTTCCACCAATAAAGAAAATGAAGAATTTCCTAATAAGAGAAAGACAAAGGGGGCCAAAAAGAAAAAGAAAAAGAAAAAAGAAAAAGGAAAGGATCATTGCACTTGGAAACTATATTGTGATTTACACTTTTGTGGATTAGAGCCCAGATAAACACTGAGAGGTTAATTAGCAAATCTATTGACAAGCAGTGGCCATTTTAGAAGCTCTGCAAATGAAATAGATTGTAGGATGCTTGTAAAGAATGGAAGTCTCTCTGCCTGTGGTGGAGAAAGCTCTTTGTCAGAATGTAATGCAAATGTACATTGTACCTCTTGGAGCAACAGCGTGGACCAAAATCTATTTATGATTAAGCCTTTTTAGGAAAAGCACTTAGCAATGAATTTAGAGGCTTGAAGGAAGAAGGGCTTGAATGGAATAATGTGAAAGGATTATATACAATAAAGCAGTATTATCTCTTCTGGTTTCCAATGAACATAAAAAATAATAAAAAAGGGTTTGCATTGAATTGCTAATTTATTCAATAAGATTGGGAAATAGCACATGAAGTGTATTAGAATTGGCCAATGTTCCCTGATTCTCCTGTAATTTACCCTCCAGATGTTTTCACAGACAGTTTTCACCAGCAGAGACACAGTGTTGGCTGAGACAGAAGGTACAAGATTTTGGAACACTGGCCTAAAACTTGTTTGAATGGTTGAAATGCTTTGTTAATGCTTTCTAAATGTTTTGTCTATGCTTGCCCAACAAAGAATGACTGGCAGCTTTCAAGCCTGCAGACCAATCCCTCAATTTCCATTCTCATTCATTTAAGCATGAATCAAGTAAACAAAACAGTTGCTTGATGAAAGTAACCAGCTGAGGGATCCACTTCTCTGTCATCTACTTGGATATGTGGTTACTCATCTAAAAGTGATGGGTTTATGTCTATGTGGAAGAGGAAGTTAGAGAAACTTCTAGAAGCAGCCAACTCTTTCTAATGTATGAACAGCTCAGTAGACTGAAATAAGATTATGTTGTAATGGTGAGAAATGTAAGGTTCTGTATTTAGGCAAGAAAAACCAGATGCACAGGTACAAGATAGAGGCAGTAGTACTTACAGGAAGGATCTCGGTGTCTTAGTAAACATCAGATTAAGCATGAGCCAGCAATGTGCCCAGCTGCCAAAAGACCCAACACATTTTTGGGCTGCATCAATGGAGGTACAGTGTCAAGATTATGGGAAGTGATAGCTTCTGCTTTATGTCATGCTGATCAGATCACATCTGGAATACTGTGTCCAGTTCTGATTGCCACAATTGAAAACGGATGCCAAAGAATTGGAAAGAGTGCACAGAGGGGATGGTAAGGGGCTTTGAGGCAAAATCCTTTGAAGAGTGGTTAAAGGAACTTGGTATGTTTAGCCTCAAGTTGAAAAGGCTAAGGAGTGACATGATAGCAATCTTCCAATACATGAAGGGATGTCACAGGGAAAAGGGCATGGATATATTTTCCAGAGCACCTGAGGCTAAGGTGAGAACCAGCTTTATAATGAGAGATCCAAACTCAAAATAAAGAGGAATTTCCTGATTGTGTGAAACAGCCTGCCTCCAGAAGTTGTGGATGCTCCATCACTAGAAGTTTTCAAGAGAAGATTGGACAGCCGCTTGTCTGGGATGGTATGTGGATCCCTGCACTGGGCAAGGGGTTGGACTAGAAGACCTCCAAGGTCCCTTCCAACCCTATGATTCTAAGATTCTAGCATTATACTACAAATAATCCCCCTAGCAATAATCAGGACAACAATGATTTTTAGTTTTAATATGGTATTGGGATGACATGTAACTCCTGGGCCAGGGGACTTTGACTGGAAAGTAAGATTTTATTGGTTGTGGGCTGGGTTGATAGAAAGCTGGAAAAAGACTGAAAGAGACTGAGAGATCAAACAGCACTACCAAATTCTAGATGAAGGGAAAGCAAGAAGGACAGTGCCTTCATAGTGACAGTGGTTATAGTTGAAAAACCAAAGATTTGGAGGACAGAGGAAAGGAAGAAAATTAAGAAGAGGAAAGAAGATCGTGGGAGAAGTTATGGATCTGTGGCAACTGATAGATGGTAAAGAACTAGATGAATCTTCTAGATTGAAAGAGGAGATGGAGAAAGTCAACAGTAGGCCTCCGTGTGACAAGAAAGGTTTTGCTTCTGTGAAAAGGACTTACATTGGAGAACTGAAGGCAATGTCACTTTAGCAGAAGAGAGACATTGGCTGGCGGGCAGGCAGAGATGCTGTTTGGATAAGTAATGGATGAGGGAGAGAGCAGTGGTGAAGACCCTCCTAGGTTTCAGAGCCTGCAGCAGCTGCAATACCAAGGAAGGGAAAAAGGGTTTGACGATGATTGTCAGAAATAACTTACCTGTGACCAGCAGCCCTGCTCTGGAGCTGACAGAGTATGAAAATATATACATCAGGTTGGTCTGTAGGGACAGGCTCATGATCCTGCTCATGTACCACCTGCCCTGCTGCCTGGCTGGATTCCTACCTGAGTTCTTGACTTTGCTGCAGAGCTGGTGCTGTGGGACTTTAATTTCCTCAACCAAAGGGTGTGGTATGGCATTGCTCAGGATTTCATGACAGTTATGATCCTGTCTCAAGTAATCTTAGGCCCAGTTCTGAACACATGCTAGATTTCATTTTTGCTTTTGATTGATCTGAGACCACTGGTTTAATTCATTGGCATGGTTATATCACCTCCTGACCTAGATGGGATGTGTTACCATCTGAAACCTCCCCAGGGCAGATGGCAGATTAGGATGGTCTTCCCCAAGGACTTTAGAGAGCTGGATGGCTTCCAGCAGCTGCCTAGATATTTTCCTAATAATCTTGCAGGCAGTTCCACTGAATGCCTGATCAAAAGGTGGGAGCAGGAGGTGATCAGGGTACTTGATGAGATTGTTCCCAAACAGCTTCTCCCTATTTGTAGATCCTCCTGTTGTGTTCTTTGGTTTTTCATGGAGCTATGGGGGAAGCAACAGAAAAGATGCCTGAAGCATTGGTGGAGAAAGAGTAAAAGTGATTTTGAATGACCGTGGATAAGAGCTCATGTGCAAGCCTATCACTGTATTGGTAAGAATGGTGAAGTATTCATATTTTTTGGTCTTAACTGCACCAGTGAGTTTCCATCCAGAGACCCTGTTTAGGATTACTAGGTCTCTGCTGAGGGGGGATAAGTGAGAAGATCGTGGTCTGCTTGCTGTGACTTGTTTGTGCAATACTTTGCAATAAAGTGGAAATGCAAACTTCTCTTAAAAATAGTAAAGATTTATGTATTTACCTTTAGGAGGTAACCTCAGATGGAAAGCAGAATAGAAACCATATATTAACAATTTTGAGCCAAAGAAACATTTTTTCTCCTTATTCATATTTCATCTGACAGCTAAACAGCTTAGGTTAGAAAGGCTAAAATATGAAAGGAATGTATGCTTTCGGGATAAGCTAAAAGCAACAGAAAGAGCTTTTTTGGCACTGTTAGTAATGCAAGGAAGGAAAAGGAAGATATGGATCTGGTCCTAAGAGAAGATGATAGGACAGTACCAGGTGACAGGGAGCAGGCTGAACTTCCTACTTTACTTTGGTCTTCTCCCAGATGGGAACTGTGTTAAAATGGATTTCAGCAGAACAATTGACTAACCAAAGGAATGGCAACTTACAATGGTAAGTAAAGAGATGGTTAGAGACAATTTGGTTACTATGACTGAGATTAAATTTTCACAATCAGATCAGTTACATCCGAGAGTCTTGAGGGAACTTGCAGATGTCATCCTGGAGGGCCTTTCTGTGAACTTTGAGAAATTATGGAGGATAGGCATAGTGCCACAGGATTAGAGAAAGGCAAATGTTGTTGCTGTCTTAAAAAAAAGGGAGGGGGGTGGATGGGAAGAACTAGGAAACTACAATCTGGTCAGCTGGATGCAGATATTTGTCTTAACTCTGGAACAGATGATGAAACATTACGTTAATGAGCATCCAGAAAAGACTGCAATGCTTGGAAGAAGCCAGAATAGGTTTATCAAGAAAAAACCATGCAAAACCATCCTGATCCTTTTTTGTCAGAGTGACCAATTTAGTTGAATATATGGCTGTACTATACCTTGACTTCACCAAAGAATCCAGGGAATTGTCCTGTAGAGAAAATGGCAAAATATAGGGTGGATTATACTATCATTAGTCCGTTGAATAATCATACCTAACAAGAATCACTGGGAGTTTGGCAATATTTGTCCCCCAATGGGAGGAGATGGGCGGGGACAAATTAGATAAATAATTAAATAAAATAACTATATTAATATTAATAACAATAATAATAATCAGCTGGATGGAAGTATTCAGTGTATTGCAGGGTTCCAGAGGCCCAGTGCTATTTGACCCAACTATGACATGGATGATGCGTTAGAAAACGTGATTATTAAATTTGCAGATAATACCAAGTTAGTAAGGATAGCAAACACCCTAGAGGATGATATCAAGATTAAGGAGGATTTTGACAACCTGGTACAATGGATAATCATACCCAACAAAATGACTTGCAAATGGACAAACGCAAAGGCCTACATTTGGATAGAAAAATCAATGGCAGGATTGAAGTGGGGAGGAACCATACCGGAGTAGTGAATTTCTGCCCTGGGAAAAGATCTCTACAATCCCTTTAAACTCTTATATTCTATGATGCAATGGTAGTTTTGACCATTTTGTTTTCAAGAGGATATTTGCAAAAGCAAGCAGTCTTGAAATAGCAATGTCCAACCACCGTATTCTGATTGTGAGTTCCGCCTACTTTCTCCAGGGCTTTTCTTGTATCAATTCACAAACCTGGAGAAGCAGGAACAGATAGCAGACTCACCAATTTTCTGCTGCTGCAATCTTTTCAGCTAAGGGTGTAGTATGGTTGTCTTGGATTATAAATTCTAATACTTATAGTGGGAAATGAATCTACTTTCATCAACGGAAAATCTTCTTAGCAAAGTGAAACATATTATTTAAACCTTTGAAAAAAAAATAGAACTTATCTGTTTTGTCAAAATAAGTCTAGATCTTAAAATGCAATTTTAAGATCTAGACTTAATTTAATTAATGTTTTTCTAATTGAGGATTCTTACTATATTGGATACTTTTGTTAATTATCAACCATTGATCCAATTTCATTAACAGTTAAAATTACTGTTTATGTAGTATTGATCTACTGTTGGTAATGAAGATATCAAAGTGGTGGATAGGATCAACCATCAACAGTAAAGGTACAAGGAGTCAAGAAATAGACTGTAGACTAGCACTTGGTACAGCAGCCATGAAGGCCTTGGAAAAGATTTTCAAATGCTGTGATGTGTCTATACCTACAAAGATCAGAATCATGCAAGCCATGGTATTCCCTGTGACACTCCATGGAAGTGAAAGTTGAACTTTGAAGAAACAGGATAGGAAGAGTATTAACGCTTTTGAACTTTGGTGTTGGAGAAGACTCCTGAGAATACTGTGAAACAGCCAAGAAAACAAACCAGTGGATCATCGAACAAATCAACCCAGAGTTCTCACTCAAGGCACAAATGACCATACTCAAATTATCAGACACATTATGTGAAGATCTAGCTCTCCGGAGAAAGCTCTAATTCTCTGAAAGGTGGAAGGAAAGAGAAGAAGAAGATGACCAGCAGCAAGATGGATAGACTTAGTTACAGTAGCAATAAGTGCACTATTGGAAGGTCTGGAAGACCAAGTTAGGGACAGATCATCATGGAGAAAATCTATCTGTGTGGTTGCAAAAGTTGACCATAACCTGACGGCATGTAATCAATCAATCAATCTAATGCTATTTTGAAAATTCTTGTTCAGTTTTACATAGTGTGTAAATATCTTTTCATCTCTTTCTGATTGTGCTATGAAATCTCTTTTAACAATAAAGAGAGAGAAAACAAGAAAACATAGGTTTAATATCACTGTCCAGCTGAGGAATGCTGGGAATTGTAGCTCCAGTTCATGTACTGGCAGGAGAGATAGATACTTGGGAGCTATACATCCTTTCCAGAAATGAGTTCAATGGACCAAAGTGAAGACGGGATTGCTGGGAGTCACTGTTTTGAGCAGCCATAAAATGTTTTCTGAGCATTTGGGTGGAGCGTTGCAAAAAAAATAAATAATCAAAAGCCTTTCAGGAAAACCTTATGGAAATTCATGCATCCTTAACACAGGATGTGTGTTGTATGTTAAATGAGCATTGGAACAGATATTCTAGAGCAGTGTTTCTCAACCTCAGCAATTTTAAGATGTGTGGACGTCAACACCCAGAATGCTGGCTGGGGAATTCTGAGAGTTGACATCCAAATATCTTAAAGTTTCTGAAAAACTGCTGTATGCCAATCTTCCCCAGTGTCTTCCTCTACACCCTGGATTAGAATTATAGGCATTGTAGCTGGTTTATATCAATGACTAAAATTAACATTGTGTAAACGGCTTTTAAAAAGTAAGTTGCAGATGTCGATTGATAATCTTGGGTTAGAGTAGAGGGGGCTTTAATCTCTTGTTGATATTGTGGTTCTAATTTGGATTGGGTCGTGCAACATGGTGTGTGTGCTGTTATGGGGGAGCTTCCACTAGGACAAATGGGAGCTTTATTTTCAATGGAAACAGCAAATACTGAAGATCCAGATTAAACTATAGCAGGTGGTGCAAAAGACTAAATACATCTCCCCATGCCATGATCTTTGTCCAGATTGGAACCATACCTGCAAGGAAAAGGGGGAGGGAAAGGAGAAGGAGAAGGAGCTATTTGCACAATTAGCAATTGTGCAAATATTCTTTCCAATTTGAAAATATTATCCTTGAACTAAAAAGAGACAATAATCCTGAGGTACTTAAAGAATGTTGATTCAATATATTAGCTCCCAATTTCATTAATTTGTATTACAGTACTATCTCATTTTGGATAGTACGTATATTGCTTCCAGTGCTTTGAGAAATATTTCTTATCAAAGTTCTCCACCTGGTGGATATTGTTTGCAATTAACACTGAATCTTTAAGAAACTACATGTAAGATGTGCACACACTGCTAAAAGTGAACTAAAGTGCCCTCTAGACATGTTGTATCAGAACTCCGGATTTACTAGTCACCGTAGCTTAGATATGACTGTTTACACAGATTTTATGGATTGAAATTTAGAATAATTCAAATAAATAAATATTATCAATATTTAAATACAAACATTTAAATATTTAAATATACAATCAAATATTAAAATAAAAATAAGGTTTTCTTTCTTTCTTTTTTTTTCAAAATTCTCCTTGATTCACCAAACTGACATCCACAAGATAATAGGAACAGGACATGATGTTTGATTCCCAGAACTATAATTCATGTCACTGTAAATAGGAGATAGAAAATTCTTTCTGAGTTTGTAAGATGTAACCCTTTTAATTTCATTGGATCAGTGGGATCACATCTTCAAGTAAATGCAATACCTAGTTTTATTCATTTCTCACAATGAAAAGAAAAACCCCTGAATGATGGAATGTGAAAGATCCAGCAGTGAAACAGATACAGAGTCCTTTCTATATTTGGAATAAGTTCTGACTCATTTCTGATATTATTCTGAATTCCAAATAATAATTTAAGGTTATAAAGATATGGAAATTGTAGGCTAAAATTTATGGTGAAATGCTGAAGGAGATAACCTATATAGATGCATCCTGGATGTAATTATGATTTTATACTTTATCCTCATTTATTTCTTTGTTTACTATGAAGCCTCATCCAGATTACCATTGATGTAGGAGGTTTTAAGAGCTTCAGTGACTGTCAGAAATAAGAATTTCCACCATGGTAGGATCACAGGAATGCTACAGCAAATTGCAAGACGTATAAAATGTTGCTATTGTTGTGGGTGATTGAAATGCAGACCTCAGAGATATACAGGAACACAGAAATTGCAGGGATATTTGAAAATCATAAATCCTGGAGGAATTTTGAAAAATTGTAAGGCTGCAAATGTAGATGGTGAAACTGGAGAAGTCTTAAAATATGGTAATTGACACTTACAGTGGTTGTGCAATTTGTTTAAAGTGTGTGTTAAGACTGCATCTATGCCTGACAAGTAGAAGAATGAAAAGAGAAAAATTAAGAAGAGTGAGTGCAAAAATCACATAGAGGTTAATTCGCTAATTGTACCTGAAAAGCTGTTGGCAGGATCAAAAAAATCTGAGAGACAAAATGAACAACATTTGAGAAGTACAGTGAAGCTCTGTGTTGGGCTGGGAATGTGCAGGCCAGATTTTTGCTTTTCAACAGGTCAGTATGTATGAATGAATGTATGAAAAAAATGTGTTATCTGTTGATTTACAAAAAAGCATATGATTCTGGAATGGTCTTTATGAATATGGAACTGAAGGTTTGTTGCTAAATGCAATAAGAGTAATATACGACAGATGTGAAGCATGCATGACATAAATGGAGTGTTTACCAGATGGTTCACATTGACAACATTGAGACAAGGATGTGTGATGTTCCTTTGGTTGTTTAATGTTTTTACAGATACATGTTTAAGTGGCGCTTGTGGTATGCAGATGATGCCACACTGTTGGCTGACTGAGAACCCAAAAGATTTGCAGCAAATATTATAGACTGTGGCAATAAAAAAAATGCATCTGAAAATTAACGTATCAAAAAGAAATGATTTCAAGTTGTAAATGGAAAAAACATTAGAGCAAGTAGATAAGTTTTCCAGATCTTTTTCAGAAGAGTGAGTGTGTGGCACAGGGATTCTACTAGTTGCTCTGTAGCTGATTTGTTGAGAGAACACAACCAGGGGAGTGTCTCTGCTTATGCGGCTTTTGATACTATCAACTATAGTATCTATCTGGGTCACATTAGGAAGTTGGGGCCAAAGCTTTGTTATGGTTCTGCTCCTAATGTAATGGCAGGTCCCAGATGATAATTTTGGAGGATTACGATGGAGCCTGCTCTATGGTCAAGCCTTGGTTGACCACAGAGGTAAGCCAAGGTATAGTTAATAGTGTTGGTGTAAACTCTCTCTCTATTGTCCCATATCAATGCTACATGGCATATCGGGCAGTAAAGGTTCTCCAACTCTTTCGGTCTTGGGTGAGTGCTTCGGTGTAAACTAGATTTAGTTAAATTTCCTTTTCTGCAATCACCTCCCTCCAATTTCTTTTGCTAACTCTTACTCTTTTTCTTTACTTTGCATAACATTGCGTATCCCAAAACGGGAATAGAATAATTAATATGTATGCATGTTCATAAGAAAGCAAGCTTTCTATCTTATAACCTTGAAAATTAACAACTTGCACAAATATTCAAGCCAATCTGAATTATGAAGTTCATTACATTGTATTTGCTGTTGAGCAAATACAACAAAAACAACAGATTCGGTTTAACATTGGTTCTATTAAAGCAGTATCATTTTTCAAAACAGCAGGTAAACAGATTGAAATCCTCAGTTGTATGATGGAGTCTGTGGTAGGTTAATTCATTTAATAAGCAACCTAGACTTTTAAGTAAAACTTCAATAAATATACTTATCCCAGCAGTATCTTAGCATAAATATAGGAAATTGCTTAACACTGATCTTTGATCTAACACAGTATTGTCTACTTTTACAAATAGGTTTTTTAAAGATATTACAGCTTTTCCCCATAATATTGTTTAAGGTGGATATGATAGACAATAAAAGCAGGGCATTCTGAACTCAAGATAAGCTCATTTTGTACTGAAATGCCATATATAATTTTAATGAGTATTACAGGAAGTTTCTGTACATGTAAACACTGAATGCATGCTAAAATTTCATCCGTATTAAACAAAACTAGGAGACCTGTTGTAAAGAAATTTCCATGCTTTTTTTTACAAAGTCTTACATATTCTAAGGTTCTGTTTGATACAGTTATCAATGTATTTCTACATTATATCTCATGAGACCCTCACATTATGGATGAAAATTTTGCATGTGTCTTACCTTTTTGTGTTTGTAATAATACAGGCAACCATCATGCTTTAATACAAACCACCTCTTTCTCCAGCCCTTCAGGATCCCAGCATGGGTCCGTTTGTGGAGGTATCCTTGACATGTTGGATGAGGGATGTTGGGGCAACGACTGATATCAGAACCCACCAATAAGTTCAAGATATCAGGACCTGAAATATTTTATTATATAATACCAAATCAAAAAGAAGATCACTCTTCTACTCCACATAATAGAAATAATAAAACAGAAGATGTATGCTAAATCTTTTCTGCTTGATGTCGAGAAAATATCTTGTCCAAACGGACTTATTGAATTCTATTAGTATAAAATTATAATTGCCTTTGAAAAATCTTATATTTATTAGAAAAATGGCTACCTGCAACCCTACTGGCACTGATATCTTATGCACAGCAAGCCACTATTCATTGAAAAGGTATAGAAAACCACACAATATGAAACAACTGAAACAAGCTTAGCTAGTGATACTTATAACATTCACTATAATGAAACAGCAAACTGAGACTGTTACATAGAAAATTTCATATTTCTCTGTTCTTGTCCTTCAACCTTTTATTGCTGTTGCTGCATTATTTATATTAATGTTTCCTATAGATCCAACCTAAATAATGTGCCTCAAAGCATTCCTCTGGCTTGGAATCATTCTGTATGGTTCTTCTCTAATGACGGCAGCAACCCTGAACTTTGGGTAATATAAATGACAGGTTGATATTAAATATGAATGTCCATTCATATAATGATAAAGAAAGAAAACATTTATATTTAACACAGATTTAAGATGTATAAACTACAATAAATCTCACTTACCCACCTCTGATATTTTTCCCCAGATGACTCATTTACAGTGTGTGCGTGCGTGCGTGCGTATATGTGTGTGTGTGTATATATATATATATATATATATATTCATATTCATATTCATATTCATAAAATGGGGAAAAAATTGCATGCCAGAAAATTTCAGCCGGAAATGTGAGAACTTATCTCCAGTCAGACTTTTCATGCATATCTCGTTCCTCCATCTACAAATCACTGACTTGTGCAAAAGGTGTGAAAAACAAATGGAATTCCAATCAACAAAATGCTATTGAAAGTATTACAGAATAAATTTGGAAAACCCTTACTTTTAAAGGTGAAAAAAAATGAAAGAGAATAAAATGTTGCATATTCTTTGAAAAATATTCTTTTAGAAAATGCTGTAATGGTTGCTTGTTAATCCTTCCTTTGTTAAGAACTTTGCTGGAATATAGCCTGGAACTATCAAATTATGTTAGTTAATATTTTGGAAATACTAGGGATATCTCTGGTTTTTTAATGATGAGCTTATTAGAATTTGGTAAAAATGCCAGCTCTCCAGCTGGGAACATACGGGAGTTGTGAGATAGGCTATACTCATGTGGCAGACAGGAGTATGAAACAGTAAGGGATGGAAGTTTGAGCTTTTGGAAAAAATAGAGGTGTAGACAACTCTCTTTTATATTGGGGAAAAGCATGAACAGATTAAGGGGTTATGTGTCATAGAGACCTCACTGATTCACATACCATCCCTAGTCTCTACTAACTGACAATCCAGCCCTAGTATGAAAATGCCATTATGCTGAAGTACAGTCTGTGCTCTGTCTTGATTGGTTCAGGTATATGTTGAAGTAGAGAGGCAGAGATTGTGTTAGGTACATGATGAAGTAGAGAGAGGTTTTGACAGGATTTCAAGATTCTGGTATAGTACCTAGACTGTATGAACCATACCCAAAGCATGAAAGTACTTTCCAAGACTCCTAGCAACTCTTGTTGACTAACCTTGCCTAACATGAAGAGCTGACAAATGAGGACTATCAGATGGTTAGAGATGAAGCAAGGAGTGGAGACAGACAAGAGGCAGCAGTAGGTATTTGACATCGCCTTTTTCTTTCTGACACAAGGGCATCCATGGGGGGAGATCAAAGAAATCAAGATGGCTACCATCTTTACTTTTTTCACCCCTCTGTGGATCTCCTGGTGGACACCCTCTCTCTCTCTCTCCCCCAAGCACCAGGCTGAAAGGACAGGGCAGTCAGTTCTTCCCAGATATTAAAATTGACTTCTTGCATAGTGCTTTTGAAATTATGTTGATAAGCCAGGTGGAATCAGGCAACCATTCAATTTAAATTATAATTACTACAATTAAAGGTGCCTATATACAGCATTTGTTAACATTTACATTTCCCCCCTCAGATGAGTGTCCTTTGCTTTTTTTATTCCAAATATGTCTCTCCTCCTCCTCCTTTTGATTTATGTTATCTGCTATATTCCCTAAGTGCTTTATTTGAGTTGATATCTCTAATAAATTTATTTAGAAGGTCAGAAAAGAGGAAAATGCAGTGAATTGACATGAACAAGAATGGCATGTTTGGTTAAAGGCTGGCTTTGTTTAGGAAAGGACCTTTAGTGGGTAACTAAACAATCCACGACCCATTGGGTCATCCTTTCAGAGATATTTTCTTACCTAAACAGAGAAACAGAATGACCACAAGCAGGTAAAAAAGCAGTGGGAATGGGAGCGACTTCCGACTTCCTGCCAGATTCCTGATTGACTTTCCTTGTGGGAAGCTGGCAGGGAGTGTTGGAAATCACTCCTCCTCCTCCTTGGCTGACCCCTGGAACTGCCTCTACTTTGCTGGGGGGAGGGAGAACAAAGGAAGCCATGGACTGAGAGGAAAACTGCACCCCAGCTCCCCATGCTGGCATGTCCCCAAGGGCCCCCTCCTTCCAGGGAGGAAGAAGGCTTACCTAGGGCTGCCAGTGCCCCCCAGCCAGCCCTACCTCATCAGCAGACATCTAAGTCATTCCCTCATCCTTCCCTCACTGCCCACTGCTTTAAGAGATTTCAAATTTCGGCCTCAGCTCCAAAGCAGCCAATTGCCACTCGCCTGTTGGGCCTTACTGCCAGCTGATTGGGCACAGGGGCCAGAAGGAGATGCGAAAGAGGACAGGGATATCTCCCTTCCATCTTCCTTTGTACCACACAACCTACAGGTTTCTTGGAAGTGTAGTTGGAAGGTGTGGTGGTGCTGAAGCGGCCAGAACTTTGCCAAATTTCAATCCCACAGGAGTAATGAGTCCTGGATTTTGGATGCATTCTGTAAATTAGCCAATTTGAGGTTCCTTGGTTCAAAAACTGTCGCCCTATGATGCACCGTTTCACCCAATTGAAGCTTACAAACAGACACAAGAGTTTTAGTAGTATATAGGTGGAGCTAGTAATTTAATGTTTACTGCCAACAGAAATATTTGCTTTTGTATTCAATTATTTATATGGAACATTATTTTGTTGGGCTTTCCCAACAGCACATGACAGAAAGTGAAAAATGTTGGATAGTGGGTCAAATACTTGAAGGGGTGCTTCACAAAGTGGGTTGGCATGACTGAAGCCCCTCTCCTCAAAAATTGAGGTAGCTTCATCCTGTATATGGCTGCTTTGAGGGGTTTTCCATGTCATCTCCTAGAAGTGCCTGCACAGCTACTTCATTTTGCCAGGATTTTCAGTAGAAGAGTTGTCTACACAAGTACAAGTGTGTGCTGACAACCTGAGAGAAATCTTCAAACCAGCCTTCCAGAAGATCCAGCTGTTAGATGTGTGATGCTCAGCTGCTTTGGTGCTTGACGCATTTTATGAAGGGCCCCCTTGAATATTTTGCACAGCCTAATAGATATTTTTAATACAAAATATTAATGCCTAATTAAAAAATGACAATTGAGGTACATGTTTGAATATTTCTAAGAGTTTCTCTAAGCCTCTCTAAATATACTTTGAGTGTTCTGTGACTGTCATGTGGAAATTATTCTTTTAAACGAAACCCTGCCATGTCTGCAGTGTGTGTGTGTGTGGGGAGGGGGTCTGACCAAAATAGCATTGTGCTGTCACAATGCACACACAGAGCTTCTGGCCAAATGCTGCTTTCTTTATAAAAGGAGCAGGAGCCTGAGGACAGCCTTGACAGAATCTCAGAGTTCTTATTTAAAATGATTTCTGAATAAGGATGCATTCTTTTATTTAAAAAACCCCCTAAGACTTCTTTAACATTCAGGTTTGGGGAACAAGAGCAGAGAATTCTCAAACCTTCTCTTAATAAATAGAGAAGGAATTCTAGTTTTTCTAATGAAAGAGTGTGAACTCCATCTCTACAATTACAAATCTGGCATATCCTAAAATAAATTTGTCAGTATCTTGAGAAATCAGTTGTATTTGTTAAACATTTTTTTATCTCTGTCAAAACAATGTTACTGAGAAGTTAATACCTCATGGGTATAATTAGCCCTCACTCAAGAATACAGTTTGACTTTTAAATATACCTCCTAAAAGAAAATCCATATTAACATGAATGTTATTGTGCTTCTGCCGGTGGAAAAATGCCCTTTTTCTTACTACCAGAAAAAGTTTCTTATACTAAGAGCCAATGCATTAATTCAGCCAACTATGAATTTTCCTCCTGAGAAAATACCAGACATAAATAGTAGATTGATGTCTTGGACACCTTTGTCAAGACTCATCTATCTTTGAGTCATGGGCCCAAGAGCAATATTACTAAATGTGCTCTTTCTGTCTGACATTTGGCCTAGATTTAAGTGATACTGTAGGAAGGTTACAATAGTCATCACTGGCACATACAGAAAAATAGGGTTTGTTTAAAATATAATTCAAGTTTTCTTCTTGGATCACTATTACCATATTATCACATCAGTCTCCATGTGTCTAAACCTGTCCTAATTGTCAAAGTCAGCTATTTCAGGGCATCAGAATGATAACATTCAAAGATAATTTTGTTCTCTCAAGAGTTTGTGTGTGTGTGTGTGTGTGTGTCTGTACACACACACACACACACACATACATACATATACATATAAAGAGAGCGTGCAATTTCAACTTCCATGACAATAGGAATGGCAATTGATCTTTTTTAAAACTCTCTTTGGTATGTTCTTCCTCTGTTGCAATTTTGGGGGAAAAAAAAAACCTCGAAGAAGGAAAAGTTAATGAACTGCTGAGCAAAATTACTTGTATTTAAATACTTAAGGCAATGGTATATCAGAAATAGGTTTGCTAGGGCTATATGAAATTTGGGGATTTGATTCAGATGCATTGAAACTGCTTCCCCCTCCCCCATTTGAAAATAATTATATTGAAAAGCACTGAATTAACATTCCAACTGAACTGAGAATTCAAATAGGGTAAAAGCTAATCTGCATATCCCTGATCTTCCTGTGTTTCTATGGAAAATGTACCTTTCCATTATGAATACCACCATATCTCTCTTAGCTAGAAGCCTAAGAAAGCTGCAGCCTGGTCATCCAATTGCTGGTGTCATTAACCGCATTCTTCACTGAACAGAGCACCCTGGCTCGTCTATGGACAATTCTTATTTATTTTTTATTATTATTATTCAAATTTAATTACCGCCCATCTCCCCCAAAAGAGGGACTCTGGGCAGTTTACAATAAAATCTTATTGTAAAGTTCTTATTTTTACTGTGTCCTAAAATGGTGAGGACTCAGAAAATGGCCTCCTAAGCACTATTTAAAAATTCAGAAACACATTGTGCTGTAATAATTTGGCTATTTGTGGCTTTTGGTTAGGAACTAAGAGCAGGATGCTGCTATATGCTGTGAGAAAGAACCACATGTTCTTTCTCACAGCAAATAGAGAAACCATATTTTGGCAAGCATGGAACTGATCCACAAAGAAGGCATTGCTAGAAAGTGTGTGGTTGGAGAATGTGGATAGGACAGAAATCTTAGAAAAGTAGGAAACCAAAAATGATGCAATGGGACTTCATTTACTATTGTAACAAATAGAGCTTGAAGGCACAGAGTGGAAAGAGCCATGAATGCAATTTCTTCATGGTAGTTTGTTGAGAATATATAAGGCTGAAGAAAAGAATTTTGTGTTGAATTGAAGCAGGTTGCATATATTAGATGTGATTAGTCATATCGCACATAGTAAGAAAAAAAGTGCCTTTGGATGTAACTTAATATTAACCGTACCTTGACCTTGCTGAGGAGTTGCCTGCCAGATATTTATTATTTATGCTGGTATTTGTGGTTGAGTTAGCTGCAAAGTAAAATTTCTTCTCCCTTTCCTCCATTTTTTCTATGTTTGCAAAATGTGCATTTTTTTTCATTGAGGTGAAGATAATGCACCAAATTTGAGTAAGCACAGTCAGAGCTAAACCAGGGACTTTTCTTCTTGACTGTGATCCCTTCACTGGGTATGTCAAAAATCCTGACAGGTGAGTAGCACAGTCTGAAAAGCCAAGGGCACACCTACTAATGCACCTATTTATTTTACTTCTTGATTTGGCTTTGTATTTCTACTTTTCACTGTCAAAACAGTATTCATAGGGCTATGTCTTAAACAAAAAAAAAAGAGATCTTTCTCAGGATTGTGGTCTCCTAAAATATGGGGTGAAAGTTTTAATGTTGGGCAAGGCTGTTTAAGATGTAAGAGACTTTTTAACTCTATGCTGCAGATATTTTTCCTTGTTTAAATTTGCATAAACCCAAAGTCTTTTATTGTTGGTGGTGTCCACATTTATTCATTTATCATATTTTTATTACCACCAATCTCCCCCACTTGGGGGACCTGTTGTGTTGTGGTATGCCTGTTTTATTTTAGCACTGTCAGATTAAGAAATGTTTAACACCATTTACAAATCATTGGTTAAAAGCTCATGTTTTTGAACAGTGTTACCTTTTCTTGCTAGATTTGCTGCCTCTGAATGAGGCATGCTGGTGACATCTGTGCCATTGACAGCCATCACAATGTCTCCAATCTGAAGGCCTGCTTCTTCTGCTGCACTATCTGAAAAAAGGATGGAAAAATGATAATCATTTAGGAATATCTGGATAATATCAGCCCAAAGGAGACAGCATTACATTACATGCATTGGTGCAATCCACATCCTCAGAAGTGGGAAAAGTCATTTTCCCTACAGATCCCAAGATTTTTCCTTGCTTTGCAGGATATAGCAAAGGTCATCCAAGTTGGGCTTCTCTAGGTATTGGGCTCATGCAGATGGCTGTCTGTTGTTTTCTGCTAGAGGCTGATTAAAATAGCCTAAATGAAAAGGGGGAGGGGATTTAGATTCTCCCCCCTCTTTTTAAATTAGGTTACACTTACAGGCAGTCTAACCTGAACAGAATCCACTTGATTTCTAAGTGCATGAAATCATTACATGATGACATCATGGAATATCTGGAAAGGCAGATAGAATACAGACAATGGACCTCTGGCTCCATAGCACAATCCTCATTTTATATTATGACATAATAGACACTTATTCATGCAAAGGCAATAGTAGAAGAAAAAAAGCAGGTAGAGAGGGAATTATTTTTTCTGGGGGTAATTCCTGAATTTTCCTAATATTCTTAAGTAATCTCTCTTCACCAATCTCCAAATCCCAACCCATGGCAAGCTACAAAGCAAAGCTCCAAGCTCTAACATCATCTCTGTTTACAGAAATTTCTCTGGATCCCATATACATACTTAGAAGGCAAAGTGATGAGTGGCTATGGCACAGTGCTTTGCTAGGAAATGTGCCGCTTGCCCAGAAATACCAGGTGAACTGAATTAATAAAAAGCATCCTGGTGACTCTGCTCTCTGCTGGATGGAAGTCATTTTGTGGACCAGCACTAATAGCAACCACACAACACAAAACAAAAACCTTGGTTTTCAGTTTGCAGTGCTGGAATTCCACATATTTCGGAGATGGGATGTTTCCCATTGTTGGGAACTCCCACCTGTTTGGCTCTTCTTCCTCCCCTTTGTAAACTCCCTTAGGGCCACAATATCCTTATAGTTCCCCTTAGAGTGGCAGGATTTTTTGTTTTTGTTTTTTACTTGCTGTGAAAGCAAACACAAGAAATAATGATGAGGGTGGAAGGTGATACCATACATCAGAAACATCTCAGAAACTATCAACAGATTGTTACAACCACACGGCATCACCATAGCACATAAACCAACTAAAACTCTTCAAAACATCCTAAGTAACCCAAAAGACCCAGTAGCCCAAGAAGAAAAAACAGGAGTTATCTACAACATACAGTGTAAGGACTGTAGCAGCCACTATGTAGGACAGACAAGCAGAAGACTAGCAGAGTGCATCCACGAACACCAACTAGCAGTCAGAAGACATGACAAAAATTCCTTAATCTCATAACACATGGACAGACTTAACCATACTTTCAACTGGGAAACTGTGAGCATCCTAAACCAAGCCAAATCCAAAAACGCCAGAGAATTCCTGGAAGCCTGGCACTCAGACAAAGCAGCCATCAACAGACACATAGAGGTAAACGACATTTACATATCATTCAAAAGAGACAATAGAAAAACCAAAAGACCAGAACACCTCCTCGCTAGCAATCAACACCCAGATATACAAAGATTAACACCAGATGAACCATCAAACAGCACAATACACCCTAATCAAGGAACTGTTAACTTGGGCAATCAACCAAGCAGCAAACAACAGCCCAATCAAGGAACTCCCAAGAAGAGAACAACACCTTCACCAACACAAGCTGGACAAACCACGGTATATAAACAGAGAACAAGGCCCACTCCCTGTTCACACTGAAGATGTTGCCTAGTCTGGCAATGAAACGTCTGTAAGAAAACAACAAGGCTCAGAGTGATCCAGAAGTGTTAACTTATCCTCCTTTGGTCTATTATCAGCAGCTAAAAACTGCATGTCTACAGTGTGTACATACTGTATATGTGGTATAGATGTATGTAGTCTGTTTCTATATAAAGACAGGCTAGGAGCAGAAGAGAATGTACATAAGCAGAAAATGTGTTCAATTAAATTCACAATGATTTGAATCCTAACTCTACATGTCTCAGAATAATGTTCTTCCACTGTATCTCTTTGCAGCATGCAATTACATGCCATAATGTATTCTGAAGTATTTTCTTCCATAAAATACATACACACAATTCCTTGATTAATATAAGTAATTTAAATTTTTTGGTACTCTATGACTTAAAAAGTGCATCTGAACAATATAAAGCTCTTTTCTGAAGGAGAGGAAGGAAAAATCAAAAGCTAGCAGGGAAATGATAGGCACAGGAGTTCTGGGAGCTTTCACTCTTTTCATAAAATCTTGTCAAATAATACATCTTGCATTATGGCAGATTATGGCTCATCAAATAATATATCTTGCATTTGACTGATACATCTAGAAATGTGACATTACATTTCCAAAGCCATTTCAATATTTTTGAAGGGTTTTTTTTTGCATCTATTATTATTATCACCATCTCCATTTGCTGCAGTTGGGAGAAAAGAAGCCATTTTGATGGAACTGGCTCATGGTTTATTGATTCCTGCCTTTTAGAAAGTTTTAAAAAATGCCAAAAGGAATTTCAAAGGAAGTATGATATACTTCGAACTTCTCTGGGTTTTACTTGTGAATGACTTTTGAAACTCCTTCTCAACCTCTAAAACTCTTATAACCCACAGAAAATTCTTCACACAGCACGTTTCAGATGTGTGTGTGGATAATGTAAGGTAAATACCAATAGCACAATCAGGAAGTGGATCTCACAAAGCAAGCTTTCTATCTCAGATATAGTATCCTATAGAATTATAGGTGGACTCAAATGCAATGCTAAAGTGAAAATAATATCCTGGACTACAACGCACGTAGAACCTGCTCAAAACATCTGGAAAGTACTAGACTGCCTATCTGTGCTGTAAAGCATGAGTCTCCGTCATGTTCCCTTCCCTTCATGTATAGTAATTAAAAATATCTATTCTTGGTTTAGGAACAAATAAAACTTAATTCAGCTGAACCTCTAGAAGCAATGATTTCTACAAAGGTAATTTCCACACATCATGAAAGTGCAAAAAAGGGCAACTGGTGGCTTGAAATCAGGGTTGGTGGGCAAACTATAGTGCACACAACCTGTATTTAATGGGCTTAAGATAACATGGTTAATTAAGGTTCCGCTTCCAGTAAGTCAGAAATGGAAGTATTTAAAAGCATGTGGAGAAGGAAAGGAGAAGAAAGAGGACATGACTCTGAAACGTATATGCCCTATATTAAATATTTCCAAAAGAAATACATGCCAGGGTGGCAGGTATTCAACTAATAATTCTCTCTGTCAAATTGAATTATCACAAGAACAGGTCAAGTGTTAAAAAATGATCTTATTCAAAAAAGAGACAGACAAAAATACAAGCAATCTACAGTTTTTTTTCCCTAACAGCCAAGACGCACTGACCTTTTTTGTCATTATCATAATCTCGTCTTAGTAGAGTATAAAGCAGAGCAGAGGGGAAGTAATTGCTTCAGGCAACAGATGACCCTTTTAGTTTGATTAAATGAAAATCAGAATCAAGGAAGATTCTTCATCCATAAGTGAACGGCAAAAGAGAAGAAATCTGTTCCCGTATGCATTTTTATTACAATGGTAGGTCTATTTGCAAGAGTAACACCAGAATTTTCTTCCATATTGTAGAAACATAATAGAATACTAGAAAATATACTACATTGTCATCACAATAACAAGAAGTCAGGAGAATAATTGAACTACCCACTATCTCTTTGCTGGCTATTTTAAACACCATACCATTCAAAACTCCTTTGAATCACTTCATGAGGGAAGTGATCTTTGGGGATGATCATGTCACTTACTGGAATCCACTTCAGTCACCAAGATGGGCTTTGAGAACTGGATTCGGAATCCCCAAGGATAGTCACCAGTTCCTTTGGGAATCCTTACAGTTCGTTCCCGAACTAAAAGGAACAAAGAAAACAAAAGTGAAGTAAAATGCTCAAGTTCATATTTTTATGGGGCTTTTGTTGACTACCAGAAATAATTCTGCATGTAGTACTTCTTGTTATGGAGTTGCATTTAAACTGATTTTTAAAAAAAATATTAATCTTGTACAGTATTAATAGATCTGAAGAAAGAATCAAGAACATAAAATAGCCATCATAAGGGTGCTTTGATAATTTCAACAGTACATTAGCTGCAACCTGGCAGGGCAGAAAAGGAACAGAGTGATGTTTTCTGTTTTAATTTCATTATTGACTGTGCATCATGTAAAGTGATATCCCTTTATTAAGGGATCATCCTTAGCTTTCAGTTTCCTGTTTGTGTGAAACTTACTTCAACTTAACTTTGGCTTTATAGGGGTCTTATTTTGCAAGTATTTTGATACTTTTTCTTCCACATCGGAAAAAGACATTTATCATTACTGGGATGGCAATCCCATTTCTCCAATTTGCATTCTTAGGAGACAAATGGTATAAGCAACAGGTTACAGAATGACAATCATGATTTCATCGGAAGTTGCACACTTAACTTTTTTAGGTACAATTTTCAAGCAAATGGTTGGGTACAGATATACACCACACAGGAATGTCTGCAAGGGTTATAAAAATAGTCAAGATGATAGAGTTGACCATGCAATTAAACCTCTGCCCATTTTTTCATTTCACTGCATGTAAAAAGAGTGGGGCTGTATTGTGGAGTCATGGCTGCCATCTTTGATTTTTTTTAAGTTCCTCCTATCCCTTGTAGATCCCCTTCATACCACATGCATGCACACCCTTTTATAGACTATACACAGTCCCTCCTGACATACTGAGATTTCTTCTTTGTGCTGAATTAAATACATAAATAGAAAGCTCTCAACTGGAACAGCATTCTTACAACACATGGTGAATGGAACAGATTGCAAATGAAGATTCTAGCTTGGTTCTGACTTATTAGATATTAAGTTCCATTAAACCAATGTCAGTTTACAGTATCCAATGTTAAGAAATGCTGAGGCAGTCTTCCTTCAATTGGCATCCTTCAGATTGTGGAGGTAAAAGATACCGCCCCAGACACACATGTGAGCCGCATTCACTACCAAACCTATGAGATGCCTCCGCCTCCACCCCCAGTGAACTGCTTGAGTTGCCCTTGTAAGAAAACATTTACTGTAAGTAGAATCGACCCTAAGTGGCAACAGGGGGAGGAATCAGTCAGGAACCTGTGGCCCAGTAAACCAAATGGTTCATATTCACTCAGAGATAGTTCAGCTGACATGCCAATGTAGTAGGAAGGGGTAAATAAGGTCACTCACATGGGATTATCAAAAACTTTCCAATGTCATGCTGTCATTTCCACTGTGTCTGCTTTTTTGCTTTGTCTTGTCTTTGTAATGTACTGTATATAAGCTATGGTTCTGCCTTTGCTCAGGGCTGCCCAGCAAGCTGCCAGTGGGAGCCCAGTGTATACTGTATTGTTTCCATGCCTAATAAAATTATGTTTTATCTTCAAAGTAATTTGGTTGCTTTAGGTGAGCCAGGTTTTGGGCACAACAAGCTGTATGGGCCAGGACTCTTAGCAATAACTATACTGGCTGGGAAGTCCACACACAAGTTGGGGAAAGCTGGCTTACAATATCTTATCTTATTTCTGTCCATAGCTGCCAGCCTCTGGTGATAAACCTGATCTTTCTAAACTTTTATTCACTGACTTCCCATCTCTCCTCTTTCAGATTTTCCACTCCTTAAAAAAAAAAAAATCTCCTTACAGATACCTAGGGTGGCTCCTCAGAGAGAGGGAATTTCTGCTTTAAAATTCCTGAAGAAATTAAAGCCCCTAAAGGTCCTCATCTGTGCAATAACATGCTGTCCAGAGCCTGTAAGGCACTGTGCAAAATATCACAAGATTCTCCCTGTATATACACACCTTATAAGTTTGGTAGCAGTTGCTGCTGTCAACTTCGAGGTGGTGGTGGGAAGAAAATGGCACAGCATTCTGAACTCCTAGTCAGAACATTTCAACCCAGGAAAGGTGACTTTCCATGATTAGCCCAACTGAAGAACATCAATAACTCCATTTAAAGTGTGATATGAAATGCTTTTGTTGCATAAAATGAATAGTCAATTTCCTGTTCTTGGACTATTTTTACTGGATTGTTTGAAATTAGCCTACAAGTGTTGGAAGTTCTGGCAAATCCAGCATGTCTCATTCGCGTGCGAATTAACATGTAAATTAAACTGTCCCACAATGCAACTCCGAGGAAGCTGTTTGTTGCCACTCCCATTCCCACTTCCTCTTTCTTTCTTCCTTCTTCTCCACCAGAAGCAAGCACACGGATGTGTGCTGCTCTCCTCCATTCTGGGCACCATGTCGTGGGCCTGGAATTCCCCTTTCTTCCATGCAGCACTTGGCAGCTGTAGGGCTGAGAGTTTAGGGCAAAACTAAAGGAAAGGAGAACAAAGGAACCTCATCTTTTCCACCAAGATGGATGTAGCAGAAACAACAATAAAGTCAGTAAGAAATTCTTTTACTTCTTAACCTAATATGTCTAAGCGTGTGATTCTTATGCTTGGGAGGGCTGAGTGTGTAAGATTCATAACCTGTATTTCTCTGGCATGCTCACTGAAGCTATCTAAGATAATTTTCTTTTTCTGTGCTAGCTTCTCAGCTGTGTTATAAGCTCTGCTCCATTTCAGTGGTTCTAGCAGGCCACTAAATGGGCTTCAAAAAATATATCCCATTTGAATAGATTCATGTTAGTTCAACTGCTATTGCTACAAAAATCAGAATTGTGCAAGTCATGGTATTCCCTGTGACAAACTATGGAAGCAAAAGTTGAACTTTAAAGAAGCAGGATAGGAAGTGTATTGATGACTTTGGTGCTGGAGAAGACTCCTGAGAATATTGTGAACAGCCAAGAAAACAAACTGATGGATCATTGAACAAATCAACCCAGAGTTCTCACTTGAGGCACAAATGACAAGTCTCAATTTATCCTACTTTGGACACATTATGCGAAGATTCAGCTCTCTGGAAAAGGCAGAAGGGTGAAAGGAAAGAGAAGAAGAGGATGACCAGCAGCAAGATGGATGGACTCAGTTACAGTGGCAATGAGTACTGGAAGACTTTGAAGAAAAGGTTAGGGATAGGTCGTAATGGAGAAATTCAATCTGTGTGGTTGCTGGGAGTCAAAAATGACTTGATGACATATAGTCAATCAATCAATTGCTATTATTTTTATAAGGAATAGTATCTTGCAGTTGATAATGACAAAAAGTGTATAACCTGCCTTCTCTGAAGGCATTACCATATTACATTCTTTTATACTTACTAGTGACTGGCCTAGGCCTTTTGCTAAGACATCTGAGGTTATCTGCATTAGCATCATCCCCTTGAAACACCCATGAAGTTGAGTGGAAGATTTCTGTGTAGAAGCCTCGTTCTTCACTTTCCTTGTGTAGTCCCAGATCCAAGGAACAACTATCTTCTGAATTCACTGGGAAGAGACAAGAATTGGGAAATGACAGATTTGGAAAGACCAGATTTTGTTGTTGCTGCTGTTGTTGTTGTTGTTGTCATCATGAAAATGACAAAGGTATAAAAAGCAAAGAATATGAGAAAAAATTAGAATCTATTGATAAGAAATGAAAAGATGCTTAAAAAGAAAAAAAAAGCTCATCTACCTCCATTCATGCCCTGATCATGACTTTTGGCATCATTACGATGAATAATAAACTATTTGATTTGAATATTCAATTATTTGTTCTTTTCCTCTATTTGCAATTATATTTTAGTTCTGTTTATTTATTTATATTATTTAGAGAGCCAGTTTGGTGTAGTGGTTAAGGCACCAGGCTAGAAACCGGGAGATCATGAGTTCTAGTACTGCCTGAGGCATGAGTCACTTTTTCTCAGCCCTAGGAAAAAGGCATTGGCAAACCACTTCTGAAAAACCCTGCCAAGAAACCTTCAGGGACTTGTCCAGGGAGTCTCCAAGAATTGGACATGACTGAATGGATTAAAAAAAAATTATTTACAGGGCTTATATAGCAACCTATCTCATACAATGACTCTAGGCGGCTCACAACAATCCATAAAACATGGTTAAAAAGAAGATTTTTGGTCCCCCCCCCAGACCAAACATCCTCGCAGCTCAACCTACATCCTGTTCTTATGCCATCTTCTTTTATTACTTTGTAAAATATTTTAAAAAAATATTTTATTACTTTGTAATAAATATTGAAAGCATTAACACGAGCTGCCTTGAGGACTAGTGTCAGCTCCAGGCTAGAGGATTTAATTGCTCCCCTTCATAAGTGAATCTTCCTTTTCTGTATCACTATAGCTACTTGCTTCCCTTTCTCCCTTTAGATTTGACCAGCACAAGTGCCCAGAAGGGAATGGAAGGCATGGTGCTGATCCCACTTTGTGCTATGTCAGTGCTCCCATGCTTAGAAATGACATGTGAACCTGATTACGAGACTCAAAGCAGTGGCTGTGGCCTTCACAGAAAGATAGGCCTCAGGAGTATCCAAAAATGCTCCAGTTCTATCAACTGGAGAGAGAGGAGTAAAAGAGATTTGCTTTGATAATTCAGTGCCTGTTCCCTAATTAAGCCTTTAATTTGTGACCCAGCTATATCTTGGCTAGTGCCCATTGCTTTTGCAGTCCCAAGTAAGCAGCCAAAACAGGAGGCTTAGCAAGATTCTGGTGAACTTGACAAGCAAGTGCATCTAACCTGGATAATCAGAAGGCACATATCAATCCATGTCATTCATTTAAGATAGCTACATGTATCATTTAAGCCATCGTCATTTAAGATAGCTATTGTGTATCACACAATAAAGGTTGCTATTTTCTGGACTCAGAATCTGGCACATACTAAATTTCATGACTTTATAAAGACATATAAAGTTGATCACAAACACATTTTCCAAGTTTGTTCTAACTTACTGAACTTCTACTAATTTTGTAAGGAATGTTTTTGTTCAGATACCTTCCTATTGCTTAGGAAAGCAGATGAGTTTCTGAAGGTTTAGTTTTATGAGCCAATATTCTGAATGCGTGTTAATGTTAAGAATAGAAACTGCCAAGCTGCAGGTTTTGTGTGGGAAGCAAAAAGGAGCGTCTAAAATAAGTAATATCACAAGTGATGCTCCTGAGATTTGAACATGCATATTAACTTTGATTTTTCTATGTAGATTAAAACATCAATTTATCAAAATCTCTGATTTCAGATCAATATTCCTTCCATATTAACCCATTTCCTATTATATCATGTTTAGAAATATTTATTAATTTCTTTGTTTCAACACCGTCACCTTACAAATGTATATTTTTTAATACTGAACATGGTGTTACTTTCATTATTGACCAATACAGTATAAAATATCTGATAATTTCCCCTTATTTAGTACAGAATGGTACAGAAAAACAGAAGGGATTTTTTTTTCCATAGCTCGGATTTTTCTTCCCATTAACTCCCTTCAAATGAGTAACTCAATGTTACCATTGCTGGGTCACAGAAAAGAAAATGACAAACAGACTTTCACACAACAGCCCAGGTGAACTTACCTTTCTGTTGTCCTTTTGACCACTGAAGGTCCATGTGTTATGCATTGATCGTTATCAAAATCCACGGTTTTTAAAGCTCAGTGAATATTGTTTATAGTTCCACAGTTGAGGAGGGGAGGAGTTTTCAAGGAGCAGCTTTGATCATATGGATGAGTGATTCACAGTTAATTCAATCACTCCAGAAAGCACTCATCAACACAGTGTTACATAATGGACAACAGCATTCATGATATAGCACTTCCAAGTAACAAGTTATTGTTCATGTCACAGCATGTATGACTTAGTCAAGACTAGCCAAGTTTAAGCAAAGACTGCAAATAAATAGAAAGCCTCAGCAATATATTCTTTTGGAGAAATTATGCCTTTCAAAGACACTTATGAACCTTGTATTTGGGTGAAAGGAATAAAAATTAAATATTTATCTTAAAAACATCTAATTATTTTTCCCCTCATTTAGACTAACTACTTATGTACTATGGTGACAAATCAGGAGGTAGATTTATGTGAACCATTAATTCTGCCTTAGACATTAACATTCCATCTTGGGGAATTCATCAACATGCACTATAAATTCATTAAACATTGTAAGTTGAAGGCTATCTTTTAAGACTTTTAACTGGTATATTTAAATACTTTTAAAATGTGAAAGGCAAGTTGGAATAATAATGAGAAAAATTCAAAACATTTAGCCAAGGCCTACAGAAAGTTCAGTCTAATCAGTAGACATCCTGGAAAAGTACTAAAGTATGTTATTATAGATTGTATTAATTTTATTTAATTTTATTATAGATAGAAATAGAGAACTGGGAGGAGAACACAGTTTTTTTTTAATGTGACACAGTTTTTTCCTAATCTCTGACAGAAAATCTCACAATTTTTTTTTTTCTGTGATGGTAAAAATATAGCAAATCTTTAATAATATATTAAATCATTAATATTTGTTGCCCTTTCCTTATATTCCTTAGCATCAGCTGTTTGAGACAGTCTTTTCATTCTGCTTAAGAGAAGGTTCAGCTTAAAACTTTCCTAATTAAATTCAAGTACGCTAAAGAGCTGGACCATGTTAAAAGACACCATGTTCACTTGTTCATGTGCAATTACTGCAGTGTAAGAAACTATGTTTTATCACAGTGAGAAATAGTGTCATGCCCACAGTTTCTTCCTCTGATCATACCTCTTCTCACATATGACTTGGGGATTTCTGTGATGGTTTATTTAAACTGGGACATGCAACTTTTTCCAGTCAAGAAGTGTCCTGGGCTCTGGGTAATGTGCCAAAGGGCTCACCCAAATGAGACATAGCTGGGATGTTGGGACAGGGCTAAAGCTACAATTGATTTCATTAACATTTAAATTTAACTAAAAATTTAAAATAGTTAATATGATTGCTCTCCTATCTTGTATTTAATCATCTTCTTATGTCATTTTCTCATAAAATTATTATCTATCTAGGAACCAATTTTGCAGGTATCTGGGGTCATAGTAAGCTCTTTATGGGGCAGAGCTAAAATGGCCCTTGCCCTCAGTTTGAACATGTTGCTTTTTATGGCTTTCCCTCTAGACTTGATAAAGTTTGAATAAGAAAACATAATATCCTGTAATGACACCTCTCCCAACTGGAAGAATTTATCTGCAAATCTTTGGCAAATTATTTCTCCTTATCTCTCAGCTAAATGCAGTACTTACCAGATCCTTCAGTGAAGCTACTGTTCATAGAGCATTCTCCAGCTGAAGGGTACCTTCTGCTGTTTTTGAACCATTTCCTTCGTCTAGCCCAACGGTCTGCTGCTTCTTCTTGACACCTATTGCTTGTTCTTGCATCTTTCAGCACTTGTTCACTCAATAATACTGAGCTCATGTCTCTTAGCGATTTAGCTATGTTTTGTGGGAGGAAAAAAGAAACACTCTATACACCTAACATTTAAAGCCAGACTGCCTTTGAAAATATTCTACCTAATACAGGTTGCAGATATGTTAGCTTAATATCAATTATTGAAAATACAAAGTAAAGGAGCATTTTTAGAAGAATGGGAAAGTAACATCTCACATGGAGCTCCAATGTGCCAAATATTATATTTTCAACCTGAGTGAAAGTTACGAGTGACGGCCCTTTGGAACAATGGTTCCATTTATTCAATATCTGAGATGTGCAGAGCAACACAACAAGCAGTTTCCGACATTCTACCAGGAACACCACCAACCAGAGGTCAAGAAGGTATGACATTCACTGCTTTACCCGCCATTTTATTTTTTTTTAAAAACCCTACCATTGCAAATAATGGGAAGGAAATCTTTTAAGCCAGTTCATCTGAGAACATTTTAGAGCCATTAGATTCATATTCTCCTTATACATCCTGCTGATTCTTCCTTTCTTCCTTCTCCTAATGTTGTAATATAAAGAATAATTCTTGGAATATTTTAAAAGACATTCTGGAAATAGCATAAAATAAAATTATGGTTCCTAACATAAGATAAATGTATAATTTATGTAAGAAAAAGCTTTAAAAGATTTAAGTTCTGTACTTCCCTTCTGGTCAGGTGTATCCAAAGGATGTGTTTAAGAAAAGTCAAGATGGTGGCTGTGATGGTCGAAATTCTTCCTGTTATGTGCATCACAAATTATTTACTTTGCTGTATCTTTCACAGTGAAACAATGCTTTGAGGAACAGTTTCTGTGTAGCATGCACTTTCCAGAAATGACAACTTTTTTTTCACTAAGGGAATCTTAGATTGCCTTTAGATTACCCCTCTTACTAAAGATATTAAGTTGAATTCACTACTTCCTATCAAGTAATCAGTTTCAATTACAATAACTAATGATCAAATTTTTAGATTGTACCTTTAAATTATAGCTTCATTGTTTTTTTGTGTTTTGTTTGGTTATGCTTAGGAAAGTATGTCAGATCGAGATGAAAAATATGGATGTATTAGGAGTCACAGCATACTAAAAGGAATTTCTCTCCCATGTGTAAAGCATGTGAATCTTCCCATAGATTATGTTACTACCTGTATGTTAGTCTTGCTCTCTTCCAGGTTTGGAAGTAAGATAGAAATGTATATGGAGGGTATGAAGTTCTGCTCCATTGGATAAAAACAACTATATTTTCTACTAGGATACCAGAATAAGGAAGATGACCTTGACAGAGATATTTACTCATTTGGTAAAAGAGTTTTTCCCCTCATTTACCAAAACAATGAGGGGAAAAACTTATATTCACCACAAACAGAAGCTGTGTGGAAGAGGCTCAGACAGACACCTCCCTAATTCACATGAGTGACACTCACATGAGTGTCTGTGGAGTTGATTCATGGTCTGGCCTACCTGTTTGGGCTGACAGATGATCAGAAATAAGTTGAAATCAATTTATGACTTAATCTTCCTCCTAATCCCTTCACCAGCGTATAATTTTCAATTCAATGGTTTTATTCCATCTTCACTGATATAGACTAAGCCTACTTTGGATTCTGTTTTAGGAGAGGGGTACTAAGGAGCAATTGCCCTGAGAGCCATGCTGTAGGGCCTTATCCAAAGAATCTCCAGTTTTTGAAATGAATAGAAAAATGAAGAGTTTTCGTTCAAGGAAGTAAAGAAATCAGTAAATATCAACCCAACAATCATTTGAGTAACTGGGTTTTCCCAATACATTCCTGGGTCATTGACTTTGATGGACAAAAGAAAGCATGGGCATATGATGCCATGAGAGTAAAGGGGAGATATGTTTGGGGGAGGGTTAAAAAATTGTTCCAGGAAAAGTGTTCTTTATTAATTTTGGAAATGAAATGTATACTTTTTATTGTACTGCTGTCTTATTTTGGGGGGGTTAAGTCCCACCAATTATTATTTTTTAAATAATAACAATGATTTCTTGAACTGTTTCAAAACTTCGGGGTTCACCATGTCTGCTTTGTGCATTGATTGTACTGTTTTAGGTACATAAGAAATAGCACTCAAATTCTAAATACAAAAAAATCTAAGAAAATAATTTATATATTGAAGCTGGGCCAAATTTGAACAAAACTATTTTGAAGCATCATACCACTGTCAATATTCTTAAAGCCAACTTAATTTTTGCAGTATGTAAGTTTGCTGTTAGAGTAAAATTTATTTAGAACTTCTTGAAAAATATTAGCATAAATTAATAGTTGGGGGAGGAAATATATAGCTCACCACATCAGGAATAGCATTGAAAACTGCACAGGTTATGTTTAAACAGATTATGCATGTGTATCAAAAATGTGACAACCAGTTTAAGATCAACCCGTCCCCTGTCACTGTCAACCTTTGCCTTTGCAAAGGTTGCCTTTATTGTTTCAGGGAAGGTTAAAATTACTTGCCTATCTGTTCAGCATGATTTACTGGTGACAGTGTGGCTGGGGTAAGGACTACATCCATATTTGTTTTTCTTTCTTCTTCTCGATTTTCAGAGCTGGGTTTGAATGCTGCTAAATTATTTCCAGAATGATGAGAGAGACCTATGTATTGTTCACTGGAGAGCATCTCTGGAGCATCTGTGAAAGAGTTCCTAGCGAAAAGATGCTCAGACTGGGCAGAATAATCTTGGCAATCAGAATCTTCCTGAATGTTTTCAGACATTTTCTGAATGTCAATACAACTCTGGAAGTCATTAACTTGATTTGATTCTTCAGTATCCAAAAGAGGCAACAGAAATACTTTTTCCCTTTTGCTGCTGGGCAATAAGGTCTCCTTTTTTATTGCCAAGCCAAATGAATTTGCCATAGATTTAACATCACCTGGAATGATGAGCTTCTGTTCCACTTCTCCAGTTATTACAGTCATGACTGATTCTCTCTGCTTCTTCTTCATTCCTTTAGACTTGGAAATACTTAGTGGAAGGTTTTTGTTTGACTGTATTACTGATTGTTGACCTTGAATGTCTTCTATAGAAACCTTAGCAGAAATGTTATTATTGCTATAGCCACTTGATAGCCTTTTGGAAAGCAAAGAATCTTGATGTACAGTTACTTTGTTTGGTAATGTTTGAACTTGTTGGTCTTTGCTTCTTAGAACCTCCCAATCAAAGCCATCTTTTTCAAAGTATTCCTCACCTTCTTTTTGCCCTGTTGGAGTCTCAATGGGTCCATATTTCTCCTTTTCAGCTTGACAAGAATTCACAATAGAATGAAAGTCTTTTACTTCCTCCTGACCAATTTCTTTACTACTCTCCATGTATTCTAAATAGTTGCCCATTAAAAAAGTATTGCTCAGTTTTCCTTCTTGTTTAGCATGATAAACAATCATGTCATGATCATATGAAGCAAAAGCATAGCAGCATGAAGATTTAAGATCTCTGAGATTACCAAATGATGTGAAACTTGAACAAGCTTTTGTACAGCTGATAGGTGTATTAGTACTCATTCTATAAGTAGTCACTGCTTTGACTGGTCTGGACAGGAGTTTTAAAGATAAAGATGGCATGGAATAAAAACCTGAGTCTCTTCTAAGCTGAGGCAATGACAATACATCAATAGAAGTGACTGGGAAAGAATATCTTCTTATGCTTTTTGGTTTCTTGGATGAAATTAGCATAGCAGTCCCTGTTTCAAGAAAGCTGTTGTTCCTTATTTGTAGCACATTATTCATCTCTTCATTACGTTTCTTTCTAAAATGGATTTCTTTGGAACTGTAATTTTCTTGTGGAGTTTCCCCAGAATAGCTAAATTCTGAAAAAGTCATTTCTTTATAGAAATCTTTTCCCTTTATGCAGTCTTTAATTTTCTCTTCACTGGAAGCATTTTCTTTTTCCCAGTTTAAGGCAACTGAGTATGTATCTGATATATTCATGTTGCTGCTTCTTCATAGGAATATAATCTCACTTGTAATATCTAAGCAGCTTTCTCAGAGTTAGCAAATGAAGCTGGAGGAGATGTAAGAATGTATCATTCTGGAACTTAGGCAAACTAAAAACATTTCTTCCGAAAGCCAAAATTTTACTCAAAATTTGGATGGCAAAACACCTTCATGGCAAAGTAATATGAAACACAGTATTTTCATATAGTTTCATAACTACATGAACTGCAAGCCCGACCATGTTTCCTTTGTCACCAGGCTCAAAACTAACCAATAACTCCTTTCCATAAGTATATTTTCCTTCCCTCCAATACTTATTTTCATTGATGGACTCGTAATTTGGATTGTGTATTTGGGTGTTTCAGATTTTTCAGAAAGATCAGTCAAGAAATGAGTGGCTTTGTGCTACCTGTAACAGTGTTTTTGCGATGACATCTTTTTCAAAAAGGTTTTCGATTTTCAAGTCACAGAATTTCTATAATCAGAAAAAAAAAATCTTTTCTCATTTCCTTATTCAAGGGACCACATTTCCCTTCTCCATACATCCATTTTCTGATTGGAGTCCATAGATTTGTATTCCTTTGTAGTATGTCCTTTCAATGCACTTTCTGAGTCATCAGTATTTACACTGCTACAATATCATTTTGCTGAGGGAAAAGAGCCCAAGCAGGACAATCTTAATCCTTGCTTTCCTTTTTTGCACGATCATATATTGTCTTCAAAAACATCAGTGTTATTCTCTTTTCCTCTTTGCATAAGAATGATGGTTTCTATTTCAGTCAAATGTTGCAAATCCGTTGCTTCATGAGTATGAGTTGTTCTTGGCTCCTCACCTGTCCTGTCTTCAACAGCTTCTATGTTCTGCTGGCATCAGCAGATGATTGGCAAATAGCCATCTGAAGAGTAAAAAACAAAGGAAGAATTCTGTTACTATTCTGAAAGTAAGATTGCTTTAACATTTTAGGCTGGTCAGCGATAATTTTTTGTGGGGTAAAAAGGGACACAATGCTTGTAGTGTATCCCGATTCCACTGCAACTCTAATAATTACAACTTGCTGGTGTTGTGCTTTCCTTTTAAAAGGTCTAGGAACCATCCCACACTGAAGCTGACAGCCTGTACAGCACAGATACAGTTTGTATGGTCCCCTCTACCACATTAGGATGCCACCACTTGTAGATTAGAATGGGGTAAAATGTTTGATCACATCACTCCTTCATTTGAATTGAAACTTCAGTGAACTGATTCAAGCACCAAAACAAACCAAATGCCTTCAGATCACTTTACGATTCAAAGGTGATTTGCAGATTCGGTAAATTTTCTGGCTTTGCAGAAGTGGGAGAGGTTGACTGTTGTGCATGGCTCTGTGATATTGGCATAAATAGCCAGCCAGTTGCAGACCCTGTCTGTCAGACTGCTTGGGGGAATGCATTCTTCTGCTAGACCAGCCTTTCTCAACCTTCTGACCCTGGAGGAACCCTTGAAATATTTTTCAGGCCTCAGGGAACCCCTGCACATTCAGGCTCAAATATATTATGTAACCAGAAGTTACAGAATTATTATATTCGTTTCATGTGTAGGCCCATATATATTCATTAACAGTGTTCTTAAATTGAAAATAAAGAATATTTTTAATGTCAAGTTGCCCAAATTTGAAATAATTTTTAAAACAAATTGTGATCTCCCAGGAAACCCCTCGTGACCTCTTATGGAACCCTAGGGCTCCATGGAACCCTGGTTGAGAAAGCCTGCTCTAGACACTGTTTAAGCAGATTTGCTTAGAGGAGAGGGAGAGGGAGAAGCTCATGATCCTATATGATTCTCTACCTTCTCTAAATCCACATTTTTCTATCCTTATTCCTTAGCTCAGTTTGTCTTACCTTAATTAGAGAATGTGAGTCTCTGTGTCTACACTGCCCAATAATTCCAGTGTTTTCATTTTCGCTAATAAATATATTTTATAATGGTGGTTTTCTTTTCACTGTTTTTCTGTCCCTGTATTGTCTTATATAAAATGAATGGATCTTCATTGTATGGTTTGTATTTGCTTGTAAACCATAAACACCTAGTCTGCTTTGTTTTACATCACTGTGAGTTATATACGTAATAGTGATAACACAATCATATCTACACAAGCAGCATGGAGGGCATCAGTCGCAGAACAGGGTGGTCTTGCTGTTGAGTCATACCAACAAGTCTGCCACTCCAGAAAAGCAAGTGTGCAGAAAGTGGCAGACTCTTCAATCGTTAATAAGATCAATACTCTTTAATAAGATTGAAGAGCTTACTTTTAAAATAGTTTAAAATAAATAGTTTAATATGGTTACCCCACTAGCAAATTGTGACTCTGGGCAGTTAACAAAATAGTAATAAATAGTAGTAGACAGTAAATATAAAAAGTGCAAGGCTCAATATAAAACAACACAAAATGTGACCAAAACACAATATGTTCCTTATTCCCCAATCCATTTACCAAATGGTTCATCCAATCTCCTGGCCCAGTGCCAGGGGAAACTCAAGTTTTTAAAGCTTTATGAAAGGCCAACAGGGTCAAAGCCATCTGAATCTCAGGGGAACGCCTTTAGAAAGGGCAGGCACCATGGCAGAGAAGGCATGCCTCTTGGGTCCCCTTAGATGACATCATTTCATAGAGCGAAGCCAAAGCATGTCTGCCCACTCTATCAGATTTCATGGGAGTAGCAGACACAATTGGAATTAGGCAGTTCTGCAAATAACCCAGCTCTGTGGCATGAAGTGGTGTGCTCATAACTACTTGCACTGCTGCTTTCTAGACCAATTGTAGTTTCCAGATCATATTCAAGGGCAGCCCATGTACAGCACACTGTAATAGTTCAAGGAGATGGCCAAGGCATGAATGACTATGATCCTCCCAATCTAGGAACAGGCACAATTGGTACACAAAATGGTTGTGCAAGGCCTTTCTGGCCATGACTACCACCTGCTCTTTAAGCAGAAGCCATCAGAAGAACCCCAAATTGTGCACCAGTTCTATCTGGGAAAGTGCAATCCCATCCAAAATCAAAGATGGAAAGTCCCCAGATCCAGATTGTCCTAAAACCCCCATGGCCCACTTGGTCTTATTTGGATTGACAACCCTACATCTTCCAGACATTGGGAAAGAACCTTGATGGGATTGCTTGGTCTGACCAGGATAGCAATTTATAGCTGCGTATCATCAGCTATACAAATACTTAACCCTGTGCTGAAAGATGACCTTATCCAGTGGTTTCATGTAGATGTTAAATAGGAGAGTGTGGAAATCTCTAAGGAGCCCTGGACAGTAGGAGTCTAGAACTAAATCTCTCCCCCTCACTAACAAAACTGGTTCACAAGATTACTGCTAACACTTTGTGCTTGGAATGATTTTAATTGCAGTAATGCCTGAAGCTATCAGCCAGATTTTGTTGAGAACCACAGAGATGACCTTGGAGAAGGAAGGTTGGCAAAGCATGAATTAAGCCCAGGAAGGGAAGGAGGCATCCCTGTCTTGGCTCTTTGGTATTCTTTGATATGTTCAGATTTTTTGAAATCTAAGCTCTGGAATGTTCTCATGTACAAACTACTGAAGCAACAATACCCTTAAAAATTGGTTGACTTGTCCACAGGGAGTTCAAAATCAAAATAAGATGGTGGTCATGATCACATGATCAAAGCCCTGCAACCTTTTAATGTGTGTTATTGCAATGCATGTAAGAAAGGGGTATGGTATTGATCACATGACCATGGCCACCATCTTCACTTTTTTACCCCACAGTTGGACAAGTCTGTTGGATAACATTTTTAGCAAAACATTTACAGTGTTCTGTCCATGACCTAATAAATATCCTGACACAAACAATTGCCTTAAGGAGCAGCTTTTTTACCCCAGTATTTCAACAATGAATAATAGCAATTGGTATCTTACATTTTATGTTCTGGAAATGAGTGTATTACTCCATGTAAATGTTTTCGGTTCTTCTATAACATCTCGTTACTTAACTATTTTGTATGGAACAACCGTGACTGATGTCCATGCATGCTAATTGTTTTCCTAAGTTTATTCCCAATATATTTTTATCAGCCTTTACTTGGAAAAAACAGGAAATCCCAGATGCATTGGGACTATAACTGCCAGCATTCCCAGTTAGCATAATTAACAACTTGGAACCTTGGGAGATCACCAAGTTGAGAAAGCACATTGCTTTAATTTGAATCAGGAAAAAGTCAACTTTATTGATTGATTGATTGATTTAAATTTCTCTATGCTTCTTTCCCAAAATTATAATCTGTTGAAATCAGATTTAAGAACATAAAAAAATACAAAATCACATCTCTGTATAATTGGTAGGAGGAGTACATAGGGAATTAATGAACATATGGATGAGGTACAAAGGGCAGCAGGCTGGCAATGGACTCTTTGGGTTTAAACCTGCTCCCACATTCTACAAACACAGAACAGCACATTTCTGAATAAGATCAGAATGGTGCAATATACAGTTTGTTCCTTAAGATCAGGATCAATGACCTGTATTTTCAGTCAGGACTTGAATGGTGCCTAGATGTCCATGGCTGGGAGTGATGAAGAATACCTGAACTCTAAAATGGAAAAATCTGGTTTCCTAAGCTTGCCATTGGCAAGTTGTTGAACTTTAACAGCACAAGCCAGGATTTGAGTTGAAGCTGCGACAGCTCAAGGAAATAAATCACAGTGCTTTGCTCTTTTGTTCAAGATATTTTTAGGCGGCAATGATCATAGATCAGGCATCTCTGGCCTTGAGAGCTTATGAATAACTACTCTCAGATGAACAACCTGCTTTTTTTTTGTCTAATCTTGATAATTCCAGCAGGGCTCTTACTGTCTTTTTTGACCTTTCTGTTTGCACAGTGCTGAATATAGTGTTTAAAATTACTGATTAAAATCATACAAGCTTAGGGCTTGCCAAGTGCAGTCCCGGCTGTTGCTTGAGAAGATCATTAGGGTCATGTGCTGGCAGTGCAATTTTAAAATCTGAGATAGAAAAGACGTTAATTGATAGTATTGCAAGATAAAATATTTAATAGCGTGTGCATGTGTGTATTACAGCAGTGGAGCAGACAAGATATCTTTTTTTGAAAGGTGTTGATAGGAAGTTTTTAGCTCTGTCCCGTGTGTTGACATGACACTTAGAAAATCTCTATTTTTAAAAATGGAACACTTTAAACTGTCAGATAATGAAGACAGTTTGCTGGTTCCCCACACACCAACACAAATCTTAATAGCAGTTTCACAGCACATGACTATATATATGTCCTGAATGTAGAGCTATCTTAAAAGGACCAACTTAAATTGACAACTCTGAAAACTCCTTATAAATAACAGTGCAGAGCCACACTAATACTTTAACCCCTTTTCCCAAATGTTTTTAACTCTACAGGTAGTCCTCACTTAATGAGCACAATTGGGACTGGAATTTCAGTTGCTAAGTGAAGCGGTCATTAAGTGAATCCAACCTGATTTTACAACCTTTTTTGTCATTAAGCAAATCACTGTGGCCTTTAAGCAAACCATGTGGTCATTAAATGAATCATGCAGTTCCTCATTGATTTTGCTTGCCAGAAGCTGGCCAGGAAGGTTGAAAATGGCGATCACGTGACCATGGGACACTGCAACGGTCATAAATGTGAACCGGTTGCCAAATGCCAAATTGTGATCATGTGATCACAAGGATGCGGTGACGGTCATGTGAGGACTGGCCACAAGTTCGTAAGTCCAAACTGTTACTAAATGAATGGTTGTTAAGTGAGGACTACCTGTACTTAACTGGAAATAACTGTCCTAACAAGCAGGAACCATGCTGAGACAAGGAATAAGTCTCTAGTGTTTTATTACTGCTACATTAGATAGAAAATCTTCACAAACTGAAGAAGCGTGAGAAAACCCATGCAGATAAACCCCAAAAGTCAAGGTGGGTCTGTTCTGTGTCTCTTTGAATGACTGCTCAATTCCTCGCTACTACGCATGCGTTTTCCCCCCTGGATAGGGGCCCCTTCCTGCTCACCATCCGTGCTCATGACAGTAACATTTTAAATGGGCTGTACAACATACCAAAGAAGGTTAACTATACAAATCTTACAGACACAAAAGATTTTGAATCAAAAACCAGTTGATGGAATTTATCACTGCATTTTTATAGGTTCAAAGTATATCAAATTGAGTGAACACATGGATGTATCAAAAAGGTTAAGTGAAAGCAGAAATAATGTACATTTCTGGTTTTATATTTTCAACGTTTGTTTTTAGAGATGTTGATGTTAAATGAACTGCTAATGTACATCAAGAAAAATGCATGTCATCAAGGTCAGGTGAAAATGAAATAATATAGCATAATCAGTTTATACTGACATTGCTTAACAATAAAACAAACTAACAAAATTCCTTGAGGGAGAAATAGGAAACTAAATGAGCTGTGCGTTATATTCAGTTTAGTAAAGGCCACCCAAGGAAGAGAAGCCTGTAACGGACTGCAAGCTCTATCACTAAAAATCTATAGCCATTTGATATGTCTCTTTATTGATGTTATGTTGACTGGGTTGTGATGCAGAGACCTTGCTAAGCAGGAGAAATCAAGCTAGTAAAGCATTTTTCCAACATTATACAACATAAACTCAGCCAGGCTTAACAGTCAAAGGTTTCTTGCTATTCCAAAATGGAGAGGCCATCACCTTAAGCTTGGAAGTGCACATAATTTTACCAATCTCTATTCCTTTTATTACATCCACTTTTTGTTCCTTTTCTTTTCAACCTATATGTCACTTGTATCAGCTGATATGCTTTTTAATACTGATTTTTATTTAAGTGTAGCTTGATTCAAAACAAATTCACTCAGTTTTTCCCTGGTCCTGTAGCTTTCAATGACCTCAAAAAAAGTTTTGAGATCCTTAATGTAATGACAGTTGGCAGTGGGGATTTCAAAGAGATGGATAAATTGGCAAAATGTGTTTTTTGACCTTCCACTGACTCCAATCCAATGATGATGGTGATATCATCATCATCATCATCATCATCTCTTTAGACAATAACTAAGCATCCTTTCCAATTTAATTATTAATCTGAATCTGTTTTCAATTTATTTTTTTCATTTAAAAATAAATTATGGATATAGAACGTGTTAGAATAAGATAAAAAACCTTAGTATTATAAATAGTCATCAAAGGCAGTATAAGAGAATTAGAATTAAGTATTTCTTGATGGTAAAATTGTAACTTCTTAAATGATTAGAATTTGCTTAAGGTAAAATTCTGAATAATTTCTAATAGTAGATTCTCTGAGAAAATATAGTTCAGGCTAGCAAAATCATCAAATAATTTTGCTACTACTGCTACTAATAATTTATATAATAATAATAATAATATTTATATTTACAATAATGTATATTCATAAAGGAACCAAATCAGAGGAACTCTGATATACTATAATCTTATACGTTCAAAATAAATTACTCAATTCAGAGTAAATATATTTTGGAAAGAGAAGTGAAGCCATGATCATATATTCACAAATGAATTCCACTAAAAATGAAGATTACCCCCACCTAAAAAAATCAATCTCAGATTATAATTAATATATTTAGTTGATCCTGTACTTTAAAAATAATTTAAATTTGACCAAGTGTATCTATATGTATTTTCTTTCATTCATTCATTCATTCATTCATATATATATATATATAAATATATATATGAAAAAAACACTAAGTGACTCTTATCCTCATTTGATCTTTAGCATAAACTTCGTCTCTATTCAGAAATCAATCCTACCGAATCACTCCCAGGTAGAGTAGGATTGTAACTTTAGAATCATATGGCCCCAAGTAATGCTAAGATAAAGAATCTTGCCTATTTTGAGGGAGAAAAACATTATAGAATATTTCTTTTTTTGTTGGAACACAACTTTTGAAATTTTATTACAGCAGATATAGCTGGCATTTTGTTAATAACCTATAAAATGAATAGATTCATGTAAGTATTTGTAAAGGCTAAGCATTAAACATCAATTTCATTTGGAATATACAGTACAGCTGTGATCACCATACTTGAAAGAACAAAATAATTGCCTGGGCTACCATAAAGAATATAAAACAGGACACACAGTTCAAAATCCTCACCTCATTTCTCTTTTCATTTATTCTTTTCTTTTCTGTATTATCAGTTCAGAACGCTAATAGCCACACATAGGGGTAACTATGTAGCTTTTGGATTGATAAAGGAGTAAAAGTGTGTATTATTATTATCAATATTATTATTATCAGTCTAAATTATACTCTCCCTCCCCTCCCAAAAAATAAGCCGTGGGCAAGCAACTCACCTATGCAAATTCTATCGTCTTCCTATTTTTCTGAAAAGGCTAAAAGACTTTGCATTCAAACAGAGAGAAGACTAGTCTAATCTTATTAAGCCTGATTGGCTTGCTCTACTTCTTTGTATTTCTATTCTTGTTCCTTAAACTCAGAATTGGGTTAATGTATTTAATTCCAGAGATTATCAAGAATGGCCTGCCTTCAGTCAGCCTACTAATACCTAGTTTCGTCATCCTTCACGTGTATAAGCAGATTCAGAACAAAAGAAATATATTTTCTCTTGCAACATGTTTGAAAATTAGATCAAAAGGAATTTTCCCCCCAGAAACATTTAAATACTGCATATTAAGCAGCAGCCAATTCATACTTAACTGCTGCTGTGTAGACTTTAGCTTTTTTACACTGGGGCATCCATGGAAGGGTAAAAAAAGTCAAGATGGTGTCCATAATTGGCATGATCTAACCCAGACTCTAAATTGGGCAGATGTTTGATTGTGTGATCATGGCCATCTGCCATCTTGACTTTTTTTAACCCCTAGTGGACATTTCTGCCTTGGTATAACAGAGGAGCAACACCATCCCCCCCCACAATTAAAATAGGATTTTACCACAATTGCATTTTAAAAATTGCACAGTAAATTGGTAAGAATATTATACTGATATTATATTGACAATTCTGCTACACATATTGAACAACTAGTGAGTAAGATACTACTACTTATGAAATTTTTGGACATTTTTCACTTAAAATATTAATTACATTAAAAAAAAAGTTTGGAGGTTAGTGGATGTAGTCAAGGGCTATCACAGGTACTGATTCCAATAATATATACTGTGCTTGCTAGCAAAACACCCAAGTTATTTCCTAATAAAGCAAGCTTTTATCAGCTTATTTATCAAGAAACTAGGCAATATTTGACAATGCAAAATTTGTTAAAAGAACTGTAAATACAAATATTATAGGGAGGGTGTGGGGGCTAACAGAATTAGAATTCTAAAATTATGATCATAGTTACATTAAGTTTAATTTTATCTTAAAAGATACAGCTATGATACAAGTTAAATATACAATTTGCTGAATTTAAAGATTAGCATTCATTCCAATCCAGTGCTTTATCAACTGATGAGCAATGGCTTGATGTGGTGGTACAAAAATATTTTGGTTCTTTTTATTGAGGATCTCTATTACCTGAAATGCAAAAAAAAAAAAAAAATCAGAACAAGAAGCTCACCTTACACAGGAATTGAAAGGCAGTAGCTAAGGTCAATACCCAACTGTTTTTGACATTGAACAATTCTCATATTTTTTCTATTACTTCTCATCTTGGTAGGGTTTACTATTTCTGGAATGATCTACTCCCTTTTTTATTTCTAAAATCGGTGAAGGAAAAGCTATAGACTAAAAGCATCCGTTCCCTTTTCTTGAAATATCAAAATAATTATATTATTTCATAGTTTTATCTATTTTGGAAGCTGGGTTGCAATAAGCTAACAATTTATGTCTGCTAATAATTCTTCAGTCTCAAAATGAACAGATGTAAAGTGTCAATTTAAACCAGAGAATCTAACTGATCACTCTGCCAGGTCATCAAAATTGGTAATGAAAACAACTAAAAAGAAATATGAGTGGAAAAACATAGGAGACAAATCACTTTATGAAATAATTGTTTTAGTGATATTCACCTCAGTAACAACAGCCTGAAATATTTTATGGAAACAGAAACTGTTCTAATAAAAATGGTCACCTCATTTATCTAACATCTCCAAGGAGAAAATATTGTAAAACTTGTATCAGGATGATCATTATACTTGGAGAGAAAACCATGTATTTTTAATAGTCTTCTCTGAAATGTACCTACAGAACTTACTGGCATGATCTAGGGGCAGAACAGAGGAACAATTGCTTGTATCAATTCTTTTACCAACATATAATTTTCAATTTCAGTGTAATCACTGTAGAATAAGGAGAGTAAGAAGTCTAATTTGTCTGACTGAAAAAAGCACATCCATATTGTATGCCCTAACCAATGCATTCTGAGGACAATCAACAAGAAAAGGAAATTAAATTGAACTTTACCTGTTCTCTACTGAACCAGCGGGCATCTTCTATTTCAATGTTGTCAACTTTAATTTCTGTAGACACTGCAGCTGCTATGCATCCAATCATTAGGGAGGAGGGCATTGGCCATGGTTGACAAGAGACATACCGAACATGGCCCACTTTAACTCCACTTTCCTCTTCTACTTCCCTTCGAACAGCATTTTCAATTGTCTCACCTAATCAAAGAAAGAGCAGAACAGTTAATTGACAAAGCTTAATGCAAGGATTATATCCTGTGCTTTAAAGTATCTCAAAAGATATAAAACTTTCTTGAGCAATCGTTTGTGGCTATTCAATCAGAGCATAAAATACTTCCAACCGGAAAATGTGTCCCCAAAAAGCAAAATAATGTCAAAGCAATGTAAGCTAATAATTTCAAAGGATGTAAATTGATTGCATATCTTTTCAGTAGTTCTCTAGTCCCCCGCAACTGCTTTTATGAACATATTTTCAAGTTTAAATTGTTTTCATACATTTTGCCTCAGTTTTATTGTACATAGATAATTCATATCCAGGCAAGATGAAGTAACTGAATCACACAGCTCATGGGATCCTTTGAAAATGAGAGTAACAGGATGTGCCTATGAAGGGGAGGGGTTACTTGGAGCAGCAGATGTCTTGCAACATCTTAAGGTTTGGAGTAAGTTTTAATAATTTGAATTTCCAAAGAACAGGCCCATCTTGGAAAAAGATGTGGAAAAACTGAATTAATGGAAATTGTAATAGATTTTTATGCTAATTTTAATTAAAGACTGCAGTGAGCTTTCAATTACTTGTTTGGCTTTATAAATTTCAAACCTAATTTTTAATTATCTTAACATCACTTTTCAAGAGTTGACAGTTGGGATCTTTGCATTTCAAAGCATGTTGACAGCAACAGTTCCAATAAAGAAAGGAAGGCTTGCAAACTGCTTTGAGAATAACAGCTACAGACTGTAATTATGCAAATATTTTAATATTTATTTAATGTTTAGCTCAGGGCATCTATTAAATTCAAACTAATGGAAATCCTTTTAGATACGCATGGTCCTTCACTAATGGTACTTTTAATATATAGCAGAACTGAACAATCTTTTTCATGCTGAGATCCAAACTGTGCTACTAAGTGTGTTAGGCACTCAAAAAGTAGACATAGCTGGAGGAAGGGTGGGAAATCTTTTAAATCTAAAAAAAATCACACACAACTGTATTTAAATAAAAGCAAACATAAATAAAAAAGAACAAGAAAAGCAGTACAGTACTTAAAATGGCAGTTTCCAACTGAATTCTGACAGCACACTGTTGAAGTTTAATAACATTATATGGGGAAGACTCTGGAGGCTGCATGCACTGATATACTGAATAGGAAAAACAATCTAGTAGTTACAGGATTATTCTAGAGGTTGCTGTTTCCTACACACTTTCTCCCATAGCTGATAATCCTGGTCTAGTAACCTTCAAAGAAATACTGCTGGCTACCCTCACGCCCCTTAAAAGCAGTGGATGGACTATTCCAAACCCATCTCTCAATGGGCCCAAGTAGTAGAAATTCACCATATATGTTCTTTATCTCTCTTCAATGCTTCTGTGCACTGTTCTTCAATCAAATAATATACATTTTAGGGATGTGCAAAAGGGCTAAGCATGAACTCCCCTGTGCATGGAATATCCAGGTTTGGATGGTCCATGACCAAACAAAAATATCTGTGTTTCACCTATTCTGGTCTGTATTTGTATCCCTAATCTTTAGACCCTGGTGCAAAATGGATCCTCCTCTAAATTCCTCCTTTAATTCATCTCCATTTGGTCAACCTCTTTCCTCTCCTCTTCACAATTGCTACTTCATTATCTTTCAGGCAAGGAGCAACCTACCAACAGATGGCAATCCTTCTTAGAATCTTCTTCATTGTCCTGTATGTTCTGATTGTCCTTGCTCACAAATTGACTGAAACCAGATTCTTTAGGAATCCCTGTTCAAATTGCTGGTGATTCGGGCTCATCTAATTCCTGCCTGAGTTCCAAACATTAGCTTTCTATTTGCTAATTGTAATTTATACTGCTTGCATTTAATTTTGTCTTGTATTCTTTTAACTTGAATTCTCATCTCTCCTCTATAATGTTCAATCTTTTGAATACTTGAGCTCTTATATGCTTCTTTGCGTGTCTCTGTTTTAATAAGAGAGCGAATGAAGTACTGGAGAGCGACCCAGGCTCTAGTCCACCCACAGCAACCCATATGGGTAACTGGTAGCCAGTCATCTTCCTTGGCCAAGGTACCTCACAGAATTGTCACTTTGGGGAAAACAAGAGGAGGGAAGACTATGTATACTACCTTGAGTTCCTGAACAAAAAGTAGGACATACATCTACTGCCAAGATCCTTAATATATAAGCATGTTAGAATGTGACTGGAGCTTTAGTCAAGCTTCAGGAGCAGAAGTAGTAACATGCTTCTGTCAAAGAAGGTATTACTTAGAAATCAATTCAATACTTTCCTTCCCGGTCCCCCAAAAAGAAGTAATTTTTTTTTTTTTAAACTGACTTTATATACACAAAGAGAACTCACCAGGCTCTACAAATCCAGCAAGACATGTAAACATGCCTGGGGGAAATGTTTTTTTCCTTCCCAAAAGGCAGTGATTGCCTTCTGGATGAATGACTTGCATTATCACTACAGGATCTGAAATAGAGGTTAAGGAGAGTCATAAATATTTAAATCCCTTTTTAAAAAAGCAGCAAGAAGCATAAACCTACCCATTCTCACCTAGCATTGCTATCTCCTTTCAATGCTTGAAACCCAATTCTCAGAAAAAGCCCTGTAGCTAAGCAAACGTACTGCAGGATTTAAAAACAAAACAAAACAAAAAACAAAACAAAAACTTATTTATGTGATTATGTAACACTGACGTCTTCTGGGAAGGTACCTACATAGACCAAAAGCAAGACTCAGGAGATAAATTGCCTGAACTGCCGCATGATTTTGATAAAAACACTGGAGTAAGTTACCTAGTTATATATAACAGCGATTTAATCAGCAGGAATTTTTGCTTTCTTTCAGTTATTAATGGTTTAATGGTATGTATTTATTTCCAAATGCTATGTTTAAAGGACAAGAAGATTTAGTTATTATATTATAGTCTGTAGTTCTATCAAATGCTTTCATAACTTTCCCTTAATGGTGATTTTAATCAGTCCAGTCTTTGGACATTAATTATTGAAGCAAAAAGGCAACATATAAGTGGTGTGTTAATAATAAAGAGAGGAAAAAATGGAAAAAACTTGACAATCTGCTTGTTTATATAGGCATAGCCATAACAGAGTTGGTGGAACCCAAGAACAACTGGCTGGAAACACACAACTGAAATCAGAGCTGCTGCACCTCCATCACTGCAGTCCTTTCAACTATATTATTTTCTAAAACATGCTAAATGTACCAGCTCTGCATTGTATGATTTTTTTCTACTTGGTTCTTCTTATTCTGTATTGTCCCCACTTTTTCTCTCCTGCCCTAACCATCTCTTTTTACAGTCTTAATACCTGTATTTGCTACACTGCCCTGTCTCTATTGTCAGGTTTTGACATTTGTCCTCCAAAAAATATAAAGACATTGAAAGAGGTTTCAACCAGTGATCCTTACACAGACCATTCCTTTTGTCCACTCTTTCTTCTGCCTATCAGTAGGATTTGCAGGTGGGGTAAGAGAAGGTAGACAAAGAGGCTGGTGAAAAAATGTAATGTGAGATGCGATGGTTATACACTGTCTCTGAGCTTGCATTTTTAATAATTTTTTAAAGTATAGATTCACAACCCAGTTGCTTCATATTTTGATATTCAATATTCTTGCTTCATTTTTAGCTTTTCGTTGGTTTCTCATCTTATTCTCTCAAAATGACAGATATGACAATCCCATTAGGTAAATATGTTTCAAAGACTGATGACCTGTGGCAAATCTATATGCTGCAAAGTATTGAGCAGGAGTTTCAAATCTTGCTGACTACTTGTTTTGTTAAAGAAATTTCACTGGAAATACCAACTGTTGGCTCAGCAATCTTGCATATCTCATTCTGATCACAGTTTTTTTTCTTTCCTTAGGTATAATAGCTATTTATTCCTAGCTTCAACTAAGTTGTCAGTGAAATGTAAAGAACTTGCATCAACCAAGATCCAAAAGGAAAATAAAAGGAAAAGATAAGGAACAAACCTACAATATACCATGAGAAGGAGGTGAAGAAGTAAGTTAACAAAAAATAAATAAGAAATAAATTAATAGTAAGCAGCTATGTAAAAGTGTTAAGTTATAAATGTACCTTTTTAAATGAATTGCAAATAAACATACAAGGATGGAAACAAGGCAAGGATATATATAGTAGAATCATCATTTAAATTCTTTAAACTTGATTGCACCTGTTGAATGTTTACCTCTTGTGCTTTATAAACAAGAGAGAGAAGGAGAGAGAATTCAAGTTTTCTAGAGAGAACACAGTGGTTATGTTTATACAAAATAGTAAATCAGCATCCACAGGGGGTGGGGGTGGGGATAAAAAAAGGCAAGATGGTGGAAGCTGTACTGGAATATAAGCTGGTCCCTTGTGTATGAGTATCACACATATACATATCCATTTCTACAGATTGCCTTTTTTGACCCCCACCCGCCTACCTGCAGATACCACTGTACCTTGTACTCTCAAATTACTCCTTCTACAATTAGGTGGCTAAACACATTTTAAAAAAATGTTTGCTTTTTGACATCTGAATGCCTGATCTTACATTTAGTCCAAACATAATCCAGAACTCATGAGACAACCTTGTAATCCCGAGATGTTTGGAAGCACCAAAACAAATCTTGTCTTTCAACTCCAGAGAAGGAAGGTATAACAGAATATTTTTCTGATGGGTAGAGGATTGAAATGACATAAATATCAGTGTACAATTTGTTAACAATAAGCTGCATCAGCCAACAATCTTAGTTTATCCATGAGCATATAGGACTAATAAAAAGAGAGAATCTGAATAATTTTAATGATGTTTATTGCTTTATTTTGGCCTTTGCCAATATTTATGGAAAATGTACAGAAAATGTGCATTTTGCAGCTTGGATGAAAGAATGGGTCTTGCTGAGAAATAAAAGAATGTTAGAATTGGAAGATCATAATCTGAGGTTTGGTTGGCATGGCTTTTTATGGTATGTTAAAGTTAATGTGGATTTTAAAAATCACTATGTAAGAAGTGCTATATTGAGAGTACGGAACAAATGTAAACCCAGGTTGTGCCCGAAGATACCTTTAGGGACTTCAGTACAAGCAGCATTCTATGAAGAGACAGAGCAGATAGGGAGAAATGGGTAACATATCAAGACTTATTAATACAGGAAGATGGGAAATTAAGATGATGTCAAGACAGCAATTGACTGTAAAAGGACATAGTTTTCAGTGGTTCTTATATGCAAAGTTAAAAGAAAGGTTTAATAGGTATAAAAAGACAATTGGAATTGAAAGACACAAAACAAAATTTGAAATTGAATTATGCACAAATGATGAACATATAATAGCAAAATCTTTTGTATAAATTTTTGTTAAGATTTGAAACAGAAGAACAGGTTAAAGATTGAATGACAAAATGGGCTATTAATTTTGGGTATAATATAGAGACGGACATTTGGGAGAGAATGTGGGTAACTGGTATTAAATTTACTTTGTGTCATAATTTAAGAAAAAATATATATAAAATGATGTATCATTGGTACATGACACCGGAGAAATTATCAAAAATGTATAAAGGTATTTCAAACCAGTGTTGTAAATGTGAAAAACATGAGAGGACATTTTATCATGCATGGTGGACTTGTGAGAAAGCTAAGAAATTTTGGATACAAATTAACATAATGATGCAAAGGATTTTAAAGGTTAATACTGCAAAGAAACCAGAACTCTTTTTATTGGGACTTATAGACAATGAATTAGAAAAGATGCATGGTAGATCGATTTTGTACATGGTAACTGCAGCAAGATTATTGTATGCACGATGATGGAAGAATAATGAAATCCCCACAGTGGAGGAATGGATTGTGAAAATGTCAGAATTCGCAGAAATGGCAAAACTGATCTGTTTGGTCAGAGAAAAAACAACAAAAACTTTTTTGAAAACCTTATATGGATTTTTTGCTGAAAGAAGAAGGAGATATGATGATTTGAAGATTAAGAAAGATATGGATTAAATGAGGGGCTGAAGGGATTTGTATAACATCTAAGAGGGAGGAAGGACAATAAGATCGTAATTATCTGTTGAAAAGAAGGTCAGGATTCACTAATATATTCTTCAGCTTTAGTTTCTTTCTTTTTCATTTCTTGAACTTTTTCTTTTCTTTTATTTGTCTATGGAAAGATTTATTAATATAAATAAAGAAAAAGAAAATGTATTCAGTGAATGGAAGTGTTTTAATATTAAAACAACAAAAGCCATGCTTTCACGTGGTTATTCTACCCGGTGACTATCCATTTTTCTCCATTTTACTAACATGCAGCTCTGCTAGGCTATACATATAGGTGCAATTTTCAGGTTAACACACGAGTTCAGAGACATAATTTCAGAATCCATACTGCTATTTAATAGTCTGATTTTTCTTACTGCTATTAGCAAAGACATAGCAACATACTTGCAGTTCTCTTACCAACTCTTGGGAAGCATGTATTATGAATTCCCTGATGGCTGGGGCAGTCTTCTTTTAAGCATAATTTCCTGTAGCCTCCATCTTCTAATTTAGTTGCACTGCCACACGTTGGGCAAAACTGATACCGGTTATCCCATGCTAGAACAGACCTAGCTTGCGCGATGACTCCTGAGAATGGTCACCCAAAACATTCATTCAATACTCAGCTTTTTTTCTGCAGATACCACGACATCAAATTATAATTAAAATCAACACAAAAAATAGCTTTTATGTCTTGCTAATAATACTGGTCCAGTTTAAATACTTGTTTGTATGCTGTGGGGGAGGTTTTTTGGTCACTGCCTTTACATTTGTGATGTTTGGGACCCCTGAAAGACCTTAAATATTATCTTGCCAAAGTTATCATTAGAAGTGTAATCAGAACATTTCTCTGACATTCAGCTATCAACAAAAACATAATCCTAACTAATAAGAAAAACTAAAAAGAAAGTGAATTTAATGAACCAGAGAAAATGAGACAAGGCAAAAAAGATGCCTAGCTATTTCTGTAAAATATATTATCAATGCCTAATCTGTGGACTTGCAAGTAAAGTTAGAAATGAAGACAATCCATTGTTTACTCAAATCAGTAAGGTTTAGCACAGTGATAGCACTATTTCGGTAATAATCACATAGAGATAACATAAATTAATACTTGTTACAAGTAGTTCAGTTAGAAACAACTAAGGATGTGTATCAGAATCACTTGAATCAGGGATTGTTTAGATTGATTTTGCACAAAGTACAGTGAGATACCCACAAAGTGATTCAACCTGAATTAGGAATGTTACAAAAAGGCCTTCCCTACTTTTGCCCCAACATGTAAGTAGAGCCTTACCAGCTTCATTTTCAGATAACTGCAGCAGTGTAGGCATTGGTGGATGAAGGAAATAACAACCTTGATGCTCTTGTAGAAATCTATCAGCAGCTGCAGAATCTATTCCAAGAGCAAACCAGGTAACTAGGCCATCCTCATCTTTTTTGCCTGCATTTGAATCTTTTACATTTAAACATTGAAGTTCTACTCCCAGAAAAATTGTAGTGATAGCTTCAGGCTGCTCCAGGTATCTCTTTATATCCTTATAGTGAAATTTACAAAGCTTGACCTTTGGATAATGGAAACTATGTTCACCATCATCTGATGTAACCAACGGATTTAAATTTGAAAGAATTATATATATGGTTGTTGGCTCCTTCTGTTTCATGCTCAGCCACTTTGAATCTGCTCTCTTCTCACTCTTCCTATCCAAAAATGTCCTGCAAAAATAATGTTCATGTTCTTTGACTTGACAAGTCAAGAAAAATGGCTCCAATCCATCTTCCACATTAGCTAATAAATTAGCTATGTTTTTATAGCCCCAAAATCTAGCAATATCCAGTGCAGTCTGGTTTGAAGTATTGGTTCTGGATCTGTCACACCTTTGAAACAGCAAATTTAAAGAAGTTACTTTGGGGTAATATTTTCAGACAGAATGTCGTATTATATCAGGTAACATAAAAATATCCTAATCTCACAGGTGATATATCAAAACTGAACACAGTAAAGAAGTACACCACTGCCCAGGTAGGATTTTGAACTACTGCAAATTTTCCTTGCAGAACATAAGGAATGCCAAGTTATATTTTTGAGCAGTGACAATGGACAGAAAAAAGGATGTATGGAAAAGGGATGGATGAACTACTAAAGAATGTGAAAATACAGCTTAGTCCTGGGAAAGTGGAAAGCATGACAAAGAAGCTCTAAGTAACCCTGACAGTCTTTCAAGATTGATGTTAGTAGGCCAGGTCAACAATTAGACATGATAAGGATTCCAGAAATTCTATTTTATTATTATAGGGTATAATAACAGAATATTGAATGTCTGTCAGAGTTCTTCTCTGCCCCACTTTACAGCAAACAGAATCAAGATGGGGTTAATTTTAGTTTCTTTCTCATGCTTTCCACTTTTCCAGGACTCAGTTCCGTGTGAACCCATGTTCACACCTAATTCAATCATGACCTTGAACTAGTCACTATCTCAACTCAACTCACGCTGTTGCTGATAAGATAATAAAATGAGATGAAACCCCATGTACACTACCTTAAGTTCCCAGTGAAAAGGCAAAATATACTTTTCTTTTTTCATTTTAACTGAATTTAAGTGAATGCAAGAGAAAAATTCATTTTAACTATGAATTTAAGTGAATGAATTGCTCTAGCAAATAGAATCATCTCCATAGGGCAGTAAATAACTTTCAAGAAAGCACTGAATTTAAACAAGTTGAACAATGTCATTTTTCATTTTCTCTTACCCCTTTTCAAGAAGGACCTGTGCAATTTCAAAGTGACCATTTCTAGTCGCATACATTAGGGCTGTCCAACCGTTCGTTGCAGCTTCATTTATAAGGGATGGAGAATGATCTAGCAGTGCTATAAGCCTGGCTTTATTTCCATCAGCAGCAAAATGGTGAAGCTCGGAAATCAGTTGCTTTTTTGGATTTCCTTCACTATCCTCCATAATCTGTTGATTAAAAATGTAACACAGGCTGAAAAACACGGATCAAGGTACATTATATTGATCTGATTTCATGTCTTACAGGGTAACAAAATACAAAAGACAATAGACCTATCCTTCAAATGATTCAACAAAAGAGAAGCTAGAAGAAAAGTAATTCAAAGTGATTCTTCTGTAATTAAGCTTTCCAGTTAATGAGTGGTAAAGAAAAGTCTAACAAAAGCAGACTTGAAAAGCACCACTTGCAATTTGTATTTTTTTTAAGGTTACCACTCCTATGTAGGGCATTTAATCTGGGCCACAGCTTCCAGAGAAATGTTGATTAATTTTTGGTTGCTGCAGTACTTCTACCAAAGATAACTGCCTTTTCTTGCAGCTATTAGCTTTAAAATGTTAGCTCTTATAGCCATGATGGATGTTCTACCTATTACTTACTGATGCAGAAGTAAAATATTAGGACTTTGTAACTCACAAGGCTTAATTAGGTGTAATGAACAACATTATTGGTACTTCTCTGGGGCTCTCATTGAAAGCTTTTCTTCCTCAGCACATTCAAGCTTCAAATGCTTTATTCTGTTCCACAGAGATAGAAGATGTACTATTGAGATTGGGATGTATTATTTTTAAAATTCTATAGAATTTTAACACATGTTTAGTATTGGAATAAATTCAGTAGCACACAGTGATTTTACAAGATTTGCTTCCAGCTAAGCATTATTAAGGGAGCCAGTTTGGTCTAGCAGTTAAGGTGCAAGACTAGGAGCAGGGAGACTTGAGTTCTAATCCTGACTTAGGCATGGAAGCCAACTGAGTTGCTTTGGGCCAGTCACTCTCTTAGTCCTAAAAATAAGGCATTGGCAAATCACTTCCAAAATGTTGCTAAGTCACCAGGAGACAAAACTGACTCAAAGGAATCAACGCCCCCCCACCTCCCCTGCCCACTAGCAACCTTGCATGTTGCGTCTGAAAACACTGTACAAGGGCTCAGTCCTCAAACAAACGAGGGCCTTATTCCACATGCACCAGTCCTTTAGTGAGTTTATTTGCCAGCCAGGGAGCCACACTGGAATAATAATTAAAAAAATGTATTGAAACTCAACTTCTAATGTCCTTGGCTACAATAAGGCAGAGGTTTGCTGTTGACTTTCAGCCTACATCCTTGGGATTTTCTCGTGGTCTCCCATCCCAGTATGATTAAGTCCCACCCTGCTTAGTTTTTCCAGGTCAACTGAGGTTCTATAGCCCATTTCCAATTCTGGAAGTGGAACTTGCAGATTGGCCCGACAGTTACAACTGTCCTGACCGAAACAATACAGTGGATTTCTTCCATTTAGCCTTCGCTAACCTTAAGAACCTTCCCCTTCGTTCTTCCACCCACCACAGGAAACTCGGAAATGTACGCCTGACAGAGGCTTCTGCCTGCACGTTTAGGCTTAGAAGAGGAAAGGTCCACGGGGTCCAAAACGGCAGACTTGGGTTCGGTTGAACGGACGATGAGGAGCGTCTCCGGGGCCAGAGGAAAGGGGCTGCGGTTAGGCCCAGGAAAGGAAAGACCAGCCCAAAGCAGTGAAAATCCCTCGGAGACCTTCCGTTACCTCACCTAAGCGTAGCAGTTACCTACACGACTTCCTTCCGGAGACGCCTCCAGCACCAAGCGTTGGCGAAGGGCATGTTGGGAACTGTAGTTTCTTCCGTAGGCGGAAATAGCAACGCGGCAGCCGTAGAGACAGTGCTGCGTTTTAAATAGTTCAGACTGGTTCACGCTTGGACATATGCGGATGCTTTTAGTATGCTCATCCTCACTTAACAAAAAAGACGGGCTTTATTTAAAGAGTTGTCCCGACCAGCAGCGGTTACTTGGCTTGGCTGTTGCTTTGCAAACTCCTTACAGTTCTAGGGCTGAAAATTTAGGCACCTTTACCTAGCAGCCTCAGGTAACGTGGTAGGATTTATTTCCATGGAAACATTCACAGAATTGAAATATATAAATTTGAAAAATAAATAAACAAATCTTAGTGAATTCATTAGCCTCAGCATATCTTTCCTTAAACCACCCAAAACAAATACAACAGTGTGCAGCCAACGTGTGATTGAACAGAACTGATGGAGCATGTTGACTACATAACAATTTGCATGTTTTCAAAAAGAAAAGGCTCAGAAACTTATTGAAAACAGTGGAAACAAAAAAATAGAGAAAGATGTACAGTAGCTTTTAAGTTTTGTGCTAAATCTTTCATTGTGTATTGGCTTCCCAGAGGCAGCAGGACTCTGACTAGATGAAACCTCTGTTAATTCATTAGGGATCTTTTTTTAAAAAATGGAAACCACATATTTCCTGTTTGCTATGTGTGGATTCTGACCGATTTAAATTAGTCTTAATTTAGGTTACCTTACTAACTTTTAATAAGGCTACTTTAAATCTGATAATTCTGGACACTTTGGCCTCTGATCTCATACCTGGGACAAAAAGAAAAGGATTGAACTGCAGCCAAACTAGAGAACTTCACATTATTTTCATTATTTTAAGAGTGGGCTGATTTATTCAAGGCTGTAACACTGGGGAAAATGGTGACTATTAATGAAGGGTGGGGGTTTTCCCTTCAAATATGTGAATGCCCATAATAAAAATTCATTGCACATAACAATGCTTATGAAAATAATAAGACAGAAGAAATGGTGGAAAACAATTCTCTAAGTAAAATTCCAGTGAATGAGGCAGAATGATTGCATATTAAGTACTTTTTCTTCAATTATCCTATATGGAGCTGTGCCAGCCTGGAGGCCATTCAATCTGATTTTTTGTACCAAATAAGAGTGCATTTTAGTAATTTTAATGTGTTCCAGTAAAATCAACATCTTTTAAAAACATATTTTGAGTTACATAACCAAATCATTCATGCTTAGGGTTACCAGATATCTGAATGGTCAAAGGAGCACATGGCTATTTGGTTAGGAGGACAAATGGGGGGAAAAGGAGGCCATACTAACTGTTTAATTTTCTTGGCAACTGCGACAAAAATTACAGTGAAAAACTGCAAAACAAAAACAACTTAGGTCTACATATATATGAAATTACTTTTTCCAGCATCAGAAAGATTGGTTTTTCAACTTCAGGAATGTGCTAGAAGGGGTTAGGAGGCAAAAGCCTTCAGTGTGTAACTGATTAAGGTCAATTTCAGGCAGCAGGGCAAGCCAACCCCAAGGTACTAAGCAACTAATTAAGGTCACTGAGGTCAGCTTGTTGACCTGCTGGTTAGCACTTATTAGGGAAGCACCATGCCAGGCTGCTCAGGAAGAGATAGCTTGTAGATGCTCAAAAAGCCTGACAATATTTGATTTTAAGGCTGTGTCTGCCAGATGGAGGACATGAGCACAAAAAAGAGGACATGTCCTCCCCTTGCCACATGTCTGGTAACCCTATTCATTCTAGATTTTAGAGTATAGAATATAAAAAATAATTTATTAGGCTTGGAGATGTTAATGGTCCCTTTGATAATATATTTATTACCAAAAGTAAAAATGGTAACTTGAAAAGTACTTGAGATTGGATGTTAGTTACATGAATTCATCCTTCTCTATATTCAGTGAACTTATGAGATTCTTGATCTTAAAAAGGTTTTTAAAAAAACCATTTGATATCACACCCAATGATATTTTACACATTAACATCATTTTCTTATGATTTAATTTTTTTAAAAAAAATACAATTGCATTTTCTTTATCATGTGGGAATCTATTGAATATTAGTTTTTGTCTAATCTTTAAGGTCACATATAAACAAGGACAAAAATGATTATTTAGTCAGTTCTGTAAATTGTTACATTTTTCAGGGTCAGATCCAGCAACAATGTCTTGTCACTGGCAACAGTAAAATGTAAATTGTAACAGTTCCAATTAGTTTACTGATTTAGTTGAATTATAGGCATGCTACAGCAGGCTAGCTCAACATCTGACCAAAATACATCCTACCAGTCTTGTAAAGTGGTTTGCCAAGAACCTGAAAACATGTTTTAATGTCTTAGAAAGGGACAAAATTCAGGAATTCCTAAAGGAGATGCCATATGTGCCTAGTGGGATTCACTCAGACACAGGATGCTGAGATATGCAGTTTGCATTATAGTTCCTATACATCTCCTCACACTGGTCAATTGATATATCTTTATTTGTGCTACAAAGAATATGCTGTAATGCATGAAATACACTGTATATAAACAGAGAGCAAGACCCTCTCTCTGTTTGCACTGAAGATGTTGCCTAGTCTGGCAATAAAACGTCTGCAAGAAAACAACAGAGAGCACCAAGGACTCTACATGAAATTGGCTATGGAGCTGGGAACCTTCTATCCATGGAGTTCCATGTGGTCTTCCTTTCTCCTTGCAAGTAAAGTTGTTCCCTCATCTGAGCTTACTGCCCAGTACTCCAAGGGAGAGAGAATGGAGGCTGCTGCACTTTTTGTCTCATTCCTTACTATTTATTCATTCAAAGTACAGCTAACAGCAGCATGGAAGACAAACAGTCAGGTCCAGAGTCCAAGTGATGGGCAATGGATTCCATCTGCAGTCTGTATCTGATGACAGCCTGTTTCATTACTGTATATAGAAAACTACTTGGATTCTGTGGATAATTTGGTAAAAAAAATCGAATGTGTTCTTCAAACCACCCTTATGTATTAAGAACATTTAAATTTGCTAAGTATATTGCAATTAGTAAGATTACAAAAATTAATATGAACCAGTAAAGCACAATCCAAATAATAAAACTGACAATTAAATCAATTTAGTTGATTTAGGAGTCAAAAGATTTTTCTTTTATTTTTCTATATCTTTACTCCTAAAATTGGTTCACATTTGTGGTCATTTCAGACCATACTCCAGACAGTTTTGGATTTTTCAGACAAGTGACTGTTTTACAGCTTGACCTTTATTTAATAATTACAAGTAAATGTTTTATTTTAAAAATATTGTTATTTCTTTTTTAGATTGGTGACTATAAGAACTAAATATCCAGTCCATACTCCAGGAAATAAAGCCAGACTGCTCACTTGAGGGAATGATATTAAAGGCAAAACTGAAATCCTTTGGCCACATAATGAGAAGACAGGACACCCTGGAGAAGATGCTGATGCTAGGGAAAGTGGAAGGCAAAAGGAAGAGGGGCCGACCAAGGGCAAGGTGGATGGATGATATTCTAGAGGTGACGGACTCGTCCCTGGGGGAGCTGGGGGTGTTGACGACCAACAGGAAGTTCTGGTGTGGGCTGGTCCATGAAGTCACGAAGAGTCGGAAGCAACTGAACGAATAAACGACAAAATATCTTTTATCGTAAGTCATGCATTTTGAAAGAGGGAATGGTTCATGTTTGCTGAAGGGTCTCTCTGCCTGTCTCATTTTTTTTTGAAGAAAAAGTGCTGGTGACAGTATTGTGTCAGCAGTCCTAAGCATCTGATCTTTAAACCTCGAAGATGATTTCACCTGCTTTCCAAGTTGTTATTAAGACAGTAATGTTGATTGCCATAGCATTCAAGTGAATATATTAAAAACTACCATGAAATCTTAATGGACTAATAAGCATTATCAAGTTGGAAGCTGGCAGTTCTGACTAGTGATTGGTGTACTGTACATGTATGTCACAACAATATTGCAAATGAATAGGTTTCAACTGCAAAGTCATTTTTGATCTTTAAAAATGCTAGCAGATATGTTCAATAAATCCAAATCTGCCACATGATGTGTATTATTTTGTGTTATATCTGCATCATATTTTAGAAGTTTGGAATACATGAACACTCTCTTTTTAAAATGAGGATTTGCATCATTAGAACTACTTACTGACTTTAAGAAAATTTGATTTAGATAGCTCTGGAAGTTATGAATTAAAGACAATAGTCATGCTCTGGAAGAATCTATTATCAGATGCTGAGGTGATTTGTGCTATTGGAGAAGACACAAACCTACTCAGTCTATAGACACAAGGGTGAATAATATACAGGATGTGATTGTGAATGTAAACAATTGCAGCTGAAGAGCAAGCGTGATGACCTGCTCCTTGAAGTAGTTTGTTTTTTCCTCCATACTCACAAGAAAAGTAAAGATGACTAATACTGATCTTTGGTCAATGTGCACATGCTCTACTGAAGAGGACCCAGTTGGGCAGGAGAAGGTGAGGGGCAGGTTGGTGATTTTTCCCTGGATCTAACTAAGTGGGAGAGCTGAAGGAGTGAGGCAGGATGGTGGCAGTCATGTCTCCTTTTTGAAGAAGGGATATTTGATCTGGGGAGAAGTGGTTCCATCACTGAAATAATGACTTTAATCTCTTTTACTAATGTAGAAATAGTTTGGGAGGAGTTGACAATAAGCTCTTGTTTGCTGAGCTGAGAATGATTTTGGACAGAGAGAGAAAAAAGCTATGAGTTAATAAATGTGTCATTCCATAAAGACTCCACATTTACTATAATTCCATGCCCTTTTTATTTTTCAGCCCCTTTCCCCTACTTTTTAAAGGCTTATATAAATATGGATTTTACTGTCAGGTATTCACCTTTTCCATGAAACTTAGGGGATATGAAAATTGGAGGGTAGTGTTCTGTGAGTTGAAACTATCAAGTAAGAAAGACTCTGGAATGCTTATTAATGTGTGCCATTATACCAGCTTCCCCAACCTGCTTCTATCCAGATAAGTTGGTTTTACAACTACCAAGAATTGCCAGCTAGTACTGGAATTTTGGGAGTTGAAATCTCAGAATATTTGGGAGTCATCAAGCCGGGGATAGCTGCATTACCTTTTAATATAAATGATGTGTGTAATTCTCCATAGAATCAAATTCTGTTTACTTACCTCTGGAAGAATTTCTATGAAATCTGAGACAAGAACAGTTCTGGGAATCATACCATTTATGGATTCTAGACTCCCTGGGAGTGGGCACACTATAGATCTTGAAAGATTTTCACTTCATAAATCTCGTGTTGCCTTTTTTCCCCTTAAGTGCACACAAAATTAATCCAAATGAGAAATAATCACTACTGCATTTTAAAAAATCTGTTGTAAAAGTATCTCAAAGCAGAGATGATCAATGGTTGATGGACTGTGTGACAAGAGCTTGTGTTGAAAAAGCCTTTCTAAATCAATGTGTATTAATGATGATATTATTTCTTATAACAATGTATCCCAACTTAGTACCCTCTAAATGTGTGGGACTACAACTCTGTTATTCTCATCTAAAATATATTAAGGTACAAAATTAATCAGATAAAGAAGTGTGTTCAATTCCAAATCAGTTGTTTCAAATTAAGCAAAAGCAGTGAGATGTCTTCTGGCTTTGCTAAGTAGGCACCGTAAAGGGAACCGAACACTAGAAGCATAAAGTTAGACATATTATTTGTCATTTTGCTCTTCCCCCAAAGGTTTCAGTGAACTAATATTTTTTTTGGAATGTCTGAAATCTCAGTTTGTTCTTTGCTTATGTGATCATAAAATTTAATTATTTACCTTTATAGACAAGGTTGCAATCCTCTTGAAGAAAGAAGTTTGCAATTTGGAAGTGATCCTGGACCTGGCTTTGCTCCCAGATTTTCAGATGGAAGTTGCAGCCAGCAGAGTTTTTGCCCAGCTTAGCTTGGTGCCTCAACTGTGCCTATTTCTGGAGAAGAGGGTCTTGGACATACTGGCATGTGCCTCAGTGTTTACAACACACATGTTTACAACATGTATGCTTCGTTTGCAACAATGAACTCAATACAGAGCTGCTTTTGAAAAATGTTCACGAGCTTTCAGCTGGTTCAAAATGTAAAGCACTAACTTGAGCATGCTTCAACGCTCTCCCCACAGCAGTTTTGGAGGGCCAATACAAAAAAGTCCCCTATGAGCTGAGACTGTGCCCCTGTGGACAAGGGGCTGTTGAAACTACAGCTCGTGTCCTGTACGCTGTACCATTTATAAGGATTCAAGGACCTGCCTTATAATTCCTTACTTGGCAAAACACTTTGGAAGTTCTGATCTTTTTATGTACAGTTGTTGTTATCAGATCAGTATGATCCAGTCTCCTTGAACGTAGCTAAATTTTGTTATTTATACTGCCTATAAAATTAGGCAGATTCTGATTATCCACTAACGAACCCACCACCAATTGTAATATTTTATCTTGTTTTGTTTTAACTTTATTTTTATCGTGTGTGTGTATGGTTTTTTTTTTTTTTGCAACTCTGGTCAGTAACTGTAATAAAAATATTCATTCATTCATTTTCACTAAGCATGGATATAGGATGCATGAAGTTCTATCTCCTCCCGTATGATTTTGCCATGATCAGCTGGTGAGACTTGCTGCTTATCACTTTCTAAGGATCTCCTTCATTGTGTTGTCTGAACATTAATAATTCCTGCCTTTATCTTTCTTTGAAAGTGGAGAAGAACCTTTTGTTCTGCCATAACCAGTGTTTGAATTTATGATGCCTCCACCTCCAAAATTAAATGTGGGTCTCACATTTAATTTTATGTGTTTCTTTTGAAATTCTCCTCTTTCTGAATACTGATATGACAGCCTCTTAGATGTTTTGGTCTTAATACTAATAATTTTTTTAAAAGTTGCAAGTACATAATTTTGCAAAACTGAAATACTTTGGCCACATCATGAGAAGACAGGACACCCTGGAGAAGATGCTGATGCTAGGGAGGGTGGAGGGCAAAAGGAAGAGGGGCCGACCAAGGGCAAGGTGGATGGCTGATATTCTAGAGGTGACGGACTCGTCCCTGGGGGAGCTGGGGGTGTTGACGACCGACAGGAAGCTCTGGCGTGGGCTGGTCCATGAAGTCACGAAGAGTCGGAAGCGACTAAACGAATAAACAACAACAACAACAGTACATAATTTAATAAAAATATGCTGCAGTTCCAAAATATGTTAGATGATTGCTGCTGCTCAAGGGTGGTTTCAAAAAGGTATCACTGTATCCAGTTTAGATCATGTGGATCTGAATGGTAAAAGAAAGTATACAGCTACAAAATTACTTTATCCCTGCTATACTAAGCAGTTCCAAAGCAGCATTCTGCATTAATAGATAGGTCTCAAACTCAAACAAGAAATACTGTTGTAAAATATCGTACTAACCGTGGTACAAGTGGATACTTGCTGTCTTTTAAAACTCATTGATAAAGCTGGCAAATACAGATTTAATTATGTAGATGCTTTAACTGCAGTGCCACTGAGTACTCAAAATCCAAAGAAAGCAGTCCTGCCTTGAATGCATACAAATCAATTCATCAACCTGAAGTGAGTGTGCTTTAATTTAAAACTTATCTTGCAAAGCTTACTTTAGCAAACTTGATAAAGTCTAACTTTCTGAAACAGATTCACCATCATGCAGATAACTTGAACTTTCTCTTGAAATGTAGACTGTTTTAAAACTATTGTCTTGGGGAAAATGAGCATGATATAGCCAAAGTTGATTTCAGTTCAAGATACATACACAAACCCGTCTATTTCTACTGAAAAGTAAATTCTATTAAGTTGGATAACAGTTATCCAAGTAAGTGTGCATAGAATTGTAGCCCTACAATGACATCCTGTAACCACTTAGGAAGTAATCATGATTAATCAGCATGAAATTAATTTTAGAGGTGACATGTATATGGTTATGACTATATACCAATTATTATATCTTTCCATTTATATCTGTGGCGGTGGCTACATTTTGGCAGAACAAAGTTTGATCTGGACATGAAATAAATAAATTTATATCAGTGGAATTTAAAAATTCTTAATTGTGGCTGGGTAATGTCTGATCATTACTTTCCTTTACCTGTTTTTATTTTGTAGATTTAAAAAAATTAAATATCTATATCATATTTTCTCAAGAGTGTAGGGTGTTTTTTTTTTTATGAAACACAATCAGTCACAAATTTTGCTGTGGATTAGTTATTTGAGAGGGCAGGGAAGTGACAAAATATTGATGACATTTTTGAAAAGCAGTCAATATCTGCATCAGCATATTAGGATGAGCCATGCCAATAAAAAGCTAAGCGACAAACATTTATGGCAATACTATTAGAATAAGTAGTAGAATTTTGTGAATTTTAGGAAGTAGCAAAAACAGGAGTCCATAGTACCCCAAATTTGGGCTGAAAATAAGCAGAAATAGCACAACCTTATTCATAGACATCACTCCGCTCCCAACCAAATAAAACATGCTTCTAAACAGCACCTATATTGGAGCTGATCAGTGCTCACCCAGAAAGGTATTCCAAGCCATCTGAAGGCAGTATCAAGGAGCAGGACAGCTGAAGTGGTGGGTCCTGCTCCTAGTTGCTACCTTCAGATGGCTGATAGATTTGGAAGACTTCAGATGAGGAACAGAAGACCATACTGTATGTCTAGACCATTGTACACAAAAAATAATGCTTTAAATTATTAGACAAGTAGAATGGAAATTGATTCCATCATCCCAGTAAGAGACTGGTGTACACTGAGGTCTGTGTGAAGCTTATGACAGTGCTTTCAAAAGTAACAACCAAATTGTAATTTTTGATGTGATGAAAGGGAGAATAGGCAGTGATGATGTTAGCTATCTTTTATTACATTAAATTTAATTTAAATTGAATCAAATTTAGTTTTTGTCCTAATCATGCTTATATCTTTGTTCTGGCCCTGTTGATTTTTGGAGTATACCTATAGACAGATGCTCAAAGATGAAGTGTGTTTCCCCAAAATTGTACATCATTGCTTTAAATGTTTTTTAAAAATGCTTATCACAGATCATTTCTAGCTGATCTGATGTTTTCCAGGTGTCTTAAACCAACTTCAAATCCTTCCCCAGCCAGCATAATTGTTGGCCATGCTGGATGGGATGATGGGAACTGGACTCCAATATGGTTTGAGGATTCCTTCTTGTGGCAGGGGGTTGGAGTAGAAGACCTCCAAGCCCCCTTTCAACTTTATGGTTTGATGCCTTGAGAATATCAAACTCAATAAAATATCTCAGATCTACATATCTTAATCATGTAGATGTGTTAACTACAGTGCCACTGAGTACTCAAAATCCAAAGAAAGCAGTCCTGCTTGAAACGCATCATCTGAGATTCAGGCTGCTTGGAAGTCCCTGGAATAGCTAAGGTGATGAATTAGCTGTGTAAGCAATTTGCCTTTTGGTCTCAAGGTCTGTCTGTCTGTCTGTCTATTAGTCAATCATATAGTTTTCAGACTGGAATTGTGTATTTTTAGAAGTACTTTAAATTGCAGTGTTGGGGAAAAGGGATTAAGCCTAAAAACATGATCTAATTCCTACATTTCATACTGAGAGAAGTGCCCTGCCAGATCAGACCCCTGACCCAATCTAGTCCAATCTGTTTTGACACAGGCCAACCAACTGCACAAAGAAGTCCACTAATCTCCAGTGGACTTCCTTGTGCAGATGGTTGGCCTCTGCCAGTGATCCCCATGACTTTCATGAATTGGTCCAAACCTTTTCTGAGGCCAGCCGAGCCACCAGCTTATCACCACATCTCATGGTAGTGAATTCCAAAGTTTAATTATGTGTTGTGTAAAAAAAAGTTCCTTTTATCTGTCCTGATTTTTCTGGGATTCAATTTCTTTGGGTGACCTCTGGTTCTAGTGCTGTGCGTAGCAAGAAAGATGATAGATGGAGGTAACCAAGAATATTAATAACGCATTACATCTTCTTCCCAATTAGTTATTGAAAATAATTCTGCTACAGATCCTGCTAGAAGAATTGTAAAGCTATATATCACTCAGGGTCAGAATATATGTCCATAGACTCATCATATATATGTCCATAGACTCATCTTCACAGCAAAGGATCGTTACCTTGTCGTGGTGCTGGAGCTTGAGCACCTCAATGATGCCATGAGCTAAACCGTGAAGGGCCAGCCAAGACAGGAAGGTCATGACAGAGAAGCCAGACTAAATGAGATCCCTGGGGAAGGTAATGGCAACCCACCCCAGTCTTCTTGCCGAGAAAACTAAATGGATCAGTACAACCAGAGATATGTCAGTATACCATCGGAAGATGAGACCCCCAGGTTGGAAGATGGTCAAAATGCTACTGGGGAGGAACAGAGGATGAGTTCAACTAGCCCCAGACGTGATGACGCAGCTAGCTCAAAGCCGAAAGGATGGCTAGCGGCCGACGGTGCTGGTGGTGAACGGCGAATCCGATGTTCTAAGGATCAACACACCATTGGAACCTGGAATGTAAGATCTATGAGCCAGGGCAAATTGGATGTGGTTATTGGTGAGATGTCCAGATTAAAGATAGACATTTTGGGCATCAGTGAACTGAAATGGACTGGAATGGGCCACTTCACATCAAATGACCACCAGATCTACTACTGTGGACAAGAGGACCACAGAAGAAATGGAGTAGCCTTCATAATTAATAGTCAAGTGGCTAAAGCAGTGCTTGGATACAATCCAAAAAACGACCGAATGATCTCAATTCGAATTCAGGGCAAGCCATCTAACATCACAGTGATCCAAATATACGCCCCAACCACAGATGCTGAAGAAGCTGAAGTAGAGCAGTTCTATGAGGATCTGCAGCACCTACTGGACAACAAGCCTAAAAGAGATGTTATGTTCATCACGGGAGACTGGAATGCTAAGGTGGGCAGTCAAATGACACCTGGAATTACAGGTAAGCATGGCCTGGGAGAACAAAACGAAGCAGGACCTAGGCTGATAGAATTTTGCCAAGACAACTCACTCTGCAGAACAAACACTCTCTTCCAACAACCTAAGAGACGGCTTTATACATGGACTTCCCCAGATGGACAACACCGAAATCAGATTGACTACATCCTTTGCAGCCAAAGGTGGCGGTCATCTATACAGTCGGTAAAAACAAGACCTGGAGCTGTCTGTAGTTCAGATCACGAACTTCTTATTGTACAATTTAGGATCAGACTAAAGAGATTAGGGAAGACCCACAGATCAGCTAGATATGAGCTTACTAAAATTCCAAAGGAATATGCAGTGGAGGTGAGGAATAGATTTAAGGGACTGGACTTAGTAGATAGGGTCCCGGAAGAACTATGCACAGAAGTTCTTCGCAACATTGCTCAGGAGGCGGCAACAAAATACATCTCAAAGAAAGAGAAAACCAAGAAGGCAAAATGGCTGTCTGCTGAGCCACTAGAAGTAGCCCAAGAAAGAAGGAAAGCAAAAGGCAACAGTGATAGGGGGAGATATGCCCAATTAAATGCAAAATTCCAGAGGTTAGCTAGAAGAGATAAGGAATTATTTTTAAACAAACAACGTGTGGAAGTGGAAGAAGACAATAGAATAGGAAGGACAAGAGACCTCTTCTAGAAAATTAGAAACATTGGAGGTAAATTCCAGGCCAAAATGGGTATGATCAAAAACAAAGATGGCAAGGACCTAACAGAAGAAGAAGAGATCAAGAAAAGGTGGCAAGAATATACAGAAGACCTGTATAGGAAGGATAACAATATCGGGGATAGCTTTGAGGGTGTGGTCAGTGAGCTAGAGCCAGACATCCTGAAGAGTGGGGTTGAATGGGCCTTAAGAAGCATTGCTAATAACAAGGCAGCAGGAGACAATGGCATCCCAGCTGAACTGTTTAAAATCTTGCAAGATGATGCTGTCAAGGTAATGCATGCTATATGACAGCAAATTTGGAAAACACAAGAATGGCCATCAGACTGGAAAAAAATCGACCTACATCCCCATACCAAAAAAGGGGAACACTAAAGAATGTTCAAACTATCGAACAGTGGCACTCATTTCACATGCCAGTAAGGTAATGCTCAAGATCCTGCAAGGTAGACTTCAGCAATTCATGGAGCGAGAATTGCCAGATGTACAAGCTGGGTTTAGAAAAGGCAGAGGAACTAGGGACCAAATTGCCAATATGGAATGGAAAAAGCCAGGGAGTTTCAGAAAAACATCTATTTCTGTTTTATTGACTATTCTAAAGCCTTTGACTGTGTGGACCATAACAAAGTGTGGCAAGTTCTTAGTGGTATGGGGATACCAAGTCATCTTGTATGCCTCCTGAAGAATCTGTATAACGACCAAGTAGCAACAGTAAGAACAGACCATGGAACAACGGACTGGTTTAATATTGGGAAAGGAGTATGGCAGGGCTGTATACTCTCACCCTACCTATTCAACTTGTATGCAGAACACATCATGCGACATGCTGGGCTTGAGGAATCCAAGGCTGGAGTTAAAATTGCTGGAAGAAACATTAACAAGTTATGCAGATGATACCACTTTGATGGCTGAAAGCAAAGAGGAACTGAGGAGCCTTATGATGAAGGTGAAAGAAGAAAGTGCAAAAGCTGGCTTGCAGCTAAACCTCAGAAAAACCAAGATTATGGCAACCAGCTTGATTGATAACTGGCAAATAGAGGGAGAAAATGTAGAAGCAGTGAAAGACTTTGTATTTCTAGGTGTGATGATTACTGCAGATGCTGACTGCAGTCAGGAAATCAGAAGACGCTTAATCCTTGGGAGAAGAGCAATGACAAATCTCGATAAAATAGTTAAGAGCAGAGACATCACACTGACAACAAAGGTCTGCATAGTTAAAGCAATGGTGTTCCCCATAGTAACATATGGCTGCAAGAGCTGGACCATAAGGAAGGCTGAGCGAAGGAAGATAGATGCTTTTGAACTGTGGTGTTGGAGGAAAATTCTGAGAGTGCCTTGGATTGCAAGAAGATCAAACCAGTCCATCCTCCAGGAAATAAAGCCAGACTGCTCACTTGAGGGAATGATATTAAAGGCAAAACTGAAATCCTTTGGCCACATAATGAGAAGACAGGACACCCTGGAGAAGTTGCTGATGCTAGGGAGAGTGGAGGGCAAAAGGAAGAGGGGCCGACCAAGGGCAAGGTGGATGGATGATATTCTAGAGGTGACGGACTCATCCCTGAGGGAGCTGGGGGTGTTGACGACCAACAGGAAGCTCTGGCGTGGGCTGGTCCATGAAGTCACGAAGAGTCGGAAGCGACTAAACGAATAAGCAACAAGACTCATCATAATATCATCATTGAGCCAGTTTGGACTAGTGGTTACGGCAATGGGCTAGAAACCAGGAGACTGAGAGTTCTAGTCCCACCTTAGGCATGAAAGCCAGCTGGGTGACCTTGGGCCAGTCTCTCTCTCTCAGCCCAACTCACCTCATGGGGTGGTTGTTGTGGGGAAAATGGGAGGAGGAAGGAGTATTAGGTATGTTCGCTGCCTTGAGTTATTGATAAAAATAATAAAGGCAGGATATCAAATAAATAAATAAATAAAATGACCATGCAAGCGAGAAAATTATGTAATTTGCATCAGTTCTGTTATGATGAAAATTATGCATATGCATTAATTTGCATCATGTGTAATGACATGAACAACATTGTTTCTCTTGCAGACCCCTATCTCAATGTGTATGGTAAAGTTTGAGCTCCGTGTTTGTCACCAAAAAGAGTTTTTTTCTTAGAAAACTCTAGGAGGCAGAACAAAACTTCCTTTTTTCCTATATGGTATCTTTATGGGTATTTATTTGCCTTAATACGTTGTAAATAATGATAGAAAAGAATAGTGTCAAATCTTAAGGACTCAATCATTTCTAAAGCCAACTTTTCCTTGGAAATGTGCTCAGTGTAAGAAAATTAATAACAACAACAACAACAACAACATGAACAATGGCCATTTATGTACCTGGATCCCTTTTGGTTCAAGTCATATCCTGGCAACATTACCCATATCTACTGTGACAAATAGTGATTATCATTTGTCACTGTTACCATTAAAACACTAAGTAGTGATTTAAGCATCAGCAGCAGTTGCTAGATATTAAACAGCTGATAGGCAACTGTTCTTTCAAGGGCTCCCTGTATTATTTATTACCATGATCTCAGTTCAGCTGGAACATAGTTGCCTTTTCTTTTGTGACACAAGCTAAAACCCCTTTCTCTCATCAGATGCTAGCAGTGCAGACAGCTTTTCTTATTTGATGTGCTCTGTACCATCAGTCCCTTTCTCCCCACATCCTCTTCTGCCTCCCTTTTAAAACCACAACTTTGGGGTTTGGCTTGAACAAAATAAAATCCCAGTGGCACAAATTGCCTCTTCCCAAGCCTTTACAGGCTGTTTGGTTCCCTCTTCTACTAAGCAAACAGTACAAGCTAAAACAGCACAAATAAAAACATCCAAGAATGTATTACAGCAGGAAAAAAATGGGGGAAAGGCATTCAATTTTGAAATGAAAACTGACAGGCAGTTGAGCCCTATGATTCTGGCTTTTAGCTGGAATGGCACAAACATTACTTGCAGTACGACACCATCTCTTCCTCAGGTGCACACCCAGGGGCATCACAGATGTGCCAGCAACAATGGCAGCTGCTGGCCTTGAACTGATGCCGGTGTCATTCCATGCAATGGAGCAGGTGAGCTAATGCTCGGTCCCCAGAGCCTCCGTAAGCCTTCCTTCATTACAAATGAATAAACATATTGTATAAAGATGGAGTTAGTGACCTTCATTAAAACTGAATTCTTACCAAAGCACGGTTGCACTTGCAAGTCACTGCTATCACAGCCAGCTAATTCAACTGTTAATGTATCTACTCAGCAACTACCTGATTATTAATAAGCTCACCTACTGTATTTAGTTAAAGCCTAATTAGAGCTGTGCATAAAATATAGGCAAAAGAATCCCATTATGACTATATAGTCATCCACGATGGTGGATTGAAATGGCTCGAAGTATACCAGTGGGCCACTAGAGTGCGCACAGTACCTGTGCATTGACAGAAGAAGTAAAATGAAAAGAACTGTCCTGCTTAAATTATTGTATAAAGAGCCAAGAGATGTTTGTCTGAGAAAGTCAGATATTTCTAGGGATATACATGTTTCCACTTTTCTTTCTCCTGCTGTAACATGATGCTAAGGGTAACTTTCACCTTGGATTTCTTTTTTCCCCCTTTCAACATTGCCTTTGGAAAAATTGTCACCACGTTCGCTCTTGTGGTTTTGAGAGATGTCAAGCCCTATAGCACAGAGGCAGTGAAAGTTCAATACGCGCTTTGATGTGTTTTTGCAACTTGTTCTCTGCAGTCCTTCAGACCGTGAGGGGAAAAATGCAAACGGCGAATTCCGGAAACTTGTCCTATAGGTGGCCAACTGTTTCTCATATGACACGTTAGTCACAAGAGTTTTTCAGAAATAATTCCAGTATATTAAAATGATCTTTAGTAGTCATCTCAAATTACTTAATTTGAAGTAGGGCCAGCATTTTTTCTCAAAGCTACTGTATCTTTTTGCCACATCCTGTGTTTCTGTTGGCCCTAGAAAGGCCCTATCTCCTTTACTGATACATTCACATGCCTTAATATGTTGGTTGCTGGAATAGGCATATAAAAGCATCTACATATGGCTGAAATATGGGTTGCATTTAGTATTGGATTGTTTATCATTGGATGCTGAAGGGGGTGCACAAAATCAAAACACAGCACAAACAACAGTAAATATGTATATGTATATGTACACACACCCACACACATATACCCACACAATAACAATCAATAATGGTGCGTGTCTTCTCTAACTGCTTATCACCAAAGGTCTTTTGGAAAAGCCAGGTTTTAACTGTTCTCTGGAAGGTTGTAAGAGTAGAGGCCTTTTTTATCTCATGCTATAAGCTGTTTCAAAGGAGGGGAGCAGTCACTGAAAATGCCCACTTCCATGGGTGAGTAGGGAATATCTGAGTCAGGTGGACAGCATTTACTTGGGATAGGCAGAAATGTGGGCTATGAATGGATAAATGGATAAATATATGGCAGACAGATTTCATAAGATGCGCTTCAAAACAGTTCAGTGGGCCAAACCAATTGAATTAGTAGTTTGCAGTGGGATTATTAATATTAGTACAATGTAAAACATGTTAGCATGAATGAAACAGTTCTCCCTGAAGTGTTCAAACATTTATGCCCTTCTGAAGACTCTTCAGACTGCTTTGAAGACTGTTTTTCCAATGACAATCCCAGTGGGAATGGTTTATGCGTGTGCTCCTATGCATAAACCCTTGGGGCACAACCTTAGAAACAGCTGCACAAGCCATCTGAAAGATGCAACTAGTTTATAAATTCACAGTCTTGGTAATAGAAATGGATTAGACTTCCTGTGAACCAAGCAGGAATTAAAGTCTTGACTGACTCTTTCCTAAATTTGAAGCAGGAGTGGGAAATGCTTTCCAGAATGGGGTTGCAACTTAGTCTCTTGACCCAGGCCCAGGGCTGAAATTTTTTGGACCCTTTTTTAGCATTTGAGGAATTTGGAAGAGGGTTTGAAGATGAAAATAGGAGGAATTGACCTCCCAGAAGTCATTATTTTAGTTTTTATTCAGCAATGGAGGCAGTTTGATCCTGAGGTGCTTTGGGGTACATGTGGGGTGTTTGGAGGGGGTGCATGTGGCCAGCTGTCTGCAATCTTGATCTGACATAATAAACATCTTAAATCCCAAAAGTACCACTCATACACCACTATGCTTAAATAATCAACTATTCTCCTCTTGTACAAACTAAACAATGTCTGCACATAGTCCAATACCAATTCAGTTAAAAAATATTAAATGGATTAGTGCTTACAAGTGGTAGAGAAGAAAATTTTGAAGGGATCAAGATCCACTGAACTCATCTAGACTTAATTTTGATGAAACTGAAATGGCTTTAGTAGTCCATAGGAAAATATATGTATGTAGATCACTGTGCTTTTAAAATTTACCAGCTGATACAATATCTGAAATGTCCCTTCACATGTCCACATTCAATAGTCATTCACTGCTCCTGGATTCATAGAAAAAAGTCTGGCATATGGGTGTACTTTTTTTTTTATTGTATGGCATAGCAGTTTGGTGTTCATGCTGCTTTTTCTTGCTGGGAAATCCTTGTGAGGTCCATCAGCCAGATGTGTAGACTATTTAGCCGTGACAAGTCATGTTGCCCGGGGTACACCACAAGGAGGCTAGTCTACATTGCACCGAGTTGGGCTGAGAGAAAGTGACTGGCCCAAGGTCACCCAGCCAGCTTTCATGCCTAAGGTAAATTGATTATTGGATTCTCTGGACAAGGCTGAATCCATCTAAAGATGCTTGATAACTGTAGGTATTCAGGTGGAAACTGGCATGTGTGCAAGGGAAATTAACTCCATGAAGACCCAGGTATTGTGCCAACAGCTAAACACCTTTTCCTTCCATTCCTTAATGACATGTTAAAAGCCAGAGAGAACCAATTCTATCAAGGTCACATTGATAGCATTTGGAATTAAGCTCTAATAGTACACTTGTGCAAATCAGTCAATAAAATGTTTCACTCATGAGCCAGGTGGCTCTCTGAATCCACTTCTCAATGTGTACCCATAGTACCTCAGCTCTGTTTAACCTAGACTAAAAGTGCAGGTTAAAACTGCAGCTTTTGACAATTTATTGACCAAAAAACAAGCTACTGCAGGAAAAATGGTCATTCATAAGAGAGCATTTAAGTTAATCATAGCTTGCATCTTATGAGTTTATAGTTGCACTCACACATCATAACCAGTACATGGAATTTTTTCTTCACTAACCGGGGAGGGAAATATAAAACATGTCTATTCCATTCATTAATTTCTATTTCATGTCTTGATTTACCTGCTTCTTAAATAGCGTAAGAAGCTATAGAGGTGGTCCATCCCATCTGTCTGTCTGTCTGTCTGTCTCTTTCTCTCTCTCTCCCCTACTCTGAAGGTTAACAACTGGTCCTTCAGGTAGAAAAAATCCCAGAAGAAATACAGGTAGTCTTCGACTTATGACCACAATAGGGACTGGAAAATTTGTCGTTAAGCGGTGCAGTTGAGTGAGGCATCATCTGATGGCACCCAACTTTATGACCTTTTTTGCTGTGGTCATTAAGCAAGAAATCACATGACTGTGACTTGCGATCTCCTGCTCACTTCCCCATTGACATTGCTTGTTGAAAGCCAGCTGGGAGGATATCAAATGGCAATCATGTGACTGCAGAATACTGCAACTGTCGTAATTGTGAGCCAGTTGCCAAGTGCCCAGATCTTGATCACATGACCACGGAGATGCTGTGACAGTCATAAGTGCAAGGACCAGTTGTAAGTCACTTTTTTCAGCACCGTCGTAATTTCAGATGGTTGCTAAATGAATGGTTGTTAAGCGAGGGCTACCTGTAAGGAGAACTGTCAGAGCTGGTTTCAGTTGGACTGCCCAATTGGTCAGGTCTGTTTTGTTGGAAATATAACTTAAGAAACACTGAATCTTCATTACTTCAAAACCTATTGACCAAAAGGGACAGCGGGGTGTAGATAGAAGCTAGAGATTTACTCTGTGTCCCCTCTTTAGTTTTATCCATATGTCCTGGTTACTGCAGCATGAAGATGACCCACTAATTTTGTACTGAAGGTAAGTTCTCACACAGTAGCATCTGTCTTGTCACCATCCCATTGTCGAGGCAGACTGAAGACAGTCTAAACTGTTTCAGCCTAAAACTGTTTTCCTTGCTATTTTGGTGCAAAACTGCCCATTAAGGACATTATAGTGCACACAGAGAAGGAGCTTTTGGAGGTCAATGATCTGCCATGTTCCAATTGGTCTTCTGCAGGACTGCCCCATCCTGTCTATGTGGAGCATTCTGTACCTACAGTGCCATTTTTATGTGTCTGCCAGAGGGACTGGCTACCACATTGGTGCAGCCTTTTTGTGTGTGTGTGGTTTGCTCACTGCAATTTTGACCTTGTAGAAGATTAATTGTGGGTCTTCCATGAGGTAGCTATTCCCATAAATACACAAAAGGATTGTAAGGTTGTGGTTGGGGCATGGGTCCCCCCATTCTCTAGGGTTTTTACCCTTTTTCTCTCTTTGCCAAGCCAGGAAGTGACCCAAAGCAGCAGGATGGCCAAGATTCTGGAAGATTGAAATTGACTAGCCAGCTGGTGCTTAACCCAAAGCAACCCAGGCTGAAATTGACTAGCATGGTGTTGCCTGCCTCTTCTCTTGTGTACCTTCTTCAAAAGTCAAATCTAATCACATGATTTTTATAGAAGTCCATTCAGAAGCCAGTCCCAATGAATTCATAGGACTTTCTTCCAGGACACTGTAAGTATTGTTCTGCAGGCTTAAACTGCTACCCTAAAAGGGAATTTGTGTACTGCATTAAAAGGGAACTTCTGAGTAGATGAGTAATAGAGTTGGAGTGTAAAAGGGTGATTTAAGATAATGTAACATTCACCCCTTATTTTGAGGAACAATAAGATCCTCTCCCTTTTCATATCCTCTTCTTTCCAAGGCATTTATTTCAATATCTTGATTTATTTCTTTCCAAGAAGTGTGCACATGGATGTCTGATTGGCCAAAAAAAAAAAAAAGCAGAGTGCACACATTGTCTCATGTGCAACAAAGGATAAGTCGAAAAGCCACCATTTTGGTTGTGGAGAAATATATATTTCATTTAAGAGCATGAGATGTCTGTTTACTTATATCACAGACAACATGTCTCTCCATTTCTGAACCCACATTTTTCTTTTAAAATATACTTATTGTTATATGGTGGGTGAAAGACTTAGTGGAGCCAAAAAAACTGCAAAAAGCAGAACATCTATTCTTCAAATGTAAGGATTAGGAGAAAAAAAAGTAAGAAAGTCACAAGGCTAAGAAATAATAGAAAAGGGGTGGTAGTGTAGGGGTGGACAGATGTTGATTCTTGCATTTTTTAATCCATTCTTGGACTGATGGGAGAATGAGAGATTAAGAACATTCCCATTGCTTTCCCACTTGTCTTCACTTTTAGTCTTTGGCATTTAAAGCAGAAAAGTTCCTAGTCCCTTCAACGCAACTGGGTAAATGTACATTTATTGCTGACCTGATGGGAGAGCCGGACTTGTATGAGTTTGTGCGTGTTACCCAAGGAGGGAGGGAGGGAGGGAGAGAAAGAAGTGAAAATGCTGTTGAGATGATCCAGGCAAGTTCATTCTCTAGGCCTCCCCTGAATTGTCCAGTTCCCAGCAGACAGGTTGCACCACGGGGTCCTACCTGAAGCCCAAGGCACTGGGTGAAGTTCCATTTTCCTGGAGTCCTGGGTCTTTTATTTCTCAGCTTCAGTTATGCTGTCTAACAGTGGTAAGTTGGCTGCCTTGTTTGGCTGCCTTGTCTTACTCTGTAAGCAGAGTAGATGGAAGAAAGGTTTTTAAAGCTGCTTTAAGAAACTGACACAGTAAAGACAATGCAAGGCTTAAAGCAGCTGCCTTTCTTTTAAGTCAAGAAGTGTGTGTGAACAGGTGCTATGTTAATGTGAGACCCAAAACTCTTTCAAAATCAGTTCTGAAACCTGAAACCTGTAGTTTCTATAATTTATTTCCTGTTATGTTCTGTGATCTGTACTTACTTGCTGCTTACTTGATTATTCTTGGTGTTTTGATAATTTGTTGTTGACTCTGTATTGCCATGTGATTGTTATTGTCAGAACAGTTTATACTGAAGCTCAGTGATTCTTAACTTTCTTGTGGATTTTCAGATAGAAATAGAAAGCTGCTACTGGGGATGTGCGCAAAGCTACCAATCCTGGGCTGCAAAGATATAGACGATTTTAAGATGTTATATCTTTTTGCTGCCATCTAGTGGTCATCCAGATTTTTGCAGCCCAGATCTGGTTCCAGAGCTATATAAAAAATGGACAGACTATCAGGAGCTAATGCAAAACTGTTCCTCATAAAGACCTGTCAAAAAAGTTTAAGTACAAAAAGAAGGGTCCCCTTCCACCCCAAACCATGGTATGCAAGACAACCTTAATGATTTTGGTCTGATTGATCCTAAATAATTTATACAGCTGTTGTTTAATAAATCATTCCTTTCTATTAGTTCCAGCTTGAACATGTGCAAGGAGTTTTTATATATATCCTATCATTTTATCAAGAGTACAAAGCAGGAATTTGGGGGGTGGGGAGAATAAAGTTGGGATAGACTGCGTGGGATGATCAAAGCTGGATGAATACTTTCAACATTAAACAAAAAAATGACTAAAAGAAATTCCTCTCTACTGTGATAGCATTTATTTCTTTTTTCCTTGCAAATGTGGGTTGTAAGGGATGAAGTATTTAAAGGGTAGCAGGGCACCCTCCCCTTCCCTTATACATTTTATCTTATGGTCATGATTTGTGTTGAAGGATTTTGGATCACACCAAATAGCTCAAAATAGACTGCAGACTGAACAATTTAGAAAAAATTACAGGACAACCCAGGAAAGACCTTTTTTGAATGGTCTTCTTTCAGTGAGTCATGTCTGTTCTTCATAATTAGCTTCTCCCTTCTACCTCTCAGTCAGTTTATTGCAGCCAGATGCTGAGGTCTACAAAGGCAGTCTTTGCAAACAGCTATGGCTCTCAAGCAGATGCAAGTGGGAACCACAGCAGAATTCAGACTGGTGTAGACATTGGAAAATGTCAGTTCAAGGGATATGTTGTTGGTTAAGCTGGTCTCTTATCCTGGAACAACTTTTTCAATCTGACACCCTCCAGTTGCATTGAATTGCACCTTCCACAACTACAGGCAGTATATTCTTTAGACTGGTGATGTGGACTTCTGTTAACTGTAATCCTAACACAACTGGAGGGTACAAGTTTGTGAAGGCTGCTTCACAGGAATGAGGGTAAATATGCTCCTTCTCCTTTTTAGGTCTCTGTAAGTAAATGAATATTCAAGTTTAAATAGCAGGTGACGAGAGGGAACCTGGACCTTAAGGCTTCATTTTCCTATAGTTCTTCCCTCCAACAACTGCTATTTCCATTAGAAAAAAGCTCCGATTTCACTTCAAACAGAATCACAGATTGGGAAGAGCCATTTAGGCCCAAACAAGAGTGCAGCCTCTATGCCAGGCTGGGGCTACAGAGGGAGACAATGAGTTGCAGCTTCATAAATCTCTCAAGAAGATCTCATCTGTATCAGGTCCTTGCCATTTAGAGGCTGAAAGGCATTCACACAATTGCTTATTGTGCCAAAAAAACATATTTTATTTCATCCTGAGGGAAACCAATCTCCCCCATCTTGCTGCTGTCCAGATCTTCCAGCCTGTTATAGATGATAGAAATTGTAGTTCAGGAATTGGTCTGTGATTGGTTAGAAAGGCTGAATTGGACAGGGACTAAGTCTCCCAACATTTCAAGTATGCCACATGAAAATTTCCATGAAATCTTCAGTACCCTAACTCTTATATGAATGGTTGTGAATGCTTTACCCTGAATGTGAGATGTAAGATAAAGGTTTGCTGGTTCATTGCAAGTCAGGTAAAATAAACACAGGCAGCCATGGAGTAGAAGGAATAACGTGGGCTTCTCTGTCTGAATTATTAATAAAAACATTGCTTTTTAAAAACTTGTCCTATTTACATACATAACCATTTTAAAAGGACAGCATTTTGTTGGTGACAAAGTCAAGCATTTATACCTTAAGCAATGTTTTATTTATAGTTGCAAGTGGAACTATATTCAGTCCATTCCTTTGTTCATGCTGTGAAGTAAGCAGAGAAGTGCATATGTTAGAATATTAGATCATCTGACTGCCTTATATCCTTTCGATAATCAAATGCTACCCAGTGAAGCTACTTAAATATTCTCTTTTCTCATTTTACCTGAATTTTCAAGCCACTTGAATATCAGGAGAAATTTCACTCTGATATCTTTGGTCTCTTACCCAGTTAGCAGGCACATTTAGTTTGCCACTGGCCATAGATGGAATGCCAGGTAAGAGTAGATTGATTGTAAGTTTCATGCTTGTACACTGGGAATCTATTTTATGTTATTTTCTGGACAGATCAATAAGACGGTCTGTACTCTGAGTAGTCCAATGCTCCTTAGCAGGAACAGGAAACCTTCTGGGGCCAAAGAACCATGATTAACATTTTTGGGTGACAGACAGCCACAAAATGGATGGGAGTATATCACACATGAGAATAAGAGTGGACTTTTAGAGGAAGTTTTTTTTCTTAAAACAAAGAAACCCCCAAACCTGTGATAAACCTATTTTATGGCTTACACTTGGCCTACCAAATTTGGGCTACAAAAATCAGATGAATGCTAGAAGGCAGCAGAAAGGTAAATTTCTGTATCTCTTTGCCACCATCCAGTGGTTATAGGGATTTCTGGATCCCAAATTTTGTAGACTTAGCTTATGTAATAGTTTTCATCTGTTCCTTACCTCAGCATGCAAGCAGCGGTGCTATCACTTTTTCTGATCAAAGAAGTTCTGAGGGCTATGAAAATGAAATTTGAGGCCCCTATGGCTGCTTTAAAGAATGGGACTACTTTATACCCTCTGTCCTCCTTCAGTGTCTAGTCCAGAGACATTAGGCAGTTCAGAATATAGCTGTAGGAGTGTAGGAGCTAGGAGTGTACAATATTAGCTTTTATTATCCATCTTCACTGGTCTTAATTTCTGTCTAGCTGCCCAAGATGCTAGTTTGGATCTTAACAAGCCTTCATTACTTGGGACCACAAGAACACATCTCCCAAGCTTGAGATGACTGATGTCTTCTTTTAGAGGCTTTTCAGTAGGGCAGTTCTCCAGTTGTGGAATTGTTTCCCCAGGACATTTACCTGGCACTGGCTTGTTGTCTTTCTCATACAGATGAAGTTCTGAAGTTTTATATCATGATAAATCTAAATCATTTTCTCAATTATATTTTTGCAATATAACATTTTCAATAACACTTAGCAATGCCTTTTTTACTCTATATCTCAATTTCTGTCTTCTGGTATTACAGACTTCTCATGAAATTCATTTATATTTAAAGTGCACTAAAGCCTCTTCTTTTTATCCTAAAAAATGGTCAGATTTAAGCTGTTTCTTTCTGCAAGGCTCCTCTAAAAAGCAGCTTGTTAGCTCTGGTTAGTGTGTTAGTTTCTAAGTATCTTTTGTCTGATGCACAGATAAGTTGTTAAGATTAATTTGTTGATTATGATTATGAATGTCAGTCATGTAGTTGTGTACTGGGGCTGCAAACCTGTGAAACAGTTATATGCATGTATAAGAAAAGGTATATGCAAGCAGCAGTATACTGATCCTGCTATTAGTCTTAAGTGATAAGAACAATGGACTTCACTCTAGAGTTGAGTGGCCACTTATGTATTGCCAGAAAAAGAGATGTACATTGTCTAAAATTGTGTATATAGGTTAGACATTCCATAACAATTTGGACCAAAGGTAAAAATTCATCTTTCTAACTACTATTTCGAAAATAGTAGATGTAAAAACAATAGGATATGGCCTACCAGTAACTTACGTTTGATAACAGAGGCACTACTTCATCATTGCTTCTTGACTTCTGCTTGCGGGAGTATGGAGGATGCTGCCCATTAATAGGTAGTATCTGGATAGAAAGAAAATCAGATTTAGCTCATAGATTATTGACTCCTAGAAATTAATTTGTTAGAAGCAATTGTTGAATCCCTTGGAGAGTGTAGTATAGCAATTTTACCTAAGAAATCTGGAACAATCTTATGTATTTTGGTGGTCCAGATTTGGCAGAGTAAGTGAGTGAAATGTAATGATGGATTAATTTGTCTTTTAGCTGTGGACAAGATCCTGTCCAGGAACCTCGAACAAAAATTGTTCCAAGTGCTGCATTAATCTGAGGGCCGCAACAGTGAAGTCTTTTCATACAATGATATTAGTCACTAGTAAGCCAAACACAAAGAAAATGAAAAGCATCAGAATATGCCATTACATCTAAATCTATTAAATAAAAAACCCTTTACCCTGCCCTACCTTAGCTACATATCATATGTATGAAATCCAGATCTGAACCAGATGGGGATTTTCCACAGTTATTTAAATTCCCACATTGACTAAATGCTTAAACTGAGAAATAGTAAATCTAAACATACCAAATAATGCATACTTTCTGACTGGATGAATGAGCAAATACGAGATTAGGGAAGTTAAGAAACTGTCCTATCCACAAATGAATTTTGTTACACCTCTCTGACCTTCCAGTTCGATATTTCATCAGCCTGTTTTTCATCAGCAGTTTTAAGGAAGGTGTAACCCATTTCCAAACAGTGCTTTTTGAGCACACTAACATCCACAGAAGTATTATTACATATTCTCCCTGAAAAATAAATAGGATCCATGGAGAACTTAAAGGAAGAAGGAATAAACTGCATTCCAAAGAAGAAATTTATCTGCGGGCAATCCTCACTTCTGAACCACTGTGCTGAGGCCTTGCTGGAAGGTGAAACTTCCACATAAAATGTGATATTCATGTCAGTACTGAACTCCCTAGGGACACGGTGGCGCTGCGGGTTAAACCGCTGAGCTGTCGATCGGAAGGTCGGCGGTTCGAAACCGCGCGGCGGGGTGAGCTCCCGTTGCTCGTCCCAGCTCCTGCACACCAAGCAGTTCGAAAACATGCAAATGTGAGTAGATTAATTGGTACCGCTTCGGCGGGAAGGTAACGGCATTCCGTGAGTCATGCTGGCCACATGACCCGGAAGTGTCTATGACAACGCCGGCTCCAAGGCTTAGAAATGGAGATGAGCACCACCCCCTAGAGTCGGACACGACTGGACTTTACGTCAAGGGAAACCTTTACCTTTACCTTTACTGAACTCCCTAAGCATGGATAACTCTAAATAAAAGTGTGTACAATAAACCAGGCTATCATTATCCGAAGTAATTTGTGCTTTTAAGAGCAAGGAAGGGGAACACTAGTTGAATGACCACTGATAAATGGGAAAAAAAGCTACATTTGTGTGTGAAAGAGAAAGAACATGCATGAGATATAGCTTTCTTTTGCAAGGAGAAATAATAGAAGGATTTATTAGAAATAATAAACAGCCTGTATAAACTGAGAACCAGTTTGGTATAGTGGTTTAAGGCGCCAGGCTAGAAATTGGAAGATTGTGAGTTCTAGTTCTACCAGGCATGAAGCCAGCTGGGTGACTTTGGGCCAGTTACTCTCTCTCAGTCCTGGGAATCAGACAATGGCAAACCACTTCTGAAAATCTTGCCAATAAAATGGCAGGGACTAGTCCAGGCAGTCTCCAGGAGCCAAGAATGACTTGGAGGCATTAATATATCTATATAAACTAGACAAGACTGGCTAGACAAAGCTCCTGCTATTACTGCCTCAGTATTGCTGTAGGCTCATGGGCTGAGAATTAGAGACCCCTGATTTATTGTGATATTACACTGGATAATTCAGAAAGCTAAAATTCTCTTTTGTGACGTTTTAGTTGTTCCTGATAAAAGCATTCATCTATCCACAGTTCTGAATTTTTCCTCCCATTACCAACATGGCTAAGCTACCAGGATTGTTTAAAACCTTTGAAAAAAGGTATTTTGGAATGCACAGAAGTGCACGCAAAGGACTTTGTTCTGAACTGTTTAGGCAGCTAAATCTTTTTCAAGACTTGCATGGCTGTTTTGGAAGCTGCCCCAGACTGGGAAAGATAGAAACAAAGTGCATATGTGCTGAATACACATGAGAAGTTGGCTGGAAGTAGTTTCTGAAATAGCTGCACGAGCCTGGAATGAAACAGGACAGTTTTAATGATTGAAGAAGAGATGCTTCATATATGCTTCTGCGCATTCTGACTTATTTATTTCAAAGGATGTACATAACCATACTTGTCCTTTGTCTTTTTTTAGTGATCCAGTATCTTTATATACTTCCATTTTTAAAGTAAAAATTAAATATTCTATATGATGCAGGTTTAACTAAGATTTATTACCCAAGTGCTTCCTCTTGTTAAGTAGACTGGTTTAAATGTAGGTGCTTATATTATATAACATGACATAAATAAATGCATAAGACATGTTTTGATACACTAATATGGTCAGCTTTTGCTGTTTTTCTCTCTGCATACAAAAAAACCAAAAAAAAATGGAAACAGAAAAAAAATGGAAAGCCCATTTCTCTTGTAGGTGGAGACAGATAATTGAACTATGCAATGAATAATGACAAGAAGGTTTTTTTTGAAGGGGTGGGTTCACTTAACTGTTACAGGAACAGAACATTTTGAAAACTCAGGCGTGTTCCATTCCACTTCTCGGCCATGCCAGCTATGGACTTTCTGGGCGCAATCTGGCAGTTTTCTGGAAATTAATCTTCTGAACTGGAAGTGGTTTATGGGATCCAGAAAGGTCTGCTCATCTCTCCTATTTGATCTTAAAACAATTTCATTGAATTGGCTTAATATGGGCAGCACAATTTGTTACTTGAATGTGAAAGTAGAAATGAACTAAGCAAGTTTATATTAAAACTAAATATGTGAACAAAATTCACCCACTGTACATCTCTTGATACATCCTGTGATCTGCTGGAGAGCAACAATGTGAAAGAGCTACTGCATTGTTCTTCTTTCCACACTTATGCATTTCCTGAATGCATCTGGTTGGCTGCTGTGTGACATAGCATGTTGAACTAGATACTGTAGGCCCTTGGTCTGATGCAGCAGGTCCTTTCTCTTATTCACACCTCATTGAATTATCAGTAACTCTCTTCCTAGTGTTGCCCTTAGGGTGGATTTCCATTTCCCCATCTTCCAAATGCCGTGGAATTGCAGTATTTTCCAACCACTCTGGATGATGCTAGAGTAAGGTGCTGTGTGGTTGTGGTCTGTATTAATTCCACATAAAGCTCTTGCAAGCATTTCAAAGTACTCCTAATTTGGGGAAGCATATATCAAGGATTCTGTTTTTAACCCACCAGGTTGGGTTACATGCTGTATTAGTGATTTTACTTTCTGCCCAGGATTTTAAAAACAAAATGGTTGCCATAAATAGGCAATGCTATTAGCTTGCTGACTCATAAATTACACTAGTTCCTTAATCTTAATCTTTATTATGGCTTTAGAGCCAGAAAACACACATACATCAAATATGTGTATCAGATAGATAGATAGATAGATAGATAGATAGATAGATAGATAGATAGTGTAGATAGAATAAAAAACTAATGTAGTTTTATTCTGCTTCCCTGCATCTTATAGCTATTACCTCAAAATGTGCATTGGGTGTATTAGTAATATACTGGGGGGGGGGGCTATTTGGGGTGAGCATTTCATTATGGTATTGTCTCATGTAGAAAAGCTGTAATTTATAAAATATTTATTTTCTGAAACAGCAGCTATTTATTAAGCATTTCAATTCTCCATTATATATTTTTTCCAGCTTAGACCTACCACTAATTGTTCCTTAATTGTCCTGATCACTGATACATTGATCTGTGTTTATCATTCCATCTTACTGTACAATGGTTATTCAGAGGTGACCCTCACTGATTTCATTGGGACTTATTCCCATGTAAGTGTTTATAAGATTATAGCCTTAAAGTATCAATAAAGGTGTTTGCCATGCATTGAGTTCTTCAGATTATTAATTAGTTTCCCATTAATTTCCATTGAAGATAAAGCAGGTTTTGAATAGATGTGTCTGGAGGTTCTGAGTTAATGTTTCATCTAAGTTTCTAGCTGTACCAGCAACCTGAGAGTGAAAAAAGATTTAAAACAAATCATGCTTCAAATGGAACCAGCATTATAGTATTTGGTATATATCCTGCAAGATATATTTACTTCCTCTGTTACCTGCATTTTGTTTTGTAAACTATACATTTAACTAAAATAGTTCACAGTTGTTTCATCTATAATTGAAAATATATGTACTGAGGGACCATACTATAACAAAGAGTGCGCATCAGCAATTTGCTTAAAGTGTGTGAAATTGGCATTGCTGAAGTTGTGTGTTTTTAGCTGATTTCATTTGTTGTTAATCTCCTTTCAATGGCCTCTTTGACAGACAGCGAAGTAGTAGTAGGTTTTCAATGATGCAATCCCATGGGGGTGTTGACTAAATGTGAATGATGCTATCCAATTATCAGTGTATTTCTATCTGATTGGTATTTAATCAGGCAGGAGGTGCTACTTGCGTGAGAAAAATTCCTGAGATACAATTTGCCCTTGATTGGAACATGCCACAAGGAAATTTTACTTTCACAACTAAGGTTATGTGTGAAGAACTCACAATCAATTGTGTTTACCATCTGGTCTAAAATCAGCTCTGTATCATATCACATATCTTGCAAATAAATTTGGACATGTTTCGTTTTCTTAAAAATTATGCAGACAGTCTCAGAGATAAAATGGAATTTACACATTCTCACAAGAGTATCTACAGGAACTCTAACTCTTTAACACCATCTAGAGGTCATCTGGATTTTTGCAGAACAAATATGAAATACTTACCTGGTAGACTCTTCAGGTTAAATCATGAGCTGTTTAACCATGATAAAATCACATGATAAACCATAAACCTCATTTTAAAATCCATTGTAGCTTGGTCTAAACTCAACAAACTACATGTGACATGTGAACTTAGCTATCTATCTGAGTTACTCTATGTTCTGAATATCTCAAGGTTTGGATCAGCTTATATTGTTGTTGTTGTTGTTGTTATTTGCATCTAAGAAAAGGCACTATTAGCCTGTAAGCTCATCACCATTGGATGGTGAGGGATGAGGTAGCAGTTGTCATCCAGGAGGCTTTAAAAGCTTTCAGAAACTCTGTGCTGAAAATAACAGGGTGTGAGACCCTGTAGTTAAAGTTGGGCTGTAGGCAGCAATTGGTTTTATTGTTGCTATACTAGCCTCCTTGCTAGTGACATCCCTGCTTAAGTTGCTTGACTCCATCACTGAGTTGGTAGTGAAGCTGCCAAGAGTGATAGTTCTGGGAGACTTTAACTTTCTGCAACAGAGTGTAAAGCCTGGTGCTGCTGAGTAATTCATGACCACCATGGAAGCCATCGATCTTACCTAAGGTATTTATTGATAGCTCAACACAAGTGGGTTTACATGCTTGATCTGATTTTTGTCTCAGGACAATTGTAATATGATATACTACAGGCAGGGGGCATTACCATCACTCCTTTGCCATTGTCAGATGACTCTCTGGTTGCTTTTCAGCTTGCTGGTGGTGCCTTCTTCCTCCCATTCAATTAGTTCATCCTAGGCAGCTAATGGACTCAGAGGAAACAAAGTTGTTTAGATGCATTCTGAGTTAGACTCCAATTGAGCAGGTCCTATTGAATTGGCCAAGGCATGGCCCTATCTTGTTATCTGGGAAGTGTTTGCTTCTGTGATACCTGAAGTTTGATCCTGAAGTGTACAGAATCTTTGGGTCTGTTAGCCTGGTCACCTGCCTTTGGATCCCTATTCCTCTTAGTTGGTGACTACCTCCTTGGAGGTAATGTGTGGTTGGATATATTCAGTGGTAAATTAATGCTTGAGAGTGTGGTGATTCTCTCTGCCCTGAAGTAGGCATTGGGGTGCTACCCCAGAAAGATATTACTAGACCCAACAGTTCTGAACAATTTTTGCCCAGACTTAAATTTTTCCGTTTTAGAAGATGGTCAGACTACAGCTCAGAAGACCCTGGAAGAAATGGATTATCAGGACCTGTTGCAATTGGGTTTCAAGTCTGACCTGTCCCTGCAAGCCTTTAGACATTTGTCTCCCAAACTCTGGGACAGGTGGTAGTATGCCCATTTGAAGTGTTTTGTTGATTTTGATTGTGATAAGTGGTTCCCCTTATTACATGGTGATATTTTGCTTTTTGCTTGTTTGCTTTTAGATATTGTACTGTTTTTAATTATACATCATTCAGAGTTAGCTTTGGGTTAGGGCAGCCTTTTAAATCTAAATAAACAAAGGTCAGCTTTTTTTGGGCAACCTTATTTTTTCAGGACAGGAGGAAAGCCGTTAACCCAACCCAGTCACCAGGCCCAACCTTCCCCCTCCCCTGTCAATTTTGTCCCTTTATGACTCTCTTGTGTTAGTCTTGTAAGCCAGTTTAAGAAGTTACAGTGCTAAGATCCCAACCAAGCTGGTACTGTGGGAATCCCCACTTTGTAACACTCTACAGTGTAAAGAAGGTATGTCTTCTATGAGAGATGTAGGCAGACTGGAATTCACGCTTTTAGATTATAGTACCTATTATTTTTGAATCAACGGCCAGTTATTATTGGAGTTGCAGTCCAAATACTTGGAGATGCCAGGTTGCCTAATTCTGTCATATAATCTTACTTGCTAAATTTACCATGCTAGTATACTGCTGTTGGTGAACTCAAGGAATAGACACCCAGATAAAAGATAATAGTAAAGCAATTTTCCAGAGAGAAACTAATTCACCTTACATGAACCTATGAATTCATAAAGAAATGTATACTGCCACTGCTCCTCTCCTTATGCCATATTTGTTCTGGAAAGAAATACAATATATGGCATAGATTTCCAAGACTGTCACTGCACCAACTATTTATAAGGCACAAAAGGCACTTTAGGAATAAACTTTTCTCTGGCTCTGTTCAGTGACTTTAACAAGAGCTTTGTTCTGTCTTCTGACTGTAATAAACAGGTTACCCCTTTTTCCTCTTGGGTTCGTTTTATCTACCATTTCAAAGTGAGATTTGTACTTTTCATGTGTCAGATGACTCCTTGCACACACAAGCTAAACTAGTAAATAGAAGAAACAATATTCTAGGGATCTAATTGCTGACACCAAAGATTTTCTTTGGGTTGATGTACAAGCTCAGGCTTTATAGGTATTATATATAAGGTAGTTTCAGACTTATGGATTCCAGCTTGGGGGGACGGGGGGAACACACACCAGTGGAAGGGATAAGGTGATGATACCTCCACCTTCACCACCACCAATTACAACATAGAAATTGGATTTATAAAATGTTGCCTCATAGTACTGCCTCAAAGCAGGGATGTCTGACAACATTATACAATTGATGGCACATTTAGACAGAGTCCCTGGATCTTCCCAATTTAGTAGTTTGAATGTTAGGAGTTGACATCTTCAACTATAAGTCCCTATGAGTCCAAATTCCTGTCAGTCCAAACCCAAGGAGAAGCAACCTGCAGAGAATGAGTCAGGGCCAAGGGGGAAGGAGTGGTCTGCTATTCCACTCCAAAAGCCCATCCAGTCTAGAAATGGAGAGAAGAGAGCTGCATTGTGTTCCAGTAAGCCATGGATCTTTTCTCCATGAAAAGACTTAAGTTCTTTCTATAGTACCATGTGTTCCTCAAAAACATTGTTCAGTACAATACACTGGAAAAGTATTTATCAAGAAAAAAGGAAAGTAAACACCACTAATAAGCTCCCCAAAAGGAGCATTGCGAGCTGCATGGTCCCTCTGTGGAAAAAAAATGATGTAATGGGGAAAGGGGCAATGGGAATTCCCATCTTCAGGATACAGTCCAGATACATGACTTCTAGTGCAAAGAGTTAGAAGACATTCTTTTTCTTTCTGATTGAGATCGATCTATCTATCAATCATCATCATCATCATCATCATCATCATCATCATCATCATCATCATCATCATCATCTCTCTCTCTCTTCTATCATTTACCTATCACAGAAGGTAAATACAAGATGATGACAACTGGATCTTCCATAATCTCCCAAATAACAAAACATTTTGTTACACATTGTAAAATAAAAGACCTGCCTGGGACAACCTTGGGCTAAATGTGGCTTTCAGAAGGCACTTTCTGGGGATCTGAACACAGACCTTTCATTCTAGGAAGCAACTGCATAATCACACAGCAGACAGAAGATTTCTAGCTCATGATGTCCTCTCTTTTCCTCCCTTCTCGTGATCTTAGCCATATAGCTCTATGTGATAATGAAACAGTGCAGACAGAACAATGTTACATTCCAGATTTGATCCTTGGGTATGGATTCCCAGAATTACATGCCACGAAAAGGTAGCTATATCAGAGATGGAGCAGAGAGATAACAATCGTAAGTATTAGCAGTAACCCATCAGTGACTTTCTTCTTCTCTGGTGGCAAAGCCATTAGCAGAATAGTCCTCAGCTTTAGTGAAATGGGACATAGTATGGCATGATGACTGATAACCTATTTTCTCAATTAAAAATACACCCTGGTGAGTAATAATTAAGTGTCTTGGAGCCATTTCGTTGCTAAGTAGAGACAAAGCTGCTAGAGTTACTGGTCAAGAAAGTCTAAAACTGTTAATATGTCAGTGACGGTCAACAGTATCACAGAAAGAGCACTCAGTGTATTTTTAACCCAGCTTTTCTGAAAGGTGAAAGACAGGTACCAGAATAACACATGAAACAGTGGAGTGTAGGGTTCTTGATAAGTGCCTAGTGAGGTCCCAAGACTAATACAAGTGGGCAGTACTATAAGTTGATGACATGTCATAAATGATACATCATCAATGTTTCCTTGATGGGCTCATTTACATCTGCTATGCCAGGAATAGCTTCTGAGTGGAAACCTGGGTCTTCTGATATCTTCAATGGAAACAACAGTTTCTACAGACAGATGCATGGGGCAAAGATTAGCATGTTTCATTGTCTGAATTAGTTGTGTTTTTACTTATAATTCTTTTATTTCTGTTGCTGGAGATGAGATTGATTATGACTCAGACTTAAGGTCTGTGTGAAACCTATTCTTGCATAACTATACTGCGAGTCAATCCAGATTTTGTTCTTTAGCTGTTTATGTTCCATACAGAGTGTATCTAAGTAATGCCAACATATACCTACTACTCTATTGTAACTTACTCTTTCTTTTGAAAGGGGCAGCAGTGTGTTATTCCCATTCTGTTAACCAGAGAATCAGTTAAGTTGAAGTTTAATAAAAATTAGCAAAATAAAGAATATCATGCCTTTTAAACAGTCAAAATGTATATAATTGCAGATTATACCATAATGTTAAGCTCCACTGCATTTGGATAAAGAATGATAACAACACAAGCAAGATAATGCTGGATCAAACCTGAGGCCTTCTTAGGACTCTGTAGCTATCATTCACATTCCCCTGGGAAGCTCAAGCAGGGTGAGATAATAATAGCCCTCCTTTGTCTCCAAGCATCCAGTTATAGGAAGGACTTTCCCCAGAATGTGGAGGATGCATTTTATCTTTTACAGTAATTGTTATCAGTGGACTTTTCTACCATGAAGTTAGGTGATTTTTAAAGTTGTTTCTGTCAATGATTATTAGAAAGTCATGTGGCAATTTCTTAGCTAATTATTTGTTTTAAAGTAAAGACATGCAGAGATATCAAATTCAGTTTAGGAGCCCAGACTGCAGGTCCAGAAAGAGCCCAGCGCAGCTCAGGTTGCTTCAGAGATAGCTCAGTTTTGCTGTGCAGATCCAGAACAAAGCTCAGAAAAACAAAGCTGCATCTTCCTATACTTAACGTGGGAAAACATAAATATTTTTCTTTTCATCAGAATGAGATAAATTTACTGGTATGCTAAAGCATTATGAGGAACTGACATATGCCAGCTTTCACAGAAATTAGCACAGAGATTTTCAAGCAGTGATTCTTAACATTTGTTTGTTTTTAAAGTGATTTTTGCTCTGTTTTTTATGGGATAGACTATAATTCAATTTGCAACAGCAGTCATTCCTGTTATAGAGAACTCTGGTGCCAACTTTCAGATAGATTGTTTGTGGAGTCAGTCCAAAGGGAGGGGATTTTGGTAAGGAATATAAGACATCCTTTTTGAATGAGGTAGAGTTAATTTTGAAAGATTGCTTCAGAAATTTAAGACGTTAACTCACAATTTCAATAAAAGAAATCAGTTTCCAGGTGAGGTTGGTCAGCAGATGCAGCACAAGAAAGACAACTGTGTATCCATTCCAGATGAAGGAGCGATAACAACAAGGCAGTGTTATCTCATGAAGCATTGTTAAAACTAAGGAGTCCACAATCTTTTCATACATATCCATACAGGCTGGCTAATAATGGTCTGATGGAAAGGATCATTCTGATTTGAGAGTTACCAAAAACATAAGCCTGCCTGGTCTCTCTCCTTCCTTCCTTCCTTCCTTCCTTCCTTCCTTCCTTCCTACCTACCTACCTACCTACCTACCTACCTACCTACCTCCTTACCTTCCTAGAATATCCTATGGGAAGTAGTTATAAAGTAGCAATTTACTATGCAATGTCTTCCTTGAATGTGCTTTTTTAAAAAAAGAAAAGAAAAAAGAACCCCCCTAAAATGATAAAGTGTTGATGGTCTAATTATAATTTTAACTGAGCTGTATTTCCAGTCCAAATATTTTATCTGTGTTTATAAATGGGAAGCTTGGAGACAGTAGTGTGCAGAAACCAACTGAAGCTGCTGCTTTACAGATTGGAAAGATGAAATAGGAGATACATAAGGGATTAAAGTTAAACTAGAGGTAACAAACAAAGGCATGAGGAAAAAGTACAAGTTCATTTTCAAGGTCAAATAGAGAAGTTATTTTAAGAGCTAAATGGGGTTTGAGTCTATCAGAGGGTGGGAAAAATGGACAGGAACACACAGTCCTTTTCTGTTTACACTGTTTACACTTTCCTGTTTACACTGATATTTAATATATACAGTGGCCTTAGTTTAATATAAACTATACATATGCAGTTCTGTAAAGGCAGTTTCAAACTGAGCTTTTTACAATGTCTTATCCATTTCACTCTTTCCTTCCGTCCTTCCTTTCTGCAGCTTCTGTCTTCCTTCACTTCTGGGCTTATTTTCCCAGGGAGAATGGGAAGGAGATTGGGGATGATTTATTTTCTGGGCTTCTTGGCTTCCAGAACTTTTGACAAGCTGCCCTTGCTGACATCCGGTCTATTTTTCAAAAACTGCAGTCTTTTCCACCAGCCACTTTGCTCAACAGATCATTTTCTCAGGTTCTGCTTTCTCCAGCTGGATCTCCAACTGGAGATGTTATTTGGACAATAAAAATTCCATAGTGGGGGCACGAAACAGGATTAAAATAATACAACTGTAAAATAATAGCAACAGTAATGGTACCAAGAGATACAATACAAATTCAAAAAACAGTTTGAGTGAATAAATACGTTTTGCATCATCATGGCCACCAAAAGGAACTTGTGTCAGCAGGGGATGGGTGATCTAGTAAGGTGGCTTCATTATTTTTAACATCTCTTGTAGCGGCAATGCGGAAGACCATTGTTATTTCGAGGAGTTATTGACACATGTTGATTTTCTCCCACACACAAGAATATTAGAGTTTATGTTGAGTTATGCTGATGTTTAGTTGGCTTGTTTTTATTTCTGCTTGGCATGAGAAGGGGGGAGATAAAACCACAAGATTGCTTTTTGTAAGCACAAGCCCACTCCTCCAACAGCCCTCCAGAGAGTGAAGTAGGAGGGGAGAGATAAGAGAAACCCCCCAGGTTGTTTTTGTTAAGTTCCAGTTTATCTGTAAAACTTCCCAGGCTTTTGGATGATGTTATAGACAGGTGTTTTGGGGCCTTGGGAAGCTTCCTAGTCAAGGTTAGATCTCATAGCCTGCAACCATGGAAACATGGTCACAAGGTTTGAGGGCCAGACTTTGATAAAAACTCCTGGGCTTGCTTTTGGGGTTTGGGAGCTTCTGTACGGATCCAGAGCACTGGGTGCTGTAGAACAATTGCCACCCTAGGGGCCTCCCTGTTGCCTTGGTCAGGAGGCTCCTGGCAGCATAAAAGGGATTGGGTATCAGCTTGCTTAGGTATGTTATGGTTTCTTTCTTTATGCTATGCTTTTTATGCTTTGGTTTAATCTGCCTAAACTGTGTTTCTGGTTTAAACTGTGTTTTTGTTTAACTCTGTTTGCTTAAGTTTATAATAAAGCTTAAAGTTCCTTTATCCACTGATGTGTTTATTGTCTCTGGATCTAAAGGAATTGTTTGAGCACCTGATCACTGCTTGGACACTTGGCAGAACATCTCTTTGCCTATTATTCTTTGCTTTAGTTGTTTTTTTATATTTCTTATACTTTTTAATGTATTTATTGATTATTTTTTAACCCTGTTGTATGCTGCTTGGAGTCACTTGGAAAAGTGAGATGGGCAGCTAATAAACTGAGTAAATAAGTAAAAGTATAATCTTTGAGGCTTACCATTTTGTGGTGTGTGGGTAGAACTTAGATGCATCCATTTTTTTTAAACTTAGAGATGATATCTCTGTGAATCCAGGCTTTGGTTAGGCAACAACTTAGCTTCAGTGATCAAACATTATCTATCTTTAAACAAAATGTGAACAATCCTATGGGAGAAAAGAAAGTTTGGCAAGAGTTTAAAAATGTGCACACAATTTTGTTAACTTTTATTTGGCTTAATTCACATATTGCTTTAACACTACTTTTGGATTTATTTTCCTCTTCATGCTCAACATGGTTGCTTTTGTATAGGGAAGAGAAGATTCACAGCACATGATCATCCCAGAGAACACCAAAGATGAGGACCCGTTAGGTGCTGGGAACATGTAGAGCAATAAAAAAGGTGGTCTATTACAGCCTGTCCACATTCACCAGCTAGACTCTGCTTGCTGCTTCACCTGCTTCATCTTTCTTCACATCAGCCATCTGGCAAGTCTTCCTGATATGAAAAACTTAGTGCCCAAGGATTTCTATTAAAGACCATTCCTGAATCCCAACCAACAAATCTGCGGTAAGAGTTGTAATTACATGGCATGGGGTATATCAAATATTTTGAGTGGTAAATGAATACTTAATTTTGATATAAACTTTGTTTTTAAAAGCCTTTAACAATGGAGGAGATAGGAAGATATACATAAGTGCAACAATCATTATCCTATTCACCAAAAATGCTTACATGCCTTTAAACACAAATATGAAGGGAGGAGATGTTTGTTTAATTGGATGATTTGCATATTCTATGAATATTCAGTAGTCCAAGATTGCAAAAAAAGTTAGAAATACTGAAGGAGAACATTTCTTGATTGATCGATTAATTGATTGATTATGTGCCATCAAGTTGATGTTGACTCTTAACAACCACATAGATAGATTTACTCCTTGATGATCTGTCCCTGACCCCGTCCCTCAGGTCTTCCAATAGTGCAGCCATCTCTGCTGTACTGTAAATAAGTCCATCCAAATTGCTCCTGGTCATCCTCTTCTCTTTCCTTCCACATTTCCCAGCACTAGAGCCTTCTCCAGAGAGCTTGGTCTTTGCATAATGTGTTCAAAGTAGGATAATTTGAGCCTGGCTATTTGTGCCTCAAGTGAGAACTCTGAGTTGATTTGTTTGATGATCCATTTGTTTGTTTTCTTGACTGTCCATGATATTCTTCTCTGATAAAAAGTTCAAAGGCATCAATATTCTTTCTATCCTGCTTCTTCAAAGTCCAACTTTTGCTTCCATAGAGTGTCACAGGGACTACCATTGCTTGCTCTATTCTGATTTTTGTGGGTATAAACACATCAAAGCATTTGAATATCTTTTCCAAGGCCTTCATGGCTACTTTGCCACGTGCTAGTTTGCAGTGTATTTTTTGACTACTTGTTCTTTACTGTTGATACTAAAAGGTAGAAGCTTTTAGAACCCATCAATATCTTCATTGTGAGTTCTAAGGCTGGTTGTTGTACCTGTTGTCATTAGTTTGGTCTACTTTATGTTTAATTTTAGTCTTGTTTTTTGACTGTGATCCTTGATTTTTATTACTAGAGCTTGCAGATCCATTTTTGGCTATCAGAGTAATTTCAATTCTACAGAAAAGAAAATAGAAGATACTTCTGTAGTCATCTTGTACAGTGGATAAAGTCCACTCTTTCTTGCCCCACCCATTTTTAGAGAGAAAGAAGTTGAACCCTTAACAGACTTTACTTGTGCCACCATGAATTCACTGGGCCCAAAACATCAACATTCCTAGAAGAATCCAACAATAGATTGAATAACAAAAGTTATCCAAAAGTTTTAATGTACACACTCAACTGAAAAAGACCACAAACAATTCTGATATTCTTTCTGCTGGCATTTATTATGGTGAGCCAAGAACAGATTGTACAAAGGATGATTTTTAGAATTAGCTAACACTGAGCACTCAGATCGTCTTCAATTAACTGTGAGTCATTCATGTTACCTTGAACTTCATTCTGTTCTGCAATATCATCTGCCCTCTGTGAGATTCACATGTGTGTGATGTACCTGGATTAACAGGACAGTTTCTCATTCTCACTTTCTTTCTCTCTGAAGGGATTCAGGTAGTATTTTTAAAGTGAGTAGTAGTATACAAATATTTCAAATTGTATTTTTAAAAAATGTTTCTGAGTCAGACTGGAGTCTATCTAATGCAGGAATCTTTTAAAAATGATCAGCCCACTAGTCCATTAGCTGCCTTCCATCTACTAGTAATACACTGATTGAAGTGGTGAGTGATTATATATAATTACAATATACTTGTGTATTACACATACACAAACATAGTAATATATCGGAACTTTTAGAATTGCACTAAATTTTTTAGCTTAAACTGGTTGGGGAGGAATATCAAGGTATTGAATTGTGGAAATCTGAATTTGCTTTCACATTAACCCAAATCAATAGTTAAGGAAATAGCTTTATCCAGTGTTTAAATTCAAATTAAACCTCTTGTCTACTGACTTAGGTCTACTTTTTATGCAGCGATGCATTTGCTTTAAGCAATTAACACATTTCTTTCTAAATCCTCCTGAAAGCAGTAAATGCAAACTAGTTTTTGGGGGGTGGGTAATGGAAATAAATTAAAAGTTCCTAGTATTTTAGTGGATTTTTTTTTCAAAGTTCATAAATTAATAGTGGAAGATGGAAACCTAGCACTAAGGAATTCTTCTGAAAACAATATATTCCTCTTCCCCCTTATTTTTTAAAAATGCCAGTTAAATTAGTTAAATTAAAAAGAAGCCAAAATGGTGATTCTTCCTCAACACAGTACAAGATGTAAGGCAGGATCACACACAGAAACACACACATGCACAAACACGCCTTCAAGACTGAAGGCTTTTTAAATCAACAATCGTATTCTTTACTCAAGGAAAAATACTTCCTAAGGAATATGAATCACATTTCTGCAACGTATCTGATTACTACTAACATACTTTGCAAACCACACTTTTGGAATCCTTTGCAAAGCCCTAGTGTACACCATATAGTAAAATGTACATACCTGTTGCAAAATGTGAAAGTAATTTTTTTCTTCATTGCAAAAATAGCAAATCATGTACGTGTACAATTCCAGTTCATATGTATCATGAACAATTTTTTTTAGTACTATATGCAGAATCACTCATTATAGCTTAGTATTTTATGTATTAGGTTTAAAAGGGGTACCATGGCTTGTGGAAGAAACCATAGTTAAAATATGGGCATAGAATTATGTGTAAAATCAGTTTTTTCCTCTGTTCTGCTTTTTTATTGTCTTTTCATTCCAGTCAACAACAGTAATTCTTTGGACAGTATTATATCAGTTCCAATGTATAAAGAATTAAAATAATATGAGAATAGTATAAAACAGCATAAAACCAGTATTACATTTGTTTCAAACTTGCATAGCTTGGTTTTCCCTTTTTCCCCAGATGTAGAATTTGTGAAAGTGATCATCCTCATGCCTTGCCCCGTAGGGACACTCAGCTAGTTATTTCTGGAGATTGAGTTCTGGGCTAGATGGAGAAAACCAATTATTTTATGTAATTTACAGTCAGATTTGGACATTGCAAACAAATGCAGGGCACCTGGCCTGACTGCCAGCATAAGGAAGTGCCATGAAAAGACTATCAAAGGAGTAGAAGAAATGAATGAAAAGATCACAGCCAAAGGAAATGAATGCCACCCAATTGACAGCCCTCTATAACTATCTCAGAACAGAACTCTGAAATAAAATTGCCAGAAAAAATGGATAGCACTTTAAGACAAAAAATTCAAAAAGCCCAATTTCTTGAGTGGAGGTTTTACACACATTCAGACATGCACTCACTCATTCAAACAGAACATTGCACAAAGTGTGGGAATATTCACCCTGCCAGGTTGCCCTGTTGTAAACACAGAACAGGAACAGATTTTATCCATTTTATCTATGTAGTGGTTAAAGTTCTAGTCCTTCCTTAGGCACAGAAGCCAGCTGGATCTGGCTTCTGTGCCCCCTTAGTCATTCCCCCTTAGCCCAAATCAGAGTCAATCTCTGCCACAAGCTGGCTGATAAACAAAGCCCTTTCTTGTATAATGAATTGATAGATTTGCTGTAAAAACTAGGTGAACCTTGTGTAAAAAGAAACGGAAACTGTAACCGTGAGGGACAAATGCTAAGAACAATGACAGGAACAGATGGCATCTTCTACTTGCTTCCAGCCCACCGTGAATACATTCTCTACCTATGTTTTCCTGCTCTGCATTAAGAGTACTGTTTTTCAGCTTCTGCCAGCTCAAGTGTTAATGTCCAGTTTGTCTGCTGTGCTTTACTTTCTTCTAGACAATCTTCTGCACTTTGACTGGCTATTGTGCATCGTAGTATCTGCATCAGTGGTTGCTACCCTGTAGGTCTCTAATTTCTGCTGCAGATACTATTAGTAATAATGTCCTGTTAGACCTGCCCACAAAAAGGAAAGTGATGGCAATTCCTTTCCTGGCACAGAAAATTGGGAGAGCACAGCAGCAGAGGAGTTGTCCAATGGGGACTGCAATTGCCATCCATCTTGACTGAACACCTGGCACGTTGCTGCTGAATAGATAAAATTTGGTTGAGAAGGCTGGATCAAGCCAGCATCAGGACAGAACAGATGCAGCTGAAAGGAGCAGCCCAGATATGCATTAACTGGTTCATTAAATTTTATTTATTTATGTAACACATTTATATGGCTGTCATCTTAACCACTGGAACTCTGGGCACTGAATAAAAATATTAAAACACAATAAAGAAACAGAACACATAAAAAAAATATCCCTAGTTGAGAAACTTAAAAAAATCTGTCAAGCAACATAAACAAGCACATCCTGGGCTCTGCTAATATCTGTCATGCGCTGCCTACCTCTGAATAATGCTCAGACGCTGGTTCGGTGGAACAGGCTCTGGTTTATTCACAGCGCAGGTACAGCATCGGAAAAAAGCTGAGAGTGACAGGAGCGCGCCGGTGCGGGGTTTAAATACCCCGCGCCGGTCAGCGCCCCCTCACTCGCGGTCACGTCACCCCCCTTTGTCCAATATGTTGACTTGCCGGTGGGTGAGAGGTTGCGAGGCCCCGCTGGCGTTCCGGGATCGCCCATCATCGGTTTCTCTATTCCTCCGGTGATTGCTGTCAGCTGGGCGATCTCCGTTGTATTAGCGCTAATGACTTGGGTGTGCTCCGCGATCCGTTTAGCTATTGTTTCTTGACCTTCAGTCGTTGTGAGTTGATGGCTACTTATCTTGAGCCCCTTCCCCTGTTTCCTTGCTATTGTCATGTGTGCCATTGCGCTGATGACTTCAGCTCAACGGCACTCATGACATACTGCCCCCTGTCCGAATAGTGCCCCCCCCCGGTTTTCTGGTTTTTTTTTTTTTTTTTTTCTCGTGGAGCTGTCAACTGGAACTTTTTTTTTTTTTTTAAATTTCCCGCCGGAGTAGTTCTCGCCCCTCCCTTTGCTCCTCCCTCTACCACGTGCCTTCCCAGGGTGTGTCCTTAGTACGCATGCCCAGGTCACGCCCTGGCGTGCGCATGCTCCGGCCACACCCTGTTTGTTTGGCTCAGTTCGGCGAGGAGAGAAGCGTGGCTGGTCGGGTGCTTATCAGCTCCAGGTAGGGCCCTTCTTTTTTATTCAAAGTGCGTCACCTTTGTTATTTGTGCTCCTGGGCGTTGCCCCCAGGTTGCCCTGTTGACTTGCTTGCCACTCCCCCATGGGCCCGGGGCGGGGGGAGGGTGCTGGCGAACGCTTGTTACTGCCTCGTGGGCCCGGGGCGGGGGGAGTGAGTCCCGGGGGGGGGAGGTCCACCCAAGTCGCGGGCTTGGGGGGGCCCTTTCCCTTGGGGCATGGTAGGCGGGGGGGCCCGCGGGGGAGGGGTTTTGCAGGGGACGGCTTGCTAACCTTGGTTTTGGCTTGTCGGGGTATGCCCGGTGAAAAGCCCGGGTCAGGTCAGGCGCGTTAACGTTGTGCGCCACCACCCATTCCGGGTGGGGGAAGTGTTTCCACCTGACCAAATAGTGTAGAGTTCCTCGTTGCTTGCGGGAGTCGAGTATGTCCCTTACGTCAAAGTGATGTTGCCCGTCGATCATCACTGGTGAGGGCTGTGGCGTGCTTGGGTGCCATCGAGAGGTGGTTGCCGGTTTCAGGAGGCTGGTGTGAAACACCGGGTGGAGTCTCCGTAGGTTGTGTGGCAGGTCCAAGCGTATTGCCACCGGGTTCACTATTTGCGTGACTCGGAACGGCCCGATGTACTTAGGCCCCAGTTTTTTCGAGGGTTGGGGTGACTTTAGGAATTTGGTGGATAGGTAGACCATATCCCCCGCCTGGAACGTCGGTTGTTGGCGCCGGTGCTTGTCGGCCTGCTCTTTGTAGGCTGCCTGTGCATCCTTCAGCGCCGCCGTGATTATTGGCCATGATTCCGCGATCTTCCATCCCCAGTCGCTAGCGTCCACCTGGGGTTCCGGGGGTTGAGGTAGCTCCGGTATGGGGACGAAGTCGCACCCCGAGACTACCTCGAACGGAGTTTTCCCCGTGCTCGTGTGGACGGCGTTGTTGTATGCGACTTCGGCGAACGGGAGCAGTTCAGCCCAGTCGTCTTGGTGATAGTTGGTATATGAGCGTATGAATTGCTCTAGGGTGGCATTGAGGACCTCTGTGGCTCCGTCCGTCTGGGGGTGCCAGGCAGTGGATAGGGCCTGTTGGGTCCCCGTCAGCTTTAGGAAGGCCCGCCAGAATTTAGAGGTGAACTGTGTGCCCCTGTCGGTCACCACACATGCGGGACATCCGTGTAGCCTGTACATGTGGATGAGGAAGAGTTTGGCTAGTTGTTGTGTGGACGGGACCGACGTGCAGGGGATGAAGTGGGCCTGTTTTGAGAAGTAATCCTTCACCACCCAGATGGCCGTTTTCTTCTGGCTGGGTGGGAGGTCCACTATAAAATCCATAGAGATTTCCTCCCATGGGCGGGAGGGTTCTGCCACCCGTTGTAATAGCCCCGCGGGTTTGCCTGGTGCCCGTTTGGCCCTAGCGCACGTTGGGCAGGACGCTACGTATGCTTTCACGTCTCGCCTGAGTGCGGGCCACCAGAATTGACGCCGTGTTAGGTGTAGGGTCTTGAGGAACCCAAAGTGTCCCGCTTGCTTGGCGTCGTGTGACCTATGCAAGATCGCTTGGCGTTGCGAGTCCGGGACATAGATTCTGCCTTCCCCCCATGCCAGGTCCTGTGCCATCGTTACCTTGTCGGGGTTTGCCAGGAACCAGGGGTCGGTTTTGAGGGCGGCGGCGATGTCCATGCGTATTCCCCCTGGTAGTTGTGGTTGGCTTCGTCTGGTCGCCGGTTGTCCCGCCGTCGGTTGCGCCGTAGAGTTGAGCTGTCTCCGAGCGCCGCTTCGGGTGGTCACGGCCATCCCCAGTTGCGAGGCGGATAGGACCGTCCCAATGGTGTCTGGGGCGGGCTCTTCGTCTTGGGGCAGTCGGGAGAGGGCGTCGGCCAGGAAGTTCTTTTTGCCCGGCATGAACTTCAGCTGGAAATTAAAGCGGCTGAAGAATTGGGCCCATCGGACCTGTTTTGGGCTGAGGCGTCTGGGTGTTCGGAGGGCCTCGAGGTTCCGGTGGTCGGTCCAGACCTCGAATGGTTGGGTGGCTCCCTCGAGTAGGTGTCGCCATGTTTCTAGCACCGATTTTACCGCGAAGGCTTCTTTCTCCCAGACGTGCCATCGCCTTTCTGTCTCGGAAAACTTCCTCGACAGGTAGGCGCATGGTTTCAGGAGTCCCGTGGGGTCCTTTTGGAGTAGGATGGCCCCCAGGGAGAAGTCTGAGGCGTCGGCTTGGACCACGAACGGCCGTTCTGGGTCCGGGTGCACGAGGATTGGCTCCGTGGTGAACAGCGCTTTCAGCTTGTTGAATGCGGTCTGGCACGCGGGAGTCCAATTCAATACTGTGCCCGGGTTCTTGGCGCGTCGGGTGTCCCCCACCCCTTTGGTTTTGAGGAGGTCCGTTAGGGGGAGGGCTATCTCTGCGAACCCCCGGGCGAATGACCTGTAAAAATTCGCGAAGCCGAGGAAGCTCTGGAGTTGGCGTCTGTTGCGGGGGCACTCCCAGTTTAGCACCGCCTCGACTTTTGCGGGGTCCATTTCTATGCCGTCCCCGGAGATTCGGTACCCCAGGTAGTCTAGGCGCGCTTTATGAAATTCGCACTTTGTAGGTTTGGCATAGAGCTGCGCCCTTCTGAGCTTGTCGAGGACTTGCCTGACTAGGGTCACATGTTCCTCGTGCGTTTTAGTGTAGATAAGGACGTCGTCTATGTAGACAAGGACCCCTTTGAACAGGTGTTCATGCAGTACCTCATTGATGAGCTGCATAAACACCCCAGGGGCCCCCGCGAGTCCGAACGGCAGCACTTTGTACTGGAAGGCGCCTAGGGGGCAGTTGAACGCCATTTTCCATTCGTCCCCCTCCCTGATTCGGATGCGATAGTACGCCTCGCGAAGGTCCAATTTGGAAAAGACTTTGCCCGTGGACAGGTGGGCGAGCATGTCCTTCACCAGGGGTAAGGGGTATTTGTTGGACAGGGAAGCCGCGTTTAGGCCCCGGTAGTCGGTGCAGAGCCGTAGGGTGCCGTCTTTCTTCTCCCGGAATAAGACGGGGGCTCCGACCGGTGAGCATGCTGGCTCTATGAATCCCCTGTCTAGGTTTTTATCGATGAACTCCCGTAGGGTTGCCATCTCCTTCGGGGTCATCGAGTAGATCTTCGGTCTAGGTAAGGGGACGTCGGGCAGCAGGTCGATCCGGCAATCCGTCTTGCGGTGGGGGGGTAGTTGGTCAGCTTCCGCCTCTCCAAAGACCTCGGAGAAGTCGGCGTATTGTTCCGGTAGGTCTGCTATGGTAGTGGCGTTGTCCTGTGTAGTCGCCTCCGCTCGTCCCACAGTGGGGTTGGTTCTGCCCGCTGGAACTGGTGCCCGATACTCGCCGTCGCCAAATGTGAAGGTGCGGGTCTCCCAGTTGATGCGCGGGTTGTTTGTCGCGAGCCATGGCATTCCCAGGACTGCAATGGGCCGTCCGATGTGAGTGACGACGAACGATGTGCGTTCGGTGTGAGTGCCCATTTGCAGGGTGACTGGCTCGGTTTGCATCGTAGCTGGTTTCCCTCCCGCTGTAGAGCCGTCCAGCTGGTGGAATGCCAACGGCGTGGGGAGGGGGAAGCAGCGGAGGTCGAGTTTGGCGACTAAGTTGGGGTGGATGAGGTTTTTTGAGCACCCCGAGTCCACTAGTGCCGCGGCCGTGGTGGCTCCGTTACCGGCAGAGAGTTTAATTGCCGCCATTATTACGGAGCTTTCGCCGTTCCGTCGAGGTGGTCCGCGCTGTTGTCCCACCGCCTGCCTCGCAACGCGTTTCAGGGCAGGCGGGGAGCTTTTCCCGCCGGCTGGTCTGGGTCTACGTTGTCCTCTTCCCCCCAGTAGGCATCCCAGCCTTCCTCTGGTGTCGCTGTGGCTACGGTCATTCGGCGGTGAGGGGGCGGCACCGGGTTAGGTGGTTTGGGGCTAATTTTCGGGGTGGGTTTAGGCGCACTGGTCGGCAGTTGGTTGGCGAAGCAATCCGCCGTCTTGTGCCCTAGTTTGCCACACCTCCCGCAGGGCTCCCGATTGAATTTCTTCTTTGGGTATGTGGGGCCGGCCGTCCCCACGTGTGGTGCGGGTACCTTTTTGCAGGTATAGTTCGTGTCTTCCGTGGTTGTCATGAGGAAGGTGCGGTGCGCGTGTTCGGCTTTCCCCGCGAGGTGGATCCACCCGTGTAGCGTTTCTGGGTCGTCGCGGTAGAGGGCCCATTGGAGTACGTCGCAGTTGAGCCCCCTTTTGAACATTTCCAGCAGGGTGGTCTCGGACCAGTCGCTGACCTTCCCCGCGAGGGCTTTGAACTCAAGGGCGTAGTCTGGGACAGTGCGTGTGCCCTGTTTAAGTCTTTGGAGTGCGCTTTTCGCCCTCACTTTGGCTAGTGGGTCTTCGAAGTAGTTTTTCATCTCATTGATGAAGGCGGGGAAGTTGGCGAGGGCGGGGGAGCTGGACTTGTACAGTTGGACGTACCAGTCCGCCGCCCTGTCTTGTAATTTGATCGCCACGGCGGCGATTTTGTCCGCTTCGGAGTCGTAGGAGTGTCCGTGCCTCCCCATGAACTCCCTGGCGTTCGTTATAAAGAACGACAGTTTCGTGGGGTTCCCATCAAAGAAGATGGGGAAGTCCTTTGGGGCCCGGGCGTTTTGTGCGGCCCTTCTTCTCGCTTCCCGGCCTGTGGTGTCGTTCGCCTGGGCCGTCTGCTGACCTTCATTTGGCCCGTGGGGGTTCGGTGCTTCGCTCGGGGTGTGGGCCTGTGCGGGGACGTCGTTGGGCGGCGCGGGGGGCATGAGTGACTGAAGCATGGTCCGGAGTTCCTCCAGTTGGGTCCGCATGGCCGCGAGTTCAGCTCGTGCTTCCTCGTCCACGGTCTGCGCCTCCGCTGGGGCCGGTTCCATCGGTGTGTCGGCGGGGGTGGGTTGCCGGCGGGGTTCAATCTCCCTCTGCCGTTGGTCCACTTCCTCTGCCGTCTGCTGGGTGTCCCCATCGTCCTCCTCCGTGCTGACCGCCGTTGGGCTGTCGTTCCACGCCCGTTGCTGGGGTGCGATGTGGGGCGCGGGGTCCTCCACTGGTTTCGGAAGGTATGTTGCTCCCTCCTGCGGTTGGGTTGCCTCCGTCGCCATCTCCCCTTGGGGTTGGAGCTGAGGCTCGGGTCGGGTCGGGTGGGCGTCCATGGCTCCGGGAGTCCGCGGTGCCTCTGGCCTCGGTCGGTCCTCTATCTGTTTCTCGCCGTGCGGCTCGCCCTCCTTGTCCGCGTCGCTCCAGCTTCATTTTTCTGGTCTTCTCGCCGTCTATTCCTCCCGCGGCTCGTTGTCGTCCGGTGGGGCTCGGCGAGGCTGAGTTTATGACTCTCAGCTTTATGTCATGCGCTGCCTACCTCTGAATAATGCTCAGACGCTGGTTCGGTGGAACAGGCTCTGGTTTATTCACAGCGCAGGTACAGCATCGGAAAAAAGCTGAGAGTGACAGGAGCGCGCCGGTGCGGGGTTTAAATACCCCGCGCCGGTCAGCGCCCCTTCACTCGCGGTCACGTCACCCCCCTTTGTCCAATACATTGACTTGCCGGTGGGTGAGAGGTTGCGAGGCCCCGCTGGCGTTCCGGGATCGCCCATCATCGGTTTCTCTATTCCTCCGGTGATTGCTGTCAGCTGGGCGATCTCCGTTGTATTAGCGCTAATGACTTGGGTGTGCTCCGCGATCCGTTTAGCTATTGTTTCTTGACCTTCAGTCGTTGTGAGTTGATGGCTACTTAACTTGAGCCCCTTCCCCTGTTTCCTTGCTATTGTCATGTGTGCCATTGCGCTGATGACTTCAGCTCAACGGCACTCATGACAATATCCCAGACACCATGCCTGACAAGGCATGCTTCCTAGGTCCTGCCAGGTGAGACTGCTTCACTGGGGGGACATGGACAGAAGCCATGAGACAGGAAGTCCTGCAAGTAACCTGGCCCCATGCCATATAGGGATTTAGAGGGGACAACCAGCATCTTGGATTGCACTCAAGAGCCTACTAGGAGCCAGTACCACCACAGAACCTGTTAATTTTACATACTTTGTTAAACTTAACAAATTCTGAATATTAGACAGAAATTATTGCAGCCCTTATTTCCATTTATAACTTATAATTTGAATAATATTGGCTGCAGTTGTTAATTGTTGTATAATAACCTACTTTTAATATTGACTTACTTTAGCACTGACTTAAACCTTCAAATTAATTTAAGACATTTTAAGATGCAGGTTTAAACCATGGCTATTTTCAAACTTTATAGCGAAGTAACCTCTCTTGTCAATTCTCTTATCTGTGTTGTTGCTTCCCCCGCTTCCCTTTTCTTCCATTTATCCCTGCTGACTGTGTTTGTAAAATAAACTATAAGAAGAAGAAAACAAAAGACTGTGGCAACCACAATTACACATGAGAAGTACAGCCCAGTTCCAAAAATGTTTTATCTGGAGCAAGACCCATTAAATTGAATATACTTTTTTTCCTAATAGAAATATTTAGGCTAGGGGCAAGCAATCTTTTGTGAACTCTGGGGCAAAATTGACCTTTGAGTGATGTGAAAGCAGTTGCACTCCAACAGGTAGCTCAGAGACCTTGGTTTGTTCACCCTGGTTAGAAATACAATTTCTGGAAAGTTATATATGTCTTTGTCCATCTGGCAATCCTTACAGTACATCCTGGGGGTGGGAGGTGGGTAGGTAGGGATATAGGAATGGGAACTTTTAACAATTCTGCATGCAACCTGTATCTTCTCCATAGATAAAACATTTCCCCTTTGTTTTTAGGGCTGGATAAACTTTTTTCCCCCATTCATTATTCAGAACACTATTTTTAACAGTGAATAATGTTTAATGTAAATTTATTTCATGCTATTTCTGGAATAAGAATAAAGGCTTTAGGGTTATTTCACATTCCATAACTCATTATAGTCAAATGGTGATGGTGCTCGTTAATGCAGCAACCTCTTAGAAGTAATGTTCTGGGCACAAGCCTGGCTGAATCTGCAAGCTGAACTGAGTCTGCATCATCTGTAGTGAATATTTGTCCACATCACAGAAGAAGTCCAAATTTAGAACAACAGTGGTATCTGGCTAAGATACACCAGTGGGGAAGTTTTTGCAGCATCTATTATCTCTTGGGCTTCATCTTTAATTAAGCCTTTCAACCATGTGTTTATTTCAGTAAATAGAAGAGGACACCACTCCATATTGCAAAACTCATCTCCTGCAGCTGTTCTACCATACACTCATGCATCCTTTTATATTTTCATATAAAGCAAGAATTCAGGAAGCCAATGAAGAAACTATTGATAGGGGCTTGATTTTGATGATTGCACAGAGAAATGCTTGTGATCCCAACCTGATCCCAGAAATATCATGTAGCTTTTTCAAGCTTTTTCAGGGAAATGCCTAGAATTAATTTAATCTACTTATTCATTGCATTCCCCTTCTTCTAGTTCCCTTAATTTTGCCAAGCAAAACTATTTTTGCTAGTCTGTCATATATTTGCATCACTTGCCTAAAATAGCTAAGGGAACAGACAGTATTGATTTGGTCCTGAATTGATTGGTTTGTTCTTCTTGTGATCCGTGATACTCTTAGTAATCATCTCCAAATCCAGAATGTGAAGGTGTCTTTATCTCACTCTTTCTTAGTGTGCATGTCATAGCTGTATGTTAACTGTGGAAAGTTAACAATTTGCTTTAACTAACCTGAGCTTTCTTTTCACTGAAATGCCTTTATTCTTCATGAACTTATCCAGGTTTGTCAATGCTTTCCTCCCTAGGATTAATCTCCCTTTTACCTATCCAATACACTGTCCATCTATGTTTATTAATGAGCCTAAGAAAACAAAACTATCTAGTACTTCTATTATTTCATCATCAATAGTAGGCAAGCATCTGGAGATGGTGGTCCATACCAACAATGTGCATTTTAGTTCTTTCCCCCCCTTATTTTAGTCAGTGGTGTTGTCAGATAGACAGTATTTACCCATAATCATGAAACTTTCCAGATTTGTTCATTTGCTTGCTTGCTTATTTATTTACTTGCTTATTTATTTATTTATTATTTAGATTTATTAAGGCTGTTTCATTCAGCAAGAACAACTCTGGGCAGTGACAATTAAAACCAATATGACACCTAAAAAACAGGAAAAAATGACATAGAACTGGCCATAGTAGGAGGAATAACATTCTATAACAATGCAGACTACACACCAAATGGGCACAACAGTCTCTTTTAGAGCTTGGGGCAAAGGCCACATTTTTAAAGATCTAAAAATATGTAGTGTTCTGGGGGGATGTTATTCCAGAGAGCAGGTGGAGCAACAGAGAAGGCATGTTCTGAGGTCCCTTCAATGACATGGCTTAGAAGAGGGGACACACATCCTGGGAAATTCTAACTATGGTTCAAGTGGGAATTATGTTGTTGATTATATCTACAGATTTCACAGTAGATGATCTGAAGAAGATCACAAATTTATCTCCAGGAAACTCATTTTTTATTATGGAGTCCATCAATCTTTGGTTGGATTCACACAAGCTAAACTGAATTTTGGGCAGCAATATACTCTTGATTAAGTATATTTTGGGAACCCAGGTTTTTTCTTAACATTTTGGCTGAATCACACATCATCGAGTTAAAATTATTTGCTTTGGGGAAGCAGTTTATATGACCAAAACATCTGTTCTTTGATCAGTTTAGTATATTGCACAAACCCGGACAGTATGGTTCTGTGAAGAGCAAAGGTGGGTTGAAGGGGTTAACTTCAATTATTCATACCTGTGATTAGGGAAAGAGAAAATGAAAATGGTGTTGATTAATAGGGTAAAAAGACAATAATTAGGATGATGGATCAAAGTAAAGCTTTGGAGTTCACTATGAATCTAACAGAAACTATTTATTGCAGACATTTTTGGGGGAGGGGGGTACTGTATTATTTTAATATATAAGTGGACCCTTTAATAGAAAGTAATCAAATTTCATAGTGGTGCCAGAGCAACCACTATGAAACTTTCCAACATAGAGCTCTATATTTGATATGAGAAAAAAACAACAATAAAAAGCTGCTTTGGGAACTCAGGGCAGTGAAGAACGGCAACATAATTGAAGGCAGTTTAGAACATGGGCAGATAAAAGGATTATTTAATGAAATGGGAGAACTTGTAAGGAATAGTTAAGTGGTTAAGGGCAGATTGAGGTAAAGTGAATATTGATTCTTTGGTCAAATAGAAACACCCAATTTAACATGGTGGGGGAATTTCTTTGTCTATTGGGAATCAGAATTATTATTAATTTTGTTTTTACATTAACGTCATAAATATGCTGTAATTTTTTTTAAACGGGTAAATTACAGGGCCAACTCTAATACAAGAACTTGGGGGTAAATGGTTACTCTTATTGATGCTTAAAATATACATGCAATAATACATCCAGGAAGATACAAGAGATAATGTTTGAAAATGTAATAGGCTGCTTGTCTTTGTAGAGAAGCTCACAAAAAAGAGCCCATTAACTTAAATTAAGGGAGTCAGACAACTAAAAGCTTTCAAGTTTAATTCCACTGTGTGTTCTGTGGTTTACACAGAGTTCACTTCTAAAAATGAAAGTACAGACAATAATCACCTATGGGCAGCACATTCTAACTGAAACAGGAATAAAAAGAGATTTCACTGCTCAACAGTTTTTTACACTGGAGTAAAATGTAACATTCAAAGGAACACACTTCTACTGTTAAAAAAATTGATAAAATATTGACATTTGGAGCAGAAAAAGCGGTTTAGAACAGACTTGCATATATGCCAGTCATATAGCTTGGGTGAAATCAAATGTGCTAAGCCAAATCATTCAAACAACCAATTTTGATAGAAATTAGTCTGTTAGAAGAAGACTTACTGCTGTCGATAACTGATTAAACAAGAAGAGTAGAAAAAGACTTTCAGGCCAATCTAATCTGGTTCTGCTAATGCAAAACACATATTTAACAGTTAGCAAGATCAGCTTATGCTGGCTTTCCCACCCACCCAGCCCTATTGCAACAAATTCTTTTGAGCCATAAGAAAATTGATAGTTTGCAATAGCAAAGAGGCTGGATGCCAGAATAAGATGAGATATCAGTCTCTATGCTAGCCTTCCCAATTTAGCTTTTTCTATTTTTCTTGTGATAGCAAGACATAGGCCAGAGTGGAGGAACCCCAGGTGAGGATGGCTGACTAGGGTAAATCTTACTTTCCAATAGACAATTCTCAATTGCTTCCAACATACATAAATATCATAGAGTGCTAAGAGTATGGATGGCTGTTTAAACATAAACGCTTTGCCACTGATGTGTTGGGGAGAAGGTGGGAGAGACTGTAGAGAATTCATATGAGTTGGTAAAGTTTAATTCAGTAACCACAAAAAGTTTGTAGTTTGGAATAGTTTCTATGATAACTTTAGAAGTAAAATGGATGTTGTAATAATTAATGCAGAATTCCATGTTTATTTCTCCCTTTCAAGCAACTTTCTATTCATCAAAACTGTGACAATATGTTTAAAAGTATTTAAGGACTATCCAGAATCAGATTATGACTGAATAAGTTTCTAGCTATTAGTAGGGAAAAAAAAGAGTAACCAATGTAGCACCTAGCTCTTTTCATCATGACTAGGACAGGCCAATAGATTTTACAAAGTCAAAATCCCCCTGCCTCTTTAAATAAAATAGAGCTTTGGGAGGGAAATGCATTTTATACATAGTTTTCAATTCTTTTATTTTCTCCATTTCTTTCTTTTTTTCTTGTCCTCTGCACATATAGTAAGTGCAGATGTGGTGGATTTCAGTAATGCTGCTAGTTTTCTGGAAGGAGGGAGCATATTCCAAGAAGGGGGACAAGATAAGAGGAAACATAGTCCAGGAGGCGATTGTGGAAAACTAAGAGGTTCAGAATAGTCCCGCCCTAGAGCTTTCCCTTAGGTTAGGTAGAATAGCTTTAGTCTGGCAAGATTCTGTCTATACAGTACTAGCAAATACAGAACTGAAGTTTGGCTGGACTGATTCTTTGTTGTTCTTGGCTGGGCCTGACATCAGCTGATGTGATATAATTTGAATTAGAAGAACAGCTTTGGGAACATGGCTATTTCTGTACCTCCCCATATTATTTTTTCCCATTGAAAAATATATCTGTATTTTTTTCCAACTTAGAAAACAGCTGGAATAGTACTTGATTTTTCCTTCACTAGAATGGGTAGGCATCCATTTCTGGATGGCAGAAACAGATGACAACAACTCACCATTAAAACAAACTTAGGGTGTGGTTTTTATGGTCCATTTATGAAGTACATCTTTTCATTTTATGTTGTCTTCTGTCTAGTTTGGATAGTGTGTTTAGGTTTGCTCCAGGCTAACTCCAGCAGTTTGTTGGCTCCATTGCAGAGGAAGCAAACGCCTCCAACTGAGACTGCTTATCATGTTTCCTAATATCTTTAAAAGCTGCCTTTTAACACTGTAACAGCACAATGGCTATAATTATTGCCTTGCAAATAGAAGGTTGCTGATTTGAAACACAGAAGAGTGGGCTTTTTAATGCTATTTTTCTTTCCTGAAGCTTTCTACTTACTTTGCACTTAAAAGAAACATATGGCACTATTTCACCATTTTTCACTCACCTGACATAGAAAGATGACACCCCCAGCTTCCAAATAGCCTAAGTAACCTATAGAAGTATACATGTCCAGGAAAAGCTGCCTATAGGAAGGAAAGCCATTGGCAATTGCATTCCTGGAACACAAAGGTGGGATGGCATAGCCACAGGGAAATGACTAATGGGAGGACATGGTAGCCTGCAGTCCAGACCGAATGCCTTGTAAGCTGTTGTCAAAGTGTCTCAGTCCAGACAGATTTCTTAAAAAACTGGCTCAGATTCAAACTGGCATGAGTACAGGGCAGGAATAGCTTCAACAGTCAGTGTGGATATGCCCTTGTTAAGTTGGCACATAATTTTAACTGGGTAACATAGAGTAGACATCAGCATTGTCTGTGAGAGACTATATGAAGAAAGTGGAGGAGGAGGAAGATTCTGTTTATGTGAGAAGAGGCAATACAATCCAGATGTGGGACACATGGAAAAAAAGGCATTTCAAGCAGGCTCCAGGTTAATTAACTCACTGGCTGGAAATTCAGTTTCCCAGTTTCCAAGATTCATGGAAGACACGTTCCTGAAATCCAGGTAGTTCCTGCTTCCTTGGTTTGCCAGCTCTGTGGGCTTGACGCTGCCCAAGGCCGACAGCAGCAAAACACCTTGCTTATGTGCATAAATATTTTCAAGAACAGATTATTTTCCTTTCATACAACAAACAGTGTTTGCTTTCATTCTAAGTACTCATTTATTCTTAAATATGGTTAAAGGGTATAGTTTTAAAAATAGCTACATAAGAAACACAAAAAGCAAACATTTCAAGAAAAAGCTTGGGAGCTGCGTATGGAATTTAAGGCTATTGGATTTACACTAAATAACACTGGGCACATGAATGGCATCGGCTTTCCACTGTCCATATTTATAGCATCTGAAGTCTATGCTTTGCTGAAAGTGAACGTACATAATTCTAATGCAGTAATGGCTACCCACAAATTCATGGAAAAGGATGGTGGTGATAAATACATCTTCAGACATTACAATGGGGTAGAGGCTAGGAAAGGTAAACTACCTGTGTTTCTTGTTTTTCATGATCTAAGTCTTTCCAGTCAGGTTTCTTAATTCTTAGCCTGGTCAGACCTAGATAGACCCAGATAGATATAAGAATAAAATAGTTAAGGTGCTGTTGCCAAGCCTGGTTTCCCTCTCTTCCCAGGGCCTAGACTTTGCCTATTAGTTTTAGCAGTTTTGCTAGTTTCAGCACTGACAGCATTATGCTGTATTCATGAGAATCAGACAGAATGTCTTTATGTCGAAAAAGTTGCTGGCTAAGAGTTGCAAGTGGATGTCCATCTTCATATGGCTACCAAATTAGTCCTGTGCCGCTAAACAAGCCTATTGCTCTAGGGTAATTATGGTAACCATGGAACCTTTTTCAGCTATAAAAGATACAGCAGTTACCATAGATACCTGGAAAGATAAATGCTGGCTTTTCAAAAGAGCCAGCAATGTGAACTTGAAGGAAAGGAAATGACCGAGGAAGCCTATTAGGGAATAGAGTTGATAGGACAGCAATCTTCCTAGAGTCTTTCTCATCATAATGAGATCCATTTTCCTTACAGAAATTTAATACTATAGATAACCCAGAATATTGAAGGCTAAGGTAGCCATTCACACAGCTTTTGTGAAAGAAAAAATATATAATTAATGGCCTAAATAGTAAAATGACACGCTGAAACACTTAACAGTGAAAACACAAGATAAATGTGTTGGTTTCACTGTGTTGAGTATTCATCATAAACTTTGCACAGATGCATTTCATAATGCTAAGTGTATTATTTTACATAGAAGTGGATTATGTATCTAGTTTATTTTTCATGTCCGTTCTGTAACTTATATGCTGAACAAGCTATTGCCAGTCAGCACAATAAATCTTGCCCTCTATTTTCAGGTAGCCATTTTTCTCCTGACCTTGTAATCATAACCGCAAAACGGCAAGTGATTTGTAGGGGATTACCATTTTAAAACAATAAATGGCAATGAGGGAAGAAACATGATGAAAATACATGTTTGAAATTACTTTGGATTTCATTTTTGAAATCTGATTTGATATGGAAAGAAAGCTGTTGCTCTGAAACAGACTTTCTTTTAAACACAAAACAGTTATTAAATTTCCAGCATAATAGGCTCTGTCTGAAAGCAGTCAGACTCTGGAATAACTTAACCAAGTTGTGTACTTCCGTGTCTTGACTCCATCTGAAAACCTTGATCCTTCACAAGGCAATGCTTTCTGCTCTGTTCCCTGAAACTTAGCCGCCACTAAGGAATTTTGCTCATCTCAGACTTGGATTGGATTGGACTAAGATTTTGTCTAAAGGATCTCAACAGTGAATTCTTCTGCTAATTCAGAAGAATTATTAATTCTGCTAATTATCAGTAGGGCAAAGATTTCTATGACATGTCATATTTTTTCTGGAATCTTTATCTGAATTTATAAGTAAGTTAAAACATGTTTTAGAGTAATCTGGTGAGAATTAGATCCTTTTTTATTTTGCCTGAAAAGTCATATTTTGAGTGTTTAAAGGTGTTATGTCATATTTCTGCTTAATTTTGTAACAAACTTCATATTTTGGTCATGTTTTGGTCATTGGCAATCCTCCTGATAAGCCAGCAAGTTCAAGCCAGCAAAGAAAGTGAGAATTTGGCTTTTTTTTTTTTCTCATTTGCTCCTCAATTCAGGTGTGTGTGTGTTCAAAGTGGGGGAGTCATGTGAGAGCTGCAATCTGATTTCAACATGCCTAAAAGTAGATGTTCAGTGAGTGTGAAATTATGGCATCTTGTTCAAGAATTTGGGGAGCAGATTTTCAGTAGCGATGGTGATGCTTTGTTTTGTAAATTGTGTGAAGTTAAGGTATCAGCCCAAAAGTGTTTTAATATTCAACACCATTGTGACACCACAAAACACAAGAGTTGTTTAGCAAGATTTACCTTCACTGAGAACAGGCAATGTGTCATGAGTAAAGATGGCGAGCAGGGGGCTCCCATCCAGGCTGTAAAGCGCATGCGTAGCACTGAGGAATTAGGTAGCCATTCCAAGAGACACAGATCGGGCCCGCCTTAACCTTTGGGGTTTATATGTCTGGGTTTTTCCCATGCTTCTTCAGTTTGTTAGGATTTTCCTGTTATGTAGCAGCAATAAAACACTAGAGACCTGTTCCTTGTCTCAGCGTGGTTCCTGGCTGTTAGGACACAATGTCTCCTTTTCAAGAGAGCTTCTTCAACTGCAGGTTCATCAAATACCCAGTCAGAATTTTGTAAGGATCTCTGTACAATGATGGTTACTTCAAATATTCCCTTAAGGAAATTGGTAGTGGTAGCTTCAGGCATTTTTTGGTAAAGTACACCAGTCCCCCAATTCCAAATGAATCAACTGTAAGGAAAAATTACATCTCTGCCTGCTATGAAGATGTGCTAGAAAAGGTAAGATCTGCTATTGACAACAATAAGATGTGGGTTGCACTAGATGAAAACAGAAGATGATGATGATGATGATGATGATGATGATTATAAGTGTTATTATTGGCACTCTGAAATGTGACAAGCCTGGTGAAGTATTTCTTCTAACATGTGAAACTCTACAAAAAGTAAAGAATTCCACTATTGCTATGCTCTTTGACGATTCTGTGAAACTACTCTGGCTAGATGGTGTAAAAAGGGGAAATATCCTTCTGTTTGTAACAGATGCTGATCCATACATGACTAAAGCAGCCAAGGGACTTAAACTTCTTTATCCAAAAATGATCCATATCACATGCCTTGCACATGGTTTACACAGAGTGGCCGAAGAGATTTGAATAATTTCAAATGGGAAAAAAAATGTTCACTAAAGCTGCACTTCGGGTACAAAAGTTCAAAGAAATTGCTCCTACTTTGGCTCTCCCTCCCCAACCTGTTGTGACACATTGGGGAACTTAGCTGGATATGGCTATGTATTATTTCACAAATTATGCTTCCTTGCAGTGGATAGTGAAAGAATTTGTCATGAGTACTTATGGTGAGCAGGACGGGGCCTCTATCCAGGGGGGAAAACGCATGCATAGTACTGAGGAGTTAAGCAGCCATTCAAAGACACACAGATCAGACCCGCCTTAACCTTTGGGATTAATCTGTCTGGGTTTTTCCCACGCTTCTTCAGTTTGTTAGGATTTTCTGTCTAATGTAGCACTAATAAAGTACTAGAGACCTATTCCTTGTCGCAGCGTGGTTCCTGGCTGTTAGGACTTCAATCCTAACAAACTCTCTACTCCCATTGAAAGAGGGAGGAACAAAAAAAAAAAAGGAAGAGACATTTGGGAAAATGTCTTTGGAAAACCAGGCAATTCGGCAGGCCATCCAACAACTGGCAGCAGCATTGCAACAACATCAAGAACAAGTAGATTTCCAGATCAACACATTACAAGCAGCCATGCTACAGCAGTTACAACAACCAGTTCTGATTAACCCACAACTGGTGCCAGCAGCAGCAGCTCTGCCAGTAGTCTTGAGATCCCAAACTACCAGAGAAGTTTGGAGGAGAAGCAGGACAGTTGAGAACCTTTCTCACACAGTGCACAATGTTTTTCGACAGCAGACCGGCAGAGTTTCCCACAGACAGAACCAGAGTCACCTTCATTTTAAGTCTGCTAAAGGGCCCAGCAGCCAAATGGGCTATTCCCATGGTGGAGAACAATGACCCAATTCTCAACGACTACCAGAATTTTCTGGCAGGGTTCCGAGCACACTTTGACAACCTGATCAGAGAGGTTACTGCCAGCTGGGAAATTCGGAAGCTCAAGCAAGGCAACAAGAGAGTGGGAATCTACATTGCTGATTTCAAGCTGTTAGCAGGAGATCTGGACTGGAATGAGAGTGCCTTGAAAGACCAATTCAAACAGGGGCTGGATGAAGAAATTAAAAATGAATTAGTGCACCAGGGAACACCAGCTACCCTATAAGGTTTATATCAACTGTCTGTGGTCATAGACACCAGGCTAGAAGAGCTCAGACAGATGCAGCCGGGGAGAAACAGGGGCCTCAGAGCGCTTCCAGGATTTCTGTTTCTGCTGCGGAGTCCAGGGGCACATGGTGAGAGCTTGCCCAGCGAGAAGCCAAGCAAATTCCGTAAGAGCCCCAGGGCAAGCAGCAGAACCAAGAGCCACCTCCACCTCAACTTCCAACCAGGGAAACTCCGTCAGTCTCCTTCCACAGAGCTCAGCAGGGAGACCATCAGTCAATTAAGAAGGGCTCATTCCAAGGATTCCAGGCAATCCTTTTACTACTTACCAGTCATAATGCATGTAAATCCAGAGCACCAGGTCAAGCTAGAGGCCCTCGTGGATTCCGGAGCTTCCACCAATTTTATTGATGTACAGACTGTACAAGACCTCAACATCCTGACCATAGAATTGCCACATCCCATAGAAGTGGAGACCATTGACGGCCAGCCCCTCAAGGCAGGGCCAATTAGAAGTTTCACAAAACCTTTGCAACTAACAATGGGAGACCACACTGAGTGGATCCAACTTTATGTTACTGCATCACTTAATGTGCCTATAGTCTTGGGCACACCTTGGCTGCAGATCCACAACCCATTGTTGAACTGGACTACGGGAGCAATCTCCTTCCCAGCTAAGGAATGCCAGCACCACAAGATTCAAGCTGTTCTCCTCTCTCCAGCAACCAATGCAGCCACAGAAGCAGGGGGGGGGGGGGTCCAGTTGCCAGCCAAGTATGCAGATTTCGCAGACGTTTTCAGTGAACAAGAGGCCATAGCACTACCCCCCCCCCCATAGGGACTGTGATTGCACCATTGAGTTGATACCAGGAGCCAAGATTCCAGCAAGGAAACAATATCCCATGTCCCCCAAGGAACTAGCCACCGTAAAGGATTACTTGGATTTTAATCTCCAAAAGGGTTTCATCCAACCATCTACTTCCCCAGCATCTGCTCCTACCTTCTTTGTACCAAAGAAGCCTGACCCATTGGCACCAGCAAACCAGGAGGCACCCATGAGAGTGGTACACAATTTCAGTTCCCTCAATAAATTCACAGTCAAAGAAAATTACCCACTCCCCCTAATATCTGATCTGCTGGATCGCTTACAGAAAGCACACATTTTTACTAGGTTGGACCTCAGGAATGCATACAATCTGATCCGGATGAAAGAGGGGCATGAATATCTGACTGCCTTCGATACCAGGTTTGGTAAATTTGAGTACCTTGTTTTGCCCTTTGGCTTGTCTAATGCAGGAGCCATATTTTCCTGATTTATGAATCAAATTTTCTCTGATTTACTAGATAAGTATCTGGTCATTTATCTAGATGACATATTAATATTCTCTGAGGATGCTACAACTCATGTAACCCATGTACCTAATGTCTTACAAAGCCTGAGAGGGAACAAGCTGTTCGCCAAGCTAGAGAAGTGTGCCTTCGATTTAACTGAATTACATTTCCTGGGCTATAAAATATCAACAGAAGGCATATCCATGGATCCTTCTAAGGTCCAGGCAATTCTCTCTTGGCAACCCCCCTGAAATTGAAAGAAGTACAAAGATTTCAAGGGTTTTGCAATTTTTACAGGAGATTCATAAATAAATTTAGTAACAGGGCTAAACCCCTCACACAGCTTTTGAAGAAAGTCTTCAAAATTCATTTGCGGGGAGAGAGAGCAAGCAGCCTTCCAAGAATTTAAGCAGCTCTTTGCATCCCAGCCGCTTTTAAAGCACCCTGATCCCATGAAGCAATTCATAATGCATTCAGATGCTTCAGATATTGCCATTGGTACGGTTTTATTGCAATATACAAACAAAACCGAGAATACATTGCTCCCTTGTACATTTTTCTCCCGCATGCTCTCACCAGCAGAGAGAAACTATGATGTTTTTAACAAGGAGTTGCTGGCAATTAAAGCAGCATTTCAAGAGTGGAGGCACTGGCTAGAATGTGCAGCCTTTCCTGTGAAAGTTTGCACCGATCACAAGAATTTACAGCTTCTACAAAACACCAGATCCCTCACCCCACACCAAATCAGATGGAGCCAGTTTTTCTCCCGTTTCAATTTTGTTATTTCTTATGTTCCTGGGGTGCAGAACCATTTGGCAGATGCCCTGTCTCGATCCATTCAGGCAACCCCCGCTACTCACCAGGAGGCACAGGCTACTATATTACAACCTCACAACTTTCAGCAGTCTATGAGGGGGAACCAGACAGAGATTTTAGCAGCAGGCAGACAAGCAGAGGACCTATTTACAAGAGTCAGAGCTCAGCAGCAACAGGACTCATATGCCAGGGCCAGGATGGATGACCTCCAGAGGGGCCCCCAAGACACTGCCTCCCCCTTTAATGTGGAGGCAGGAATCCTCTGGTATAGCGGGTAATTGTACATTCCCCCCTCATTGAGGGAAGAAGTACTGAGACTTTGCCATGACCATCAAACGGCAGGCCACGGAGGTGTTTTCAAAACTCTCCATAGAGCTCTGAGAGACTACTGGTGGCCTAAGATGACTGCAGACATAAAGGGCTACATGGCTTCTTGTCATACCTGTAGTTGAGCCAAGCCTCTCCCAGGGAAACCCACAGGACTCTTGCAACCCCTACGCACCCCTAGTAGGCCTTGGGATACAATCTCCATGGATTTCATCACTGATTTACCCCCGGTCCAGGGGCTGACTTCCATACTAGTGGTGGTGGACTTTTCACTAAAATGGCACATTTTATTCCTTGCAAGGGCCTCCCATCTGCGCAAGCCACAGCATAGTTGTTTATGGACCATGTTTTTCGGTATAGAGGTATCATGAGTAAGGATGGCGAGCAGGGGGCTCCCATCCAGGCTGTAAAGTGCATGCGTAGTACTGAGGAATTAAGCAAACATTCAAAGAGACACAGATCAGGCCTGCCTTAGCCTTTGGGGTTTATATGTCTGGGTTTTTCCCACGCTTATTCAGTTTGTTAGGATTCTGTTTATGTAGCAGTAATAAACATTAGAGTACTACTCCTCGTCTCAGCGTGTGTCTCACTGTTAGGACAAGAGGCATGATAAATCACTTGGTGAGTGACAGAGGCCCTCAGTTCACTTCCAGGTTCTGGAGGGCCCTTTTCCAGTCAGTAGGGGTCCAGATCCACCTATCATCATCGCATCATCCAGCTAGTAACAAGCAAGCTGAGAAAATTAAGCAATGGTTACAGCAGTATCTCAGGTGTTACACCACTTATCAGCAAGACAATTGGCCAGCCCTGCTCCCCATGGCAGAATTTACTTATAACAACTCTGTGCAATCGTCTATCAAGATGTCTCCTTTCCAAGCACTCTACGGGGTTAACCCTCGGGTGTTGCCCACCTCTTCCCAGCAGGGAACTGTTCCAGCCACGGCTGATTTTCTTAAAGAGCAACAAGCCGCACAGAAGTTGTTAAAGGAGCAGCTGAACAGGGCAAAGAGTGCTTACAAGAGAGCTGAGGATGCTCACAGACAAGAGGGGCCAGCGATTGTGGTAGGAGACAAAGTGTGTCTCTCTACCAAGTTTTTGACTTCTACCAGACCCTCCAAGAAGTTGGACTCTAAGTTTGTGGGTCCTTTCACTGTGGTACAGCAGATAAATCCAGTGGCTTATCGTTTACAGCTGCCAGCATCCATGAAAGTCCATCCTGTGTTTCACAGATTCTTGCTAGCCAAAGACCCTCCCCCAAGTGCCTTGTGATTGCAAATGCCCCCCCCCCCCACCTCCAGTAATTGTGGATGGGGAGGAGGAATATGAAGTGGAGGAAATTCTGGACTCTAGGAGGAGGGGAAGGGGCATCCAATATTTCATACACTGGAAAGGGTACCCTGAGGAAGAGTGCACATGGGAAAATGCCAGAGATGTGCACGCACCAGCTCTGGTTTACCGATTCCATCAGCTTTTCCCTCACAAACCCAAGCCTTGCACTCTACGAGAGATTCCTCACTTGACTGAGCAAGCAGAGGAATCCCAAGCAGAGGAGTTCGTAAGTTGGCAACCTCCACCCCCGCCTGAGGCTCTGAGGCCAGAGACAGAGGAGGAGGGACAGCCACAGCCCTCCACCTCAGGTGTGCATTTCCCAAGGGGGAGGGGGGACGACTCTTCTAATTATCTAGCTATTTTCCAGCAGCAGCCACCTGGGCCAGAAGCGTTATCAGACCTGGAGAGCAGCACTGATTCGTCCTTGGAGGAGTTTCCCTTTGAAGAATTTCCATTGTTGCCCAGTTCCCATGAGAGCTTAGAGGGGGAGATGGACTCTTATGAGACCTCTGGAAGGGAGGGGGCTGAAATGGAATGTGAATCTGGAGGGGAGGGTGATGTCATGAGTACTGATGGTGAGCAGGAGGGGGCCTCTATCCAGCGGGGAAAACGCATGCATAGTACTGAGGAGTTAAGCAGCCATTCAAAGAGACACAGATCAGACCCGCCTTGACTTTGGGGTTTATATGTCTGGGTTTTTCCCACGCTTCTTCAGTTTGTTAGGATTTTCTGTCTAATGTAGCAGTAATAAAGTACTAGAGACCTATTCCTTGTCTCAGCGTGGTTCCTGGCTGTTAGGACAGAATTTGACTGTTGTGAATCTTCCTCCATCAAGATTGTGTGAGATTTCTTTTCGGAAACCTTGACTGGAAACTTAGCATATATAGGATCTAACTTCAGTGGATTATCAAGAGCAATCACCTGCCTTGAAAATGTAGGAATGGAACTTTGTGATGCACTGAACATTGTAAAACAAACTGAGAGTGATTTAAAGCAAGCAAAGGGGAAAGTGGCTGAAAAAATTAGTGATAAATTGCAAAGAGTGCTGCAATCTAATCTGGGTTATTCAACACTTTGCAAAATAAGTAACGTTCTAAATGGACTCGAAGCAAAATTTGAAGACTTTGAGCCAGAATTTTCTCCAGATGAGTTTGCTTTTTTCAAATTTGTTCTTATAACCTCTTATGATGTTGAACAGAGTTTCTCCAGATACAAGAACATACTGGTAGACAACAGAAGGAGTTTTACGTTTGATAACCTCAAGATGCACGTGGTCATCCAATGCAATTCTCCTGTTAATGAAAACTAATCCAGGGATGACCATTTTACTCTCAAAATGTTCACTTGATTCCTTCAATACTAGCACTTCTGCACTGGAAGTGAAGAAGAATAAACCTTTTAATTTGTCTGTCTGTCTGTCTCTCTGTCTGTCTGTTTGTGTAAGCACAGATTTTAAAAATTGGGTGCTAATTTCAGAAAAATGGTAAAGTCATATTTTTGCTTTGAAAGTCACATTTTTGGTTTAATTGGTCATATTTAAAGAGTTTTAAGGTCTTAAATGCTTGCATATTTCTATCATTTTTAGGTCATAGAAATCCTCATCCTAGTTATCAGTGTTGCTAGATTCTGGGTTGTGACACTTAAGACAGTTAATTATTTAGTCCTTAGCTTAAGTATCCTTTAAAAAGCTTCAATAAATTTATGAAGGATAGTTTCAGGCAAAAGAATCCTTTATAATCAGTGGCAATAGATTTCTAAATCATATCCTGGGAATAAAGATTTATGGTTTATAGCTTCCAAGAGACATCTTGAATGTTGCTATTCAAAACAGAAAGCTAGATTTAACAGATATTTGTTGATCCAGCAGAAAAGTTCATATTTCCTTATGAATGCTTACTAAACCTTTTTGATCATATCACCAATATAAACAAAATTAAGCTGTGCAAATATTCCACATTTTGTAGAACACTGTTTTCATGTGCACCCTCCCATTTCTCCCCTTGGCAATTCTTCTTCCAGGACATTTGAACAATTTTCTTAAACTTTGTTTATATAGGTATTGTAATGGTTGCCTAATCCCAAATACTCAGTCTCACAAGCCAGGGCTTAAAGATAACTGATTTATTAAAGGAATAGTATGCAAATACAGAGAAAGCTGAGAATGAGCAAAAGCGCGCCAAATACAAACTTAAAAGCTTTGCGTCCGAACCAGTCCCGCCCCCAACGCTCATTAGCAACCCCCCCCCAGGTGCTAGCAACCGTTACATGCGCCTGGGAAAGTAACCTTGAAAAGAGTACTAACCCAAACAGACATTCCGAAGTAGCAAGATAAAGAACACAGCAGAAATGGAAAATCCCAGCAAACGTGCAAGCATATAATACACGGATTAGAGGTGTGTGAGGTTTGACATGAGAAACATTACAATGTGAACAGAACATTGAAATGATGAACATGACATATCGCCGTCCTAAAAAATTGCTAAGGAGCCGGTTTGGCTGGATAGGCAGATTGAAAACAGGCAACTAGGTTAGGGGAGCGAACGTCGTGAGCAGAAACCCATTCAGGATGAGGGAAATGTTTCCAACGAACAAGATATTGCAAGGTGGAGCGCTGGCGTCAGGAGTCAAGGATTTCCCTGACTTCGAAGTGTTGTTGGTCATCGATCATGATGGGAGGTGGTGGGGTTGGTTGAGGATGCCAGCGATCCGACTGTAGGTACGGTTTAAGTAAGCTGCAATGGAAAACAGGATGCAAACGTTTAAGATTATGGGGTAGATCAAGTTTAAACGTCACAGGATTAATTTGTGCAATAATAGGGAAAGGACCCACAAATTTAGGACCAAGTTTTTTTGAAGGTTGTGGTGATTTGATGAATTTTGTGGATAGATAGACTTTATCCCTGACAGCAAACGTAGGTTGGGGGGAGCGTTTGGCGTCTGCATGTTTTTTATAGGTGGATTGGGCATGCTGAAGGGCTTGTTGAATGTTTTGCCATGAGTCTTGTAGAGTCTCAGCCCAGTCAGTGAGAGAGGCAGGCAGTGATTGCGGATGCGGGAGTTCGGGTATTGGGACAAACTCACGCCCAAAGACAGTTTTAAAAGGAACTTGCCCAGTGCTTTGATGCACTGCGTTGTTATAGGCAACTTCAGCAAATGGGAGAAGGTCCACCCAGTTGTCTTGTTGATAATTGACGAATGCCCGCAAATATTGTTCTAATGTTGAATTAACAGCTTCAGTAGAACCATCCGTCTCCGGATGCCACGTGGTGGAGAGGGCTTGTTTGGTGCCAATCAATTTCAAAAATGCGTGCCAAAACTGTGACGTAAATTGTGAGCCCCTGTCACTCACCAAACGGGCGGGGACTCCGTGAAGGCGGTACACGTGTATGAGGAATAGGCGTGCCAGCTGTTGTGCGGTGGGAATAGAAGCGCATGGGATAAAATGCACTTGTTTAGAGAAAAAGTCCTTGACCACCCAAATGACTGTTTTTCGTTGACTGGGTGGCAAGTCGACAATAAAATCCATAGATATGTCCTGCCATGGGTAGGAAGGAGTTGCCACAGGTTGCAGAAAGCCTTGAGGCTTGCCAGGTTTGCGCTTGGTTATTGCACATACAGGGCAAGCAGCCACATAAGCTTTAAGGTCTTTCAGAAGAGTTGGCCACCAGAATTGACATCTGATGAGATGGAGGGTTTTGAGGTAGCCGAAATGTCCAGCCACCTTATCATCATGGCAGCAGTGGAGGATCGTCTTTCGTAAAGCTTCGGGTACATACAGCCGATCGTTTCTCCAGGCAAAGTCCTCAGTGAAAGTTACCGTGTTTAAATTCGCCTGTAACCAAGTGTCAGATTTCAAGTGGAAAAGCAACTGTTGTTTCAAGTCTGATGGAATTGGCAAACGTGCCATACGGGAGGGAGGCGGAGCGGTTTGCCGTTGAGCTTGTTGTGCTCGTGTCTGACTGCGTGTTACAGCTACCAAGCTCAATTGTTTTTCAGTCCACACGGTACCCTGCACAGTTGGCCCAGGGCCAGCATCTTGGGGTCTGCGTGATAAAGCATCTGCTAAAAAGTTTTTCTTGCCTGGTATAAATTTGAGTGTGAAATCAAAGCGACTAAAAAATTCAGCCCATCGAAGCTGTTTGGGGCTGAGTTTTCGATTTGTGCTTAATGCCTCAAGGTTCTTATGATCAGTCCACACTTCGAAAGGGTGGGAAGCCCCTTCTAATACGTGACGCCAGGTTTCCAGGGCTGTTTTGACAGCAAATGTCTCTTTCTCCCATACATGCCACCGTCTCTCCGTTTCTGTGAACTTGCAAGAGAGGTAAGCACAGGGTTTTAAAGTGCTAGATTGGTCTGCTTGAAGCAGAATTGCTCCGATGGAGCAGTCGGAGGCATCAACCTGCACTACGAAAGGCTTAGTTGGGTCAGGATGCTGCAAAATAGGTTCAGTGGTGAAAATTTGTTTGAGCGCATCGAACGCTTGTTGGCAGGCTGGGGTCCATTTAAGGAGCACGCCTGGGTTCTTTGAGCGCCGTGTATCCCCCTGAGCTTTAGTTTTTAGTAGTTCAGTAAGGGGAAGGGCAATTTCAGCAAAATTTTGGGCAAATGCCCTATAGAAGTTGGCAAATCCAAGGAAACTTTGTAATTGACGCCTGGTACGGGGAGGTTCCCATGCCACAATGGCTTCAACCTTGGCCGGATCCATTTCAATGCCTTTTGCTGAGATTCTATATCCCAGGTAATCAATTTGTGATTGATGGAAGGCACATTTAGACAGTTTCACATACAACTCAGCTTTTCTCAGTTTAGCAAGCACTTGTCGGACCAAGTGAATATGTTCTGCCATGGTTTCAGTATAAATCAATACATCATCCAAATACACTAATACCCCTTTAAATAGGTGGTCATGCAAGACCTCATTGATTAGTTGCATAAAAACCCCAGGTGCCCCCGACAAACCAAAAGGCAACACTTTGTATTGGAAAGCCCCGAGAGGACAGTTAAACGCTGTTTTCCACTCATCTCCTTCCCTTATGCAAATATGAAAGTAAGCTTCCCGTAAATCTAATTTCGAGAAGATTTTGCCTCTGGCCAGATGTGATAACATATCTTTGATGATGGGCAGAGGATATTTATTTAATTTTGATACTGCATTTAGCCCGCAGAAATCAGTACATAATCTCAAGGAGCCATCCTTTTTTGGTCTAAAGAGAACAGGGGCCCCCACCGGGGAGTTAGCTGGCTCAATGAAACCCCTAGCTAGGTTTTTGTCAATTAATTCCCTCAGTGTAGCCAGCTCTTTAGGAGACATGGCATAGATTTTTGGGTGAGGTAATTTTGCATTGGGCAGAAATTCAATGGCACAGTCTGTCTTTCGGTGAGGCGGTAAGCAATCAGCTTCCTTTTCTCCAAACACATCTGCGAAATCTTGGTATTGTTTAGGCAGTCCTTCAAGGGGTTCAAGTGTTTGTACAGTGGTGGTAGCCACCCGTCCACCCTCAATGTCCTCCAATAAATCTTTTTCTGGTGCTTTATAAAATCCATCAGCAAATGTTACAGTCCTATTCAACCAATTGATAAAAGGGTTTTGTTGTACGAACCAAGGCATTCCCAAAATGACTAAAGGACCCCCCACAGGAGCTATGACAAAAGGTAATTTTTCCCAATGGGTACCCATTTGCAAGCCCACCAGTCCTGTGGAGTGGGTAACTGCTTTTCCCCCAGCCATAGTTCCGTCCAATTGCGTGAAGATCATTGGCCGTTGCAAAGGGAACATGGGAAGTTCTAAGGCAGCTACGAGATCGGGGTGCATTAGCGAACGTGAACAACCCGAATCTAGCATAGCCCAGACTTCCACAGTTTTGGTTCTAGATCCCAATTTCAATTTGACAGTCAGTGTAGGAAAATTCCCACTCACCGAGTCATGATCGTGCCCTGTTTCTTCCACCTGCCCAATGGCGCCCTTCAGAGCAGGTGGTAGCCTTTTCCCGCCAGCTGGTCGAACTGAAATTCCTCCTCCTCTTCCCCAAATGGGATGTCTGGCGGGTCGGTTTCTGCGCAGGCAGCCCTCATCTTTCGCGGTAATGATGGCAATTTTCCCGACGACTTCCCTGGGCGTTCCTCAGGTCTGCATTTTGGGCACAAAGTGGCATGATGTCCTTCTTTCCTGCATCTCAGGCATTGACCTTTCGCAAATCGTCATTCTCTTTCTTCCTCCCAACTTTTCGGTTTAGGGCGGCTTGAAAATCCCATGGCACGAGCCCCTTTACTTGCTCTGCCTTGCTTCAGTTCCTTGCTATGGGCGAACGTTTCTAGAGCATTTTCCGTGCTGCCCGCCAACTGTATCCACCCATACAACGTTTTGGGATCGTCCCAACACAAAGCCCACCAGAGGACTTCCGTCTCCAGTCCTTGTTTAAACATTTCCACTAAAGTTGACTGGGACCAATCCTCCACCTTTCCCGCCAAGGCTTTAAATTCCAAAGCGTAGTCTGCGACAGAAAGGGTCCCGATAAAAGTTTTTTCAGTGCCCTTTTCGCTCTCTCTTGGGCCAAGGGGCCTTCAAAATGCTGTTTCAGTGCCCACAGAAACTCATCAAAGTCCTCTAACTCCGTAGCTTCTGTTTGGCATAACTGCACATACCAATCCACTGCCCGCCCCTTTAGCTTGTTGGCAATAATATTAATCTTACCCTGTTCCGAACGAAAACTTCGCCCCCAATCTTCCATATAATGTCTAGCATTAGTAATGAAAAAAGATAGCTTGGTAGGGTCGCCATCGAACTTTACCCCAAACGGTGGAAGGGTTCTTATCGGCTCCACCGGCTGTGATGGTTCCGCAAACGTCAACGCACATCGAGCCCCTGGGGGTGGCCGATCTCTGGTCGCTCTCGACTCCCTTCCCCTCGATTGTCGGAAAGTCCGAGTCCTACTTCTTCCCCTGAGTGACGGGGACCTCTCTCCCGGGTTAATCAGTTGGGTGGGGTCTTCCTCACAATCTTCTCGCAGGGACTCTGACCCCCTGGGGATATCCTTCAGGAGGGCCACTATAATGTCCATTTTATCCTCTATTGCTTTCATGCGGGCAGGGGTGACAGGTTCTTCTAAGGGTCCAGCGGTCACTACCACCCTCGGTGATAAGGGGATTTCATGTTCCCAGGATGGCTGTGGTGATTCCCTCCCCGTTCTTGCTTCCACCTCGGGTTGGGGTTCACCCCTTGTAGCACCCTGCACCGCCAACAACAGATCATTCAATTGGGCATCGCGCCTATCTCGATGGGCTGCCCTTTGGGCTCGAGAACTCGGAGCTACCAGGGTCTTGGTCAAGTCTGGCTCTTCTTCGCTCCCATCACTTTCGCGCAGTTGAGGTTCTGACATCGCTAGCGCTCCCCTTTACCCAAAACTTGGATGGGGCTAGCGGAAGATGATATAAATGATTCTCAGCTTTATGTAATGGTTGCCTAATCCCAAATACTCAGTCTCACAAGCCAGGGCTTAAAGATAACTGATTTATTAAAGGAATAGTATGCAAATACAGAGAAAGCTGAGAATGAGCAAAAGCGCGCCAAATACAAACTTAAAAGCTTTGCGTCCGAACCAGTCCCGCCCCCAATGCTCGTTAGCAAACACCCCCCCCAGGTGCTACCAACCATTACATGCGCCTGGGAAAGTAACCTTGAGAAGAGTACTAACCCAAACAGACATTCCGAAGTAGCAAGATAAAGAACACAGCAGAAATGGAAAATCCCAGCAAACGTGCAAGCATATAATACACGGATTAGAGGTGTGTGAGGTTTGACATGAGAAACATTACAATGTGAACAGAACATTGAAATGATGAACATGACAGGTAACTACTCACTTAAAAAAAATAGAATTTATAATTCCTTTCTATCAAGGGAAAGAGAAGAAGGTTTTGAATGAATACATGGAGTTTATACTGTATATCATTAGAAGAATACTCAGTAATACTTCTGAACTGTGCCTATTTCTCTCTGTGTCATCTTTGAACCTTTTACCTTTAAATAGTTGAGAAGATTCAGGAGAGTACCAGAAGATACAGATTTCCAAACTCAAAATATCATTACAAAATCAGAAAGTAAATCATTGGGGAGGGGTGTGTCTATGCTGAGTCTGTGCATTGTTCTAACATGCACTTCCTAGGCTCCATAACTCTCTTGATGATGCTTACATGCTGTTACAAATAGAGCATTATTCAAAGATGTGAGTTTACAAATTCTGGTGCCAGTTGTAATAATTCTGTGTTTCCCAAATATTGAGTGCACACACTTTGATAATTTGTTCTGGATACTTGATGGACTCATTCCTATGAAACCATGTCTGTTTAAAAGAGTATAAATGATATTACTGCATAAATACCCAGGGCACACAGGACAATTTTACACCACCTTGTGGCTTTCAGATACCAACCCTGCTAAACATACAGTGTCTCCAGGTTCTATGCAGCAGCACTCAAAGTTTGTCAGATGGTGACCTGTGCTATAAACTAGATTTGATGAGCGCCTAGTTCACCATGTTAGAATGCTTTGTAACTTGATATAGTCTTCCACATACTAACATTTTATGCTCCCCTACACCCATCTAATGCTCCTACCCCTTCTTTTAGATTTTTGCTTTTTATGCACTTTTAGTCTTTAATTCATATATATTTTATATCTTCTAGCTTTTCATATTTTTTTTAGATTTTATTTTTGTAAAATGTATCCTTTATGCTTTTTTAATGTTGTACCCCATCTTCCTTATGCTGCTGTATGACTGTAATAAAGATTGATTTGATTTGATACGCAGTTGTCCTGATTCAGGAGACAAAGAAGTAGAGGTAATTGTCATCAGCATATTGATCACTCCCAATTACCACTCTCAATGTGAAATAACACTGGCATGCTTGTGACACTCTACAGCATAACTACTAAGGTGCAGAGGCATAGTTAGTCAGTACTATTTCTTGCATCTTTCCCTGGGAGACTATTCTCACACTATCACAGGGCTTCTGACTGCTAACTTATGGTGACGATCACAAGTATTGTGGTTGAAAGATTAAGCAGGATCAACATAATTGAGTTCTCTCTACATTTACACATATGTAACTCATGTATTAGTTAGATTCTCATTTGTACCCACAGAAACATAGATGTGTATATGCAGGCTCATGTACATGGGTTGAAGGTAGAAGCTTTATAGCAGCATGGAACCCCTTCTATTTGAACATTTGTAGTGATGGTATATATAACATCAGAGGCATGCATAGAATGTATTCTCAGGCATTTTTAAGTCAATAGATGGAATGAGTTGCCTGCTTAGTATTACACTTCATTTACTGTTGCAGATGGTGAATTCAATGCTAGAAGTGATAAACTCCAGTCTAATTCATCCTGATTTTCAGACCTGTAACCTTGAAAGTTAGATGTGTAATGCTCTTATTTTGGTTTCTGAAGTTTATGTGACAAGCGAATTAAAACCATTCTGTTTAATAAATTAACCTTGATTAGGGATCACTAATCATCTTTAAGTTCATTGTTAAGTGCCACAGTTTAAACAAAGCAATGAATACTCCAAGAAGAGCATCTGCCTATACTCCCTTAATGATCAATGCCTGTGCTTCACAGGTACCACAACTGTTTATAAATGATAATAAAATTTGGAATGTAAATAATTTCCAACAACTGAGTGGATGTGTTTACCTCATTAACAAAGTATAATGACATACAATCTGGAATACATGGAATGAGATTAGGATGATGGAATGTGTTTCCTAGCATTTTTAATGTGGGTCAGTTAGGGATGGGGTATTAATCTTCCCAGGAAGAGATCCAGAAGTATTGCCTAGCCTGTTTATATTAATTCAAGTTTGTCCTCAGGCAATAATTCAACCAGTTAGTTTTAAATCTGAGTGCCTAATTGTAAATCTAGCAAACCAGTTCTAGTGTTAACATTTGTTTATTCTTATGCTAAGCTTTATCTGCATTTCTTGTAAAACTAGAGATTCAAGAAAGGCCTTCAAGAGAAATACATGCAGATTTACAGCATGAAAAGATCTGATCATTTTTCTTATTACATAACAATATTTTTTCCCAGATAAATTTTCAGCAGTCCTGTTCAAGTAAATGGCTGCCAGCATGTTGAAGCAAAAGCAAAAATCACCTACCTTTGATGTTTCCAATTTAATTACATTTTTGCAGCGTTACTCCATGGTAGGTGATGGCTATAATCCATCCCCTGTTGCATAGTTATTTAGATTTATAGTTGCCCTGCTGTAGTGACTGCTTACTATTAGACTGGCTAATACATAAAGGCAAAGATAACATTCGTGTGGGTAAAATGTTACCAGTTATTTTGATGTACCTTAGCTTCTACATAGAAGTAAGAGCATTCTTCCAGCACTTCGAATCCTCTGACTTTGTAGAGCTTCATTGTTCCATAGGAACCACCTGCAGTTTTCATTTGGCTTGATCCTGAATTTTTCAGAGAGTTGTTCTACCACAAATCATCAAATCCACAACATGAAATTGCCAAACTAAACCAAAGCAAATCAAGTGATTTATAGTGATCAGGGGTAGGCCACATTTGCATAACCACCTCTGCCATCTTGACTCTTTTGACTCCCCTCCACTCAGTGGAAGCCCCTGAGCAGGGTTAAAGCAAATGAGGAGTGGCTAGAGGCAAAAGCAGGTGTTGTCCCCATTTTTCTTTTTCTAAAACCTCTCCTTCTGCTTTTCTTTCTCTGCGTGTTTCTGCCATATTTCTCTTTCCATTCCTCCTCATAGGGCTGGCTGCCAGATAATGGCATAGACTATTATTAGTATTAAAATGCGGTTGAAACTTGACACAGGGACTCAGGTGCATTTTCCTGTTGCAGAATCCCAATACCTTTGAGAAGAGAGCATTGGTGATTGTAAGAGAAAGAAACCCAGTTTGCCTCTCCTGAATGAACTATTGAAAATTTGATAGCTGAAGTCTACCAAGGGGCTCTATTCTATATCCTAACAGCATCCAGTGAAACTCAATGGTGGAAATACACGACAGATAACAGTGCTTAAATAAAGTGTCAAATTAAATGTATGAGGAAGTTTGACAAAGAAGGAAAAAAAATCACACTGTTTCAACAATCAGGGAAGAACAGGTGGTTCCACCATAAATGAGCTCAGGGCACAGCAGGGGACGGAGAATCTTTGACAATATAAAGTATTATTTGAGCAAGATAGTCAGATCTGGGTGGAAGAATACCAATGTTAAAAAATCACCGGATCCACATTTCTTGAACAAATGTGCTGACTGGAATTTATACACCAGGGTTTGCACTTTGCAATACAGTTTTCAGAAATTTGATAGTTATATTGTTAAACTATACATTTGAAGAAGTATTTTGAAGAGTGGAGCAATCATGTATGAATTCTAGAAAGAAGAGAATGATGGCTACAATTGCCTGTTTTCACTTGTAAAATACTGAAGGTTAATTCACAGTATTATCATCTGCTTACTCTTGCATATGCAAAGGGGTTTGCTCTCTGTATCTTCTGCTGCTTCATAACAACTCTCTGAGGTAGGTGGCTGCTGTCTTGACTTTTATCACTGCACTCCTGTTGTGACACCTCTCTGGATCTAGAGAAAGCTTATATGCATCCTGAAAAAAGAATCTTATCTCTGAAATGTACAATGCATTTTAATGCATCTTAAACGTCAAGTGCCTAAGGGAACTTTCAAATAAATACATGTTAGTTGCAAGAAGCTGGCAGCAATGGCAATACTGCAGCTCTGCCAAATAGATGGCAGCAGGGTCACGAGCAGAAAAAAGAAATACTGCATGAAGGTGAATTTTGGAATTTGCTTTCTGCAATATTTGGAATATCATGTCTAAGATCCAACTTGAGTTTAATTGATTCTTATTGTCCACATATAAATAAACTATTTGAATTATTTTTTCCTACAGTTTACTTTCGCATTTCCAAGATGCAAGGTAGGAATTAAGCAGGTCAGCCTTCTCTCTGTTGCCTGTCACTGTCTTGCCATCTTCTCCAACCAGTGGACCAACCATTTCCTTGACTTTCCTCTTGTTCCACACACACACACCTACACATATCACTTTTTTTTTCTTTTATGTTATTTTTGGCATTCATATTAAGCCTTAACTCATGGTGAGCCTTGGCCTTCTTGACTCCATCCTTGCAGATTTGGGCTATTTACTGATATTTTGTCTTTGTTTCTGCCTCTTTTCCCATATTCCATATTCTGCCCCTTTTTCCATTTTTTAAACTTGTCCTTTTTGTTTCTCAGTTTATCAGACAGATCTTGGTGCAACCACTCTAGTCTCATCAGATATCTTCCCCTTTCCCCCTTCTTTGTTATTGTTTATGCTTGGGCTTTAATTATCTTATTTTTCAGGATTTCCTAATTCTCCACAACTGTTTTTCCCTCCAGGATTTCCATCCATGGGGTCCTTACTACTTTCTCTTTTAGCTTGTTGAAGCCAGCTCTCTTGAAATCCAGAACACTAACCTGTTAGGTGAGCTAGGACCATTGCATACTCTCTCTGCCAAGCTGAGCAAGGTTCTACCCTTCTCAGGAGGGCCAGGAGAACCCAAAATTATTCCCAAATGGATCTTACCTTTTTGTTTCTGATGAAGTGAAAGGAGAAACTCAGGGAGCTTTTGTGTTTATGGGTGTGAGTGGATCTGACTGTACATGTATTTTTCAGAAAAATTCAGAAGTGCTTTGGACCTTATATGAGCACAACACCTCTCTGTCACTCATTAAACTACTAGCCTGAAAAACAATGCAGGGGGTTGAAATAGTTGATTTATCAAGTCATTGCATCTGCTAAAGTAGCCACCGGTTGGTGTTTTTTTTTCAATCTCACTTAAAGTGTGAAAAAAGACGGGCAGCTTTAAAGAATAGCAGAGAGCTACTGTGCCTATGTTCATGCAAGATCTGACATACTTCTTCTGAATAAACTTTCAAGGATATACAGCTATTATGTATGTATGTGATCCCTGAATTACTGCATAGTTCTTCATAAAGACAGTAAGACCAAAATAGCTGCCTATCTCTTGTTCTCACTGAATACTGTACATACAAAATAATGGAATCAAGTGGTGGGTACAACATATACATTTGCCTATATGGTTCTATTCCTCACCTCACATTAGCAGTGGTCCTACTTTTAAATTTGTAGGCTGCCAGTTGGCTTCAGATGGGTATGTCCAAAGGTTTGGACCATTGTATCTATTTCGTTTAGTCAGATGAGACTTCTTTATCATCAGAGGGCTCTTTCCTTCTTTTTGAGATTCTCCTTTCTGTTTTCTCCACAGATTCTGAGCTCACTATCTGAATTGCCTTATAGGAATATTCCCAAAAGAATTTAGTAAGAAGAATCTTCCAGATGAGGCACACTTCCATTTTTAAAACAACCTTAAGTTGCTTAAGCTCCCCCAAAAGATGAAGTGGACATAAAATAAGGATAATGCTTTACTTAATGCTTTAGTAAAAATCTGCCTTGCAATTTTTAGAAAATTTCTTCTCTGAAGCCTCTCAAGAGACTTCAGTTTTAATGCTTTATTTTCAGGGTGCTTGAGAATTTCTTCTGAATTCCTTTTGATGGTGTTTTTGAATACAGATTCCTGATGGACATAGTGAAGATGCTATGCTGATGTTGTTATTTTCTGTTATACCTTATTCCATCACTCTAAAATCTTCCCAGGCCCACACTTCCCACTCTGAAAAAGCCCCATAGGAGAAATTTCTTTATGAATCTTCCCTTGGAATTTAATTAATGAGTGTGAAGCCAGAGCTGGATAGGTGATTGTGCAATGAAAAGCTATTCACACCTTATAATTAAATAAGTGTACAACCACCACACTTCACCTATGAGAATTTCATCAAATTTCCCCTTTGAAAGAAATTTTGAAAGCAACATCACGAATTAGGGAAAAAATGCAAGAAAAGATTTCCTGGATAGCAGTATATGGACCAGAGATAGTGCCATTAGATATAGCATCCCTGTAAAGAAGTGAGGAATAACTGAATGAACTGATGAATAATTCCTGATGCAAGTTCAATTATCTTAGTTGCAATTTTCTTCACAGGATCTCACAGGGAACATGTGTTCTCACATTAGGGAAAAACAAACAGCCAGTTTATAGCTTACTCTCTGGTTCAGTTTTCTTAGAATGACTTGTGCCAGATGAGTCACAATGATCTTCGCTTTGGGGTTTTCTTTTTTCTTTTTTAATGTTTGCATGGTTATTGATGGCAGTGGGAAAGGGTTGCTCTAGGCTAAGGCAACAGATGCAGAGAATTTCTCACTGCCATCATGAAAATGGATATCTTTTGTTCAGTGTATGGAACCTATCACGCCACCTCCTTGCAACATGGCTTGTCAGCCCCTTGCAGGCATTTTGTTTCCTGTTGCAACTTATGATCTGGTTCCCTTGAGGCACTTCTAACTGTGTCATCCATATTTTCTTTCTATTGAGCTTTCTCTTGTTCCCACTTCTTATTATGCATGTACAGAAGAAGCACTTTGAACTTTACAGAGACATTCTATGCCTTCCAAGAGAGTTCTTGGGAATTTCAGAAAAGAAAAAAAAATCCAGAATCACAACAAGCCATTAATAGACCTTCTGAATATATTTGCAGAGTCAAATTGCTATATTTTATACCTTAGTTCCTGTGCTAATGTCTCTTGTTCTTCCTCTCCCTTACCTTCTTTTTTGTAAGAACACATTTCAGAAGGCTGGTACATTGTGAATCAAGGGGCTATACCTGATTTATAATCTACTAAGGAACATTAATAAATATAATCATTCTTGAAAAATGCACATACAAATTGGTGGCTACTATTGGTATAAGGGAAGTTATTCAATAGGAAATTAATTCAACGAACACTTCTGCTGGACATGTCAGATGAATCTTCTCACTGGTGTCTTCCCACTGCTTATTAGACTAAAGTTCACTCCTGAAGCTTCTGAATCAGGAGCCAATTGGCTCCCTTGCTCCTTAACAATGTTTAATAATGTCAACATGCTCTCATTACTGTAACCTTGAATATCTAACAAAGTACAGTACATAAGGTAATGGTTAGGAGCATATCACACAGGGAAGCATATAGAATATTACATTACTCAGCTTCTGGATTTTTTTTTCTCCTGCGCCATAAACAAAAGCCAGACAGAATGTGCACAGAAGAACAAATGTTAAGAACAAGGCATGACAATTGCAAAATGTAAAAACTGATGTATGGCAGCCCCAGGCAGGAAGGCTCTTTGAAGGTTTTTACCATAACAAAGAAAAAGCCCATCTGCCATTACACCACACATTTTTGTCAGTGGCTAAAGTAGGAATTTCTTCCCAGGATTAATTCAGTCATGTCTTAAGCTTGAAAAATGGCTGTGTGGCATTTCTAATAAAAACAATAATAATAGTATATATATTTTTAAAACTTCCTTTCTTTCTGCTATACTTGGCTATCACCTTTGTTGGGTAATCTCAAAAATGTCCAAGTGGTGGAGTGGTGATAAAGAAATGGCACAGACAAAAAAAGGCAAAAGGCATACAGTAACTATGGGAGACAGTCCGAAGTCTTTGTGTGGAGGTGTAATAACCTTTCCATTTCTCCAGACACCTCTCTGTGTTATTAACAGTGGCTTTGTATGTAGGAAGAAAGAACAAATCCAGTCCCTGTATTTAAAGAACTGTAGTTGTTGAACTGCTGTGCAACTGCTGTATTAAAGGCCAAGAACTTCTCTAAAGAAATAAAATCTTGTCAATCCATGAGATGCATTATTGGATGGAAGACATAGGCCCCCTTAAAAGACACACAGACACCAAGTAACAGGAACCACTTCCTCCCAGCAGGATATCACTAAGTCAAGATGGTGGCTGCAACTGTCTGACTGAATGGTTGTGACTGCCATACTGACTATTTTTTTACCCTTCTTGTGGACACTGCTGGATACCATTTTAATTGTATGGAATTGTATATTAGCACCCTATTGATTCTTGGGCTTGACCAACTATTGATAACCTAATTGCTTCTAGAAGGGGAAGACCCAGAAAACTGGGGTAGGGTACTCAGAAGAAGAGAACTGAGAAGGTCAAAGGACAAAATGCAAAGTTTGAAGAGTTATATGGATGTGGTAGAAGCAGGGGTAGAAAGGTGTGGAGAAGTTAATTGTGTTGCTGTAAACCAAAGTTAATTCTATTTATTTTGATTTCTTTTATATCATGTCTTTAATTTCTTTGGTTTTCATTTCTTATTGCTTTTCTGCACTCCATTACTATTGTTTACCTCAAAAGGGGTGTATATGCATGTATGCATCCATGAGTTTCCATCAAACCTTCTGTCTTATTTTGTTTAGATGATTACAGTTTGATTTGTTTTACTGTATTGGCATACCTTCAATAATTTATTTTTATTTTAATAACGTCTTAACTTTATCGCTGCTGTGGGAGTGAAGCTGTAACACTGAATGGCTGAACTGTGGTGATGCTTCAGACTGTTTAGCTTTTCAGAAAACAAAGTAATTTGCAGTCCAATTCCTTTGAGGATACAGAACTTGTCAATTTGGAGGTATTAAAACCTTACATAGGTGAAAACTGAAGTGTTGTGTGAGGTTCTAATCTGAAGTTTTTGTGACATGGACTAATGTCATAATTGGAAAATCTTATATAACTACATAGATCTTTTGGTTGGGTTGCCAATAATATAAGATTATATTAACACCTCTTGTCATGGTAATTGGATGATACTGGTAAAGTCTGAGAACTATCAATATTTATTGAATTGTGCCTATCAGTAAGGTAATCACAATCATTGTGTCTTCTTGTTAACATGAAAAATTGTTTGAAAGCTAGAGCAAACTGTATTTTTTTCCCTCTCTCAATCAGCTTAAGTATGTAGTCCCAATTATCTTGGATAACCTACATTTTTGAAAAATGTAGTGTAAAAGGTATACTAATCAGAGGACAACAAAACTCAGCAGCCCATTCCTAGGATCCTCAGATTTCCCTTCTTTTCAAGGCAGAAAACTTTGAGCTGGTTAAAGTAAACATTGTCAGCTTTCACTTTTAACATTCTGTACTTGGGGTCAGCAGTGCAAAATTTGTGATTTTTTTTTCCTGGGACAATCCACCACTGTTGTTTATTAAAAGACAATTTTACACATCAAACAGCTACTGCAAATTGTTGTTGCCCCAGAAAAGCTTGCCAAAAGTCACCCTGGTTTCTAACAGGCCCAAGTGACAACTTACACATCTAATTCATAAAGAAAGAGGTAGCAACAAGGAGAGGGAAAGGGAAGAAATATCCAACACCCCCAAAAGTGCCACAAATTCATGTATTCTAGTGCAGCAGTAACATGGTGAACCAAATAAACAGAGACTTTCCTTTTTCTTATTTCCCAAAGTAGTCTGCGATGGAAAATGTTTGATGCCAAGCAAGTTTTCTTTTAAAAAAATTAAAAGTTGATCAATAATTTGGTTTGATATTTTTTTGTTAGCTCTGCTGTGGTTCTAAAGGAATCCTCCTACCAACTACTCCACTCTGGCAGAACTCCTCGAAGTGCTGACTTTGATTCAAAATCTTAGCTTATGTACATTTTGGCTACACTAGCCAGCATCAGTGTAGGCTGGGAAAACTTTAAGCACAGGCTGTTCTAGTGGATATCCTGAAGTATTTTGAAGGTGAAGGGAGGCTAACTAGCCCATATTGTTGTGAATGGCAGAGAGCAAGCAGGCAATCTTCGGCACATCTTTTAAAGCTTGTTGGAAGTGCTGAACCTGTGCAACATGGCGTTTATCCATAGCTGAACAACCGTGGAAACAGTGAAGGAGTGGAGTAATGTATTGTACTATTTAGATTACTGAAAATGTTACTGATTGATTGATTGAGATTTCGATTTATATCCTACCCTTCCTCAAGGACCTCAGTGAGGCTTACATGAGGATCTCCCTTTATCTTCTCAATAGCAATTCTGTAAGGTAGATAATGTAGAGAGAATGAGATAAGCCCCAGTCTTAGTCCATTATCTTAACAACTACATCAAATTGGTTGATTACATCAGTTGGTTGACTAGCTGGAGATAGTGAGGACTGAGGACATGGGTAAAAATATGGAAAGCGAAGGGACAATATTACTGGAGTCCTTTATCTTGTTCTTTTTTTTTTTTTTTGGCCTGTGACACATGAAAAGCTTGTCCTTCCACAGAAATGGTGCTAAGGTGTCCTATAAATTATCTTGCACATCCAAAATAGCTTATAAGCTTAACATATAGCAAGCATACAATGAAACAGTGACACACTGTGCCCAGAAAAAAGAAAAGAAAGATGTATACAAAAGTAAGGGAGATAGTAAAAGGGAAGAAAACATAATTCCGCCAAAATAGCCAGCTCCAGTTGCTCTAATCCACAGTAAGACATCAAGTGACCAATCAGAATCTATGTTCTTATTATCAAAGCCTTGCCCTCTACTGACATCTCCTTTTTTTTTTTTAATTGGCACTAGGGCTGCATTTGGTGTAATTGGGTGTGTGTATGTGTATAATTACGTATTTTGTATTTACAGTTCTTTGGTCAAGGATTATATAGAAGGTTTGTAAGCAGTGCATTCCATATAGCATTTCAGGCCAATGAATTTTAAATCAGTGCAATTGAATCATACCTTTATGTCTTTCATGGTTCTGGTTTCACATTCCTGGGTGTAGTTTCTATTGAACTCTGCTGAATTATTGTGCTGATTGATGCTGGCTTCTTACTTTTAATACGGTGTTCCACATTAAGATATAAGGGAATGTCTTAGAATTGCTTATTCTAAGTTAGTTAATAAGTTATTATGGTTGGTTGCATAGTCAGCCAGATGTTTAGACTGAATCTGGCATTTTTGTCCACCTGTAGAGTCCTTCCCAAGAACCTGTGATAGGCAGATGTTGTTGTTTAATGATATTAAAGGTATTGTCGCAGGATGTAAGCCATTTCAAGTAAAACTGCCTTTTGCAATTGACTGAAGGTGATTTTGTCAATGCCAATTGTGTTCAAGTGGTCCTCCAGATGTTTTGGAATTGCACCCAAGGCACCTATTACTATTGGTACTTTCTATGCTTCCTTTTGCCACAGTCGTCCTACTTCTATTTGCAGGTCTTCATATTTTGTGATTTTCTCTAGTTCTTTATCTTCTATTCTGCTGTCATTTCATTGAAGCTATGCACTGCTTAATTCTAGGAGACAAAGTTCATTCCTCTCTTTGCAGGTATTAATTTGTTTTGACCCTAGACCATAGTTTCCCGCAAATTAGTAACTTCTAAGTCTATTAGAAACACAGGTCCCCAACTTTTAAGCATGCTGGCTCAGAATAAGTTGAAGATGCCAAGTTGAAAAAAGATGCGGCATCTGAAATATACAATATATATACAGATATTGACTCATCCAAGATTCAATCTGAATTTGTAATTCAGCTTCAATTTGTAATTTGGTTTTAAGAGTTGAACTGAATACAGCTATATCATTTTTTCAAACTGAAGTTGAGATTCCAAGATTCAGTTCAGTAAAACTATATATGCACAGCTGATGTTCAAAAGACCATTAAGTTTCCTTTCTTTATCTAATTTTTATTAAGATTACAAGAGTAAAAACTAATACAAAACTTAGAGAAAGACTACAAAAAAAAATAAGTACAGGAAAAAAGAAAAAGAAAAAGAAAGAAAGAAGAAAAAGAAAATAAAGAATATAATAAAGAGAAAAGAAATATATAAAGTGCTACCTCAAATATTCAAGAAATGTAGAAATAGCAAAGGCTAATTTAGAAAGAGGAGGAAGCATGACTTCCAACCTTCATCACAACAAGTATTGTTGTGTTGTTTAGTAACTCTTCACCCTGTATAAGGTTACAAACAGATATATCTTCATCCCATATTCCATCCCTAAGCAAATCCATAAAACATCAATTTTTCAATCCTGTGGTCAGCAAGAAGTCCATTAAGGGTTGCCAGAACTTTGCAAAAAAAAAAAAAAAAAAAAAAAAAAAAGTCTTCTTTTAATCTTGATCAAATAAGCCAAATTTATATTCCTTCCTTTTACTTCTAACTGTCTTAAACTTTAAATATTGTCCTAGGATTTGATTTCTCTTCAATCCTTCTTTATCCCATTACACAGATTTCTTCAAGATTTTAAAAAACATCTTTTGTAAATCCAATAAAAAAACATTTTCTAGGTCATTCTCTTGGTTGTATTTTGTTTGTATTTCCCTTTTAATTAACTTGTTTATATTTTCCTTTTCCTTTTTAAAACTTCAGCCACTTTCTTTTGTATATCCAGTAAAGTGTCCTTTTCCAAATCATTCTCTTGGCCTATCTTTTGCAGTTCCACTTTGTGTATTTTTTCCTTCCCTGTCTAAAATTTATTCCACATCTGTCATTCCTTCATTAACATCTTTTGGACTTAGTCTATCCATAGAAGCAGACATCATTACTGACAATGTTGATATTGTAGTTTACTAATCTCTGGCTCCATTCTTCAAAAATCTCCTTTAATGTTTCCAATGTTATAATGTTTTGTGTCATTTTGTAAGTCCCAGTATTAACTGCTTCAGCAAAGGATCGTTACCTTGTCGTGGTGCTGGAGCTTGAGCACCTCAATGATGCCATGAGCTAAACCGTGAAGGGCCACCCAAGACGGGAAGGTCATGACAGAGAGGTCAGACTAAATGCGATCCCTGGGGAAGGTAATGGCAACCCACCTCAGTATTCTTGCCGTGAAAACTAAATGGATCAGTACAACCAGAGATATGTCGGTATACCATCGGAAGATGAGACCCCCAGGTCGGAAGATGGTCAAAATGCTACTGGGGAGGAACAGAGGATGAGCTCAACTAGCCCCAGACGTGATGACGCAGCTAGCTCAAAGCCGAAAGGACGGCTAGCGGCCGACGGTGCTGGTGGTGAACGGCGAATCCGATGTTCTAAGGATCAACACACCATCGGAACCTGGAATGTAAGATCTATGAGCCAGGGCAAATTGGATGTGGTTATTGGTGAGATGTCAAGATTAAAGATAGACATTTTGGGCGTCAGTGAACTGAAATGGACTGGAATGGGCCACTTCACATCAAATGACCACCAGATCTACTACTGCGGACAAGAGGACCACAGAAGAAATGGAGTAGCCTTCATAATTAATAGTAAAGTGGCTAAAGCAGTGCTTGGATACAACCCAAAAAACGACAGAATGATCTCAATTCGAATTCAGGGCAAGCCATCTAACATCACAGTGATCCAAATATACGCCCCAACCACAAATGCTGAAGAAGCTGAAGTAGAGCAGTTCTATGAGGATCTGCAGCACCTACTGGACAACACGCCTAAAAGAGATGTTATTTTCATCACAGGAGACTGGAATGCTAAGGTGGGCAGTCAAATGACACCTCGAATTACAGGTAAGTATGGCCTGGGAGAACAAAACGAAGCAGGACGCAGGCTGATAGAATTTTGCCAAGACAATTCACTCTGCATAACAAACACTCTCTTCCAACAACCTAAGAGACGGCTTTATACATGGACTTCACCAGATGGACAACACCGAAATCAGATTGATTACATCCTTTGCAGCCAAAGGTGGCGGACATCTGTACAGTCAGTAAAAACAAGGCCTGGAGCTGACTGTAGTTCAGATCACGAACTTCTTCTTGCACAATTTAGGATCAGACTCAAGAGATTAGGGAAGACCCACAGATCAGCTAGATATGAGCTCACTAATATTCCTAAGGAATATGCAGTGGAGGTGAAGAATAGATTTAAGGGACTGGACTTAGTAGATAGGGTCCCGGAAGAACTCTGGACAGAAGTTGGCAGCATTGTTCAGGAGGCGGCAACAAAATACATCCCAAAGAAAGAGAAAACCAAGAAGGCAAAATGGCTGTCTGCTGAGCCACTAGAAGTAGCCCAAGAAAGAAGGAAAGCAAAAGGCAACAGTGATAGGGGGAGATATGCCCAATTAAATGCAAAATTCCAGAGGTTAGCCAGAAGAGATAAGGAATTATTTTTAAACAAGCAATGCGCAGAAGTGGAAGAAGACAATAGAATAGGAAGGACAAGAGACCTCTTCCAGAAAATTAGAAACATTGGAGGTAAATTCCAGGCAAAAATGGGTATGATCAAAAACAAAGATGGCAAGGACCTAACAGAAGAAGAAGAGATCAAGAAAAGGTGGCAAGAATATACGGAAGACCTGTATAGGAAGGATAACAATATCGGGGATAGCTTTGACAGTGTGGTCGGTGAGCTAGAGCCAGACATCCTGAAGAGTGAGGTTGAGTGGGCCTTAAGAAGCATTGCTAATAACAAGGCAACAGGAGACGACGGCATCCCAGCTGAACTGTTCAAAATCTTGCAAGATGATGCTGTCAAGGTAATGCATGCTATATGCCAGCAAATTTGGAAAACACAAGAATGGCCATCAGACTGGAAAAAATCAACTTATATCCCTATACCAAAAAAGGGAAACACTAAAGAATGTTCAAACTATCGAACAGTGGCACTCATTTCACATGCCAGTAAGGTAATGCTCAAGATCCTGCAAGGTAGACTTCAGCAGTTCATGGAGCGAGAATTGCCAGATGTACAAGCTGGGTTTAGAAAAGGCAGAGGAACTAGAGACCAAATTGCCAATATCCGCTGGATAATGGAAAAAGCCAGGGAGTTTCAGAAAAACATCTATTTCTGTTTTATTGACTATTCTAAAGCCTTTGACTGTGTGGACCATAACAAATTGTGGCAAGTCCTTAGTGGTATGGGGATACCAAGTCATCTTGTATGCCTCCTGAAGAATCTGTATAACGACCAAGTAGCAACAGTAATAACAGACCACGGAACAACAGACTGGTTTAAGATTGGGAAAGGAGTACGGCAGGGCTGTATACTCTCACCCTACCTATTCAACTTGTATGCAGAACACATCATGCGACAAGCTGGCCTTGAGGAATCCAAGGCTGGAGTTAAAATCTCTGGAAGAAACATTAACAATCTCAGATATGCAGATGATACCACTTTGATGGCTGAAAGTGAAGAGGAACTGAGGAGCCTTATGATGAAGGTGAAAGAAGAAAGTGCAAAAGCTGGTTTGCAGCTAAACCTCAAAAAAACCAAGATTATGGCAACCAGCTTGATTGATAACTGGCAAATAGAGGGAGAAAATGTAGAAGCAGTGAAAGACTTTGTATTCCTAGGCGCAAAGGTTACTGCAGATGCTGACTGCAGTCAGGAAATCAGAAGACGCTTAATCCTTGGAAGAAGAGCAATGACAAATCTCGATAAAATAGTTAAGAGCAGAGACATCACACTGACAACAAAGGCCCGCATAGTTAAAGCAATGGTGTTCCCTGTAGTAACATATGGCTGCGAGAGCTGGACCATAAGGAAGGCTGAGCGAAGGAAGATCGATGCTTTTGAACTGTGGTGTTGGAGGAAAATTCTGAGAGTGCCTTGGACTGCAAGAAGATCCAACCAGTCCATCCTCCAGGAAATAAAGCCAGACTGCTCACTTGAGGGAATGATATTAAAGGCAAAACTGAAATACTTTGGCCACATAATGAGAAGACAGGACACCCTGGAGAAGATGCTGATGCTAGGGAGAGTGGAAGGCAAAAGGAAGAGGGGCCGACCAAGGGCAAGATGGATGGATGATATTCTAGAGGTGACGGACTCGTCCCTGGGGGAGCTGGGGGTGTTGACGACCGACAGGAAGCTCTGGCGTGGGCTGGTCCATGAAGTCACGAAGAGTCGGAAGCGACTAAACGAATAAACAACAAGTATTAACTGACATCAAGAACAGTATTAACTGACATCAAGAACAGGCTTGTATTTTTTTTCCCTTCTGCTAAGAATCCTTAGTCCCCTCTAGTGTCCACTTTGTAAAATCTTAAAGTAATTTATCTTTGTTATGCTTACAATAGCCAGGATAGCCAAAATAAGTCTGTTTCCTGTGATTTATTTTTTTTATAGTTAATTCCACAATCTTGTACTAAAAGTCAATGTTCCAAATTTATCTGGACCCTTAATCCATTTGTAACTTTCTAGAATCAAAATCGTATTTAGCTTTTTGCTGTTAAAATTCTTTAAATTCTTTAAGAGTGTAATTAATTTTTCTTTAGTTCAGAGCAGAAACTAAACTCACTTGGTGACTTTTCAAACTTGTCATTCTTAAGGTCTCTAATAGCTTTAAGATGGTTAATAGGCAATTTCTGAAAATGATTAGAAGTGAGGTTTGCAGATTTAGGGTCCTTTAAAAGTCTCTGCTGTGGTTGTGAGCAAGATGGCTGATCCCTTTGTTTCCTGGCACCCAGACCCATAGGAAACCACTGTCCTGCAGTATCCTTGCAAGGAGCAGCTGTCCAGAGCACATGTGGGCAATCTCCTGATCTCTCCTTATCCAGAGAGGATCCAAGAAACCAGTCTACTCACTGGTTCCTTGGTCTTTGCCACAGTGATCAGTCCATTTTTGCAAAGACATCTTCAGGTTGCCACAACTCCCCCAGAACCAAAGTCCATTAAATTTCCAAATCAGTTTGAAGACATCTGATTCAATTTGTTGTGCTGAACTGTTTCTGTAAATCAGCTCAAAAGATTTGATTTGAGGGGGTGATTCAGTCAAAACAGGCCTTTGAACTAAAGCTTCAAATAAAATCTTTGCATAGTCCTAAATCATACCAAACTATAGATATTGAAGAATAAAAAAGCTTTTTGAAAACCTGTCCGTGTACGTTGATAAAGCTTGCATTTTCAAACTGGCTAAATATTTGGTATATTTGTTGAAATTTAGAAATGTGCATCTTAGGTTATAATTTCCTCTACTGAGTGCTAAACGATTTGTAGAGCAATAATCAAAACACGGAAAACTGTTGTGAATGCACGTGCATTTCTTTCAGGCTGAAAAAATTCTTTTGGGTTGACCATTAAAATAGAGAAGCCAATTTCCAAAGAAGCTTCTCCTTGGAATCCTCACTATCCTGACCCTTTGCTCTATTAGAGCTTCTATTTTATCTCGACTGATTAGTTTTAAGACATACATCTGGACATCAAAATGTGACACAAGCATTTATAATGTTGTATATGCTTTAGCCAGAAATCTGGTATACAATGTCTGGTACACTTTTACTGACTGAAAGCACATGAATGTTTTAGTCCTATATCCACCAACCTGAGAATCACTCAAAACTGAACAAAAAATACTTTTGAGTAGATACTGTACTGCACTGAAAAAAAATAACTTTCCTAACACATCTAGGTAATAATGTATTACCTAGATGTGTTAAAGAACGTATACCACATGTGTTGTGTGAGTGGAACTTACTGCATTTAAAACTTTACATCCCATCATATACCTGTGGGATTGTAGAGATAGCATTAATTTGCCATGAAGTATATTTAGATTTGTCATTGCTAAGAATTTTAACAGCAAATGTGGAAATTGCTCCAGAGACTGTACCATAGCTTCACAGATATAGTCCTCAGGCTGGCCACCATACTTTAAGAAGACCATTTTACATGCATAGAGTACAAGTGGTCCTTGTTTAACAACTACTTGTTCAGTGACTGTTCAAACTTATGATGGTGCTGAATGTGTGGTACTTATGACCGGTCTTCAAAGTTCTGACCATTGCAGTGCCCACACGGTCAGTTGATTGCAATCTGGGTACTTGGCAACTGGCCCAGATTTCTGACTGTCACAGTATCCCTTGGTCACATGATCATGATTTGCGATCTTCTCTGCTGGCTTCCCACAAGCAAAGTCTATGGGGAAGCCATCAGGAAATCAGAAGTCGTGGTCATGTGAGGTCCCCACTTAATGACCCACAGTGATTCACTTAATGACCATAACCAGGGACTGCCAGAACTGCTGTTGCTAAGCAGCACATTCATGTGACATCACACTTTATGACCACATTGTTTAGCAATGGAAATTCCAGTCTCAATTAACATTGTTAAGTGAGGACTACTTGTACCAGAAAAATCTTGTCCCTATCCATAACATAATGATGGAACTTAGCTTTTTATTGGCAGAGGGGATCATATTAGGCGAAATCATAATGGATTTAATTCTCAAGATGAGATAAGCTTTTTTAAAGGATAGCTAGATATATGCTACAAAATTAGATGATGTCAGCCTTCCTTACCAGATAGACAAGACAGGAACATGACCAGATAAGCTAATTCTACTGTACTAATTTAATTGTAAAGCTACATTAATGGAATCTTGCAGGTCTGAAGGTACAATTCTCCTGCCATCTCCTTTACAGCCCGAAAAACTAGGGATGGTCCCTTCTGAGCTTCTTGCCTCAGCCATTATGCAGCTGTGGGCTATGCTGTCTCTTATTTGACCATTCCCCAGGCAGCATCTCTTTGCCTCATCTCCCAAGATCCTTCCGACATACCATAACAGATCCTGATACTCTTTTCTTCTGAACAATCCACAAGCAGTAGCATTTTGTGCAACTGATGTTCCTGAATTGTTTCTAAGAGCTGCTTCATATAGAATGTGTTACGGTATTGCACTGCACTTGAGTTTATAATGAATTGATGATAGCCGGATTGGCAGGTCACTAATTACATGCAGGTTCACTGTTTTTCAGAGACTAGATAAAGCCATGGAAATGGGCTCTGGGTCATGCTAGTCATATGTCACATGTCTTCAATCACTCTGTTTGAGTTCTCTGCCTCTCTTTCTCTGTCCATTTTTTATGACCTTTACGTCTTCTATACATCAGAGAATTGGCACTTTCTAACTCACAGAAAAAGGCTTAGGCTATAACTCTCTCCAGTCTATTTGTAAAATGAGAACTCTATAAAAATTACCATTTGCTCAATATTCCTGAAAACATTCCGGAATATATTGTTCATCAGTATCCAAGACCCATCCTAAATGTACTTTACCTCTTAGGAATTTTTTTTTATTAAGTTTAAGGATGTACAAATGCAATAATGCATGAAAAAAGCTCCCTTCCTTCCTTCCTTCCTTCCTTCCTTCCTTCCTTCCTTCCTTCCTTCCTTCCTTCCTTCCTTCCTTCCTTCCTCATCGTACTCTATCATTGTTTCTGCATATGATAGCTTAGCCAGAGATATATTTCTCATTCTTATTGACAGCAAGATGAAATGTGGCTTAAAGGGCTAGGTTTTCCCCAGAATAAGAAGGCAGGGGCTTCAGAACACCATCAACAAAGATAGAGACAAACCTGTCCTCCTAGCTCAAAGATCTTATAATGAGAAAGTGAAAGAAGGAGGTGTGGTATTCTTCTGGAATTGGCAGAAGCAAAATCTCACACTTAGTTGAGCACTCACAAATCTGAACTTGCTCTGCAGTTTTTGTGCATGTGTCCTGTAACACTTGTTAGGAGATCAAAAACTAAACAGAAGACATATTATCTGGACAATGGTATTGAGATATAGGGGTAGAGACATTAATTTGACACCGAACAATATTACTTTAACATAGAAAAATAAAGACTGATTTCTTGCATGAAAAATATCCTCATAGATTTGTGTTGTGTAAGATTTTGTCCTAATCTTAGTAGGGAAACTTCTGTAGAATATTTTGGCATGCAGGCTTTGTTAATAACTGTCCCATAATTGACAGACTTTCTTTCAGCTGGTGTCTGAATATTTTTTATATGAGTTGCAACACCTCTAACTCTGTTTTGGCTTACTTTCCAGGACTAAGCTGGTTGAATGGCTGTGTTAGTTAAAGTCTATGCTATGCTGCCTGATTAAACTTTTTAGGCACAGCTGAGTATGCTCCACCACTTTCATAAGTCATTTGTCCCCTACTAAAGTAAGTATGCATGTGGATCATTTGTAAGCTGTGCATATATTATTATTTATAAGGTGAAGTGAGTGGGATAGAGAGTTGTATATATATTTTTTCTTTATTTAACAAGAACTGGAAGAGCTGCAGCCATCAAACTAAGCAAACCCTCTTTAGCCACAGAATAACACAATGGGAATGATGCTGCACGAAGGGGTTGCACTTTCATACAGTCTATACAGATTCATGTTGAAGCTCACAACCATATGAACATGGTATAAATTCATTAGAAAGGTTTAAGGTATGCCATGTATAAGTAAAGTCTCACTGGAACGGAGTTTTACTCCAGGTGATTGATTGTATGTAAAGGAATATTTTTCTTTCTGCCCAGTAGGGGTCGCTAGCAGACCAATACTACGAAAGTCATTACAATATATTTACCATATATCCCCTTCAGGCTTTTTTGGGAAAAAACACATACTCCTCTCAGGAAGATGAATGTAGTTCTATACTATACCCTTTGGAATTTCCAGCATATTTTATGCAGTATAAAATATAAACATGAAACACACAATGGCTTTACATCATCTCCTTACAATGTAAATGCAGGCTCAGAAGCTATAGATTTTATGTATCCAAATAGCTTTCTGTAGCCAGAGTACTTTTTGCTGTTTCCTTCTTCAGCAGTTTTTGTGTGTAGAAATAATGACAGAGTCAGTTTTTGCTATGACTTGCTTTTGTCCTTCTAGTCCTTAACTAAATCAGCCCTCCTTGATAATATTTTCAGATTTGTGGAGAGGCAGATGTCAAATGAAGAACAGAGCTTATTCCAACTTTTGTCTTCCAGAAATCCACTAAGAAAATACTTGTATCTATAATAAAGTGTGACACCTGTTCTACTGGCATATATCATTGAAAGACAATTCGGTACTATTTTAAATTCATTAGGCATCTCATTCACTTTAGAGTGTTTTGATCTGGGGGCAGCGCAAACCTCTTCTATTTTGAAATGAAAATGAAAACAACAGGATTTGTTCACACCATGCTTTTCACCAGGGGCTTCTTACCCTGGGAAGCATTGTCAATACAGCTGTAAATATTTTTGCATCCAAAGTGAGAAGTCAGAATGACAGTCGAGTGGAGACATGGAACGATGGGTGCTGGAGACAAAGAAACTGTACCTTGTTTGGAATCTACAATATGGAGGTCATTGCTTCACGCTGAGGCTGTTTTGACTCTTTGGATTTATTTCTTTTTTCTGTCAGAATTAACAGTGGTTCAACATGCTGTGGGGACCCAGCTCATATTTTCACTACACACTACAACCTCCTTTTGTAAGTGTGCTTATTTTTGAATATGTCTACACCTAATTCAGGATCTTTTTGTCTGGCAAAATGACAAGTCTTTATCTGGAGCCTTTCAGATTTGTTGGATTAAAGCTCCAGTCACACCATGCCCAAATCATAATGGCCATTTCCCAAATGGGCTAGACACTGTAGGAGCTGACACATCTAGAATGCTCCAATAGAGAGCAGACTTGCAAGATCCACCAAAACAGATTCTGCCTCAGTGGAAAGCTGCACCAGAATCTGCTAACGTTTCTCTTCTATTGTTTAGAAATCTGCATAAAAATCCATTTGTTTGTGAGAGAGATGTCTAAAAAGAGAATGTATGTTTTTGAAAGTTAGGTAAAAAAAAGTGGTTTATATGAGCTTACACTGGGAAATTTTACATACAGAGCAGTTCTGATATAGTCATTCAAGATTAATAAATATCTAATGCTGCTTTATCCTTCCTGCCTTCATCATCAGAGAACAATTATCTCTTCCCCATCCTGGACAATATCAAGATATATAGACTTCAATTACTAGAATTTTCAGCAATGGCTGAGCTAGCTGGGGAATTCTGGGAGCTATTCCTTGTGCTGGAGAGCATTTTGGGATGGAGAAGGCTCCGTATTGTCCCACTGATGCATGGAAAGGAAGGAAAGGCTGATACAGCTAGTGAAATTGCCTTGACTGTGCTATTTCATCTAAGGATGATTTGATCATTTGTATCTTCCAAGCAAGTGGAAAAGATTTTTTTAAATCATACATCAGCTGCAGGATGTGATAAAAAGCTCTATCTGTAGTATTAGTTATCAGTAATACTTCGGGTCAGGAGAGGTCCAAAAAGCTTCTTGACACAATCTTCCCTTTGGGGCTTGCTTAAAGTATCCTGTGCTCTTGTTTCATAGGTTCATGGTTCAATAACATTTTGAAAAGCCTCAGCATTTCCTAGAAGACAAAATGACTAGGATTAGGCTGCTGGCCCATGGGTAGTCACTGAAACATGTGGGCCCAAAGCATAATTTTTTAATTTGGGAAAACTTTCTAGATGAATTGGGATGACAACTCCCAGGTCCAGCCAGTATGGAAGAAGGTGATAGATTTGAGGAACTGTAGCCCAGCAACATTTGGCAGACTATGGCTTCCTCTCCTTTCTTTAAGGCAAATTAAGATTGTTCAGTTACATTGCCACTCAGCTGAGCCAACTACGCTGCATGTGCCCACCAGCATCTTTTTCCAGACCCTCAAATACCTTCCCAGAATCAGTGAGAATAAAGGTGTGGGTCTTTTGGAGTCGGGCGGGGGGCGGGTTTGAAAGACATATGTAAAAAGAGGCTGGTCATTTGCTATAGAATTAGGAATGTCTTAGGCAGCACCAGAGCAAAGTCAGTGAACACCACCCAACAATACGAAAAGACTGCTGGCATATTTTAAAGCTTTCTTTTAGCAATATAAGCATTTCGTATTCACTTTCCCAACCATTCATACATACCCAAAAACCTGCTCGCTGTCGGCTAAGCCACACAAAGGGGTTGGGGGTCCTGTGGAGTGCTTTTGGAGAGGAACCTTAATGGAGACTTTGAATTTTTCTTCCCTCCAATTCTCTTTTGTAAGCAATGCTGGATTAACTCAGCTTGATTGCTGGACTACTTTAACATCACAGATCAAGGCCAATAGTCATCCATCTGATCACAATTTATATGACAATTGCATGAATATAGGGATTAAAAGAATCTTATCAGAGAAATATTTCCTCAAATTCTCTACCTCTTTATATCTTGCCTTGGAACATGTTGCCTCTTGATACAGCTTTGCACATGCATTCCTTTCATTTCCTGCATGACTTGTTAACCTTTCATTGTCTGGTCATTAACTCATTCTATAACACTTACCCCTTAATTCTCCAATCTTGACCATGTTGGCAGAACTCAACATGCCAAACAAAATCAGATGTGGCTCTTCAGTTAACAGAAGTCACACATCTGTCATCTATTGGCATTTACTATAGTACATCTCTCTCCTTCTCTCTCTCATATTAAAGGCACTATCACATAGTGTATATGAACATTTTTTCAAAAGAAATAATTCTGCCAGTATCCATTTCATAGTCTGTAAAGCTGTATTTCATGCTTGAGATCTGCCGTGCTAATTCTGTGTTCTATACAATAGCCAGCTATGCTAAAGATGAAGTTGGAAGTCTGCTGTCATTGTAGAAATGCTATTGACTTCCTCCAACTGGCTTCTAGACATTTGGAATGAACACACTGGCATTACGCATGCACACACACACACACACCCATGCAACATAAGACATGGTGGCAAGCTATTTAAGAAAGTGTCTCCTTTTTTGAGAACTGATTTCCTTTGGCAGTCTGCAGAAAGAAGAATAGGGATTTTAAGCTCCTGGTACTGTACATCAGTCTCAGACATGTGGCATATACATGTTGGTTTATTTTTTAAAATATGAGTTGAAATGTTAAAGGAAACATTTTTGCCTCATGCAAGCATTTGCTTTTTTTCCTTTTTTTGATTTGCACGAGCCCTTTCTTGCCCCTTCCTACACCCATTATTGGATTTTTATAGAAGCATTTTTCTCCATCAGGGGAATGAATCTACTGCTGCTATGTGTTATATTGAAAAAATAATATAAAATTCATGACGAAATAAATGTGCAGGTAAACATACCTATAGTGAGGTGGTTTTTGCATTGTGACCCTGACGTTTTAAAACAAAGGCTTATCTTAAAGCATTTTCTTGCTTCACAGCCTCTTTCCTGTTTAACTCCTGTATATATTTATGCACATTACTTTTCTACAAACTTGCACATACACCCCACCCATCTATAGATGGACTGCTTACTTATTTCTTCTTCCAAGTTTTGCGCTTCTAACAATTTTTGTCTAGGGCTAACATGATAGATATCGAGTCAGAAAAGAAAGGTAGGCAAGCTGTTTCTGTAGATAAAGAATTGGACCTTGAGGCAAAGCAATTGCTGGCATTCCTTTGCCTGTTCCATGGCTTTGAGATGAGGGCAACAAAGAGGGAAAATAGGGCACTCAAAATGTTTTGCTGCCAGAGTCAACGTTACAAGAGAACCATCCTCCATGCAACACAAAGACATTGCCCAGACATAAATGGTAATGGGGCAGCATCTTCTGCTATATCTGGGAATAGCAGGTTTGCTTAGAAGGTATGCTGGGTTGTTTATAACCACCATTTGCCTTCTAACACTTTGCCTCAGTTCATTACTGCTCTGCCTGGTTTGTCATCCCTGAGTCACACATAGTAATCTCCACCTTCCATCAAGGCTTTGGTCAATCAAGACATTCATATAACACTTTTTAGTAACATAGAGAACATGCAGACTAGATTACCAGCCTTAGTCAATCCATGCCACAGGCAGCATTCCTGTGCTATTACAAGGACAGTACCAATCTGTTTCAGTACATTTTGGCCAGTACAAGCACAACCAAAACCCAGGTTTATCCCCATCATTCTTATGCGATTCTATGCAAGCTAGGATATCTAACCTTGCAAACTAACATACTCTGTGTGTGTGTACTGGTGAACACCTAGAATAGTAAACTTTCTAAATTATGCCAGTGTCATAAACCAACTTCTTATCTGACCACTCTGCAGTTCTAAAGACTCTTGTCTTAGGCTATTTTCTCTTTGTCCCAATTTAGTGGAATGGCTCAAAATACTACAGAAATCAAGCCTAGCCACTCATGGATATTTTCTGGATAAAGTCCTCACATTTTCAGTGCAATCATTAGGATAGGATGTACTTTACATGTTCTGAAAAGCATGCATGGGAGCAAACACCAGCACGGTAGAGTGGAAAGAATTACAGGAGACAGATTCAGTTGTATAGCACATGATTTGCAAGGTAATATGTCCAGTTTGCATTTTTAGCCAAATCAATTAAAAGAATCAAGAAACAAAGTGTAAAAAAAACCCTTTTGTTAAGAGTCTGGGTTGATGCTACCAATCATGCAGGAAACCATATAGGCTATGACAGACTAATACTGGGTGTGGGCTTGCCAATTTCCTGGTAGGAAAAGGCAGCAATGAAAAAGGTATTCCAAAAATCTTTACATCCCAGCTGAAAATCTTTAGTGCTCTATGTATTGCTGGAGGACTTAGCACCTGAATGAAGCAGTGGGATGTCTCAACCACACTGAATGTGTTTAGTCAAATTGGTGTTCTCTGGGTGAATGTGTTACTGAGATCATTCTCTCTTGATGCTTGTTTATGCCCAGGTAGAAGAGCTCTGGGATTGAAACTGGCATGCCTCAAGCATGACTTTAGAAAAGTCTTTATCCTGTGAAGGCATGAGAATGATCTGACCTGGGAGGACTCTTCTTCCTATTCAACATTACCAGTTGAGCAATTTGTGGCAATCCCTGTCTTTTGTGCTGCCAGTTACGCACACAGATATCTGACACCCTGCACGAAAATACTGGCAGTGGATTGTTATTCAGTAAGAGTTCGAGGCACTCTCAGGACAACTCTTCTGCTTTCCTTCAAATGCAAATTGACCAGACCAGGCTGAGCTAGTCTAGGGCACCACCCTGGTGGTGAAGAGAGGCAAATAGAGCAGGACAATGGCAACAGGGGAGCAGGGAACAGAGACAGATCCTTAATCCTTTCCTCCCTCTCTCTACTGCTCCCGTGTGTAGCTGGTTCTGACTCCAGCTTGTCTGGGTTGGGAGGAGGCAAGGAGCCGTAATGGCTATGCTGAGCTGCATATGATCAGTGTTGATAATTGCAAGAGTAGGAAATTTATATAGGAATTATTTCTTGTTTACAGCTTTATTAACACTCTGAGAATGGACACTTTTATTTGCATACAGATGGGTAACAAATGCCGAGCTATTAGAAACTTCCTGACATTTACCAGTGGCAGATCTGGGACTCAGAACTCTGCTCCCTATGGTCCATATTTAATTAAAATAATAAATTGACAGCCATTAAGCTTTCCTCCATTTCAAGGAAAACAACAACAACAACTATAACAATCTGAAGCAACCAGTTTTTCCAACTCTGCAAAAGACACACCTATCACTAGGCTTCACACAGTTTATGGACTATATCAGTTTTTTGTTTCAAGCGTATTTCTGGTATATAATCAAAGCTTCTTTTTACAACAGTGGTTGAACACAGTATGAATCATCCATAGGGAGAGAGCGAAAAATTGATATTTTGAAAGGTTAACAGAAAAACAGCTTTGCTATCTGTGATCAATAAAAAAGTATTTCAAGTAATTAAAACCTCTGATGTGAACAATTCTTTGTTGGTGCCTATTAGGGAAAATATAAATAAGTAGCCAGACACATGCAATAAATATAGATAAAACAGGTCTGCTCCTAGGAGAACTTATTATTTACAAGTTTAGCCTGGGTGCTTATGAACTCTCCAGATCAGGTTATAAATGAACTCTGAAAAATATTATTATGTAGGATAATGATTTCCCATGCTTTGTCTAAAACAAAGACTTATAACATGTTTTTTGTCATGGGTAAAAACAGGCCTGACTTGAAGGCTGCAATGCTATATGCATTCGCTGAGATAAAATTTAATTTAACTTTATGGGACTTTGCTATAGACCTGCACAGGACTGTGCTGCATGTTTATTGTGTCCACCAGCTGTTTTTTTGTTTGTGTGTTTTAAATCAATGTCTGGTTTAGGATGAGTTGGGAACTATTGAATTGATTCAGGCAGCTGCCTTGGGTAACTGATGAAGGGTGTTGTGAGAGGCAACACTTACTGGATCCTTTGTCTCAGGGCCAGAGTAACTTGGCTTTGAGTACTATGTGGCTGGATTCAATCACATATGAAACTTGGGTTAACAAAAAAAATGGGAGACTGCATTCTAGTCCTCCCTTAGTATGGAGACCAGCTGGGTGACTTTGGACTGTTTCTCAGCCCAACCCATCTCACAAGGTGGTGGTTGTGAGAAAAATAGTATACTTACCCTGTTATATATGGTATTATTCAAAACCTGAGTTGCAGTGCTTGGCATTTTATATGGCAGTTCTGTTCCTTTCTTATTTTTTCCCCCTGTATTTTGTAATCTTTCCAATCTAATGGAATGTTGGAAAGGAATCACACAAAGAACTATATATAAAGGGCTGAGGACTGATCATATTTGGTGTGGGAGGGGAAGCAGGTAAGGAGGGGCACTGGGAACACTTGCAGCCACTGCGTGGACTATTCCAGGCATCTGTCAAATAAAGTTGCTCAGATTTGCTCAGATTAGAATGTGGCTGCCTTGTGAAATTGCCCAAAGCACAGTCTTGTCCCATTATTTGGAAGAGTTAAAACCTGATAGCCCCAATGAAATGGACATTGTCCTTGGGGTTATATATATTTAGCCACCTGTGTTTTAGGTCCCTCTCCCTTCTAATTGATTAAGGTCTTCTGGGAGGGGACAGGTGGTTGGCTCCATGTGGTGGAGAATGTCTCTCTGCAGGAAGGGGTACCATCCACCTTGAAAGAGGCAGTTGTCTGCTCCCTCCTTAAGAGGACATCATTGGACCCAATGGATCTGGACAATTTTCATCCAGTTTCCAACTTTCCCTTCTTAAGGAAAGTTTTTGAGAAGGTGGATGGCTTACAGCTTCAGAGGACCCTGGAAGAAGCAGATTATCTGGACTGTTTCACTCAAGTTTCAGGTCTGGTTATAATACTGAGATGACATTGATCACACTTATTGATGACTCTGCTGAGTGTGGGATGGGGTAGTGCATCCATCCAGGCCCTCCAGCCTTCAATATCATAAATCATGCTATCCTTGTGGACTAGCACAGGGGATTGGGAGTTGGAAGCATTGTTTTACAGTGGTTATCCTCTTTTCTTAGGGATCAGTTACAGTTGGTGGTGGGAGGGAGAGGTTGAGTCCAAGTCTGCTGCCCTGTGGGGTTCCTCAGGGGTCTAGTCTTCCCCCACTCCTATTTAACATCTACATGAAGCTGCAGGATGAGGTCATCCATTGACATGGGGTGTTGGTATGCAGATGATACCCAGTTGTACAGTACGTCTCTGCCCTGGGCTGACCAGGCAATGCCACCAAGGTTCTTTCCCAGTGCCTGGAGGCTGTGGGAGATTGGATGGGAGAGAACAGGCTTCAGTTCAACTCTGGCAAGACTGAGCAGCTATGGGTTTTAAGGCTCCCTGGAACTGGAGATTTTTTGATCTTTTACTCTGTCTGGGAGTGCAGTTCAGTCAGAGTTGGTGCTCAAAGATCATGTGGCAGCCATGGCTAGGGGGCCTTGACTCAGATTTGACATGTGCACCAATTGCATCTGTTCCTGCACTAAGAGGCCTTGCTCACAGCGACTCATGCCTTAGTTACCTCCGTTGGATTATTGTAATGTGCTGTACATAGGGCTGCCCTTGAAGAGCATGCAGAAGCTGCACCTGGTCCAGAATGCAGCTGCATGGGCAATATTTCCTATTACAGTCATATAACAGTGCTGCTCTGTGAGCTGCACTGGCTCCTTCTGGGTGCAGTTGAAAGGGCTGGTTTTCAGCTATAAAGCCCTATGTGGTATAGGGGCAGGCTATCTGCCTATCTGCTATTTTTTCTGCTTGGCCCACCAGATTTAGCAGGGAGGGGCATGCTCCAGGTCCCTTCCATCAAATAGGAACAGCTTCCCGGCAGAAATCTGCATGGCCCTGGTCTTTTTGTAAGGCTCTGAGGACCTGACTCTTCCCTTAGACATTTGGGGCAGAAGATTAGGTTATTTCTGCTGGTAATGTGGTTTTTATGATTTGGATTTATTGCTTTAACCTCAGGCATCATGGGTTGAATGGTTGTTGTTGTTTTCACTTTATACACCACCCAGAGTCCCTGCTGTGAGATGGGCAGTCGTATAGATCATCTACATAAATAAATAAAGCAAAATAAAGATTGATTTCAAAAGTGGGCCTGATCTGACTGAGGGCTGTGGATAAAAAAAAATCCCACTGCATCTCTGCTGTCTGTTTCATTCTAAGCCTCTCTCCCTCTTGATCACATGATCCAGATTAAAGCTTTTATTCAGCGTTTGGAAGGAATGTTTTTCATACTCTCCCAGCCTAGGGGGATTTAGAAAGAAATGTTGTAAAGAAACTCAGAACTGGGTCCATGGGATAACTCTGTGGGGCCATATCTGATTCAGTGAGAAATGCCAGTGAAAGAAAGATTAAGTTTTAAAATTGGGTGCATCCAGCCAGGTGCTGTGGAAATTCCAGAAAAGCTTGCCTTCCCTAACGTATCCCTTTGGGAGAGGTAGCTGGCTGCAGATCAGAATGCTGTTGACTGCTCCATTCTAAACCTACTTCCCTCCTGGTCACATGAACCAGAGCAGAGCATATGCAGACCATCCTGTGCTTCCCATTTTAATCATACACATGTATACAAACAGATGCAATTCAGGGAGAACAGAAACTGACACACATCAAATCAGCACATATGCACCCGTCCTTACAGACATACACACACACACACACATGCACAGGCAACATGTAGGCACACAATCTGATTAGTTCCAGGGAGAAAATGTACACATACAGGTACACAATTCTGTAAGACACTATACTTTGTTGCACAGAAAGAAATACAGACATGTTATTGGCATTGTTGGTTAAGGGGTTGGGAAGAATTACCAACTACATTTACCTTGTTTAAAATTTAAAAATGCATCTTAAATACATGCAACAACAACAACAACAAACTAATAAAATAATTGCAAAAGTCAATAAAGAAATAACTTTTTACTTAAATTCATTTTTTAATACCACATATTTTTCTTCTAGTTCAACAGCTACTGAGCCCTTAAAGAAAGTGTAATATAGTTTGATTGATTGGAACAAGCACAAGAACTTCTAATATAAAACAAACCACAGTTTGTTTTATTTTAATTTTTAATGTTACATATAATTTTGATTCTTCTACTTGTTTTCCCTGACTTCTCCTTTTCTCTCCCTCCAGACAATGTCAACCACAACCTTTATTAGTCCCAATATTGCAGTCCTCAAGATTTAGGACAGAGGAGGATAGAAAATAGCATTTTATTCAATAATGTGTGGATAGTTGCAGAGCTTCTGGAGGAGACAGTGTCTCAGACAGTTTAGACTGGTGGCAAAATATCAAGCCAAAATGCACTATGGCCATATGATTTGAGAATACTTTCATGTTCACTATGAACTTTTCATATGACCATCTATGCTCCTTTAAAATGATAAAGAAGCATCTGTCCTTTTGTTGTTGGAACGTACTGTGGTTCTTATTTGGCTACCTGGCAACGGTGAGAAAGAAGGTAAAACTCTGAAATTTTAGACCAAATTCTGAGTCCTGAAAAATTTAGCCATGGTGGCCTTCAACTGGCAGTTTTTGTTTTGCAATAGTTAGCCTTTGTCCTCAGGACATCTCCGAAATGGTAAATCAGGCATTTGGATAGTTATCCTATTCACAAGGGAAGATAATGACAGTGATCTAATTTTAACCATTTAGGGGAGCTCTCATGTTACTTTGGTATATTAAGGGATATATAAATTGATAAATAAAGAAAAGATTTAAAAAATCATCCATGGTAGTATCATACACAGTCTCTCTCTCTCTCCCTCCCTCCCCACAATATTTTGGCTTTAGTCAGCTTCCTCTTTCTCCTGGTCTTTTTAAAAGTTGACTGTGGAAAAAGGAGGTGGAAAAGAAACAAAGTAGTCAATGTATTCTTGAACTTGGACTCTTAACAGCTGCATTTTAAAAAGTGTCATTCCATTTTGCTGTTGTAACTATGTATCTGTCCATGATGACCACAAATACTATCCGATTAGTAGTTTTTAACAAGCTAGGCTTGTCTACTTTTATTATAAACATCACGTTCAGATGTAGAGCCGCTGCAGCCATTATATCAAGGATATTTAGCTATTATTTGTAATAAATGTCAAGTGGGCTGAGTTGAAGCCAGGAGGAAATGTTCAGGGCAGAAAACACACTGACATTCATTCATGCAAATCTGTGTCACTAGGAGCATTAATCATACATAGGAAAAGTAGTGTACATAGTGCATTTATATAACAGCTTTAGCCAATTTTGATTCATTATGACAAGAGTTATGGCTAATCAATCTAACAGCAAACTGGAAAAGATTTGAATGTATCATGTTTGTGGCTGAATTACCACAAATATCCATGACAGTCCAGTTAAGTCTGTTGGCATGTGCAAAATATCTCCCTGTACTGCCTTGTGCTAGGATGTACCAGGGTCCATATGCAAACTCCTAACAGTTGCAGTATCTAAAATCTTGGTGGAAATTCAAAACATTATATTACCTATCTTCAGTTTAGGTAAGCAACTAGTTTCCCCCAATCTGTAAGATTGGGGAAGGGGTACTAATGATCTCCTCACTCTTTCTTATTAAATTGAAATAATTCAATTGTATGAAATGCTATACTGGATTAGAGGTACAAATAGTGCATACAAAAAGCATGAAAACGGACAAATATATATAAGGCTCTCCCTTCTGGCAGGTTGGATAATATAATGGCAAACTGCACAGCAAAGGAATTGTAGGAATCAGAACCACAGTATTATTACATTATTATTATTATTATTATTATTATTATTATTATTATTATTATTATTATTAAAATTTATATGCTGCCTGACTCCCAATGACTTGAAAGGGCTCAGCGACTTGAGGAACCAGGTCTTCAGGGCCCTTTGAAACACCAGCATGGTGGGGGCCATCCAGATTTCATTAGATTCTGAGATGACAGGAATTTGTACTAAACCTACTTTAATTTAATTATGACTTTCTAATAGTTCCTACCATAAGATATGGAGTAGTCTCCAAACCCATTTTTGGTTTTACACCTGTTGGAGAGTAGATATAAACACTGCCATTTTATTGATAATAGATTTGCAAAGACTAAAAAAAAATCTCCATCTTGCATCCTCCCCCTGTGTTTGAGTCCACTAATGAAGAAGGTGTGGAAATATGTATAGTAAAAACCACAATAGTAACCACCCAGCACTGAATTTTGCACCATCATTACCATACTTATTTCATCTTGAGGTCCTTGCACAACCTTTGTGAGTATAAAGGCCCTGTTGGAGAATGGAGAGGACAACAGTGGAATTGAGTCTTCTAGAGAGAGTCTAAAATAGAAGTATGGCCTGGTCCCACTTCCCCTGCTTGGGCATGGAAGTTCTTTGAGTTCATCTAATTATTTAAAGTCAGCTTTCTAGGATAAGTTCATCAGAATGAGATATGGTTCTCCTGAAACCAGAGAAAATGGCTGTTATAAAACCAATTTCTGATGCGAAGAGTGATTTTAATACCATTTGAAAACCTACACAGCTGAATAATTCCAGCCATCTAAGGGCAAATGGCAATTACCATTTTCAGGCAGCAAGAGAATTATTTTGCCCTAACTACCAAAAGTATCATTTAAATATCAGAGTGATTAAAGTTACAACCAAGATGACTTAATGCTAAATTCTTTCGTTCATGTGAAGGGAAACAAGAACTGAAAAAAGTATATTTATTCTGTGCCTAACAATTGAAGTTAAAAAGTTTAAAAACTGTTCTTGAACAGGTATAAGAAGCTTTTCAGTAGAAATGACACAAAAATTGTAAGGTAACATCCTGTGATTCATGGTACTCAAGTTAGTAGATTTTACTACTAAAAGAACTTATGCATAAGATATACTATTCAGAAGGGAAAAAAGAAAAGAAAAGAAAACCTATTCAAAATCATATAATTATTTCTTTGGGGCCAAACTGAACTCACATATTATTTCTGAACTTCCAGATGACTGAGCTGTTAAATGTAAAACAAATATCCTCAAACAGTGCTGTATTTGTACTGTTCCTAATCTGCATGATGAATCTTACATTGCATAGACTGGAAACAGCTAAAAAGGAAACAGAAAACAGAAAAAAAACTCCATAGGTTTCTATAGAGTAGTTTTAAATTGCCAGAATTTAAGAAAATCACCTAATTTGTTCCTGGAGAAACAAGTGCTTTCTCCTAATTTAAATATGGATTTATAAGAGCTGACCCATCCTTTGATTCTCACTATTAGATGAAAAATAAATAAATAAATTCCTTTCTATTCCTAAGTCCTTCTATGCATATGCAACCACAACAGCTACGTACAGTATACTGTTGAATTAATAATCAGGGCACCCTGTGCATGCCCCAATCCTAGAATAAGTTTAAAATGTTTGCTGGACAGAACTTAAAAGAGAGCAAACAAGTAGAACAATAAAATAATTACATGCCCATCTCATCCTCTCCCTTTTCATTCCTGTGGGTTTGTTTGTTTTAATGGGATGCACAATTACTCTCAATGGATAGGATATTTCTAAATGAAGTTCCTATTTTTGTGGGGGGGGGAATAATCATGATTCATGCATCTAAAGTTGGTCCACTGGGTGTAGGTGGAAGATGGAGATGGTGGGGAAGATATTATGGATGCCCCTGTGATAAATGAGTATTGGTGGGGCGGGGTGTTAGAATGCAAGGAAGAGGTTAACTAGCCACTGTCTTGTAAATAAGGCAGCAGTGAAACAAAGATAAGTTAAAGGCTGGGATAAGAGAAAAGAGGAGCAATTGACTATTAGAGTAAAAAGACTGGAAAGAAAAGGAAAAGAGGTAATAAATATATACAGAACAAAAGAAAGGAGTTACTCTGGAAAGTCATTCTGTAATTAAACATGGAAGACTAGTTCTATTGACGTATTCTTTGAAGAGAAATTACTTCTTATAATCTATACTGTCTGTTCAAACAATCTTCAAGTTTTAATTTTTCATTGTCAGCTTATCCTCTACATAAACAGGAGACAGAATACCCTCCTATGCTACACTACAATACACTATCAAGAAAAAACAAATAAACAGATTAAAAAATTGACATCAATATTAAAGCTCAATATATGACCTCAAAGATTTGGGAAGTCGGCAGTGAGAACTTAAAGAATTTTCATCTATCCCAAATTAAAGCAAGACTACAAAAAGCCTATTCCATCCAAAGAAATCTCAGTTTTGAACAGTCACCATGAGTTTGTGGTAGAAAGGATGATATAAACCTCAACAAACAAATATGACTTTTAAAGTTTTTATCTTTTTAAGTTTTACCTTTTTATTTTATATGACTTTTTAAGACATTTATCTCTGTGTAGGTTTGACCATGTATTTGAACTGTTTTGTTTTAAACTGCTTCTGCCAGTTTCCTTCTGCCCTCTTTTGCAATTTGTGTAGCTTGGTTATACTGTATATTATTTGTGTATTTAAACATTTTCAATTTTTAAATGTTCAGGGCAGTTGAAAATTGCATAGTAACATTACAATAGAAGTATCATAGGTTTAGAAATAGTAATTCAATAAGACAAAGTAAAATAAATCCAAGAGGATCAGTTAAAAATGCTTGGGAATACAAACAAGCCTAGTGCCTCAAAATGACAATGGTTTGGGGGCACTTTTCCTAGAAAGCAAATTCAACAACTAAGAAATCCTTTTCTTCTTTCACCAGAGGCCTCTAGCTGAATCACTGCTCTGAGGACACTAGTGGATGTTCTCTGGGCTGTTGTCATAACTGGATGATCCTAGTTGGTAACAAAGAGTTATTGGATACCGTCTAGGGGTCATCTATATTTTTGTAACTCAGATATGATAGCTTATTGGATTGCTGCTGCTCCTGTTCTGTTAGCTTATGCATTTTTCCCATAATTAATTAATTGTGTTCATTTATTAATTGAGCATGATGAAGAACATGATAACAACGAGCTACAGCAGCAGTATTTTCCACCAACAAGATTCAGCATTCAGCACAGAAGAGGCAAACTAATTCTTTTGGGGAACAACAGTAAAACAATATGTTGGATTTGAAACAGACCAGATATAAAGATACAGCATCTGCTGGTGTTGGTATGTGAAGGCATTTTTTCATTTCCCTGATACAGATGTGTCTGATTTTAGTGCTATAGACATTTAAAAGATGATTCATCTGAATAGTCAGAATATATTTCCAGGATAGGGCTTGTTCTTTATTTTGTTAATATGCTAAGGATCAATCATATGCTAAAAGTCCCTTTATTTCTGTTTTTTGGCATTGTTAGACTTAAGACAGAGAGCTTGTTTGGTTAAAGGCACCAAGCTAGAAACTTCTGAAAACTTTGCCAAGAAAACTGCATGGACTTGTCCAGGTTGTTGCCAGGAATCAAGACTGCCTTCAAGGGGGAAAAAATGTCTCAAGACATTTTAGAGAGATAGGGCTGTATGGAGTGAAAGTACCTTTATCTTTTTAATATTAAATGGAATATCCAAAGGAACTAAATGTTTTCATTCTGTTGCTGCTTTGCCTTCTTGTGACTTTATGATACATTTAAAAAATGAGTTAACAGAATAAGTAAACTAAAGATCTATTCTGAATCTGATATTCAGAAGTGTTTCACCAAATATGATGGGAAGAGGAACAGGTTCAATCAGCTCTACTAGATAAAAAGTATAAATGAAATAAGTTTTCTGTGTGTTATATTCTGAGCTGAAAAAAGTTCTTTCAAATTCACTATTCTAGGGAAAATCCCACTAGTAATTAATGAATTGCCAACTATTGTCTGGAATAAGGGCATGAAGCATTGCCTTCAGAGTGAGAGCAGAAAGTAATTCCTTCTCCTCTGATTTGACTGTAGGGGTAAGCCATATCAGAGTAAAGGAAATGTACCAACTTGCTTTCCAGTCTGATAGTTAAAAAGACTCTTGAGTAAAGAAAAATTGGCACTGAAATGCAGCGACAATCAGAGAAGTAACTACTCCTGGGTGGAGGTTAAAGGACACTTTTCTACAAAAAAATTGCTTAAATCCTTTATTGTGACAAAATTATACAACAGTTTTTCAGAAAAAAATGAATAATTTTGAATAGCATATAAGGTTCAATGATCATGCACATTTTCAACCCATAGTGGAAATTATCAAGGGATTCACCCCACTAACATGGAACAATGTTTCCGCTTTCTAATTGCTGAAATGTAAATCTATGGCTTCCCTGTGGTAGGGAAGAGATCAAAACAGAAAACCACTCTGAGTAGACTTCTAAAAAATGAAAGATAAATGAGTAAAAACAAAAATGGATTTTAGATTTGAATGATTTCATGGATAAACTTGGTGTGAATTTAGATCTGAGTCTTAGCCAAAGGAAACATCCAATCTTAGTTGAACAGTGTTAGTTGTTTCAGCAGTCACACAAACCAGATGGAGCAGGAAAAGGTAGTATGTTCCTCTGACACTCTTAGGTTCCTTATAGTAAGTTAGAATTCATTCAGCAAAACACTTCCTCATATGACATTTTCTTAAATGGGACATAACCAAACCATGTGCTGATGGGCTGATGGGCAACCATTATAATTCTGCTATTTTTCTAGGACAAAATATTTCCTTCTATAGGTAGCCATTTGTTCAGCCTTAGAACAGAAGAGAAAAAGAAAGTACTTTGGGGAAATTAGTATGAGCCCCAAATATAACTGGAAATGAATACCTACCAAGAATAACTTCAAAGGGTATTTAGAAGATTATGAACTTCTAATGTCTTAGCTTCTGTACTATCACTTTGGGGTCTTTTTGCTTAAAACAATTTATATTCATGATAACTGATATGAAAGTTAAAGGACAGATCAATCCATATTATCTTACCATCTCCTCCCATTCTGAACACCACTGGAATTTGTCCCACACTTTGGGTCATTCACTTTATCAGAAGCATGTAAAGCTAATTCCAGAGCCATATAGACAGAGCTGCAAGAATAGCAAAATTCAGGGGGAAGAAAAGAGAAAAGAGAAAAAATTGGTGGTGGGTAGGGAGAGGAAAAAAAATGTGAAAATTCCACAGGCAGTTTAGTTCAGCTAATCAAGAAAAGGCCTAAATGCAAGTCTATGCTAACCATATGCAGGACTGTCATAATTGGACCTCTATAAGTCAAAACAGATTTGTAGAGAAAAAAATGCCACAGGGACCATAGATTAAAATTTCAGGTCCTATGTTGTTTACACAAGCAATGTGCTGAAATGATATTTTTAGACTTAAGTGCTTAAAAAATTCAGTTCTTGTCTTGTTACTTTTATCACTATATATTAATATTATGGATCCAGGTTTTTGAATCTCAACATTTCACCTCAGTGGAGATGACACTATTATTTATAGGGCAGGCAGATATTTACATGGCATTTAGTTTGGCCTCTTGTGTGATTCTCATAAATTCCAAGGTAGTAATAATGTGATAATGTCATTGTAAACTCCTTGACATGTAATGCTGAGGTATTTGAAGCAGGCTCTAGGGTGGGGTAAGCTATAGATTATTCATGCATAATTCTTTCTTTGGTGGATTAGATCACATTCTGATATCATAGGTTGAAATATTTTCAAGTATGGTTGTATTAGTCCTAAAATGTAATTAATCTTGTTCTATAGCTTTACACATGTCATAGGGTCAAATGCAATGGCTGATACACAATTGGACACATCTTAAAAGTTGTAGGCAAAGTTAGAGATGTATTCATGAATCTAAGATTTGCTAAATAACATTAGATTTTTTTCCAATTTAATTATATTTATTTTAAAACTGATTTCTTAAAAACCTATTCTGTCTTGACAGTTTGGACAGGTAACATTTTTCTAAGTGAAAATAAATTCACATTGTAATGCAGTTGTTTATTAGGTACTGACAAGTATTACTAAATTGTTGAGAAAAAATTAAATTGCTAAAATATGTAATCAAAAAGTGGGGTGTGTGTCTTCCTTTCATGTTTATGAGCTATGACAGAGATTTACAAAATTATGATGGGTGCAGGGAAAGAGGCCAAAGAGAATGGTTTGGGGATTTAAAATCAGGATTCACAACATCTGAAATCTCTTTATATAGATAAATAAAATAATATGCATCTGAAACTTAAAAAAAAGACTCCAATATTAGAATCAGGTGGGCTTCCCAGGTTGTGCTTTGGATGTTTTCCAAAGAAAGACACCCACTGAAAATTCCTTCCTTTGGATTATCACACCTGATGTCTTCAAAGACAGGGAAAGCTGATGAACGATCTTTGAAAAAAATCTTATTGCCTGTGGGTACACATTAAGTATAAATGTTAATATAGAGGGGCTAGTGATGATGTGGGCATCACAACACAAACTCTGTTCCTTGTGTACTTGATGTCACAATGCTAGTTTGTCATTTTGGCATCATTGTGGTTAGGAATGGACCCCATGACACTAAGGCTGCAGTCTTACAGTTTCTGAGATATATTGGATCTTCTTTTCTCAGATTGAAGATTAAATTTAAAGTGGCAGTTCTGACCATGGATACCAGTTCTTGTCCCTCCCACTTGGTTTTACAGTCTTCAGACAGGACACTACATTAAAGTTTCTAGCTAGACTTCAAAGGCAGCTTTATATTATACTTCTGTCATCTGAATAAAACTCCTAGGTAATATTGAAGTTGACAGTATACAATGGCCTAGTTAAAAATGCCTTCCAGGTAAGCTTAAACATCGCCCAACCCCCTTCTAGTTTTCAAGCTATTTCTTGATAATACACAGTGCTTTGGGAAAAAAAAAATGCTGTCCCTGTAGACATTTTGTAGCATCAGGTCATAAAAGATGGGGTCCCAAAAATAGGTGACAGGTGCTTATTAATGTCTTTGGTTTAATATGGCTGCTGTGTTATAGAATATGTATAGCATGCTACAAAATGTCTTAGTTGTGCAAATTTTCAATAAAAGCTGACAGTGGTATCTTGCAGTGGATTTTCCATTGAGGTATGACAAGTTATTTGAGGACCATGCTGTTATTGATGCCATAAGAAGTTCTTTGTTGCAGTTGTCCAATTAAGCCAGGGATGGAAGGACAGTTTGAGATCTGTTTGACATACAAAGTCAGCTTGGAGGCTGTTTTAAAATCCATATTAGAGTGTTCCTGATGGTTTGTGCATGCCTAAGCATACTGAACAAAAGATAACAAAGAGAAGAAGTGTTCCACATGAATCAGACCTTAGAGCTAAGCAAACAGTAAGAACTATCTGCCACAGCAGTCATACTAATCTTATGTTTCCTTTGTGGCTGAAATCCATTGAGTTTTATTTGCAGTAAGGTTACCTGACTTTAACAATCATTAAAGCTTTCATTTAAAATTGTACAACTGTCTTATGAATGTAATGACTTTTTAAGATAATAATTTTCCTTGTTTAAACTTTTGTAAATTTTATGTAACATTTCTTTCCTACAACAAACCACCCATTCCCTAAGTCCATTTCCTCAGGTAATTTTAGACTTTTAGAGTTCTCTGCCATACTCTGTTACTTAAGGAAACATGAATTCTGAGAACAAAGTATAAAGAATTATTAACCAGTAAAATCAAAGTTCCAAATTGCATCCAATAAACAAACTGTACAACATACCACTATTATTAATTATTACTCCATAATTCAAAAAGCAACACTTTCCACACTGAAGATAGGCAAGAGTTTTCTCTAAATCTAAAGGGGAGTAAATCTAGACAATGAAATATGCGGCTCAAGGAAAAGATGTTTTAGTGTGTTTGTTCATGGGTCTGTGTATGAAATCAGTTTTTGCAGATAAATAATGGATTTAATTAATTTTAATTCCCAACACCTTATTATATTCTTTTATTAAATAGGAGGAAAACAAACAAACATGCTAATTACAGACGTGCCAAATCTATCTTGCGGAAAGCAAAGAGCCTATTTTAGATCTCTATTCACCAGTATAATTTCTTACAGTAGTTTCTTCTGTTTTGTTCAAATTGTTTCATGTTATAAACTATGTGATATCAATAGGAGAAAAGACACAACTTGATAGCTTTATCTGTCATGGAGATTGGCTGAGACCTGTTCAGGGGAATGCAATAGAACCAATTTTTGTTTATTTGTTCAGTTGCTTCCGGCTCTTTGTGACTTCATGGACCAACCCACGCCAGAGCTTCCTGTTGGACATTGCCACCCCCAGCTCCTCCAAGGATGAATCCGTCACTTCTAGAATATCAGCCATCCATCTTGTTCTTGGTTGGCCCCTCTTCCTTTTGCCTTCCACTTTCCCTAGCATCAGCATCTTCTCCAGGGTGTCCTGTCTTCTCATTATGTGGCCAAAGTACTTCCGTTTTGCCTTTAATATCATTCTCTCAATAGCTATTCATAATCTTCCATAGGAACATGATTTTAAATAAAATGCCCTTCTGTTTTAGGAAAAAAAATCCAGAAGCCATTTAACATCATTTTTTTTTTTAAAAGGAAGATAAATGCTGAGCAAACTAATTTTGATCCTCTCATGCAGTGTATCTGCTTTTTTCTGCCTTCTACAAATTTCATGAAAATGAAAAACTCCTTCAAAAAGTCAACTATCTTACATGGAATCATCATTAATAGTGCAATTGCCATAAAGTATAATGTAATAATGTGATATTTACTGTTCCATTAATAGGCTTTTCCTCTTCATTCTGAGTCATTGCAACATTTCACAGTTTGGGTTATAAATCCTTCTAGGATTATGACATTGTCCAGCAAGGTGCTCTCCAACTTTTGGAGCCAAGTCATAAACAATGATTTTAAGTTTATTTAGTAAAATTATTCTAAGTAGAGCAAATGGGCCAGATAGATAAATATTAATTACTATTTCCTAAACTTATCCTCTGCATGAATTGTTGGTTTTAAGTAAACGTGATGAATCCACAACAAGCAGAGGATCTTTTTTAGAACTATTTAATTATATTTATTCATATGGACAATGGGATGATTGAGTGCCTTTCTTAACAGTTTTGGAGGTGCTGGGGGACAAAACAGATGAGTCAAATTCAAGATCTGCTGCTGTACTTTTTCTCAGTACAATTTATAGAAATCATAACTGCAGCATTCAGTCATCAGTGTGTCTTCAAATAGGTACAATCTAATATTAGAAAATGAAAGTGAAGCTATAGTATAAGCTTTTAAGTAACAGAATTGGTTACAGGTTTTGTCACTTAATACTAACAAAACCAAGGATAAACCTGTGCTGGGGTTGACAGAGAAACTGGAATTAGGCTTAATTTGAGCAGCAGTTGTAAATATAATTCTTTTTGAACACAAAGCAACTGGCCCCTTTGGTCAGGATTTATTAATTTATATGTATTATAATTTATCTCTGCTGAATTACATGGAAGTTTTTTCAATGAGAAAGACCAAAGCAAAAAAGGGAAATCACAGAAAGAAGTTCTCCAGAGGACTTCCTGCAGCTTTCCTGCTGGCTGCTGCTGATGGGAGTTTTAGTCCAACTCAAGTAGACAGCACCAGAATAGGGGGAGCAGAACCCATATTGGGGAAGCTTGATGTATTGTACAGCTCTGCCCTTCTCTGTTCATCTGTTCATAGAGTTTGTGGTTAAGTGAGCCTAGAGTAGGTCTTGCTCAAACTGCTATCATAACAATTGGGGATATTGAAAAACTGCATGCCATTAGTTTTGATGTAGATATTTCCTCCCTTTTAGGTAAATACTGTATTTTCAAAGGGAGAACAGAGCCATTTATTCTTTCCTTTTGGAACAAATATTTTCATTTATAAATGAAACTGTACAGGCATCCTAGGCAAGAAACAGATGAATCATCTCCCTGTTCACATCAAAGGGTTTTAGTGTTGGAACACCTGTCCTTCCATGGGAAAGGAGATTGAAACTGAAGATATGCACACAAATAAGAAAGGGGGTCAGGTCTATAAAAGCATGGTAACTAAAGCTGAGCTCATATGAAGATAAAATGTGGTAAGTCAAAGCACAATGGCCAGCTGCTGATATGCTTTGGCCAATCCATTTCACAAAATCAGTATTCCAATGCATTTATTAAATAGTGATCCATGAATTGCAATATGGATGTACAGACATGATCTATACATACATACTAAAAAAAGAGACAGAATATTTTTATTTATTTATTTATTTATTCAATTTCTATAGCCACCCTTCTCAGCAAGTGACTCAGAGTGGCTTACAACAATAAAAACTATAAAACAATTAAAACAATTTCAATTAAAACAATTAAATTACAGAATAAATACACATGGCCACCAAGTAAGCAGTGCATAAATGTTAATATAACCATGAAATGGGACCATTCACACGTTTGGGGCCCCAGACCCAGGCATATAACCAGGTCTTCATGGCCTTACGAAAGGCCAACAGGGTCAGGGACATCCTAATCTCTGAAGGGAGAAAATTCCAGAGGGCAGGTGCTATGGCTGAAAAGGCACGCCTTCTGGTTCCCGCCAAACAACATTCCTTGGCTGACAGCACCTGCAGCATACCCAACCTACTAGATTGAATTGGATGGGCAGAAACAACTGGGAGAAGACGGTCCCTTAGATAACCCAATCCCAAGCCATGAATTTTAATTGTTTACTCTTTTATGTACACATTGTCCATTTGGGATTAGCAAATCACTTATGCAACCTGATTGTATGCATGTTTGATCAAAAGTAATGCTTATATGTTCAATAAGCCTCTTAAGTACAGGTTGATGAGTTCAATTTAATGGCAAATTGGTAAACAGTTTCCAAATTAGCATCTCTATTTAAAGTAAAAAAAAAGTTCTATAGTACAATCTTATGCGGTTTTACCCAGAAAAAGGTATTGCTTCCTCCCAACTACATATTCATATGTTTGATAAATTAATCTATCTTTGCATTTTGTATGAAATTTCAGAACTTATATTTCAACTTATTCATGAATGATACTTAACTAAATATCCCTCTCACACCTACATTCCACATATACAATGTGTGTATGTCTATCTTTGTCTCTCTGTCTTTGCCTCTCTCATCTCCATCATTTCCATCATTTCCATCATCTCCATCTCCATCTACACACACACATACACACACTTTGTCATATACATTATAACTCATTGACTATCCGAGTCTTAGGGAGCAGGAGGTACAGTGTTTTCTGATTCTATCTGTTCTTTCAAAGCATCCATGAGATTGGTTACAAATATTTCCAGAAACCAGAGTTCCTTACTAAGGCTATGCAAGGACCATTTAGTTTGGTTCATGGCTGGATCCTCAGCTGTGAAAATAGCCAAAGCTGCCTTGTGATGATCCAGGAAGAAGCTCACCCTGACTTGTTCCTGAGCATGCCTTAGGAAAACTGAAGCTCTGACTTTCCATTTCCTAGAGTGGAGAAAAAAAGATGTCTCATGGTACTTAACACTTTATTTTAGCAGAACAAGATAAAGTTTCAGCAAAGCTAGACTTCGTGACAGAATGCAGTTTGCCAAATTTAATAGAAATTTGTTCAGAGTTATTTGAATTAAGTTCCTTTAAAATTTGATTTATAAAAGCCTCTGAAGTGTGTCTGTGTGTGTGAGTGTGTGTTTTGTACCAGAATGGTACATATAGATAGGGCAAACTCTAGGTAGAGATGAAATGTCCCAAATTTCAGAGACTCAATGTACAGGTTTATAAATTACATGGCATTTTGACTGTTGCAGATCATTGATTCAGATCATATCAACAATAATGTTAAAGCTCCCAGTAATGCTTTGCCAGAATAATTTCACTAAGCCTTAACTGCTCTCCTCATCTTTGATTTCTCCAGTAACACTGACTAATATACTAACACATACACAGACAGACTATTTATGGGTCCAAAAGGGGATACCGTCACTCTGATATTGCCTGCAAGGCCACAAGGCAAGAAGACATATTCTTGTATATTGTCTTTAATTTTACACAGTAAAAATAAAATAAAATAATAACAATATCTTGTAGAAGAGCTAAGTGAATGAGTATGAAGAACTAAGTAAAAATTCATACAATTGAAAAACATTGCTTTTAAACAAAATAATATTGGGATATAATATATTAAGAAGAAAAATTGGGAAGAAATGAAAAATTGGATATACAAACTAACTGAAAAAACAGTGTCAAGGCATTTCTGTGCTGTTGCTAAGAAAACTACAGACATGTCCATTAAGTCACTGGGAATCAAGCTCAATTTGAAGGAAGCTTTAGCTTTATTTTATGAGACTTTAAGGCTTCTATACTTTTGGAAAGCAAGATCCCATAAGATTTTAAAAGAATAATGGTTCCAATGATGAGTTCTGATCCTCAAAAGTCAGAAGGACATGATTATTGGCATTTTCTTCCAACATATGCAAGTGTGTACAAAATGTCTCTGAAATCCAGATAAAGTCTACTATAAATTTGGCTGACATTGGCTTCTCACTTCACAATATGTAATTAATTTGTTTTTCGTTGGCGGGAAATTAAAGGTTGGGTGTTAAAACAACTTTGCATTATCCCTTTCATTCTGAAGCCATTAGTTCTGTTGACTATGAAGAAATGATGTAAAAGTTGATGTTCAACAGTTTAATAGACAGTTTTGAGATGCACACTATGGAGTGACTTCTGAAAAGGTTATACAGGCATACTCTCTACTATGACTTTTAATTAAAGCATTTAATTGATGCCAGGTGTGTAACAGCATTGCTAAATGTAAGGCCTAATTGTTTATTCTTCCCTCTTTGTTATAAATTGAATAGATTTGTGAATGCATTAGATGGAAAATGGGACTCAGGAGGCCTGCTCATTCACAGTGCTATTCTCCTTCAGAGGTCAGAATAAAATATTGTTTAAAGGGACTAACTTTTTCTGGCATATCTAGTATGGTAGACAGTTTTGATAGTATAGAAATCACAAAACAAAACGAATTTCAGACTTTTAAACAGTGCAAACTGTGCCTTTCTAGAAGTAAATTGCACCATAATAAATGGGACCTATCCTAAGTGTGTATAAGATTAGCCTCTAAATCCCTGAGCCCAATCCTTCCTCTTAGGTCCTTTCCAGATACTATCCTTTTCCTGATAGATGACTCAATCATCTGCCATGATATCTCCTCTCCAGCAAACACTTCCATTGTTGAAAATAAATCATGGTTTCTAAACATTCATTCCCATTCATTACAGTTTCGGAAAAATAGCAAATCTTTTCTTGCTAAGCACAATGAGCTTCTGCTTTGAAAGGGCCTGTCGCCATCAGGGTGAGCCATTACTGCATAATGCCCTGTGCCCATGATATTACTGCTGTCATTCGTAAACCTCTCTTCATATACACAAGTTTATATGGCCCATGATTTTTTAAAGTTACATAATTTAAGTCATTCAAGAACTTCATTGGATTGTCTCTCTTTTTTGGCTAAAGAATGAGGTAAAAATGCATTAAATAAATATATTATTTTGGTTATATAGGTTTTTAATTTATAAGTTATATTTATTGGTAAAATTTGTATCCCCCTATTTCATCATTAAAACTATCCCAAAGCAATAATAAAGGCAGGATAAAAATTAATTAATTAAATAAATAAATATATCTATCCCAAAGGGGTATGATTTTATGTGTACAGTGCTAAAATAGCACAAAGAGTGAATGAAACATCTACCCTTTAAAAAAAGAGAAGAAAGTGATGTGTTGGGTCTTCATTGCTGGATATGAATTTGCAGCAGTGTTCAAATCTGTGTTGCTGGAATAAGATTTTTTTCCCCATATTTTCTTCTCCTCTTTCAAGGGATAGAGCTTAGTTCAATGGCAGAGCATGAGTTTTACAGGGATAAGAGCCTAGTTCCAACTCTGGCATCTCCAGACAAGCCTGAAAAAGGCTAGTTTCTGAAACCTATTATGGGCCAATTATTTGACTTGGGGTGAGACAGCATCTTGCATTCCCAAATATGGTCCAAGGACATCCAAGAGGACCACTAGGGAAGATAGAACCTGTAGTCCAACAGTATCTGAGAACTCAAGGTGCTGAAAGCTTATCACATCTGTCATTATCTACTTTCAGTGCACGCTCACTCTCTCTGATAAAACCTGACCTCAGACTCATCAAGCTGTTGTAGATTATACTGTAGGTCTGTGAGACGGAGACAGTCCAATTTAGCTAATATCTACCATGATGTTCACTTCTATCAGTAATAAATAGTAGACATCGTGATGGATTTTTACTGGCATTAGTTGTAATTAGAGCCAGTTTGGTGTAGTGGTTAAGACACCAGACTAGAAACTGGGAGACCATGAGTTCTAGTTTTGCCTTAGGCATGAAACCAGGGTGACTTTGGGCCAGTCACTCTTTCCCAGCCCTAGGAAGAAGGCAGTGGCAAACCACTCCTGAAAATCTTGCCAAGAAAACTTCAGGATCTTGTCCAGAAGTCAACAATAACTTGAAGGAGCATGTGCATGCATGCACGCACACACACACACACACACACAGACACACAATGTAATTGGCTGGACTTCCTAGTTAGGGTGCTAAAGCAAATATAATTTTCTTGGGTTAGTGCTTTTTTCCCCTTTTTATATCCAAAGCTCAAGGAAGAAGTACAAGTGAATTCAATGCATTGAAAGTAGGAGGAAACAGTGCTCATTAAGGTATCGAAAGAAGACAGCAAGAAAGTCCTGGACTGAAAAGGTTTAGAAAGGAAGTTTTTAGAGAATAAGCAAATGGCACAAATATACTAAATCTTAAACTGGGTTAACAAAACACAGTTCCTGTGTGGCATACTGTAACATGTTATTCTTCTCCCCCAAACATATTACAGCTTAACATGATGGCTAGTTAATATAAGTTGCTCAGTAAAGGGTTGAATTTCCATAGCATACTAATCCACAGACTACCCATGCCTACTTTAATAAACAATATTCGTATTATGTGGCTAAATAGCAACAATCTTCATATGATGCAGCTTTGTATTATCTAAAACAAGCAAAGTTCTTTAAAAGACAAGTGAAAGATTGTGGTTTTATTTTTTCCTTTAATGGGGTGTCATTAAATCTGAAAAATTAACAGGTAGTACCAATTTTCAGTTTGGATGAAAATAATCAATAACTGTGGTATATTTGAAGGAAATCTTGTTAATCAAATTAGCTAGTGCTTATTGTGATATGCAATTTCCGTACATACATTGTGTGAAAGCAAATATGCTATGGCTATGTAGCTGTTCTGTATTCTTGAATGCACCAGCCACATTTCATTTCTTGTTTCTCTTAAACCACCATCTAAGTCGCCCACCCAGTACATTAAGCATTATTATGAAAGCTTATGACTGTGAGTGCTTACATCTTTTTCACTTGTCTTCCAAAGCATAAGCAGGAATTGTGTTAAATTAGTTGCCCCCTCCTCTTTCTCCTCCTCCTTTGTGCTGGCTTACAATGTTCTACCGGATATACTATTACCTCAAGCACTGCAGCACCTGTTCTTCTTAATATGCTCTACAGATCAGACTGTACTTTCATTTTTTATACGTTTTGATGTTTTATGAAATCTGCACTTTTAAATCAGAATCAATCTTTTAAAAACCATCTGCAAGACATCCGCTTAACCGTCTCTTCTGAAATGCATCCATCTGAAGAGATCAGAATGATCAGGAATGAACAAATGTCTATCTCACTAATACATTATTAACTAAAATAATAGCTGCTTCACATTTTGTTTTTCCAGTTTGGGCAGCATGAGCCAGAATGTACCAACCTATTCATGGCAAGAAAGCTGGAAGAAAATCTCCATATCAGTTTGTCAGCCACCAACTGAGTGGCTTTAAGCCTTATTGCACACTTTTGGATGAGTTATAAATAAGTTACGGTAGGAAGCAGACATAATATGTGCTGGGCATTTTAAATCAAATGAAAAAAAAAGCATGTTGGTTAATTAAAAGGCTATGATGTCCCTCCTTTGACCCTGCAGCATTATGGAAATTATACTATGATGCTAAAGAGTTCATATTTTGATCATGATGTTCTTTTCAGTTTCTTCTCTGGTACCATGTGACATTAACTTAAAACATGGCATTGTATAATTCGGTGTAAGAAAGACTTTTGCTTTTCAGGAGGAATATCTGCTTGCAATTTTTCCATCTCATTTGAAACAAAAAGGCCTGAGAGAGTTTGATGTCAAAACATTGCTTTTACTCATGAAATGTTCCACACATCCCATCATATCACATGTGGCTTATATAGTAACAGTATTGTGTTTGACCAACATAATGCAGAGCAAATGGAACTCCTTAAAACTCTCCCAAGCTGTTTCATCCTCCCTCTACAAATCACAAGCAAATTAGACTTTCATACTTTCCTGCTAGTGGGAATCCTGAACGACAGCATCTAAATATTTTTAAACCTCACTGCCTGGCCTCTGAAACAGTCTCCCATGTATTTTCCACTATGCAACTTCCCATTTATCAGTGACAGACCCCTTTTAACAAATACCTTCTGTGAGGTCTAGCATAATCTACCAAGGGAGTCATGAAAAAAACCCCAAGCTGTTTTGCCATGAATAAAATAGAAATTTATATATAGATATAGATATACAGTAGATATAGACATAGGCATAGGCATAGGCATAGGCATAGGCATAGGCATAGGCATAGGCATAGACATAGACAGTCAGTACATGGATTGGATACAGGCTTAGCCATGCTTAGAATATACTACTGAATTCACTGTGGTTTATTAGTCCTCTGGATTCCCATGGATCCATTCTAAATAAAACCTAAACAATATGTAAATAATTTGTTATACCTGCATGGTGGCCATTTCAGATCACCACATGTGAAAAATTTCCAGCCCTGAACTGGAAGAAGAATATGTTTAATTTACTGATATGGAAAATTACACCAACTGGTTTTTTTTTTCAATTAGAGAATTACAAAGGTGCTAGGGAAAAATATTAGGCTATCTCCATCTTATTTATGGTGCTGTAATCTGGATGAGGCTGTTTGTATATGTTATATCATTGATAACATTTCTGCTATCAGTAATACAATAATAATTTGTATTACCACAGCAATACTGTTTGAGATTGTGAAAAAAGCCTCAAGTGGTGACTTTTTAATAAAGTACAAAAACCTATTTAATCTATAATAAAAGTCATGTGGTACTTCTGCTTTAAGGAAAAAAAAGTATATTGCCTAGTTAGCAAATATTTTCATTTGATCTATGTACTGGGGAGATAGAATTGTGTCCTACACATAGATGCAACTTTATGTGCTAAAGTCTCATAAACTGTCACAAACAACATCTGAAACCACATTATTACCTTATGTGCTACTGGCAAGAGAGAATCTAGCCATTAAATAATCCGAGCACTGTAGTAAATGAGCAGGGGTGTCCCATATTCTTTTTTCAGTTCAGCACTGATGGTTGACATGACTTGTTCCAAGACAATCCCTGTGAACAAAGCTGTATGCCACAGGCACTGTATACATTTTGTTATCAATATAGTTATACGGTGAGAGATGATCATATGTTAAAATATAGGTTACCTCTTGTGAGTCAATTGCCAATACACATAAATCTATGAAGAACAGATAGCTATGAAGAACTAACATGGTGCATTTGCTTAAAATAAATGGAAAACTAATTCATGAAGAATCAAACACTCTTCTAAGCAAATTTAGACACCTGGCTGGTCGTTCTAATTTGGTTCAGTTTATAATGGCTCACAAAGGAACTATTGTCGATGAAGCATGTCATTCCAATTTGTTCACCACACGCCTCATCATTTATAACCCAACCTACGTGTGAGAAAAGTAGTTTGAAAAAGATGGAGGTGAAGGTCCAGAGATTTTGGACTTAGGAACAGAAATATAGTAGCACATGCTAGGTATTTAACAAGTAGACAGTGATATTATTGTTATAGAAAGCAGTTATTATGCTTATCACAAGAAAGTGCTTCAGTTCTTGTTGACACTACAGAATTATTTAAATCAGTTGACTGGAGTAAAGTAATAAGCATAATCATTATAGTTTAAGTTTAAAAAAATCCTTGTACACTTTGGCAAGTATTTAGAAATCATAGATAACATACGTGCGCACATATGTGCATGTGTACAATAGCAATTAATTTGCAATGAGAAAAGTTATACTGAAAATAAGTTTATAACAGAGGGAGCAACGCTCTCTGACTTTACCTGAAATATAGTTATTCAAGGAAATAATTGTAATGAAGTATTAGACTGGAATGAATTAAAAAAAACCCAACCAAAATCTTCTAATTTTACCATTTACTTGAAAGAATTTAGATTTCAGTTTCAACCTGCAATCCTCAAAACACAGCAAACTTTCTCTATTTTTTGACATCTGTTCTGTGATGATTTGGAAAAGAAGTTGATATGTACAGAAATAGATATGTATATTGTATAGAAACCTATTTTAAGGGTTTTAAAATTAAAATTATGATAAAGACCAATATCCATGACAGTTTTTGGCAAAAGAATTGCAAAACAGAAAAAGAACTGGAAGGAATCAGAAGATACAAGAGCAGAAGCAAAATGAATTGCATTTGTAGACAATGCATGTTTGGAGAATCAAATTATTCAAAAATAGGAGTTTCAGCCATCCCAAAGATATAAAAACTGAATTATTATTCCTAATCACCAATAGATTTAGATTCAGCCTAGATATGACAGAGATTCTGGTTAAGCATTTTTTCTTTCTTATTCATTCTTTGGGAGCATCCTGTGTGCTTTATTACATAGGTCTGCTTTTAGATATGGCCTGGAAATGTCTGTTAATCCAAGCAGGGATTGGCTGATATGAATGGATTGTGCCAGTGCTTTCCTATACTTTGTGACTTCTAGACCAATTGAAAGTGCTGGCTATAACATTTAAATGATTTAAATTTAAATAATGTATGCACAGTGTACTTAAAAGAGCACATTTTTAAATATAGTATCTACTAAGGAAGCTGCAGATGAGGTGCCCCATCTCCTCATGGAAAAGAGGGGAGAGTGACATTCCATGCTTCTTGATATTATCATGCAAATTATGTACTGTTATTTTGTCATGATATACATTACCCAAATTATGTAATTGTCATCAGTTAGGTTAAGACAAGATTGATGCAAATTATATAATTTGTATCATTTGTATGATGACATCATGGCCTAATATCAGTATGGATTCTACTGGATGTCTTTGAGTCTCATCTAAAAAGGAAAGGTAGATGGCTACAATACAGACAACCTTCATCTGTGATATTCCAGATTCTCTGTCATGATCTGTCTGGAAATGCTCTGTAGGCAACTACATTATAGCCTTTCTGGGGCTAGATGAAATCCTTTTCATTTATCAGGCCTGGGGTGTGATCTAGGTTGTTTGGTCTGGTTCTTGTGAATGTTGTTGATGTTGTTAGTTGTTGTTGCTGTTATAACTATTTGGAAAAGCAATGAATGGATAAGGCTAGATCTCTCTCTCTCTCTCTCTCTCTATTTCTCTTCTCATTTATAAAGTGGGTTGGATGCATAAACAAGCTCCAAATCCTGCACTAGTGCAGTTCCACCACCTTGTAAACTCTATTCTGTTGCTAATGGCATCCTTGGAAATATATTACAGATGCAGCTGAACAAGGACACATTCCTTTCTTCAAAGGTGGGTTATTCCTTCTTCTTTTAAGCTTCCAATTGATACTACCCCAGAAGTTATTATTCAGGAAGAACAAGCAAAAATACTCTGTGGATATCAGCAAGTGCAAAACAACTTTTTTTTTAAATAACAAGAATAGGGAACTTGTAGCCCTTCAGATGTTGCAGAACCCTAGCTCTCAGCAGTGATAGCCCACATGACCAATGCAAAGTGTGGCTGACCATTGTAGTTCTGCAACATTTGGAGGCCACAGATTCCTCACATTTGTTTTAGAATTTGTACTCATTGAGCTTTTGGTTTTATTTTGATTTTATACTACACTATTTCATTCCTGGCTTATTTCTCCAACATGCTGCTATAATTCTTTTCCCCCCAGATTTCATGTCTTTAATAATCACTCTTATTCACTGGTCGGAAACATATTTTATCCATCCATCCATCCATCCTCTATCTATTTTAAAAATAATAATTTAAAAATAAATTCATTTTCAAGGAAGAAATGCATCTGAACTTCTCAAGAAGAATTTAAGTTGTAGGAACTTGGAGTCATTCTTGCTTGCCTTATTTCTCTATTTTGTTGATTTCTTTAGAATTCATCTAAATAATTTTTGGAGGACGAGTGCCTTTGATACAGTGTTGACTCCTGGCAAGTCCCTGGAGTTGCAATTAACTCTTCAATTAACTACCCCTAAGTGCTGACATTACTTTCCAGAATTACAGGTTCTCAAAATATTAGTAAAATATATTTTACTAATGCCTTGGAGGCAGCTCGGGAGTTCATGACCACCATGGCGGCCATGGACCTGATTCAGATTATTCGAGACCCGACTCAGGACAGTGGCCAGACCCCGGACTTAGTTTTTTTGTCAGAGCAATGGTAACATGAACTGAGGGGAGAGTTACAGCTATCCCCACTGTCATGGTCAGATCATGCCCTGGTGAGCCTGAGATTCTCCTATGCTGCCCTCCTCCGCAGGGAGGCAGGACCTATTCGATTGGTCCACCCCCGTTGACTAATGGACCCAGTAGGGTTTCAGAGGGAGCTGGGGGTTATACACAAGTCTCTCTTGCATGGTCCAGCAGAGGCCCTGGCTGCCGCCTGGAATAGGGAGGCGGCTGGGGCCTTGGACAGGATCGTGCCTGTGCAGCTTCTCTTATCCCACTGAACTCAACACTCCCTGTGGTTTATGGAGGAGCTGAGGGTTCTGAAGAGGATTAAGAGATGCCTAGAGTGCCACTGGAGGAAGACAAAGACCGAATCTGACCGAACACAAGCTAGAGCTGCTATTAAGGCCTACCTTGTGGCAGTAAGAGAGGCAAAATGTCAGTATTTCTCCACTCTTATTGCATCTGCAGAATGCCACCTGGTGGCCCTGTTTAAGATTACCTGATCCCTCTTGGGGAAAGGGAACTTCGAGATCCATCTTTAGGGCCAAGCTGAGGAGTTTTCTAGGCATCTGTAGGATAAAATCGCTCAGATTCACTCCAAGTTGGACTCTGAGCATGAGGCAGTATCTGTGGAGATGCCTGGGGAACATTCTTACTCTGTATTCTGGGAACAGTTTGATCCTGTTGGGCCCGAGGAAGTGGACAGGATCCTCTGGACTGTAAATGCCACCACTTGTCAATTAGATCCATGCCCCTCCTGGCTGGTGAAGGCAGCCCAGGAGGGGACATGTGGTTGGGTCCAGAAGATGGTAAATGCATCCTTGAGAGAGGGGGTATTTCCAGCAGCCTTCAAAGAGGTGCTAGTGTGCCCCCTCCTCAAGAAACCATTGCTGGATCCCAGTGTATTGGACAATTTTCACCCAGTCTCCCACCTCCCCTTTTTGGGGAAGGTGGTCGAGAAGCTGGTGGCATTGCAGCTCCAGAGGATCCTGGATGAAATGGATTATCTAGACCCCTTTCAGTCAGGTTTCAGGCCCGGTTATGGGACAGAAACGGCATTGGTCACACTTATGGATAATCTCTGGTGGGAGTGGGATGGAGGGAGTGCATCCATCCTGGCTTTCCTTGACCTCTCAGTGGCTTTTGATACCATTGACCATGGTATTCTTTTCGGTCGGCTCAGGGAGTTGGGGGTGGGCGGCGTAGTCTTGCGCTGGTTCACCTTCTTCTTCCAGGGCTAGTCCCAATCAGTGTTGATAGGGGAGGAGAGATCGGCCCCACGGCCCCTTCTTTGTGGGGTGCCGCAGGGCTTGGTTCTCTCTCCTCTCCTATTTAACATCTATATGAAACTGCTGGGCGAGTTTCCCATCACCATGGAATGAGGTATCATCAGTATGCTGATGATACTCAATTGTATATCTCCATCCTGGGTGAAGTAAGTGATGCCGTGACCACCCTTTCCGAGTGCCTGGGGACTGTGGGGGCCTGGATGGGGAACAACAGGCTTTGACTGAACCCTAGTAAGATAGAGTGGCTGTGGATTAATGGTACCTCGCGTGCCAGGAAGTTTTCATCTTTAGTGCTGGATGGAGTTGCACTGTCCCAGACAGACCCAGTGTGTAACGTGGGGGTCCTCTTGGACTCATGACTCCTGCTTGAAGAGCAGGTGGCAGTCACGCCCAGGAGGGCCTTTGTGCAACTTCATGTTGTGTGACAGTTATGTCCTTTCCTGGAGTGAGAGGCCCTGCGAATGGTCATTCATGCCCTGGTCATCTGCCATATAGACTACTGTAATGTGCTCTACATGGGGCTACGCTTGAAGAATATCTGGAAGCTACAGCTGGTCCAGAATGCGGCCGCACGGACAATCTTGGGTGCCCCAAGATTTGCACACATAACACCTTTGTTGCGTGAGCTGCACTGGGTCCCAGTTTGCTTCTGGGTCCAATTCAAGGTGTTGGTCATCACTTTTAAAGCCCTACATGGCATGGGACCAGGATATCTGAGGGACTGTCTCATCCCTATTACATCGACCCACCCCATCCTGTCATGCAGGGAGGGCATGTTACGGACTCCATCTATAAAAGAATTCCATCTAGTGGGGTCCTAGAAGCGTGCCTTCTCTGCTGTAGCTCCCACCCTTTGGAACATCCTTCCCCCAGAGGTGAGACAGGCCCCCTCGCTCCTGGACTTTTGCAAAAGATTAAAGACCTGGTTCTGTCTGCAGGCTTGGAATGGGAGGGGGAATAATTACACCTGGGGATGGCTAGCACCGTAAAGTGATTATGAGGGGTCTATTACACTCAAGGACTGATTAAGATCTTTTCACCATGTAGATTTCATTATATTTGTACTTTTTACGGTATTTTGTAATGTAATGGTTTTATATTTTAATCATGTTTTATTGTAAGCCGCCCAGAGTCCCCCCATAGGGGTGAGATGGGCGGTGAATAAATTTGTAAAATAAATAAAAATAAAATGAATAAAAAAGCATATTTTACAATTCTAGTTTGTTGTAGTGAAGTCTAATTTGTATTTTATCCTAGAATTTGATTTCTCTGTCAGGGAACATTGTTGCAGAATGTAATTGTCTGGTTCAGACTATGAGATGGCCAGGCAGAGTAGTAAAAAAGTTCTTTATTGAATAACTATTTACAATAGTGAAAATTCTGCAATAGACTGGAATATATAATTCAAATCAAGTCCAACCAGGTGGCAAAGGACACGCAGGCAACACTGCAGGGTCAGACTGTGCCAAGACAGCAAGGCAGAACTTGGCCAATCCTCTGATTGAAACTGCAAGACTGGAAGGAGCTAGAGTGTGTGGCAAAGAAGAGGCTGAACACTCAGGTTGGTATCCTGGCATGCAGGCTGGATCAGGCTGGCACACAGAGGCTAGACAAGGCTTGGCTGGAGTATCTGGGCAGGGCTTGGTTCTGGAGACAAGACTGGGCTTGGCTGGAATACCTAGGCAAGACTCAGATCTAGAGACTAGGCTGGACTGGTCTGGAGCGTCTAGGCAAGGCTCAGATCTGGAGACAAGTTTGGACTGGACTGGAGCATTGAGGCAAGGCTTGGTTCTGAAGGCAAGACTGGACTTGGCTGTAATGCCTAGGCAAGACTCAGATCTGAAGACTAGGCTGGACTGAGCTGGAGTGTTTAGGCAAGGCTTGGATCTGGAGAGAAAGCTGGACTGGACTGGAGCATCTAGGCAAGTCTGAGATCTGAAGGCACACCCGGATTGTGCCAGAGCAATGCGATAAGGCTTGGAGCTAGATGTGAGGCTGTGCTCAGCAGGGACGGCAGGGAGAGGCTCTACTGAGCAACCCGTGCAGAAGGCGGTTCCGCGAGGGCAGAAGGCACTGGCTCTGGTTCCACATTGGCTACAGGCAAGGCTTTTGAGGCTGGTAAGGATTCTTCTGCAGGTGCTGTGAGCTCGAAGGGTCAGTTGTCTCTGGCAGTTTGCTCTTGGTGCACCTGCCTTTTTATTTGCTCCTTTTCACACCATTTCCCATTAGCAGACAATCGGGCTTCTTTTTCTTTCATGCACTTCTCTGCTCTCCTCTCTCGAGCACTGATTGGAGGCTTCAAATCTCCCTCCAAAATTTGTCCAATCAGCACCTGCGATTTCTCCCGCTCTGCTGAGTCACTTCCCCATTTTGATTTTCCAAGTCCTTCCTGATAGGTTTCGTTTTCCTCTTCTGACTCTGAATAAGTTTCATTTTCGGAGTCAGAAGCTGGCTCAAACCCCACAGTAATAATACTAGTCAGACTTGGCCTGGTGCCTTTGTTGGGTTCCTTTAAGGAACCACCAAAACCCCAGTACTTCAGGACATCTCAACATTCATGTCTGCTTAGACCTCCTTTTAGAAGATTATAGTCAGGAGGGGAAGGAAAACTGGCATCATTCACTATTTTAATTTCAAACAATACCATGGGAGATATTATTCATCAGGGCATTCTGGGAAATTAAAATGGCAGTTGCACAGCTATGCCAATGCCATGTAAATCTTTTTTTGAATGTGTGTAAAACTTGTTTCCTTATAATTGATGAATGACTCTAAGCATCTCCTAGAGATGCGAGATAAGTATATGCAAAACATTTCTATGTAAAAAGTTATGATTTCCTTTCAATGTTTTTTGGTTTCATAAAAGCAGAAAAACCTCTGTGTGTGTGTCAAAAAAGTCAAGATGGTGCACATGCTTGCATAATCAAAGCCTAACCTCCTTTTAATAGGCACCACCCACATGTAAAAAAGGAATGGGGCTTTTGAGTCTGCCATCGTAACGTTTTTGCTCCACCGTGCAGATGTCTATGGATAAAATGCATATATTTGTTCTTGTATTAGTGCACTAATTATATATGCTGTTATGTGAAGAAATAAAATAAGGTGTAAAAGAGTTCTTGTAATCAAACCAGTATTTTCACTTCCTTTTAATGAATTACAAGGTACAGAATTTTAAAAATGTAACATAACTTAACTTTTGAAAACTTAATTTGTTGTCTGAAAATGGGATTCACATGTGTTCTTTAATAATACTTATGCAGATTGAATTTTTGTGGCTTTGTTCCTATTTATGCAAAAAAGCTGATCCAGAATGCTGAATTTTAGCTATATGTTGTTCCTATTTGAAAGAGTCACACAATTCATTCTTAGGAACTAAACAATGTATGCAGAAACAAAGATCAGACATTAAATCATACATGATTAAAACAGAGTGCAATGGAGTATGCATTTTTAATATATATGGAAGACGTAGGAAGATGTAAATAGAATTAAAATAAATTGTTTTAAAAATCCAGGATGTATCAGTGCATGTGTTTAACACAGCAATTAGTGTATCAGACAACTGAATTGTAAGCAATTTCAAATGACTATAAATAAACTGGAAGTACATATAGCTCTTAACTGTGTTTATAATATTCATGCATATAGCATGTACATGACAAAAACGTAATGTCTACTTATCAAATCAAATAATGAAAACTTCAGAATACTTTTCAGATGGATTCTAAACTAAAATGGTTTTCTTTTTACTGTGAGAAGTGTGGGTTTGTGATTACCATGGGCCACATTTGTGCTATTGTGTCTGAAGAGAATTGAACAATGCTCACTTGTGACATGGCTGGAAGTCCTACTAACCATTCAGCTGCCCAGCAGGCTTACATTAAATCAGGCACCCCAACTCTTTCCTACGGAAAATGATTAAATGATTAAAAAAGAAGATATTCTGAAAAAGAACTACAGATGCATTTCATTCTTTGCTCCTTTCTTATTCATTGTGATATTGTTCAGCAATGCTAGAACTCCTGTTAACAAATCTTGATGCCCCTAGGTGTGTGAACCATGCATTATTCCGCTGCTGTCCAGCTTCCCTGATTCACTTTAAGGGGGGGAAAAGGTAATTTCTAAGATTGGAAGAAAGCAGCTTGAGTTTAAATTCATCTATTCAACAGTGTGGAATTTGACAGAAGTATCTTGGGATCTCATTAAGGAGTGTGAAAATTGCTTTGTCATTTATCTGTTGTTTCTGGCAGGCAAACAGAACTTCTTCATTAGAAGTCTGAATGTCTGCTCTAGGTATCATCTTTCCTCCCCAGTGAGCTAGAATATGTAGATCTGTATCTAGATAGGCAAACTTTATTGCTTCTGTGGTGCTTGAGAACATTATAAATAAGCAGGTGCAGTGCAAGAAATCAATATTCCGGATTATGCTACCCTAAATCTTTCTTTAATGACGTACAATTTACGATGTGGATAGTTACATTTCTTGGTAGTGATCTGATTAGATTAATTGAACAAAAATGGGTTAAATTGGTCTTGATTTATTATAAGCTCCATAGTCCACTTAAGATGAGTAGCCTGGGAATAAGGTAGGTTGGTTAAGTTAGTCAGATAAATATTTTGGACCTAGACATGCATAGATGAAATCGTACACTTGTTGGCATTCACATAACCTCAGGTTCATGCGTCAAAGGACTGTATAGATGGGAATTCTGTTCTTGTTCTCTTCAGACGTTAAAAAAAATGCAGATATGGAAGAATCATGGGAATGTATGCTTGCTCTATTGTATTTCTGGTTTCCTGAATTTGATGGAGGAGTTAATTGTAACATTGTAATAGCTGAATATGGGTACAGTGACTTCTGTGATCAGATTTCCTAATAGAATAAAGGATTGTCAAACAGAGTCACAGTAACACTGCAGACCTTCCTTGTCAACCATGGTGGATCAGCATGGACAGAGCTAGTCTGGACTGACTATCTCTTTCTCCTTTTCGTTGTTAATGCCTGAAAAAAGTTTCTTTCTTTTCTGATTACTGAAGAAAGTTAGCAGGTTTGTGAAGTGAAAAAAGTGACTGAATTTATGCATTAGGTGCAAGTATGATGCATGTCAGCTATAGTGTCGTTATTTACACTGATGCAGATAACTCTGAAGGTCTGCAATACCCTAAAGATGCTATAGTGATAAGACATGATGATGAAGTAGGATGGCACCACCAGGGCAGTGCCACTAGAACGGCACAAATAACATCCTACAATATCATTACTAGTAGCAGCTATGCTGCATGGGAAATACCGCTGCTCTGCAGCAGACTTCAAACTGAAAGTTTATTGCCCTTGGTTTGTGGATATGGCTGTCTGTCTCCTCCTCCTCACAGGATTGTGCACAGAACTATCTGTCCCTTGTGTCTTGTGCTACCATTGTGCAAAGATTGAAACAGGGGAAAATAATACAGGCTTTTAACTTGTTTGTGGTGTAGAATGTTATTTTTATGAGCTACAAAGAGAAATTCTTTTGGTAACCAAATGTGAATTAAAGGATTTTTTAAAAAGACATACAACCAGCCCCATCCCCCCTCCCTTTTTTTTAAATCCCAGAGAGATAATTATTTGGCTAGCTTTGCATTGAAAAGGTGTTATCATCCAATTCTTCTGAAGATCTGTAATCACAGAGATTTGGCATTTTCTGAAGTGAAAATGGTCTTCTCGAGGTACCTTGTATTTAATGGAAAGATATTTTTCTCTTAGAAAAAGCATATAAGGGTACATCTAATTTAATAGCCTTTCTCCACAAGACACCAACATGGATTTTTAGAGAACACAGTATAATATCCATAACGCTTCCTGTGGTTTGAGCCTCATACCAAAGGAGGTACATTTCTTTCTCACACCAGCTGGTGATTATCTGATACCCTGAAGCATGTAGATTGATGGTCCTTGTAATTTTATTTTCATTTGCCTGGTATAACTGCAGAGTCTATTGTTATTCATAAGCTTCAAATGGTTGTGTTATGTGATTAACCCAGGATAGAACATGTGGCACCAAACTTCATGGATAAGTTGTATTGTGTCAAGCAGTACCACTTCTACCTTGGCTCAGTAAGTTGCTTTTAAAAAACTGAAGCTATGAAATTATTACAAAACACATTGAAATCTCTATCTGATTAATATGTTCCAAACTTAAATAAAACCAATGTAGAGAGTGAGAGAGTAGCAAACAACACCCTAAATACCCTAAAATTGGTGGATCTAACCTAGTCCTAATTAGGAGGGGATTAAAGTTTTTATGGTATGAAATGATGCTTCAATCTTTTCAAGGCAGGCTGCCTTTTAGAGTTTCTTTAATCCCCTTTTTTAAAAATAAAAATATTCCACCAGTCCAGGGAGCTTTAAAGAGGTGATGGTTGGTCTGAAACCTGCAAATTTTGCACCCCAGTATGGAAAATGTGAAATTGGGATTAATATATTTAATTGATACAGAAAAGGTAATGTCAAAGTGATATCTTGGCATTAGGTTTTTAAAATCTGACATTGTAATATGTTCTGCTTATAGCAATGGGGTGAATCTTTATAGCCATCTGTTTCTATTTTGCACACATACTTAACCTTTTCCTATTCTATAAGAAGTTCACACTGAAAGAATGTAATGTTATAACCCAACAAGCATTTTCTCATCTTCAGCAAAGGATTTGTACTAAAAATCACCTTAAAGTTGCAACCTTCAGATTTTCTGAATCATCTGAAATCATTGGCATCTTGATTAAATTAATCTATTCAGTAAAGACATTTCTAATATTTGCAAATAATGTAACAAAATCACAAAGTGTGATTTGAGTATTTATTATTAAAGTTATTATACTTAATATTCAGAAGCAAAACATATTCATCTATCTTGTGCAAAACATACCCGTATAAATGGGATTTGTACCCTTTTATACCAGGGCTTCTAAAGAATGAAAGCATCAGAGATAAGATAACCTCTGTGTACAAATTTTTTGAGTAACAGTAAAATTTATTTTGGAAACACTTTGAGCCCCCTCCCCCCCTTTTTTTTAACTTCACTCCTACATGCTATATCACACTAGGAAGTAGAGAGTTGGTTGGTCTGTGAGGCAGCGTGAGTTACCCTAATGGACTTAGGATGATACAATGGTCTTAAGGTCAAAGTTTTTTTCCTAAGGCCAAAAAGGGTTTTCAGGTTCAATTGTCCTAACAGCCAGGAACCACGCTGAGACAAGGAACAGGTCTCTAGTGTTTTATTGCTGCTACATAACAGGAAAATCCTAACAAACTGAAGAAGCGTGAGAAAAACCCAGACATATAAACCCCAAAGGTTAAGGCGGGCCCGATCTGTGTCTCTTGGAATGGCTACCTAATTCCTCAGTGCTACGCATGCGCTTTACAGTCTGGATGGGAGCCCCCTGCTCACCATCCTTACTCATGACATCAATATCATGTAGGCACTGAGAAGCTTTGTGCCTGATTAAAACATTAGGATTCAGGCCTGCCTTATAGCTGTGAATTTATTTATTTATTTATTTGAATTTATTAGTCACCCAACTCTAATAGACTCTGGGCAGCATACAAAGCTAGGAAAAAAAACATAAAAACAGATAAAAACATTAAACCAAAAACAGGGGCCCCAGGCAAACAATTATACATCAATCCCAAGCCTGGGACCAAACCAGGTTGTCAAAGCTTTCTGGAACCACAGGGGAGAGAGCGTAGTCCTTATCTCTGGGGAGATGCTGTTCCAGAAGATGGGGGCAGCAACAAAGAAGGCACGCTTCCTCAGTTCCACAAGATGATGATGTTTAATGGAGGGAACTGGAGCATACCCACTCTTCTGGAACATACTTGAGTGAGCAGAAACAAGCAGTCCCTCAGATATCCAGGCTGTATGCCATACAGCACTTTATAGGTAATAACCAGCACCTTGAAGCGCATTTGGAAACTGACTGGCAGTCAATGCAGCTCACATATAAAAGGGCAGAAGTATTAAGCAATGGAGTAAGAGTTTGTTAGGTATTCCTGGAGTTGCTTTTGTACAGCAGGGACTGATGATACTATGTGAATCAAGAATCAGGAGTCTGATTCTTGATTCTTGATTCAGACTAACACATTTTATTAAAAGACATAAGCTTTTGTGAATCACAGTTCACTACATTAGATGCATTCAGCTCATAACTTTTAATAAAATGTGTTAGCCTGAAAAGGTGTTACCAGAGTCCTTATGATTTTTGGCTACCATAGACTAACACGGCTCTCCTTTACAATGTGTGTATCAAGGAGGAGGAATCTGCAGTTGGAAAACCAGCAGGAGCAAGCAGACTCTGAGAGCTGCTGAGGGAACTGGCTGGTGGAAAGGATTGTCGTTTGGGGAAAACAGACCAGATGTCAGTGAGGACAGCTTGACAAAGGTTCTGGAAGCTAAGAAGGCCAACAAGAGTTATTTTTTTCCCTCTTCCTGTTCTCCTTCCTAGTATAGAAGTGACTCAGAAATCAAAGCACATAAAGAAGTTGCAGAAGGAAGACAGAGAGAGAGAGAGAGAGAAACAGAGAAGGCTCTATAAAAAGTCAGGTTGTCTGTATAGAACTGTAAATATGTAGTTAATTAAGCTAAGGCCACTGTATATACTAAATATCAGTGTAAATAGAAAAGAATTGTGTGTATGTCTGGAAAGTCCCTACTCCAACAGTCTTACTTAAATTCTAGCTATTATTGCTCTATTGACTTGAATGGAGACAAACAAGGAATAATGTCATCCAGCTGGAAGAATCAATAAGAACCAAAAAGGAAGGTCTGGCTATTTGTTGACCTTCTTTCTCTCTAACAGTGCAAACTACAAATCATGCTATCAATGTGGGTTTTATCTAAAGAGAGTTTAGCAATTGTATCTCATGAACTTGAGCAATACTTCAGCAATGCCTCTGGAGAATTTTAATGTGGTCCTTAAATCAACATCATCAACTACACTTCTCTGCACAGATTAAAATATATAGGAATTTGCCATGCCAAAGTGTGCTAAATGTTCTATTCCAGAATTCTGCAACAGATGTTTGAGGGAAATGCAAAGGAAGACAGGCAGATTGAATCTGTTACCCTTTAAATCTCAGGGGAAGAGCTACCTTGATGGTTAATTAGTTTTATAATGCACAAAGCCTGCAAAATCTTTGGAGATTAAATTGAGGAACAGCACTTGGATATATGTCTGTAATTTTTCTTTTAATCTTCAAAAACAAAACAAAGCACACTTCACTAATGTGAAGCTATAACCCATAAAGATATTCCAGTAAATTATTAGGATCCCTGAAGAGAAAATTTGGGTATGACCATTGGGCTGTATCCAAATTTTTTGCTCAGTGAATCAAGTACTGCACTTTCATTTGTGGAAGTACCTCTTCTATAAGCCCAATCTTCCTTTCATGAATAGAACAGAAATGCTGAACATAATCCATCAAGTTTCAGTTAGCTAGCTTGAGACATTGTTTCTTATTGCTTTTTCCTGAAATGCTTTGTAAACGGAACACACTTAGAATCATGAGTTCTACAGTCGCGTTCTCCTTTCTGGGTCTTTGAACTTTGGCTTCTCCACCGGCCCCATTATTCTCAGTTTCACACCATGCTCCCTGGGACTGCTGTCCTTCAAGCAACTAATCTTTGGGAAAAATTACCTCTGATGAGATCGAATACAATCCTGACTGCTGCTTGGCAGCCCAAATCAGATTCACTTTTCAAATAAATGAAACTATCTGGAAGGCGTGTGGAATTATATTTACAAAACAATTATGTTAATGTCATTAAACATCTGAACTTCATATCAGGTGAATAATTTTACTAATAGATTGGCTAACTGGGTTCTTAATAAAGAAAGGGTTACCAAATTATTTGGTGATATTAATATTGATTATTAAGACCAGGTGAATCTGTTCTTCCCAGTTTTATTCAGTTTCTCATTTTTTTCAGTCTTAAATTGATCCATCCTGTTTCTTCATCATTTGTAATTTGTAGGTAAGTTCATACTCCTTTCCCCAAGTTCTGGCATTTGGGTACACACTTTCCTGTTCAAGATCCCGTTTTTGTCCCCTGAAATCAACATGAGTATCAAGGTGCTATGATGTTTCCTCTATCAAGCGAGGAATTTCTCCCCCGAGCCCCAGCATGCTCCCATTTAAATCAAAGGACCAGCAGACTTCTTGTATAGTACTAACCATTCTGCTGCTTGCACTTCAGTGCTTTAATTTTGCTTCCCAGAACAGATTGCAACTGCATGATGAATGGAGAGCAGCAAATCTCAGGCCAGCAATGAGAGACAGGAAGCGCTTCATTTTCAGATTGCAGGAAGCAAAGATGAGATACCCTGGTGGAAGCCTGTTTGAGTAGTGTTTATAGCTCAGCAAATGAAATATGTCTTTATAATACAGCAATAAAAACACTATTAACTGCAACAGTGGAGAAGCTGACCAAGAGTATATTGCAGGGCCAACTTTATCATTGCAATTTTGATACAAAAGAATTCTTGTTGCATGGATGGTTTTGGGGGAGTAAAGCAAATGTATACATGGCTCTTTGAAAATGGCATATTGCGTTCTTACATATCCTGCCTGAGGATTCAGAATTGAAATGCACTCACTGAAGAAGAGGCAGATATTGTTTTCTGAAGGAAGAATATGTTTGAAAGAGAGCGAGCTATCTTTGTGACTCCAGCTCCAGTGAGGGATTGTGTTTATCTACAATAGCCAAATATACGAATTGCTTGCAGTCATTGTTGGCTTTTTCTAATAAAAAGTCTCACTGGCAACTAATCCCAATTTCTGATTTTTATGGTTTCCTCCTTGCCAAATAAGGTGTGAGCTCCCTGGGGATGTGTGTGTCATAAAAGTCAAGAGGGTAGCTGTGACCATCTAATTGAACCCCTACTCCTTTTTTTATATCTGTCACTGTGAAAACTGGGCGGGGGGTGGCTTTGATCACACAGTTGCAGCCACCCTCTTAACTTTTATGACCTCCTAGTGGAAGCCACTGTAAAACTCTTCCTTTCCCTAGGATCACATTTCATTACAATTTCTCCATCTTTGAATAATATGTGTAATCTATACATACACAATAAGTAACATTAAAAAGTTCAGTTTCATAAATCTTGAAGCGGTGAGAAGACTCAGTCATGTGAAGGTTATGATTCTCCAATGAATGCTTGTTATTTCCATTTATACAAGCCAGTCTTTTGCACCAGTCCTGAGTTCTGTTGTTTGGATGGTGCAAACCTGAAGGAAAACCCAGAATTCTTTCTGGTGGAATGGTTTTTCTTAATGCAAAAACACGAAGAGGTGCAGTTCAGTACCGAGTTTTTCATACCCCCCCTTACTTTATAGCTGTATTACTTTCTCCTTCTCTTTGCACTACTGGGCTTCATGCCAGCCTGGCCCCTGCTTATCTGTCTAGCTGAACACTTGAATACTTCCTTAGAGAATCAAACCAACCATTCTTTAGAAGAAAAAGCTGCCAGGGCTTTGATTTTCTTGTTCTTTTCTTTCTCTTACAGCAACCTACAGTAAGTTTGGCTTTTTCTATCCCAAGCCCTGCCTGAGAAATCTTGCTTGCCACTTTAGGACTCCTTGCCACTGTAGGCTAGTAACTAGAGACTTTCCTCCACCCCTTCCCCTTCCCTGTCTGGTGCCTGTCAAATGTCATCTCCTTCCCACCACTGAGTTGGACCTCACTATGTGGGAAGTTGGGTTCCTGCCCCTGCACACACACTCCCTTTCATGTTAACATCACTGGGATGCTGGTGCCAGGTCCTAAAGCTAGGGGGAGAGGTAGATAGGAGATCTCTCTTTTCTCACTGCTGCTTTCCTTCATTACCACTAACTCAGTCTTGTTGGGTGGCTTTGGTGATGCAGCTACTGCTGCAATTTCCATAGCTGGGCTTCTGGAATTCATCCTCTGCTTGGACGTTGCACTTCTTCAGTCCAAAATGTCCAAATGTCTTCAGTCCAAACCTGATCTCTGCCCTTCCTGGTTGGAACAGTTTATTTTCAGTTGGGAAGAACATAGCTAGTAGAGCTTTGACATCCTTCTGATTACTCCCCTCCCCATTGGCCATAAATAAGTTCTTTGAAAATAGTTACAGCATCTTTCTTTGTGAACTATGGGCCATTGACAGTTATGCAATCATCAGAAAAGCAACCATCTACCCATTATGTTTTTAAAACAATTAACAAAGTACCTCTGATAAGAAAGACCATGGTTGTGGACTCCAGATATCTAGGAAATTGTCAATAACAACTAAGTGCTTATGATATCCAGATTCATAAATATCAGCTTTAATTCTCTTTCAGAATCTGTCTGGCATTAGTATAGTAATCAAGGCTATTTTTGCTTTTATTTAGCAAGGTTGTAGATTGCATCCTATCACAAATATCTTTTGCCTTTGAACCTTTTATCTATATTACTAATTGTAACAATTAAGATCAAGAGGACCACATGAGTTCTCTAATCTGACACTTGCTGAGAGGCTGCATGCTAGATCATTAGCAAAGGTGTCAGTCCTTAAAGGTAGGCCAGGTCAGAGGCATTGCAGGGATTTGAGGAACATGACATTATGGTTGTAGGAAATAATAACAGAAACTTGAAAACCTGTCAAAGTTCCTCTCTGGCTCATCTTATACTAAGCAAAATCAGGGCAGAGTTATTTTGAGTTCCTCATAGTTGTTTCAGTCTCTGGACTGTGTATTCTGTTCTCCAGGGTTACACTTAATGGCTCATTATTTCCTTTTCCCCTTAAACAGCTCTTTTGTACCTTCCCCAAGGTCAGCTTTATATATCTAGGTTCCCAAGCCATTGACAAGGTATGTCAACAGATCACTTCCAGATGTCTGCCAGAGATGAAACCTTATTTAAAATATCTGTGGTAGAGAGTCAATTGTCTGAAGGTGTGGCCAAGTCACCAATAACATGTGCCACCAAGACATATCCAGATGTTGTGTTGTTGATGTATTGTTTATACTTCCTGTCCCTTAAGAAAAGTATAAAGAATGGCAAACCCCCAGACACCCTGAACCTCAGCATAGACCTAAAGTCCTAGGCGGGTGGTATGCAATGGCTGGTTCCAGGTTGTCCATCTATTGCTATTCTTGGGGTTTGGGGCAAGCTGAAGGCATGTGGTTTGACATATATTTGTCTCTGTAATTCTCACAAACACAGAGACAGCTTTGTCAATCATCTCCTCTTCTAAAAGTTGCATTTCATCTGGTTCAGAGGATTTTAGTAGATGCTGAGATGAATGATCTGCTGTTAGAAGTGTTTTAGGTGCTATTTAGTGTGAGAGTTATATCTCATCATCTGAAGGTGAAGGCTCTGGCATCTTATTCATATCCAGTTCAAATCTCTGCAGTTTCTCAGATGAAACCAATAGCTTAGCCTGTATATAAATGGAAAGATTACAGTCCATTAAAGTATTTTGAAGATTGTTCACATGCCCTTTGGGCATATTGGATTCTGGAATTGGGAATATTCTGGAAAATATGTTCTTCAGTTCTTCATGATCATGATACAACACTACTCTCTATCTGCTAGTGGTGACACACACCTCAGTAAGGCACTTGACATCATAAACTGTCAGTACTGAGATATTTGTTAAGTGTTTTTTTGTAATTCCTGAGAACTTGTACTATGTAGAATCCAGAGGGGGATTGCTGGAAGTTGATAGCATGTATTGTTTATAAAATGACCTGAGATTGTAAGTTAAGCAACGGCAATTTATTTTATTTTATTTTATTATTTGTAATGATTAAAATATAAATTGCTCATAGTCTTTAATCTATTTTTCCTAGTAGGATACATCATCTCCTAGATAACTCCCGCTTCTGTTCCTCTCTGGGTTCTGCCTTGCCATAAATGGTGGATCTTTCATCAGGTCGAATGTTTTTCATAGAAGTTTAGAGAGGTTTTTATGGAGTTCAGCTTGAAATCTTTGACAAGTGAACTCTTCAGTTTTTAAAATCTGGACACATGTTACAGCCTAATGGTATAGGAGGTGGACTGACCTACCTTTAAGTTCTAGCTTGGTTACAGAAGGAGGTAATAGCAAACCAATATTAAATTAAAAGATTCTTCATATCTTCAGGATCTAGAACGAAAATTAAGATGCATGATTTTCTCTAAAAGATACACAGCTTACACATTTTTGAAAAGAAGAGTAGAAAGTACAAAACTTTTAATAATTTGATAGCCTTATAAAAGCTTTCTATAGAAATTAACTTTTAGGACTTTTAGCATTTATTTTCTCATAACAAGACTGAATTGATTATTGAACAGTCGAATGCACACAATGCATATTGATCTGTTCACGGGTAGTGGCTTTCTACCAGCTGCCTGTAACATATTTTAAATAAGATCACTATGCTGCTCATTAAACTACAATGACCTGGAGCAGTGGTCAACAAAACCCAAAAAAATTTTTTTAGTTCATCATAGCTTATATCATGGCTATAAGAATTTTACTGGTTATGTTTCAGTGTAAATAGTCCTGAGGAACATACATGGTAGAATGCTTCAGCTCTGAATTTAGTCAAGTAAACCTAAAAAATTCACACTCACATCTGCAAGACTTCAAAGACTTCACTACCATTTTAAGTTATTTTGAAATCTAGACTAAATCACTTAGTGCATATGGCCCCAACTCGCCAATCACCACTACATGTCAACCCTGGGCAGAAATCTCTCTGGAGTCCTTGGTGCTCTCTGAGCTTTGGTTGTTTGCTTGCAGACGTTTCATTACCTGGCTAGGTAACATCATCAGTGCGAGTGAGTGTGGGCTTTGCTCCCTGTTTATATACAGTAGCTTGCCCTGCCAATGTTGGTGGGGCTGTGGCCTTCTCCTTGGCAATTCCTTGATTGGGGTGTTGTTTTCTGCTTGATTGTTTGTCTGGTATTAATTCCTGCTTACCTGGGTGTTGGTTGCTGGAGAGGATGTGTTCTGGTCTTTTAATTTCCTTCATAGGTTTTTTTATTGTTTCTTTTGAATGGTGTATAAATGTAGTTTATCTCCATGTGTCTACTGATGGCTGATTTGTCTGAATGCCAAGCTTCTAGGAATTCCCTAGTGTTTTAGATTTAGCTTGGTCAAGCCAGTTTGGTGTAGTGGATAAAGCATCAGGCTAGAAACCGGGAGACCATGAATTCTAGAACCATATCAGGCACAAAGCCAGATGGGTGACTTCAGGCTAGTCACTTTCTCTCAGCCCTAGGAAGGAGGCAATGGCAAATCACTTCTGAAAAACCTTACCAAGAAAACTGCAGGGACTTCTCCAGGCAGTTTCCGAGAATCAGACATGATTGAATGGATTAAAAAAAAAGAGGATACTCACAGTTTCCCAGTTGAAACTATGGTTGTGTCTGTCCATGTGTTGTGAGATTAAGGAGTTTTCACTGTGCCTTCTGACTGCTAGTTGGTGTTCGTGGATACACGTTGCTAGTCTTTTGCCTGTCTGTCCTACATAATGGCTGTTACAGTCCTTACATTGTATACATCCTGTTTTTTCTTCTTGGGTTACTGAGTCTTTTGATTTACTTAAGATGTTTTGGAGGGCTTTAGTTGGTTTGTGTGCTACTGTAATGCCATGTTGTTGTAATAGTCTGAGATGTTAGTTGTTTCTGAGATTTCCGATGTAGGGCAGTGTTACCCTTGTCATAGCTTCTGTTGGTTGTTCTGTAGTGGGTTGAGTGGTGATGCATTTTTTTTTTATAATCTCTTGATAATCTTTTGAAATATCTCTGTTGTATGACAGCTCTTCAGCTATCTGACGAGTATTATCACAACTCATATTTTTGAGGCTGGGGAAAGATTATATATTTTTGATATATATTTATATAACAATGACTCTTTTATATGGATAGAGAATATGGCATCCTTGAATTTAAGGATGATGAAGTCCTCTTCCTCAAATCTGACCTCTTCTTCACTCAGCTGCCATGAATAAAGAATGGATAAGAAAATTGGCTGGACTGTAATACTGCTATACTACTGTGGAAAGTAGAATGGACTAGATTTTTATTGATCCACACATCTTCAAATCCTACTATTTTATACTCAAGCCAAAATGATTTAAGTTAAACCCTTCATGGAGTAACTGTAATCTGATGGAAAGGAACAAAATAAAATGATACTATTGATAGCAAAACTGAATTTTTCATGCACCAAGAGAGTCTTTGCTGCCTCTGAGGCTGCTATATTGATACTACAATTATCAAATCTGCAATATGAGATTGATTTATTTTTAAATGATGGTTTCATTGTGTTACCTTAAGATTTTTGTTTAAATGAACAGTCCTTAACTTAATAGTGGTTTAAAGTTCTGTTTTTAATAAGTGAAATTGGTTAATTTCACCTCTCTATGCTTGTGACTGCTTTTTCGATTTTCTTTTTCTTCTGAAATCTGGCTTTTAATGTACTGCCCCCTGTGTCTTTCTGTCTCCTAATTTTTATACTAAGAATTACCTTTGCTGTACAAAGTAGTAATTTGGAATTTTATAATGCAATTTCAGTTTTAGAGATGAAATGTGCTTAATGCACATGATTAATGTTAGATTTTAGATGCTGAGCTAGAAACCAGGAGCCTGTAGTTCTAGTCCTGCCTTAGGCATGAAAGCCAGCTGGGTGACCTTGGGCCAGTCACTCTCCCTCAGCCCAAGTCACCTCACAGGGTTGTTGTTGTGGGGAAAATAGGAGGAGGAAGGAGTATTAGGTATGTTCCCCGCCTTGAGTTATTTATAAAAATAATAAAGGTGGGTAGAAATTAAATAAATAAACAAACAAGCACTTAATTTTTTTCTCATCCAAAGATAATTTTTTATGTCCCATTTTAATGGTCAGTTTCAGTTTTCCAGGCTTGCATATCTCAGATAATACAATTGTATACTTCATTTTACTTTTTTAAAGATACAGAGTAAGGTATCATACTGATACATATGATTAGTGGCATAAATTAGAAATCTAGAAATGTACATTGGAAAGGTAACAGTGAAAACAGTATATGGCTCACTACAGTTATGTCATCAGATAGTGAATGTATGTAGAAAAAGTACCTAGAGAAAGTTCAGGGTATCTTATATAGTCTCAGAGACAGATATCTCATTTAGACCATATCTTATATTTTTCATGAATTCAGTCATAAACCTGTTTTATTCAGTTTCCAACAGCATTCTGTGAATGTTTTTTAAAAAATACTTAAACGTACAAATCACAAATTTCTTTGCATACCCAACTCCCTTTACTTTTTAAAGTCAACTTTCTCTAATATATACAATTTTACCCCATATTTCTTGAGCAGAAAACTGCAACATTCAGACAAATGAGCATCCTGTAGAATAACTTATTCTAACTTGCAGGCTTCTCTGGGAAGTGAGAATTAGTTTAAAAGTTTAGTTACATAATTTAATTAAAACTAAGGACTAAATAAACTCTTGCCCATCCCTTGACAGAGCAACCAATGGCAATTCATTTATTTGGTGAGGGGCTGCAGGAACAGCCTGGATGTTGTTCACTATTTTTGGATTTGTGGACCCGTGGCCACAGTACAAGTCTCACAAGATCATTTTAAAAGAGGAGAAGGGAATCAGGAGTAAATGCTGACAGAAGACAGCAGTGTGAACCTTCTTTGAGTGTACAGGAGAGACAGTGCTTCCATGGAAAATAAAATCTGAAGAGCAACACAAATCTTCCCAGGCATAAAAGAGAGACCGTGGTCTTCAGCATAGATGGATGCTTCATGAATAACCACAATCACTCCTGACCACTGAAGGAGCCCAGGGCTACTGATGAAGAAGAAATAGACAGACTGTTAAGTCTTATAGTGGCATAAAGGTATCTAGGAAAGAAATTGACACACAGTTAATTTCCATTATTTTGAAAGACAATTTGCCAGAACCAAACTGGAAGAAGAAGCTGTCTAGTACTGAATAAGGGATTGGCTAGTAGCCCCCTAGATAAGATGTTCCCTAAAGAAGTTGCCCCCAATTAAGAAATGTTCAAACATTAAGCTAAATGAATACATAGACTCTTGTATTATTAAAAATTTGTGTGACCAGGATTCCAACTGCATCTCAGTAGCACAGGGCTATGCACATTCAGGTAAATCTGTCTAGATTATTCCTTCAAACATTTCACAAGATCCACGGGAGTTGTCACAGAAAGTATCTATGGTTAGGGGCCCATTTACAGTACTTTCTCTCTCCCTCCCTCCCTCCCTCCCTCTTTCCTATTAAACACAAGTGTATTTTGTCACAACTTATAGAAACTCCTTCCATTTTTCTTTCTTCAGTTAATGTACTGCTTCATAGGCACTGACTGAGGGCATTCACACCAACCCTTTTTTAAAGCGACCTTTCTTCTTAGCTGCTGGCAGTTGATTGAGGCATTGATTCCTATTATATATTGGTTCTTCAAATGCCACACAGTTTCCTTCCTTCCTTCCTTCCTTCCTTCCTTCCTTCCTTCCTTCCTTCCTTCCTTCCTTCCTTCCTTCCTTCCTTCCTTCCTTCCTTCCAATTTCTGGGTCTAGGGACAGCTTTTATTATTCTATGTGGAGGCTTCCATACACTGAAACCCAGAATGGCTTATTCCTCATTTTATGGGGTGATGGCAGATTGGTTATATTAACTTCTCTTTCCCCTTTGTGGAGAGTTGGGGAGCAAAGGAACAGCTGCAAGTGTCTGAAGACAAATACACGTGCACCAATGGAAAAAGGAGATAGATTAATTTTAATATCTTTAATTCTCAGGGACAGGACTTTGAAATAAATGCAGTCTCCCTTGAAACTTCAGTCTGTCAAACTATTAGATGAAGCTATAATTTCTAACTAAAGAGAAGCCATTTTGGCAATACAAATTTAGGTTCTTTGGTTTTCCTCTCCTCCCATTAAGCAAGTTTTGAATGTCAACCTCAGCTGAGGAAGTGCTTTTCTATACTCTAGTAAGCTCCTTTGCTTCCTATCTAGCATCCTTTTTCAGGAAACAGCCCATCTCTCAGTCAAGAAAAATGATTTGTTTCAAAACTGGGACTCTTTGAAGAGTTACAGTGTTTTACAGAAGTCTTGCAGCAGAATTTCTTCTGATTTTCTCTTCCTTTCTCTCACTCCTTCTTCCTTGTCCTTCTCCCATGGTCTTTTAAGTTTTAGGTTATGAATCAAATACTTGTTCCCTGATAATAAGGCTTAGTGAGGAGGTTGAAGTTTTCCCTTTATGCTCCCCTCATCCCTTGCACCATTCCTAGACCTCAGACAGCCTTTATAAAGGGCTTCTGTGTTTTCATCTCAACCAGGAAGACCGCAGTTGTTCTTTGAACAACTTGATCACCTCTTTGCTTGACTATAATAAGTTATAGGTTTGGGGGAGAAGTTCCTGAGCATCTGAAATCTTGTTCTCGGCAGGCCTTGATGAGGAATGAACCTTCTTCAGTGTCATAGGCTGTTCATCATTTGGTGGTTAGGACTGGTAGTCAGTTATCACATTCTCTTTTCTTAAACCATTTTAAAGCCGGATGATTGGTAAAAAGTTTGAAAGGCCTTCCTATCAGATAATAATGTAGATATTGAATGGCCCATCAAATAGCTGAAAACTCTCATTCTATTGCAGAGTAGCTGTCATGAGTAAGGATGGCGAGCAGGGGGCTCCCATCCAGACTGTCAAGCGCATGCGTAGCACTGATGAATTGTTCAGCCATTCAAAGAGACACAGATCGGGACCGCCTTAACCCTTGGGGGTTATATGTCTGGGTTTTCCCCACGCTTCTTCAGTTTGTTAGGATTCCTGTTAAGTACTAGCAATAAATATTAGAGACCAGTTCCTTGTCTCAGTGTGTTTCCTGGTTGTTAGGACAGTAGCATGTTTCTTGAAGTAATAACTTCCTACTAATGAAAGTGATGGGAACTGTTACCAGCAGGTTCTTGTTCAAGGAAGGTCCGAATACCTACTTCTAATGTGTCTAACTTCACTCTGATGTTGAAAGAAATGTTTGGACTCTTAAGGATTTGGGACTGGCAGATTCTTGCTTCAGTCTCTGGAATGCCCTCTCAATCCATATAATGTTTGTTAGCTTTCCCTTCTAAATGGTTAAGTTATCGGTTAATGGTTAAGTTAATGGTTAAGGCTATAATCCAGGGGACTGTGAATTTTAGTCCCACTTTAGGCATGAAAGCCGACTGGGTGACTTTGGGCCAGTCACTCTCTCTCAGTCCAACTCACCTCACAGGGTTGTGTGGGGAAAATAGGAGGAGAAAGGAGTATTCAGTATGTTCACTACCTTGAGTTATTTATAAAAATAATAAAGGTGGGATAAAAAAAAATCTGAATCTATAACAGACAAGTTGTTGTTTGATACTCTTAATACCATCCTGTCATCCCTCAAAGCTCTGAAACTCCCTTTTTGGTCTATGGTTGAGACAATGGCTTAGACTTTACTGACTTAAGATTTGAGGATTCCATGGCCTATTATATAACCTAATTATTTGACTTCCAACTGGGCCCAGAGACATTTGGAAAGTTTAAAGGTTAGTCTTGCTTGAAGATTTGTTGCAGATATGCCAGGTGATCTTGCCACAAATCACCAAATATGTCTATATAATTTAAGTAAATATCATCTGCTCAGCAGTAGGTCCATGTGCCTCTGGGAAGTCTCTAAGGTTCTGTAACCTCTCCCTCAAACCTACAACTTATTACAGTCTGTATAGTCTTTTTCCAAGGGTGGCTGCCAATAGCCCTTAGTTAGGTCAATTGTGTTGATATATTGAGCCCCTCTGAGTTTTTAACACAATTGTTAGCTTGGGAAGTTGGGTAGGCATTTATTGAATTCCACAACATCATTCAAGTGGATTGTAAGCTATGCAAAATCAGACTCTCCCATCTTTCTTGTTTACAGGTAAGAAGGGGCTTGACCACACATTATTTGAAGTCTCAATTATATCTTCCTGGAACATGTGTAGGATTTTCTCTTCTGCCTGCTGCCAGATGCTTACTGGGAGCCAATACTGTAGGGCAAAGGATCCTTGACTTTGATCCAGTGGGAAGCTATATGTACTTTTCTGGACTTGCTGGAGAAGAATAGATGGTACGGACCAGACATTTGTGCCACTAATTATTACTGTTATTCTGGCCTTGAATGAGACATTCAGGAAGATTGACAGTTCTGAGTCTGTGGCATAGATAGTGCCTGAATGAAACTTATTGTCATGGAGTCTAGTGTTTTTCCTTCTTCATAACTATGTTTTTCTTTTTTTCTTTGGTGAAGCAGAACATGTAGAAGGCATGGTTAGAAGTTATTGTTGCAATAATTTATCCAACCTGTAATTTTGCATTACATGACTTTTATTCTTGCATATATTAAGCTGCATATTTCTTCCCTCCCTCCCTTATTTCCTGTGTTATTTCTAATAACTTGTGTTCTAAAAGTTTTTTTCCCTGCAAGTTTTTTTTTGCAAAACACAAGACATATAAAGCTGTATTCATCTCCCAGTTTCTTCTTTACAGACAGGAAATTAAAACAAAGCAAAACCTGATGCCCAACAAGCAAGGAGCATCTAGATCAGTGAGTGACAGTCAGTGAACTACAGCAGTTTGAATCACTTAGTATTTTATGAAGAGAGAAGAAATCCCTACATTCATTCAAACAATTGCTCTATGTTTTTTTATGCATAAAGAAAGAATTATCTTTGTTCTTGCATAGATAAATATGGAGCACTTGTGGGCAATCTCAAGTCCTCTCCTTGTCCAGAGAGGAATTACAAAGAGCCAGTCTATTCTCCAGCTCTTCATTTCACCATAGTTATGGCGGAGCCATCATCAGTTCACCATTTCTTCCTCAGAAGTCCCTGGAAGAAGTTTTCTAAAAGCACCATCGCTGATATGATTCACCCTTCTAAGTGTGACTATTTGTGTGTAATCCTTGGACTGAATTAAATTTCCAATGTGGGTTACGGTGTCATACCAGAGGAATATGGGTAAAATTTACATAGGATGTGATAGTCAAAGCTTATTATGGACCAAACCACTATCCCTCAGCCCAACATGCATCTTTGTGGTACATATAAAACAGAATGATGGTAGAAAAGAAGGATCATAAATGTTTCCCTGAGTTTCCTGAATATAATGTAAACATAATAAGCAAAGTGTTCTGTAATCAGATCCTGGAGATCTTGTTTGATCAGTTAATGTTTTTCTAATGATACAAATATATTTATTTATTTATCAAATTAATCACTGCCCATTTCCCTCAGAACTTTATTGCAGCATAAAGTTATATGCAGCAGTATATCTTGCTGCATATAACTTTATATGCAGCAAGGTATATTATCTGAAGAATTCAGTTAACAAATTATGGACCATTTCAGTTGCCAGTAAAACTTAACAATTGTTTTAGTTTGAGATGTTTATTATTTATCATGAAAATAGCACTTTTTTTTACAAAAATACATGCATTTTCTTACTGTGTGTATATAAGAAAGGAGGGGTAAGAACCAAAATCAATACTTTTAATTCAAAACCTTGCAATTATTAAAAACTTGACTTTTCCTACTAAAATTATTGTTTCTGTGAATTTGGATTTTCTTTCTCATGGCCAATGCAATTACTATTGCTTTTTAAGAGTTATTAATATGCTGTTTCTCAAGATTTCTTCAATCAAATCTTTATAGAATGCTGTGTTTTTCATGTTGGTATTTGTGTCCAGAGGGCAGAAGTCACTTTAATAATGGGCTGGAAAGATACTGTGTAAAAGGAAGCCTAGCGCTCCACAAGAAGAGGTGAGGGGAAGAACTAGAGGGAATTTCCCTTTTCAATAGTGGTGCCTTTGTTAGAAAATGCTGCCCCAAGGAAGTCTTTACAAAGCAACAAGAAGAATTTGTTATTCTTCCCCACCGTTCAAGTCTTTTAGTACTTAAAATGTTGCTGTGATTTTCATTTACCCCAACACAGCTGTTGTCTTTAATTTGACTTTATTCTGTGGTTGTTTTAAAATATTACATTGTGTTTGTGAATATCTAATTATCTGTCTGCTGATCCATTGATCTATCAGTCCATCAATCCATTGATCCAACAATCTATAGACCGATTTATCGATTGATCCATCCATCCATCCATCCATCCATCCATCCATCCATCCATCCATCCAGTGCTTTCATGGCAATTCAGATTTACTATTCATATGCATAGACTGGTTCATATACATGAACTACTTCAGTTTACAGGTGAAGGGTCATAATTTTTAATGTTCTCACTCTAATAATCTATTTGTTGCTCCTAAAAGAACTTCAGTATACAACTTCAGCTTGTGGGGGCAATATATTTATTATATTGTCTAAATTGGAGAGGCAAAATGTAATTTCTCATTTATATAGAATGATTGCTGACTGGTTACTTTGGTTTGTGGAGTACTTGGTGCTCTCTGAGCCTTGTTGTTTTCTTGCAGATGTTTCACTGCCAGACTAGGCAACATTTTCAGTGCAAAGAGGGAGTGGGCCTTGCTCTCAGTTTGTATACCGTGGCTTGCCCTGCTTATGTTGGTAGGGGTGTTGTTCTCTCCTTGGGAGTTCCTTGATTGGCCTGTTGTTTGCTGCTTGGTTGATTGCCTGAGTTAATAGTTCCTTGATTAGGGTGTATTGTGCTGTTTGATGGTTCATCTGGTGTTAATCCTAGTGTTGATTTTTGCATATCTGGGTGTTGATTGCTGGCAAGGGAGTATACTGGTCTTTTGGCTTTTCTATTGTCTCTTTTGAATGGTATGTAAATGTTGTTTACCTCTATGTGTCTGTTGATGGCTGCTTTGTCTGAGTGCCAGGCTTCCAGGAATTCTCTGGCATTTTAACAACAGCCCAATCAAAGAACTCCCAAGGAGAGAACAACACCCCTACCAACACAAGCAGGGCAAGCCATGGTATATAAACAGAGAGTAAGGCCCACTGCCTCTTTGCACTGAAGATGTTGCCTAGTCTGGCAATGAAATGTCTGCAAGAAAACAACAAGGCTCAGAGAGCACCAAGGACTCCACAGTTCAACTCTGAGCTACAAATATTCGCTTCAATTGGTTACTTTGGTTTGTGGGTCATACTTTAAAGTTCCACTTTAAAGGTTTTAAAGATTTTCATTATCTTGTTAAAATATATATTTTGCCTGAAGATTGAGTAATGCTTCAGAACAAAAGTAAACCTCAGTGTGGTTTTTCCAAAATAGGCAATGATATTAGACTAATAGCCTGTCACAATTGTTTTTCACAGAACAAAACTACTGTAATGATAGGAAATGCTGCTATATATTTGAATTTATATAACTTTAAGCCATTTATCAATTACTTACTTAGAACAATTTTTGCATCCCCTTTTTTGACGAGTTTTTAAATATTAGAATTAGTGTATAACCTTGACAAACTTCAAATCTTCTGAATGAAAACAGTAATGCAGATTCACTTATGAGACCCAAAGGGCTTTTGAACAATTCCCCATGTTAGTTCTAGGGCAAAGCAATTAAACTTTCAAAGAACAATAAAGACTGCTTGCTTAAAGTTTTCAGATGATAAGCTAGTTAACATAATTCTTTCTGGGTTTTAAATAAATAAATATGTGTGGATGTACAAGGATAGACAATATTTTTTCTATAATTATTGTCCAAAATAAAAGATTAAAACTGCTTAAGAACTGCTTTTGGAAATTTTGTTTGCTGATAGATTCATTTTCATTAGAAGATTATTAGATTATTATGAAGAATTATGCCTGAAGATGATGTGAAATGACCTGAAGGGGAATTTACTGATCCATCAGATTCAGACCAGTTATGTGCCGCAATATGCCAGTCTAAATATGCCAAAATATGAATGGGCATATACATTTTGAAAGAATAGACACTTAAAATGGTACACATTGAATTACTTCTCAACATTCATGGAATAATTATGAAGATCCTTTAAAAAGATATTTCAAGCACATTTCAAAAAAACAGAATACAAATGCAGCACTTTATGCAAAATACCTAATCATTAATGAAGATAATTACACTGACTAACATTTGGTGTCCTTGCTCATTTTATAGTGCTTTTTAAATAAATAAATATGTAGCCTAAGGTTTCTTCATTAGTACTTTAATAGAAGCAATGGGATTTAAACCAGTTCAGTGTTATTTAAAGGAAGTGAGCTTTTTAAAAAAAATACCGCATCTTAACTAATTTACAGATAAGCAGAAAAATAAATTGCTGGTGGAAAACACCCAATAACTGATCTTGGTTTGCCACGGTAACATGGATGACAGAGTGAGAGGAAACATTAATCAAAATAGCAGTAATAAAAAAAAGTTTTTGTTCTATGTATTTACACCACAGTTGCTCAATAGTTTGCAATTAATAAAATAAAACCTGTGTAAATATGTTACTTAATTTATATGGGTTTAAGATAAAACATTACTTATGTATTTTAGAATTGCTGATTCAAGCAGTTAGTATAAAATGTACATGGAGGACTTTTTTTCTCATTCAAAATGTGTGTCACAGCCTCACCTAATCTGGGGCTCTCTGCGTTGACTGTGAATTTGAACACATCCGAAGAGCACCAGGTTGGGATAGAATCATTTATTAAGAAGCTCAGTGAATTCTATTCAACACTTTTGATATGACGGGCAGTACATCCATTTGTGTTTGCTTAACACACTGTAGATGTTTCACAAGTAATTCCATGCAATCAATTGAAGTAATTTTAATTTATTGGATAATAAAAGTATTGGAAAGTCATTTCAAAATAATGATATGTCACCACTATTGTATGGAAGAATATTAGTATTTCCCTAAGCAAGAGGCACATAGAGCAGCACAGGCAATGATAAATCATATTTACATTTTGTTAGTTTGCAGACATCACAAGATATTATCCCTAAAACTAATATTCCTTCTGTATTTCAAGGGCTTGAATCTTTTTGATTGCTTCATTTAGTTTAACAACTGAAAATAGAGGATACTTGTAATAAAACAGGTAAACACGGTGCACTTTAAGGCATAATTTACCTGACATTATCTGAAGTGAGACTACTTTTATGTATTGTGATGCTGAAATAAATGTTATTTATTTATTTATCAATTTTTTATGTCCTGAAATAATATGACCTCAAAAACTTTTTCAAGATATGGTAAGTTTGAACATTTTTATTAGAAGATTTTATTGGGGAATAAGAATAAAGAAAATATAAATGCTATGCAGGCATTTAGTGGAGGGCAGAGCCCAGCAGATTTCATATCCTGATTTTGTATAATCTGCCAATTTAATTCTGCTTTTCCACATATTAATTTCTTGTCTTCCAATATGGCCAATAAAGTAGTTCAGTAGGTGCTCCATCATTCCTTAGCAGCTTGTATTTCAGGTCTTGGAACAGCGAGTAAAGAAATTGACATGCTTGTTCTTGATCATTTTCATGTTGAAAAGCCAATTTGGCTGGCCAAACATTGCAACACAGGGTTTTCTAGGGCAGATGACCTTAAACTCTTCTGCTGGGTGACTACTTGAGGATAAGGTGGTGGTTGCAAAGTAATCCTTTGCTATGGCCTTCATTGCCATGGAGCAGGCATCATTTATGCACTAAGATGTATCTGGTCAGTCTCTGTATTGCAAAGATCTTTGGAGGGGACCAGCTGGTTCATTAAAAGAAAAAAATCAGAATTCAATAGTGGTATCTTCATACAACTTAGGGGTATCATGTGCAAACCTTGATGTTCACAACATGGCCAAATATTAGAAGATATTCAGTGATTCACAGCACTCTAAGACAAATTCGGTATAAATGATTCAGTTGCCTTGTGTTCAGTTCTTAATATAAGTGAATTGTTTTTTATTTTGTACTTCATTCTAAAAAATCCCTTGTTTATTTTCATGGTTCTCAAAACACTGGATCATTATGCAGACTGGATTTCTAAGGGGGAAAACATTTTTCTGTTTTGTATTCCAGTAATTTTTATTAATGGAGTAATTAATATACTTCTATCTGAAAGTGTAGCTCATTAATTAAATGGATGCACTTATGGAGACCAATGTCATATTTGTGATACTAGCAAATAAATATTGTTGGATAATAATAATTATTGATTTCACTTTTAGGGATTTTCATCTCCTTTCAATCTGCAATGTATAATTAAAAGCAATATAGTATATAATTAAAGACAAATATAGAACTTGGACAAATAAGAGTAGCAATAGATTTCTAGGATATACTGTATTATAGTGATAAAAGACTGTTTATTCAAGTGAAGCACCTGATCTTTATTTTTCCAAACTTAAAGTTGAAGTGTTCATAATTATACTTATTAAAGCAAGTATGTTAACCAACCGACTACATGCTGTAAGTGCTCATAATGCCAGCTTTGATGCAGTTTTCTCCAATTTGTCTTTGGACTATTTCTCCATATCATAGGAATTGGGGGAGGGTCCTGTTATGGGCAAAAGGGGAGCCATGATGACCCAGGCATGAACTAAGGGTATGAGGAGCGTGGGGCTGTGATTCTGTAGTGGGAACCTGATAAGATTGAAAATATCTGCTAAGCAGTAAGTCTCTAGGCAAGTAGATAAATAATCAAACCACAGGACATGATGTTAGTGGAAAACAGATGTTGCAAGAAAACAACTGTCTGGAAAAAAAAAGGCCAATTAATATGAAGGGTAGAGATAACAAAAGACACTGGTAGCCTAAGTAAAATAAAAGAAACCTATGTTGACTAGTTAGAAAACTTTCATCTTGATAAGAATTCTGTCTTCTCTATTACTTTTACTAGTGCTTGATCAGCATAGAGAAGGGTTGATGAATATGAGTGTGCATGCATGTGTCGTGTATTGTTGAAGCAAAAAAAAAAAAGCCATATTTATTGTACTGTTTCTTTGTTACAGTACCTGAGAATAAACTGACCCTTTAATCATCATAGCTCTGTTGAAAGAGTATGAGTGTTCTCCTCATCAGATTTTTCCCTTGTTGACCAGATCTGTTCACCAAAAAACCTCAGCCACACCTGTCTAGTCTTTGGGTTCAGTAGAAAGCAAGGAAAGTGGAAAGCACATGTGCCTCAGTATGTCTGTAACTATAAGCAAAAATCCAAATTTTAACACTCTGAATGTTCTGAAACAATGCCAGGATATAATGGTGATGAGGATGGAGGTGAGTATACACAGCCTGAATACTGACAAGATAGAAATTCATGTAAGTGGTCTCCAAGATGCAGGAATTGGGGAATCTGCCTGTTATAAATGGAGTTGCACCTGCTCAGAAAGAATAAGTACATAGTTTGGAGTTTATAAAATCATCATTGTTGCTGGAAGCCAGGAGTGCCTATCCCAACTTTCAGTTTCTGTTATTCACTTTTAGCCCACTACCTGCTTTCCTGAACAATATTGTGTGTGATCTATTAATCTCACACATTACTACAATGTACCCTATGTGGGGCTAGCCTTGCACATAGTTCAGCAGCTAGAGCTAAAGCAGAATTCTGCAGCTGACTGAATGGGGCACCTGGCTGAGTGTACATTACACCCTTGTTGAAGCAACTGGACTTGCTGGTGATTTGCTACTAAGCTAGGTTTAAAGCTTTGTGTCTGACACATAAGTTCCTAAACCTGGATACCTGAAAGGCTCTCTTTGCTATTACAAATCTGGTTGATCACTAAGATCATCAGAGGAGGTCCTGTAGTATGTGTGACATGTTAACTTGTCATCACTTGTTGGAGTGCATTTTCTGTGGAGTTGCCTACTCTCATTATGGTCTTCTTCATGAATCCTGAGAAGGACTTACTATTAAATCTTTTGGTACCTATAGAAAATCTATCTCTTTGCTCTGGCCTTCTAAAATACATAAAGAATGTTATGGAAGAATGTTTATTCTCCTCTTTTCCTTCCCTTTAAATGAATATAATATAAATACTGTTTTAGTTATTTGCATGTTATTTTATATTTTAATCATTTTTTGTTCTTATTGCAAACCAGCTTAAAATATGACTGCATGGGAAGTGTTACAGAAAAAAAATACTAAATAAGTAAATAAATAGCTGCAGTCCATTAAAGCAAAAAGTCTGAATGAAGCATGATAATTGAGAAGAAAGACATGCCTTAAAATTAAAGATTCTGAAGGTTTCCCCCCCGCCCTTCATTAGGAGATTTCCTTAGTGGGATTTTGCCATTATTATGAGTAGCAAATGAGGTTTTATGATGAGTTGCCATTACAGGTCTCTGAACAGTAAATCTAAATGATTTGTTTCAAAATATCCATTTCTTGATTTCACACTTTCTATGTGCATAAAAATGTAATTGGTAATTTAGCCTCATACCAGGTAACCCTCCTTCCATAATAGCATGTTTAGTTGCCCCAAAATGCTTCTAGCCCACCATTTCTAAAGCACCGCCTAGAAGCATGTGCAATGGATTAAGATTCCTGCCTGATTTATCAAAGTCATATGGAACAAAGAAGCATTGTAAGGCATCTATGACAAGCAGATGCACAGGAAAACTGAGCTCTTCTATTTTTAATAATGGGATATTTTCCATGTGTTGCTTCTACTATCCTCTCAAGAAAAGTGGAATTGCCAAATTTCTACACAATCAGGGCTATGCAAACCTTAACCTCTTTTCCACTGATCACTCTAAATAAAGCAGTTTCAAACTTTCTGCACCCTTAATGAATATGATACAGTGGGTACTTGTTGCTTATCAATTGGGAACAAAAAAATGGTTGGAAGACCTGATAGGTTTGCTGTGCATGGTAGGTTCATTGCACTTCTTGATATATTTGAGATAGGGAGATTGCATAAATGCTGCCTTTTCCAGGAGTCCCTCAGACATACAGGTAGTCCTTGCTTAACAATCACAATTGGGCCTGGAAGTTTGGTTACGAAGTGAAGCAGTCATTGAGCAATTCTGACCCAATTTTATTACCATTTTTGTAGCAGCTCTTAAGTGAATCATCGGGACTGTTAAGCAAACCACATGGTCATTAAGCAATTCACATGGTTCCCCATTGATTTTGCTTGCAAGAAGCCAGCCAGGAAAGTAAAAAATGGCGATCCTGTCACCGTGGGCCACTGCGGCGGTCATAAATGTGAACTGGTTGCCAAGTGCCTGAATTGTGATCATGTGATTGGGGGGATGCTGCGATGGTCATAAATGTGAGGACAGATCATAAGTTGGTTTTTCCAGCACCACTGTAAGTCTGAACTGTCACTAAATGAATGGTTGTTAAGTGAGGACTACCTGTATGATGGTCTTTCATTTTTTACAAGTGGAAAATTGCCTTCAGAAAACAGAAGTGACACTGAAAATCAAATTAATTCACATAATTAAAACAGGGATGAGATTTCAGATTAATATACACAATTCTCAAAAGTCATCAAGCACAAAACCTGCAGGAACCTTTAACATGAATCTCTTTTAACATGCACTGCTCTGTATTTGGCGCCTCAGATTATAAGTCTGCAGTTTCAGATGTGACATCACTCCCTCAAAATGCCCAACCTGCAGTTTATTATTCAAGAGTTACCTTATTATAGGTATTGCTTTGTTACTTTATAAGACTTGAAATTCAAATTGCATTATTCTCAACTCAGCAACATCTGAGTTGATCCGATGCCTATAGCAGTGACAAAAGAAGAACATGTCAAATGACTGCATTACATGGCAGGCTGCTGTGTTTGTCTACCTGATCACTGGTGTTGGAGAAGAGAAGTCCTTCAGGTAAACAGTAGCCTCATACCAATAAATTCCTATACTTTGCATAAACACTGCTGAACAAACGGTAAGCGCTAATGATATGATTAAAATAATACATTTTTCTAGCTTCAGGGCATTTCCACATGAGACTGAAAGTTATTTTCAGCTGCTATAACACAGAATAAATGACAACTCCATAAAGTAATAGAGGATCACTTTCCACATACTGCACTCCCCCATCCCCCGCCCCCTCCTCTCTAGACATTGCATTCCTAATGGTGGTTAAACATATATCCTCCCCAAGCATAGTCTCAATAATGTTAAGGGAATTCATGGGAACTGAGTAGTCTGAGGATAACAGCTTCAGGAAACTACATGTTTTAGGAAATTTTATTTGATCATTTATGTGTTGTCTTTAATATATTACTTCATTGTTTAACGTGTGTATCTATATTATCACTGTGCCCTGTCCTGTATCCTGTATTGTGGCCTTCACACCTCTAGTGTGTTGACCAAACCCTGTCACAAAGGAGAAGGATACTTCCAATCCATTCCAATCCTGATTCTGATTCTGATTCTAATTCTGGTGAGCCTGAAGCCACTGATCTGTTTGTTCATTTATTTATTTGTTTATTTCTTTAATCACATTTGTATGGCTGCCCATCTCACCCAGTGACTCTTGCTTGCCACATTAGGCTCAATGAAATCCAAGGGGCAATACATGTGTATCTAGTCCCATCCCCAAAGTCAAATGATGGTAGACATTGAATGAGCCACATCAAGTTATTTTTGTTAGGACAAATCTTTACCTAAACTGATAACTAGTTTTTCCCTAGTTCTGTTGAGATCAAGGAAAAATGATTTGGTTTCAGGCTTAGTGAATATCTGAGTTCATGACAATTATAAAATATTATCTTTTACAGTCTTCTTATCTTTTGAAATGACATGGTTAATGACTGGTCAATGACCTGGGTCAGGTTCTAACCTAGGAAGTCAGGATTGGAACCAGTTAAATTGATAACCATGAATTGAAGAAATCTGATAAATAGTATTTCATAGCCATAACTAAAAAAATAATAATAATCCAGGAACTATTCCCTTCAAATGAGAGACATGTATGTTTAAGACACCGTTCTTGTGCCATTTTCTTCCCATGTTTCCATTCAAGGAACTCAAAGGCCACAACGGTTTTCCTCTGTTCTCTGGTTTAACATAGCTGGCCCTTCAATCAATATGAGAACTGATTCTCACATTGGAGAGATAATGGGAGGCAAGTGACATCACAAGCATAATGATGTCATTGCAGAAATGACACAAATTATGTATTGTATGTCATTGTTTTATAATGTCATGATGTAACTAGTGAAATCGATGATGTCACAATGCATCTAATGTCACGTTGGCCTCTATGGTACATCATATGTGGGATGATCTCCCCAGGAACTTTGCCTTTCAGTGCCAAATATTGCATGTACTTTCAATACTAGATAAAGATCTTCATGTTTATCCTTCTGCCTTCAGCTTTCTTAGATGCCTTGCTTTTTACCATTATTGCTGGTTAGCTTTTATTGTTCTTCTATGATATATATCCATATGAGAAATGTGAGCTGAACACAGAGTGGCATAAAAAACCCTCTTTAATTTGTCAAACAGATCAATAAAATAGGCAGTGGTAATGTCTTGTACGTTAGCAGTTTTATGATCTGCTCTATGAAAAAAAATACATATTTTGGGAGACCTTATTTATTTTTTAGATTTATATCCTGCCTTTCCTCCAAGAGCTCAGGGCAATATACAATTGCATTCCTTCCTTCTGTTTTTTTTCCTCCACACCAATAACCCTGTGGCTTCTCCAAGGGGGAGTGACTCACCCAAAGATACCCAGTAAGTTTCTGTGGCTAAGGGTCAACTTGAATCTGGACCTCCCCAGTTCTAGTGCAACATCTGAAGCATTTCACTAAAACTAGCTCTCTTTGACTACTGCATGTCAATTCACAATTCATTGTTTTATCCAGGATGAAAATACTCTATCCACTTAAATGCAACAAAAGAGTCAGGAATTCAGTGGAATCTAAAGCAAATTCTCTCTAGTCCTAACACAGCAATAGTTATTATTTATGAACTCTGATATTTCTTTAAAAAATGGGAAGCCTGACATGCATATCATTTCATCTCCACCATTGTCTTTCTTTTGAAGTAATGTGTAAAATAGACAGGAACAAGTTCTGACGCTGTTATTTTCATTAATGTGGAATTGCTATTTTACAGTTGATCACATAAAGCAAAGGTGCTAAAGCATAATAATCTTTGCTTCTGGGTTTTTCCGCTTGGCATTAGTCATTTGACAAGGGAGAGAATAATATAAAACATTTCTCCTGCTGAGTTGTAAATCTATTTTGTTCAACCCTAGGGTGAGTATTCCCCCCATCCCTTTCTAATCTCCAGACACTTGAGCTAGGAGCATATCAAAGCTGAGATTTCCAAATTAGTGCCAATTTAGAGCAATTTTAGGATGGGTAATCTTGTACACAGAATACCAGCTGAGACTGCCTTCATTTATCTTGAGACACTTACTTTGTTTTCTTGGATTGGAGGGGGTGTTATTGCTTTAGTGCTTCAAACAGAATAAACATTTTTTGGGACTACTTCTTGTTTCAGTTCTCCCAATTCATGCCATTTTGGGGCTCAGTGGAAATAGAAGTCCTTGTAAATTACCTATAGTATCTTTTTAGAATTCAAGGGCTAAAAATGTAACAGCTGTGTAAGTTTATTTGTAAATATAAATTGATAAATTGTAAACATGATGAAATTATCATAAAGAGAATAGTCCATTTCTGGTTGCAACAATTTCTTCCATTATCTAAAAGGTCTTATATCCTTCAACAATGATACCTGGAAAATAATTATTCTCTAGTCACAACTTCATTTGATGTATAAAATATGATTCTCAGAGGGCACAGTGGAATAAATGTGTGTGGGGGTATTATTGTGTAAAACATGGGGTTTGAGATGACAATGAAATAAACCCTATGATAATCCAACTGTAGCTGGAATGTATGAAAAATAAACACAACAGCATCTCCAGAGGTGTAGCCCTGTCAGTCTCTTACAGCAGAAATAGAAAAGAGTGTTGTGGTCCTTATACAACATTAATGCATTTATTATGGCCTAAGTTGTTTACACTGTTGTTTATAGTTTAAGCATCCAGTGAAGAAGACCACTGTTTTTTCACCATAACAATAGCTGGTGATGTTAGTGAAGTTAGATAGGCAGAGGTAGATCAAAGGAGAACCATCTTATCCTGTTTGTACTGCCTAGGCAGGCGGGCAAAGCAAATGCTACTTTTCAAATATTACTTGTTAAGCTGTTAATCAAACCCTTTGGCATCAATTTGTTGATCAGGGTCTCAGGCAATTTATTCTTTTAAATTGGGTATTTGGGTGTGTATGTGCAGTGAAGGGGGGAAGTGAATAGAAGGAAATAGAGAAACAGACAGGAATTCCTTCAGAATCTATGAAACGTTCCTCCTTGAATTACAGACTAGATTCTGTGACTTTTTGATAAAACCATTGCATCTCACCAGCCCCATTGTTGACGAAAATCTATCAGGCCAACATCTGGAAGGCATCTCTGTCTAAATTTGTTCTGCCAGTTTGAATCTTCTTCTTGGGTCCTACTTTAAGTACCAATTTGCATGATATCCAGCAATCAATTTTGAAAAGTGTTGTTTCTCAATTCTTGATTTTTTTTTTCTTTCTCACAAAGGGACTAAGAAGACTTTGGAGCAATGGCTTTCAGAGCTGTTCTGTTTATAACATAATTTCCAGGGCTTTCTTTCCACCCCACCCCACCCCACCCCACCTTTTCTTTTCTTTTTTCTTTTCTTTATGCCTATCAGTTTTGATCTTGTGCTGAGACTTTGATTAGTTAGCATAATAAATACGTTTTTTTGAAAAGAGAGCGTGTATCCCATAGGAGCAGAGAAGATATCTTACTCACACTTACGTATGAGAAGAGGCCCAATATCATGCAAAACTGAGATCAGTCAACTTTTTCTCACTCATACCTCTCTGTAAAGACAAATGGCATTTTGAAGCCAATGGAATGTTAGTTTCCACCTCCTTGGCTACCAGCTTATCTTTTGGCCACTGGAGGCCACAGTTGGTGTACTGAGTTTTGAGCAATGACCTCTTTAGGTACTCAGAGGGAAAAACACAGGGAACAATTTAGTTAGAGAATGCATGTGGATGCTTGCTCCATCTCTTCCTTTCTTCAGCTTTCATGAATTCAGCTGGTGGTCTGACGAGATGCATTTGCATTTGCTTGAATGCAAGTACAGTTCTCTATGCAGTCTGGGACACTGCTTTATTAGAGTCCTAAATTACATGGAACACTTGCATTCCTGGCAATGTGAGGATAACTTCTATTCCAGCCTCCACTTGAATGTGTGGATATTAATGCAAGTAGAGGTTAGGACTGCATGCTCAGCTCCTTTTTATATCCTTTCCCTACTATGAGGTAAGTTGAACACCCAAAGATGGCTTTAATGTCTGTAAAAATGATCATTTCAAAATATCCAGTTATCAAGGCCTCTTGATAATTGAATTTTTCTTCAGAGCATGCATTTTGAGGTCCTAAGCTTCACTTTTATGCAGATTGTGTCATCTCTATTAATCATAATGTGGTTTATTCTTTTGTAAAGTTAAACAAAATCATTGTGTAATTAGTTCTATGAGTGGAAAGTGGGTAAGCAAATATTGTTTCCCAAATGTTAGCAAATATGCAGTGTTATTGTCCATATGAAACAAAACTGTCCATATAGAACAAAATACTATGAGCCAGGAGTACTCTGAATGAGTGAAATGTATTTTCTCTATTTTATAAGAGCTGCTAAAAAGTTTAGCATAGTAACTTCCTGAAATGTTGTGCAGATTTCAGATTTTATGTGCTTGTTCTGATGATGCTATCAAAATTTCCCAGAGATCTTTCTACATCATATATTGTACAAGTTAAAGCAATGCACGATGGCTTGTTTAACTATATGAGCAATGCTGAAAACATTTGATTTATCTCCTGCTTGAACTCTAAATAGAATAGAACTACCCTTGCCCTATTAAACGTTTTTTAAAAAAAACCTTTAAAACATTTTTTTTTTAAAAGAATCAAATGGAAAGCCTTTATGTAAGAGAATTCATTAGTGGTCCTTCCTATAATCTCTGCCTCTTCAATAATCTATTTTTTTTTTGAAGCTCCAGTAGTTATATTGTTCTGTTATATTTGCAGGCCTTTTAAAAAATGCTAAATCATCCTTGCTGTTTTATTGAATTTTCTATCTTAGACAAGGTTTTATTTTGGCCTTTAAGCAGGCATGAGATAGTATAAACAAAGAAAAAACAAAACAAAACATTAGACAAGAATGGATAAAGCTCCGGGTTAAATATGCCAGTTTTGCATATTTTATATCATATTTTGTTTTTGTTTTATTTCTGCATCATTTTTGCTGGCAGGTGGGACTTGAGCTTGGAGAAATTGCATGAAAATAAATGTTACACACATTTATAGTATATGCAAGTTATGTATGTTCTCTAATATTTACATATATTTCCCCATGGTTCTTTTTGTCTCAATAAAATTATTTCATTGATGTTTTGGTCTAAAATTATTCAATTTTTCCTTGCAAATATTTAAAGTTCCAGGTTTATTGCTAACTGAGCATTTATCTTATATAAATGCATCTTTGATCCAGTAGTGTGATCTGAAAAAAATGATTTATGATTTATATATCTATTTATGTATATGCCATAACAGTTAAGAACTGTTAACTAGTGATCATACAAAATTAAAAAAAAAACCCTCTTACTTTCACTGTGATGATTAACTCAATCCTTAAATTTATCAGTAAATCCAGTCTTTAAATCCAGAAACATTGACCCATTTTTAAAAAAAATGAATATAAAGACATTTCAAAAACAGACACACACCTTGAATCCATTCTTAATATCAGGAAAGTTTCTTTCCATTTATATAAGATTATCCACTTTGCCAACTCCAGGCTTAAATAAGGTCAAAGTTCTTCATAAAATGACAGTATTTTGGGAATATAATTTAACATCACATTTACATCTTTAACTGTTACATTTCTTTTCCAAATTGTAATAACATATGCTATACAGTAATTAGAACCCCAAATGGAACTGTGCCTGGACAAGAACAAATCGCATGAGTCAAAGAACCTTCATATTTCTTACAGTGCCATCACAAAAAATCTGGTATCTGATCTTTTAAAAACATTACTTGAGGGATCTAATAAACACAAAATAATATTATAAGATGAAATAACTGCATTATTATATCATAAAAAGTACAGTTTACCTTTATTAAAACTTGGATCCATTGATTTTCCAAAACTGGATTTTCCAATTCTTCATATTTCAGGTATGTAATTAATTCTAACCTTCATCCTACTTTTTAATTCTATATATAATTGAATTGGTGGTTTCACAACAAGCACTGTATCTCTTAAGGAACCTAGAATTGCAGGAACCTCTGAAATGCTAAGGCATGTAGGCCATACTATTTAGCCAGTACATGTTTCAGTTCAGCTGAAACTATGGGTAAGTCATAGTCAGAGCATAATCTCTTAGAATGTCAAAGACAACCATTACCAATCAGCTAATTTAAGGTATTTATCCTTTATTTGGTCCAGGTCCATCTTCCCACCTAACAAAGTATTCCATTATGGAACCCTTGTGTTTCTCCTGGTCATCCATGCCAAGCCTTATTCCATATGCCTTTTATTCTTCATCCCTAATCAAATTTCTGTTTTGCACACTCAGACATAGCTACTGAATGTATCATTTTTGGTGTTCCTTCTTAAATACAGTTCTATATTTATATATTGTTATACTTCTCCAAACTTTGGAGTCCTCCCAACCTTCGTTTCATGTGTGGGTTCCATCAAGTTGGCTGAATAATGACCAGCACTTCTGAAGTAAAGTCAGACTGCACTGCATGAACCATGGATACAGGCTTGTTTTGTGTTTGTTCTCCTATATAACTATTGAAATCCATATTGTTTGAGTTTGTGACTGGAATAAATATAATATCATTAAGTATGCCTTAAAATGGTTCAAATTACTATCCTATAACTGCTTGTCAGTAATGGGATGCTCCCTCCCTATTCTCTTCTATGAGACATAAATTTTTATAGAAAGTCAGTGAAATCTCTAAAAGATTATGACAGCCAAATTATAGATTCAAATAGATCTGGCTTTTATGCCAACGTAGAAAATGTAATACTTTTTCATTTATATTCTAGCATACAATTCTCTTTTATACTTAAATCTGAAATTTTGCCACTCAGGTATATATAAACCACATTAACTCTAGACTCATCCACAGAATTATAATTGTTTCATGTAGCTTTCATAACGAAATATGATAGGATCCAGTGTCAGAAAAACCCTTTTATCATTAGAGTGGCATTTTGCTACTTTTCTAATCTATTCAAGAGAGAGGAAGGATCATCTGATTTGGAAGAGGATACTGGAGAATCAAATTCATCTATTCTCCAGGGAAATAGCATTCACTTTTATAGGCTGAATGAAGTGCAGGAAAGGTTTCTGGCAAGAGAGTGACAATGAACTTGAGAGAAAGCAATATATGGTCTTTTGTGTGGCATTGTGTCAGTGATCTCAGGTATAGGGAAGACCATCAAACTAAGGTGTCAGAGTCATTAATGCATTGTGTTTCTTGGATAACATTTTTTTAAAAAGTGACAAAAAGTCATGAAAAAGGAATGCAAAAACATCGCATGGAGATCTCAGCATGACTATATAAATCTTTCTCGAGAAGATAGTGTTATATCAAGCTTTTTCCTCTACAATTGTATGTTTGTGTTGTATATGCATATTAACACAGCCTTAATGTGTTAGTGATTTGATTAAGTAAATACTATATTATGCTAACTACTTTTGTAATATTTTGATACTATTTCTATCTGTTCTAACATGCAACAAACTTGTAATTTTATAAAATTATGATATGTGTGTGTATACACACACGCACACACACACACACACTCCTCATAATGTATGGATGTTTCCACCCCAAGTCCAACACCCAGAGATTGAACACCAGCTGGAAAGAAGGCGGGTGGGGTCTGGTGAGTGTCAAAACCATGGTCCTGAATGAAACCCAGAGCATCCAGGAGTACATCAGTAAGATGGCACTCAAAGATGAGCTGCTGAGAGAATGCCTGAGACAGCAGCAGACGTGGAAGGAAGATCAAACAGAGGACGTGCCATGGCAAGACAAGACCCTGCATGGGATGTACTATTGACAGATAGCTGAGGTGGCTGACACTGGGAAATACTACCAGTGTCTGGAAAGCACTGGAGTAAAAGACAACACTGAGGCACTGATCATAGCAGCACAAGAACAGGCACTAAGCACCAGATCCATAGAAGCAGGGGTCCACCACACTAGGCAGGACCCAAGGTGCAGACTGCACAGAGAGGCCTCAGAGAAAGTCCAACACATAGTGGCAGGGTGTAAAATGCAGGCACAAACAGCATACACCGAACGGCACAACCAAGTAGCTGGCATTGTGTACAGGAACATCTGCACAGTGTATTGGCTAGACCCTACCAAGTCCAGATGGGAGATTCCACAGAAGGTTGTGGAGAATAACAGGGCTAAGATCCTGTGGGACTTCCAGATCCAGACAGACAGGCAGGTACTGGCCAATCAACCAGACATTGTGGTAGCAGAAAAAAACAAGAAGATAGTGGTGGTGATTGATGTAGCGGTGCCAAGTGACAGCAACATCAGGAAGAAGGAGTATGAGAAGCTGGAAAAGTACCAGGGCCTGAAGGAGGAACTACAGAGGATGTGGAAAGTGAAGGAAAAAGTGGTCCCAGTGGTAATAGAAGCACTCAGGGCTGGGACTCCTAAGCTTGGAGAGTGGCTCTAACAGATCCCAGGAAGAGCATCAGAACTCTCTGTCCAGAAGAGTGCAGTGCTAGGAACAGCAAAGATACTGTGCAGAACCCTCAAACTCCCAGGCCTCTGGTAGTGGTTGATATAGTGGTTAAAGGCACCAGGCTTGAAACTGGAAGACTGGGAGTTCTAGTTCTACCTTAGGCATAAAGCCAGTTGGATAACTTTGTAGCAGTCATTCTCTCTTAGCCCTAGGAAGAAGGAAATGGCAAGTCACTTCTAAAAAATGCTGACATGAAAACTGCATGGGCTCATCCATGTACAGTAGCCACCAAGAGTCAAGACTGACTCAAAGACACACACACACACAAACAAACAAGGATGGTTGTAATAGAAAGCAAGAAGCATAGTATTGCATTACTTCACTGGGCAGGGGATTGGACTAGATGATCATATAACTCATGTATAATCCTTACATGTTATGATTTTAAAATTCTCCAATAAGAATTTTGGAGCATGACATTCCAAAGAGTATATTGTTTTGTTAAAAGGATCATATGAAGGCTAGATGTATCAAGGTCAGAGGAAAGCAGCTTAAGAGCAGCCAGATTCATTACTATAACAAACCACAGGTGGCTGCCACTCTTCCACTTCTCCTTGTGAGGGAATGAAGTTAGGAAAGGCAGCAGAAACACCTCTCAACCCATTTCCCTCATACAATCATCCTTTTCTCTCACTGTTACTAACAAGCACTGAGGTGCCAGTGTTACAGCTGCCTGTGATAATTAAGCCATGCCCTAGCAATTTCAAGGATGTGCCTGAAGCAGCCTCACCCCACCCAGGCTCTTACCTTATAAAAACAAATGTTAAGATGGAGTGGGAAGGGGGTGTGTATAGGAGGCAAGCTGATAGCAAATGACATACAGACCAGGGAGTGATGTCTGAAGATTGGCAGCTATCACAAGTAGGCAAGAGGACTGTAATTCAACTGCCAGGACCACAGGTTGTGGTGAGCAGCATATCCTGGTGGGAGTCCTGTCTGGAGCTTGGAGCTTTGCCTGGAACTTTGCTGGGATCTCAGTTGCAACCAGAAGGAAGCAACCACACTGAGATGGCGCCTCAACCCAACTACTGCAGGAACTTTTGGAAGAGTTAAAGGTTGTATGCTACTTTATAGACTTTGAAACAACTCTCCCACTCCTGCCAAAAGCATTAGGCTCTTAGCCCACTATGTCACATGGGAAAAAGAAAGAGATGCACTCCCTCCTTTTGTTTCTACCAATTATTTCAGATATTCCCAAACTGGCTTGTCTCTTGATATTATCAAGAATGAACCAAGGATGCTACTGTATGATTATTACATCATAGGGTGAAATGTAACAGTTGAGCTCTCTTGCTGAATGTTTAGCATGCTTAGCATTTAATAGACCCAAAACAAAATAAACAGACCGAGTCTGGACATCCTTATGGCAAATTATGGCATCCTGAAAATACCTTGGAATATCTTAGGCTGCTCTTTGGGCTTGCAGTTAACTCTGTTTTAGTCATTGCTAAAAGCTAGGCAAATTTAATAATTTACTCCAGAGTTGACTATTTTAACAAGCCATAAAGAGGCATAAGAAACAGGCTGGCAGAGCAGAAATAAGGAAGAAGACAGAAATGGGAGGCAAGATATTTAATTCATCCCAGTTTAATATTGCATTAGTTTGTACATTATGAAGAAAGAGCTGGAAGAATTGTACAAAGCTTCCAACTGAAAAATGGTCCATGACACTTTATGCTCATTATACCATCTGTTGGTGTTTTTGAAAGTCAAAAATAAATGTTTTGGAATCCAGAATGGGAGGGAAATTTGATATCCTGTGGGCATCAGAACAAAGTCTAAAAATCTAGGAACACAATGGAACTCACTTCTGATTAAATATATGCAGGACTGTTTTGTCTGTTGCTAACACCAGGACTACACCATCAATGAATATTCCCATTTTTATACTTTAGTAATCCCTTGTTATCTTACCTTTTTAGACTCACAATGTTGCAAAATACTAAAAATACTGTCTCCCATTTATTTTATCTAAATTTAAAGCACTAAAGAAAAACATTTTTGCAGCTTGTCACATTGATCTTTATGTTTTTATAATTCTTATGCAAGAGCTGTCAAGGTACATTAGAGACTACTAACCAATTTTTTTTTTCCAAAAAAGTGATGTTGAAACATATTCTGCTGATTATGCTTTCTGATTTGAGCCAGGCATATGCTGCACTGTGCATGAAGTCCTTTTTAATTTGAAAGGATAATTATTTCCTTTGATTTCAATTTTCTATATAAATAATGAAATCCAAAATTAATAGCTGGATACCCAAATGATTGGCAGTAATGAAGGGCTGAGCTCATTACTAGGAAGAGAATTTCATTTTTTGAAGAAAGTACCATGGAAAAAATATTATTGGTTTCCTCACATACCATTAGTCCACTCTCCTTTGATTATTCCATCTTCTTTGATTTACTATGCTAACACATTCCTTTTGGAAAATAAAACAAAACAAAAATATTCAGAGTACGTACTATAGTGCTTTTTTATTGATGCTTTTTTGCTACAGAATGTAACCCATTAGCTTCAACAATTATCTTAACATTGGCTTTTATGGAACTTGCTCTTTCCAGAATCAAAATTTTCAGATAACATCATTAGAACCTGAAGAGACACACTGGGCATCAAGGAATGATTCTTAATTATTTTTTAACAGCAGAGGTTAGAAAAGGATGGAGTTAAATACATAAAGAGTCGTCGTGTACTAGATGGGCAGCAAAGAAATTTGATAGATAGATAGATAGATAGATATAGAATCCTCTATTTTAACATAGGACTAAGTCTTTTTTCTTGTATTAGTTAACCACAAGATTTATTCTGCTTGGTTTCTGTACAACATATCCTTTTTTTTTCTTATGCACTAAAGTTATTGAGCATTTTGTTGTTGTCTTAAACTATTGTAACAAAAACATGTTGCAGAGTTACAAGATTTAGATTCATATTCCATCTCTAATGTCATGGTAATAATAATTGTGTCCTGTAATACAAAATGGATTGGATTCAGACTTGCACTAAATTACAGTTCCCACTGAAGTCATTATGACTTAAGTCATGACAAACTTATTGCAATGATTTAAATTAAGTTAGTATATACAGAATGCAGTCTTAGTGTGAATCCAATCCAGCATGTTTATTAGTAAAATTCATAGCCTATTCTCATGGTGATTGTAAAATGAGCAGGAGAACATGCCATTTTTGTTGTAACATGCACTTTTAAATTCCCTTGATTTTAATGTAACTTCTCCATAGAATTCAGTAGAATGATTTAAACATTCCTGTTTTTTCTAATATATATATTAAAAATATAGTACTTCTAAACAGAGCAGATACCTACCGGCTGGCTGGATGCTTTTGTGGGTTTTCTGTCAGACAAAACCACTCATATCCACTTTGTGTTGGATGCCAGTTGAGTAAAATGTGAGAGTGATATTGGGCCTTGTATTGTTACCTGGGATTTTTTTTTAGAGCTTTTAGAGGATATAGGTGGGATTCTTTGTGGTATGAGTGCTGCCACCTGTGTGCTGGACTCATATTCTTCCTGGCTTCTTTGAGCAGCCAGGAAAGGTGTGAAGGCCTGGATCATGGAAATTATCAATGCTTCTCTGAGGAAGGGTGTAGTGCTGCCAGTTTTAAAGAAGGCACTTGTGAGCCTTCTCTTGAAGACATCCTTCTTGGATCTAATGATTCATGACAACTTTTGCCCAGTTTATAACGTCTCCTTCTTGTGGGGAGGGTTGCTGAGAAGGTTATGGTGCCTCAGCTATAAAAAATGGAAATTGATTATTTGGATCCCTTCTAATCAGGATTCAGACCTGGCCATGGAATGAAAATGGCATTTGTTACTTGGTTAGAAGTCTTTGCCAGGACCTTGATGACAGGAGTGTGTCTCTTTTGGCCTCACTAGACCGCTCAGCAGCTTTTGATACCATCAGCCACAGTATCTTGCTGGACTGCCTCAAGAGTTGGGAGTTAGGGCCCCTATGCTTCAGTGTTCCTACTTGAATTGATGGGATAAAGTAGACTCTGGTTCAAGCCTCAATAGATGCATATGAGCTTGTAGGTTATATAACTTGCTTACTTAAAAAAGTGAGAAGTGTAAAATGATGTAAAAATCCTTTCAGGATCCTGGGAGAGGAAATGTGATGGATGTGCTGATGGGAACACAGTAGGATCTGGAACCCCCCATCAGCAAAAGTCAAGATGAAAAGGTCAGACCTAAGAGCCTTATAGGAATGGAACAGCTCCCAATCCTGAATGACCTAAAAAAGACCAACCAGTTATATCCAGAGCCAGTATAATGGATAGTGTAGCTTCAAATCCACCATATCTGAAACTCTGGACCAATTGGAATTAGCAAGAGGCAGGAACAAAGGAATATTAATGGCAGCCCTGAAGACTTTCATTCCAGAGGAACTTCACTGCTGACAAAGCTGGTGTGTTTTCATCATGGTTCTCTTGCCCTGTACTCCTCTGCTCCCTAGTTAAATTGGTCATCTAACTGACAGAACCAACATAATTGGGTAAAGACCTTGTGTGAATGATTAAATTTAAAAGTGCACTGAGCTCTACATTAATCTATTGTTTGATTATTTGCTTTGTGGAATAAATCAAAGTGAATTTTAATCCAAAAGTTGTGGTTTCTTTCTCTCAGGTCACCAGTGCCAAAGGTAAATTTGTGGTTTGCACAGAGAACTTTTTGTTGAAGGTCAAGCATCTGCTTAAAGAGGGGAAGTATTACAATAGGTGGTTTCGGTGAAATGAGGCAGTCACTAGAACACATTTTGGTGAACCAAGAAAACTTTCCAGTTCGGCACATAATAGAGTTACCAGTTAAACAGCAGATGAAGGCTGTGGCCAGGGAGGCCTTTGCCTAGGTGTTCCACCAGTTATGACCCTAAGTGGGCCAGGATGCTTTGGGATGGTAACACATGCCTTGATCATATGGTTGGATTACTGTACCATGGTCTACATGGGCCTGCCTTTGGAGATGACTCAGAAACTACTGCTGGTTGGAAATGCAGTATCATGCGAGTTGGAGAAACAACCCTGCCAGGAGAGAGTAACACCAGTTCTGTTCTGCTGAGCTTTGATCTAAGTAAATTGCTCTATGGTGTTCATCTTGGTGTGTGTGTGTGTTGTTGTTGTTATTTTGCTTATTTTTTTAGTTGATTTCTTGAAATCATTATTTTTGACTTTTCTGGATGCTTCCCCAGGTCTATAGATGGGGACAGGTTACAAAAATTGTAACATTAATTAAATAAATATCCCAAATGTAAATGAGTACTGAGGTCCTCAGGAACACTAGCATCACTTGGCTAGACAAATGAATCTCCTAATAGTAAACGGCTGCATAAAAGCTATTTTGAGTTTCTGATATTAAATTGCACACCGTCCTGCATAGCAGATACTCTTGACAGAGCAACTAAATTCTTTCTGGGATTTTTAGCTATTGGAATTCATAAGGGAAGTGACCTCAGATGTTCATAAGCCTTCTCTTTGCCAGGCAAAGTGAAATAGGCTTACCTTGGAAACATGAAATGTTAATCCTGTTTTCTGTACAAGAGTAAGGCACTGTTTACCATGGGATTATCTACTGGTGTAGTGAGCACCATCAGGTGCTAAGGTTTTGGGATCAGCTTTCATGAATTTTGGTATTGTACAAAGTTGTAATACAAGAGACTTACATAGAGCAGCTACTATATGAATAGAATATCCCTTACTACACTACTGATATCAAACCAGTCTTATCAAAATCTGTGATAAGATCACAAAATAAGGAAGAAATGTTTAGCTCCAGCTTTCATAAAGTATTTGCAAACCAAGAATTAAAGAAACACCTACCTTTAACAGTAATATATTACAAATATCACTTTGGTCAAATTTAATAAGCTATTATTTCATTTCATAAGGATTTGGTAAAATCAAATTAGGACAGATTTATCAATTAAGATTTACTGTGTTGTGGTAAATGAATGATTGATTTATCTTCATTGAAAACACTGGGGTAGAATCAAATTTAGACATGATTAGGGTAGACCCAGGGAAATAAGTGGGGCAAGTTAATTACAGTAATTAACCCTCTGATTTCAATGAATCTAATCTCAGTAAGGTTACTCGTGATTCAAATAGTTTATGTATGAAGTGTTAATAAAATGATAACAGAACTCTTGGTCCATGGGTGTTTTCTGATAGTTATTTTTTATACTGAAGTCCTAATCTGATATTATAATCATGACGTTAACATATAAAAAAGCTTCATATTAAATAATTATAAAACCAGAACAGATTCTTTATTAAAATAGAAGCCATATATGGTACAGTTCAGAGAACTTAAACATTTAGCAGCTATACTGTAACACGATAGCATAAGGATAGGTAATTCTCCATACTAATGAATAAAGGATGATATTATTTATTTATAAAATGATTTCTGAAGGGTTTTTCAAGCCAAGTCACTTAAAATGTAAGAACTTAAAAAATAATTCACAAACTAGTGCTAGAGATAGTTCTGAGTCACTATGACACTTTATTTTCCTGAAGGGACACGGCTATGCTTGTTTTTCCTCTGTCCAGTGATCTTTGATACAACCTGAAATTAGGTTTGTACTCAGCAAGAACATATTGAATTCTTAGTCATTAAACACTGCTGTGCTCCTGCTTGCTAGTGAGACAAAACACACGTTTTTAGTTTTAGCTTCTTCATTGCTTCCCCTTGTTTTGCTTAACATCTAGCCTGAAAAAAATAATTGGAAAGCAGCTCATTATTCTGTAATATTTTAGAAGTAAACCAACTCTCCTGAAAGTTGAGCTTGTCTCTTCATGATTTTATGGACACATTCAGGGAATTTATTTACCATGACTTTTTGGGATGTTTTTCAACTCCCCCACCTAATGGACTGTTCTGGTATTTCCCCAAGATCTCCCAGTGAAATACTATTCAGACCCTATCCAGCTTAGCTTTAGAACACAGACAAGATAACTAGTGCTGCTTCCAGCTAAGACGACATTTGAGTTGGCCTTAATAAAGGTTGAAGGGTTGCACTAAGACTAGGGAGACTATTAAAATGTGAGATACTTCAGAAAAATATAAAGAGGGATTGGAAGCTTCTGCAGCCAAAGGTCTTCAGAGGTATACTGTTAATATAACAAGATAAAATGCTATGTACGTTAGGACTTAAATCACATCCAATTTATTTATGTGTCAATCCTCCCAGGTAAACCAGACAGGAAACATGACCATATGAGCTACTTCTACTTTATTGTTAGGCTACATTGACAGAATCTTGCAAGTCTGAAAGTACAAATCTCCCGCCGTCCCTTTTTACCACCTGATCAGTTAGGGTGGATCTTTTCTAAGTTTCTTTCTCTGTCTGTTACTCAGTTGCGGGCTTCTCCCCCTTTTATCTGATTGTTCCCTAGGCAGCATCTCTTCCCCCCATCTTCCAAGGTCATTCTCACATTCCATTACATTATGTGAGCATGTGAATATGTTGTTTATCATCACTCTCATTGCTAAATCTCTATTCTCACATTCAGCATATGCATAAAAGACACGTAATGGTGCAAGGTGCAACTTTACCTGGTGAGTAAAACTTCATTCCAAAATGGAATAAAAGCTAACTGATTCAAGATTGGGATAAAACAAGCATAGAAAAATGAGAGCACAGTTGTCTGTGTATATACTGTATGTGTGGGAAGAAAATGATTCCATATATTTAAAATTAAACTCCTACTTCAATTTACAGAAAGAAAGCTCCCTGTGGTGAATGCCTGGCAGAACTCTTTTCCTACTATCTTTTATTGGGAGGCCCTAGGAAAGATAAACGTTCCATACTGTGGCTTTAATTTATTTGTTCCTTTAAAAAAAATTTTTAGGCACTTTCAAAGTGTCTTTGCAAAATAGCATAAGATATTTATATTATGATACAGTATTATGGATTAGTGGACATCTTGTTCCCTTGTTTTGCTGTTTCCATGCCATCCTTATTTTACATTTACCTTGGAGACTTTGTTTAAAAAAATAATTCTGAGGTTTATTTTATTTACATACCATCCTTCTTTTAAAAAGGAGAAAAGGACTTCTGTTTGGCTTTTTTTTTTAAAAACAACAACCATAGAATTGCTTTAAATTGCTGGGTTTTTTAGCTGGAAATATCTTAGTATTTTCTGGGCCAGATTTCTTTTTATTAGTGCCAAAATTGTCTACTATTTTTAAAAAGTGTTATGCTGTTTTATTTTTTGATACTGAAATGGACTCTAATAGCCAGACAAACCTCCAGAAATCTCTGTTGGATCAGAATGCACACACAAAAGGCTGTAACCTAGCATCTTTCACAGCTGGTCTAGGAGGGAGATTTTGCTAAGTTTATGCACACATTTCCCTCTTGAGGTTAAATAGCCTGGAAGGAGTTTACTAGCTTACTAGCATTCATTTTTTATTTTTTCCAGAAGTACAGCTGTAGGAAGAAAGATATAGCACACTCCAGGATGGGAGGAAAATCCAGTGCACCCACACTTTTATATGCAGTAAATATGGAGAATATATTAGTTTATATTATTTTATTATGGATGTGCTGACAGCTCAAGTCACTTTCAGATTTGTTCACTTTAAAGTTATGGTTTTCCCTTAATCTGAGCAAAGATAAAATTATACATGGTCCTTTCAGGAAAGGTCTGATTTGTCTCGCTTATAACTTTCTTGCTTGTAATTTGAGTGTGGAGAAACACATTAGAGGACCAGTTATCCTTGACTGGATACTAAGCATTAGAGAAGACTGGACCAACAGAAACACTGGGAGAAAGTGACCGTATTACAGTGGAGTTAACTTTTTTAATGGGATGTGACATTAAACATATTTTGCTGTTCAGAAACATGATCGTAATCAGAGCAGTAATAAGCACAGTTCTACTGGAGAAGAAGCTAATGGGAAAAGGAGATCAAGATTGGTGGGAGTTCTTTAAGAAGGACACATTAAAAAGAATGAATTTACAAACAATTCCAGTGAGGGGACAATCGAGGCAGACAATTCCAAAATTGGGGGGAAATAAATATACACATAGAAGGAGAAAAGGGAGATAGATTACCAAGGAAGGATACAAACAGGAAGTCTGAAATTCTACATAGCATGTCAGGAAAGTTAAAGTTTATAATGAGCTGAGGTTGGTGAAAGATGCTAAAAACAACAGAAATGGCTTTTTAGATATGTCAGAATAAAAGGAAAATAAAAACATATATGGACTATTTATTAAAGTTGGCATATGAAGGTAACGGCGTTCCGTGAGTCATGCTGGCCACATGACCCGGAAGTGTCCTATGGACAACGCCGGCTCCAAGGCTTTGAAACGGAGATGAGCACTGCCCCCTAGAGTCGGACACGACTGGACTTTACGTCAAGGGAAACCTTTACCTTTACTATGCATAGAAAAGGCAGATCTACTCAACTCCTATTTTCCCTCTATCTTCTCTAACAAGAGGGTATGTGTTTCACAAGGCAAAGTTGAAGCGTAGGATAATGGGACAGCAGTGAAACTTGAGAATGATAAAAATGTGGTCAGGGACTATTGATTTATTTTGAATGAGTTTAAATCTCTAGGAGGATGAATTGCATCCTAGGGTACTGAAAGAAATTGATGGCGTACTGGCTGTAGATTAATATATTATCTTAAGAAATCCCAGAGAATTGGCAAAGTACAAGATGACTAAGCAGAGAAAATGTCCATATCTTCAAAAAGAGTAGAAAGAAAGGAGGATTAAAAACATCACAGCACAAAACAACAAATCTATTAAAAACTCAAATTCTGAGGACAATTAACTCCAAGCACTTACCTAAGCAGGTACATGCAGCTTGCCTGGGGAAAAATATATATTTTTTAAATTATTATTATATTGTTGGCTAAAATAAAGTGCAAAAAAACATTTTCAAGGCCTACAAAAGGCCAGCATCACTGTGTTTCCACTTTGCATAACCTTCTCCACCCTTCAGAGAATTTGTAACTGTAAACTGCAAAGAAATTCAGAAGAGAAGTGACCTTTTCTGAGGGTACATTTCTGTTTTCAATATAGCTAAGCAAACTAATCCCACGTATTTCTTTAGTATCTGGGACTCTTCTTTCTGTTTAGATCTAACTCAGCTGAATATCTTTTGCAGCTGCTGTCAAAAAGAGGAATGTAAGCCTCCTCTTCCACCCTATTCTGCAATTCGCTGATATTTTTCCTGACTATATTATTTTCAACAGGGAGTTCACTATCAGAATGATTCACATACAGTTTGCCCCTTATTCATCAGAGGTCTAACTACTCCAAAATTCAAGAGAGTTATTTTTTTGAGTCTGCTGTAGGCTTCTCACTCATTCTCTTCTGCGTCTTCCCTCTTGCCCTTTTTCCTCCTTCATAAGACACAAAATAAGTTTTATCAAGTAAACATTTCAAAAGCTATCATCTTAGCTCTTCCTTTTTCATTTTACTCAAGGAGACACATTGCATCTCATTGTTAAGATGATTATCTTCAAAATGCAGAACTTGGCTTCAGGGTGTTAGATAAAATAACAAAAAGGAAATGGAAGACTATAGTTGCACAATTCTTCATATCTTATCTATGGGCCATGCAAAACTAATCTTTTGAGAGGAACCCAACAGCTACTTCCATGGAGGCCAATGTTTTATAGTCAGCAGAGATAATAGTGTTAGTCAGCAGAGATAATAGTGTTCTTTTATGAAGGCCCAGGGAATTGAATGACATGCTTCTTTCAAGATAAATATATGCAGAATCAGCATGCACGATCAAAGGTGCAACATACAGTTCCTAGCAAAATAAAATTGCTAAAGAAAAGACTCAGCAATCTCAAGTTGTGCAATTGCTGAGAAGGAATAGCTTTTACTCCCTTCTCTATATTATTCCAAGTATATAATTCCAACTTCCAACCAGAGTGATTCAAGAAGTGCAACAGGGATTTTAGATAAAATCTATGTTTTGACGATAGCCCTTTGCAGAGTAAGACATAAGATATCACAGAGCAGCAGTCAGCCTGTTTAAGCTGATGGGCACATTTGAAGATCGAAAAGGATATTGCTTCCTAACACTCCTTATAGCTTCCCTGGACCTTTCCAGCCAGCCCCAACAAACTTCTCTTTCTTCTTCTTTGGAGGATTAGTAAAATTCTACTGGAGTTTAGGCACTCTACATTTTTTAAATTTTCTAAGAATGCCTGTGGGGCCTTTGTGCTTGTAAGGGCCCATGTGGGAATCTGAGTCATTGACAATGACCTCCTCTCATGATATTTATATTCATTTCTTAGATTTATTTGAAAAAAGACATATCATTGCTTTTCTGCTAAATGTTGGAATTTTCTGGAAAGAAAAACTTCTTGGAAAAATAAATGGTCAGTAATTCCTCAATTTTTCATAAAATTAACCATGGACTAAATAGTAGTTTTCAGAACCATATAAAACAGCTATAAGTTAATGGCACAGGGCCTAGAGCCTTATGGTACACTACTTCGCTCTTCCTTTTTTTGATGTGGATCCATTGATGTTTAGTTATTGGGTACGTGTCATGAGTAAGGATGGCGAGCAGGGGGCTCCCATCCAGACTGTCAAGCGCATGCATAGCACTGATGAATTGTTCAGCCATTCAAAGAGACACAGATCGGGACCGCCTTAACCCTGGGGGGTTATATGTCTGGGTTTTCCCACACTTCTTCAGTTTGTTAGGATTCCTGTTAAGTACTAGCAATAAATATTAGAGACCAGTTCCTTGTCTCAGTGTGTTTCCTGGTTGTTAGGACAGTATGATTTTATAACAGCCCTGTATCCAATTAATGGTACCACAGTCCAGAGCATATTTTGCCATCTTCTGTACTATAATCTCATGGAAGACTTTATTAAATGCTGTGCTGAAGTGAAGGAACAGTATGTCCTCTGCATTCCCATTATCAATCGAAGTCGTTATTCTATCAAAATAGGAGATGAGGTTAGTTTGGCATGATTTGTTCTTTATATAGCCATGTTGACTCCTGCCAAACAATACATTCTTTGCTAGGTGCTTAGAAATTTATTATTTAATAATCTTTTCCAAAGTTTTGTCCAGTATAAGCATCAAGCTGGTTGGTCTGTAGCTATCTAATCTAGGTCCTCTATTTTCTCCTTTTTGTCTTCTTCAGCCTTCTGGCATGCTCATTCTCTGTGATTTCTCAAAGATCACAGAAAGAAGTTCTAAGAATTATATCTACAAGCTCTTTCTAGATGTTTGAATGTAATGCCAGTGGTCAAATGAGATGAAAGTTATTAATAGTCTCTTTCTCTTTCTGTAAACAATATGTTATAAATATAATACTAGTAAAGCAAGAACAGAAGTAAGTAGCAATAATTAAGAAGTATTTCCTTATAAAAACTTCCTGGAAGTAACTTACATAATTAAATTAGGCAGCTTTTACTACTAGATTTATTAAGAGATCACCTCAAATCCCCTTTAATGACTGTTCCTATTTTCTTTCTATTTCCACCTAGTTGTCCAGGATACTATAATTTGCAGGAGCATCTCTGGAGCAGGACTTGGTCCCCTGCACCATTTTCCTAGGACTTTTCCTTTTCCCTGGACCTTTGAAGGAATCTCATTGAATTTCCTACTGTCCTGGAATAGAAATTTTCATGGATCTCACTGTCCATGGAAATAGAGGAGCCTAATATCTCAACATATGATAGTCCAAGGATGAGGACCTGTGCCCGTACCTTAACTCTGAACTTTCCTGATCACTTTTCTTATATCTCTACAATAGACAAATTATTATAATCATGGAAGTAGAAGGACTAAAGTCAGGTTCTCACAGATGTCCCAGAGACCATCAGATACTTACTGTAGTTTCTTTTCTTATTTTTTAAATGTAGTCAAAGGATAAACAGCCAAGCAGGCACATTTTTATTTTTTAAAAATATATTTTATTAAGAATTTGAAAAAAGAAAAAGTAGACAAATAAAAGAAAAAAGAAGGAAAAATACAGGAAGATTAAACATGAAACAAATAAATAGTGAATTTACAAAATATCATAGAACTAGGTAGGAGTTTTAAGTAATTAAAACTTGGTTTTAAGTAATTGAATATATTATATATATTGTGTAGAAAATACAGGTTGTTAGAATTCAAGCAATAGATAAATATCAACAGCGGAAGTCAGTGTGGCACTGATAATAACATTAAATTAAAAGTTGCAGTAGATTTTTTCCAACCTACTGAAGATTTATTCTAATTTAAAAGTTCCTTTAGAGCTAGAATATTAAGACTTTATGTTAAGAGAAACTGAGATTAAAATATGGTAGAAGCCCACATATAGAATTATAACTCAAAAATTCTTTGTCAGGTTTAGTTTTCAGATACAAAGTTATATTCCACATCAAGGTGAACTACCACAACTGAATTAGTGGTTCTTCTGCAGAGGGAATTCTACATATCTTCTGATAGGAAGCAGAGTATCTCTGCAACAGTTACCATGCACAAGGCTAGTTCAGTATATTTTATAGGAATATAAGGTTTAGTAATATTTAATTTAAAACGTAGCACGTTGGAAAGAAAATTCAGTTTTTAGAATTTGTTTCATTCTGGCATTAATCATTTCCCATAATTGTTGGGCTTTATAATGTTGCCACCAAATATGGGGGAAAAAAATGATTCAAGCTGGTTGTGAACATTTTCAGCAGTCTTTTAGAGAATGAGCTGCCCATTTTAGCAATCAGCATTGGAGTAAGGTAACAGCAAATAAAACATCTTATGCCAGTTTTCCCTAAGCATAATATTCTCTGTAAAATCTAATGATTTTCTTCGTCTGGAATTCCACTGTTTCATACCAACTATTGTACGTAGATTATGATCCATTCAAACATAAAGCTTTAACTTGTTCAATTTTTAATTATATTTCACCAACAATTTGTAAAAAGGGGCCCAGCAAAATCTCCAAATTATTTCAAGATTTTCAAATTCAGTCAAGTCTCCAGATGTTTTTCCTTGTTCTGCAGGTTTTTTTTTTTTTAAAAAATATTATACTACTTATTTGAAAATACTGAAGTTGGAAGCCAATAAATCCACAGAGCTGGATCCTAGCATAGGGATTAGAAATGACCAACCCTCAGAAGCCATGCCTGACTTCTTCGTATTCTAGTCTAAGCCACCAGAACACTATTGGTGCCAAGTCAAATATTAAAGGCTGAAATAAGCAGAAGCATAATATTTGCAGGAACAGCTTTGTGGGAATAATGGGCCCCTTGTTCTTATGAATAAGTCATACTTCATTCTGATAAAATTTAATGTACATCAGCTGAGCTGGGTATAGGGTGGTGGGAGGAGGGAACTCTAGTAGAAATACCCTTTGCTGAAAATGTCTGTGGTACCCTTGTCCTCATGCAACTAATTTATGTGAACAACTCCGTACCTCCATACCTGGATTTAATGGTATGACTTTTGCTACTCTGAACACTGGTCAGTATTTTGACTCTGTTTACTGTCTTCTATAGCTATAAGTATCTCATGTGTCCTTGACTGTTTCACTATGCTGTTATCCTTAGGTAACCCCCCTCTCCCACCAGACATGACAAAAACAGTTATATAGCATGGAATGACTGCTAGATGACATGGAAAGAAGCTAAAGTGTTCTTCACAACTCAAAATAACAAAGCTATCTAAAGGGGGTTCCATAAGAACATGTCCATTGTTTAAGATTGCCTAGGCCAGTGCTTCTTAACCTTAGCAACTTTAAGATGTATGGACTTCAACTCCCAGAATTCCATGCTGGCTGGGGAATTCTGGGAGTTGAAGTCCACACACCTGAAAGTTCCTGAGGTTGAGAAACACTGGCCTAGGGGTATCAGAGGATGACTAGCTGGCTAGCTTTTCATCTCATTCAGGTGATCTTTGCCAAACCAGCAACAAAAGCAAGAACGTAGAATCAAAGGATCACCTCCCCCCACACCTTAGTTACATTTTAAAATAATTTCATATAATATCAAAAAGGTCCTCCCAGCTATTTGATGAAGAGCCTCTCCTTCCAAGCCTTTCTCCTTACACAGACAAGAATCACAACAGATTTCAAGGGTGACACAATAACCCTGATGTGAAAAAATATGCAAACAGACCGTCAATTTTCTTTCCTTGTTCTCAGCTCTTTTTTTTTTTTGAACAAAAGGAGTCCACACTTGAGTTTTTCCAGTTTGCTGCCTGATTTTCTCACTTCATTGTTGTAGCTTCCGTTCATGCTGCTTACATTATCACCTTTTTCTTTTAAAATATGCTTCTTACCCTTTTGATCTGCTAATTGGTATTTCATTGTCTGATTTGTTCTGAGTGCTCTTTCCTGTACTATCTGACTTGCCTTTTCCAAATTTACATCCCTTCTGCTTTTTACTGCCAGGCCTCCATCTCACTGTCTTCCTTAGTTTCTCTTTTCTTCAGCTGACCTTGCCTTTAAAAAAAAAAAATCCTATCACTGCACAAAAATGTCCTGATGACCAAAAACTCATCTCTAATTTTATTTTCCACTTCTATTCTTATTTTATTAACTCCCTTCTCCTTTTGCAGCTGACACACTTATCTTGCTCCTTTTTCTGAGTTTTAACTCAGTCAATTCCAAGTGGTATTTGTTACATAAGCTAAAATAAAATCAAACAGAATACAAATTATAGGAAATGAAGTGCACTTTCTGGATGAGGGACTTCAGTAATTGAATTGTTACAGAGCCACTAGGTGAAGGGAAAGAATATAAAGTACCTTTAAAAAATAAAAGAAGAGGGACCCAAGTAGAATTTTACCTTGTTAAATCAGGTTGGAATATTTAGCTCTAATCTGGGGGTGGGGGGGACAGGGAATTCTGTTTTATATAAAAATTAACCAGTTTTTGTGATGTATCAATTTCTCATGTTCAAATATTTTCTGCAATTAAAAAAAATGACAAAATTGCATTCACATTTTATCATTTCTCCCATCTATTTCTATCTCTGTATCTGTGAAATACACTATCCCCTTGAAATGCACATTTATGTACACATTTTTATAGCCTGAGCATTACATTACAATGTTCATAGCTTGTGTAGAGACACTATGCAGGCAAACCTCGGAGACCCTGTGGGTTTGGTTTCAAACCACCGCAGTAAAGTGATTATTGCAATAAAGCAGGTCACACACATTTTTTGGTTTCCCAATGCATATAAAAGTTATGTTTAATTTATTAAGTGTGCATAGTATTATGTCTAAAAAAGTTCGTACCTTAATTAAAAAGTACTTTATTGTTAAAAAAAATGGCTAATCTTTGTTCGAATGGTGCCGATAGACTGGCTTGATGCAGGGTTGCCACAAACCTTCAGTTTGGGGGGAAAAAAAGCAATATCAGCAAAGCACAATAAAGCGAAGTACAATAAAACAAGGTATGCCTGTACTTTAAGAAAATTCTCCCAACCTGTTTCTCTGTCCTGAAATGAATACCATGGTGATGGTGACTCCTGTATGTGCAGTTCAAGCACTGATAATAGCTTGGGGCCTGCATTACTCATATGTAGCTGCACAGGAGCAAGGCAGTTCTCTTGGTCCCACCCTTGATATAACAAGCTGTATCCCTGAACATGGACATCTGAATATGAAGTTCTATCCATGAATAGCTGGTTGTTCTTGACATTCCCAGCAATTGGATACCCAATATTGCAAGTATTAGAACTGAGTGGAATTCCAATGTCACATAGAGTTCTGTTCTCAAAACACAATGTCACAGGTGGAGGTAGGTCAAAATTTGAAGTCAGTGATAGGGCCCAGAGATGGAAACTGCTCTATGATTACATATTATTGCTGTTTATATGAAAAATAAGTTCATTGTCTAATGATGATATGATAATATCCAACACATATGCATCAGAATTAGAGCTGTTGATCCTTTTTTTTAATATAAGAATTTTATTAGATTTAGAACAAAGATAAAAACTACAAAAAAGCAAAAAAAACCTACAAAGAAAAACTGAAAGAGTGTGAAAACACAAAGAGATAATTTTTTTAAAGATTACATAAAGAGGTGACTTCTGACTTTTAACAGCAAGAATATGCAACCATTTTCCATAATCAATCCCTTACTGTAGATTAAACCAAAATCACACTATTTCTATAAATCATTCTCTTAGCACATTATAAAAATCACTAAATACATTTGCTCCTTCCCCTTATATTAAAAGAAAAGAAAGAATACAGACCTCCTAATCAACTCCCCCACTAAAATAACATTTATTTAATTATTTCCTCCCTACTACTATTCTATACTTTTCTGTCTGCTATAATAGAAATCAAACTACAAGGCATATAAATTGTCTGCCATTATAGTTAATAGTACAACAATTATACTTAGAATTAGACCCAAGGCATTTTTCTTGCAAAAATCAAACAGCCCAACTATCCCCCTTAAAAATTCAGACTTCTCAGCAAAAAAAAAAAACCTCCCACAAGGCAGGTTCTCTTCTCTCCCATAACATTTCCTCAGAAAGCCATAACAATCACTTAGAAAAACAGCTTTAATCTGCAACTCAAACTTTCGCTTTATCCCCTTCAGCACCAAAATATAGTCTTCATCTGGCCTTACTTCAGCCTCATTGTCAATAGAAAGATCCTTTTCTAAATCTTCATCTTCTTTCATAACATTTTCAGCCAGACAACACATTTTCAAAATAATCTCTTCTGCAATGTCCTGAATATTCTGCTGAATAGCTTGACAGCACTCTGATAAAATATCTTTGAAGCTCTGCTTTCGCTCACAATGGAACTCTGAAAAATCCTCTTTGAAATCCTCCATGTCTCAGGCAGTAGATTATGGTGCCCCCCGGACACTTAGCTAACAGGGATAGGAGTTAATGAATTAATACAAAGCATCTGGATGAAATTGAAATGGGAGTAGATGTGCTGAGAAACAGGTGCTAGAGAAAGTAAACAGAAAGCTGGAAGTTAAAAAAGACATATCCAATGTATAGGAAAATATTCAATCCTTCAAATCCAGTACAAAAAAACAGCAGGAAGGCAATTATTTCTTCTCGGTCCTTAATCTTTGAATGGGAGAACAAGCCAAAACTTTAAAAAGATTTTTAAAAGTAATCCAGCAATAACGATAAGCACCAAGAGAGTGCACTTCTTCTTACTGTACAAAGCCTCTCTTAAGGTACAAAACTTTTTTTAAAAAAGTAAATTGGGTGTTTTAGAAATGGGAAGGCAGGACTTACTGTCCCTTTAAGGGCTGCAGTGCGGCTCAGAAATGATGGAATCCCAGCCTCCCAGCAAAGTTGATTGTGCATGCTTTCCATGATCTCCTGGCTGCAACTCACCATCAGGAGGACAAATGGGTCAATTCCAAGCTTTTTCCTTGCTCTGGAAGAAAGCTCTGGGCTACAGGAGAAACCAGCCTGAGCCCGAAAAAACTGCCACGATGACAGTTCTGCCTGCAGAGCTTGCAGGCACAGGTGCTCAGTCCACCCATATTCCCACCGGAGGTCTATTATTGTGTCTTATTAAACTTAATCCAAATCATTAAAGAGAACGAAAGTCAAACAAACTCTAAAAGCAATCCAGATAATTATTCTTAAACCCCTCCCCCCTTCAAAATAAACCAGAGCATTTACATATCTCCACAATACACACAGAGCATTTTTATAAAGAAATCAAACAACCCAACTGCCCCCTTTAAAAACTCTGACTTCTCAGCAAAAAACCTCCCATAGATAACAACCCCTTCTTTTCTATAACATTCCATCCAAAAGTCAGTCTCACTCATGGCTTGCAATTGGTTCTGTTCCTTTAAAATCTTCAACTTGACTGCCCAATCTTTGTCTGGCATTTTAACAGAAGCCTCAATCTCACTGTTAGTAGAAATGTTTCCATCAAAATTCTTCCACAACATCCCTAGCCAGATGACACATTTTAGATCTGATATTCTCAACAATGTCCCAAATATCTTGCATAATTCACTCTACATGGGGCTAGTCTTGAAGAGTATCTGGAAGCTACAGCTGGTCCAGAATGCAGCTGCGCAAACAGTTTTGGGAGCCCCAAAGGTGGCCATATAACACCTTTGCTCCACAAACTGCATTGGGTACCAATTTGCTTCTGGGTCCAATTCAAGTCGTTGGTGATCACCTTTAAAGCCCTACATGGCATGGGTCATGTATGAGGGACCACCTCACCCCCATTACATCGACCCGTCCCACCCAGTCAGGCAGAGAGGGTATGTTACAGACCCTGTCCACAAGAGAGTGTCGATTGACAGGGTCCAGGAGGAGGGCCTTCTCTGCCATAGTTCATGCCCTGTGGAACAAGCTACCACCAGAGATAAGGCAAGTCCCTACCCTCCCAGCCTTCAGGAAGGGGCTTAAGACATGGCTGTGCCATCTGGCTTGGGGCAGAAGAGGGGATAGTTCATTGTGGGGGTTGCTGGCACCATAATATGGCCCTGGGGAATTTTAGCATCTTACCATCTTGGGTTTTAGCTTTTCACTTATCTATGTCATGAGTAAGGATGGTGAGCAGGGGGCTCCCATCCAGACTGTCAAGCGCATGCGTAGCACTGAGAAATTGGTCAGCCATTCAAAGAGACACAGATCGGGACTGCCTTAACCTTTGGGGTTTATATGTCTGGGTTTTCCCACGCTTCTTCAGTTTGTTAGAATTCCTGTTATGTACTAGCAATAAACATTAGAGACCAGTTCCTTGTCTCAGCGTGTTTCCTGGCTGTTAGGACAATCTATTTTATAATATTTACTTATTTTTAGAGTTTTGTTATATTGTATATTTATATTTTATAATGTTTTTAATTGATATGAATTGTTGTTGTTTTAATGTATTGTAGGCTGCCCAGAGTCGTGTTTGAGATGGGCGGTGGGAAAATATGCTAAATAAATAAATAATTACTTGAAAGTAATTGAAAGGAATCTGTTTAAGCTCACAACGGAAATCCAAGAAAGTCTGTTTAAAACCCTCCATGTCTCATGCAGTAGATTATAGCATCCTCTATGTACTTAACTAGCAAAAGTAGAAGTTAATGGAAAATTTCCAAAGAGATGTTTATACAAGTGAAAGTGCAATAAGAGGCAGCTCCCCAGGGAAAATAGCTGCAGAAAGCTAATAGTTCAGAACAGCAGATTCAACGTGTAGGAAAAAGTAAAAGTCTTCAAATTTAATGCAAAAATAATAACAGGGAGACAATTATGTATTCTGAACCCTCCTTAATATTTGGATGGAAAGCAAAATCCAAAACTTAAAAATATTTTTCTTTAAAAATTAATTCCCAAAATAATGACAAGCACCAAGAGAGCTCGCTTCTCCTTGCTGTAAAAATCCTTTCTTAGGGTACATTAACTTAAAAAGAAATACATTGGGTGATTTAGAAATGGGATGGCTGGTTTTAGTGTCCCTTTAAGGCTACAGCATGGCTTGGAAATGATAATGTCCCAGGCTCCTGGCAGCTCTTACCAGATTAGCGTGAACATGGCTTATTATCCTCTGGCGGCAAGTTGCTGTTCTGGAGGGCAAATGGGATGATTCTGAGCATTTTCTATCCATGAAAGCACTTCAGGGCTTTAGGAAAAACCTGCCTGAGCCCCCCCAAAAACTGCCACATTGTCAGTTCTGCCCGCAGAGCCCACGGACACAGCTGTTCAGTCCACCATATTCCCACTGGACATCTAGAGCTGTTGATCCTTGAATTGTAGAACAGTCTACAATTACAACGTAATTTGCCTTTTAATTCCTGTTCATTTCAGCAGAATTTATGTCTGAAGCTTTATACTTGAAATTATATATTCCTTCATTTCACAAATGTTTGGAAGTAATATTTTTGCTAAACAGAACAACTTCAATATCTATGTACTTATTTCTTTCTTCATATCTATTTTTTGTAGTCACAGTTTTCTGTAAAAACTACATATTTAGTATTTTGGTAATGTTTGTTCAGCTTTCTGGGTTCTGTCCTGTTGGAAGATAGACATTGGAATAGAGAAAATATTAGAGATTGGCTTTTTGAAAGGGATGCTAATAAAGATGCAATTGTTGTTCAATCATCCACATTTTAATCTTGGTACCATCATTATAAAAAACATAGAAGCCCCTCCCAGTACCTGATTAATATAACCAGTGCGTCACTGAGAAGGGCTTTAACATCCCTTTGCCTGCAGACCATGCCCTCCGTATATCTCAGAGGTTTCATAAACTCCCTGTTGAACAATGCCTCTGTCCTTGTGGTGTTGGTCAAGTGGAGGATGTTATCCATTATGTCCTCCATTGCCCCATTTACAATGAGATCAGAGCCAAATTATTAATGGCAGATGAACTCAAGGGCTGTGATGTTGAAAAACTGATTTATCTTCTTGCAGACATGTTTCCAACTGTTAGCAACCAAGTTGCTACTTTTGCTCTGCTCTCATTTAAACTTAGGAAGAAATATTTAAGTTCTTAGTTGTAGCTCTGGCTCTACTTTGTGGTATTCTTTTTTATATTTAATGCTTCCTTTACTATTTTATTTTATAATTTCATCATTTTATTGTTTAAATGTTATTATATTTTCTTGTACAGTATTTTATTGCATTCTTATGCTATGACCTGTGGTTACAACAATAAACTTCACTACTACTACATATTTAGTAAGAGGCAATGCCAGAAGAGTAGCCATGTAAGTGATATACAGTAGCTACTGTATATATGTTATAAGAACATGGGCAGTGAAATGATATTAAAAATCAATGTGACATAAATACAAGTGAAATAATTTATGCAACCAAAATTGATGTTACATTGAAATAAAGATAATTGACAGGTTTCAGTATAAAAGAAAATGTCATGTCCATGGATATCAATAAATACTGTTAAGTTATTATTGATTTAGTTTTTAGTTGGGCATGATGTAAACACCAAAATCCACACTACTGTGAGAAAAGGCTATGCTATTACAATTTATTTCTGCTTTGTTTCTGCTGCAATTCTTTGTTAATCACTGAAAAATGTGACCATTTTTAGATCAACTGAGATATAAGGAAAATGATTTGGTGAAGCAGGAGACAACTCTAAAATGGCTTTGAAAGCCTTTTATTATATATCATTGCAAAGTGCCTCAAGACATTACAGTAACTTCAGAATGAAAATGCCAATTGAAATTTCTCATCTCCTAATCATGGACTTAATATTTTGCTTAGTTCCACTATAGTGAAGTGGAATTGACATCTCTTGTCCACTGCTGATATAAGGCAGGAAATATAAAAGAGCAATATCCCTGAGGAGATGAATGGAGCTAAGATTCAGAGTAATTTATACTGATGGCTATCCTGAGGATATCCAAAAGTATCTAATCCATCCATCCTACATGGTAAATGTAGTGTGTAAGGAATTTTTTTGCCATATTACAGTGAAGTGTGCACCTCAGTATATTACAGTCGTGGCAGTTTGTACAGTGGCAACTGATTCTCTTGTCCCTTCATATTAACTCATTTTAATGAGTTTATCTAAAGGCTTTTTAAAGGTATTTAAACTGGTAGCCATGTCTGTATCTGTGGCAGTGAAATCCATAAATCAATTGTATGTAGATGTGTATATACTCACAGAAAGAGAGACAGAAAAAACAGACATTTGTATTGGTATCAACGTGGTTATCTTGGCAAAGCAAAAAGTGTGTCTCAAGGGTATACATGCTTCTTTCTATCCTTCAAACAGATTAAAGTAGAATGAGGCTTCATTTGATCTACTGGAATTCTGGCAGTTCCTGACTTAAATAATTGGATTGGCTGGAACTGAGGCAGAATGTGCCAGGTCATTCTGAAGGTCATAGTTGTGTTGGGTGGTAGGGGGCTCTGGAAGTTCCAAGAAAGGTTTTGAGACTTCATGTGAATCTGGAACTCCAGGTTTGTCAACCCTTGCTATAGCCCCAAAGTGTTCTCTTAAGGAAAGCATCATATTAATGAAGCTAAACATCTTCTAAACTTGTTGACATATTTACATGATCTGATTAAGTTTCATTAAGCAGATAATGAAACTGTTTTTGCCTGGTTTATTTTCCATTGGTTTTCCGAATAAGGATATTCAATTGCTAAAAGTAAGCTTCAATGTTTGTGTGAAGCAATTTAGAAAGGGGAAAACCCAAGAATATTTACAGATGTTCTATATCTGAATGAAGCCTTACTGGTTAGGAAGAGTGCTCTACTGGTTGCAGACTCAATAAAATGCTCAAACTTAATAGAAAGTTGACAACAATGTGATAATTAAGACTATCTAAATGCCCAATTCCCAATTTTATTATTGAGTATTGTAAAATACCCAAATCACTGACCAATACTGCTGACAAATATATTTCCAAGATTTTACAATTAATATGTCAACTGGCTTGCTGGCTTTCCTGATCCCAATCAATTATCTAGAGTATATGTGCTATTTCAGAATATAGAAAGTGTTCCAAAAGAGCACACTGTGAAGGGATTCAAACGACATATTTAAAATTACTAGATGATCATCTAATTGTTAGTAACAGATTGTCCCAATATATATAAAATCCATAAAATCCAATATGTAATTCTGTATTATTATTAAATGGAGTTATTGGATTCTGTGAATCATTGCCTGAAAAATATTCAATAAATTGTGATGGATGGGTGCAATATTTGCTACTGGAATGACATAATTAAAGCTCTCCTTGATTTGTTTGAAGAAAACAGCCGGGAGCTTCTGGTTTGTAACACCATAGTGAGATAATGTCATAAATTCATATGGATGGATATTTTAAGAATATTCATGTTTATCCCCCCCCCCCTTTATTTGCATATAACAAACATGCAGTTACGGATACTTAATTTTAAAACTACCTAATGATTTATACTATCACAATTACCTTAAAGAATTGTAAATTAACTGTCTAATTGCCAGCTGAGACAGCTGATAATCTCCAGGATAAGAATTTCCTACAGCCTACTTTCCTCTGACATATTCTAGAGGTGACAGACTCGTCCCTGGGGGAGCTGGGGGTGTTGATGACCGACAGGAAGCTCTGGCATGGGCTGGTCCATGAAGTCACGAAGAGTCGGAAGCGACTAAATGAATAAACAACAACAACTTTCCTCTGACAGTCTCTGGGGCATTGTTTCAGGGATCTAGATAGGCATCTGTCAGATTATCTATTTTTTTATTATTATTTTAAGGAGGGTGAAATAACATTGCAATGGAAATCTTCCAGTATTAATATCCCCATGCTTCAACCGACAGAATGGAAGAATGAGAGTTATTCACAACCTTTTGGAGAAAGTAGGAAATACAGAAAGGCAGCACATTTATAGAGGACTTCTAAAATAATACAGAAGTTGATTTCTACTGAGCTACTTACTTCAATATGCATAATATAAACAGAGTGGCTCATGAACTTTGAAACCTCATAACTGTACCCAGCAAAATGTATTTCAAGTATGTTTCAAGCCTAGTAATAGAATCTGTTATTTGGGCCATTTGAGGTCCATAAGTGACATTGTAAAAGCCTATTCTCTGGACTTTGCAGTGTTGGATTACTTAGGACTGTCAGGACTTTCATGCAAAGCCTAAACTCTGAATAATAAATAGACTTCAAAGCAATTTTTACTGACCAGAAAAAGGTGAAGGAACGAATATTATTGCAAGTATTCCTAGAGCTGAAAACCCTTAAATTGCTTGTCAGAGTAGTGGCCTATCTTATTACCCAAAGACAAATCTCTTATCCTATGTATATTAAAATAATGCAATCAACAGACCATTGGCATTATAATGAGTTTGTGCTTACATATTCCATTTACTGGGGCTTTTTTGTCCGGGTGAAAGAAACTGGGCTTTTCTCTATTTCTCAGTTGTGTGGTAAGATGTTTTCTTGGGGCAGCTGAGAAAGAACTGCACATAAAACAGATTGCCAATAGGTCTATATGCCAGCCTGCAGCATGGCATAACATAGCTTTTATCATTTTGAGAAAAGAAGGACCTTGTGGAAATCCAGGGAACTGGGAATTTAAAAAGTGGGAGTGGGAGTTTGGTTTGTGTTTTGAATTCTCCAGATTTTCATTGGTCATTAAGATACCAACACTGTCTCAATGGCAAATAATACACCAATCTAATTTACAACAACAATAGTAAAAGCATTGTTTCTTTTTCTAATCTGGATTGAAACCTATGGCAACATTTAGCCAGTACATATGAATATTGCCATGGGCTTATTTGCCATTGAGACAGTGTTGGTATCTTAATGACCACACAAATAGATTTCCTCTAGGACAATCTGTCCCCAACCTGGTACTTCAGATCTTCCAACAGTGCACCTATCACCAGTGTAACTGAGTTCATCCACCTTGCTGCTGGTTGTCCTCTTTTTCACTTTCCTTTCAACTTTCTCAGCATTATGGACTTCTCTAGAGAGCTAGGTCTTTGCATAATGTGTCTGATGTATAATAATTTGTGTGGTTATTTATGCCTCAAGTGAGAACTCTGAGTAGATTTGTTTGATGATCCATTTGTTTGCTTTCTTGGCTATCCATGACTCTCAGGAGTCTTCTCCAACTCCAAATGTAAAAAGCATCAATACTCTTTCTATCCTGCTTCTTCAAAGTTCAACTTTCTCTTAATAAAATGTCATAGGGAAAACAGTTGCTTGCACAATTCTGATTTTTGTAGGTATAGACACATTCTAGCATCTGAATATCATTTCCAAGTACTTCAAGTCCAAATCTGTGGTCTATTTCTTGTTTGCTGGTATCTATCTATCTCTCTCTCTCTTCAGCAAAGGATCATTACCTTGTCGTGGTGCTGGAGTTTGAGCACCTCAACGATGCCATGAGCTAAACCGTGAAGGGCCACCCAAGATGGGAAGGTCATGACAGAGAGGTCAGACTAAATGCGATTCCCGGGGAAGGTAATGGCAACCCACCCCAGTATTCTTACCGTGAAAACTAAATGGATCAGTACAACCAGAGATATGTCGGTATACCATTGGAAGATGAGACCCCCAGGTCGGAAGACGGTCAAAATGCTACTGGGGAGGAACAGAGGATGAGTTCAACTAGCCCCAGATGGGATGACACAGCTAGCTCAAAGCCGAAAGGATGGCTAGCGGCCGACGGTGCTGGTGGTGAACGGCCAATCTGATGTTCTAAGGATCAACACACCATTGGAACCTGGAATGTAAGATGTATGAGCCAGGGCAAATTGGATGTGGGTTGTTGGTGAGATGTCAAGATTAAAGATAGACATTCTGGGCGTCAGTGAACTGAAATGGACTGGAATGGGCCACTTCACATCAAATGACCACCAGATCTACTACTGTGGACAAGAGGACCACAGAAGAAATGGAGTAGCCTTCATAATTAATAGTCAAGTGGCTAAAGCAGTGCTCAGATACAATCCAAAAATGATTGAATGATCTCAATTCGAATTCAGGGCAAGCCATCTAACATCACAGTGATCCAAATATACGCCCCAACCACAGATGCTGAAGAAGCTGAAGTAGAGCAGTTCTATGAGGATCTGTGGCACCTACTGGACAACAGGCCTAAAAGAGATGTTATTTTCATCACGGGAGACTGGAATGCTAAGGTGGGCAGTCAAATGACACCTGGAATTACAGGTAAGCATGGCCTGGGAGAACAAAACGAAGCAGGACATAAGCTGATAGAATTTTGCCAAGACAACTCACTCTGCATAACAAACACTCTCTTCCAACAACCTACGAGACATGGACTTCCCCAGATGGACAACACCGAAACCAGATTGACTACATCCTTTGCAGCCAAAGGTGGCGGACATCTATACAGTCAATAAAAACAAGACCTGGAGCTGACTGTAGTTCCGATCACAAACTTCTTATTGCACAATTTAGGATCAGACTCAAGAGATTAGGGAAGACCCACAGATCAGCTAGATATGAGCTCACTAATATTCCTAAGGAATATGCAGTGGAGGTGAAGAATAGATTTAAGGGACTGGACTTAGTAGATAGGGTCCCGGAAGAACTCTGGACAGAAGTTCGCAACATTGTTCAGGAGGCGGCAACAGAATACATCCCAAAGAAAGAGAAAACCAAGAAGGCAAAATGTCTGTCTGCTGAGACACTAGAAGTAGCCCAAGAAAGAAGGAAAGCAAAAGGCAACAGTGATAGTGGGAGGTATGCCCAATTAAATGCAAAATTCCAGAGGTTAGCCAGAAGAGATAAGGAATTATTTTTAAACAAGCAATGCATGGAAGTGGAAGAAGACAATAGAATAGGAAGGACAAGAGACCTCTTCCAGAAAATTAGAAACATTGGAGGTAAATGTTTCCAGGCAAAAATGGGTATGATCAAAAACAAAGATGGCAAGGACCTAACAGAAGAAGAAGAGATCAAGAAAAGGTGGCAAGAATATATGGAAGACCTGTATAGGAAGGATAACAATATAGCTTTGACGGTGTGGTCAGTGAGCTAGAGCCAGACATCCTGAAGAGTGAGGTTGAATGGGCCTTAAGAAGCATTGCTAATAACAAGGCAGCAGGAGATGACTGCATCCCAGCTGAACTGTTCAAAATCTTGCAAGACGATGCTGTCAAGGTAATGCATGCTATATGCCAGCAAATTTGGAAAACACAAGAATGGCCATCAGACTGGAAAAAATCAACTTATATCCCCATACCAAAAAAGGGAAACACTAAAGAATGTTCAAACTATCGAACAGTGGCTCTCATTTCACATGCTAGTAAGGTAATGCTCAAGATCCTGCAAGGTAGACTTCAGCAGTTCATGGAGCAAGAATTGCCAGATGTACAAGCTGGGTTTAGAAAAGGCAGAGGAACTAGGGACCAAATTGCCAATATCCGCTGGATAATGGAAAAAACCAGGGAGTTTCAGAAAAACATCTATTTCTGTTTTATTGACTATTCTAAAGCCTTTGTCTTTGCATGGAACATGGCAAATCAGACTAGCTCCACATTGGCCAAGGCTGTATACTTTCTCATTTGTTCAACCCATATGCAGAATATATATTGGGGGAAGCTTCATTTGAAGTATATGAATGTGGTTTTAAAATTGGAAGAATAAAAATCAATAATCTGTGCTGTTCTAATGACGTTCTTTGATAGCTGAAAATGGAAATGATCTACAAACTCTACTAATAAAAGTCAAGGAGCATAGTGAAAAAATGGGACAAAAATTAAATATAAAGAAGACCGAACTAATGACACAACCAGCCTTAGAACTAACAATGAAGATATGAAGTGGCAGATATTCTGCCTTTTAGGATCAACAGTCAACAGTAAAGGAACAAGTAAAGGAACTGTTTTTATTGTACTCCTTTCCAGTTTTATTGTATTTTAATTAATGCTTTATTCCTATTTTATGTAAATTGCCCAGACTCACTGTCAAAGTGAGATGGTCAGGGAATAAATTTGATAGATAGATAGATAGATAGATAGATAGAGATAGATTGTTGTTCAAAAGCATCGATCTTCCTTCTCTCAGCCTTCCTTATGGTCCAGCTCTCGCAGCCATATGTTACTATGGGGAACACCATTGCTTTAACTATGCGGACCTTTGTTGTTGGTGTGATGTCTCTGCTCTTAACTATTTTATTGAGATTTGTCACTGCTCTTCTCCCACGGATTAAGCATCTTCTGATTTCCTGGCTGCAGTCAGTGTCTGCAGTAATCTTTGTGCCTAGAAATACAATGTCTGGAACATTCCAGGTTCCAATGGTGTGTTGATCCTTAGAACATCGGATTCACTGTTCACCACCAGCACCGTCAGCCGCTAGCCGTCCTTTCGGCTTTGAGCTAGCTGCGTCATCATGTCTGGGGCTAGTTGAACTCATCCTCTGTTCCTCCCCAGTAGCATTTTGACCGTCTTCTGACCTGGGGGTCTCATCTTCCGATGATATACTGACATATCTCTGATTGTACTGATCCATTTAGTTTTCACGGCAAGAATACTGGGGTGGGTTGCCATTACCTTCCCCAGGGATCGCATTTAGTCTGACCTCTCTGTCATGACCTTCCCGTCTTGGGTGGCCCTTCACGGTTTAGCTCATGGCATCATTGAGGTGCTCAAACTCCAGCACCACGACAAGGTAACGATCCTTTGCTGAAGCCCAAACTTATTACATGACATGAAAATATGAGTACAATAATTTCAGCAATACCCCAAAGTCCTGCTGTGCACTGTCATCATGGCAGGGATGGTATTCTTGGCAGGGAGCACTGGGGGTGTATGCAAAAAGTATATATTCACACAAAGTATGAAGGTCATCCCATGTGCCCAACTAAAGCAAGCAGGCACATATATTGGCCAGCAGTGATATAGGAAGATGCTGGGGAGAGATTATCACTTTAGTGACAACAGCAAAGGCATCATTTCATACTGCACAAAAGAAGGCAGTGGTAAACCACTCCTATATTTTATCAAGAAAACCACATGGTTGGACAATATAAAATGATTGACAATAGAGTGCTGGATGATGGGCCTTTCTGATCGCATGCCACTCAACATGCTATTGAGGGAGAGCTAGAGATTTTTTGGAGTACTAACAGTATTTATGACATGACTACATTGAAGTCTTTAGGACATCTAGTGCAGAGATAAAGACAGAAATAAAGTAGGAACATGGAATGTAAGAAGCATGAACATAGGAAAGGTCAACACAGTGAAATATGAACACGGATAGACCAGCAATTGAAATGGATTGTAACTGGACACTTCAGTCTGAGTATCATACTGCTTGCTACTTGGAGATAAAAAACCAAAGAAACTGTGTTGTTTTCATACTTAGGAAGGATATAAAAAGAACAATACTTGGCATCAATGCAATCAATGACCAAATAGTATTAATTAGACCTCATGGACAATCTTTTAATATGAGTATTACCCATGCTTATGCTCCAACCATTGATGCAGAAGAGGAGGAGGTTAATGAGTTTTATCAGTTTTAGATTGAAATCGACAGAACATGCAAGCAAGATGTCTTTCTTGTGGTTGGAGACTGGAATGCTGAAGTTGGAAATATTAAGGAAGAAAATGTAGTTGGACTGTATACCCCAGGAAACTAAAATGGACCAAAAGAATTTATCTATTTCTGTCAATCCAATGATTTGTTCATTGCTAATCCAGCCTTCCAACAAACAAGACACCAATATGTATGGTCATCACCATGTGGAGTACACAGAAATCAAATTGACTCTACATTGATAGAAGGAGGTAGAAGAACTCAGGTATAACAGCAAAGACTTGTGTACAGGTTTCTCATGAGGACAATGAGATGTTCTGAGATTCCCAGTTTTCTAAGCACATTCCACAGCTTGACATGATCACCACAATCAAAGGCTTTCTATAAACATAGAAAAAAATGCTATTGTTTGATTTTTTTTCAGTTGTCCAGTGTGCTTCAGCAATAATACCTCTTGTTTTGTAGGCTTCTCTAAAACCAGTTTGAACATTTGGAAATCTCCCTTTTCATGTATGGTTCTAATCTGTGTTGGATGATCCTAAAGATTATTTTGCAAGCATGTGAAATTAAGGATAATTTACACACTCTTCCATTCTGTAGGTCACTGTGCTGTATAGGATAAGGAATTATTTTTAAACAAGCAATGTGCGGAAGTGGAAGAAGACAATAGAATAGGAAGGACAAGAGACCTCTTCCAGAAAATTAGAAACATTGGAGGTAAATGTTTCCAGGCAAAAATGGGTATGATCAAAAACAAATATGGCAAGGACCTAACAGAAGAAGAAGAGATCAAGAAAAGGTGGCAAGAATATACGGAAGCCCTGTATAGGAAGGATAACAATATCAGGGATAGCTTTGACGGTGTGGTCAGTGAGCTAGAGCCAGACATCCTGAAGTGTGAGGTTGAATGGGCCTTAAGAAGCATTGCTAATAACAAGGCAGCAGGAGATGACTGCATCCCAGCTGAACTGTTCAAAATCTTGCAAGACGATGCTGTCAAGGTAATGCATGCTATATGCCAGCAAATTTGGAAAACACAAGAATGGCCATCAGACTGGAAAAAATCAACTTATATCCCCATACCAAAAAAGGGAAACACTAAAGAATGTTCAAACTATCAAACAGTGGCACTCATTTCACATGCCAGTAAGGTAATGCTCAAGATCCTGCAAGGTAGACTTCAGCAATTCATGGAGCGAGAATTGCCAGATGTACAAGCTGGGTTTAGAAAAGGCAGAGGAACTAGGGACCAAATTGTCAATATCCGATGGATAATGGAAAAAGACAGGGAGTTTCAGAAAAACATCTATTTCTGTTTTATTGACTATTCTAAAGCCTTTGACTGTGTGGACCATAACAAATTGTGGCAAGTTCTTAGTGGTATGGGGATACCAAGTCATCTTGTCTGCCTCCTGAGGAATCTGTATAACGACCAAGTAGCAACGGTAAGAACAGACCAGGGAACAACGGACTGGTTTAAGATTGGGAAAGGAGTACAGCAGGGCTGTATACTCTCACCCTACCTATTCAACTTGTATGCAGAACACATCATGTGGCATGCTGGGCTTGAGGAATCCAAGGCTGGAGTTAAAATCTCTGGAAGAAACATTAACAATCTCAGATATGCAGATGATACCACTTTGATGGCTGAAAGCAAAGAGGAACTGAGGAGCCTTATGATGAAGGTGAAAGAAGAAAGTGCAAAAGCTGGCTTGCAGCTAAACCTCAAAAAAACCAAGATTATGGCAACCAGCTTGATTGATAACTGGCAAATAGAGGGAGAAAATGTAGAAGCAGTGAAAGACTTTGTATTCCTAGGTGCAAAGATTACTGCAGATGCTGACTGCAGTCAGGGAATCAGAAGACGCTTAATCCTTGGGAGAAGAGCAATGACAAATCTCAATAAAAGAGTTAAGAGAAGAGACATCACACTGACAACAAAGGCCCGCATAGTTAAAGCAATGGTGTTCCCCGTAGTAACATATGGCTGCGAGAGCTGGACCATAAGGAAGGCTGAGAGAAGGAAGATAGATGCTTTTGAACTGTGGTGTTAGAGGAAAATTCTGAGAGTGCCTTGGACTGCAAGAAGTTCAAACCAGTCCATCCTCCAGGAAATAAAGCCAGACTGCTCACTTGAGGGAATGATATTAAAGGGAAAACTGAAATACTTTGGCCACATAATGAGAAGACAGGACACCCTGGAGAAGATGCTGATGCTGGGGAGAGTGGAAGGCAAAAGGAAGAGGGGCCGACCAAGGGCAAGGTGGATGGATGATATTCTAGAGGTGACGGACCCGTCTCTGGGGGAGCTGGGGGTGTTGACGACTGACAGGAAGCTCTGGCGTGGGCTGGTCCACGAAGTCACAAAGAGTCGGAAGCGACTAAATGAATAAACAACAACAAAAAATAAGTTTGGGGGGCTTTCTTGGAGCTCAGGGAATATGTTCTTTTCTGTTGTCAGCGTTCAACTTATTCATCTTTAAATATAATTGTACCTTTGTTTCTCAGTATTTCAAATGCCACTTTGATGTAGAGCCAGTTTGGTGTAGTGGTTAAGGTGCTGGCCTAGAAACCAGGAGACTGTGAGTTCTAGTTCTGCCTTAGGATAAAAGCCGGCTGGGTGACCTTGGGCCAGTCACTCTCTCAGCCCAACTCACCTCACAGGGTGGTTGTTGTGAGAAAAATAGGAGGAGAAAGGAATATTAGTATGTTCACCACCTTGAGTTGTGTGTGTGTGTGTGTGTGTGTGTAATAAATAAATAAATAAATAAAAAAGGCAGGATAAAAATCTAAAAACATACTGTTACTTTATAGCTTCAACTTTTTAGCCTTCTTGGGCTTCATGGGCAGTTCATGCTCTTAACTTACATAAAAGGAAAATGACAGCATTTTCTTTTCCATGAAGTTCTCTTTATTTACACATAGGCACAGTTGTTCTCATGTTCAAGCACTGTAATTGATATGTGTTTTCCTCCCCTGTGTAAACTTTACAGTTGTGACAGTGATTAAAGTTTACCAACTGCCTTCAGTGACTTGAACTGTCAGAAAGAGACAGGAGTGACTGATGCATTTGTGAGCTTTACCTTTGGGAGAAAAGAAAATGCTTCCTAAATTCCTCTGCAAACATAACACCTTCAAAGTTATTGAAGGCCTGCTTGGCAAACAAATCAAAGCAGCAAAAAGAAGAATGTGAGCATGAACGCACCCATCCATATACAGGCATTGATATGTACAATCATACTCCTTAGACGCAGAAAACACCACCTTCATGCACTGTTGGGCAGGTTTCAGCTGATCTCCCCTTCCCATGCATTACTATGGGAGTGTTTAGAAAAGTAGACGCTGCTAAATCCAGGGGTTGTCCACAATGCATGGTTAAGAAAAAAACACAAGATGGTGGCCATGATGGTACAATCAAAGCTCCTCTAACTTCAAAATATTTGTTTTACACCATTCTGTGGCACAAAACACACACACAAACAAAACTATAGCATGTAAAATAATCTTGGCAGGTTTTTAACCTACCAGTTCATCTTCAAAAAGATTCAGAGAAAAGCAGAAAACCATAACCCTTCCTATGTGCACATTAAGCTTGTAGTACTGTCCTAGTCAGTCTGGTTCTTACCCCCTCCTATGAGGTCCCTCATAACCACAGTTTTCACACACACCCCTCTTTAAGGATGGTAGGTTTGTTTGGATAATAAGATTCTTCAAACTCTGAAACCATTTGAGGCTGCAGTTATAGGTATTAATGAACACCTTGAATTGCACTTTGAAATGAATGGCAGCTGTGAAACTAATCCAATAAAAAGGTCACCTCATCCCAACACTTTTCCCCAATGGGAATTGTAGCCACAAAATTCTGCTTTAATTGAAATTTCCAATTGGCTTTTTAGGACAGCCTAATACAGAGTGAATTATAGTCATCTAATCAAGATGTAATTAATGAACATAGAACCATGTCCAGGTCAAGCAATTCAGGCAAATATTGCCATTTAACTAGAAGATACAGTAATGGCAGCTGCAGATTCTAAAACGATGACTTGTGAGACAAAATGCCTGTCCCCAGATTTCAGTGGGATTAATTTGAATTAGTATGGAGTCTTGCTTCTTCAAACCAAATCTTATATCTAATCACCCTGAACACAGATGATGCTTTAATGACCTAGAGATCACAGCAGAGCTGTCTCCACTAACATAACTCTTTTGTCCCCTATAAGTTTTGCTTTTCATTGCTACAATTAATCAGACACATCTTGAACAATAACAACAAAGCGTCATTTTGTTTGTAGCAGTTAAAGTCCAGGTAGTGTGAAAGGCTATCTGGTTTTCCACTATGTGGATACTTATATTTTATTGTAGCCCTTATTCATTTCTTTTTACTACTCCAAGCCATTATGTTCTGCACCTGTATAAAGAATTCTTCCTGCTAGATTGCTGTAGCTAGGCCAAGTGCAGCCTGAATCTTGCATAAAAGCTCTGCAGGGAAATCAGCTCAAGCCTGTAAAACTTTTTTTAAAAACTTTAAGACTGTCCTAAAGAACAGTTGCACCAGAAAGCCCCAAATCATGAAGGACTCCATGCTTTGCTTTAGAACAGTAATTCATGCTGCTGAGGAAAACTGTGACAATATTTGTCCTCTGTGATGCTCAAAAAAGAAAACAGGAAAACAAGAAATCAAAGAAAAAAATCAGGAAAATGCATGTTCAGGCTATTCTTACCCAACAGAATTCTGAAACAATGTTGTCAGAATGTCAAACAAATGCCAGTATCTTTTGCTGGTGGAGTTCCAAATCTGTAGGCCCCCTAATTTTGGGTGTGATCTTCAGAAGCCCTACCCAACCATCACTCATAATGTGACACTTAACATATATTACAGTTAGGTTTTGTCTTGCTCCAACTTTTTGTCTTGAGCTTGCCTAGTGTTTGGAATGGAGCCTCTGACATGCTGCTTAAAGATTAAATGTAGCCTTCTGTTGTCTTTAGTGGATGGCAAGGCAGGTATTCAGCTGGGCTTAAGGAGCTTTCTTAACTGTGAAATATGTCAAACCAAACTAACCAAATGTAGGCTGGTAAAGAGGAAAGCTTGCCAGGCTCACATGGAAAACATCTGCACAGTGCAATTTCTAACAAGCAAGATCCAGCTGCAAATACATTCCTCTGAATCACTCTCTTCTGAGTGATACAAGCCTCGATCCATCATTTACTTTCTTCTGACCATATTTTGCAATCTGGAGAGGTGTGCTTCTGACTGGAATAAATCAGACATGAACACATAGTTCTTGTATGTTTATTTATGGCACAACTGGTTAGAATGAATTAAAAGGACAACATTATTATGTGCTTAAGGTGCCTCAACAGCCAAAAGAGGTCTCTATAACCTGGCCAAATTTATATACTGACATAACTACCCATCACACCATTCCATTTAAACAATGATGTGCAAAGTGCAGAAAAAAGTGAGAAATTAAAGAAATTAAATGCTAGACGGATCTGAAAGGAAATATAACTAAATCTAAACTAATATTTCTAATGAGCTGTTAATCTAGATCAATCCTGGCATGAAGCAGGAATTCTTTTTATTGCCGGCAACGAATAATCTTTTCTGTAAAGGCAGGGAAACAGAACAAGAAGTTAGAGCTGGTGATGGCTTACTAATAAAAGTTTAGTAAGCCATCCCCAGCTATGCCTTTTTCAGTGGATTTTTATCTGCTTCTGCTCTGGATAGGATTTTTGCAAAAACCCAGGTGAACTGGTTCATTCTACTGCTAGAAATAGTATGACAAGGGAAACAAGACAAAGTTGTAACTTAATCGTAGCTCCAATATATGTTAAAACCTTGTTCATTTGTGAAATGGTTCATGTCTGCTGGAGTCTCTTCACCCACTGATCCATTGTTTTAATCAGGTGAAGCATATCATCACTGCTTCTTTATGTACTATAATCTTCTCTTTCCATTAAAATCATTGTGCTGAAAAAAAAATACACTGAAAGTTTCTCATCTTAAATATTTGGATTTGGGAATCTGGAGAGTTATTGCTAAGTGCCACAGACATATGGTGAAGACCATCAGCAGTTATTTTCGGTCAGTATTTTCCATCTGACATGAATGCAAGCTGTGTGTGCTCAGCTGCGGGTATTGTGAAGAATCAGGTGGGTAAATCTCCAGACAGAGCAGAGCACGTGGCTTGGCCAAATGCATCAGACAAAACTTTCTTTCAGACTGAAATCCCATCTCAGGTGGCGGCCAGTGCCAGATGCTTCACAGGAAAGTGTAAATCTTCCATAACTGACAATGATATAATAACATATTGAGGAAGGAAATTCCATATGAACTCTTTACATAAGCCTGAAGTATAAGGGTTGTTAATCTGTTATGTATTTATATCTTTGGATATGTATAAAAGTGAAAGATTGTTCCGAGTCATTAATTTGAAGACTTCCTTGTGCAACAATATTTAGTGAACAGTGGAATGCAGGACTATAATATCTGGGGATCGTTTAGTTACTGTGCCGTTATGAGATAGAAAAATCACACATAGTAACGTAAGCCTGTTCTTTTAGTTAGCAAGCAATTACATATATTTGTTAATTTAAAAAGTCCCTATTAAAAAGGCAGAAGCCAAATACTTTTCGATTTCTGAATAAAGTCTTGCCTGTCATCTGAGATATTTAATTTTACTGAATGTAATCCAGTCAATGGGTTGTTTTTCGTTTGTAGTCTTCATCTGTAATAATTTTCCAATTCCCTAAATCTAAAGTGAAACAAAGAACTACCTATATCTCTATAAACAATTCTGTCATCTTGTAGTCTTTAGCTAAGGAGTAGGTTCGGTATAGAAATGCAGACAATAAATCCATTAAATAAGTATTCTCAGATGCTGTAATTACTTTATAATATTGACATTTAGATCAAGATTAGACACCTGATACACAGTGATCCATCATGCATGTAGGCAAGGCTGAGATTTTAGTTTTTGTACCTCAGATATTTTTGGGGTTGGAATTTGGAGGTCTCATTCTTAAAAATAAAGCTAAACATGTTTCAGTGCTGACATTTCTTTTTTGTGCATTTCTTGCTTCGCAGTGGCAGGATATTGCCATCAGTTTTCATCTTTCATGGTCAGAGAAGATTTTGGGGGCTACCAGAAAGGGATTTGGGATTACTGATTGCTGACCCTAATCTAGGCAGCCCTGGGTGCTAAAGATGTGCATGGTTAATGATAAAATAAGAGCAAATATTATCTCAACATAAGAGAGACAGCCTAAAATCAGCACTTGATACTGTAGGGGAAAAGTTAAGACCCATGGATTGCTAATGGCCCACTGGGGCTGACTTTAAAAAAAAATGTTTTAAAAATGCCCTTGTCCCTTGAAATAGTGGGCAAAATGGTCTTACCATGCTGGCCACCAAACCGATAGCCGCCATGTCTCTCCTCAATTGCTGCTCACTACTTGGCTGGAAAGCCTGGAAAACAGGGACTAGGCAACTGGCAAGTGATGGGGATAGCCATGAGCATTTAACAGAACAGTGTCCAGCCAAACACCTGCAGTCAGAGGGTAGTTTTTCCAAGACCTCCTGATACCAAAGCTGACTCTGTTGAAATGCAATCCATGTTAATGGCATTTATATCCGGCCAAATGGGGCTTCTGGATGAATGTCAGACAAGCCTGATTCTCTGTACAAACAGCTATAAAATCCCAATTTTCTTCTTCAGGTATAACAGGAGAAAATATTTTATGGTTGTCCAGAAAAATTCAGAAAGCATTTTGGCTTCAAAGCTGACTTTTTAGCTCAAATCACAGATTTCCTTGAATATTTGTTATGAAGTTTGGAAGTAAATGGTAAAAGTGAATAAATAAATTTGGAGGAACATATTATACAGTCTTTACCAGCAGAAAAATGATCTGACCTGTCAAAGTAGCTAAATGTTTAGTAGTATAGAATTGACATTCGAAGTGAAGGAACCAAATCATTTTGCACAATCAAAGTAGATGTGAAAGTGGATGTGACGGAACATCAGACATGACATGTTGGCAAGGACAGCCAAAGATGGCGAAGCCCTTTCTATCCTCTGAACTACAACAGATAATTGTTTATCATCTCACATGGACTCACACTGCTGTATCTGCAGGCCCACAGATGCTGCTACTCCTCAAATGCTTGTTGATGGTCCCTTTTGGCAAGGACGGCTCCTTTGATCTTTTTACTAACATAAAAAACTCTCTTCAGATCAGAAGCATTTTGAAGAGTCAGTTATTGCTACAATGTCAAAAAGGCATTTATTCTGATAAGATACAATTGTCAGTACAAGAGTTTGTGCTCTCTGGGCAAAATGTGTGCAGGGAGAACCCTTATTTGTGGTGCTTTGTACTAAGCTGTCATAGAAAGAAAGCTCTATGTTCAATCTAGCTTTCCCCTTTTTCTGCCCTCCAAATTATCTTATGGCCCATGAAAAACTTTTCTGGTAATTTGAATTTTCCCTGTGGATGACTGATATTCACATAAATCAGATTATTTAGGTAGTTCTCCCACCCATGTCCCATTATAAATGATTACGATTTTAGAAGAGTTGCCCAAATCAAGTGTATATAGTTTTCCCATTCTTAAAGCTGTAATGTGGTTTATGTGGTAGGAATTTGAACTGACTCTAAGTATGAATAAGGTTTGTTAATAAGAGCTGATATTTGAACCCTTAAACACATCCTTAGTTTAACCCTGAAATTCACTCCCACCTCCCCAGCCAAATCAGCTTGAATCAGCTTAATAAATAGGATCAAAGGAGGCACAAAGAAGGAGTTTAACATTTTCTTCTGTGTTAAGAACCTAGAGCCTCTGAAAAAAAATCTGTTCCAAGAGACACCAGGTTTAGAAGAAGAAATACTGCAACATTGCCTTGGGACTACAAGGTAAGGAAAGGTTTAGAACTCCACACCTTTGCTATTTTGATCCTATTCATATTCATTCCTCCTTCTGCTTTATCTGTGTTAAATGCAAAGGCCTTTAAAACCACATCTCCTTTGGCCCTGATTCAGTAAGCCAACCTTTCTCTGTTTTGTTACTATTAAGAACAATAGGGTGAATGAGCGAGATGTCTTTTTCTTAAGGGGGAAGGTGTTGAAAGGAATGTCTTCAGGCTTCAGAGCCTCTTCAGTGACTGTCACCTTAGGCTTTCCTTTTCTGTAGATGGAAAAGCTGCTCATCCATGGTACCTTGCCTCCTAACCAAACACTGCTTCCCAGTGCCTGGGTCAGCAGAGTGATCCAACATGCAGGTCATTCATTTAGCAGCTCCCAGGTGGCCCATTCGCTCTTAACCAAAGGAAAAACTATAAAGTTTCTCTGCATGAGGAATTAGGTTGACTCATTAAACTTCCTCATGTACAGTACAACAAAAGAAGGCTAGCAAACAATGAAGGAAGAGCCATTCATCTTGCAGCTGCCTTGCCAAATTCTTATCCCTGGAAAAATATATCCTGTTGCTCATGGCTATTTTCTTTTGTCAGTTTCCAGTCTAGGCTGTTAGATTTTGGGTTACATGCAATATTCTTCTCTGCCTGTTAGCTGTTTGACTTATTTATTTGCATGGTGCACCTCCTACTGAAATGGAGCACCTAAGTCTATTAGCACTTAAATAAGAAGGCAGATATGTTTTTCATGAAACCATTCCAAAAGTGAGATAAGCTGGCTCCAAAAGTGAACATCACAAGTTGCTTTATAAAAGCTTAACAACATTTGCAATGGGAAGTTCTCTCTTCATTTTTTAAAGATATTTTTATCCCACCTTTATTATTTTTATAAATAACTTGAGGCAGGGAACATACCTAATACTCCGTCCTCCTCCTATTTTCCCCACAACAACAACTCTCCGAGTTGAGCTGAGAGAGAGTGGCTGGCCCAAGGTCACCCAGCTGGCTTTCATGCGAAAAGTGGGACTAGAACTTACAGTCTCCTGGTTTCTATCCTGGTGCCTTAAGCACTAGACCAATCTGGCTCTTTTTCCTAAAGCCAAAAGATTTAGAGCATGTGGGGTGATTTGGCAAATAGAAATAAAATGCAAGAGTTTCCTAATAGGTTCGAAATGATAACTAGGAGAAATATAATTCTAATTTAAGATTTGCTTTCTTTTTTCCATATAGGTTTTATTAATCTCTTTGATCAGCCTTCAAAACAGCATATTCTTCCTCTGAGAATAATGTGATGTTGAAGTAATGCTGAATCTGTCAATGGACAAATGTAGCCCAGTTTGGTTCTGATATATGCAGCTTTTATCTAGCTAATTTATAGCTTGACACAGTTTTTTTTTTTTACTGCAAACTCCATTATCTGAAGAATGCAATTGCATAAAGTTTCAGATTCTATCAACAGATCCCACCTGGAATCTTTATGAATATTTACAATCCTGGTTCTTATTCCAAATAATGCCCAGAGATAAAATAAAATTTGGGGAAGGCTTATGAAAGGAGTTTTTCATATTCATTTTGTTAAACATGCCACTAGATCAGATGCTTTGAGACAGCACAGCAAGGAGGATGAAACAATCAAGAGTCTAAAACTTTGGGGGCTTCTGGTGGGAATGGCAGACTGAATGGCTGTGCCCGCTGATTCAGCAGGTGGAGCTTTCAACACAGTAACTTTTTTCGGGCTCAGGCAGGTTTTCCTGAAGCCCAGAAATGTTCTCTGGATCAAGAAGAATACCTGGAATCATCCCATCTGTCTTCCGGATGGCTGCTTGCAGCCAGAAGATTGCAAACAGCGTTTTGCATTTGACTGGTAAGAGCCAGCTGAGAGGCGGGGACTTCATCACTTTCCAAGCTGCACTGTAGCCTTAAAGGGATACTAAGACCGCCCACCCCATTTCTAAATCACCAATTTGTATTTGTTTTTAAATATATGTACCCCAAGAGAGGCTTTCTACAGAGAGGAGAAGCTGGTTTTCTTGGTGCTTAACGTTATTTTTGGGATTACTTTTTTTAAAAAATTCTTTTCAGGTTTGGATTTTGTTTTCCTTCCAAAGGAAATTCCAAAGATTGAGAGTAAACGATTGTCTTCCTGTTATTATTTTTGTACTAAATTTGAAGATATTAGCATTTTCCTACATGTTGAATCGGCTGATTTGAACCTTCAGCTTTCTGTTTCCACTTTCCTTTGAGAATTGTCTGCTATCTCACTCTCACTTTGTGCAAATACACTTTGGAACTCTTCCATATCCTCAACTTTCATTGGTTAAGGTCTTAGGGGCACCATAATCTACTGTGTGAGACATGGAGGATTTCAGACAGATTCTTTCTGACCTTCACCAGGATTTTAAATAGATTTCTTCTGACTTCTATCAAAGCTTTATGCATGATATCCAGGACATTGTGGAAAATAAGAGATTTAAAATATGCCATCAGGTTGGGGATGTGGTGGATGAAATTGAGGAATTTAAGAGTGTTAGAAAAGTTTTTTTTAAAGAGTGCAATTGGGATATTTATCAAGATGCTCAATGAAGATTGGTTGGTGGAGTTGGAGAAATCTAAGGGAGACAGTGATCTGCAAGCCGTAAGTAAAATCGATCTCCTGGTGGAATGCCATGAAAAGAACCTGGAATCTTTGAGGGGCGGCAGTTGGGCTGTTTGATTCTTTCAAGAGGAAAGCTCTGTGCACATTGTGGGGATTTGTGACTGCTTTGGTTTATTTTGAAGTGGGATAAGGGTTGAAGAATATTTATCTGGTTTGTTCTAAGGATTTGATTGATGGTATTTGCTTTTAAAGATTTGGATTTACTGTTTTGAATTGGCTTTGTTTTTTGGGTTTATTAAGATGAAAAATTATTAAAACTGTTGTATTAGGGTTAAAGAATGTTTATCTGGTTTGCTTTAAGGATTCATTTGATGTTATTCCCTTTTAAAGATATGGAATTATGTTTTGAATTGTCTTTGTTGGGTTTATTAAGATTGTTATTATTAAAATTGTTGTACTATTAAGTATAATAGCAGATAATTTATGTGCTTTTTAATTTGATTCTTATTATAGTAGACAGAAATGCATAGAATAGTGGTAGGAAGGGAGTAATTAAATATGTGAGGAGAAAGATGTTTAGGAGGTTATATGAACTTTTTTTCCTTTATTTTAATATAAGGGGAAGGAGTAACTGTACGGAGTGATTTTTATTATGTGTTAAAGTGGAATGACTATATATCTTTGCTGTTAAAAGTCAGAAGCCACATCTTTTTGTGATTAAAAAAAAAAAAAATTCTATTGTGTTTCCACACCTTTTTGGTTTTTTTTCTTTCTTTGTAGTTTTTTGGGGGGTTTTTGTAGTTTTTATTCTTTTCTTGAAACCTAATAAAATTTACTAGAAAGATGAGTCTAAAACTTTATGAATCTTTTATCCTAAAAAGGATAAAGAAAGATCAATAGGATGGCAATGGGAAAGGGGATTGTGAGAGCAAATAAAATGGAATTGTCTCTATAAATGCTGCCCTTGCTTAGCAGTTGGGGAAAAGTCAGGCTATGGGAGATCTCTGATAAAGCTAGTGACTATGGGACTAGGAGGCATAAAAAGAGTTGTCACAATCTGCCAACCGTAGGATGCCAAAAGGAAGAGGGAAGCAGACCCAAGAATTTCCACTAAATTAATCTATCATTTTATCTTACAATTTCTGACAGCAATGACCTGAAGGAGTTATCTCTCCTTGTTTTTTCTCATCAGAGTTATATGAGTGAAAAAACAAATAGACCACTATGTGGGACGATAAGGATGAGAAAATTATAACTTCACCCCACCCCCCCAGTCCTTATTTTTAAGGTTCTTTGTAGTTCAAGGCCATGGAAACAGCATTCTGTGGAAGAATCTCCTAAATCAGCATTACTAGAGTTCTGGAACTTGTAGTTGCAAAACAAAGGGTAAGCACCAGGTGACGTTCTTTTAAGCTTACAGGAACTTAGGTTGCCCAACTTGAACAATCCTACAATTTGTCTTGGATTTTTCTTTAGATTTTCCCATTACAATGATTCAAGAGGAAGCAGATATTTAGACAGGTCTTCTCATAAGTTTGGGATGTGAATTTTCAATGGCTGTTTGGGGTTCAAAATATATGGTTCACTTGCAATGCATCCTTCAAAACTGAAAGTTAAACACTGCAGCTCTGGAGTCTCTCCAAATTTCAGAAAAGCATTTGCTGAAAATCCAGTGCATTTTCTTCCTATTGCAAGGTAGGAACATATAGAAAAAGAGTTAAATCATGTTCTAGATTATAGAGGGTACATTCCCCTGAAATGTTAGGAAAACAAAATACTTAGAACAAGCAATTCCACAGTGAAACCAAATAAGTAAGTAAATACTTTATTTAGTCTAAGAGCAAAAGATATATGCTTTAAAGCATCTATAAAACATAAGTTTTGATGGCTATTATAACTTCAGTTACAGTGTACTTCATCCACATCAAGCTGCTCCCTTAAAGGATACCATATTGCCATGAACCCTTGTTGCTAGGAAACAAAATATGTCACCTGTTGAGTTTTATCAAACAGCAGATAAAGAATATAAAATTCACCCTTTCAGCCTGGCATTTTGCTAAGTAAGGGCTGTAATAGCCTTGTCCAAAGCTCTATATAAAACTTACAAGTTAAGATAGCATTTTCAATTGATTCTACTTACTGGGTCACATGGGTGACTGATATGTTCTCATATCAGCTATCTGGTACTGCTGGAGAGAAGGGGTCAAAATGGGCTTTAGCAAAAAATCATCTATAGCTTGAACTGACAAATGAATTTTGATAGTAAGTGACTTAGATTGACTCATGGAAGAAAACAGCCATGTTGTTTGATTAATTTATGCTGAAACTCTACATATCAGCTGGAGCAGTGGTGGGGTCTCCCTCACTGGATATGTTGTACAGCCACCTGTCTGTGATATTTCAGTCTGGATTCCTACACAGAGCAAATGGTTCGATTTAGTGGACTAAATCAGAGCTTTTCAAAATGGGTTCTGTGGAACTCTAAGGTTATGTCAGAATTGATAGGGTTTGATTAGAGACTAAGGGGAAAAAAAGTTCATTTGAACACAGCTAGGGGCATCCATAACAATTTTTCTAAGGTACAGCAGAAAGGGCAGGGCTTGTCAGGCATGTATTTTTTACCTAACAGGTTTTGCAGCCTGAAAAAGTTTGAAAAGTTTGACCCTTGGTCTAAATGGGTCCTTCCAATTCTATGATTCTATAGTTGTGTGATATAGAGCTCAGTCTATGGAGTAAGCCCTACAAAAGCTTCCCTTTACTTATGAAACTGATGTTTCTAAGGATGAATTTTAAAACTGAGCGTTTTTTAAAAACTAATTTCATTTTAAAACAAATTTAAATTTAACTAAATTAATTTTAATTATTTTTAATGAACAGGTTAAACTGAAGATTCCAAGGATGAACTTAAAAAAAATTATAAGCTATTTCTCAGTTAATTCTCCGGACATAAATATAGACTATACCTGATAGTCCCCAGCCCATTTTATTAGTACAAAGTGGGTTTAGGCATGGTAATGGTTGTCCTTCCATTTCCAAAATATTTCCAAAAAAAATATTTTGCCCTAGTTTGAAAGCAGCAGTGGACCTCTCTGTTCCAATGACACCAACAGGAATGCTGCACTGATTTATTTCTGGCTCATCTGCAGTATAGTTGAGCCAGTTGTAAATCTCAATATTTATCTCCCTCCCTCCCTCCCTCCCTCCCTCTCTCAATTGTTGTTCTTTTTGAGAAGCCACAGACCTTTTTCTTGCCTCTTGCTTCCTGAGTTTCATGTCCTGTAAGAAAAATGAAGCTCCTCCTCCATATTGCAGACTGAATAGGAGGAGAAATTGACAAGGGATTTGTTTCTTCTTATCTTCAGGATGGAAGTTACTGGCATGCAAAGTAGTATGGTACATTTTTTTCTCCTTCCCCTTTAGCATAGAGTGGGCACAAAAGGATTTTTGATGATTCTGGATCTACAGGTGGGCCAGAGATTTCCCCCAATTTCTTTGTCCTTTGCATTTTAAGTCAGTAGCAACAAATATGTTCATGGATTTCCAACTAACTGCTTCTGAGCATTTGGGGAGTGAAAAGGGATGATGGCACTGACCAAGGGATGATGGTGCTGAGGAAGTTCCCTGAGACTGAGATATAAACTACAGTATTTGGAAGAAAATGCTGACTGTCTCCCTTGTGCTCTGTAGCCTATTAAATATTATGGATTACAGACAGATAAGCAGCACATTCTGTTCCAGACACAAATGAACAAGTGTTAAAGAGATGGCAGCAAAAGGCTAAACGTGGAGGGGGGAGGGAGGGAGTGCAACATATCGAAAGATGATGACAGATTTATTGAGCCATGGAAGTGCGGCATCAGCCTGACAACAAGCATTTTGTCCTGGCCAATGTTCTACCAAATGTACTGAATGAATAAAGGAGCTTTTAAAACACATTGCCTCAAGTAAACAACAGATGCAAAGGCATGCCTTCGCCTGAAACTACCACTCATCTTTAGAGCATTCTGTCTTTCAGTTTAAAATGTGTGGAAAATAACAGCAAGATAGAAGGACCTCCAGGTATCAATTAATTAAAGGGCAACAGTTCTTGAATGAATGAAAGTTATATATCAGCATTTCCATCTGAAGAGTTAAGATGCTTAACAAAACCTTTAAGCACTGTGGAAAGCTGCGACCAAGGGACGATGCTTAGAGTTCATAGGATTTCTCACCTCAGAAAAGTTTTGTTGACAGGCTTGTTTGTGAGCATTTCTTGTTGAATGAAAACTCTGGACAGATGTATATTTAATTTGCTTTTGCACAAAAAAGAAATCTACCCACACTAAATTGCTTTGAATAAAATATGGATTCAGCTGGGAATTTTTTTTACATGTTTTTGCAGACCCAGCTTTATATTAACATACTCTATGGATAAATACTTGCAGACATACACTTCATAGTTTCTTGTAACTCATGGTGAAATGTTACAACAGCCTTTCTGTTATCATATGCTAGTGTTACTGCTTTCATGTGATTTTTTAAATGAGGAGGACCAGTTGTTTCAGTCAGACCCAATATATCTCCATCAGACATATAACAATCTAAGCCATTGTTTCAATTTGTTTCATGCTGGATTCTATTTGAAACTGCTATGTCCTTGAGACATATGTGACAAAGAGAGACTTCACCAACGAAACAACAGAATGTAAGACCTCAGGTGCTAGGACAAGGAGTACAGTGACACATTTAAATGTCTTTTAAAATTTTTCATAATTTTTTTCATAAAATTGGTTAAAAATCAAATTCTACTCTTCAGTGCTTATATGCGTGCACGCACATTCAGAATGTTAGTTGTCCAACTGGTTTTGTAATATAAATAAATTTACGAACAGATTGTAACAAACAGAACTGGTAAAAATCCAGATTATCAGACATGATGTGCTGTTCCTGGTATGTGTTAGACTGCCTCTTTGAATGTAGAACAAAAAGGATTCAAATGTGAAACTTCAAGGTCTTCCTTGGAATTCTATAAAAGATAAAAGCTCATTGAACATAGTCCCTAGCATAAGAACTAAAAAGAACTAGAAAGGTTTCTCTGAAGACTTTCTTACCTTTGTGTACCAAAATGAGTCAAGCTATTTAGGCCTTCGTTACTTCAGGAAGGTATAGCTTTAGATGTACAAAGCAATTGTTTGAAAAAAAAAAGGACTGCTCCTTCTCTACTATCTCTTTACTGGAGAGATGACAGAGAATTTCACATAGAACCTTCACTATGAAAATGCTGTATAGTCTTTTTTCCTGTGGGTTAAATGATCCCATACAGTTTTTTCTGCTTCCCAATGAATATGCTTTAGTACAGAAATAGCCAACCGATATGTTCATTTTCTTCAAGAAAGAGATCAAGCCCAGAGATAGGCTATTAAATCAACTTGATTTCTGCCTAATTTATCTACTGGTCAACTACAAGTTTTGTTTAGTTCTGTTGTTTACAGAATTGGCAGTAAAAGGTTGCAAGTATATTCAGATGCATGTCAATATCTATGTTTATATATACATTTTTGAACATAACTTTAAAATGATTTTTAAGTCATTTTATGTGTCCTTGTCTCTAACACATATATTAATGTGTCTTTTTACTTCAACTATGCATTTTTCAATTATTGTGTAAAAAATTCTGAAAAGCATGGATATTGGCCTGCCCTTGCATTTGGAGTTCTCCATATATTCAGTAGATGTAAAGCCAATATATTAATTGAAACATTCAAATTGTCTGAGTTTCTCATCCATCTCAATGAACTCTCATGAATGTTTGGAGTTACTGAAGTTCAGACAGTGCGTGCTTTCATGACTATTCTTCACAAGGTGGCATCTCATCTCCTGTCAGAACCCACAATCAAAGACTTGTTAGATCTGTTGATTGTGTTCTCTGCCATTGAAGCAACAAGTGTCAGGCTCTGGATGGGAGGGGAAAAGTTGCTGAGAGTGAGAATCCAAGGTCATATCTGCCAGCCAGTCAGGACTGGAATGCTGGACTGTTAAGAGAAAAGGGGTGAAATGTGGAGGAGGTTTTGACATGCCTATGTGTCTTTTATCAGGTAGCTGTGTGAGAACTTTTCTAGTTGTGGTTTTTTGCTTAAATCTGTACACATCATCAATAAATCTGAAATCTGCATTTCATCTGGATGCATGAGTCAGAATTTTATTGAGTCAACTGTGTCAGAACTTTACATCACCTTTTGGAACAATAGTAATAGCATTCCTAAGATTTCTTCAACCATCTTAGCACTCAGTGCCATATATGTGAGGAAGGGTCTCCTTACCAGAATATGGCCCTGGACAACAAAATGGCCCTGGATCGGCCTGACTGCTACTAGAAATTCAGCAGGAAAAAGGGAAAATGGCAATCTGTAGGGAAAGAGAAGGGGGGGAGCTCTTTTATCATTAGCAACATAATTCCTTTCTTCAGCCCAGGAAATGATGACACTTAATCACTTTGAGTACCAGAACTGGTAACTTTAAAAGTCTTTTCCTCCCTTTCCTCCTTTGGAGTGTATATCAAAATGCATTAGGATTTTTTTTTTTTTAAAAAAGATCTCATTTTGTTTAACAGCCACTCTGAACTGACATTTTTGCTAGAATCTGATTATTAGAACATTTAGACTAAAGTATGAAATAAAAGGGCAATTATAATGAACATTATACAGCTCTCTCTGTCTCAGGGACCAGGATAAAGCAATCCAACCCCTGGCATTTAAAGATGGTGGTACAATCAATGCACTTGCAGCTTCAGTCACTCAAATGGGAATAAATAAGTAATATAAAGAGGTTTGTTATTATTTTAAAGACACTTGTGGAATGCTGTTTTGGAGACTGTACAGAACAACCAGACAGCGTACAGCTTGATGTTATGCATATTAAAAGAGATTGTATTTCTCCAAGGTGAAAGCTGCTAAATATCAAAGTACATGAGCTTGATGAAAATATAAAAATGTGGGGGGGGGGAGTTGCATTAAAAAAGGAGACCTTTTAGTAGATACTATACATATAGTAATCATGACTTTACTTATGCTTATATCTGCTCATCAAGAAACTGGTTTGATAATACCATGTTGCAGTCCTAAAGTTTCTTTGCCTCTGTGAAAGAAGCTTTTATTAAATTATTCCTGGGATGCTTCATAATTTCTTCGCATCTTTTTAAAATGTTGGTTTTTATCATGCATTGATAATGTAAAGTACGAATTCTTTTCCTATCATCACTTGGTAGGCTCTCTTGCTGCCATGGCTCCTTGCACTGTGAAAATCCCTAGGAGCCCAGCTTTCTGTAATGACGGCTTTCCTTGAGATTCCATTCAAAGGGATGAAACCAGAGAAACCGAAGCTTATAGAACCTAAGAGAGAACAGGTTTGTTTTGTGTTTTTTCACTTGAATTGCATGTGATTCACCATAAAACTCTTTTTACTGGAAGAGTTCGTGGGGCTCCCCTCCTCTCCTATCTTCTTCAGAATTATCAATTCTTCCCCAAACAAACAAGCCAAAAACAAGAACTTGGGGTGGATGTTTGTAGGAAGCTAAGAATTGTGTCAAAACCTCCTTGTCCTATCTGGGAACCTGTTAAACCTCCTCCCCCCCGCCGTCACCATCTGTTGAAGAAAAAGAGGAAAGTCAATAAAGTATGAATAGTTCCTTGAACAACATAATTATACAAATGATTAAACCCTACAGAAAGTATAATATATTGGAGTTCTAAGCAGATTATACACCTAACTAAATATTCACATGAATAATTTCTAGCTGCTGAATTTTTTGGACACACATTTTCGTCACTAAGTTATTGCCATTTGAATTTAAATGTTCCAAGGTGCAAGTATAGTAACTTTAAAGAGTTATAGAGGAAAGGAGAAAAGACTAGCTGAGGATAAGTGATTATTACAGCTATGTCTAAGGCAATCATGAAAAGAGAGGAAAATCATCTAACTGGATATTGGTCATGCACCAAATGATTTCTGACAAGAGTATAAAATACTTTTTAGAACTGCAGTATATTGATTAAGAAATATTCACTCTTGGAAATGATGGAAATTTCTCTGGTTAAATAAGTTATACAAAATGGAAAGTTCCTAAATGTATAAGCTGTCTGAAATTCATATTTTGGCCTTTTGGCCAATAAGAAATAATTGTGAATTTAAAGCAGAAGAATTCTATAAGTATATTAAGCAAGCAAGGCACATTGCATTTTTTTAGAATATTCTTTGTTACATTAAGCTTATGTTATGTAAGAAGCAGAACGATTTTAAATCTTTAGTTTTACAAAAACTTTTTATTTATTTCACTTCTGCAAACAATCTGAACTGCTTATCAAGAAGGTTATCTAACGGATTTAGTCTCATGTCAGAACAAATGAGAATAAAACACATTTAGAACAAAATCGTTCCATTCCCCAAATCTTCACATGTGTCATAATATGTGTAATATGAAGCAGATGCATGATCTGGCAGAACTAACTCAAACTGATTACTAGCATTGTCAGTGAGAATATTATATTGATAGTCTCTTTGGCATTTTGGGCATGGTTGCAGTCCAGAAATGGAAGCAGTGGATATAGTTCTGACTGCTGGATGGAGGTATTCATTTGGAATATCTTTTCACCTGAAAGATTTTGTCACCTCTCTCCATTGCCTGAAAAAATAAAAATAGAGAGTAGTAATAGACTTATAGTACAAAATTCAAAAATCTTATAAAATTACCCTCACAATGCTATGAAAAATAATGGAAACTTGTGAGACTCCACAGAGCTACGACTACAGAGTTGATCAGCATATCTTCCTGCCATATGGTGATGACAGCACTATCAGACAGACCAGACTAAGAAACAGACCTATGCAGACCTAAGGCTACTTTAATTAGAACAGCTATAGTAACAGAATCTTGCAATAGAATGTGCTACCCTTCCACCCCCTGTCTGATGTGTTTTCACAAATGTGTTTTCACAAATTATTTTCTTGGCCTGGGCTCAGGCTTTGTTTGTCGGATCATTGTTTTGATAGAGGATCTTCCTTCTGTTCTTCAAGCCATTCTTTTTATCCATCTCAGGTGGACACATTGGTATAATAGGTTAAGTCATATTAAAATTAGACTTAGCATGATGTCTGTACAACAGTAACCAACTTACTGTTGGTTGAAATCTGTGATCATAAGGGAAACTGTTAATCAGAATATGTTGGGTAGTCAGGTTACTTACCTGAGCTAAGGCTCTGTGCTGTTCCAGTATAGATAGGAGTTGAACATTTATTAACTTTCTGGCTTCCGAAGATAAAGCTAAGGGCCAGTAGAGACTGCAACAAGGAATTGTTGCCACTTCTGAGTCAGATGCATCATTCTTCCAAGCATGCAAGGATTTTTTTTTAAAAGAACAAAAAATGGGAGAGGATTAGCTTTTCTGCAGCCTTACCATATTGGTGCTATACCTGATCAGACTACCATTTATTTGTTGTTTGAGGGTTTACCAGCTGGAGCAAGCGGAGTAGGCCAGAAAACACCTGTTTTCTAGGTAATTTGATTATTTATTCACGGAGTACCATGGGATGCCTAAACCATGGGCAAGAGTGTGATGCAAATGCACCCATTGCCAATAATTCCAAACCCAGATAGCCTTTTGAAGCAGCTACAACTTTCCAAAGGACATCATTGTTTTAACACTCTGAAGAGGGAGCTTTGCTTACATTAACATGATTTGCAAAGAGCCCTTTCTGAATACTTTGCAGAGTATTAATAATTTCCATTTTAAAAGCTCTTCACATGACATAATTTGATCAAGTAAATAATCCAAATACTTATGAAATTATGAAATTAAGGAAACTTCTGATAAGAGTATTCAAACATTACTTCAAGAAGTTAGCACTCTTGCAAGTATATCTATATACTACTAAAACTCTCATTGTATTTATATGTTTGTCTGTCTGTACTCTCAAGTTAGCCCAAACAGTGCATTATACTGCAACAATTTTTAAATTAAGATACCTAAAATCTGCTAACTTATAGAATGTGTAACAAATTCAGGACCCATTACTCCTGTGGAACTGGAATTTCTGATGTTCAGACCAGATTTATTTGCAAAGTTGTGGCTGTTGCAGTGTCCCTGTGGTCACATGATCATGATTTCCAACGCTCCCTGCCAGCTTCCCACAAGCAAAGTCAATGGGGAAGCCAGCAGGAAGTTGGAAGTCCCACTATTTATGATATATTCTTCTTAGATGATCATAAGACCGTCCAGCATTGGGGTAAAAAAATTATGGTCAGCCTAAAATTTAATGTTTATTCTGGTCACATCAGACTTCACTACCTTTCTCTCAGAGGATGACCCAACAGGTCTCAGGGTTGTCTAGTTTATCTACAAAATTACCATGGTTTTAATGTTTTAGACCCTTTATGTTCTGGATGCTGCTATGTAAATGCAGTGGTGTCCAGTATATGATAGTTTGCTAAAGTTATCACAATCATCAGGGGCTTATTGTGGAACAGATCACAAACTACTCGTGTGCAAGTTCTGAATTAAACTAAAGTGGAAGAAGAAAGTCAACCAGTTTCCACAATACAATAAAATGTTAGATATATTGTCAATACAATTGACAATATATCTAACATTTTCAAAGAGGACATCAGGAATCTGTTTGAAGTCCTGAACCTCATTGATAGGGAACCAGATGGACTGTGGAATGAAATGAAAGAAGTTGTTAAGGTTGAATGTGAAAAGACACTGCCAAAGACCAAGAAACAGAAGAAAGCAAGCTGGATGTTAGAGCAAGCAGTGGAAACTGACAAAAGACAAGAGAAACCAAAGCCAGGAAAAACAGAGATTTTAGTAAGGGATTTAACAAAGAATTTCAGATAGATGTTAGAAGAGAAAATAAGCAGTACTACAACATCTATAAAAACACCAAAGATGGAAGCAGATATGGAAAAACAAGTTTCTAAAATATCTCTGAACTCTGAAGGATGGTCCAACTCTGAAGTGGTAAGCTGAAGGATGCCAATGAGCAGATAGTAACTAATCAGAAAAAGATTGAATGGAGATGAAAGAAGAATACTGAAATTCTGTACAGTATAGAAGTCAACATCCAAGATACCTTAGAAGATATTCCCTACTTATAGGAACATCTAGTACTAGAAGATGAAATTAGATCAACTATCTTCTTCTGAAAAGTGTACAATGCTGGGAAATGTGGAAGGAAAGAGAAAAGAGGTAGCAAGGTGGATGGATGCAATTACAGCAGTGATGGGTGCACCATTGGAAGAATTCTCCAGATTGCCCTGGAGAAAATCCATCTGTGTGGTCACTGAGAGTCATCACTGACATGATGGCACATAATCACTTTAGAATAATCCTCTGACTCTTGCTGAGTTGGAGTTGTGCCATCTTAATGGAGAGCCTATAGTTCAGTGGCAGGGTATATGCGTCTTCATGCAGGAAACCTAAGTTTTCCAGGCTTGAGTAAACACCTAACTAGAAACACAGGGCATAAATCAAACAATAATCAAACAAACTCCCATTAAGAAATAGAATCAGGTAGCAGCTGATCAGAAAGAGTTCTTTTTGAAAGCAGCTGCCAGCCACTAGACAAAATTCATCTAGCTGAACAAGCAGTTTAACTTGTTCATCTTCTACCTACACTATATTCAAAATACCTCTGCTCCTTAATTGACCTGTAGTTTCTTCTTGCATGAGAAGATACCTGCCTGGGGATACCTTGGAATGGTTTAGGTTAATTAAATGTCCAGGACATTTAATGTCAATTCCCTAGGGCAAAAGCACAATTCACTATATCAGCTAGTCTGCAAGGCTAGTTTTATCAGAATTTTGCCTTAAATTTCAATTCTATATCAAGATATAAGACTATCTAGGCAAAAATAAATGTTAATCTCATTTAGATTAAAATTATCTTATCTTTAAGAAATGGAAAAATACACAATTTTATGGCACCCCTGAAAAATAAGATTTTTTTACTGTTGAAGTTTTGCTTGCAACTGCAGTGGTCTGTAGTATGTTTTCTGATTAAATGGTATTTAATTAATTCTGTAATTAATAATTAACAAATCAGTTAATCAAATAGAAAATATTTAATAAAGACTGATCTGTATAGCATATTTACATGCAAATGTATATTACCAGAGATTAAAGCTGTTCTAAATATTAGCTGGAGTACACCTAAAACAGAATTGCAATCCTATGAAACTTTATAATATAAAATGGCAGAAAAGACAGGTACAATAGCAGTCATGGTCTGGAAAGTCTTAATATCTTTCAAGCAACTCAAATACTTCTACATTAGTATAATATCATTGTATTTTAAAACTGAAATATGTATCTGATTGGAAATACAAACATTACAGCTGTCCTGTACCCAAGTCATTCACTGTATAGTGAAATCTCAGACTGAGACTGCTGATTTCTTGACCATGATTCTATTTGATTGTGTAATGTTGATTCTTCCACCTTCATGTATTGAAAACAAAGTGGGAATATTCCGGATTAAATCACTTTGTTCCTTCAACTGAATGACTAATCAGAAATGTTAATGGCCAAAGGAAAGATAAAACATGAAAGGGATAAGAAGCAAGGAGAGACTGCTATTCCTTGCTGTCTACAGTATTTCTCTTCCCCCAGACATCTCCTCCAAACTCATCTTTTCATGTAGCTTTGGGCTCAGCCCATTTTTACCATGCCCAGCTACTACTAGTCTTGTAATTTATACTTGTAGTTGAAGCTATGCATATCTTTCCTTATAGCTGAATATAAGTAACTTCTTGGGAACAAGAACCTATCCCCTCTAATAGGCCAATGTATTACTGTGACAATAAGAGAAGAGGGAAGAAGCACAATTACTGTGAGCACGCTATTATGCATCATTATTTCTACCTACCACTTGAACACTATAGCCATATCTCTAGAGACTTATTGCCCGGTTTGCATTCTCCCTATTCTAGTTCAAATGCGAGGGGGGCCCATAATATTCATGCTGCCCTGTCTCTTTCAGCCCTGTACTTGCATTCCTGGATGATCTTGACCTCTATCTCTTCACAGGGTTGTGATAAATGTATGGCTAGAAGATCCTATTTATACTTATGGGCTTGTAGAATCAAGTAATTACTTTGGTTGGCATCAGAGGCATTTCTGCTTTTATGACACATGCCTGTTATCTTTTAAACAAATCTATACCCCTCTTCCTTAGACTATTTGTGCAATTTTTTTTCTAATACATTCACAGACCACTTCATGTGACTTATAGTTTGATGTTTGTCCAACAAAAACTCATGACACAATACACTGAAAAGTCTTTAAAGTGTCACTGCCTTGTTTTGCTTGCTTGCTTGCTTGTTTGTTTGTTTTAGTGGCTTAGATTTTTAATTCTTGGTGTAGGAAAGAGGAACATTTTCTTAGCAGAGAAATGTCAATATGTACTAATACCAACTTAAGGATGTGAAGCTAGGATGTAAAAAAAGTCATCTAATACTAGATCATTGGTTCTAAATGTAAATGTAAATGTAAATATTTGTCTGCAGTGGATCATTTTTTTTTAAGAATTTCTGGTTTCTGGTTTCTAGTTTTATATTTTTTTATTTTTTTTGTATTCTTTCAGGAGAAGAATCCTGAACAGACAATATAGCAGGTTAAAAGTCTTTGAAATCACCTTTGAATTTAACAATACACAAAGGACAGACATAATAAATAATGTTCTGAATGTGACTTTCAGACTGTAAATCTGATCAGCATAAAATGAAAGTGATGGTGAGATTATATTCCCAGATGACCTATTGGTTTTGTATTTCAAAGTTCCCATGTCCTTGTGCATGATGTTCAATGGTGCTGATCAGAGGTAAGCTAAATATGTACACTAATATCCTGAGGGAAAAGGAAAAGTGACAGTGACAGATAAGAAGAATGGTTAAAAATGCAAATATAGGTAAAGTTAGAGTAGGGCTCTACTTCCATCTGGATATGTGGGTGAGAATGAATGTGAGGTAGGAAAGCATGTTGGATAAAATGTTGTGCTATATTAACATTGCCTTCATCCTTGGGAGAAGAGCAATGACCAATCTCGATAAAATAGTTAAGAGCAGAGACATCACACTGACAACAAAGGCCCGCATAGTTAAAGCAATGGTGTTCCCCGTAGTAACATATGGCTGCGAGAGCTGGACCATAAGGAAGACTGAGAGAAGGAAGATCGATGCTTTTGAACTGTGGTGTTGGAGGAAAATTCTGAGAGTGCCTTGGACTGCAAGAAGATCCAACCAGTCCATCCTCCAGGAAATAAAGCCAGACTGCTCACTTGAGGGAATGATATTAAAGGCAAAACTGAAATACTTTGGCCACATAATGAGAAGACAGGACACCCTGGAGAAGATGCTGATGCTAGGGAGAGTGGAGGGCAAAAGGAAGAGGGGCCGACCAAGGGCAAGGTGGATGAATGATATTCTAGAGGTGACGGACCCGTCCCTGGGGGAGCTGGGAGTGTTGACGACTGACAGGAAGCTCTGGCCTGGGCTGGTTCATGAAGTCACGAAGAGTCGGAAGTGACTAAACGAATAAACAACAACAAAACATTGTCTTCATATGGTTCTTTTCAGATTAATTTGGACAATGCATGCTAGACTACAGTCTTGAAATGAAAAAGCAAACAAACTAAAAAACAAGGAGCATTTCAATTTCACATTTGGTTTGAAAATAGGTGGATTTCCCCCCCTTTTTTTCCTTTTTCCCTCCCTCCCTCCCTCCCTCCCTTGAAGGGTTACCATTTTCCTATTTTTAATTTTTTTTCCTATTGATTTTTTTTTTATTCAGCACTTGGAATGATAGGGCAATACTGTTTAAGTCTCAGCAGATAGCAGCACCTGCCCTAGCCAATGCTATTTAAGCTCAGAAGCTAAGCCACTTCTGATTTAGTTAGTGCTTAGATGGGAGGCTAATCTGGGATGCAAACTAATTCTGGTTGCTAAGAAAACTACATGGAGATCTACTTGACGATTTCACCTCCTTATAAGATTTTTAAAGAAAGCATTGCATGTTTATATCTTCCTGATTGCATGAATTAGTTTTATATGCTCTAAATATACCAGGAGACTGCTTATGGCCCACCTCATAAACATGGAAGGAAAGCTAATATTTTATGCAGTGTCATCAAAGTTTATTAAACCTGAAAACTCTGAGACTTGTAATATTTTCATAACCATTAAAATACTTTCCATTTACTAATGGTTTCATTATATTATGTGTCACATTTATTTTTTTATTGTATTTATTTTCTATCCCGCCTTTATTATTTCTATAAATAACTCAAGCCGGCGAACATACCTAATACTCCTTCCTCCTCCTATTTTCCCCACAACAGCGACCCTGTGAGGTGAGTTGGGCTGAGGGAGAGTGACTGGCCCAGGGTCACCCAGCTGACTTTTCATGCCTAAGGCTTTTGCCAACCAAATTAATATAGTATACAAATGAATACAAACACTGCAGGGGTGGGGAGTGTCAATGCCTAGAATTTCCAGAGTTCTAAAAGCAGATGTTATCTGAAACAGAAGCACAGTCTAAAGAAAATTAGCTATGTTTAAATAATAAAATAAATCTTACAATACTTATGCAGAAAGCAACAAAGCTATGTGGGGGTGCTACCATATGGCAGTAGACATTACATTTCAGGGTTTTTTAAACCGACTATGTTGGCCCAATCTCTAAATATGCAATTCAGAATTAGGCAATTCTGTTCAGTTTTGTCTGACTTTTCTAGAACTAATGTTTGTATTACTGGAAACATTTTCCCGCTAAATGCTGTAGTTTCCCAAGATCTGTCTCTAAGTACTCTCTAGTCCCTCTTAAATCACTTTTAAGTCCCTCTAAGATTTTCCTTCTAAGTACTGTAAAAATCAGTTGACACATGTTATTGTGATGAATGCAAATGTTAATTATCATTGTATAGATTATGCTAAGGCACAATGCACCAGCTGTAGGGATTTGTGCATATTTCTATATACAGTTTCTGTTGTTTGAAAACATATGATTTTCAGCCAGGAGGAATTTATCCAAAGAAACTTAAATTATATGGTCACTGGCCTCTTAATAGCTATGAACCATTTAAATAACTGAAATTAAAACTTGTGCCACCCATCAGCTGAGAAGTGGATGCTAGTAGGCTCCCTAAAGCATATTTCTAATGCCGTATGTTGTGAATGAGAAGAACACAGCGCATACCTATGTGCAGAAGACATCTTCATCTCCACAAAAGGTAAGGAATAGGAATGCAGCACACTTCTGAGCAAGAACAGCAGTTCCTTCTCCCGCAAAGATAAAGTAAAAAAGTACTGCCTTTATCAGAGGTAAGTATCAGAAGAAAGGAGACCATTCCACTGTGTGACATAGTAAGAAGAATTGTGAAATTGGTTTTATTCAATGTCTTTATTCTAATGGAGAGCTATCAACTCTCCATTAGAAATCTCATGGTTGCAATGCCATATCAGATTGTTTCTCTTTATTTTATTACCTACTTTAAAAGTATTTGGGGATGAATGCTCATGCATACGTAGCCAGATTTGGCCTCACACTCAAAGGATAGCTAGATCAATATCTTCTAATCTGGATCTCTTTCACAAATGTCACCCACCTCCTTTAAATTGTGCACATTTGCCTATAAATGGATACATTTTATCTGGTTGCAATCTGATTACCAAGTCTGAAGCAGCTGATCTGGCTAGCCAGGTGGGTATCCCCTTTCCCTCCCTCTGCTCCATTTGCATCTCTCCCACAATGGTGTGTTTAGCTGAAGGGGACAACCATTTCAGATGAAAAGAGTTGACTGTCTTAACATAAAGATTATACAATAGCTTTGCTTCCCTGATAAAACCTTCAAACAATTCCAAAGTACTTTTTATCATAAAAGAGGCATTTTGTTTTCTTTTTCATAAAACAAGATTTTTTTTTCTTATAAATGTGCAATGCAACAGACATGTTTTGAGCTTCCACAAGGCTTAGTAAGTCTCTGTGAAGTGCTATAGATTTGCATTAGTGAAGTGATTCTGGCTGTGGAGGTATAATGATATTTGCTAAAGCAAAAAGTCCACCTGATTCATCTTGACAAAGCAATTCAGGCAGCATTGAACCACTTTAGGCCAGCGCTGTAGGAAAAGAAACAATTCTTTCTCAGCAGCGGCCAAAGGATTTCCGGGATGGGTGGCTTTGGAATTGTCCACAGTCTGTATTAAAGTCACCTAGTCTGGACAACACTTGACCATACTGCAAGCTGTGAAGAAGGAGGCTGAGAGGAATTCTGACAGACTGAAGCCAAATGCCAGTCAAAAGTGAGAGGACCACAATGCTTCCTGAAGCAGCTTTGAGAGAAGACTTGGCTTGAAGCTGTGTGAAAGTTAAAGCTTTGCACCACTGTTGCACTCAAACATCATTTTTGCATTCAAAATAGCCCAAAAGGAAAACACAAATGGGGACAAGCTTTTTCAGTCTGGGCACCAGTGACATCATCTGCAGTCATTAGTGAATGAAATGATATTTTTTAAAAACTGCTTTGGCTATCTGAGAAGAACTTGTCTGTCCCTGATGGCAATTAGAATATTTTCAATTTTCTCAACTGCTTGGATGAGAGGGCCTGTTGTGAGAATTTAATAGCACAACAGTCATCTTATTAGCAAGAGCCCCTCTTAAATTTATAAGCCACAAGAAGACAGCAGAAAAAATATTTTAAAAGTATAGTTCCTTTTGGTTTTATCCACTGGACTTTAAAAGAAACCCAGAAAGCACAAATTTGTGCTAAATCTTTTCATAATGAATCAAATCTAAGTCATTAAAGAGCTGCTGAAGCAGACCTTGAGAGGATTTCAGAAGGGAAAGTAAGAACATTTTTACTAGTCAGGTTTCTCCCAACAGAGAGCCATATTTCTTAACACTTTTGTTCTACGTCTGAGGAGAAATAATTCACACAGTCCTTATTAACTGTGCTTCAACAGGTTTTACAACTCAGGAATCTGAACAATTACTTTGTCATGTGGTTTTGCTCATAATATTTGCATCCGTTCCATTTCTTTAAATTCTTTACTTTTGGGACATTGAGGAGAAGAATGTTCCAACTTTAAAACCAAAGTAGGTAGGAGCAGGAGTGATTCAAATATAATTATAAATAAAGGCAATTATTGTAAGAATACGTTTTGTGAAATTGTCTTTGAAAATTACTGTGCTTGCCTGTAAAGAAATACAGAATTCTGGAACACTTTCACAGTGCAAGTTTTTGGGTTGTGCAATATTGTGATTTCTTTGTAGTCATGTGGCAGCTATTTGCCTGACCAGAATGAAGAACCAAAAAAATGGTTGTTAATATGAGAACTCCAGGCTCTTGTGCTCAGCTTTTTACATGTGGTTACAGACATTTTATTTTCACCAATGAAATAAATTTGGTTAGTTCTTAATTTGGTGCATTACGGACATTCAATTCAAGAGGTTTAAATGACAGTTATTAGTGTGTTTGGAGGCAGCTAAGACAAACACTGACTGGTTTGATGTTCTAGACTTGCAGGAAGATAGACATGTCCATGATTATAACATTTGAGAATATCATGCTAGATCTGAGAAAGATAGCCAACCAAAAGTACTTTAATTTTATTAAATAAAGGCTGGTCAGTGACCATAACAAAGATATTCATTTATTAAGTACAGTTGTAAAGGCTTGCAGAACAGATGAGTAGTGGTCTAGGAAACCTTAGCTGGGCCTGCTTTTTCAGCTGGATCAAATATGAATTCTACTAGCGCTGAGTTCAGGTTCAGTCTGATAGCCATTACCTAGAAATAAAGTACATTGTACTCAATGGGGTTTTCTTCTCAGTAGTCTTGGTTTGGGTTGCATTAATAATAGCCCTTATTTCACAGATATAGACTGGAAAACTCTATTATTTCAAAATAATGTAATTTCATAGAATGCAATAAGAAGCCAACAATTGAAAATGGCTATTTTTAAAATAACTACTTTTCCTAAAGTATGTATTCATGTCAAAAGTTACTCTGAATAAGATCTATAAAAAATAAAAGTAGTACTTTATAAAAAAAAATTAGACTGGCTATATATTTTTTTCTACTGGGAAAGGAATATAGTTTAGTGTCAATGTATGTAGAAGTCTATTCTAAAGATTAGTGTGAGGGTTGAAATTACTGTGGATGTTTGTGGACATCTTAGAATTCCTTGAAGTCTGTGCTAAAAAAAACATTTTAAAGGTTAGAATTAGGCTGAACTTTTGTTGTTGGGGTGATCTTAGCTTAATGTTTCTATTCTGTACTGGGATTAAAGTAGTATGATGGCTAGGGTGAGCTTTTATGGATACTGGTATCCTGAAATGATATTAGGGTAGAGTGATGGGGCAATGGTTAGGATATATATTTTTATGGATGTAAGAATGACGTTAGGCTTCCTTGATGTCTGTGCTAATAATAAGGGAGAGAGTTAGCATTAAGGTGGGTTTTCATGTGTAATGTTAGGTTGATATTATGGCTAGGAGTAAGTGCTGGGGGGAAAGATAGGATAAATATTTCTTCAGGTGTTCAGATGAAATTAGGGTTAGCTGGGACTGACTGCTGTGCTTATCATTATGGAATTTTTTTTAGCTGTTAGGATTCCTCTTTGAGTTAGAGTGAAGTCAGCGATAGGGTTAGGCTTTTATTTATTTATTTAAGAAATTTATAAGGCCAGCCAACTCACACATAATGATTCTGGGCAGCTTCCAGAATTAAAAACCATAAAAACACAATAGATACCTACCCAATGGCAGCAAACACATTCATATCAGCTACTTGATTGGCTCCAAAGCAACCTGGGGTCCCCAGGCCTGCTGAGAAAACCATGTCTTCCGGAAAAGGAGCAAGGAGGGGGCCAACCTTATCTCTGGGGGAATGATGTTCCAAAGGGAGGGAGCCACCAAAGAGAAGGCCCTTTTCCTTGGCCCCACTAGATGTACCTCCCTAACTGAAGGGACCCACAACATACCCTGCCTACCCACTGTGGTGGGCCAGGTGGATGTAACTGGGGAAAGGCAGTCCTGCAAATAACCCAGCCCCAAGCCATGAAGGGCTTTAAAGGTGATAACCAGCACCCTGAATTGGACCCAGAAGCAAATCGGCAACCAATGTAGCTTCTGCAAAAGAGGAGACACATGTGCAAATCTAGGCTTGTGCAAAACTATGTGGACCACTGCATTTTGAACCAATTGAAGCTTCCAGATATTCTTCAAGGGCAGCCCCATGTTGTCCTAACAGTCAGGAACCATGCTGAGACAAGGAATAGGTTTATAGTGTTTTATTACTGCTACATTAGACAGAAAATACTAACAAACTGAAGAAGTGTGGGAAAAACCCAGACAGACAAACCCCAAAAGTTAAGGCAGGTCTGATCTGTGTCTCTTTGAATGGCTGCTTAACTCCTCAGTACTATGCATGCACTTTCCACCCTGGATAGGGGCCCCCTCCTGCTCACCATCAGTACCCATGACATATGTAGAGCGCATTACAATAGTACAAATGGGTGAAGGCTCAGATCTTAGAACTTGTGGCCTCCACAAAATATCATGGACTGAAAAGTTCAAGCATTTGCTGGATCACTGCTTTGCTAGATGGATGATCACAGAGTTTCAGTCTATGGTTGGAAATATGTGAGATGAACTGAGACACTTGCTTGTTAGTTAAGCTGCTGAGCCCAGGCATGGCCTCCTAAATCTCCATCATTGCTCAAAATTCAGAGGGTGTGGACTAGATTTAGACTGCTCCATGTATCCCAAGATGCCTCTTCAGATGTAGGACTACTTAGTCCTAATCTGCTTGGACAGTTGATTTAGGATTACAAATGTTAATGTCATTCCTCCTTAGCAGCAGCATTCTTTACAAAAAGATTGCATGAGCAAAGATGGTCTTAAACTTCCTTTTTTTTTTGGCTTCTTCCAGTACAGGGTGAAATATGACAAAATGCTACAAATACGTCCAAAATTGGTGATTATGATCTAGATATAAAAATTATCTGATAGCTATTTCTTGCTGCTGTCCATGATACCACATCCTACTTATTCTGTTGGGCTGCAGATCATCAGATACTTTCCACGATCATTGATTCTTCAGCCCTGTCTCAATGTACCTTGAACCAGAAGATGTAATAGCTAAATGTCAAACTAAGTGAGAATTTATTGGATGTCTCTTTTTATTTATTTAGTCCCAGGGCATGTAATTCATTCCTTTGGGAAGTTTCAAACTGAAACAAAATATGGTGTTATATTATAGTACTTCTTTCTATCCAGTAAGTAGTCAACTGGATTTAACAGTTGTGTATATGCATGTGTGTGTGTGTGTGTGTGTGTATCAATATCTAAATACAGATATATATCATTAAAAAACAAACTGACATCTGGAACTGACTGAAGTAGATAGAAGATGTCCTGGAAGTGATGTAGAAAATGGACTGGAAAATTGATTAGGGGTTAGTGGGTAGAAAGGATTTACCTAGGGTTTTAGGATTCAGGAGATGGATTGAAGCAAGGAATAGTTCAGGGACTAGAAAACTGATTGATAAGCCAGTGAGAAAAGACAGGATGGATTGCTGGCAGAGAGTTGACTGAAGAAGTGTTTATGGGATGAATGGATCGACAGTAGAGGATTGATAGACTATTGAGTTTACAAGTTGCTGCAGTTGCTCTGTGGCACAGAAAAGACAAATGGGAAAGACATGGAGGGACAGGGCAAGATAAATGCTGTACTTTCAGAGGAGAATAAAAATATTAAGCAGCCTTTGAAAGTGGCACTGTAATCATGAATAGCAAAAGAGTACTATCTTTTCTGAACCTCTTAGCAGAGCATATCATTAGTAAAGTAGATTTGATAAATGGAGATTAACGAAGCAGTCATGAGTAAGGAGTAAAAGTAGTGGGAAGATATCAAACAAGTATTGGGCATCTGTAGAGATTAAAAACAATTTCTTTTTTTTTTTAGAAAACTTCATTAAAACATTTTCAAAATATACATAAAAACTAAAAAGATTGAAACAAAGAAGCCTACAAAGAAAAAGAAACAGAACTAAAAAAAGTGTGAAAAAACACAGAACGAACTACTACAAAATGACTTCCAACTTTCTGTAACAAAGATATACATAAATCAGTATCAGTCTCTTACTCCAATTCATATTATAGTAAACATTATTTCTATAAAGCATTTAAATTCTCATTATTACATTCCCTTCTAAAACAAAATTATCCTTCCAATTAAAGAAAAACATATAAAACCCTTCAAACATAATTTGGAACCTAATATAGTAACAAACACTACCCCTTTTCACTATAATTTGCTCCCATCTGCCAACTAAACTAACATTAACCAAAAATATAAAAATTATCCAAACAGCACAAACATTTATCTAAACCCTTAAAAAACCATCCTGATAACCACATTTAAACAATAACCTAGGCATTTACCAAAAATGTAAGAATTTTCAAAACAGCATACCCATTTATCCAAACCTTTAAGAAACCATCCTGATAAACACAGTTAGAGAATTATCCCACTTCAGAGCAAACCAAGGCATTTACATGTCTCAGTATTATGTGCAGAGCTTTCTTCTTGTCAGTTACAAATTCTGCAACCTGCTTTAAAAAGCCCAAATTTTTGTCCAAAATCTTCCAGCCTCTAGAGTTTAATTCTCTTTCTTGATCATGGTGTGGTGGCAACACTGTCTTCTTATCTTCAGCTTTCAACAACTTGATTTTCCTTTGACTATTAAGTCACCAATTCTCATCTTTTTCTTCAGAGAAACCACTTTACTTCTAAGGTAGATTTCAGCCTTATCATATAACATTATTAATGATCCCATAATGTTGTATCCATCAGCACTGCACAGTGGTAAAGTTTTCTTTTGTTGTATCTGGAAGAACCATTTTTGTTTCTGCTTGTTAGGCATTTGAGGGAAGAAATTAACAGCTGTAATACATTTTTATGATGCAGTGAACATTCCTGTTCATTTCCAATACAGCTTCTTGTGATGTTGATTAAGTTAGTTTTAATTTGAAAAATATATGTAATCTCTTGAAGAATAAATGCAAAAATAAATTATCCATTTGTTCTGCTTTTCTTCTTTGTGTCCTGAACTTGATAGCTGAGATAATGGGTTTTCATGCTTCTTTTAGAAAGAATGCATTTGATAAATGAAGTCCAGATATGTAGTATATATAATGTCAATAGGCCATAAAACAATTATTAGCAAGTTGTAAAACAAAAAAGAGCAATTTAATAGTTTCTGGGAGATGAGATTGGCATAAAAACAAGGCTGGACTTTAAGCTGGCCAGTCCTTGCCCCTTAAATATCTACAGCTTGATGGTGGTGTAATTTTATTTTAGAATCTTTTAGTGCCTTAGGGTATTTCACAACATTATAAATACTGTTGTTCATAAACATCTAAGTAAATCTAATTCCATCTCAGATACTTACATGTTTCTGTCTGTATAAGGAACATGTGAGAATAAAAGCACTGGTGTTGTGTCCATTTGTTTACCTGTCTGACTATCATAACCCTAAGTGATATAAAATTGTCAGACACTTGCGTGTGCGCGCGCACACACACACACACAGAGGCATGACATGAAATTGTCTGTGTGTGTGCGTGTGTGCGCGCATATGCACATGCAGATAGATAATTTTTTTCTGGAGTTAGCCTAAATTCAGTAGGATTTGCTCACTATTAAGTGTGTGTAGTACTGCTATCCCATTTCATTATTTAATTAATTTATATATTGATTGCCTTTTAAAAAAAGTCTATCTCTCAGGGCATTTAGAACTAAATCCCTTCATTTCAAAGGACTTTACCCCCAGGTAAATGGACAAGTCCTTATAGGCTGTCCTCCTTTTCCTTTTTCACTGCAAACTTCATTTAAATAATATCTCTTTTATTCTTAGAATGAATAATGAGGCCATTGAATAGTGATGCTATTCTGTGGAAACCTGCCAATGGCAATATATTACGTTGAAGACTGTATGGTTTTAATGGTCTGTAATTCCAGATGGTGACACTTGGTCAGATGGTGTCATTATGTGTAGGTCTTCTTAATCAGGTCAGAATCAGTCTGAATTCAACTATTATTTATAGGATGCTTAAATAAGATTTTGTGGAAAGAAGCCTAGTGATTTTCTTCCCCCTTTTAAAAAGAAATAAGATTTCAGTGAACTTAATATGAAACCATATCTCATTTTGGCAATAAATTGGCATTTTAAGGACATAGCTTGCACAATTTACCCTCACCCAAGTTTGCAAGCGCATATCACTGTTGTAAAGTGCTGTTTATAATATATGCTGATACATGTTTTACAATGCAAATACCATTGTCCCGCTATCAGCTTTGAGAGCAGTATCATTAATCTTAATCAGAGAAAACTTTTACTACTTGTAATTAATGCAGGCTGTAATTTGAATTCAAATTTCAGACAGCAGTCCCTGCCTTCATACATTTCAAAGTGTGTTTGTACACTTGCCAGGACTAATACTGTTTTTTCTACATGGGAAAAAGGCAGCCCATGACTGACACAGGAATAATTTGTGTAGACCATGGGCATTAATCTTATTTAGAAAGTCCAGCTTAACTTTTCAAAGCAGAGAGCCTTTTGTTGTGGCTTACCTTGAAACTGTGCTTATCACAAGGGGGAATGACTGAATAGAGTGATCTCTGTAATGGCATATTTATGGTGTGCCTAATCAAAGCAGAGACACTTGAATATATAGGAATGCCAGTGAAATATGCAGTCCTGGAAACCAATCCACAAAACTATTGGAGATTACATCTTAGTTTATACAGGGCACACTTTTAGAAATAGCAAGGTATCTCATTGACTATAATGCTTTTTAAAAAGACAAGAAATTTGATATATAGGCAATAGGATTTAGCAATGCAAACTGTGCAATATCTATATTTTTAATTTTTTAAAAAACCACTTTCTGTGAGATGGGAGGCCATATAAATATGTTTAATAAACAAACAAACAAACATCGCACCTTGAAATTCTAAAGAACTTTCAAGGCTGTTCTGAGAAGAATAAAATATTATTGTTTTGAGCAATATTATTTTGAGATGAAAATGTAACAGACAGCAATATAAGCAAAAGAGTAAAGGATTAAATACAATTGGTAGCTTAATCTTGAAAGCTTACAAGTAACATCAGCAGACCAAGTAATAAAACGCTGGACTCAACATGTATATTACGGTGCCAGGTAAACTCTTTTGAATACAAAATATATTATGTTCAGTCCCCAGCATGTCCATGTAATGCTGGAAAGATTCATACCTAAAACCCTGGAGACATGCTGCATGTCAGTGTAGACCAGATGTGCACAAATGCACTTCAGAGATGCCTATTGATCCCCCAAAGCCTTGGGCATTAAAAAACAAAACAGACAAAACAAATTCCTTTGACACCATGTGAATATTTCAGAATCCCACTTCCACATAAAAAGTTTGTCTCCTGCTCCCTTGCCCAAGGGAAAGCTACCTTTTTCCCTGTGTCCTGATGCAGATCACACCCTTGTGCTTAAAGAAAAAATGAAGTAGTGCAGCACAATGCACATTTTATATATTTATTAATGTTGCCATCTTGGACATCGCTGGCATTAGATTCACATTTTGAATTTTCTCCAGAAGCAGAAGGCGTTTGATAGTGCTCTGAAACTGAGGGGAAGCAATAATGGCTGGACTCTTCAGGAATTTGAGTATTCATTTACTGAACAATGGAAAGAATGGAATTTGAGGTTATAAAGTTGTACACCTTTATCTCTATGTAATAAAATTGTCGTTTGTACATTTTCCATAGCAAGATTCTCTTAACAAAATCTAATTCCCTGCAATACTATCTGCTTTTCATGATCAGTTAATGCGAGCAGATTTATTTTAGACAATTGTAACTGGAAATCTTAGCACTGCCATGACATGTTTCAATTTTTGGTTTTGCTCTAATTTTAAGATGAGGATAGTTATTCTGTGTGCTGATTCTGAAACTAGGATGGTTAGCAATTGAGCTAAGGATATTTCCTATGTAATTTGATGCATGTCTACACAAAAGTCAACCACTGTGTAGAATAACCCACCATTAACAATAATGGTTAACTCCTTGCTATTAAGAAAAAATAGCCATCTTCTCTAAAACACTGCATTTGTTTCAACCATTGCACAGAAAATGCAGTGGTATTTTCTTTGCCATTTTGCTTGTAACACATTATGGCCTTACAGTATCTAGCCTCCATTTCTCACTAAGCAATTCTTTTTCAAAATGTATCTTCTTTTGGATGATCTTCTCATGTTTACAGAAAATTCTTGATGGAAGGTATAACCATGTTTCACAGAATGAGAGTCCATCCTTCCATGGGATTACAAAAGCTGTAGAGAATGGTTTCATATCCTGTTAAGACTGTGTGTTTACCCAAGTGATTCCCCTTAGATCTCCCTTGACATCTGGAGAGCAAAAAAGTAAAGTCTACAGAAAACATCCTCATCATTCTCTAGTGTTTTTTTTTTTTGAAGTATTCTTAATTCCTGAAGTCAAACAGGTTCAAATAATATGGAGGACATCAAAGGGTTTTTTCGTGGTAGAAACTTGGAAAACTTGGTCTTCTTGTTTTACTCCTTTTATACACTCTTGGGGCCACTGTGTACTTTTTTAATGTAATGTTTTTTCTTGTTTTTTAATCTTTAATCATTTTGGAGGTGGGTGGCCAGATAGATAGATAGACAGACAGACAGACAGACAGACAGACAGGCGTACACATAGATACAGATAAAAATATAGATACTGGTCAGTCACACCTACTCAGTGATAATTAATCTAATTCATGTCCCTCACTCCAAATTGTTTTTCTCAAAATTCTTTTATTTCACCACTATGCATCCAAAATCATCTGCAGTCCATGGGCTCAGCCTTATGAGCCTTATAGTACACCCAGTGCTTTACTTAGCTATTTGGGATATGACCAAACTGAAGAATTGGTGGCAGATTTTATTTATGAAGAACAATTAGGTAAAATTAAGAAAAATAGAAAAGGTTTCTAGGGAAGTAGTTACAACTCAGTAATATGACAAATCATTTCTTAAAAGCAGGTATAGTTTGTGATAGGGTCTGCTGTTCAATTTTAAAAAAGAATGCTTCAAAAAATCCCCTCTGGCCATGTGAAGCTCTAGGCCAGCATTTCTCAACTGGGTTTCCATGCATGATTGTGATTAAAGAAAAAAAAATCATTCTTTGAACTTTGCATACTGCACAATGCTAGTGCTCACAGTGATGGGAATTTTTATGTTCCACTAATGGCCTACCACTTCGCTGTTGTAACATTGTAAAATGTGGATTGTGTGGGTTAGAATTGAATAGCATGGTACAGTTTTTGTATTTTTTGCAGTTTTCATGCAGGGGTTTTCTGAAACCTGAAAATTATTTCAAGTGTTTCTCCAATGTGAAAAGTTTGAGAAAGGCTCCTCAAGGCTATGCCTTGAATAGTTCTTTGTAATCTGGCCTGAATAACAACATGGCTTCAAATATTACAGCATGGAATCAAAGCAAATTATCAGGGTCCCTTTCTCAATATTTTCAACTGGATGATAGTTCAGGCTTAAAATATGCACTTCTGTTTTCAGTAAATATATACAGTAGGTATTCTTGATCTGCTAAATGAAAGAAGCATGACATTCAGATAATTTATCACCTTTATCTATTTCCCAAGAGTTAATTCTCAAAAACTTGCTTTAACCTCAAAAAAAAAAGAAAAGAAAAAAGAAAAGACTAGAAGTCATATTCTGTTACCCCTGATTTTTCCATAAGCTCAAACAGATGGATATTTGCTAACCACCATTATGTTTGCCTCTAACTCTTTTGATTCTAGTGTATCAATAAGCAAATTATCAAATAATGTGTATTTCCCATTTAATTATTGGATTAGCACTCTGGTCTTTGTAGACATTACTTTATATATTAGGAACAGTTTCTCTCCTCCTGGGAAATTATCTAAAAGTCTACTCTTAAAACAGGAAGTATAATTTGACCGAACTGCAATTCTGGTAACCAGTTGGGTACTGTATTGATTTTGTTGTTTATACATATATTTTCAGCTCTCCTTTTCAAGTCTGAAGAGTTTCTAACAATCAACATTATTAAAAGCTGTAGAAGAAAATAAGAGATATATTATTAAACCAGAAGAAACAGCAAAGCACACAAAAAGGGTTTATGAATCAGAGTCAATCAAGATTTTAAAAACCACATCTCTAAAACCCATTATTAGAAATTACAACTTTGTAAAGTTCATATAATCATAGTAATGCTTTGGAAATGACATTAGCAGCCATCTAGTTCAATACTGACATCTAGACTGAACTTACTTCCTTGTAATTTAACCCACTGGTTCTCTTTGTTCCCTCTGAGGCAGTAGAGAATAACTTTTTTCTTCTTCCATACGATAAACCTTTGAGATATTTGAAGACTGCTATCATATAGTCTCTCAGCTGTCTGTTCCATAAGTTAAACATACTAGGATCCCTTAACCAGCGTATAGTTTCCAAATCCCTCACCATTTCCCCTCCTTTGAATACAATCCAATTTGTCGCTGTTGTTTTTGATCTGTGGTGTCTAGACTGGATACAGTGTTCCCACAAAAATAAAGTGCAAGAAGGCTACCGTTAAATTTGATTGGACTAATCATCTAAATATGTTATATTCTCTGTGTGATTCTATAATTGGCTGGAATATTTATTTTATTATTTATTTATTAAACAAATTTATAAGGCCGCCCAGCTCACACATGGTGACTCTGGGTGGCTTACAGAATTAAAAACCATAAAAAACACAATAGACAACCACGTCTTCAGGGCCTGGGGACTCCAGGTTGCTTTGGAGGGCCTAGTTGTTTGTTACATATAGAAATTCATAATTATTTAAAATTTCTATTTTAACCAGAATGGATAGGTAAGAATTTTGCCATAGGTTGAATTCAGCCACCGCTCTACTATATCCTGTATATAGGTAATCATGCAAATTTCTTACAATGTTTATGGAGAGTACTGGCTTATTTTTAGACTTGAAATGATAACTTATTTTAAATGAGAGACATAATTCTCCATCATCTCAGATGAACAAAGCACATGCTGTGCACAAAATTAGCTTGTGACTCATACCTATACTTATAAGTAAATCAGATTGTTACTCAGAATATAGAGCTTGGGAATCAAAAAGTCAGATGTCATGTATCTTCTTAATGATTCTCCTAGCAGAGACAAAAATGCCTTTGAATGAACATTTTGCTTTATAAGCTAAAGACTTCTGTCTCTATCATGGGCAATTTAGCCTTTAGGAGACATTTAACTGGAAAGTCTCTGCAACGGGAATGTATGCCATTTTAAATATGGGTTGAGAACAGACAAACCTTTACTGAATGGTAAGGTAAAGGTAAAGGTTTCCCTTGACATTAAGTCCAGTCGTGTCCGACTCTAGGGGGCGGTCCTCATCTCTGTTTCAAAGCTGAAGAGCCGGCGTTTGTCCGTGGATGCTTCCGTGGTCATGTGGCTGACATGACTAAACAGAACACTGTTACCTGCCCGCTGGAGCGGTGCCTATTAATCTACTCACATTGGCATGTTTTCGAACTGCTAGGTTGGCAGGAGCTGGGACTCGCAACGGGAGGTCACCCCGTCACGCGGATTCGAACCGCCGACTTTCCGATCAGCAAGCTCATCAGCTCAGTGGTTTAACCCGCAGTGCCACTCTGTCCCCCTGAATGGTAGTTTCTCAAAAAATGCCACATGTTAAGGCTATCACTTAGGTTTTAATGTATCCATCTGCTATCATCCAGTGTTTGTCTGGACTTTTGCAGCCCTGATTTGGTAGACTTACCACATGTAAATAGAACTGTCAACAAATGGTTCTGCTCAAACACATCCAGTAAAGGGAAGCCCAGGGGAAAAACTAGATATTAAAAAAGGAGAATATAAATAATAATAATTTAAAAAACCAATTAATTTTAATAATTAAAAAAAAGTTTCTGCCAGGTTTCATACTAGCAACCTTCTGTATGCTAAGCAAAGAAACTTCTATAACAATGCTATTTCTTTAGTGCTGGTTGTTATAGGAACTATAAGAATGAATGCTGGAAAGGAATTTTTTTTAAGTTACTTGTTGTCCCTTCATGTATCTGCATTTTGATGCTTTACCTTTGAATATAAACATTTAACTTTCTTTCTGTGTGTACCTAAGAGAAGAACTAAAATTGTTCAGGGAGATGCATCCAAGGAAGGAAAGGATTGGTAATGGTTTTTCTGAAACTGAAATCTTTTTGGTAGATAGAAAGATGTTGTTGCCTGAATAACTGATTAATTTGCAAGCTGCTGCCAAACAGTCTCAGTCTGGAGAGAATTTTCTTAAACTGGCTTAGAGTCAAGCTGGTTTAAATACAGGCCAGGAGCAGCTTAAATGGTAAATGTGGATATGCCCCTAGCTGAAGAAAGTGAGACTCACAATTTTCTCTATTCTCATAGAGACCAGAGGACAGCTACATCAGGAGAGTACCTGGGCCTGGGGTGGGCAGTTTGAATGTCCATGGATTGCTGAGGAGAATTGGATTGGTTCCTAAGCCTGGATGTTAGTATAGCATGGATCTAGGCCTTGAATTATGTCAAGCATGTCCACCAGGATATTGTACAAGTTGTGTACTTGCACCATAGGCTTCTGGAGTTCATGTACTGGGTTCACTATGGTGCAGTTGTGTGCTTTCTTCATGGCAACTTGATTTATTATATTTATTTAGTATATCTTTTATGCTGCCCACGCCCTCAGCGGCTCACAGAAATACAGTTAAGAGAAAAGTATAATTTAAAACAATAAATTAAAATATTAGAAATCAACAAATATCAAAACAGAAGCATTTAAAACAATTAAAAGGCTTTAGTTAACAAATGTATTCTGAGTCCCCTTCTAAATGTTAAGAAATTGGAGGTTTGATTCAACTCCAGTGGCAAAAAGGCAGAATTAACTGAATATATTAAATGTATCTTTGGCATGACTCTCAATAGGTGTTTGCCATGGAGGGCAGGGGGGAAGGCTTACAGTAGCTTGGTTGTAATCCATGTGATTATATTAAGGCCATTCTCTCTAAATCAATTGGAGCAAATTAGCTCTCTTCTTGTCTGGGAAAGATCCAGGCACTGTTTCAAGCTGTATTCTGGGACTGCTTGCAGTTGCCATATTATCAAGGAAGTTGGCAGAATGGCTGATTTTTAAAAAAAGTTTCCATTCTAGACCAGGGCTAAAGATATACTAAATATTTAGGAGAAACAGTATTCTGTTAGAATAGTGGTGCTACATCTCCATCTCTGCTGGAAATCACTGAAACTCAATCTAGACTATATATACCGCCTCAATTTGATAGCAGAATTGCTGTTGCCTTAACTCAACTGAATGCTTCCAGAGTATCTAAGATGTCATTTTCATAAAATAGGAGAAAATATCACATATATTTGCATGAACTCCAAATAAAGTTCGTTGCCAGAATCTACAAACATTATTGTTCATTACAGGTCACTTTTTCACCTCTAGAAGTGACATTCTTCACCATAAACTCAGGACTTCAACTTTATAAATGTTATTGTATTTGATAAATATGTGTTTCTTAAAACAATTGAGTCTTTTCGTATCTTTTTGTTAAGGATACATTTTCAGCAAACAGTTTGGATCACATCTGAACTTTAAACTAATGGTGTTCTAGTTTGGAAGAATGAAAAAGGTTCTATATGAGCATAGAAAAGAAAATGGGTATTATTCATATAGCTTAGTATATATCAATACTATAATATTTCCAGCAACAGAAATGAGAGTGCTAAGGTCATGTTGATAAAGTATATTATTTTAAAATGTTCTCTTTTCTTTATTTCTTTTTCCCTCCTACATCTTGAACTGAAAATATCTGTGGCTAGTGAAATGGCATTTAAGTACCCTGCTATCTTAGAGTAGCTGGTACTATAAATCTACAATCAGCCAACTAAATTTGATATATGATTCTGTCCAAGAAGCTTCCATACTTCAGCCTGATTGCCACAACCAACATCATTTCCCCTCCAGGACTGAAAGACAGATTTTTTTAATGCTGACTGTGATTCCACAGCCTTTCTGAGTTGTATAACCTACACATCTTTAAAGAGATTGGTCAGCTGAATCTAATAGCTGAATTTAAAACTAAATACTGGAAGTCTGAATAGCCATGTCTTAATATTTATCAGCACATGTTATTATTACCCATCCTGTGAAACAGAAAAAAAAATGAGGTATTTCTGGACATCTCACTATCTCACTGATGCAGTTCTGTTGATCACATTGCTCAGTATAATCTCAGTGGATTCTTATAGTGAAAACATTAAATTCATACCAAGCACTGCTTTTAAAACTGTACTAATGACAGCCTTTGTACAGCTAATGCCTTACACTGTTAAAAGAGAAGGTATTTTTCTTCCTTCACTGTCCCTCTCTACTTCACTTTAACAATTATGTGATTGAGGCCCCACCCTTCTTTACATGTATTGCAAGGCATATAAAAAAAAGGGTGGGATTTTCACCACATGGCTGTAGTTGCCATGACCCTCCACCCCGGACAACCCTGGCAAGAAGACCACATATGGGAAAACAAGGACATGACCCAATACAGCTATATTCTGTAGTTTAAGGTGAGTAGTTATAGCAGATTAAAATAATTAACAATTGTTCTGCCAAGTCTCCAAGCAGTGATCAGGTGCTCAGGCAATTGGTTCTGTTTAGACCCAGAGATAATTAGCACCCCAGTGGATAAAGAAACTTTAAGCTTTATTATAAACTTAAGCAAACAGAGTTAAACAGAAATGCAGTTCAAACAGAAATACAGTTTAGGCAGATTAAACAGAAGTATAAAAAGCATAGCATAAAGAAAGAAATCATACATACCAAAGCAAGTTGATACCCAGTCCCTTTTATGTTGCCAGGAGCCTCCTGACCAAGGCAACAGGTACTGCCCCCTGGGTGGCAATTGTTCTACAGCACCCAGTGCACTGGGTCTGTACAGAAGCTCCCAAAATTCAAAACAAGTCCAGGAGTTTTATCAAAGACTGGCCCTTAAACCTTGTGACCATGTTTCCATGGTTGCAGGCTATGAGACCTGACCTTGACTGGCCATTTCTCAGGCCAAAAACACCTGTCTACAAGGGCCTGGGAAGTTTTACACATTTTCAAAAAACAATCTGGGGGTTTTCTCTTATCTCTCCCCCCCCCCACTCCATACTTTCTGGAGGGCTGTTGGAGGAGTGGGCTTATTCTCAAACTAACAACCTTGTGGTTTTATCTCCCCACCCCCCTGCCATGCCAAACAGAAATAAAAACAAGCCAATTAAACATCAGCATAATTCAAAATAAACTCTAATCTTCTTTATGTGAGGGAGAAAGTCAACATATGTCACTTAACTCTTTGAAAAAACAATGGTATTCCACATTGCCACACAACAATGAATATGATTAGGTGTTGAAGAGGATCTGGCATGGCTATCCATCCCTTAGCTGGTTCTGCATAAGAGCGAAGAAGTGTGTCAGGTCACAAAAAGGCATGGTTGAGAGATTTGGCAGCATCCCATGTGATCCATCAATGATCCACAACACTAGAAGTGCCAGTAGCAAAAGTTGACTGAGTGGTATATTATTTCACAATTGACACTATCCAGTAATGATTTCTGAATTGTACATTTAAGGCTCAGGAGTAGCTATTTCACTCTATTTTTCTCAATCTAGGAAGGACTTTAGGGATGTTTGTTGGCTCAAATCTTTGCCATTTTCAGGTGAAACTGATGTGTCGTATACCACTAAGACTAATTGGTGGGCTGGAACATAGCTATCCATCAGATTTTGCTGTGTCTCAGTGTTGTAACACATTGGCTCAAAAATGTGTTGGGATGACATGAATTTAGAAAAAATATGCACTACATATATTTTAAAAACTTTTAAAGAAAAAATCATATTTAAATATGAAGTTTCCTTTAGATTAAATTGCAAATTAATGTGGAAAAAGTCAGAATGGATTTGTGAGTGAACAGGCATGAAATTAACAAGGAACAAGCATAGACTGAATTGTCCTTCCATAGTCTCTCAATATTTAATAAAATATAGATTTTTTAATCTCAGTGTTGCTTATTATTATCAAACTTTTTTTTTTTGCTTCCAAAAGTACATCTACCTAAATATAGACAGTTGACACTGATCTTAATGGAGATCTTCTGAGGAGGTAGAAGTATACTTTTCCCTGGAACATTTTTTAAAAATATATTTTACTAAGTACTTATACCAACCCTTTGTTAAACAAGAGGGGAGAGAAGGAAGAACATTCTTAGAACAGGAACCAAAGAAGTGTAAGGAATTAAGAAAAGATGAAAGAAAGGACCAAAGAGAGAAGAAGAGGAAAGAAATGGTGAAATAGATTGTTTTGAAATCCCTAAAGAGCATGTGAAACAAAGATGCTTAGTTGAACTGCTTGTCAACATGAGAGGAAAAAGTGATTCCTAAGTGGTATTTGAAGTTCTTTCTCTTTCACATTTTTATACAAGACATTCATTCACTGGATCTGCTTTCTTTCTCTCAAAATTAGCATGCTTATTCATGCCTCTAAAATTCTCCATGCTATCCTTCAGGGTAAAATGGATAGAAGTATATGCTACAGTATATCTAAACAAGGATACATTCAATCCTAGATAAATCCACACATTGCCATGCAAATGAAGCTTAATTAGGACTATGAATGTAGTAGTATAAATACAAATTGACATCTTTTAAAAAAAAAAAAATCACATATGCTTTCCTAAATTTAGGAACATGTTTTTCAATATTTCTTCAGGTTAAAAGTGGTAACTCCAGTGAGCAGGGCAAGTAAGGGTTAAATTGCCAGATGTGGTACATGAAACAGAATGGCATCTCATTCCTCTCCTCCAAATTACAATATGTCTGGAGACATATATTGAAACAATGTTCATAATTCAAGACATCTTGCTCCTGATTTCGATTCCTTGCACTCTTCATCACCTGAAATGAATGTCATTTATTTCTGGCAGGGTATGAACTTCAGAATGGGGATCTGGCTGAAGAAAGGAGGAAAAAAGAGGGGGAATAGAAGACAAGAAGAGACAGATTCTAGCTTGCATTGTGAATCTGGAAATGATAAAAAAAATCGCTGTTTATCAGCCTCATCTGAGATTTAAACTTCTGCTATTTATCCAATAAGGAAAAAAAATACTATGTAGAGATTGGATTTTATCCAAAATCAATTCACAATCAACATTTTTTTTAAAAGTGGACATATAGTTCACAGCTATTCCAGTGGAAATTATGGGAAGAACAGAATTGGACATATCTTTGGGTTGTGGTGGGGGAAAAACTGCTATCTGGGAAATACATGTTATTAATAAAATATTTATTATGATAACTACATACTGTCTATTCATAAAATGAAGAAAACTCACTGTAAAAATATTTGGTAAGAAGTACTAAACTCTGAGACTCAGTTTGGTGTAGTGGTTAAGGCACTGAGCCTTAACCACTACACCAAATCAGGAGACAGTGAGTTCTAGTTGGGTGACCCTGGGCCAATCACACTCTCTCAGCCCTAGGAAGAAGGCAATGGCAAACCGTTTCTGAAAAACCTTGCCAAGAAAACTGCAAGAACTTGTCCAGGCAGTCTCTGGGAATTGGACAGGATTGAATGGTTTAAAAAACAAAAACCTAAACTCTGGGCACCCATTTTTCTGAGGGTTAGGTGATAGTCAACAAGTTAACCTGAAAAGAGCCAGAGCAGATGGCTCAGCATGGTTGGCTTCTGCTTCCTTTCGTTTGGTGGGCAGTGACCTTGAAAGCTGGACATTGCAGTGGGGAGGTCTGGTAAGAACTCAGCCCAATTCAGAATGATTGGTTGAAAGGAAAAGGAAGGATAAGGAAAAGATTAGAAACATTAACTATACTAAACCACCACTACAAATTTCAAACTCATCTTACTCCAGCCAGAGCTCTTTAAAAAGCATCCTATGCAGTGAGCAAAGTTTAAATACAAAATAAAACACACACACATACACACACACAAATCCAGTTGAACAATCCAAAAGATAGGTGTAGCTGAGTGCAAAGGACACATGCCGGCAATCACTGAATTAACCCACTCTGAATAAAAGAGCCTTACCCTCTTTCCTCATAAATCAGTTTCCTCCCTCCACATTATGATTATGATTTGCATATACATCTCTCTCTCTCTCTCTCTCACACACACACACACACACACTCACACACAGAAAACTACAAACACATACGCAGTCTCCCAACAAGGCTTTGACTGCATTACTTTGTGTGCTTCTGTCCAGTGCTTTGAAAAATATCGCCTGAAACTACAATGGTAGGTGTTGTGTGGTGGGGAAGGGGGCTCTTCAAAAGAAGAATGATTTGTGGAACACATAGCAAATTCAGTGAAAGCCAGAAAAGGCTTCTCTTCCCTAGGCATTCAGATGGCTAGATTAATAAACCTTAACTTGGCAGAAAAGTACGCTGGTATAAACTGGGCTGCTCTGACACCAAATCCCATTCGCCTTAAGAACAAGGCTGGCAACTGGTGCTGTCATTACAATTTTATTAAGGGGAAAGTTGGTGGTTGGTGGATTCTTTAGGACTTTTTTCTCTTCCCACTGAACATTTCCTAATGGTGGGTGGGATAAGCTAGAACCAATCACTCTCCTTAGTGGTGGTGGAGCAGGACAGAGGGAATGTAGGTGGTGCATGGGATCAAGGATTTAGCTACTTTTCAAGCTGCCTAAAGACAGATCTCAGGCATGGAAATGCTTGAGCACGTGACCTGTCAGACAAGCCATTTCTGAACTTCAGCATGGCCTTTAAAAAAAGTACTAAGCTCTAGCCAAAATATAGCCAAGCTGACAGGTTGCAGATGGTGTGGGGGGTGGAGGTGCAGGGTAAAGTGGAAGGGAGCAATCAATAACAAGCATGCTGCGTCCTTGATTTGTGCTGCAAGGGAATGGCAGAGCTGACAGTGAAAAGTTGTGGCTGGCAGCACCTGGAAATATCCTGTGCAGTAGGCAAAATGGTGAATGAGTAGGCAAAATTGCAATCCTCTCAAAGTAATGAAAAGAATAAAAATTACAATCACACCAAATCCTGATTAGCAGAAGTAGCAGAAAACATGTAATGTACTCATTGGTGATAGAACCAGTAAATGCTTGTGGCCTGGTTATGGGGACATAAGGATGATTCCTATCTCGTCCCAGTTCAGCACTGCTGGCTTGTCTTCTGCAGGAACAAACTGGTGAAAATTTCATGCTGGCAGGGCAGCATTCCTGGACCTTCCTCCAAACAATTAAGACATAACAGGGCCCTGCAGAGAGCAATGCAATGTCAATTTCTTCAATGAGAAATAGGTGCCTTCCACTGGCCAGATAAGAGGGTGGAGGAAAATCCTTTACAGGTAGTCCTCTCTTACCAACTGCAGTTGGGACCAGCAACTCCATCGCTAAGTTATGTGGTTGTACAGTGAAAAGTCATGTGACCACGCCCAATTTACAATGTCAGTTTGTCAGTTCTGGCTGTGGTCAATAAGCGAATCACTGTGAGTCATTAAGTGACAATGACTTGTGACTTCCTACTGTTTCCCCACTGGCTTTGCTTTTTGGAAGCCAGCTGAGAAGGTCTCTGTCCTAACAGTCAGGAACCACGCTGAGACGAGGAATAAGTCTCTAGTGTTTTATTACTGCTACATTAGACAGAAAATCCTAACAAACTGAAGAAGCGTGAGAAAACCCATACAGATAAACCCCAAAAGTCAAGGCGGGTCTGTTCTGTGTCTCTTTGAATGACTGCTCAACTCCTCACTACTACGCATGTGTTTTCCCCCCTGGATAGAGGCCCCCTCCTGCTCACCATCAGTGCTCATGACAGTCTCAAATGGTGATCATGTGACCGCAGGATGCTGTGACTGTGCACTGGTTGCCAACTGCCCAAATTACGATCACATGAGTGTGGGGATGCTGAGATGGCTGCAACTACGAAGACCAATCATAAGTCTCCTTTTTCAGCATCTTCGTAAGTTTGAATGGTCACTGAATGAGTGGTTGGTAAGTGAGGACTACCTGCATTTTTCAAGGTGATGAGAAAGCGTGTTGTCTATGGGCCAAGGATTATTGTGCATGATGGCTAGGGAAGCAGCTTGCACCCCTTGTGGAGTTCAGTCAAACAACACCTATTCTAAATTTAATTTCTTCATAATTTTACTTCTAATTTAAGTAAGAGGATTTTTCCCTGCAGATACTGTGTGGGCCTCCACTCAGTGCTAAAAAACACTGAGTCATAGTACAGGTCTGACTGTTTGAGAAGTTACTTCCACTGCAGTGGGAGACAAAAGACTGATCTGAAACAGTCAAATTGGGGACTGATGTGTTATTCTTTTTTGCAGAATTTTTGTTTCCAAAAGGACTAATATTTTTAGATAGAAAAAGACAGTTATGATTGAGGGGAAATTATGGAGGAACTAAAATATGTGCTTCTTTTTGTCTACCTTGTAGCTGGAACATTTTTATATATGAGGGGAACACAGATAGTGCACCTTAGCCTCATCTTGAATGCATCTGCTAGAACTATACTTTGGCTTTTAGTCTACATTTGAAATTTTGCAAGGGAAACAAATACCTGCTCGATTGAAGAATACAGCACTTATATTCAACAGAATCTGTAATAAAACTGGAATAAAAACTGGGTAGCAATGAAATTTGCTCTTTTAAACCAATATTATGCCAGAGGTTGCTCATGGCTTCCCTCCAGTTTCACCTTTGCTGTAGTATTTCGAAGGGTTTAAAAATAATAAGAATAAAAAGTTAACACTGTCTTCTTTTTGCAACTGATGAGCTTCTTTTCCTTACTCTTATGCAATAAGTTGCAGCACCTGCCCGCTGGAACACCATCCCTCTCCAAGATACATCTGGCTCCTTCCCTGGCTGGGCTGAAAAGAGCTCTGAAAGCCAGTCTCTTTCCCCTGGCTTTGGATGAGAGTGGAGGGTCCTGTGCATTTTACTGTCCTTTAATGGTTGTTTTTCTTCCAGCATTTGAGTTTGTTTGTTTTTTAAAATTTGTATTGTACAGTATTATTGTTTTTACTGTATGCTGCTCAGAATCATCACTGAGTTGGACAGCTTTTAAAATTTCTAAAATTAAAAATAAAATATTATTTCATGTGATTTCATTATAAGACCTGTGGAAACTCTCAAGATCATGTAGCCAATACTAATCAGATGGCTGGGTTCCTTTGGATTTTTTTCCCCAATTCACTGCAATGTTCTGAAATCCCAGCCATTAGTCCCTCTCCCTGAATATAGTTTTCTAAAAAGTCAGTTGGCATCAGCAAAGGCATGTGGGGATGTGCAATTTTTGTTTATTTGTTTAGAAAAAATGGAAGGGGACAAGAATAGGCTCCTATGTCACCACATATGGTAGGCCCAAGCCAGATGAGCTACTGGGTAATTATAGATGAGAAAGGGTCACATGACATCTTCCACAATTTTGGATACTATACCCAAAGCCTCTCTGAAAATTGCTGTTGAAATATAACTTTTGATATCCTAGAAGAGGGGACATTGTTAAAAATGTATCACGTTATATTAACTTATATAATTTTAATTCTATTAAAATTAAGTTAATTAATTAATTTTATTTTATTCATTAATTTATATGACACCTGGAATTACAGGTAAGCATAGCCTGGGAGAACAAAACGAAGCAGGACATAGGTTGATAGAATTTTGCCAAGACAATTCACTCTGCATAACAAACACTCTCTTCCAACAACCTAAGAGACGGCTTTATACATGGACTTCACCAGATGGACAACACCGAAATCAGATTGACTACATCCTTTGCAGCCAAAGGTGGCGGACATCTGTACAGTCGGTAAAAACAAGACCTGGAGCTGACTGTAGTTCAGATCACGAACTTCTTCTTGCACAATTTAGGATCAGACTAAAGAGATTAGGGAAGACCCACAGATCAGCTAGATATGAGCTCACTAATATTCCTAAGGAATATGCAGTGGAGGTGAAGAATCGATTTAAGGGACTGGACTTAGTAGATAGGGTCCCGGAATAACTCTGGACAGAAGTTGGCAGCATTGTTCAGGAGGTGGCAACAAAATACATCCCAAAGAAAGAGAAAACCAAGAAGGCAAAATGGCTGTCTGCTGAGACACTAGAAGTAGCCCAAGAAAGAAGGAAAGCAAAAGGCAACAGTGATAGGGGGAGATATGCCCAATTAAATGCAAAATTCCAGAGGTTAGCCAGAAGAGATAAGGAATTATTTTTAAACAAGCAATGTGCGGAAGTGGAAGAAGACAATAGAATAGGAAGGACAAGAGACCTCTTCCAGAAAATTAGAACCATCGGAGGTAAATTCCAGGCCAAAATGGGCATGATCAAAAACAAAGATGGCAAGGACCTAACAGAAGAAGAAGAGATCAAGAAAAGGTGGCAAGAATATACAGAAGACCTGTATAGGAAGGATAACAATATCGGGGATAGCTTTGATGGTGTGGTCAGTGAGCTAGAGCCAGACATCCTGAAGAGTGAGGTTGAATGGGCCTTAAGAAGCATTGCTAATAAGAAGGCAGCAGGAGATGATGGCATCCCAGCTGAACTGTTCAAAATCTTGCAAGATGATGCTGTCAAGGTAATGCATGCTATATGCCAGCAAATTTGGAAAACACAAGAATGGCCATCAGATTGGAAAAAATCAACTTATATCCCCATACCAAAAAAGAGAAACACTAAAGAATGTTCAAACTATTGAACAGTGGCACTCATTTCACATGCCAGTAAGGTAATGCTCAAGATCCTGCAAGGTAGACTTCAGCAGTTCATGGAGCGAGAATTGCCAGATGTACAAGCTGGGTTTAGAAAAGGCAGAGGAACTAGAGACCAAATTGCCAATATCCGCTGGATAATGGAAAAAGCCAGGGAGTTTCAGAAAAACATCTATTTCTGTTTTATTGACTATTCTAAAGCCTTTGACTGTGTGGACCATAACAAATTGTGGCAAGTTCTTAGTGGTATGGGGACACCAAGTCATCTTGTATGCCTCCTGAAGAATCTGTATAACGACCAAGTAGCAACAGTAAGAACAGACCATGGAACAACGGACTGGTTTAAGATTGGGAAAGGAGTACGGCAGGGCTGTATACTCTCACCCTACCTATTCAACTTGTATGCAGAACACATCATGCGACAAGCTGGGCTTGAGGAATCCAAGGCTGGAGTTAAAATCGCTGGAAGAAACATTAACAATCTCAGATATGCAGATGATACCACTTTGATGGCTGAAAGTGAAGAGGAACTGAGGAGCCTTATGATGAAGGTGAAAGAAGAAAGTGCGAAAGCTGGCTTGCAGCTAAACCTCAAAAAAACCAAGATTATGGCAACCAGCTTGATTGATAACTGGCAAATAGAGGGAGAAAATGTAGAAGCAGTGAAAGACTTTGTATTCCTAGGTGCAAAGATTACTGCAGATGCTGACTGCAGTCAGGAAATCAGAAGACGCTTAATCCTTGGGAGAAGAGCAATGACCAATCTCGATAAAATAGTTAAGAGCAGAGACATCACACTGACAACAAAGGCCCGCATAGTTAAAGCAATGGTGTTCCCCGTAGTAACATATGGCTGCGAGAGCTGGACCATAAGGAAGGCTGAGAGAAGGAAGATCAATGCTTTTGAACTGTGGTGTTGGAGGAAAATTCTGAGAGTGCCTTGGACTGCAAGAAGATCCAACCAGTCCATCCTCCAGGAAATAAAGCCAGACTGCTCACTTGAGGGAATGATATTCAAGGCAAAACTGAAATACTTTGGCCACATAATGAGAAGACAGGACACCCTGGAGAAGATGCTGATGCTAGGGAGAGTGGAAGGCAAAAGGAAGAGGGGCCGACCAAGGGCAAGATGGATGGATGATATTCTAGAGGTGACGGAATTGTCCCTGGGGGAGCTGGGGGTGTTGACGACTGACAGGAAGCTCTGGCGTGGGCTGGTCCATGAAGTCACGAAGAGTCGGAAGCGACTAAACGAATAAACAACAACAACAATTTATTTTAATTAAATTCTCAGTCCAGTACTGAAGCAAATAAGAAATGGAACTGGAATTGCACAATATGTATCAATGATTGTTCTGTTTATGCCATTAAATGCATTATAAATAATCTCAGCCTCACTGAAAATTGAAAACTATTCTTTAAAAATAAGTTGAGCCACACTTATTATTAACCTTACCTGACAATTTCAGTTCAGTTCATGCTTTGTTATGGTCATAGACCAATACAATGGTATTGTTCTGTAAGATAAACATAGTCAAGTATTAAAGACATACAATTATATACATATATATATATATATATATATATATATATATTAAATTCAGGTAAAAAACACTATCTAACTCTATATTTAAAATCTAATGTGTGATCTATTTTAACTATTTACGTGTATAAAATTTGAAGAATATATTAGATATAAAATATAAAACATGGCAACTACATAGCAGCTACGTTATATATATAGATAAGATTATAAAACATTTACAAAGGTATACACGACTTTATAATGGTTGGCCCCTCTTAGTGTGTCGAATCTTCATTGCTGCGGTGCAGAACCTGGCTACCTGCACAGTAACTGCAGAATTTTCGTCTATAAGCAGCAATTGCATATACTCAGGATCTGTACATCCAGGATGTTTAATAATCAGTGGTGTAATAAATTTAGTACAAATGTCTTTGAAAAGGTGCAGTGCAAAAGGATGTGGTCTATAGTTTTGACCTCCCCAGAGTTACATGAACAAAGTCTTGCGGGCAATGGGATTTTTTTGTATTTGCCCTCCAATACTGCAGAGGGGAGAGCATGGTGGCAAGCTAAGGAAAAGGCTCTCCAGTGGGTGGGAATTTCGAGTTGTTTGAGAGAGCTGGTGGCAGAAGCAATGTATTTTTTATGTGCAGGAGACAAGAACAGAGGGACTTTCCCTATGTCTTCTTGCCTCTCTATGTCCTTTACCCTTTGTTTTAACTCTAGCTTTGCTCGATTGAAGTCCATCTCAAGGAGAGTAGCTGGAGAGTATCCTAGCTTTAATAGATTTGCATTAATGGCCTCGATCCATGAAGATTGGAAATTATCTCGAAAAATAAGAGGTATAAGGCCTTTGGGATATAGTTTAAACTTTAGCCAGATGATAAGAGAGGCTAGGCACACTCTAGACTCAACCCTAACCATGCCAGTTTCAAGTCGTAAGTATGCGTTTGACACACATCCAGGCATCTGAAGTAGCGCTGTAATAAATTTGGCTTGTACTTTTTCCAGTGGTGTGAAACATGAGGGGGAGGGGCCTAATAAAGTCCCATATAGAAGTTGAGCTAATGACTTGGCCTGAAAGAGTTTAAGTGCTGCTGGGACATAAGATCCCCTCTTAGATTAAAAAAAAATAAAAAAATTAAGATAACATTGGCTGATTGTTGTCCAGTGGCTGCAGCATACTCACAGTGAGCCTTCCTCGAACCTGCAGTATGAATGACTATACCTAGGTACTTCAAGCTGGTCACTTGCTCTATTTTGTGTTCACAAATATCCCATGAAATACGTTTCATTTTTTTTGTGAAAGCCATTATCTTGGTTTCCAGCTTCTCACTGTCACAATAGTGTATCAAGGATTTCAGAGCTCCTTTAAGCACTATGGGGGTTCTGGATAGAACTACAGCATCATCTGCTGTAGTGTGGCAATTCTGCAATCTCCTAATTTGGGAGGATGGAATTCTGGCTTATTTAAGCAGTTTACCAAATTATTGATATAGAAGTTGAAGACTAGGGGGGGCAAAATACAACCTTGTTTCACCCCCTTTTGGACTTTTATCAGCTTTGAGAGAGCCCCTTGCCTGTTACACTTAATCTTAAGGGTTGTGTTAGTTTGTACAGCACGAATTAGACGGAGAAGCCTGCGATCGATTGATGTTGCTTCCAGCTTCTCCCAGAATCTGTTTCTAGAAACCGAATTGAAGGCTGCCTTCAGATCTATAAAGGCAGCATACAAGGCTGTTATTTTATTTGATGAATATTTTTCAATTAAATGCTGTAGAATCACGTATTGTTCAATAGTGCCTCTACCTTCTCTAAACCCTTCCTGTTCATCCGCTATCAGGTTTCCCTGATCCAGCCAGACCTTCAGTTTTTCATATAGGTGTTTGGCATACAGCGTACTGATCACATTTAATAAGCTTATTGGCCTATAGTTTGCAGGGTCATCTCTCTTGCCATTCTTGAAGATTGGGACTAGAATTGCCACACCCCAATCCTCAGGTATCTGTCTGGTAGAGTCAGCGAAGGTGAACAGTGATGCTAAGATTGGAGTCCACCACTCTAGATTGTTCTTTAATAGCTCTGGGGGTATGAGGTCGGCTCCTGGGGACTTCCTCTTTCTGAGTTGTCCTATAAGTGACTTAATTTCATGCACTGTTATGGGGGGCCATTCAGGTAGGTCTTCCTTCATTTTCAATGCCATTTGGTTAGATGGCTCTTCGTACATCCTCTGGAAATGTAGTTCCCAAACTTCAGGGGGAATATGAGAGTCTATTAAGGTTAGGGTTAGGTCTAACCCTAACCCTAACCCATACCTGACAATTTAAATTACACAGTCAAATTAGGAAATAAAATATTACTTACCCTAATCTCTTTATATATCAATACAGCTTGGCCATTTTTATGCCGATATTTCTAGACAGAGATCTTCAGATAGTTTCATAAATGCTTTAACAATCTTTTTGTATTGATTTCATTTTTTAATTTGCCCCGTCATCAAGAATCCAGTGACAGCTTGGCTGATCCTGTGATACATTCAATTTGATTGAATTTGCTACAGAAACCTGCCTCATTGTGCCTAATTGGACTGATAAATGTATATAAGATTTCCACTGATCCATAAAAGGCAACTGAGTTTTTAAAATAATTCCAGGACTTTTGGTAAAGGAGTCATTTTAGGTATTTTAACAAGATGGTTGTAATTCTTACTGAATGATAGTAGCTTGAAACTACGTGCCATGCTGAAAATTTATATTTAAAACTCAATGATTTTGGAATAGTATACCTTAGAAGGAAGCTGACAGATATTGGTAGTGAAATAAGTGACAGAACTCCTCTATTCAGCCTGTCTAAAATTTAATTGCTCTAAATCTTAACGAGCCTGTTTTAGTGCAAATTCTGACAAGTTTTTTTTAATTATTTATCTGTCTTTACTGCTGTCTTTTTCTTAGGCTCCAGGGCGACAATAGAAATGTCAAGGCTTTCAGATGGCAAGGAGGGAGATTCATTTCAATTTCAGAGTACATTACTTCTGAATGGAATGAACCTTATACTTCCATTTATTAAAGCAAGCCCTTGTGAAATATTGCATATTTTTAATAAGACATTTTCCATTTCATCCCACAAGCTTATAATTTGGTTTCTATCTGTCCACCACTGCAGATTTATTGGTTTTTGTGCATGACTGTGACTAGCTGGTACTATTCAGATCCCATAATGCGATATCTCTTAGGTAGTTCATTAGTGAAGGTTTCCATGTCTGGATGCAGCTGTCTTAGTTTGGATTTTTGGTTCCTTTGAATAGCATTTATTCACTGCCTGGTAACAGAAAGTATTATACAGAATTTAGGATATCAGAACTTTTTCTCAAATATAATACCTATTTTCTTCCTCCCTGTCTTCTTCTTCTGGAAACATTGTATATGAAAGGATAAACTATTATCAGTAAAATAGGTTGTGGTGAGTAAAATAATTTGGCTATTATCAATGTAACAACCTTCTCAACCTTCTAAACAAGTTGTACCTTCCATCTTTTGTTTTTCCTCTTCAGGTAGACATTTCAACCTCTGTCCTCAGACCCTGAAGGAAGAACTGCATCCTGATTATAAAAGTATTTGGCTATCATTTTTTTTTGGGGGGGGGGTGGGAGGTGTTAATTGTGACATCACAATCAAAATTCCAGTAGTTCTACAAGGAGGCACACAGGACCAGAATGATATAAGTGGGGAAGAAATCTTTTCAGCACGGATAACTAATGAGGAAGAGGAAATATATCAGGAACTATATGTGATAGATGGGCTGAGTCACAAAGCAAAGTGTGTAGAGCCATGACCCATTGGCAATAAGGGTTGTAGCATTTCAGGACAGCACAACTACTCTCAGAATTGCTAATGCACTCATTTTGTGTGCTACTGTACTCCTTCTCTACTTACTTAGCTTCCCTCTCCTCAGATATGTATGAAGTAGAAGACAGATGATTCCCAGAAGGAAGATCAAGACATAGCCTGGCATAAACATAATCTGACCCATCATTTGATTTTTAAAAACTTACTTCAAACTTTCACCAAAGAAAATGCATTAAGACTAGAAAGGCTGCACCAATCTTCTTTTTTTTTCAGCACAATACAGTACAGTCATGAGATTTGACTGAAGCCAGTTAGAAACATCCACACTGTCTTAGTATTTGCCATGTCTAGTGCTAATACATTTGGTACATAATGCTGCATGTTGCATGGTTTAGTCTTTAATCTACTTGGTACATATACTTTTCAGCTAAGTCAGGAGATCTCTTTCTCAGGAACAACAAAACTTCATTCAGCATGTATGGGATGAACTGGGTATAACTTTTTTTTTGTCTTGAAGAATGAAGCATTTGTCACCACCATTTGCCTATTGCTATCATACTGAGAAAGTAGCCACACACACCCAGACTTATCATCTGTCATAAGCTTCAGCTATACTCATATATCTCAGGGAGCAAGAAAAGTAATCATCTGAATGCTTCAGATTCCTATTTTGTTTCAGCCAAACTGACCTTCAGTCTCTTTTTCCCTTATCTTGAGACCCACTGAAACCAAGCCATGCAACCAAGATGATGCATTTTGAATGTGTCTGAAAGGAATCTGTACCATGGAAGAAGTGGTAACGTTATGGCTTTACTACTTATTCATACTCAACCTAAGTTTTCCATTTCATCGTAAAGTCTCAATTGAACTGAGTAGGTGAACAGATTAAATTGAATGTTTGGAAAGCAACATGTTCTAAATAGGTCTTAATGTGTTGGTCTAAAAACTTGCCCCAAGAAAATAATGCTGCTGAAAAGATAACCAGTGGAAGACAAGCCTTCCTGCACTCACTTTACTCTAACTTCCAAAACAAACATACAGTATATCAAGTGTACATCTAAGTAAATTCTCTCCCCAACCCCAACCCTCTGGATCATTATTTAGGAAATGACAACCATATTATAAGATGCAGAAAAGATAGATAATTGTAGCTTTAGTATAGCATATAGTGAATAAATGCAGGTATGAAACGTTTTTAGATTAAAACCTTATGAAGCGCAGTTTAGCAAATCACCATTTCCATACCTCATAGGCTTTTCCTAACTAGTTCTGTAAACCACATGGCATTTTTTTTTAATTTTCTGTGTGGTGCAATTTATGACAATAGAGATAGCATTATGTATTCTGAAATATGGCATTGGCATTACGTATGCCAAAGTATTGCACCAGCAGTCTCTGTGGACTAATTAAAATTGTGTGAAAGCAGAAGTCTTGTTTATTTTGTTTGGCCGTAACTGTAAGTTAGTTTAAATAAATTGTGTGTGTCTACTGCACTGGGGAAAGTGGAGGAAATGTTAATAGAGCTACAAACAGGCTTATAAGGAGGATGTTTCATGGCTATAATTCCATACTGATAAAGCCTTTCTTAAGTGACACATTGAGAAAACACCGATTGTCAGGCAAACAGGTTTATTTGCATTGTTTCAAAATTAGGAATCCAGATCACTTTTTAAGGATGCTAAATGGATATTTAGGAGCATTCAGTAATACTAATTTGTGTCTATTATTTCTCATTGCCATGCCAAGTACCTCAGTGATTGAAATGTGGAATAACAGTTTCCTCTTGCTAAATTGTAATGATGCCCTTTATAATCCTCCCTTTAATGCAGTTTCTGAACTTTAGAAAGGTTGCTTACTGCCAAATGTCAGTTCATCTCAGGCAGGTACAATGGAAACCCTCTTGTTTTATTACCTATTATGCCAAATAAAATTGGCATTGCCAGTAAACTTGCTAGATGAGTGGTCTAGGAATGAAAAGAAACAGCAAAGACAATTATACCACTCTGATCCACAGCAGTATGTGAAGACCCAAATAGTATGTGAAAAAGGTCATTTTAATTTCAGATGAGGTAGTTTGGTACTTTAATTTGATCTCACATTATCTTTATTGGGTGAGAGGTGGGAAGGGCCCAGCTTTTACAGTTGTGTATCAGAATCCCATTTCAGTGGATTTCATTCTTAATTTACAAGTTCTATACCTCCAGAGTTAATCTTCAAAGCATAATAGTTCTTTGGATTTTACGTTGGACTGAATTGTTCAGTGAAATTTCAAAATGAGTAAGATGCATTTGAAAGTGTTTATAGTCAAGATGGCTCCCATGTATATACAGCTACCAGAAATCTTGCTCTTACAAATATACCAGAAACCACAGGTGTTTCAAGGGCACTGAGTGCCTTTTCCTAGATGTAACTTACTGTATATACAAGCCATGGTCAGTTCTACAATGATCCACACATCAGGAATTAATCAATGTGGGCTGTCCATGAAGGAAATTTGGAAGCTTTAATTTGTTTTGAACATGGCTTCTTTGTTATGACCAGTGTATACATTTGTCCTGTCTATGTATCCACCCACTGGTAAATACTGTACTACCATTTGGATGTTTCCTGAGTATCCATTTAATGAAATATTATGAATGTTACCATAGTAGTTTCATGTATCTTCAGCAAAGGATCGTTACCTTGTCGTGGTGCTGGAGCTTGAGCACCTCAATGATGCCATGAGCTAAACCGTGAAGGGCCACCCAAGACGGGAAGGTCATGACAGAGAGGTCAGACTAAATGCGATCCCTGGGGAAGGTAATGGCAACCCACCCCGGTATTCTTGCCGTGAAAACTAAATGGATCTGTACAACCAGAGATATGTCGGTATACCATCGGAAGATGAGACCCCCAGGTCGGAAGATGGTCAAAATGCTACTGGGGAGGAACAGAGGATGAGCTCAACTAGCCCCAGACGTGATGACGCAGCTAGCTCAAAGCCAAAAGGACGGCTAGCGGCCGACGGTGCTGGTGGTGAACGGCGAATCCAATGTTCTAAGGATCAACACACCATTGGAACCTGGAATGTAAGATCTATGAGCCAGGGCAAATTGGATGTGGTTATTAGTGAGATGTCAAGATTAAAGATAGACATTCTGGGCATCAGTGAACTGAAATGGACTGGAATGGGCCACTTCACATCAAATGACCACCAGATCTACTACTGTGGACAAGAGGACCACAGAAGAAATGGAGTAGCCTTCATAATTAATAGTAAAGTGGCTAAAGCAGTGCTTGGATACTACCCAAAAAAAGACAGAATGATTTCAATTCGAATTCAGGGCAAGCCATCTAACATCACAGTGATCCAAATATATGCCCCAACCACAAATGATGAAGAAGCTGAAGTAGAGCAGTTCTATGAGGATCTGCAGCACCTACTGGACAACACGCCTAAAAGAGATGTTATTTTCATCACAGGAGACTGGAATGCTAAGGTGGGCAGTCAAATGACACCTCGAATTACAGGTAAGTATGGCCTGGGAGAACAAAATGAAGCAGGACATAGGCTGATAGAATTTTGCCAAGACAATTCGCTCTGCATAACAAACACTCTCTACCAACAACCTAAGAGACGGCTTTATACATGGACTTCACCAGATGGACAACACCGAAATCAGATTGATTACATCCTTTGCAGCCAAAGGTGGCGGACATCTGTACAGTTGGTAAAAACAAGGCCTGGAGCTGACTGTAGTTCAGATCACGAACTTCTTATTGCACAATTTAGGATCAGACTAAAGAGATTAGGGAAGACCCACAGATCAGCTAGATATGAGCTCACTAATATTCCTAAGGAATATGCAGTGGAGGTGAGGAATCGATTTAAGGGACTGGACTTAGTAGATAGGGTCCCGGAAGAATTATGGACAGAAGTTGGCAGCATTGTTCAGGAGGCGGCAACAAAATACATCCCAAAGAAAGAGAAAACCAAGAAGGCAAAATGGCTGTCTGCTGAGACACTAGAAGTAGCCCAAGAAAGAAGGAAAGCAAAAGGCAACAGTGATAGGGGGAGATATGCCCAATTAAATGCAAAATTCCAGAGGTTAGCCAGAAGAGATAAGGAATTATTTTTAAACAAGCAATGTGCGGAAGTGGAAGAAGACAATAGAATAGGAAGGACAAGAGACCTCTTCCAGAAAATTAGAAACATTGGAGGTAAATTCCAGGCAAAAATGGGTATGATCAAAAACAAAGATGGCAAGGACCTAACAGAAGAAGAAGAGATCAAGAAAAGGTGGCAAGAATATACAGAAGACCTGTATAGGAAGGATAACAATATCGGGGATAGCTTTGACAGTGTGGTCAGTGAGCTAGAGCTGAAGAGTGAGGTTGAGTGGGCCTTAAGAAGCATTGCTAACAACAAGGCAGCAGGAGACGACGGCATCCCAGCTGAACTGTTCAAAATCTTGCAAGATGATGCTGTCAAGGTAATGCATGCTATATGCCAGCAAATTTGGAAAACACAAGAATGGCCATCAGATTGGAAAAAATCAACTTATATCCCCATACCAAAAAAGGGAAACACTAAAGAATGTTCAAACTATCGAACAGTGGCACTCATTTCACATGCCAGTAAGGTAATGCTCAAGATCCTGCAAGGTAGACTTCAGCAATTCATGGAGTGAGAATTGCCAGATGCACAAGCTGGGTTTAGAAAAGGCAGAGGAACTAGGGACCAAATTGCCAATATCCGCTGGATAATGGAAAAAGCCAGGGAGTTTCAGAAAAACATCTATTTCTGTTTTATTGACTATTCTAAAGCCTTTGACTGTGTGGACCATAACAAAGTTTGGCAAGTTCTTAGTGGTATGGGGATACCAAGTCATTTTGCATGCCTCCTGAAGAATCTGTATAACGACCAAGTAGCAACAGTAAGAACAGACCACGGAACAACGGACTGGTTTAAGATTGGGAAAGGAGTACGGCAGGGCTGCATACTCTCACCCTACCTATTCAACTTGTATGCAGAACACATCATGCGACAAGCTGGGCTTGAGGAATCCAAGGCTGGAGTTAAAATCGCTGGAAGAAACATTAACAATCTCAGATATGCAGATGATACCACTTTGATGGCTGAAAGTGAAGAGGAACTGAGGAGCCTTATGATGAAGGTGAAAGAAGAAAGTGCAAAAGCTGGCTTGCAGCTAAACCTCAAAAAAACCAAGATTATGGCAACCAGCTTGATTGATAACTGGCAAATAGAGGGAGAAAATGTAGAAGCAGTGAAAGACTTTGTATTCCTAGGTGCAAAGATTACTGCAGATGCTGACTGCAGTCAGGAAATCAGAAGACGCTTAATCCTTGGGAGAAGAGCAATGACAAATCTCGATAAAATAGTTAAGAGCAGAGACATCACACTGACAACAAAGGCCCGCATAGTTAAAGCAATGGTGTTCCCTGTAGTAACATATGGCTGCGAGAGCTGGACCATAAGGAAGGCTGAGCGAAGGAAGATCGATGCTTTTGAACTGTGGTGTTGGAGGAAAATTCTGAGAGTGCCTTGGACTGCAAGAAGATCCAACCAGTCCATCCTCCAGGAAATAAAGCCAGACTGCTCACTTGAGGGAATGATATTAAAGGCAAAACTGAAATACTTTGGCCACATAATGAGAAGACAGGACACCCTGGAGAAGATGCTGATGCTAGGGAGAGTGGAAGGCAAAAGGAAGAGGGGCCGACCAAGGGCAAGATGGATGGATGATATTCTAGAGGTGACGGACTCGTCCCTGGGGGAGCTGGGGGTGTTGACGACCGACAGGAAGCTCTGGCGTGGGCTGGTCCATGAAGTCACGAAGAGTCGGAAGCGACTAAACGAATAAACAACAACAAAGTTTCATGTATATGAAAGTGCACTTTAGTGCCGACTTCCCACTATATTCTCAGTGCACGTGGGAATAACATAATAAGTAATGTGTTGGCTTATTCAGGCTGTCGAACACTTGGAGGTTATGAGTTTTACTTTTGTGGGGAATTTCCAGCCATAGTGGAACATGCAGTTCCCATAGATCAAGAGGTGTTCAAGGATTCTGAGAAAACTGTAGCCTTTATATGGAGGAGCCTAAAACTTGTTCTGCCTCTAGGAATTTATTATTATTAAATTTATATGCCACCCAACTTCCAGTGACTCTGGGAATTTGATTTCTAATAGGCAACATTGACATGTAACAATAAGTAAGGATTCATGTCTCCAGGAATGCTTCATTTCATGGAAAAGGGAAAATTATACAGAGATTTACTACATGCTGCTTCTATGCCTCTATACAGAAGTGCATAGTTACATGGCCATTCCAGAGGCACTGGTGAAAAGAAATGAATTTGTAAAGGACCTGATGTCTGCTGGAGTTTGAAAGGTTAAATAAAACTAGAAGAAAGCTCTTGGCAAGCTTGTATAAAAAGAAAAAGAAAGGAAAGTACCATCTCTTGGCCCCTCAATGGATTTTAGCTTTAGTTAGACTTACAGTTTGACTGATCAGAATTCACATGCCCATGTATTCATCTGGGAATGTAATATATTCCTAGGGAAATTAATGGCAACTTCCAGGGAAGAAATGGCAAACTGAAGATGGCGCCACTAAAAGTAGACCGACTCTTCATAATTTCTCTCTGAACAAGGAGAGGACTTGAGATTGCCCACAAGTGCTCCATGTCATTTTTCCTCACAAGTAGACAACAAGGCAGTGGTCTCTGGGGGGTTTAGAGCTGTGGGAGATAAGGGAATAGCCATCTTGCTCAAACCATGGTCAGCACCTTCAAAAGGACACTGTGTTCACATACTTCCTTTTCTAATCACAATTGGAAATTGCTTGTTAACTGTTCTTCAGCTATTAGGAACCTCTGGATCAACAAGTTTGACAGCACCAGGTAAGTTTCCTGCAATCCTTAGCAATAGAAGTTTTAAATACAAGTTTAAGGACTTAAAAAAAAAGTTTTTTGGAATAGCAAAACTTTGATTTTAGAAAGTTATAAATGGACTAAGGGGCCAGATGAATTTGAAATAAGATTTTGGAATTAATTATAAGAATCCTTCCTGTGGGAAAATGCTTTTGTTTTGAATTCTGTTTTTAAATAGGATAGGATGAGACTAGAGGGAACCAGAAGGAACCAAATATTACAATTAAAGAAGAACACTTAAATTTGACTTACTAAAACAGAATGAAGTCAAATACCTTAATATTGTATATATTGAAGGATATTTTTGAACAATGGACTCAGAAGTTAATTTTAAGAGTGTCTGTCCCTATAGATAGACTGTTTTAAAAGATGTTATGAAAGAGGAACAAGTTTTACCTGATAAGATTGAGACTGATCTGAAAGTGGATTTAAAAATGACAGGCTACAAGAATGATATGGAAACAACCTGCTATACTGGACATACAGATGAAACTGGCTGATGTCTTAATTATTAAAAGGGATATACAAGTAACACACCAAAAGAATGACCTGAATTTTCCTATACTGAATTTAAAAAAGAGGCTTGTTAAAGCTTTGAAGAAGTTTGTGAGAAGGGACCAAAAAAAAAAAAAAGAAAGAAAGGAAGGAAGGAAGGAAGAAAGAAAGAAAGACAGAAAGAAAAGAAAAGAAAAGAAAAAAAAAGGAAAAAAAAAAGAAATCAAGTTCTAGGATATTATTTGAAGGGACTAAAGATAAGATTATTAAAAGTTAAAAGGAAGGAATATAAAGTTGGTTTATTTGATCAAGGTTAAAATAGATATGTTGTTATCTCTGGTAACCTTTAATGGTCTTTTGCTGATCCGGACTGAAATGACAAGGCTTTAAGTATTTGTTTATAGATAAGAGATGGGATATGGGAAGAAATCATTTGTTGTATTTTAAGAGAAGGTGAAAAGTTACTAAAATTGTTTATACTTGTGATGAAGGGAGAAGTCGTTTCTTTATATATTTCTTTTCTTTTTCTTTACTATATTCTTTTTCTTTCTTTTCTATTTTTCTATTTTTTCTTTTCTTCACTTTTTCTTTTTATTCTTTTTATTTTGTATTCATTTCTATCTTTATAATTGTAATTTTTAATACAATTACAATTAAAAAAATAATGACAACATTCTTTTGCAATCATACATACATTAGTCTATATCATTATGTGCTGGATGTTTTGTGATTGATAAGAATGCCATATTGAATTCCAAATGAATTGTAAAACAAAGGATGTAGTTCATGGATGTTTCCTAAATCCTGAATTTATTTATTTATTTATATATATATGCACACACACACACACATACATATACATTGCACATTTCATACCACCACCTTGCTATTTTTGTGAATATGCAGGCACACTCTGAAATTATACTTAATTTACCAAGGATGGAAAATTGAAGTAAAGGAGCTTCAGACTCTCAAACAAAATTATTAATGTCTGGAATGTTATACTGATTAGATTTAGGTGCCTGTAAAGGTTGCAAGTGAACTAAATCTAGCTGGCTGCACTGTTTGCAGTCCAACATCCTAAAACCATAATTCACCTTGTTGGCAGGTTGTACTTTAAATCTCTATGTGTAGGTTTCAAGTGGGGGCAAAAATGGGCATCTTATATCATTAAAGCCCAGGAAATGTTTGTTATTCAAGATCAAGCACTAAAATGGATACTGTATGGTATCTGGGCTATACTGTTTGAATAACATTTGCCATTACCCATTGAACTTCAAGCCGCCATAGTTAAGAAAGGCAACAGCATTACAAGGCTAAATAATTGATTAATCAAAGTGAAATTTATTCCCTTGGTGCAGAAATTATCCTTTAGGTATCGTCAATCTATGATTCATCAAATGATTCAAACAAAACCCTGATCAGTTTACGTTTAGATTAAAAGCTTGCATAAAAAGCACATGAATAAGATCCACTATCAATCTCCCTATCATAAGGGATGATTTTTCCTCCTTTGTTTTTTTCTCATAAGACAAGGGAAAGGGATTAGGAGCACAATGGAAACACAACAGTGTTAACACAAAAAGTACACACAGATGCAGTGAACGTTCATTTATCAACAATGTCCTGCAATCTTGTTCCTGTGGATGTTAGAGCTAAAAAAAATCATGCAGCAAGAGTTGCTACTGGGAGACCATCTTTTATTTTATCATTTACATTGTCACTTGTGTTCCCTTGCCTCAGGGTATTTGTCAGCCAACAGCAGGTAGTGGCTTTAAGTGCTACTCCACTGTTTGTTTAGTATTGACTTTTTTTTTTCCTGTGAAAGAAATTGCCACAGGAAGAGATAAAGAGCTGGCCGTGATAGGCCTTTGGGAGATCAACACAAACTAAAAATTGGAAATAAGAGACAAACATATATTAATGAGGAAGCACCAAGATTGTAGCAGCAACAAGGGAAAGGTGTGGATTCTCAATAAGCTTGATGTTTCAAACAGCTCTCTAAGAGCAAGCAGTAATTGGTTTTAAGTGCAAGCTGACTTTAGCTTAACAATAGAGTAGATGCAGAAAAGTAGCCATTCAATTTGCAAGCCAAACAGTGGCATTTCTATACGAGTAGGAATTAATGAGATTCAGCAGCCTTAAAACAGAAGTAGGGTCAGAGATATAATTAGATGAGACTAGACTTGCTGATAGTAACAAATCAGTTCTGATCCTAATATCTCTACCAACATCCAGAAGAAGGCTGAGGTGGTTGAAAGAAACTACACACATGAATTTGGGCATTTATCCTGTCTTTCTCTGAACAAGTATCCCACAGTGGAGGGGAACCATTGGTAGAACTCTAGATAGATACCTTATAATAGGTCAGGCACTGGGAGGGCTATCAGATCTGTGCATCAGATGAACATTTAGTTGCCATCTAATGTTCCTCCAGACTTTTGCAGACCAGAACTGGATCTCCAGATTTTAAGACCACTGTTAGCACTGCTTGGCAGCAGTTCTCCAGAACCACAGGCAGGGGTTTTCCATTTCTACTTAAGAGCTGCTGGGGACTGGTTATCAAGTTTTTTGTGGTTTCTGATATCCCCTAGAGCTATCTTTACTGGATACTATAGTAGTCCAATGGTTATGCTTTGCCAATAGAAGGTTTTTGGATGGATGGATAGATGGATGGATGGGCTTTTTTTTTTTTTAATGTGAGTCTACTAGTGCACCATTTTATTCCTTTTCCCAGTCACTTGAAGTAGAAGGATAGAACTAATTGGGAGCTGAGGGTAAATCCTTGTACCTCAAGTGAGTCAAAAATGAAGAAACTGCTGGACTTACTTAAAAATATAGTACAGGGAAAAGCAGCTAATTCATGGAAAGAATAATTATTTTAAAAATGCTAGGTTTCAAACCAGCAACGTTGCATTTACAAAGCTTATATTGTAACCATTATACTATTTTAACTTTCTTGGTAAAGGTAGCTCAAGAAGGCATAACAGAGCACCAGGGCCTTAAGAAAGAATTTTTATTTTAAAGCAGGGTATTGTCCCTGCATGTTTATGCATTTTGATGCTTTAACTTTGTGTGTCTATTAATTTGTTTTTAATCCGTTCAATCATGTCCAATTCTTGGAGACTGCCTGGCAAGTCCCTGCAGGTTTCTTGGCAAGGTGTTTCAGAAGTAGTTTGCTATTGCCTCCTTCCTAGGGCTGAAGGAGTGTGACTGGCCCAGGGTCACCTAGCTGGCTTCATGCTTCAGGTGGGACTAGAACTCATGGCCTCCCGGTTTCTAGCTTGGTGCCTTAACTACTACACCAGACTGGCTCTTTATTAAATTTCACGTAGTATTAATATAGTAATATATAATGTAATGTACTGTAATATAATATAGTATAATATAATATAATAATATATAGCATGCATACAAATATAAAAGTATGTATGTTAAGTAAGCACCACCCACAGCCAATTGCTTTTATGGAATGAAAAAATGGGAGGGCAGGGCAGGAGGAGAATTGTCCAATGGGAAGATGTAGTCACCTGCTGTACAGACTCCATATCTTGCAAGCTGTTGCCAAAGTGTCTCAGTCCAGATGGGATTTTTTTCTTCAGCCATGTTATAGTCAACTGACATGTGTACAGGATGGGAGCAGCTTAAGGGTGTAGTGTGGGTATGCCCAGTGACTTACACCAAGTCACCCAGTTAGCTGCCATGGCTAAAGATTCTAGTCAAATAACCAACTCACTATGCCACACTGCCTAGTAGTTTGATATTGGCAGAAAAGGTCTATACTTTTGTTGAGTGGATGATCTCATATTATCTGGGAAGTTATTGCTTAAAAACTCTCCCAAAGAGGTATCAAACTTATTTCAGCATATCTACTGGCTCACTTAACTATTATAAAAGGAGAACTAGAACTGAATTTTATCAACATACCAATGGCATCCTGATGTTATCACCTTATTGATAGCATCATACTTCTACCCTGCAAGTGATTTTAGCAAAAAACAGCTTTGGTGTATATATTAAGCATAATTGAAAATAGAAAAGAGCCCTGTGGAATATCTCACCACAACTGATATTAGACAGATAAATAGCCTGCCAGCAATTTCACTTTGAAATCATCTACCCAGATACGAGTGGAACAAATGGAGTACTTTATCCATTATCCCTTAATATTAGACATTATTGATAGTGAATCTGGCTGGATTGTACCTTCCCTTTCTTGACAGCAGAAGCTAGCAGAAAGAGTGATCAAAGCAGCTTCTGCACAAAATATAGGCTGGAAACCAGATTGAAATGGATTTAGAAAAAGGAAAAGGCAATGTGTTTACCCTCCAGGTATTGAACTCTAACTTTGTTCAGTACAAATCATCATTCCCAGTTGAGGGGTGATGGGAGATGAAGTCTGATAAATTCTGGTAGATCATGTGTTTCCCATTCCTGATATAGTAAATAGCATTATCCAAGATGATTGATATTTTATGGGCAGTGTCTGCTCAGGCATCATCTCTCCAAAGCTGAGATCTGTGATAAGCTCATTATTAAAATAATTATCAGGGTTCATGAAAACCTTCTGGTGATGGGGGCTCACAGCAAAGTCACTTTCTCCCTTAATGTATCAAAAAACACTGCCCAAACACAGCTCTCATCCTTTCCTTGCCAGAATTTATAAACCAGAAGGCAGAAGGGGTGAGCAAACAACAAGTAGGGTTGTACCCTTGATCTCATCCAGATAAAGATTTCTTGTGATCTTAAACACATTACTTATTGAGATGCAGATTTTTGCAATACGTCTATAAATTCACTTTATTATTAATAATGTTTCATGATAACAATCTTCCCAGGGTTTTCAGCCTAGATGTTAATTTGCCCTCTGAATTCTTGGTTTCAGGGATTTGAAAAAAAAAAGAAGTCTCTAGATGGACAGTGCTTTGTCTCAACTGTGGGGAAGTATCTAAGAAGGCACAGATATAACAGTCTTCAAGAGGATGGTTGACAAAAGGCAAGTCAGATTTGGACAGAAGTTGCAGGTCTTTGAATTTATGTGTATATTATGAGGGCTACTATATCAGCCTTAGAACTGACAGTGATGATACTGAAGTGATGGAAAGCTTCTGCATTTTAATATCGGTTATCAACTGTAAAGGAACCAGCAGCCAAGAAATATGCCACAATATTCTCACTTGGAAGAGTAGCCATTGGAAAAGATATTCAAATGCTGGGAAGCACCTATACTTACAAAGATCAGAACTGCACAGTCACATCTCTCTGTGACACTCTGTGGAAGCTTTTCAACTTTGGGATTGGACAAGATTCCTGAGAATACCACAGATAGCTAAGAAAACAAACAAATAGATATTAAACCAATCAACCCAGAGTTCTCATTCAAGGCTAAATAACCAGGCTCAGATTATCACACTTTTGACACATTATGCAATGTATAGTAGCTCTCTGGAGAATCCTGTAATGCTGGGAAAGAGGAAAGAGAAGAGGACAACCAGCAGCAAGGTGGATAGACTCAGTTACAGCAGTGATGGGTGCACCATTGGAAGACTGACCTGGAAAAAATCTATTTATGTGGTTGCTAAGAGTTGACACTAACTTGATGGCCCTCAATCAATCAATCAATCAGTCACTCTATCAGCCAGTGCTATTTAATTATTCTGTGGGGGGTGGAGGCTGCTAAACTGTATGAAATGATGTTTAGGGTTTAGTTATGTCTTGGTTCCTTGAGGAAGCAACTGCAGTTTGATTCCTGAACCAGAGGCCCTGAACGCTAGAAAAGTTGGTCTTTCAAACTGCTAACTCATACCACCAATACCTGACTTCCTGGCTTTTGTGAGACACCTCATATATTATTTATTTTTAGATATATACGTAAGCTATAATTAACAGTGTAAAATGTCAGCATGGTGTTACGGACACAGCATTGGACAAGAGATGGAGTTAACATCAAAATTTACATCTGCATTCAGATATGCAGTTTATTGGATGATCTTGATCCAGTTACTATTCCTCAACCTATGTTACAGGGTGATTCTTGATCCAGTTGCTACCTGTCAATAATACCTCTGTTACAAGGTGAGTCTAAGGATCAAATGAATGAAAAAGATGTAAAAAAAAAAAAGCTCTGGAAAAGTGTACAGTAAATAAATGTAGCTATGATTAATTCCTCTTGGAAAATAAAGTGTTGTATTGGTAACCTTATTAGATAATCTGAACTTAGGTTAGTTTGTTGTATCCTCTACAGCAAACATGAGTTTTTCTCCCATGTAACTTGTAAAATCCTTGTTAATTCTTATACCACTGGGAAATAGAACCCTGACCTATTCACTTTAAACTTAGCAAGAAACTTGTATAAAGTGATTTACCATCTGCTGAAACTGTTGAATAAAGATTCAAGCTAAATATTCACTAAAGAATATCCTCTATTTTCCTTAACAATTGTTTTAAATGTAGTTTCTAAACCGCTGAGCTGCTGAGCTTGCTGATCGGAAGGTCGGCGGTTCAAATCCGCATGACGGGGTGAGCTCCCATTGGTAGTCCCAGCTCCTGCCAACCTAGCAGTTCGAAAACATGCAAATGTGAGTAGATTAATAGGTACCACTTCGGTGGGCAGGTAACAGCGTTCCGTGTAGTCATGCCGGCCACATGACCACGGAACTGTCTATGGACAAATACCGGCTCTTCGGCTTTGAAACGGAGATGAGCACCGCCCCCTAGAGTCGGACACGACTGGACTTAATGTCAAGGGAAACCTTTACCTTTACCTAAATTGTGTTTAATTTCATTATGATTGGCTTTCATCAATAGAGCAGTGTGAAGGATTTATTTTGAAAGATACTCAACATTTTCCATTTCAGCATTTTCCATTTTCCATAGTAAACCTAGAAATGCACAACTTCTGTAGTGTTGTATTTGTGATCTATTGGTCAGGAACTGCTTTGTTAATGCACAATTTTAAGGCAACTGTTGGCATTACCAGTTTATGTGATATACTTTTTTCCTAGTTACCCACACTTCCCAATTTTGAAAAGGCCCAAATGGCAGGAGCTGATATAATGGAAATGCCAGAAGAGAGACCTCTGAAGACAGATTACAAAATGAAAGATAGCACTTTTCCATATAGTCCTTGGACACCCCACAAATGTGCAAGAGCATCATAAGCATCCCATGAAAAGTTCACCCAAATTCACTTCTTTGAAAAGCAAGTTTACTTTTACTAAATTGAATGAGTCTGGGTATAAAGAAGATGAACTCTGCCCAGCAATAATATGGTTTATCCTTCCTCCTTCCATTCCTCCCTCCCAATGGCACATGAGAGTCCAGATTACTTTTTGAGAAATTTGCTTTGGACAGCTCATGAATCTGATTAGAATTCCAGTCTTTTTAAATATGAACTTGTGAGGTTTCAGCAGGCTGCTGACTCAGAAAACAAAACTCTTTCTGAGTCAGAAGGGGAAACAGAAACTTACCAGGCAGAAACTGGGAAAGCAAAACCAGAAGTGACTCAGCAGCACAGGAGAAGTTACAGACATTGATTGGCCAGTCATCGGAGGAGGATTTGAATCCTCCAATCAGTGCGCAGGAAAGGTATGCAGAAAAGTGTGCGAAGGAGAAGGCAGACTGATTGGCTGCAGAGGCTAACAGACACACAAGGGATCGGCATAAAAGGCAGATAAATGAAGAATAAGCTGCAGGAGACAATCGATCCTTAAAGCTCACAGCCCCAGCAGAAGAGTCCCTATCTGTGCTGGAAACTTCATCTATAGCTGGAAAGGAATCAGCGCCTGTGTTTCCTAGTGTCAAGGACCTGCCCACTGTGCAAGTTGCCATAGAGGATCTTCTTCCTGCCAATTCTTGGAATCTCAGCCTCACGTCCAGTTCTGGACCTTGCTGCCACCATTCAGCTCATTCCAAGCACATTACCAGCCTTGTCTCCAGCTCTCAGCCTAGTCCAGGATCTCCACTCCAGTCTCATCGTGCTCCAAGCTTCCAGTCCTGCCCAGAATCTCCAGTCCAGTCTAGTTGTGTGCTAAGTGTCCAACCTTGTCCAGGAACTCCATTCCAGTCCAGTCCTGCTTCTAGTTCTCCACCTTGTTCAGAATCGCAAGCCCAGACAATTCTGGCCTCAAGTTATCAGCCTTGCCTTGAGTCTCCAGTCCAGTCCAGCCTAGCCTCTAGAGCCAAGCCTTGTCCAGTGGTTCCAGTTTGGTCTTGTCTAGCCTTCACTTGCCAGCCCAGTTTGGTTGGTGTTCCAGATCTCATCTTCATTTCCAATCTTGCCACATTTCTTAGAATCATCCAGTCCCACAGCTCCAGTCAGTGAATCCTGCCCTGCAGTTCTGGCACAGTGTGATCCTGCAACCTTGCCTGTTCTTCTGTTGTTGCCTGGGTGGTCTTGATCGGAAACAGTCTACCTCACTTATCACATGGACTTATTGTTTTAAATAGTTGTCTTAATAGTTGTTTTGATAATAAACCTGCCTGGCTGCCTCATAGTTTGAACAGGATAGAACTCTACCCCAAACATACAACAGAGATATTGATGGCACTGGCACTCATATAGAAACAGCAGAGCCTGTGTTCAATCTAGATAGCTGCTCTGCAGTGATATATTCTCCTTTCCATTCTTTCATTTTTTTGTCTTCACAAATCTTTCATTGTTGAATTTTAGATTGTCAAACAATATGTCTTGAGAAGATACTTTGAATTTCAGCAGGCGTTTGATCCAGTGCAAATACTTCCCTCACATACTTCAATCTTGAAAGAGTGTTGAAAAAAAGAAATGAAACAAAGATGTGATGTAACTGGACAGAGTTTTCAATATGACAGAATGCATGTGGGTGTAAAATCAGCACGATGTCTCATAAATAAAAGTGCCTGTTTCCCTCAGTTCAGTCAAAATGTCCAATTAAAAGCTGGGACACAACTCTGTTACATGTGTAGCGCTTCTATTGAGTAATAAATTCTCAATTTACTGTAACTTTGGAAGTCTGCACAATGAATGGGGATTATGCTGAGGAACTAAATGTGTACATTGGAACTCCCACAGTCCTAGGTGGCTTTTGGATTGGGACCAAACTCTTCTCCTTCCCCCCAGATAAAAAAGGAAATTAAAGATACTGTACAAAAATGCAGATAAGATTATGATGATTTTAGGCTTGTTTTCCACTCTTCTGAAAGAACATACACTGGGTAAGAAATCAGTGTAGCCAGGCAAGAAATGAAAGACTGAATGTCAGATATGATTTCTTGCAACTCCCTGATAAGAGGAGGCTTTTAAACCACACATTAATTCAAAACTATTAATATCTCTTGCTAGGTATTGGATAAAAAAACACATGTTGCTGAATCCACATTTCCTACAAACTCTGGTCCTTTAGTAGGATTATTTTTTGACAGTGTAATTAGTCAAAGTTTTCTTAAATCTGACAGTAGAAGAATTGCATGCAGTCTCTCTGAGTGTATGTGTGAAGTGTTAGTCACCTTTCCCCCTTCAATTATTTTCTTTCCTAATAAATAATATTTGAACTGGTATGCCTATATCCTTAAAATGATATCAGACCTGCAGCGAATCTGGTTTTCCGAAAATAACAGGTAAATTGCCCTGGAACATTATACAAGTCTCAGGTGGTAGAAGCTATCTGAATATCCTGCAGCTATTTATTGGATCTAAATGGGAAAGAAAATTGTGACGTATTAAAATTAAATCTAGATAGCTGTTTCCATAGCTGCAAATGAAGGACAGAAAAATTGGTCCCGATAATTCCAAGATTTCACTTTCAGCCTTTCTATGTGCGCATTAGGAGTGAACTGGGCTATTTTGTGCTGGGCTGCTACAGTATAAGGGAAATGCATTTACAGAACTTATTTTGAAACATTACAATACTATGAAGAATAATGAATATGCCTCAATGTATTCAATTTACTACCCTGAAGGTTCGATGCAACTGTCAAATATAGGCTCTGGGTTTTGTTATAATATGAGGAACAGTAGGCTCACAGCAGAAAAGCTTTGGAAAGCAGAATTTGCTGTTAGTCACCTCTTCTTTAGGCATGATCCATTGTCGGTTCCACAATGTCATGTCCTGAAGCAATGGATAAGACTGGGAAGTGCCTGTTGACTGTTATTATGAATACTTATAGCGCCATCTGTCTTCTTTTCCTCATCTTTCATGATGTTCTTCACCTCTTTCTCTCCCTGTTCCTTCTTCTCTCCCTCTTAAAAATAAATTATGGAGCAGTGTCACCCAGCACCATTTCTTCTTAATTTGTCAAAGCACTGGGGAAGGGGAAAGGTTGTTGATAGTATAGCAGTGATAGGAGGTGCTCACATTTTCCTTAGTCATATTTTGGGGGACATATGTCGATGAAGATTCTCAGTCATTCAGGTGGAATTATCTGTAGGTTGAGTCATGGCAACTGGATTTCTTTCTTTTTGGTTGAAACATTTCACTGCTTGTCCAGGCAGCTTCTTCAGTCTGGGCCTGAAATTTTGATTTTGGGGGAAAAGCCAAAATCAGGGAGACTGAGCTCTGAATCAGCATTTCTAACACTAGATATGTAGCGCCAGATGTTATTAACATCTATCTATCATGATTAGATAAATATTATTATTATATATAGGTAATATATTAAGGAAAGTATACACTTCATCAAGTAGGGAGAGGGTGAGGAAGCAGCAAAAGACTTCCTGCCCTTTGACCAAAAAAGGGCTTAGAACCTTTTAATAATAATATTTACATCCATCTTTCCTCCAGGAACTCAGGGCAGGTCACGTAACACTCTTGACTCCAAGTTTATCCCCATGATATAACAACTCCTCCAAAAAAGAATGAGCTTTCAAAGTAGATGGTGGGCTAGAACCAGGGTAACTTTAAAACAGTTAATAAGTTATAGAAAACTTAGGGGAGAGATTCATGTCACTCATTGCTAGAACTGTATGGGTGCTCAAACTCCTCTCAGTGTTGTTTCATATAGCTTTCAGAGACACAATTAATTATTTGATGTCTAACAGAATACTGGTAGTCAAAGGCAATGGAAAAACACATGGGATTACTTCATGGTCTACAAAATGAAATAGACCCAGATTGCACACAAGATTTGCAGTCATGAAGTTTCTACTCACTCTTTCATTATGACATGTCCTAGGATACCCCTTGCACAAACTTGAAGCAATCTAGTTGACTCATCAGTGATAGCTTTCACTGTTGATTCCATAATCTATACAATCAAGGAGCATCTGAAAGTTCCAGCTCTATAGGTTTGCTTTACATTGTATTTCCATAATGTACAAGTGAGATACCTCCCTATATGTCAGGTGTTTTTCTTTTTTCTTTTTAAAGATTATTTTAATATATATTTAAAAGCACACACACAAAATAAAAAGAAACAAAGAAAAAGAAAAGGACATTGAAAAGCAGAAATAACATTAGATTAATACTGCATAAAACTTACATCAGTTGTACATCTCAAAACCATTAGTAAAGTCCAGGCAATATTCAATAATTAATCATGGCAATCAATATAATAAGAATGATAAATCAAAATGAACAATTAACAAGGGCTCCTATTTAATCTACATAAGCAGGACAAATCTAATATTTTAAAATCTTACGTTAAGAAAAACCCAAACTTGGGTGGTACAAATCCATATGCAGGATTATAATACATAAATGGCTTCCAGGTTAAATTAAATATGAGAGCAAAATCAGTGAAAAAAGTGCCAATGTCAAGTGATACTCATTTTTGAATATCATTCATTTTATTCATTTTGTGAGCACTTATACTTTTAAAATTGTATTTATTTATTTATATTGATTTATAAACTTGCCATGTCTATCACCCAGGTTTTTTTTTTTTAAATACAGTCAATGTTTGGTTTAAGACTCTCTGAAGAGGAATGTTTAAAATAGTATGCCTGTCATAAGGGTTAGCCAGTTTGGTCTAGTGGTCAAGGTGCTGGCCTAGAAACCAGGAGTCTGTGAGTTCTAGTCCTGCCTTAGGCATGAAAACCTTGGGCCAGTCACTCTCTCTCAGCCCAACTCACCTCACAGAGTTGTTGTTGTGGGAAAAATAGGAGGAAGAAGGAGTGTTAGGTATGGGCTAGACCCTCCCCAGTTCAGATGGGAGATTCCACAGAATGTTGTGGAGAATGACAGGGCTAAGATCCTGTGGGACTTCCAGATCCAGACAGTCAGGCAGGTACTGGCCAATCAATCAGACATCGTGGTAGTAGACAAGGACCAGAAGATAGTGGTGGTGATAGATGTAGTGGTTCCAAGTGACAGCAACATCAGGAAGAAGAAGTATGAGAAGTTAGAGAAGTACTAGGACCTGAAGGAGGAATTAGAGAGGACATGGAAAGTGAAGGCCAAAGTGGTCCCAGTGGTGGTAGGAACACTTGGGGCTGTGACTTCCAAGCTGGGAGAGTGGCTTCAACAGATCCCTGGAACAACATCAGAGCTCTCTGTCCAGAAGAGTGCAGTGCTAGGAACAGCTAAGATACTGTGCAGAACCCTCAAATTCCCAGGCCTCTGGTAGAGGACCCGAGGTTGAGGAAGACACATACCACCCATATGGGTGAGAAGGATTTCTTTTTCTTTTTCTTTTAATATAAGGGGATGGAGCTACTGTATTTAGTGATGTTTATAATGTGCCAATGGAATGATTTATAGGAATAATGTGATTTTAGTTAGTTAGTTAGTTTATGTATTTATCTATCATTTTTCCACTACCCATCTCAACTCTGGGCAGAGTTTTAATATAGAGCAAGGGATTTATTATGGAAAATTTGTTGTATATCCTTGCTGTTAAAAGTCAAAAGTCACCTCTCTTGTAATTGTAAAAAAAAAAAAAACCCTCTTGTGTTTTCACACTTTTTTAGTTTTCTCTTTTTTATTTTTGTAGTTTTTTTTATTTTTTTGTAGTTTTTATCTTTGTCTTAAATATAATAAAATTATTTAAAAAAAAAACTTCATGTGGCAGTCTGTTACACTGACTGATGGCTTATATAGTCAGGAAATTCCTCCTGCTGTCTAACCTAAACTTCCTTCACTATACTTTTAAGCCATTGGTTCTGTTCCTGCCCTCTGGGGCAATAAAGAATGTCCACTCTTTTGTAATAGCATATAATCAATCAATCAATCTCCTTCCCCTGTGTGCCAATCTGTCAGATATTTGAAGTTTATTCTCATATCTTATATGAGTCAACTTTTTTGCTGAAAATACCTAGATCCTTTCACCATTGCCCATGGGTCTTGGTTTCTAGACCCTTTGCCATTTTATTAGCTCTTCTCTGAAATTACCAGAATTTGTCACTGTCCTTTTTTGAACTATAGTGCCCATAACTGATCACAGTTATTCCAAACAGGATCTGACCAATAGAGTGCAACAATGAATTCCTGTGACTTGAATTCTTTGTTTCTAATAACTTACCCCATGTAGCATTTGCCTTTTCAGCAGCTATGTCTGAGCAGACTTCATGGCTGCTACTGTCCTTCTAGTTTTTCTGCTTTCTCTTGCTAACATCTTGTAACAGTAGTTTTTTTTTTTTTTACTTTATATAGCTCCTCCAAAACTGTCAATAATTTCTATTAGATTGCTATGTTGTTGTTTATTCGTTTAGTCGCTTCCGACTCTTCGTGACTTCATGGACCAGCCCACACCAGAGCTTCCTGTCAGTCGTCAACACCCCCAGCTCCCCCAGGGATGAGTCCGTCACCTCTAGAATATCATCCATCCACCTTGCCCTTGGTCGGCCCCTCTTCCTTTTGCCTTCCACTCTCCCTAGCATCAGCATCTTCTCCAGGGTGTCCTGTCTTCTCATTATGTGGCCAAAGTATTTCAGTTTTGCCTTTAATATCATTCCCTCAAGTGAGCAGTCTGGCTTTATTTCCTGGAGGATGGACTGGTTTGATCTTCTTGCAGTCCAAGGCACTCTCAGAATTTTCCTCCAACACCACAGTTCAAAAGCATTGATCTTCCTTCTCTCAGCCTTCCTTATGGTCCAGCTCTCGCAACCATATGTTACTACGGGGAACACCATTGCTTTAACTATGTGGACCTTTGTTGTCAGTGTGATGTCTCTGCTCTTAACTATTCTATCAAGATTGGTCATTGCTCTTCTCCCAAGGATTAAGCGTCTTCTGATTTCCTGACTGCAGTCAGCATCTGCAGTAATCTTCGCACCTAGAAATACAAAGTCTTTCACTGCTTCTACATTTTCTCCCTCTATTTGCCAGTTATCAATCAAGCTGGTTGCCATAATCTTGGTTTTTTTGAGGTTTAGCTGCAAACCAGCTTTTGCACTTTCTTCTTTCACCTTCATCATAAGGCTCCTCAGTTCCTCTTTGCTTTCAGCCATCAAAGTGGTATCTTCTGCATATCTGAGATTGTTAATGTTTCTTCCAGCGATTTTAACTCCAGCCTTGGATTCCTCAAGCCCAGCTGGTCGCATGATGTGTTCTACGTACAAGTTGAATAGGTAGAATGAGAGTATACAGCCCTGCCATATTCCTTTCCCAATATTAAACCAGTCCGTTGTTCCGTGGTCTGTTCTTACTGTTGCTACTTGGTCGTTATACAGATTCTTCAGGAGGCATGCAAGATGACTTGGTATCCCCATACCACTACGAATTTGCCAAACTTTGTTATGGTCCACACAGTCAAAGGCTTTAGAATAGTCAATAAAACAGAAATAGATGTTTTTCTGAAACTCCCTGGCTTTTTGCATTATCCAGCGGATATTGGCAATTTGGTCCCTAGTTCTTCTGCCTTTTCTAAACCCAGCTTGTACATCTGGCAATTCTCACTCCATGAATTGCTGAAGTCTCCCTTGCAGGATCTTGAGCATTACCTTACTGGCATGTGAAATGAGTGCCACTGTTCGATAGTTTGAACATTCTTTAGTGTTCCCCTTTTTTGGTATTGGGATATAAGTTGATTTTTTCCAATCTGATGGCCATTCATGTGTTTTCCAAATTTGCTGGCATATAGTATGCATTACCTTGACAGCATCTTCTTGCAAGTTTTTGAACAGTTCAGGTGGGATGCCGTCATCTCCTACTGCCTTGTTATTAGCAATGCTTCTTAAGGCCCATTCAACCTCACTCTTCAGGATGTCTGGCTCTAGCTCACTGACCACACCATCAAAGCTATGCCCGATATTGTTATCTTTCCTATACAGGTCTTCTGTATATTCTTGCCACCTTATCTTGATCTCTTCTTCTTCTGTAAGGTCCTTGCCATCTTTGTTTTTGATCATACCCATTTTGGCCTGGAATTTACCTCCGATGGTTCTAATTTTCTGGAAGAGGTCTCTTGTCCTTCCTATTCGATTGTCTTCTTCCACTTCTGCACATTGCTTGTTTAAAAATAATTCCTTATCTCTTCTGGCTAACCTCTGGAATTTTGCATTTAATTGGGCATATCTCCCCCTATCACTGTTGCCTTTTGCTTTCCTTCTTTCTTGGGCTACTTTTAGTGTCTCAGCAGACAGCCATTTTGCCTTCTTGGTTTTCTCTTTTTTTGGGATGTATTTTGTTGCCACCTCCTGGACAATGTTGCGAACCTCTGTCCATAGTTCTTCCAGGACCCTATCTACTAAGTCTAGTCCCTTAAATCTATTCTGCACCTCCACTACATATTCCTTAGGAATATTAGTGTGCTCATATCTAGCTGATCTGTGGGTCTTCCCTAATCTCTTTGGTCTGATCCTAAATTGTGCAATAGGATGTTCGTGATCTGAACTACAGTCAGCTCCAGGTCTTGTTTTTACCGACTGTATAGATGTCTGCCACCTTTGGCTGCAAAGGATGTAGTCAGTCTGATTTCGGTGTTGTCCATCTGGTGAAGTCCATGTATAAAGCCGTTTCTTAGGTTGTTGGAAGAGAGTGTTTGTTATGCAGAGTGAGTTGTCTTGGCAAGATTCTATCAGCCTATGTCCTCCTTCATTTTAGATTGCTATGACTGAGCAGTAAATAACCAGTAATCAACAGCAGTGACTGCAGGATATAAATTGTTGGCTTTTAAAGATTCTATAATCAACTCTAAATAAAGTGGATCAAATTAATTTCCAAATTTGCAGCTGATGAAGAAATCCCTGTTTGCATGACTTCTGGTTGAAATACAGTTGGATTTAATGTTCAGTCATTAGCAGTTGTTTCACTATCTAGGAGTAAATCTCACTTTAAAGCAACATACTTGCTACCCATTTCAAGGGAGTCCAATCTTCTTGCATTTTTGAGTGTAGAGACATTTTTATTAAACTGAAATTACTTTAGAAGCTTTTCTGGTTTCAAGGACATATTTTAGCACCTGGGCTATTTCTTAATCTCTTAATCTCTTTTTATTTCTCATATTTGCACGAGAGTAATACTAATGCTGTAGCATTAAAGTTCCACAAAGTCAAGGATCAATACAGAGCTCAGCACTGAAGATATTACTATCACCATCTTTTCTCTCTTCCACCCTTTTTTACCAGCTGATCATACTGCCAGCTGATATTTAATTTGTGGTTGACAAGGTCAGCCAGTTCTCTTCCAAATGTGCTGTTTCCAAGCCAGGAGTCCTCCATCCTATACTTCTGCCTTCTAGTTTTTTGTTTTTTTTTGCCATATCCAGATGTAGACCTTGCATATCTCTGCCTAGTAAATTCCATCCTATTTATTTAACCCCGCTTTTAAGCCTAACTAGATCTTTCTGAATCTTCCTTCTTCCATCAAAAGTATCAGCCTCTCCTTACAGGTTTCTATCATCTGCAAACTTGCTAAGTCCCCTAAAATCCCTTATCTAAGTCATTGATAAAAATGTTAAACAGCATAGGGCTTGGGAGAGAATACAGTAGCACACTACTCAGTACTTCCCTCCAAGCTGAAGTGGAGCCATTAATGATCACTCTTTGAGGTGCAGTCATTCTGCCAACTGTGAATGAATCTAGGAGTGATATCATCCAGCCAATGTTAAACCATTTTATTAAGGAGAATATCATGAGAGGCTTTGTCAAAGGCTTTGATGAAGTTTAGGTACTCTATCTCTATGGTATTCCTCTGATCTACTAATCTAGTAACTCTGACCAAAAAAGAGATAAATTTAGGAGAAAAAAAATGTTATTATCAGATAATGATAGTTAATTATTTCCCACAATACTGGGAAAATAACTCTATTAAATTACTTCCCCATCATTTTTTTTTCCATATCCAGTTCTATTTCTTGTTTTAAGCTAATGCCACAGACAATATGGAAATAGTGAATTACTGATTGAGCACAATAAGAGATTGAATGTAGATGAGTAACATGGGAATCTTCTTAGTCAGTTGGTAGCCCACTGTAAGACTGGAAGAACATCTGGTTCTGGACTGTATTGCATTCTCTCTCCAAAATGAAATATACAACTCTTGAATCCAATACTATCCCTAAGAGGTCATTGACAAAGGTAGTTTAGTGTTGTCTTTGACCAGAATTGACTGAAATACTAATTATTTTCCTTGGAAAGGAGCACCTGGACAACTATATAATGAGTCCCACTTTTGTGGGGGAGATGGGCGGTGATAAAAATTTGAATAATAAATAAATAAATATAATGTTTATAGTATAGCAATACACTCTACATGAGCTAGTCTTCAAAAGAGTCTGGAAACTACTAGAGCTGTGCAAAACTTCAGTTTGGAGATTTGATATGAAGCCATTTTGTTCTAAGTCAGATTTAGCTTTAATTGAATCAGTGGGTTGAATTGAATCATTGAATTGAATTGGATGTCTTCTTTTTTAAAAAAAAATAAATTAAATCTATTTATCAACTTTCAAATCAAGCTGAGTAGTGAAATTGGATTGGTTCAACAATTCTAGTTAGATTGGAATCAATCTGCTTGCCCTTAGAAACTACAGCTAGTGGAACACCAAATGTACCTGGCTGGGTTTAACTAACCATATGACAGTGTCTAGAAACCTAACAGAGTTTGCATCTGAGCCCCAGTTCAAGGTCCTAGTTTTCATATGTGAGCCCTTGATATCTGGGACCAAATACATTTTTCATTTTACAAGTCCCAACACTATAAAAAAAAAAGGTGAAACTGCAACAGAAACTTTTGTTGGTCAGTATCCCACTGGAAAATATATATGACTACCCTGCCAAGCATTTAATGTCACTCTCTCTTTACCTCAGCACACTAGAGTTTGTTTTTTGTTTGATGACTCTTAAATCAAAATATACAAAAAAACCTCACATTTCTATCAACTTTTGATTGATTACATATGTGCAAGCCAATCACTTAAAATACTGGATGGAAATTGATTTTTTTTTTGTTATACATTAAAGGATTAATTTTCCCTGTTTGGCAGTGTCTGTGTTTAAGTTTTTCATATCTTACAATTTTATATGTTAGTTGAGTTATTCTGAATTTCATAAAAGATTCATTCTATACTGTAGTAAGCATGTTTACATTCACTCAGGAATTTTATGTATCCTTGGATCAACTTTTCTTATGATTTTTAGGGCACATTGATTGTTATTCTTGGTATGGGGGTGACAAAGCTTATTTCCAACATATTTTATGATTCAAAATATAGCAAAATCTTTCTTGCCTTCTAATATTGGCAAATAGTGTATAGTTTTTAATATTTTCTCTGAGGGATGGCATTTCTTGAAGGTCAACTTAAGCAGTCCTCTGGCAGACAGAAGATATTATTTGTCAAAGTGAGATGACAGAAGTAATGCTAGGTCTCAAAGTTTATCAGAGGTATGTGGTGGTGTTCATGAAATGTGTACAGTGAAATGACACCATAACAGAAACATTTACACTCTTTCTTACCAACCGATAAGGGATACGTGGAGATCATCTGCACTGTGCAATTAACATGGAGTTTACTGGATATATAGTTTTATTATTTGATGAGGGAGGGAGGGGAACTTGTTCAGATGGTAAAGGAATAATCTCTATTCTATTTGTTCCAGAATACTAATAGTATAGTACATTTACATACATCAGTATTTTGAAGAAGATGGAAAAAAACACAACTTACCATTATAAGTTATTAAATTACAAAGGAGAGTTTTGTTCAGGTCATTGAACAAAAATGATACTGTAATGTTATTGTTCTCAGCGTTGGTCATGTTCTGAAATTTTGCCATTTTCTTAAATTCAGAAAAGGACTATCTGCTAAGAATAAATCAACCTGAACTCATTGGATGAAATACTGATTATTGCTATGTGTTACAGAGTACAAATAATAGAGGGGAAAAGGTTACTGGTATATGTGATGCAAGTAGGAATTGTCAATCTTAGAATTTCATGCCAGCTTACCTGCTTCTTTGATGTGATCTGAAGCTCTGATGGAGGCAGATTGGCAGAAATGAGTCTTTTTCATATGTTGCTCATACGATTCTGACCTTGATGGCCACAAGCCAAGCGCTCACAACAGCCATGTACATTTGTAAAGAGATTTTATATGAGTATCTAGTTAGCTACTTGATTGCAAGTGTCTCTCCTGAATGCATGGATATCAAAGGCACAGAACCAAAAAAGGGAATAGAGAAAATAAGGGCATCACCCACTCCTGCCCTATACAGTACAAAGGAAACACATGAAATACATGTTACTTTTAAAATTCATGTAGATTAATTATTACACTAAACTGGTCTCTCTTTTTCCCTCCATCCCTCCTTCTCTTACTATTTAAATGGAACTTTTCCTCTTTTCCTTTCTTTCCCTATTTTTCTACCCCTCTTTCATGAATGTATATGGTACACAAAGTGTGAAACTGCCTTCTTTCAGTTAAACCAGCATGACTTATGATCTGATCAGGCATAATCTTCTATCATAGCTTTTAGGACTTTTATGGCTTTAAACAGATTGGGGAGGGGGGGATGGCCATCTGTCCTAGTAGTGGTTTCCTGCACTGAGCTGGGGTTGGAATAGATTATCTCCAAGGATAACCCCACCGCTTATATTTTTTAACATTAAAAAATTAATTGTTTATAAATAAATCAGAAAGAAATATTTCTGGGACACTTAGCAACCTTGCAGTCAAATACAGCATGCCTGATTTTAAAGGTTAGCCCAGTATGGTGGAACACTTACAACCGCGTTGCTTGAACATATGAAAGAAGATACAGACTCTGAATCCCTGCATTGGAAATGCAAATATAGGTAACCTGTTTTCTTTCTTCCATCTTCTGTTAATTAGCAAAAACTGAGATGTGGAAGTGCTTCATGTAAAGGGTTCTGGGTGCATATAGTCCTCCATCTTTCCAGGAGGAAGATATATACAGCCAAACATTTTACCAAGACAGTGTTTTGAGCTTTCAGTTTGGTACCTGGAGATATAGAAAAGTACAAGTATCTGTATGAGGATATAGAAAATCCATGATGATCTCTCTCAGCATTAAAATTAATTATAATTTTTTAAAAAATTTTTAGCTGTTGGATAGCCTTTACTTTGATCAGAGTAGTGTTGTTTTTCTAACCTGAATGTTCTTCTTCATTGTGATGCAGGTAGCGGTGTTTTTTTTTTTCCTGGAACCAAACCTCATAAAGATGAAACATTTCCATCAGAGCTGCCTTTCTTGATTGAAGCCCCATATATAGCTTTTAGAAAATTAAACAAACACCTCGAGAGACTGGTTAAAGCATTACATCAGTCCTGAACCTAATGTGTATTGTGATCAATACAGGTCTAGGAATAAGTCACTTTTTGAAAGCAAGTTTACTGCTTTATTCAGATGACTGTTGAATAGGCTGCACATTAGGAAAATCTTACATCTGAAAGGTAATAACAATGAATCCAGGATAAACTGATTTGGAAAAAAAAAGCCCTAACAAATGCTGCTTGTGAGGCACTGTTTGAACACTTTATTGCCAGATGTCTTTGCCCATTATTGTGTAAGTGCAAAACAACAGCATTTGTTGAGGTCTGTCTTTTGACAGGAAATTCGGGTGCATAAAGAAACAGGAGCTACCGAGCACTGGGGGATCTGAGTGACAGCCGAGAGCTTTCAAGGCACACTCTTGCTTCCAGAGTTGAGAGACTTATCAATTGGCAAATTGGCATGTGCCAAATGAAGGGGACTTAGTCAGAGTGCCAGCTTTCCTACGGGCACACCTGCTGTGAAAAACAACACCAACAATTAATACCAAAGTGACTGTGCAAATAGGCAGGCAAAGATTCTAATCCTCCCCAGTCTCATATTGTATGATTCTGCCATGTCTTTCTGGATGACAGGCGGCCAAAGTCAGCTTATTGATTAATCATAGCCAGCTATAGAAACAGAATGGGCAGGCTTGTCAATGAGGAATAGGAGAAGGGCACCCTAGGAAAGTCTTAACGAAAACTCACAAAGAATTAAAAGCCTTCAATGCATGTTTCTTATCTTAAAACGGCAATCCAGAATATAGAATGGCAGATAAGAATAACTATCCTGCTTTGTGGCAAAAATCTATTTTCAGCCAATGAAATGCTTAGACCACTGCTGACAAAGATATTGGCTCCTATCACGTGCAACACAGCATGCGCCAAATCATGTGAATTATGGCTGAGAGTGGGTGTGAGGATGCATGTGTCCAAATTCAGCATTAAGCATTGTGTGTGTAATGGTAGCAATTTGCAAGGAATTGATGGCACCCTAATCATTTTGCAGGATCAAGCAGGAATACTCTATTCATATAAATTGTGGGAGAAACAAAGGAGTAACATTCAGACTAGAGTGGACTCAGTTGAGTCCCCTCCCCGCTATCTGCTCTAACAGAAGGACCCCTGTGGAAACCGAAGGACTATAAATTAGAATTTAACTATACATCACAGAGACTGCACAGCTGCTGCAGATGTATTCTTTCTCCTCTCAATGTGTTTTATAAAATGTGACCAAAGAAATCCATGATACCAATCTATGCAGTATTTCCCCATACTGATATTCTACATCTAGTCGATAAGGAAATCTTGAATAAGAAAATGTTTATTTCAGCAAAAATTATCACAATATGAGGAGCTTCCTTATACCAAACAAGACCATTGACTATTCTAGATGAGTTTCATCTGCAGTGTGACGGTTCAAAGGGGTGCTTTATTTTGATAGAATTATGAATGAAGCACCTTCTTGAAATTGCTTCACAAAGTAATATGGTCCTCTTGTTCTTTTTTCAAAGTTTATTTTTTAAAAATCATTTAAAGAATATAATAAATGGCTACATAAAAGAAGAAAGTGAGAAAGGATGGGTGGGTGGAAAATAAAATAACAGTAAATAAAATTTACAATTGTCCTAAAATTTAAAATTCATTATTGCAAATAAGCAATTTAAGTAATCAAAGTAATTTAATTTCTCATCCTGAGAAATAATTATAAATCACTGCAAAACTCTAAACATTAATGTTTATATTGATGTCACCAATATTTATCATTATTTAAAATAAATGTGAGCCAGATTGGTGTAGTGGTTAAGGCATCAGGCTAGAAACCGGGAGACCATAAGTTCTAGTCCTGGCTTAGGCACAAAGCCAGCTGGGTGACCTTGGGCCAGTCACTTTCTCTCAGCCCTAGGAAGGAGGCAATGGCAAGCCACTTCTGAAAAACCTTGCCAAGAAAACTTCAGGGACTTGTCCAGGCAGTCTCCGAGAATCAGACACGATTGAAGGGATTAAAAACAACAACATGCACATGGTCTTATGAAAAATAATGATTAATAAATATTAAAAGCAATCAGTAAAAAACAATATTCAGTTCTAGATTCCTTCCCATTGTACCCAACTATCGATTACATCACATTCTTGTTAAAATTGCCCCTGGTTACTATCTTTACATCAAATATTTCCCCCTGAAAAATGGTACTTTAAGTATCTGAGTTTGTCTTATTGCGTGACATATGATATATAGGGAAGCCATTCTTACTTAAATTTAGTCAAACTTCTGTTCTAGATGTATACTGTAAATTTTGCCATTGCTGTTAAGGTGAAGTGAAGTATGTTGTTTCACTCTGCTGTGCTGTGGAATTGTCCACGGTGTGCACTGAAAAATTTGCAAGCTGGGGAGCTTCAATGAACATGCCCCAAGTAGCCCAACCTGGGGTCTCCTCCAAACAGCTCACAAAACCTTTGGTGAGTGTTGCAGAGGAGCTGTCACTTGCCTATTCCAGATCCCTTGCCATAAGCTCTTGCACCCAAGGTCTTCTAGGTTGGATAGCTTCTCTGCATATTCTGGACAGTCTTAAAGCTGTTCAGCCTTGAAACATTTTGAATAGCACTGGGAAGAAAGCTGAGAAGAGCCTTCTTTTATAGCAGTGGCCTGTGGTTTTTCAAGGCCATCCAATGAAGCAAATCAGGTTATCTTTTCAGCAAAGCAAATCATGTCACCCTATTGTGCAGATTACTTAACCAAACACAATCTAGGTTACTTTTATTAGGCCTAACACCTATCCTGTCTATTGTACCTTTCCAGAGTTTCAAATAGGGGTCACCACGTTGAAGATCTTTGGAATGTAAAATAACTGTTTAATATGATCACATATTCTCAGTCATGCAGACATATATGTGCAGGTAAACACCCAATGAAGACATGTATCTTAGTACTTGAAGGTACTTGTATGAACTTGTACCTTCTATGGGGAAATTTACATTAAAACTGAAAATGTTATTATTAAATACAGTGTGATTAATTAATATGCAGCTTTGGTTCTAAGAAATGGAAACATTAGTTGAATGATATTAAACTCGGATCAGTAGCTGATATGGCTTATATTTTTGAAATGGAAAGAACAGAGAGCAAAGAGATCTGTCGCAGCCAGTGTGATCATTTTAAAAAGACAGCTGAAGCCAGGGCACAAGGGCAATTACAGGATTCCAAACAGAATACAAAGAACTCAGTGGTTAAAGCTGTACTTAGCATGAGGCAGACAGAAGAGAAAAAGGAATGGTTAATCTGATCCAGGAAGATGAAAAGAAGCTTCAGAGAGGTTTCTGGCTATTTAACTGAGTTAAATCTCACTGACAGAATAATAGAAGATCATATTATGGGAGACAAGTAAGCATTGGTATGCAAAACATCAGTATTACAAGTGATACATTGCAGTTGGATAGCTTCAGGATTCAGCCATCTCTCCCAAAGTGTATGCAATATTGGAGTTTCTTGCATTCATGATTTTTAAAGACAGATTAGATGTCATACTATACATTCCTCCCCTCCTTTTTTTTTAACTGATTTTTTGACAGGACCCATGGAGAGAAAGTACAACCTTGCAACCTATCTATGGAGTCAGAAATAAAGTGACAGTCCCCCTGCCCCCTCAATGTGCAATTATGCTTTAATAGTTTTGCTAGATTTTCATTGCTACAAAAGTCCATTCTTCAGTTTCATCTGGGAGGCACTTTTGTACCACAGTCACCCTGTCACTGAAGCATCTTCCTCTCAGCCACCATGAATCCAAGAGATGTCAGGCTCATTAAATCAATACGAAAGATAATAGAGTTACCACACCTGACAGTGTGAAGTCAGCTAGAGGGTTTTAGCAGTCGTGTGCTCTCTGTTTGTGCAAATGGCAGGTACAGTAAATATTATTGACATGTTGGGTTTGTTGAAGGGTTTTAAATAAAAAGTCTTTCTTGAGTTTCTTTTTTTGTAAGTGTCTGAGAATTAAATTGTTTGACTGAATGACTGTCTAGCAAACTTGGCATCTGCACAAGAGTGTCCTAACTAGCTCTGTGCCTAGTAATTTCCCTCTGTAGGTCACTCAGTGTGTGCCTTTTCTATACAATACCTAATAAGAAGTGTCAGTCTTCAAATGCTCACCTCATCCTGAATTTATGTCAGAAGCAAAGAAGCTGTGACATTAGGCTCCCTTATGACTATGTTGTGCTCACTAATTATAAAGCTAAAATCACCAACAGGCTTTGAACAAGACAGCTACCTGTTGATTACTACCATTTTTTCTTTTTGATGATCAGTTCACAGGTAGCTTATATAAAACCTTCAGCAACTTAGAGAGAAACCCAAATGAAAGAGGTTTGTGGTTTTAGGATCATGTAATATGTCATGTCTATAAAACCAAATAAGATAAAGAGAAGGAATGTAAGAAAAAAAACCAAGGAAGTGATTGATTGAACAAAGGCTACTTCTTGATCTCTTGTTTCTATGTAAACCTGGAGACATATTTATGACATTAGTAGGCTTAAAGCTCCATTGAAAGAAATTTATTGAATACAACTATTTAGTTGGGTTTGTTTAAAGAAGATTTAAAAAGAAAATAAGACACAGTGAAACTATTTGCTTCCCATGAATCTTACATTTGACCAATAGAAGAGAATATCTGTCACTCAGGGTTGAACTGAGGAGTCCTTGGTGCTCTCTGGACTTGGTTGTTTGCTTGCAGATGTTTCATTACCTGACTAGGTAACATCACCAGTGCTTACATTTTAAGTGTGTCTAAAGAGCATTTGGGGTCCTATACCAGTTGGATCCACATATTGCACTGAACTATGTTTTATGTAATCATAGTTTGTTGATTAAGCCCAAAGTGGCCAGATTCAGATGTTAAACTGAAACCAAAGCACAGTATGGCTTAGCAGATGTGTGAACCCAGCTACAAAATCTTAACTTACCTCGCTCCCTTCTCCCACAACCTAACTCTGGAAAATAAGTTGGAGGCAGCAGCAGCAGCAGGATAAGTGGTAAATGCAGCATCTTCATGCAAACTGATGTGTGTGCATGGAGAGGAGGGAATTAGGGAGACACTTGCACATTGATGAAAATTCTTGGCCTGTCTTCCTTTTTTGTCCTACACTAGCAATAAAATCTCATGTTCAAAAAGTTTTTGTGTAACACCCAAGGAATTCACAGAAGCAGGTTCTGTGAATTTTTATTAATCAACAACTCAGTCACATGAGTGTTGCACAGATGCAGTCAAATCATAACCTTGTTGTGACTGAGACTGCTGAAATAAACAGGTGGGGGAAAAAGCATGAGACAGCCAAAATAAGTGGCTGAAACTCACTGGTAGACAAAAAATTTTGGTGGGTAAAAGAGGAACAAGACCTAAGGAAGTTATAATATAGTTACTGGGACTGTATGAAAATTCAGTTAAAATGTGATTTGATTGAATCACTCCTTCAAACTTGAATTTTGAATCGAATCAGTTTGATGCATCAAAGCAAATCAGACATCTTCTGATAGGTGTGATGATTTGATGCATGCTTGTGCACTCATAAATGCACTATACCCCAAATGGAATCAGTTCAATTTGAAGATTCAAAACAAACATTCATATTGAAAGAGCTTAACTTGTTGAATCAACTCATCATATCTAATAAACTATCTTAGATAATTCACAGCCCATAGTAGTTTGCTTATCATTTGGAGGCAAAATAAAAAATAGCTGTTTACAGACTATATTGGCTTGAAGAAATAGGAATTTTTGCCTGTTCTACACTGATCCTAAGAGCATTAAAATACTAAGTGGAACTGCTGCTTTCTAATTAAGGAGCTTAGTCATAATCACAGGACAGGGTGGGAAAATGAATTATAAGCAAAGTCACTGGTGAGCATTCAGAGGCTCCACGGATTCTGCAGAATCAGAGTTTTAGAATACAGGAAAAATAATCTTTTGGGGCTTAACTGAATCACATATTTAGAGCCTTTGGGCTCAGGTGGCTAATCATAAAAAGCCTTCATTAGGGCTTTGGGGTCCATAGAAAGGAATCTTTCTGGACCTTGCCTGAATCATATAATCAAAGTATTTTAGCTCAGAGATTATTCATTCAAGAGGTATAGCATGTGGTGTGATTTAAGTATAGAGTAAGCAAAACATCTGGGCTGTCTTTACACAAGATGACAAACCACGTTTTGCTTGACTATCATTTGTTGAATATACTATCATTGGTTGGGTTCTTAGAAAACACTATATTGTAGTTTACAGACCACATTAGCTGGGTTTACACAACTCACCTAAATCCAAGCAGATCTTATGGTGACTTAGCATGTTGTCCTTTCAGTCTTGAGTTCCTTAATTCACTCTGGTCCATAAAGCAATCCATTTATAATCCACCCTAATGGACATACCTAACCTACACTGGATACTTCTTAGGCACCAGAGCCATTGGGATAATTTCAAAAGGGCCAGCTGAGAAGTCAAAATCCCATTACTAGGTCTGCCTGCATGTGTCCATATCCTTGCCTTTCTTTGACAGCAGAGTTAATTTACTACATTATATTACACTGTTAACTGGCAGCAAGTGTTTCTTTTGTTGTGCTCACCTCTTTTTTAAACAATATTTTGATTACCCTAACAGAGCTCTGTAAAATGACGCCAGATTTCAGGCATGAAATGTGTCAAGTTATCTGACATTGTTAATATGGATCAGGTTTGTCAGAGTCTACATATTCTAAGGAGGCATTATTATAGTACAAGTTTTGTGATGGGCAGTCATTATGTTAGATTAAGCATTATTAAGAGAAAGGTGATAGAAAAATAATGAGAAAGGGGAAAGTTGGCTTTTTTTCCCCGTTTTACAAACCATGTGTTAGTTATCCTACACTGCAGCCAAAAGTCTTCTAGACAGCCTACAGCAATGGATAATATACAAATTAAGTAAGTAAATAAATGTAATATCAATTTTAAAAAATCAAACCAACTGCTATCTACAGGCTTACAACCACAAAATCACAAAGCAAACAAACAAAAAATTCCAAATTCCCCAAAACAAACAACAACAGATGGGACTATATGGGCAATTTCTGAATTAAAACGATGCTGAAACAATCATTCTAATTCATTCTGATGAAAGGAAGAAAGTCCAAAGTTAAGAATCAAAACCGATGAGTTCCATATAAAGACTATGGCACTTCCAGTTTTGTTTTGGCAAGCTGTACAGATTTTAGAATAGCTGGAAGAGGAGGAAAAATCATCCCTAGATTCCTCCCTAACTGGGACTGTGCCTCTAGGTGGTTCAAAACGTATCCAGCCATTCCAGATTTTCTGGGAGTAGCAGTCCCCTCTCCATTTAACTCTTTTAAGTGGTTGCCCGAGCCATAGGCCTTCTTCCAGAAACAAAACACACAAAGGCAATGAGGCAGGGCTCTGGCCTGGCTACGGACACAATGGTACAATGTATCATGTGTCCATAGCCATGAGGAAGAGGGGCCGACCAAGGGCAAGATGGATGGATGATATTCTAGAGGTGACGGACTTGTCCCTGGGGGAGCTGGGGGTGTCGACGACCGACAGGAAGCTCTGGCGTGGGCTGGTCCATGAAGTCACACAGAGTTGGAAGCGACTAAACAAATAAACAACAATCATGTTTGAGTGGTCAGAGCTGCAAGTTGTACTCCTGAACTTCTGGAGGACCAGAGGAGACAGTGAGGCCTGGACAGCGCTGAACATTTTTTTTTTGCATTGGGAGGGTTACAAATATACTCATTGCGTGCCTTTGGGTGGGATTGCTGTGCTATATACAGTACATCTAAACCAGTATTTTTCAACCTTGGCAACTTTAAGATGTGTGGACTTCAACTCCCAGAATTTCCCAGCCAGCCATGCTGGTAGTTGAAGTCCAGGCATCTTAAAATTGCCAAGGTTGAGAGACATTGATCTAAATGTTGGGGAAAGCTGCAGTCTACATGCATAAAACTTTATAGCAGGGTCATGTATTCTGTAGTTTTTGGCCCATAATCCACCGCTTTTCTTGACTATCTGGCACTTCTAGTCAGCCCAAGAGTGAACCCGAGACTGAAAATGTAAAGGCATGGGTTTCTGCAGGAAGGGCCAAAGTGTATGAAGGAGAGAATGCCTGTGATGATGTCATGATGCAAATGTCACAACTCACATACTTACATTAGACATTAGGATGCAAGCACATAATTGCCGCAGTTATGTGATGATGACACTACGTGTATAACATCCTTTTGGTGTCATCGCAATTTGCTGAAGATGCTGCTGTGTAATGGGTTTTCTGTTTTGCCCAGAGAGGAGAGAGATTTGTACTTATCAAATAAAACCTTTTAGTCTGTTTATTATAGCTCAGAGTTGTATTTGAAGCATACAGAGATAAACAAACAGTGAAAAGAACACAGCAATCTTTGGGGGTTTGGTGTGTTTGTTTTCTTGGAAGCCTATAGCTGCTTCAGTCCTTTGCTTTCTTAGGAGAAGGATTATGCACAAATCAAACAGAAGGTCACAGCCTTCCAATGAAAGAATAAACTGCCACGCTAGGAGGCACCTCTGTTAAAACAATACAGAAATCAAGCAACTGCCATTTATAACTTTCCAAAATCAAAGTTCTAATAATCCTTTTGCTGTTCCAAAAGATGGTTTAAAAAATCTTTAAACTTGTATTTAAAACTTCTTTTGCTAAAGATTGAAGGAAACTCACCCAGTGCAGTAAAACTTTAGGTCCAAACATTCCTGACAACTGAAAAGCAGTTAACAAGCAATTTCCAAAAGTGATAAGAAAAGAAGTATGCAAATCCAGTGATCTTAAAAGCACTGACTGTGATGGGTTGAGCAAGAAGCTATTCCCTTGTCTCCCAGAGCTCTCAACCCACCAGAGACTGCTGTCTTGTGGTCTCCTCATGAGAAGCAACTGTATGGAGCACTTGTGGAAGATCTCAGGTCTTCTCCTTGTCCAGAAAGGAATTACAAAGAGCCAGTCTACTTGCCAGCTCTTCATTCCACCGCAGTTGTTGGTTCCACGCTCAGCCGAGCCATCTTCAATTAATCATTTCTTCCCCAGAAGATCCCTAATCAAGGAACTACCAAGGAGAAAACCACACTTCCACCAGCACTGGCAGGGCAAGCTACTGTATATAAAGAGGGAACAAACCCCACACTCCCAGCGCTGATGATGTTATCCAGTTGGGTAATGAAATGTCTGCAAGCAAACAACCAAGCTCAGAGAGCACCAAGGACTCCACAGTTAAATCCTGACCTACATATATTCTCTTCTATTGGAAAACTTTTGTGGCTGGGCTTCATTATTGCATATTTCTTAAAGGACTAGCTCACAAGGAAAAAATCAATTTCATAAATACTATTTTATTTTTTTTAAAAAAGATTTTCATTCAACATTAACCACTGAGGAAATGATATAAGTAAATATGTTACTATAGAACAAACCAAACATCCTTAATAAAAGAAATCAAACCACATGGCACATCCCTTCCTTTAACCCATTTACTAATCCTAAACTAGCTTCTTTTCCACTTTCTTACATTGTAGGGGCATCCATAGGTGTAAGGGTACATGGAAATAATAATAAATTATTAAATGTATATGCCATCCAAATCCAAACAACTGACCTTGGGAGGCAGGGGGAAGAACCACAGCCAGAGGAATGTTCAGATAAAGGGCAGCTTAGCCCACAGAAGGAAGGTGGGCATGGCAAATGTCTCAAAAGGGACCCTCCCTAGTTTCCGAGGCTGTAAAGGCAACAAGGGAGAAATGTACTTTTAAACTTGCAAGATTCTATTAATGAAACCTTACAATAACTTGAGCCTCATGTGGCGCAGAGTGGTAGGCAGCAGTATTGCAGCCAAAAACTCTCCCCGTGACCCGAGTTCGATCCCAGCAGATGCTGGATTCTCGGATAGCCGGCTCAAGTCCACTCAGCCTTCCATCCCTCCGAGGTTGGTAAAATGAGTACCCAGCTTGCTGGGGAAGGTGACGACTGGGAAAGGCAATGGCAAACCACCCCTCTATAGTCTGCCAAGAAAACGTCGCAAAAGCGGCGTCCCTCCAAAGGGTCAGACATGACTCAGTGCTTGCACAGGGGACCTTTCACCTTTTACAACCTTACAATGAAGTTGAATTATTTCATCTGGGCATGCTTCCTGTATGGACTATCTCACAAGCTTGACAATGGGTGGGTGAAGGGTTAAAAAAAATCCAGATAATGGCTGCAACTGAGCAGTTGAACTCCAGCCCTTAGTTTTAGATACATTGCTTCATAACAATATAAAAAAGGGATGGGCCTTCAATTGCATGGTTGCAACCACCCTGTGAACTGTTTTGACCTCTGCCCCCAGATCCCCCTGCTGCCCTAATTATCAAGTTCTTTCCTTGAAACATTTATCCTTTCTTTCTTAATGCAAAGAAAAAAGAAATCATTCATTTTGCCACTACAAATTTCACATCCAATACCATCATAAGGTTTTGTTTTAACATATTGGAGCTTTAATAATTTGTAGACATTTTTTTTGTAACTTTGATTCCTAGACCCCAAAGCCATTTTGAACTTCAGAGATGCTCAATATCTCTGAACACATACATTTTCCAATGAATAAAAACTCCATGGATTTTCATTTTATTGATCCATCACAATGGCAAATATTATAACTATTTTTGAAAAAAAACATGCTCAAGAATTTCAAAATTTGTACATTTCTAAATGAAAATAATAATAAGGACACACATAGCATATTTATTTCCTTTCCACAGTAGATTTTTCTTTGCTGAAAAGTGATGAAGTAATGGCTATAAAACATGTGGAAATTAATTGTGGGATAATTTGTAGTAAACTGTATTGTAGGAGATAATCAGGTTATCAGAACTTTGCAAGACACAAAGTTCTGATAAGGTAGCTAAGCTTCTAATTTCTTTCTTCCAGTAACACTCTGATCCTAGTGGATTACAAACTGGCACATCAGACAGAATGCATACCATAATTTTCATATTCCTTTGAATTTAAGTCAGCATCTTTGGTTTCAGGTAAAGCACTAATGGAGGGGGGGGGGATCAAGCTCTGTTCATGAGGGCTCAGCTCATGAGAGTTCCAGATAATTCCCTCACCCATGTTGTATCTATGACGCCTGCAAAAGAAAAGCCCACTTATGTCCTCAACATGCATAGGGCATCTCCCTGCAGACAGTCATGGTGGCCAAACAACTGGTAAAGCCAATGTAATCTGAGCAATCTTGGCAGGGAAGGCGAATGCAGTTTTTGAATGCCTGAATAGGGCAGAGGTTTTTCAATTTTAGGAAAACAGATTATAGAACAAGACATCTGTTTATCTGAGGATTCTGATTGTTTTCATAAGTCAGTGATTTAGGCATTATAAATCTATGTCAGACCTGAGGGCCTTGTAGAATAATCTTGATCCTAGCAACTTATTAAGTTTTCCATGTCGTGAATCACTATTAATGATAGCATCTATTATTTATTTATGAATTTTGACCTTGCTATTGTTATGAATGGTTTCTCAGCCTATTTAATTGCACAATAGGAGTGTTTTCTCTGTTCTTTCTAAAAAGTGGCCACTTATGGAAAAAAACATCTTTAGAGGAACAGGCTTATACCCCTCATTCTCATTCTTTACAACAGCAGTTATGAATTTGCACAAGAAGTCACACCCTGCTATCAAAACTCAATATTCAGAGTGAATTCTGTATTAACTTTAAAGTTGAGAAGTGATTGAGGGACATCTCAAAGACTAGAGGAACTGAACTTTTGATCAAAATTCATTTTTGCGTACTTTAAATTTAACATTGTTTAAAAATTCTTTGCTCAAGAATGTTCTGACAGTCTGAAATATTTGCCCATTTTTTAAATTGCCATTTTTTGATGTCAGATTTGTGGCCAATTACTCTTTTTATTAGGAATTGGCCTGTTTCTGTTGATTGAATTTCTGGGGATAATGACAGATAATGATATATATTATATTGGGAGTTGAGAAGGTGAGTACGGATGACTTCATTAGATCCTCTGACAGAGGTGGCAGCTCAGATGTGGAAACAGTGTTGATCTCTGGCCTTGGTCTATTGGCACTACGTAGCTCTTTTAAGCTGGCTGGTTATCTCTAAGCCAGTTCAAGAACAACATCCAAGTTGTATGAGAGATGTATCATTGTCCATTGTTGCTGTTATTGCTGTTGTTTTAATCCATTCATTTGTGTCCGATTCTCAGAGACTGCTTGGACAAGTCCTTGACGTTTTCCTGGCAGGTTTTTCAGAAGTGGTTTGCCATTGCCTTCTTCCTAGATCTGAGAGAAAGTGACTGGCCCAAGGTCACCCAACTGATTTTGGGTCTGAGGTGGGATTAGGACTCATGGTCTCCCGGTTTCTAGCCTGATGCCTTAACCACTACACCAAACTGGCTCTCCCATTGTTGTTTACCCTTAATCTTTAGGTGATCTTATTTTCCCACTTCATATGACTATAGTGTAAGCAGTGTAAAATCCACCAGGTATGAATCCTTATATTTATTGGTTTTGTGAAAACATATGAACAGGGCGTTCAGTAACAAGCCATATCTGGAGCAGCCTAGGATTGAACCTGACACATTCTGCAGTCAAGTATGTTCTCTAACAGTGAGCTGTCTCTATTCTTTTTCTTTTTGCCTATGATACTCTTTTAAGAACTATATATCTTAGTTCTGCTATAGAAATACAAAACAGTGCAAAGTATGACAGTCTCACATCCTGGCTAGGAACTTTAATCATGGATATGGAATGACTTGGTATATAACAAGTCATTCTTAATACTTAAATAAGCAAATATCTGCAATACTGAAATTGGTGCAGGAAAAAAGGAATTTCAATAGCAACTATGGTAATTACATTTACAGAGCATTTTATGATTGGCAGAAATTTCAAAGAAGATGTAATACTTTTGCTATTCTTCTTTTTTAAACCAATGATAGAAACCAAAGATGGAAATGACATTTTTATATGCCAAGGATGTCTTTTACCCCTGAGTATTTGCTCTACTTCTGAATCTGGTAATAGATCCTAATGGAGTTTAACACATTTGCTTTTTCTCTTCAAGCCTCTGGCAATTAATGATCAATTAATTACTCAGATATTAAACCATACTGCTAATTATTGATACCTACAGCACAAAACAAGCTGGAGTTAGTCTAAGGAATCTCTCTTTTGTTGGTGTCTTAGGTAAATATTGCTTTCAGGAGACAAAACTCATTGCTTTAAAGAGCAAAGCTGAAGATAAGCAACCTGATTTCCTTGCATGATGCTTATGTGTACATATTCATGGTTTGCTAAATCACAAATGGCCTGGTTGGTTGAGTAACTCATAGGGTGCAGAGGAAACATAACCCTGAGTGTACAGTATGTCAGCAAGACACATTAAGGAATTCTTCAAGCAAGTATATTCAGTACTGTATATTTTTTATGCTCTTTATGCATGCACACAAGGAGTGATCATTCTCATAAAGGGATACTGCTCCTTTGGAAAAGATAATGAAAGAAAACAAATGTAGAGGGACAGATAAAAATAATCATTTTGGAATTCAGCATTTAATTTTCCCCATTTTATTACATAACTTCTTCCAAACAGCAGCTCCCTATTATTGAAATAAGTGCAGGTAAGTTACATTGAAACTAAATTAGTGAACAGCAGAGTGACATGTTAACTTGAGAAAGGAGGAGGAGGAGGAAAAGGGTGGTTTGGAATTATTTATTGTTCTGTTACTGAAGTCACAGAGAGATTTCTGAAGAATAATGATACCTAAATTGAGGTAAATTTGTTGTAAAAATTAATTCTGCTCCTATTACAGTATGAGGGTTGAATGAAAAGTAATGCCTCCAGTGTTAAAAGTCAGCAGATGGCAGTATGATATGCTAAAACTTCTTTACCATCTGTTCCTTCACTTCAGTCACTGGGAAGTTGCTGTGAGAAAACATTGTGTTGTTCTTGTTAGTGAAATGGAAGACTGGAGCGACTATTCATGAGTGCACTTTAAGCAATGTTCCATGACTGAATTGCTCCACCAAAATTGAAATTCACACCAAATGCAGGTTGTTTCTGGTGATGACAGTGTTGATGTGAACACTCTACGTTGCTGGCCCAAAAATTGTAAAGATGGTGAACCAGGAACAACTGATTTGTGTGACAGCAGTCAGTGAATTTCACATGAGAAAAGTTAATGACTTGATTAAAGACAATTGGCAGATTGCTCAAAGGGAAATTACTATCACCTTGGCATTTCACAAATTTATTTATTTGGTGATAGAGCCCAGGCTGGATGTGTGTATGCAACCTGGAGAATTTGGGTTGTTGTAGCTGGTTTGAGATTGGATATCTGAGTGGGAACTCTGCTGTGTTCGGGGCTGGAAGCTGAAGTTGTGGTGGCTACCAGGTTCAGGGAAGCACAGTACCTCCAAGGGATGCTGGGGAGGCAGACCTGTCCATCAGCTCAGAAAAGACTGACACCCCACTGGATCCAAGACAGTGCAATTGATTGGAGTGGCAGCAGAGTCTTTGGATGCCACCTCTCAGTTGTTTGGCAGCAGATGAGGCTCCACTGAGGTTTCAGCTGTTGGAGATCTTTGAACAATGTGGTGGCAGCCACAGTGGATTTGGTGAGTTTTTCCCAGGTAGCAGCAGAGACTATAGTGGTGAGGCCTGTGCAGTAAACTGTCTTCTGGGTTGTATCAGAATGATGTAGCTGGCCAGAAATGTTTAGCCCTGCCTTTTTGGTGGTGTTGATCTCTGGGACACCAGCAAGAGTTGTCTAGAGGCTGCTGAATGTGGCTGCCATCAGATTGCCCACATGGAACAGTGACCATATTGTCACTTTCATCTGCTTTGCCAGTTGCATCCATCTTGGTGGACTGTTGTAGTGACCAGTTTACTAGACTTTTATAAGAACCAACTCCAATCCTTTTTTGCCCTTACCACCAGGGGGTTAGTGACTGTGGGGTATTGGACTTTCAACCTTTGGACTGAAGGGTTTTGGGTAAGAGTTATTGGTGGGGGATTGTTACTCTTGGGTACTGCCACTATTTCCCTTTGAATGAGAGATGAAGGTCACAGAGGCACACCCTGGGTCACCCTTGCCTTTAAGCTTGCTGGCTCTTTACACCCTGACCCAGACTGAACTTGGACATTTTCTTGCTGAACTCAGACATTTCTTATTGGATTGTTTTAGTTGCTGTTTGTTTTTGTATGCCACCCAGAGTAACTGTTGTGAGATGGACTTATAAATTGAATGAATGAGATGTTCTTCAGTAATGGAATGATAAGTTGCATGATAAGTTCCTACATGCTGATGGCAGAAATGAAAGCTTCAAGAGTTGAAATTTGCCAGCAATTATTGTCATGCCACAAGAATGAAGGTGAAGAACTTCTTTACAGCATCATGAGAGCCAATGAAGTATGGGCTCATCATTATGACCCAGAAATGAAGTATCAGTCCATGGAATATTATCGCAAAGCTTTACCTGCCCCCACCATAAAGCCTTCATGGTTACAGCATAAAGCCTTCATGGTTACAGTTTGCAGTTGTTGGGGATGCAGATAAGGTTCATTCCTAATTTGTTTTGCCCCTAACTGAAGCCTTTGACCAACCCATAGAGAAGCAGAGCTAAAAGAAGTAGAATCACCCAATGAAACCATGACAATATTGTTCATCCACAAGATTGCTCATCTTGGTTAACTCAGTGCCCCAAATGCAGCTCCACAGTAAAACACTTTCCATGATGCAGCTAAATACAGAAAAAGAGTGAGTGTCACTCTATTCATAACTCTACCTCCATGTGGATGTTATTGCTGAAGATGTAAGTGGTCCAGATACCCTTCCTGCACCTCACTAACATTACAGAAATTATATCAACTTCTTGCAGGGTGTCCTGGGTTTGACCCACTTTTTCAATTAACTCCAGGAAGAGAGATTGCTTAAACAAGCTAGCTCTTCCTAAGTTGATTTCTTAAGCATGCAACGCTTGCTTACCAAGCGTGAGCCATGAACTAACAAGCTCCCTTCTCTGACCTTAATAAATTAATAGGTTCCTTTCACCTCCCATGCAGCTCATGCCTTGCTGCCAAAGATCTTAACAAGGACTATAGCTTGTGCTACTGTGTAGTTTTCTATGTGTATTCCCCATTGTCTGCCTACCTGTCCTCTTCCTCTTCTTTAATGATAGAATCTCAATAGAGAGAACATCTAATTTCTTTCAGATTAATCTTCCCCTGACCAGGATGAGCATTCCAAGGAGTGGAGGGCTATATATAAGATTTGCCCCATAAAGGCAACCCCTTTGTGAGCAGATGATGTGGCAATTCCTTCTTACCACTTTGGCTCACCATGGGGGCTGTGGGAGGAATCTCTCTGATGCTGCAATTTTCATTAATAAGCTCTTACTATTAATGTAATTATCCTGGCATCTTCTCTGTGTTCACCTTGTTTGGTATCCAACCTCAAAATTTTAAATTAGCCAGCAATATAGGATCATACAGAAAAAAAAGCCTATGTACCCAGAACTGTATGTACATCAGCTTCCTCCCAGGAGGCAGTTATGTTGAGCATGTAATGTTGGCAGGAAGCCAACAACATTTGAGTGATACCGGTGAAGGGCAAGATTTAACCCAAATGTTCACTTTGTAGATGTTCTAAGCACTGTAATATTTGGATTGGGTATACTGTAGAATATCTAGAATCTGTATTCCCATCCATTCTGATTTTACAGACAACTACTTATTCAACTTTTTGTGGAACATTACAGTGGAAAGGACAGAAATTTGCCAGTTCTACCTCAGTGGTCCAGTACATATGCTGTTGTGGAAACAATCCACCACAGCTACTCTAACTAAATCCAGGATGTTCCTGAGACTCTGATATATTTCTGAGTGGATTAGGAGATGTGGCCTAAGGAAAATGGTTTTGCTGCTTTAAGAAGGATAGTTTTAAAAGTAGAAGAGGAAGGGGAAATACTTTAAATTAGGATATGGAGATGGAGAAGTTAAGCTAAACTATTACACTAATTTGTAAAAACTAATGAAATGGAAGGGGGGACATTTTTTCATCTTCCTTTTTTTTTTTTTTTTACATAAAACTAGTTCTGTACTTGATTGACAACCATGTAAATATTGAAAGACATATTTTATATTTCAGATACTCTTGGATTGTATATTTATATCTGGGTATATATGCTGACATCTGATATATAAAAGGAGATAAACAGTAATAATGGTGCCTATGTGTATGTTTCTGGGAAAGAGAAGAATCTAAATAGATTGTTCCAGTCATATTATACAATCCATTAATTAATGAAATATTTATGCAAATCTATACCAAAAAGAACATGTCAGTCTTTTCTGTGTACTCCTTTTAGCCCAAACTAGGAAATGCTCTAACTCAGAAAAGAAAGCTATACATGATTTGGCTGAATATATCACATTTCTTGCTCTTGAATGTGAAGTAAAATCTATGTATGGGTTATTGTTGTGCTTGGAGTACAAGTAGTTACACAGTTGCAGTAAACCTGCCAATAAAACAATAGAGAGGAAACTTTTCTTTCTTCTCCCTTGCACCTCCAGATCTCTCCAAATGTTCCCCAGAGAATTCCCCAACTTTCAGAACAGATTTTGAGGAATGCATGGTGTGGAGAGCTGCATGGCAAACAGGAAATGCATTCCATCCATTCCAAATATCAGTATTCCTCTGGGAACTGAAAGCATAGTTCTATGGTGATTTCCTTCCTTCCTTAACAGCTAGTTCCAGTTGGTGTTGACAAGGGAAGAGGTTGCTCCTTTGGTCCCCTCCTTTGTGGTGTACCATAGGGCTTGACCAGGGCTGCATCTGGGGTGGGGCAAGAGGGGCATGTGTCCTGGGCGCTGTGCTGGGGGAGGCCAAAATGAGCACTGGGGAGGTTGCCAAAATGGGCGTGGAATCCATGTTTGCCCCGGGTGACACAGACCCTAGTTGTGGCCCTGGGTTTGACATTATCTCCCCTCCTGTTTGACATCTAAATGAAATCACCAAGTGAAGTAATTTGCTACTTTGGTATTAACAATATGCTGACTGATACCCAGTGATATCTCTTGATCTCGATCTGGCCAAATGGATCTGGCCAATCATATAAATTTATATAATAAATAAAATAAAGAAATGTAAAATTATGTCCAAACTTATCTAGAGGACACAGATTGGAGAAACATACCCTAAGCTGTTGGATGTGGATCAAGGTAAATGAGTCAGGTCCCTGTTCTTGTTGATTTTTGATATTCAGGCTGGCTTTAAGGAGATTCTTTTATATTTGTTTGCTCTGTGTCTCTAAATGGGAAAATGAATAATGATACTTGGCAATAGAGAACATTTTATTATAAAAATAATTTAATTCTACATTGATACATACTTTAAAAAATCTGATAAATAGGATTTCAACAGTGTTAGCCATTAAGAGCAAACTTCTGTATAAAAATGCAGTGGTACTAGAAGGGAAATTCAAAGAAAACACTTTCACTACTTTCTTGAATAAGTTGTCGTAAGTCCTGTCCATTGTACAAATGATTGTAATCTTTATTTAGATCTCACTCTTATTTTGTGCAGGTCCAACTGAAGCTAGAGGAAATGTACTTATTTCTAGGCAATGATTTTATAGATGAATCAAGTTTGACATCCATAGCAAACCACAATTTTTGATCTAAAAATAGGGATGGGGGTGAGGGGAGAGAAAGTGATTGCTCCAAGGAAAAGTTCTAGGAACTGACAGTGACAGGTTGTCCAGCAGTTCTGAAAGAGAGACTAAGCGTGACTTTCATTGATGATACATTAAAAAATAATCTAACTCACCATAGCTGAGCACCTGTCTGGGAAATACAGGACTTTTGAAGCATCTCACAGTGTCATTAAAAGGGGAAAACAACAACAACGCTGTCATGGCGGAAATGAAATATGAAGTGCTGTTTTATATAGAAATTATTCTTTGCTTTAAGAAACACTAATTATTCATTTCAGAAATTTGTGAGATTGATAGTAATTTGATTGGTCCAAATATAGGAATCCTAGAAGTGGTATATCAGACTGAGGAGTTTGAACTGTTGCAGCATATTCCCCACCACAGGGCAAGGCCTGAATTGGGTGGCTGATGGAATCCTGATGGATTATGACAGCTCTGGATAATATTTTTTCAAACATACCTGAGTTCCTTTCATTAACTAGACTGAGACCTGGACTATTGAAATCTTCTGGGCACTGGGTACAGTGACTTCTAAGTAATCCCTGTCCCATGCTGGTGCCGATAATATTCCATGATATCCATAATGTTGCAAGTATTGAAATATGAGGGTAGAAGGCTTGAGTGAATATGGTCTAGGTCCAGAATGAATCCATCTGGATTTGATGGAGGCATCATAATAATGTCTATGCCATGTCAGTCAGGGATGAGAAAAAATAACAGATGTATTCCCTGGTTGCATTGGCAGAGAACACTCCAAGGGAACTGTTCAGCCACTACCTTTAACTTTTGCTGGATATATCATTCAACTTTTACTTGTTCACTGCCTTACTACCATTTGACATCTACTGTGAGCAGTTTAAATAGATCTTCATGGGTATGTTTTTTGTGTGTAAGCAGATTCACCATCTTGTTCTTTCCTTTTTTAGTTCCTTCTTATCTTGTTCCCATCTATATTGTATATTTTCATTCTGTTTTTTATATTGTGAGCTGCCCAGAGTTGTACAGGAGTTGGGCAGTGCCAAATCAAATCAATCAATAAATCTGCTTGGATTCATGTTGGGTTTGCTATCACTTTAGACAATCTATACCTAGAGTGTTTACTGGACTGCCTACTCATAGCTGACTGAATAAGTTTCATTGCTTGCCATATGAGGAAATGGATATATAAATGCTTTAAATAAATAAATTAAATTGTGAGCAATGGAGTATAAACATTTAAGTGTGATTGCAGAGTTATTGGACTAAAAAAGTTCTAGATTTACCTTAGATGCTACATACTATGTTTCAAAATTGGCAACTCTCAAAGAAGGTAAATGAACAGATATGATGTATGGTGGAAATCAGACACATCAAGATGTCATCACGATGTTCCAAACTCTGTCATCATCTCATTATGATAGCACTAATACCATTCAACAAATACAACTCATTAAGGAAGGACAACGTAGCGAGAATTGGCTCCTTACCAAAAAATAAATTGCAAATTAAACTCTGATGGATTAAATGGAAAATAAAACCTTGCCAAGCCAGGAAAAGAAAATCACTTAATCTGCTGGGTAGTGTATCTAACTGCTGTCCTCACAGCTGCAGTATAATACAGGCCTGGTGTCATTTTAAGCTGATTAGACAACTAATCTCACAAGAATCACCTCATACTTGTTCTGTATACCTTTGTGATTTCTCTTGTGTTTCTTCAAACATAGAGGTTGAGCAGGACACAATTATTTTGCCCTGAACTTAATACAAGTGACAAGTGCCAGCAGACAGAGTACACATCAGTGTCATCTACCTTGTTTAAAGTCATGGAAAAGCTCACCTGTATTCTCATGAAAACTATTTTATGGTTAAAGGCAAAGTGACTATTTCTCTGCTTTGCTCTGAAGAGAAAGAAAAGCTAATACAGCAGACATTTTCCCAATAAATTTTCTTAATATATTCAAATTGACACTTTTGTTAGGAGGGTTTCTTCATTAAATTTATATAGAAGCTCATTAGTTTTCAGTGACAACTGTGGCTATATCTTTATTAGTTAGTGATCTTATTTAACAGTTCTCCAAAGTGTGATACATGCCTAAAATAAAACTATATGACCATCTCCAAAGTCTATGAAATATAATCCGTATGTTGACACAATGAGACCATCTAAAGTACATAGTTAAGGAAACAGTGGGAAAGAATAAAGATCTCAGCAATAAGCCTCCCAAAGCTTTGTTGCTGTGCGCCTCTTTAATCCATCAAATCTCCTGCTGTAAATAAAAGTGAAAGTGAACCTTCATTGTATTGCCCTGTTTGAAGCATTATATATATTTTAGGTTCAATGTATGCCTTCAGAGGGATCCACTTGCAAATAGGGTGAAAGAAGTAGAAAAGAGAACCTTAGGCTCTGCAAATGCCTAAGACTCCCTTTCCACTCTTTAAAGCTCCTGAGTTTCTTAGGAGAACAGGATCTGGCTCCACCCACTTTCACAAAGAGATTTTTCAAAAATTTAGCCAAAGTGAAACACATGTCTGTATATTTCTGATCTTCCATTAGGCAACACAAACAGTTGCCTTGGAGGACAGATGCCTGGAATGGCTTCAGGAAAGAATAGGCAGGGAGACATTGAAAGAAAAAGATACATGGGAAATGTGGTCTTCATGGAGCATCTAAAGCCGTTTGCTGTTCCTGTATGTGATAGAGAATACTACCTTGTCATCCACATTACAAACAGATTAAACAACTGCTTCACATATGAAATGAAAGGAGGTAGATAGCAACAGCAAAAATGCTTTGTCCCAATCTTGGTTCTAAATCCTATTATTTGAATTGAGAAAAAGAGGCAATTTGTATGATCTGAAATCTTCTGTAACAAATCCATTTCTCCCAAATGCACTGCCCTGTGTGCCTGAACATTAATTTTTCAGTGCAAATAGTTTGAATAATCAGAGCCTTGGGGAAGTGAATTATTATTATTTGCATATTCTTGAAGTATGGGTGTTCTATATTATGGTGGTATATTATACTGTATGTTCAGTATGTATAGAGACAAGAACTAAAGAGGAAGAGCTAGGCAATTAGTGGAAAAGTTGTTAAATATGGATTGGAGGAAAGAGATTGTTGGAGTGTGCAGAGATTTCAGTTCTGCTTGGCATTTAAACAGTGGTGGCTGGACTTTTTGTCTTTTAAATATAAAAACAAAAACAAAAAAACAGCCCCCCCAAGCCTAGTAACCCCATAGAGAAACCTAGTCATTAATACTAGGTGGGGCCAGGGCAGCCATCGGAAGTAAGGTATGGACAAGCAATGTAGGCAGCCTACTGAATACTGACTATGGTGGCTACTAGTTGGCAGCAAAGAGACTCAGAAATTGATAGCTGGTGGCTGTCATTCAGTGGTCTTTATTATTATCTTTATTACAGTCACTGATCAGAAAATTAAGCAGTCAACATCATAAAAGAATAAAAAAACAAAGCATGGAAAGCCATGACATAGGAAAGGAAGCATAGAAAATATCTAGAAAGAACAATAAAATGCCTGAAAGTCTGAACCATGTTTAAGACATAAAGAGGGGGGCATACGACATTTGCTGCTGTACAAATAAGTTTAAAGGCTATTAAAAGTAGAACATAACTTCTAAAAACAAAATAACTCAATTAATAAAATACTTTAAGAGTAAGTACTCTACAGTATTATATTGTTCATGGAGAAAATCTATCTATGTGGTTGCTAAGAGTCGACCGTGACTTGATGGCACATAATCAACTATACTGTTAAGTGAATACATAGGGATATGAGTTTATGTATATGTAAGCAGTCAGTATGTAGTACTGACATAACTCACCAGCACCATTCTAGCCCCAAGAGAATGTCCAAGCTACCACTGCTGCCATTCTTTCCTACAGTCAGTTTTTGGGTGTAAATCTCAGACACTAGAACAGGTCTGTAAGCTTGAATGTAGGCATTAACGATTTAATAACTAACTTTGGGGTGTGTTTGAGCATGAAAGAGTTTCCATGCTCAAACTGATATGCTAAGGATGCTAGTGGACAGATAGTAACTGATTAAAAAAAGATCAAAGAGGGAAGAAGTATACTGGAATTCTCTCAACATCCAAGATACCATAGAAGATATTCCTTATTTTCAAGACATTCTAGTGTTAGAGGATGAAGTTAGATCACACTCCTGTCATTACAGAGTCAGAAGTCTACAGAAATTGATGGGATATCTACAGAAATATGGGAAGCAACAGAAGAATCAGTAAAGGTTCTAACCAAGCTATGCCAGCAAATCCGGAGAACAACACAGTGGCCGACAGACTGGAAGATGATCAATCTACATATCGATCCCAAAGAAAGGAAACTTAACAGAGTGTGCAAACTATGTCGCAATATACTTAATTTCACATGCTAGCAAATAATACATAGGATCATCCAAAGTAGATTAGAAATTTAAATGGAAAGGTAGATGCCAGATGTCCAAGTGGCTTTAGAAAAGGCTAAGCAACATGAGGCATTATTGCTGATGTATGCTGAATAATTGAGAAAGCCAAAGAATACCCAAAAGAAGTCAATATATGCTTCATTGATTATAGAAAGGCCTTTGTGTTGATCACACCAGTGTGAAATGTGCTTAGAAAAATGGGAATCCCAGATCATCTTACTGTCATCATACAAAATCTATTTAAGGAAAGGAAGCCACAGTTTGGACAGAACATAGTAAAACAGACTGGCTCCAAGTTGGCAAAAAGTGAGACAAGGCTTTCTACTTTTCCCTTATTTATTCAACCTATATATGGAATATATATTGAAGGAAGCTCTATTGGAAAAAAATGAGTGTCATTTTAAAATTGGAGGAAGAAATATTCATTTCTTTTCTGCTGATGACACTACTCTGATAATGGAAAATACAAATGATCTGGGAGCTCTAATAAAGAAAGTCAAGGAGCACAGTGAAAAAAAAATGGGATTAAGAGTAAATATACTACCAAACTAATGACAACAGGTACAGCAACCAGCCTTAGAGTTTATAATGAAGATATTGAAGTGATGGATGGCTTCTGCCTTATCAACAGTAAAGAAACCAGCAGTCAAGAAATATGCAGCAGACTAGCACTTCATAAAGTAGCCATGAAGGGCTTGGAAGAAGACTCTTGAGAATACTGTGAACAGCCAAGAAAACAAACAAACGATCATTAAGCAAATCAACCCAGAGTTCTCACTTGAGGCACAAATGACCAGGCTCAAATTATCCTACTTTGGACATATTATATGAAGACGTAGTTCTCTGAAGAGAAGTCATTCATGCTAGGAAAGATGGAAGAAAAGAGAAGAAGACAACATTATAGTGGTGATGGGTATGCCATTGAAAGACCAGAAGAACTTGGGACTGATCGACCTGGAGAAAATCTATCTGTGTGGTTGCTAACACTGACTTGATGGCACATAATCTATCCATCCAACAATCAATCAATCCAATCAATGTGAGTACAGTTTGGGGGAGGGGGAGGGGAAACAGCGAGATCTGCCATGGGATTCATAGAGCTTTATTAAAATCCTGAATTTAAATATTTATTTAGAATATTTAAACATTAAATTGTGGTTCAGTGTCTGCCTGTTATTTTCAGTTATAGTCAAAGAGGATATTTTGTACAGAAGGCAGGAGTATTATCAAGTCACCCATATACCATTTTCACAGTGGTTAGAGAGTGAGAAAGACTTCTTCCTATCCACCGTTTTGATGTTGTGCATAACTTAATATATCTTTTTCATGTCTCCACTTAGCCACCATTGCTTTAAATTAAGTCCTAGGTGCTGTGGTCTTTTCCTCATGGGGAACTTCTTTAGTTCCTTAATAATTTTGGTAGCTCTTCTTTGCTTTATATCTATAATCTAATTAAATTTATATTTTTGGATTCTTCCATTTTATATCCTAACCTAATATCAGCCTTATGTTCCATGCCTTCACTCATGTGCTTACTCACTTGGAATTAGATCTCAAAGCATTTGTTATCTTGTCCATTTCATTCACTTGCTCATGAGTCTATATATATAAACTTGTTATCTCTGTGCAGGTGCTGAGAAGGTGTTAGAATTAGCTGCCTTTTACAATAATGTTTTCCAAGCAGCAACATTAACTTTGACTGAATTTTTCATAAGACATACCCTCAGTGTGGCAACTTGCTATGAGCAAGAAAAGAAGAAAAGTTACAGTGACTGGCAAATTGTAATTTGTTATATATTTTTTAAAGAAATAGAACATAAATACAGCATTAAATAAAAACTAATTTGAAAGCTAAAGATAGACTACTTTTAGGCTTTTCACTTAGGAATTCCCCATTGCTTAAAACAGAGTGTAAGGAAGAATCAATAAGAATGAGAATTCAACTTTCAGAAATCAATCAAAAGCTACTGTGGAAAGCTTGAGATCAATTTTTCTATAATCCTGTCTGGTACTATAAATATTGATACTGGTCAGGATAACTTTTTACTATGGTTAAACAGACTATGTGAAATACAATATGGGGGCGGGGTACAACTTAGTTTTACTGTTTGCAGTTAAAGCAATGGTCAGAAAGCTAACAGATATACAATTATCCACAAGGCTCCAATCACAGAGATATTTATTTATTTTATATCTCGCCTTTATTATTTTTATAAACAACTCAAGGCGGCAAACATACCAAATACTACTTCCTCCTCCTATTTTCCCACAACTGCAACCTTGTGAGGTGAGTTGGGCTGAGAGAGAGGGACTGGCCCAAGGTCACCCAGACAGCTTTTGTGCCTAAGGCGGGACTAGAACTCACAGACTCCTGGTTTCTAGCCCAGCACCTTAACCACTAGACCCAACTGGCTCTCAAGATATAATGACATTATTGGTTCATTTCAACTGAACACTATCAAGGACAGGGAATGCCAGTCCATGAAAAAGTGGAAGCAAGATCTGATTTTTTTTTCTGATTTGTTCAGAAAAGGCTTCAGCATCAGAACAGGCAGGTTGTGTCAGTTAGCTGAGAAACCTTTAAAGTTTAATAGTTTGTGTCAATACAACTATCCCACAAAGCAGAAAATTGATCAACCAATAATATTCATAAAATCATACAAAACTCATAAGAAAAAGGCTTTTTATACTATGAAGTCAAACCCCTTGTTGACCGCAGGAATCAGATTAAAACATCCCTGACAGATGGGTGTCTACCCTGCACTTGACCACATCCAGTGTATTCAGAAGGAGTTAATAATCTCTGTGGGTATCTGATTCTGCTGTCAAACAGCTCTTACAGTTAGGAAGAATCTATTTTTGTGTAACAAGAATCCTTTATTGGTTCATAATTAAATTTATAGCCCACTTTCCATTTATTTACTGTAAGCTCTCAGGGCAGCTTAAAGACAGTAAAACATTGTTTCATGTCTTGAACTTTGAAATGACAAAAAACAGACCTTAATGTTCTTCTTTGTGACAATCTTTCAGTTCCCAGTTATTTCAAACTTTTTTTCCTAGTAGAAAAAGGTAGAGTTTCTAGGCCTTTCTTCATCCTTGTTGCTCTTCTCTGAGCTTGCCCCAATTTGTCTGAATCTGGTTTGAGGAGAGGTGCACCAAACTGGACACAGTATATGAGCTGGGTCAGACTGATGCAAAATAAAATGGACCATGACCTTCTATGGAATCTCCCACCTGGCACTGAACAGCAAAACCAAGTAGCTGGCATTATATATAGGAACATCTGCACAGGGTATGGGCCAGACCCTTCCATCTCCAGATGGGAGATTCCACAATAACAATCCTACTGAATTTTGGGTCATTTGGAAACTATTCCCTCCAGAATTTCATCCAAGTCATTAATAAAAATACCACATTCAGGACCAAACCTTATGTCACTCCACTTGATACTTCATTCCATTTTTATGGAGAGCTGTTGAAAATTACTTTTGGAGCATTGAAGACTGCTTTTGGAGTATGATTTTTCAAGCTAGTAAGCTATCCACTTAATTGTCATGCCATCCAACTCACACTTAACTACCTTATGAATCAGAATATATAGGGTACCCAGAGTGTTTTGCTACTAATAGAATGCTATGTCTATAGCATTCTATTATGCAAGCTGCCTGATCCCACAATGAAGTAAGATTAGTTCAGCAATTTTTTTCCTTGATAAATCTGTGCTGACTTCTGGTGATTACTGCATTGTCAACACAGAGTTCATTTTACAGTCTGATGCAGAATCTGCACATATACTAATGTCTAACTGACTGGTCTGTGATTCCTTAAATCCCTCCCCCTCTTCTTTATTTTTTTGGAATATAGGGTCAATATTTGCAGCCTTCAGTCATAAGGTACCTCACCTGTTCCCAGAATTTCTCAAAGATAATAGATAAACACTTGGCCAGATTATTGACTACTTTCTTCAGTATGCCAGGATGCAATTCATCTGGGTCTGTAGATTAAAACTCATTAAGATTAAAAGAGATTCCTATGCCCATGATTCTGTCAATTTCAAATTGCTTCATTCTGCTTTTACAGTTGTCTGGCAGAACATATATCCTCTGGTTGGAGAAGACAAAATTGGAGTTCTGCCTTTTCTTTATTACCTCTTAGCATTTTGTTATCTTAACTGAGCATTGTTTTTTTTATCAAGAAGGCAGTATACTGGTCTTTCTCTTCTATTTTATTCCGAATATATCTAAAGAAGCCATTTATGTTGTTACCACCACCTTCATCAGCTCATTTTTTCCTGACCTGTCTATATCCTAGGAGTACAGTGGCATATAAATTATTCATTCATTCATTTGTTTATTTATTTTCCTGATCTGTCCTTCTTGCCAATTTGTTTTGTTTTCAGATGCTCACTAAACTTGTGTTCCTGTTTCCTTATTGGATTGTTTAAAACTGTGCTTTTAGTATGTCCTTTAAAGGACCTGCTAATTTATCTTGAACTGTCTTTCCCATTAGCTTCTTCTGCTACAGAATTCTACCAATCATTGGAGTTTAATCAAATCTGCTTTTTAAACTCCAGGATACATATTAAACTACATTCAGCTTTATTTTCCCTTAAAATCAAAACTTTCATATTACATTGTCACTTTTGCTGTTCAATGTTTCTGCTGCTCCTGCTTCCTAGCTTCCTGCTTTTCTATTAATATCAAGTCCAAGTGAACTGATCTTGTGCTTTTCTTCATCTCCTGAAGAGCAAAATTGTCAGTTACACAATTTAAGTATTTACTAGAAGGATCGTAGTTGGCAAAGTATGTCTTCTAGCAGATGTTGGACTAATTAAAATCCTGCATCACTTCTACGGCATGCGTCTGAATAATCTGTAATTTGCTTTTAAAAAGCATCATCCAGCTACTCTTCTCAGTTGGGCTGGCAGTGGTGGATACTATCAACATTACAATATGGCTTGCTTTCCTCTACTTATTTTAATCAGATAGTCTTTATAGCATTGCCAAGATAATTCACTTGGATTTCTGAGCAGGACCAGATCATTTTAATATGAAGTACAATACTGCCCTTTTTACTGCTTCTGTTCCTTTAGAATATATTGCATCTTCAATTGCTATATTCCATCATGGGAATCATTCCACCTATTAAATCATACTTACTTCAGTACTAGGATTTTGTTTATTTCCAATACTTTGAGCATAGGTATTGAACCATTTTTCCCCTGATTTTTCAATGAGTAGTTTAACAGGTCTTGTTGTAACCACATTCCCACATCTTTCTACAGTGTGCAAGTTTTCTCTGAGGTTATTTCTTCAGGAGTTTTGTCTCCAACTCCAGAGGATTCAGTTTAAAGCCTGATCAAATCAGTTTCAGCCAAAATATTTTATCAGTGTTTTCTCTGAAGAACCATGTAGGAATCCGAATCAATGAATTTACAGCAGTTCAGCAGCCCTTCTGTTTCTTTCAAGGATACATTTTTAATGGTTTTATGCCTGCTAATGAAATTTACATAGCTAGAAATACATATCTGTCAGCCTATCAACCAGTCTTAATTCCTATATAATAGGGTTATGCAGCAATTCAGATGGCAGAATGTGATTTGGAGCATGTGTATGTGCATACGTAGAACCTATCAGGAACATCTGATCAACACAAACCAAAGGATTGTGTGGCAGGTAGGGAAGGCCACTTTAAGGGGTTAGGTGCTATGTCCTTGATAGAGACAGTTTCAAATCAAATTTTAACCTTGCATCTGATTTTCTGCACAGCTATACTATGTAATCCCTGACCCAAGAAAGACATGGATATGGTGTGACCACAAAAGGCATTTATGAACATAACACCCTCGGTCAATCAGATCTTTGGTTTCTGTGGAAACAAGCTTTCAGTGCACCAGGAATGTATAAATATTATGCCTAATGTATAAATATGCCTAATGTATAAATATTATGCCAGCCTTAAAGGTATTTCTTACATTATGCTATTCGGGCTTTCTCTGTTGTGGTTTCTTTGTTGAAAACCTTCTTACCTTTGGAGATATATCTGGAACCTTCAACAGTGCAGTTTCATCAACTATTCATGATGTTTCTTTTCATCTTAGCAAGTGGTTTTCTTGATGTTTTTCAGCTGATCTATTTATGCTTCTGCTGTATTGGTTTTATCTTTATCTTTTATCATATTGGTTTTACCTTTTTTTGTAATTTTATCTTAATTTGTAAACATATTACTTTATGAAATATTCTAGATAAATGCAATTATTATCGTATTTCATTTTTTAAATGCCATAATTTAAGTTGCTTTAAAGTGATGATAATGATTACAACAGTAATTATTACAATTTGATTTTTTTTTTAAAAAGCCAAAATTTATTATAGAGATTCATATAAAGATTCATGGGATGAATTTAAATATTTCTAGATAATATATTGTTGGAAGATATAATATTATAATTGTAAATATTTTGCTTTATATACTTCTAGAGGACTTTCCATGCCTTATTGGACTCTTTTCAAAGAATTATTTTTTCTTCCAATTCCAGCTTATTATTTTCTGCTTTATCTATTGTTACAGTATGTCGCTTCTTATTTCTTCTTTCAGCCTTCCATCTGATGACTTTGATAACCACAAGGTTGTGGCAATCACAAGGCTACAACATCATAATCTTGCTAATATTGTGAAATGGCAAACAAGCCAAGTGTGTAAAAATATAATCACATTCTATTAGTATTTGCAAAGAATTGCTTTAAAGTCACTTATATTTGTGCATATGTGCTTGTTTGGAAATAACTTGCAATTGCTCCCACTAACTTGCTCAGTAATTTTTCATTTAAAGGTAAAGGTAAAGGTTTCCCCTGAACAGTTGTGTCCAACTCTAGGGGCTGGTGCTCATCTCCATTTCTTAGCTGAAGAGCCGGCGTTTGTCCGTAGACGCTTCTACAGTCATGTGGCCAGCATGACAGGCACGGAATGCTGTTACCTTCCCACTGAAGCGGTACCTATTTATCTACTTGCATTTGCATGCTTTCAAATTGGTAGGTTGGCAAGAGCTGGGGTGAGTGCGGGAGCTCAGTCTGTCATGCGGCACTTGGGTCTCGAACTGCCGAACTTGTGACCTTCCAATTGACAAGCCTGGCATCTTAACCAATGAGCCATCATGCCCCCTAATTTTGCATTTAGCCTCATGCAAATATTGCAAATCACACTCTCCTTGAGGCAAATCACATCCCTCCTTGAGGGATCCAATCCAGAAGAAACCTTCTTATTTGCTGTCATTGAGGTTCTTATTTGCAGAGCCTGGCACAATAAAGAAAATACATTTCAATTTTCAAAAGTTCATATATGCTGAACAATGTAGCTGTCAGTAGAGAGACACCTGTTCTAGGAAAGAAACACATCAAGCCAATTTTGCTTTGTTAACCTTTTTTATGTCAAATAGTAAGATCTTTTAATTACATTTTTGCCTTTTTGCATCTATTTTTCTGTTCACTTTAACTCTGAAGTTATGAGTTTTTGAAGCTTGAAGACTTACACTGCTGAAAGCAGTGGCACAATTCTTCTTCTTCTTCTTTTTCCTCATAGTGGTCCCAAAGTATACTGAAGACTTTTCTTTATGGTCACATGAAACAGAATGGGAAAAAAAAAAACTGACTACAAATATAGCAAAGGGCTTACTTTGCTTTCATTATGCTTAGGTCTTCTCCTAACACTCTGAAATAATAACAACAACAAAACACAACACTGATCATATCAAAGCAAATGTATTCTAAAGTTTAGGAATCTGGCTAGAAGAAATGTGGTTGCATGAACAATATGATTGGAATATGTTAAATGTATTTTTTAACAGTTAATAGTTTAGAAACATTTCCCATAAAAATATGATTGTTGCATCCCTGGCCTTGCTAGTCCCTATTTTGCATTTTCAGGGGAGAAGTCAAAAACTCATTGTTTTGCCCGACATTTGTACTCTATCTGCTGCTGGTTTCATAATGAACTTTATTCTTATTTGAACAATACTTGCTTTCAATTTCTATTAGCCATATGAAGATCATTGAGCAACAGTCAAACTCCTGTATTAAAGGGTTCTGAGCTGACCATGAAGGCCACTTATAAGGGATGCTGTAATGGTGTATTTCCCATACTGGAGCTTTGAATTCTTTCCAACTCTATGATTCTATGGAATGAATGACTGAGGCTGCTTCCTCGCTAATGATTTATAGTTTCTTCTAGCCTGATCCAACCATTGTTGTGGCAATATAACATTTCTCTTCATTACTGTTATACCAGTGCAGTGATAATTTGATGATGCTGTAAAATGCTATAAATCTCTAGTGAGGAAACAGTTATAATCAATGTTGCATTATCAGAACATGGTATTGGCAGAGGTTCACCACAATGTGTGTTTGCTGTTGGCATTTGCCTTGGAGTCATTTGTTAAGCACTCTTCATAGTGTTGATTGGGGGAAGCTTTGCTGAAACACACTAAGATTTCTGTGATTCTAATTTGTGTCCTCTGCTGTGCCAAAGTTTCAGAAAGAGTGACATCTTCACATCTACAGTCGTGACAACCTGCTGAATTCTTCTGAACTGGAAGAACTACTGTATCTTGTTTCACAGACTAAATAAACCAAAACACCTTTGTCTTGGATAGAGGAGAAACCACAGTGTCTGACCTAAAAGTATGCAATGAAAGGAGAAGAATAAATCAACTCTCTACAACTGGAGACTTCCAGATAGTTATACCACATCAGGGGGTCCAATTTGGCCAATATCTTACTCTGAAGCTTACTTAACATGATGGATAATTCAACCCTATCTACTGGCAAGTGGAAGCAAAACAATTGCCAAAGTATCCTTAATTTCCACATGCTGGTAGCCATTCCTCAGCTAATATCCAAACAATGAATTCTTTCTATAGCTGTTTTCTATGGTTAACTTACACCTGACAAACACAGCAGGGCATGCTGCTTTCAGTGGTCTTGGAAACAAATATTACCCACATCTTGTTCTGTGCACAGCATGTATTTTCCTCTTTATAAGCAAGGGTGGTGTTTAGGAGTAATTTGTTTTTTCTGAAACTGTTAACTACAGCCTTCTGAAAATTTAATCCACTTGTTTTTCACTTTCTTTGGGCTGATGCAGTATCATCAGCCATGTCACATAATAGTATTGGACGGAGGTAACTAGGCATGACATTTTGTAGTGATGACCCATCAGCCTGGGAAATTCTAAATGACATGCATTGCTGAAAACAGCTCTTACAATTAATGTGTTTTTCAAGCACATCACATCGAGACTTTTCTGGTGATCAGGGATGGTTAGGAGTGGGTGAAAATAAATTAACCCTTACCCATTTCCATGGATTACTGAAAACTAGAAATCAATGTGAGGATCACTCAACTTTCCATTAACATGAAAATATATATGTTAATGAATGAAGATGCCACAGGCTAAATGTAGGGAGTCTGTAGCAAAGAAATAAATCTACTGTGCAGATATGCCTATACATGATTGAAAGGGGATTTAATATTTACTGGCTTTTATTCCAAATTATTTTTAGATATTCATTCTATTGTTTCACTCCTGTCACTGCAGAGGCCCACATTTTTGAAACTGAGAAACCTAAGTGTATTGCTGAACTCCATAATTCTCAAAAATATATTTCTTATAATTCTGAAGTTATTATTAATTGAATGCCACTTGCCACAGAAATTTTTCAGTAGTATAGAATATTGAGCAAGGCACATAAAGTTCAGTAGATCTGATGCTGAAAGCCAACTGCTTTGGCTCGTGCACAGAAGTTAGCATCTTGCTCTTGGTGAAATGTTCACTACTTGCTGTAAATTACATGCATAGAATACCCCACCAGCACCTTCTTTGTGGCTCTTTTCTATATTTGAGGCTTTAATGCCTAAGGTGGGACTAGAACTCAGAGTTACTGAAGTGAAACATGTATTTGGAGATCATCTAGACTAATCTGCTACTTAGTTACTTTTGTATCCATGAACTTGCCTGAAATTGCATACTGATGGATGATCACTTTGTCCATTTTTTCCCCCAAGAAAATGCAGGTATCTTTTAGTATATATGACAGGTGGTCATTCATCCTCTACTAAAAGCTCCAGTGAAAATTGTATCAACTGTCTCAAGCCAGTTCACTCAAAAGGCTGTGTGAATTTTGTTTTCTCTTATTTCATTCACATGATTTGTGTCTCAGATAAATCAAATCAAGTTACCACATGGGAATAGTTCTGAAAGAAAGAAGTGCCTTGATATTTTCAGTTAAAAATATAAATATGAAAAATGTTAGATAAAATTGTTAGTCACTACAGTTTTCCTGATCTGGAACATAAGCAGAAATTGTCATTTTATGAAGAAATCTTCCATTTTGCTAAGTTTATGAGTATTTAGCTTTGCAAATATCAAAGTTTGAACATGATTTTTAATTTGCAAACTTTACTTGGGAATAAGAATAGAATAAATTGCACATTTTTGAGCTATTATCTTCCTACATTTTCAGTTTCCGTACTTCATTAGTTATAAATGAAGATATTAAAATTTTTGAATTATTATAGTGTAATAAACTTAATTGTATGTACCTAAAAAAATGAACACTGGCTACATGCCACTTGATTTTGTCAGTTGAAATAGTGATGACTATGTTTTTCATTTCATATTTTCATTGCATCAAATTCTACCTGAATGTATACACAAGGAAATTAATTGTCAACCCATCCTACTTGGTCCCCTCCACACACCCCAAATAAAGTATTGGGAGGGTTGGGATACTCTCTGAAAAAACCTGGCCAAATTGTAACTCAAGGAAGATGAAGCACTAATGCAAAAGATAAAATGACAAAGACCATAATAAATTAGAAGATGTTGAATGCATCTGCTATGAAATCCATTAAAAATGGAAGATAGGGCCATCAATACATGTATTCCCTTATGCATTTGCACGGTTTTACATTTCACTACTAGCTAAAAATACATATACAGTAAAGGTGTAGGTAATTAAAAAAAACAATACAAGTTGTAAATCAAGATCATTGTAAGTTTATTTATGCTTAAGTTGAAGCTTGACATCTATCAGACAGAGAAGATGGACATGGACATTTCCTTTTCACCAGCACAAGAGCAGGAGATGATTAGGATTCTTTTTCATATCAGATAATTCAGAGAAAAACATGAGACCCTCCTAAAAATATTTTTATCAAAATTATAAATGTTTTTTGCAGTTTGCCAATGCATTAAGATAAAGAGTTAAAATATTCCTTATACACATATCCAGACACAAGTAAAAAAAAATAAATTGCCACTTGAAGTCATTTGAAGAAGAGGAGAATGTTACCACAGACTTCAGGAGAAGATGGGATAATCATCTCTCCATACCATCTGATCATGCTGAATGGATTTTCCCCCTAAATTTCATTGCAGAGATGGATCCATGCAACCTTTTATACAAGTTCCCATACGTTCAAATGGAAACTTTTTTCTCTTTTTTGGACATAACTTTACAATGCGAGGATGTGTTTAGGGATGGGATCTTTTCAGGTCTAGGTACTATCTGGTTTTACATATAAATATATAACACACACCCACACTCTGCCTACTAGCCCAATGCTAAAAGTTCATTGCTGTCTGACACACAGGCACAATAGCTCCCTAATAATCATAACATAAAAATGGTGACAATATTAAAAGTATTATGTACTGTATATAATGTTTTCTACAAACCTAGTATTTAGAAATGAAGTTAAATTTTTAGAACAAAGTCTTAGCAAGTTGTAACAACTGAGTGCCTACAGTATATTCATTAACAGATGAATTCTGTGTATCACAACTCTTTTTTGTTTTTAAGAGAATGAATTTCACTATGGAACTGAAAAATCCCATAGATAAAACTCATAACCCTTAATGTAACCCAAGACATTTCAGAATTTATTCATAGCTCATTGAGAACTAAAATGACCAATTACAAGCAAAGTGATAAAATTACAGGCTCTGCTGAGAGCAAAGGGCTGTATTCTTTAACTTTTTAATGAAGATGTAAAACAATTTAATGTAATCCCTTTGATTTACTAACAGAAGTCACTGGGATAAAGTATATCAACAAAAGTAATGCATATATTTTTGTTTATTCTCAGAATGACTCTATCATTGCATAGTTATTATATTTTATTAACTACTTTAGAAGTAGAAGTAGAAACACATAAAATAGGTTTTCTTCAAAACTGTCTCCTTTGCAAGAACAAGCAAGTTAAACTGGAATAATATCTAAGAATATTAAAAAAAATGTTTAGCTTATGTTTAAGAGAGATTAACTTCAGAATAAAAGCCTCCATACAATTCTGAGCTGTTGCTTTTCCATATATAGTTAACTAAAATGGATTACCTTTTGCAATTTGTGTACTTGAAAGCAGTGGAAATTAGTCAGAAGTCATGTTGAGTACAGTGGAACAATGCGAGAACAATCTGTTTTCAAAAAAAAAAAAAATCCACTGTGAAGGTTCAGGAACTGAGATACCAAATATTGTCCAAGTCCTTGCAAATTCTACTTCCCCCTTCTTATTTTCTAACAAACTGTGTTTTCATTTCCTGTGAGAAGAACTCTGCTTCTGAAACTCAAGAAATGTCAAAAAAGATACATTGCATGGCATTAGAGAAAATCTAATTAACTGTACATCTTTGTTCAATACAACTCATGTCCAGATCAGTTTGTTTGGGAGTGCAGCTTCAGTTCGTGTTTAATCTTAACAATGTAACGTGGAATTTAATGTACTGTTGTAATTTTCACTTCAATATTAAATTCAAAGAAAGCTGCAACATGGAAGAATAGCAGACATTGGTTACTTTGTTTTTCAAGGATTTACCTGTTACCAGTATTTAAATACTAGTTGTTTAGTATCCATTAAAAAATTACACATTAAAAAAGAGGCTATAAATCAGTTGGGCAACATGACTGAAATCCCATTCAAATAACCTAATTTTATTTCTCTTTTCTATTTCATTTGCGTACGATCACATCTTCAGTGCAGAATTACAAGTCAAGAGAAGTTGTATACTTCCAGAAAGGTACAAATGTTGAGTCTGACACATAGATAAAAGACCTGAGATTTAAAATGTGTTGGAATACTCAAGAAACATGCCTCATATACTTTGAAGATTACCTCGCCATCTGTCTGAAGGCTGAAAACCCAAGAGGAGCTTATCAGTTGGAAACAAGACACACTGCAAAGTTCCTCCAAAAGATGAAAATAGACAAATGAAACATCTGCATGACTTCTAAAGATGACCCAACTGCTAGGAATCAATAAAATGTAGTTTGTATACATAATGTACAGATAGTTCTTCTAAAATCACTCCTATTAAACATATTACATTGCTTTATAAGGGATTATATGTTTACCCATTTATCACTTTTACTTTGTTGATATTTTATAGTAATATCTTGAAAGAAAAAGAAATTCCTAAAAAAAGTAGGCAAAAATATAAATCCTGCTAAATGATAATGCCCCTTCTTTTACGTTATTGCTGCTGGTTATTTTTGTTCATAGTTAACTTTTGGGAATTCTGACTTCTGTAATAATGCTTTTTATGTTTATGTTGAGATTATCATATATTGTGCTACACTTACATAAGAAGAAGGTAAAGGTTCAGGTCACATGTTTAAAATTGGAAATTTCATGCTTCATCTTCCATTCCCATACAAGCTCAACTTTACTCACAACTGAAAACCTTTCAGGATCCCCTTTTCATAGCATGACCTGTTACATGCATTGAGAGAGCTACAGTATGATTGTTTATGTATGAGAAATTAGAAACACAAGGAGCCTTTTGTTTTTAATTAACTAGTGTTTTGATATACATCTTGAACCATAACTAGTGTTTACTCTTAATTTAATATATAATAGTTAAACAATCTAGGATCTGAAGTTGCCTTGTTTCAACTCCTTTAGTTAATAGTTGTTACAGTTTGTCTTATTCAAATTACATAAGAAATGATGACTAATTTTAAATGAGATCCTTATGGCCATATCCAAGCACTGGAGGGAAGGGGAAGGAAATACGTGAGTTGGGGAGGGGGAAATAAATTAATTCCTGTCATGATGAATCAAGGGTGATAGTAATGTTGTAATATGATCACTGGATTATATTGCTTCAAATTGTAAGTGAGAATTCAAGGGATTCATACAAAAAAAAAAGCAACCCAATAAAATGAAAAATAAATCTACTGAAGAGAAAGATAGGCTGGACTAAATTGACTAAATATTCATTTCCTGTGTATGCAATTTTATTTTCTACATTAAAAATTTAGAGCATGCCCTTCCAGGGTATATTCATTGCTCATCCCCATAGAACCTTTTAATCATGTTAATCTTTTAAAAACAGCTTAATAAGATTAACTATGACAGACTAACTAGGTTTAATACTTGAGCTCATGTCTCTGAAATATTACTGAACTAAAAGGTAGAAGTTTTTTCCTTTTTCTTCCATAGCTGTTGTTCCACTAAACTGACCCATCCTCAAAGCTTTTGCTCATCCTTTTTCTATTTTTTTTCTCAGTCCTCAGAGAATATGCTAATTATCTGAAGAAGAAAAACACTTTGAATCACAATATAAGCAGAAATATTCAGATTGGTTAATTTGGGCAACATAGCCTTGATTTCAGGATTTGGGTTTCTTTCTCTCCTTTTCCCAATTAAATCATGAGAAAAAACAATGCAAAGGTAATGAGATGCTCTTGACTGAGGAATCAAACCAGTGGTAGAAATGTCTAAAAACTGGCTCTGGGTCCTTCTCCTTCTCCTTCTCCTCTTTGTAGTATGACCTTAAAATAGTAATTGGAAGTTACAGCACATTAAGAATTTGCTGGTTGTTTTTAATAGACAGTTTGAGACAAAACAAACCCTTCATTAATTCTATGATCCTAATGATTTTGAATCATGAATTGCTTAATGAGATATAAAAGCTTGTAGCAAATTCCCAGGAAGCACTGATGACAAGCTAGATGACACCAAGATTGCTTTTTATTCTTGAACCTCACTTCTAAGTTTAAAGAAATGTTTTGTGGTTTTAAAGATGGGTATGAATTCTCTTGTTCCCCCAATGCAATTCATATCAACCTGTTATTTTAGAGCTTTTCCAGAGAAATCTTAGACAATTTTCTTAAATTTAGGTAACACCTGCATGTTGCCCATGGCTTCACTTGTATTCCAATACTTCTGTTACTGGAAAACTTCCTGTCTTCCTTGTTTTTGCCTGAAACTTAACATTAAATCAATAGAGGTTTTTATGATGGAGTTTTTAAAGGCCAATGAAAGAACTCCAAGCAGCCAACAGCAATCTTGCAGAGTAGAAGCATGAACCAAAAAAGGAACTTGCACATTAAGCTTAATTACCTTCAGAAATAAATTCAGTCTTCACACTGTAGTTAGATGAAGAAAAATAGAGATAGCTTACTTTCATTCAGTAGATCTGGATACAGATAGGTTCATAGTAGAAAGCACTTAACCATTACTGGATGATGTAAAAGGGGAGAGCTGCATTCTGCAAGGTCTTCCTGCTTGCATGTCTGACTATGAGGTAATGGAGATTGTTAATCCCCAAACCCAAGGAGGAGGAGGAAGTGGAAATCAGGTGACCCATGTGACATCACACAAGCAAAATAGAGAAGTTCCATTTAGTCATGCTGGCCACATGACCACGGAAGTGTCTACGGACAAACACCGGCTCTTCGGCTTTGAAACGGAGATGAGCACCGCCCCCTAGAGTCGGACATGACTGGACTTAATGTCAAGGGAAACCTTAACCTTGCTAGAGAGACCCCCTTATGCTTATGAGACAATGCTGAGTTGACCTCTGATAATTCCAACAGTTTATATGTGATCAAATATGAGGATATCTCTGGATTTACAGTACTTACCCTTGATAACATTGTCAATAACATTGTTTCTCAAGGGAAGCTATCTGCCTCAAGCAGCTGGTTTGCAGTATCATGAAAGGGCTCTTTCTTATATTTTTATTGCTATACTTCTTATCACCTTTATACTGTAATTACAGAGCATTTTTTTTCTTCCAGGAAGAAGTGTCTCTAGGATGTTTGTCAGATGCCAAAATAGTTTGGTCAGTTCTGATTAGTACTAGTGATGATTTGGAGGTGAGGGAGAGATAAAAGCATCATTTGTTCTTCTGCTTCAGGCAACTTGAAAATACAAATAGTTTTGCAGAAATGCAAATATTATTTCAAAAATCTGAGAAGCTACCATTTGTCAAGCTTGTTGGCTGATATTAGACTTTATTAACCACCTCATCCCCATTTTTTTAAATATACAGCTGGTAGAGCAGATTGAGGGAAAAGCAGGAACAGTAAAGCTTGGAAGAGATCAAACTTACAAGCAAAGCTGAAATTCAGTTTGGGCATGGATCATAAAAGGTTTATTAGTTTCAAACTGGGTGAGAAATGGGATTATATTTTTTGACATATGGGTAATCCATTCTTCTCACCCCTCTTCTGAAATACCCACATTGCTAATTAAGAAACAGTTTTACCACATGTTTATAGAATTGCATTAGATCAGCAAATAGTCATTGTCAAGCTAATAATTTTCACTGAAAACAAAACACAATTATTTCAGCAATTATCTTTTTTTCATCCCCTTCAGGCAATACAGTAATTCATGATGGGTCCTTGATTGAAGTGATTTTCTTCAGGAAAGTGTTCTGAATCCATGAAGTGACTATATCTCTTGCAATAAGTTGATTATTGTTAACAACGTGTAACACTATATTGTAAAGCAAAGCAAAATCCATTTGCTTACAGCTCCCCCACCCACCGTCAACATGTCCAACTTTCATGTATTTCAAATTTCTGAATAGTAGTTGCCTTTTCATTGTAACTGATGACCTGCAAGTTCATTAAACAAGGTTCTTTGCAGTTCAGAGTTTGATTCACTTTTCGAGACTGTGGAAATATATACAAATTTAAGCCTTTTTCATTAACTTGGTTTTGTTTTTCGTGCATAAAAATAGATTTGAAGCTAGAGGCAAAAAATAATTACTAATTTTTGATATTTTTCTTTAAATGTTTCTAAACATTTCAGCTGTAGATACGTAATTCCCAAATGTTATACTGCGCATAATGTTCTAGAATACCGTTCATACCAAAAATATATACTAGTTGCAATGATACAATTATATTGTGTTGAAAACAAACAAAGAAATCAAAAGAGGAAGAGAAGGACAATATTCTTTGACTCTACCATTTCCAACTCCATAACCTGTGGGAAGGACTACTTTTGCAGGGGTAAACTTCTTGTACAGATATACATATGCAAACACTTTGGCAGCCTCATTTCATGCTGTTGTCATTTCACATGGACAACCTATACAAGCCTCCTCCTACCTGAAGTTCCCTGGATGTATGGACTTCATATGTATCCAGTATGGACTTGTTGATTCTGTGAGTGAAAGTTCGCATAACTGAGTTGTGAAGGTTGGGGAATGCCAACCTACACAAACAAAGCTGGGTCTCTGCTACAGTTGTTCATTCTCTAAGCTAAAAGAGGGTATTTTTGTTGGCTGAGGGCCACATTTATCTTTTAGTTAAGTAACATTCCAAAAAGTAGCCAGCTCCCTCCCCAAGTTTTACTTAATTATGTATGTATAGTTAATGTGATTAACTATTTGAAGGAACTCTGAGGATACTACCTGGGTTTGGGGGGGATGCATGCAGTTCTGAAACCATTTGTTTGACATCTCTGGTTTAAAACATGATGATGCTAGAACTGAGTTATATTAAATGACAGGCAGTAGGACACTTACGCCCCCTTACATGATTCTACTGTGCTGCAGGGAAAACATCTGAACAGAGCTAGCATTTTGTAAGGTATGAAGTACTAGTAATGTACAGTGGTAGTGGCAGTATCAATCCTTAAAAAGTTCAATGAACTTCATAGACATGATGAACCATCTTTATACCCATTCAATATGCTAGATCAATGTCACTCCAAATTATGGATGAGTTACTGAGTTTGCAAACATATACCTATTTATCTGAGAGGCAGCCCACTCGTTTCTGAGAAAGGTTGGGTTGGGAACTGAGAAATAGTGATTTGCTTAGTGAAATCTATTAACAAACTGGACCAAACTAGCTGAGAATCTGGTGCTATTGGTACCTTACTGGCATGTTTAATGTTCTCAAGTACTATGACCCTTTCATTTTCTTAAAAAATGAAATTAAACAGTTTTCAAAAGGTTTTAAGAGTAATGCTATGTTTTAAAACAGAATAGTCATTTGAAATGATTTGTTAAATGAACTCTTTTTTTTTTGTGCCTTTGAGTCAGACTTGACTCCTAGCGACTCTATGGACAAGTGCAGTTATCTTAGCAACATTTTTGAAGTGGTTTGCCACTGCTTTCTTTCTGGGGCTGAGAGAGAATGATTGGCCCAAAATCACCCAGCTGGCTTCATGCCTAAGGCAGGACTAGAACTCACAGTTCCCAGTTTCTAGTCTGGTGCCTTTAACCACTATACCAAACTGGCTCTCATCTCTAAAATGGTTAAACATAATGAACCATAATGAACTTAGGACAACACATGCAGATATGAAGTGGAAAATGAATGGACATGCAGATAAAAGCTTCACTGCCAATTCCCTCAACCACTCTGTATCCATTTTAGTATTATGCTCAGTGTCAAGTTCCAAAGTGTGATTCAGAGGTTATTCAGATGAGTGCACAAATGTTAGCCATGGACTTTATACACACAGGAATATGAGTAATTGTAATGACTGCCCTACTCAGCTTCTCATTAAATTCGATTCATACATGGTTAAAGTAGAAATCTCTTTAATGGAGCGTAGTGTGCAGTACAGTGAAAAAGTTGCGAATAGAAATTTCCATGCTTTCCCCAGGTTAAACAGTCCAATGAAACCAATCCCTCCTCTTTTCGATATGCAGCCCCCCATTCCTGTGCCAGTTTGTTCAGCTCTGTGAAGATGTCTCCAACGGCTCTCGGCAGCCTGACCTTGAATGCCAGAGATAGTCCAAACAAGATGGTTTCACACTCCTGGCTTGCCCCCCTCCCACTTCCAGTGACTCACAAGGGTTGACACGTATTGAATCTATTCATGCATGCGAGTTCGGTCAGAGGTTCTGGGAATGTTTGATCGGGGAGCATGACAGTAATATAGAATGCATGCTGGATTCCATTCAGCCTACAAATGTCTACAAAAAAGTATCATTATGTTATTATGTCACAGGAAGAGCTACATGGTGAGGAGGTGGGGGCTTATGGGACATGGTAAAGCCTGATGAATGTAATTCCGATGGTGACAGTGAAGAGCCTGATGAATATGAATCTTTCTCAGGTCAAACAGAAAAGAACCCACTTTTTCTTTGGTTTGGTTCCATCATGCTGAGGAGGTAAAAATGCTTCAGGTCAAAAACTGAGCCCAGGGAACTTGAGCAGTCATGTGGATCCTTTGAAAATATATCTATACTGGCACAGAAGTTTTCATTCTCTGTGGAGTCCTTATGCAATTGCTACTATGCAATTGTTACCTACTTTTATGTGTTAGTAGATAAGACTCTCTAGAAGATGAGCAACTTGGTAGGGAGGGTAGTAATAATTCTAGGGTAACCTGTCCCCTCTATGTCTCCAGCTCTCTTTGGCCTGAAGCCAGGCTGCTGTTGATGTGGTAGATCCAGAGAACATTTACCAAACAGAAAAAAGCACAGCATGATTAACTTAGGAATATTAGTCTACTCAGTACAGTAGCTTAATAAAGTTATTGGAAAAGGAGTTTATTTTTTGTTTATATACTGAATTTGTGCTCTGCCTTTGTGCCAAAAATGGCATTCTAGGTAATAATAAAAATACAGATTAAGATAGAAGGATTATAAAATGTTCAGAGCAATTAAAAACAGAAAGGTAAGTAAAATGAATAAAAACAGTTCAATAAAAAGAAACAAGCAACACTTAATTAAAGCTCACCTCTGGAGATAAAAATGCTCTTGACTGATGACACAGATGAAGGAAGAACGTTTCTAGAAAAAAAAAAAGGGTTAATAATAGTAGTAGGAAAATTGCAAATAATTTACTGAAGGTTTGTCCCAGGACAGGCAGGTGGAGGAGGGGGAGGGGGAGGGGAGGATATATATAATTACAAGCCAAAAGGAAATGTCAAGTGAAACTTCAGTATGTGGAAATTGGGAAAATAAAGATGAAGCCAAACAAAGAATCCCCCCCCCTAAAAGAAAGACCAGGAAATGGACAATAAATGAGATAGTCAGATTATATACTCAACTTTCCTTCCTCCTCTGAAAACATAGTTAAGAGAGAAGAGTGAGGATTTTCTGCATCAGAGTGAGTCCACAAAATAGCAAGGCATGGATAAGGATCATAGGGTAGAGTTCAGGACTGCAAGACCACTGATCATCTTCAACAGGCTAAGAAAGTTGAAGATGGGAAACTGGAAGGATGATTTCCAGACACATTATGGAAAAATGATTTCCTACCGTTTTGGAGTGTCTGGGTCAACTGGAAAATCAGAGTGTACTCAGAGTTCTCAGAAACCAAATTGAATAATGTTGTCTTGATTTAATTAGAAAGTGGAAAGATTTGCCTTGGCATTTAGCACTTTAAGAGTTTCCCAGGACATATTTCATTACAGGTGTTGACAGGCCCTGCAAATGTACCCCGTTCTGATTTCAGAACACCTTGTCAACTACTTCATTCAGACAAAACAGAGAAAATAACTTTTTGGTGTGGGAACAAAATGATATTTTCCGATAACAAGGATCCTAAGAAAGTTTTCTCAGTTGGCTGCACTATTTAGATATTTAATTTTGAACATGTGAAGTGACAGATGATAATGGGCACGGCTAGCTTAAGCTGATTTTGTTGGACCGACATCATTATATATGTAGGCATAATATACATGATACATTATCTATAGTACAATATCTGAGACTCATGATTGTTGGATCAGTCGCATGAGTAACTCTAATCATCTGGAGCAAATAAGATGTTCTTAGAAAGTTATCCTTTATAACTAATGAAGCCAATTGAGATATAAATCAATGTTTCCTGAACAGGAAACCCATTTGAAAGCCCATCTGAAAAACTACTGGAACTAAAGGTGGTATGGGATGCTGAAGAAAAGTATATGAGAAATAATGTCTAAATTCGCATATCACACAAAATCATTTGCTGAAAAGGTCACAGTTGGCTGGATTCAGACAATATGATATGTCATAAACAGTGATGTACAAACCACAAGTTCTCCCCAATACACTAAGCCATAATCAAACAATCCATATTGTGGCTTACTGCAATCTGAAAATATATCCAAAAAGTTGTTTTAGTTCAGCCACAGATGCAATATTTGTAACAGAAAAGGTAAAAAATATATCCAAGAAAGACAATCCATTTATTTTGTTAACAGCTTTCATATGGTCAAATGTTAATTTAAATTATGAGGTATGCAAATACCCCCCCCAACCCCCAGTAGATGGCACAGTAGTATTTCTTATTATATTTCTTATTACATAGTTATTGTTTTGTATTTTATTTCAATGTTCTCTCGGGGAAGAATCTAGAAAGTCAACTATTTTCTAAAACTTAACTACTTACCTGAAGTGACTTGCAGTGATTTAATACTAGCCACCTGTCTGAAATAGTGGCAGCTTCATCATTCAGAGGGTTTGATCTGAAGTGCTGTCCAGCAAAAGTTAATTCTCCTTTCTAAAGATTGTCAGCATGACTGTCCCTTCAAATTGTTAATATTGGTGAAGCATTCAATGGAGGAATGGAGGAAGGATTTAGCACTTTTAAAATGGCAAGAAATCTTTCAAGGCAGCAGCAGACACTTTATTTTGCCAGGGATCTGCTTAATGTAATGCAACAGAAATCTATGTCTCTGAAAAAGGGTAGAAAAGATATTTTTCTGCTGCTTCTAAATAACACAAAAATCAATTTTTGTTTTTTTCTGCAAGATGGAATACCTTGAGTATTACTTTTCATTTTTTAAAGAAATTCAGCTATAATCTTTGTATGCATGTGATTATGAGGTGCATATGTGAATATTTACAGATTTACATTAATTTCCTTTTGTTCAACTTTCATATCTTTATATTTGCTTTCTTTGTACAATTATTCAATTGTCTTATCAACAGAGTTGGTAAGGCCACCACGTTGCCTTTGCTGTGATCAAGAGAAGAGATGACCACCACCTCTTTATGATCTTGCTCTGTGCCTGTTTCCAGAAATATTAGATTGGATGAGTTGTTGTCTGGTGAAACTGGAATTCTATGAGGACTATGAAAACTATGAGATTTACATTGGAGGAATTGGTTGGGGATGGTGGGGAAGGGGTTGGGTTTTCTTGTCTGAGTGGGAGATGGAATGGTGTGTGCAGTGCCTCAGTAGAATTTGGGAACTTGGGGGAGAATGGTGCCTTATTCAAGTGGTTGAATAAGACTGGATATACAGATATGTTGACTATTGTCATGGTTCTGGGGGGGTTGTTGAATAAGTAATCAGATGTAGCCCCTTAGGACACAGGTGGGTCAGTTGACTGTGTGGTTGGAGTTAGATGTTGGGTGACAGGACTCCATAAGCCAGGGATGATACTTAAGGAATACAAGGACATGGGACAGATTGGGGTGCGTGTGTGTGTAGTTGGGGGTTAACAGCAGCATCTCAGTGATGATGGACAGAGGGAGATATGGAGGAATATATTTGTATATATCTTATACAAATACGCTCTTCCAGCCCCCATGCTTATCTTGGGTCAAAGATCATCCAAAGATCATCCTGGTCTTTGGTCGTTGCTTCTTAACGATGGGCATGCCTGTAATATTTCCTCACCAAAGCCTAGGTAGGTGCAGAAGGGGAAATGCCCCACTTATAGCTGTTTAGGTGGCATCAGTTGCAAGTCCAGGGCAGTAGGTAGAGTGGTTGTCATTTGGGGAGCAATGATGTCTTCCAGAGGCATTGTGCCCCCAGATGTGAAACCCTTTTTGTGAAATTGGGTTCTAAGGAATCATCGGGATGCTTGTGGCTGTACCAGGTTCCCTACTGTCTATCAACTTCCCTGACTGAGCTGCTCAATGCCATTACCAAGTTGACAGCAGAGTTTCCTAGGCTGATGGTGCTAGGAAACTTTAAATTGTCATTTTTTGATGAGAGAACTGAAGTGGCTCAGGTGTTCATGGCCACCATGATAACTATGACCTGACACATAAAATAGAGGGGCTTCAATCATGCTACTGAGGCCACCATATCACTTTTTGTACTACACTTCCTCCCACTGCCCCACACAAACATGAATGTTTCTGCCAGCCCCTTTCAGTCCAACTGGCCAGAGCCTCCCAGTGATATATCTAGAAAAAGTTCATGGGTGACAAGAGTCCCCCCAAAATAAACCTTTTGTTGGTCAGGGTAGAAGCCAAATATTTAGATGAATTGTGAAACAAGCAGGGAAATTACCTGTGTTATGGAAATATTTTGATTTTTTTCCCCTTAAAATTATCTCAAACTGATGGTGAAATGGGTTTGAATTCATTTATGACTGAATAATTCAGAATCTGAAATGAAAAGGATATAGAAAGGTTTTCCTCTTCCTCTCAATCATATTTAAGAAGTTTAAAAGTCACATTTTGTCACTGGAATGGAATTAGTAAACAAGAGGCATTCTGATTCAGGACAGACAACATTTGATATATCCTCAGTTTACTATACTTCTCTGTCCATGATTTGCTAGATCATGCCATGACCATACTTCTTAGATACCAGGTTTTGCCCAGACTTTACTTTTGGATCACCAGTTAATGCCCCTGACCCATTCTTTTTCATGATACAAATCACATTCCTGGATACTTCACATGAACTGAATCCACTAATTATCTGACTGCAGAAATAGTTCAGTATTTGACCGTTGCCACATTATTCTCTTGATGATCTCTGGTAGCATGACATTTAATTTTTCTTATCTCTTGGACTGGACACAACACTGAAGCAACCTGCTAAGTAAACTGCATGTTAGTTTGATACTTATGAGCTAAGTAATGCCTAGGCAAAATTCCACTTTCCTTCAGGATTTTAGCTCAGCTGCATTCCTTGTTCCCATTTGTTTCACATTGTGCAGCTAATAGAGCTTCTCCTCTACCGAATGTTTCCATCTTTAAATTTAAATGGGATTAATGCTGTGAAAAGTTCTTTTTAAATGATTAGGTTAATAATCTGGAAATGATGGCTCCAAGATAGGGCAGTGCAGCAAGCACTGATCTGCAAGTTTGTCGCAGCTCAGTGGAAACCTTTGTATGTGAGTCTACAAATGTCCCAGGTCTTGGTGCTCTAAAAACCCTATTTTGTAGCAATAACTTTGATTTATCTCTTTTTTATTTTATACCTGCAAAAACCTAGCAAACAGTGAACATATTCTTGATTGCAGCAACAGCTGTAGATATTTCCAGGGGTCACATCGCAAGATTGGTGCTCATCATAAATCTTGTGTTAATTTTAAAAATGAGCTATAGATGAGTGATCATTCTTCTTTATTGTTAATTTTTCATACATCAGAGATTCTAATTTCTTCTCTTCAAAAGAAGTGATTTAGAAAAGGCAGATGATCATTTGTTCTCGAAGTCTCCCCTGTTTCTATTTTATCTTCATTATTTTTTCTGACATGTCACTTAGCTGTCCTTCTCAATAGTCTTTCTTCATTGAGAATATTCTCTGTAGTTCATTGTGATATTTGTTTTCCATGCAGCAAATGCTTAAAATTAGCTTTACACCCACATATATATACTAACCTATTATGTTAATTTATGAAATTTATCTTTTCTTTTTTTGAGTGCTCTGTGATGAATAATTTTCTACAGTTGATGAAAAGGATCGAGACATTATCAGGTTCAGGTTTTTATTTTTATTCTGAAATCCCCAAACTGGAAAATGCATCTGGATTGCATTCTAGTTAATTCAACTGATAGACATACACATCTGTCTAAATCCCGAGTCCCAAACCAAAACAGGCTAATTAGAATAGATTTTGATTATATCCAAGTCTAAAACTTATCCCTCCCAGAGCATACTTCATGATTGAGGATTCGTATGAAAATTAGTTGGCTTTTTGCCATCAAATGGATACCATCCAATTCTGCCTAGAATTTAAAAATAAAACAAAAACAAAAAACTATTGAGGTTTGGATCCAGATCATGAGATGAATTTTGATGGCTGTGAATCAATCAGAGATGAACTGCTATTTTCTAATCAGATGAATGAGACTAACTCTTTAATCTGAGTCTGCAGATGATCCTGTTCTGCATGAGTAAAAACTGCTTTCTCTCTCAAAAGTGCAAAATCTAGAGATCTCTAGATGAACTACTATTTATTTATTTGTGTGTGTCTGTTTAATCTAGAAATATATTAAACAGCATTACTCAAAGAATGTATAGTATAGTACAATGCTATATGCATATCTTGATTGACTGATTAAAATCAAGTGTCAGAGTCAAGCCTGCCTCTGACTCAGAAAACAAAACCCCTTCTGAGTCAGAGGAGGAAATAGAACCTTACTGGGCTGAAACCAGGAAAATGAAACTCAAAGAGGAGCCAGCAATGTGGGAAGAGTCCAAGGTGCTGATTGGCCAGGATTGGGGGAAGGATTCAAATCCTTCAATCAGCGTGTGCCAACAACAGGCAGAAAAGTGTGCAAAAGAGAAGGCAGCCTCATTGGCTGCAGAAGGGTACAGGTGCATGAAGGATCAGAATAAAAGGCAGACACGCGAAGAGCAAGCTGCTGGAGACAACTGATCTTCCAAGCCTGCAACTTCAGGGGAAGAGTCCTTACCTGCATCAGAGACAGTGTCTATTGCTGGAGTGGAACTAGCACCCTTACTCTGCTCTAAAGAGGACCTGAATCCTGCTTCTGCTGCCATAGAGGATTCTGTATTTGCTGTGCCCAGCAATCACAGCCTGGCATCCAGCCTTGGATCTCTGCGGTCTTCCACGCAGCATCCTTCTGACTTTGATTCTTGGTTTTGCAGTATAGTTCTACTGTGTTAGGGGTGCTAGCCTTGCTCTGAGTGACCAGCCTTGCTTCCAGTCTTCAGTCCAGAGAATCCAGCCCAGTCCAGGGCTTCCAGCCAAGTCCAGCCTTGCTCTGAGTTTCCAGCCTTGCTCCAAGTCTCCAGTCCAGAGAATCCAGTCTAGTCCAGGGCATTCAGCTGAGTCTAGCCTTGTTCTGAGTTCCAGTCTTGCTCCAAGTCTCCAGCCTAGCTCAGAGTTTCTAGTCAAGCCCAGCCTCGTTTCCAGTTCATGGTCGTGCTTTGAGACTCCCGTTTCTGGCTTCCAGTTTGAGACCTGCATCTTCAGCTGTAGTAGCACCTAGCGCTCCAGATACTTCCAGCCTCACAGTTCCAGTTAGAAGTCCTGTTCCGCTGCTTTGTTGTGGCCCAGTTGGGCTTGCTGAACCCAGCTCTTCATATACCAAGGACTTATTTATTGTAAATAGTTATTTAATAAAGAGTATTTTTGATATTACACTGCCTGGTTGCATAGTCTGAACAGGACATCAAGCTTTTTCAATGAATAAATGGTATCACAGCTGTAGTTATCTAGTCATTCATAATGTTCCAGATATGATTTCTTAGTAAGAGAGGAATAAAACATAATTTGTATCATCTTTTAGGCACTTTGAGACATAGTAGGCTGGAGATATAATGATATTACTGGAGGGGCTGGAAGAGGAATTTCCAATTCTTTTTATTTTGTAGTTTGAGAAAGTTTCTCCTCAAATTGCAAAGTTACGCAAAGCCTCAGATACTCCTATATTGCTTCTCTGGTTTTATGCTTGTAATTTTGAAGTTACTTGCCTAGACTGTGGAACAGATTGTTTCTGGAAGAGGGAGGGAGGGAGGGAGGGAGGGAGGGAGGGAGAAGGAGCTGAAAGAAGTGTGTTTGTGTTTTTGGTCACCCTTCAACCCCAATCTTCTACTTTCTACTCAGGATTTTGAAGTGCCTTGGTTCTTAAAGTTATCCTGCATCTTTTTGTACTGTCCCCTGTCATTATTGGCTTTGCCTACTGTGACCCCAACTCTGTCTTGACTTTGGTTGCCCTGCTCTCCAACTGAAGAGGCTCCAACAACCTACTGGTAATTTTGCAGCCAACTACAGCAGCCAAATAGTGCTCAAGTGATTCTTGCTCAGATGAGACAAAGTTTTAAAAGAGCAGAGAACAGAATGCTGCACAGCATTATTGATCTTCAGTAACTACTTTTCATGCTGGCATTTCCATATTTGCAAAAACAAAAGAAAACAAAAATAGTGCATCACCCCAAACACGCTGTCTATTTGCAGCTTTTCAAAGTATCCCAATATTCATAAAGCTTCAGGAAGATTCAGTTTCAGTCTGATTGCTTCAGAGGAATTCTGGCTTTGTTTTAGAAAGCTAATATCTGATTTGATTAAGCATTTGGCTGAATCAAATCAATGTTCCTAGAAAGATTTGCATCAAGTGGCACTTGCGCAATAAATTAGAGGCTATGATTGAAGTAGTTAGCTTTCCAATCTGCAGCTTTTTACATTATGGTTGGATTTTCTAAATTTGAATTTCCAACCACAAGGTATTTGGAATAGAGTTCTAAAAATGGAGGAAGTTACAGAATATAACACTCTATCTTTTTTAATCACAGAATTATAGAGTGTAACAGTTGGAAAGGATGTTTGTATATATTCCTTTCCACATAATTTCTCTAATTCCATTGAAACTCTAATCAATCCATTTCCATGTGTTCAAGGTATAATTTGTTTAAAATCATGTGTGTGTGTGTGTGTGTGTGTGTGTGTATAGATAGATCTATATCTGTTTCTGTAACTTTATCTATTCTAAATTCTCTTTGCTTTTTTGTTCTTTTTCTTGGGGGAGAGGGTTTTTTTTTTTTTGTAAAATTTAATTTTGTATTTGTTCGTTGTTTTTGTTTTCTGTTATAGAATGATGATGATGATGATGATGATGATGATGATGATAATGATGATCTTTGTTCTCATCTAGTGGTTGTCCAGATTTTAGAAGCCCAGATTTTGTAGTCTTAATTTCCAGGGGGTTGGTCATCTGTACTTCTACTTTTTGGAACAAAGCACCTTGCATAAACAGGTTCAGCAAACCTCAGTTCTTTGCTTGGGCCAGACCCCATTATCAAGGAAGGTCAATCATGTAATAACAGCACTGAATTTGTTCCGTAAGTAATGCAGTAGCAGCTGAAGCTTTTATGCCCTCATTATTTTCATCTCTGCACTCTTAAAAGCACTGCTTCAACAGCCACTTTCCCAGGACTGATAATAACTAGCCTGATGACATACTGTACTCAGTTCTGTCAGTAGAGGCAGTAACTCAAAAACAGATTCTAAGAGGCAAAAAAAAGGTGTTACGTTAGTTTCTTTAGAAACCTGCTGTTAAGGTACTTTCATATGCAATCTTTATGCATGTAATCCTTGTGTGGGAAGCAAGGCCTGGTCTACTTGGCGTTTTCCTAATGCAAAACACAACATTTTAAAGCTGAACTAAACACATGCCTATCAGGTTGAAACAGATACAGAGCCACTGTAGGTTAACAGTCAGCCATTTCTCACTTATGCAAAGAGTTTGTTTATTTGATTCATATTACACTTTCCTTCAGGAGCTCAAGCTGGAACATATTGTACTCCAACTCCTTCATCCTATTTTTCTCCACAAAAACCATTTGGTAAGATAGGTTGGGCTGAGAAAAAGGGTTTGCCCAGAATTGACCAAGTGAGCCTTCATGGTGATATCTGGACCCAAACTTACATCTCTCCAAACTTAATCCATTGCCTTAACCATGGCACCACTCTGGCTCTCAGTCTTGATAATAGCTTTCCAGAAATATGAAATTAATTTACTTTGAAAAGAGGGGCTGAACATGAAAGTGTAGGCTTTAAATAACAAATGAAGCATATTTTTTTCTTATTTTTCTTTTTAAAGGAGACTATAAATGGCAGAGTACATGATTATACCTGGGATTGAAAATCCAAATGGCAACAAATTATGATGGCTAAAATATAATAATTATAGATGTGGGCAGCAGTATGACATGGAAGGGCAAATGTGAAGGCCAAATGTCTGGAGCTTTCTTTCAAAGAAGGTTAAGTTTTGTGACTTCATTCAGCCTGCTATAGCCTTAATGGAAACAGCATGATAACATAGTAATCTAAGTACAATTATTTTAGTTGCCTTGGCAGCCCAGCATTTAAAAAAAAATCAATTCACAGAATGTATTCACCTGGAAGATATTACATATTGCTATAGTGAGCACTGAAATCCAGGTCTCTATATGACCCTCTGTTTACTTTTGATTCATACTGCATAGATTTTCAAGTTGTTAGTGACAAAACTGTAGCAAATACCTCAAGGGTTTAATGCCATATATGTTTCCCCAAGGGTTCTAATGTTCCTTTAGAATGATAAATGTTCACTTGATTAAAATAACTCCCTCTTGGTTGCAAAATCTATCATTTAGAACCAGTTATTTTTAAAAGCTAAAATTTCCTTCCAAAAGTAACAAGTCAACTATGAAAATATTCACAATATTGTAGCTGAGCCACCTGTTCTTCTCTAGGCACTCAAACTGTTTTATATAAATTACATTTACCTCCAACATCAAAGACTATTGGAGTAAACAGGAATCACTGTTACACTACATGAATACCTCAAGGTTTTGTTATACCTTTCCCTTCCTGTGGAGTTTCAAACATGTCAATGGGTAAAAGGGGCCATTCCAGCTGGCTCCACCCCTTTTCACCTTACCCTGCTTCCCCATGCCTATATGTTCTCTGGAATATGCGTAAACAAAGAGTCAACACATGTTGTCAGCTCCACTAGGTAGACCAGACCAGGAAATCAACCCCACAGGAAAACTAAAACTACCTTTATTGAGTTGGCTATAATAACAGAATCTGGATGTGCTGTACCTCCTCCCACTTCTTATACTCCAGCCAATCAAGGAGTCATGTGATATCAGGTAGAGCTACTTTTAAAGGTTGGAAAGAATTCCAGAAGCTTTTCGTGCTCATCTAAAATTGAAAGTGGTAAAGTCCATTCTACCATTTCAGTCTTCTAAACAGGTGTAGTCAAACCTTGATCCATAAATACACAATGAGATCTCATGTGAAGACTGGCTGCTGAAACATTTTGCTGTATCACATTCTTCAAATTAGAGAGAAAGGAGTACATTCTACTTAATAGTAATGTACAATAGCTCTATGGAGTTTAGCCACTAGAATGGGGAAAAAAATGAACTGTGCTAATGTAATTGACATTGTAGTTCTGGATGTAAATAACTTCATATAGCATCCCCCAGCCTGATATTCTTCAAATATGTTAGATTACAGCTGCATCATCCCTCACCTGCATGCTACTGGGCAAAAGTAAATTCACATTTATGTATTTATTTTTTACAGTGGCACTGAACTATGGGATTTACAAGCAGGACCTTCCAGCTGCAGAAGAGAAGCCACAATTAGTGGTGTTCATAGATATGGGCCATTCAGCATTCCAAGTATCAGCCAGTGCTTTTAACAAGGGAAAACTCAAGGTAAACAGAAGCCATGCAAGGCTGCCTGTATACAAAATCCATTTTTATGGAAGATCCAGTGAAGGGTAGCTGTGAAGTGGTTGGATTAGATCTAGAGAAATGTAGGTTCAAGTTCCCACTTTGCGCTTGCCTCAGACATTTTTGTTCTTATTACCGCCCTGTAACACATTTGTCCTGCCCAGTGATCATATTAATGATAGTGTTTTAAAGTTAAATTATTTAATAAAACTTATTTTTGATGGAAATATCTGTGTAGTAAATTTGGCACATATAGTGTAAAATGTAATTTCCCAGGCATTCTGCATATAGTTCCTTTCACACACACACACACACACATTTCATAATAAAAGAGAGATTTTCCTTTTCATGTATGTGTGTGTGTCTGTTTTATTGAATTCTTTGATGCACCAAATGTTTCTATTTTAAATTCTCTTGAATGAAGGAAATGCAATCCATTTCAAGTATCATTGGGCTAATCTCTCTGCCAAATTTAACTGCTCTGTGTAAACCTCAGATGAGAGCATGGGAGAGATTGATAAAATTAGACATCTTTGGCTGAGTTGCTCATATCAGAATTATAAGTTTAGATGACAAAACTAATTTAAAGAATAAACCCTGCTGATTCTTACTTTAAAGCAATATAAATGCCACCAAGAGTCAGTCCAGATGGATGACAGTATTATGAAAACACAGTGAATAGAAGACCAACAGGGTCCACTTCTAAATTAGCTTTATAAATTCAGCCATATGAGAACAAGATATGTAGCTGGCGCCACATCAGGAAATGATCCACATTAGAAAAACAAATGTGATCATGACATTTCTCGTCTGTATTCAATCAACACATAATTTTCACCCACCATTTTCACTTTCTCTTTTCTCTTTTTCTTTTGGGCCTATTGAATTAATAAAAATTACCTGCTATCCTAAAAATATTGGTCTTCAGTTTCAGCATTCAAACCATATTTGGACTACATAAATGACATAGTATGAACATCATCATCATCATCATCATCATCATCATCATCCCACTAAAACTAACAAAATTAATAGATTTTTATCATATCATTTAAAAAAATAGTAATGAAAAAGAAATGTCATGAGTAAGGATGGCGAGCAGGGGGCTCCCATCCAGACTGTCAAGCGCATGCGTAGCACTGAGGAATTGTTCAGCCATTCAAAGAGTCACAGATCGGGACCGCCTTAACCCTTGGGGGTTATATGTCTGGGTTTTTCCCATGCTTCTTCAGTTTGTTAGGATTCCTGTTAAGTACTAGTAATAAATATTAGAGACCAGTTCATTGTCTCAGTGTGTTTCCTGGTTGTTAGGACAAGAAACATAAGATTATGGTATCCTCAGTCTGTTGAACTGAGATTATAATTTAAAAAGAATAGGGCAAATAAAAAATGTTCTGTCCATCTCATCCTACATATTTACATGGAATATTCTATATAATCTAATATGTCCAAAGAAGGGCACATGAATTTACAGAGCTATAGCTCTAGATGATCCATGGAGGAAAGCTAATAGAAAAGAAAGGAAAAAAAAAGTTTAGGAAAGATTTCCTCCTAAAGACCAACCACATGTGATTAAGCAATAGGTAGCTTTTCTTCAACGTATCACTTGGAGTCACACAGAAATAAAATAAAAAGGAGGTGAAAAGTCTTGGAAAAATGGCCAGTGGGGAAAGAGTTAAAATCTTGTGGTCCAGAGATCCATTCAAAAATGGTTTTCTGCAGCTTCCGGTGGGAATGGTGGACTGAATGGCTGTGCCCGTGGGTTCAGCAGGCAGAAATGACAATGTGGTAATTTTGGGGGGGCTCAGGCAGGTTTTCCTGAAGCCCAAGATCATTCTCTGGATAAAGGAGAATGCCTGGAATCATCCCATCTGTCCTCCGGATGGCTGCCTGCAGCCAGAAGATCGCAAACAGCATTTTGTGTTTTACTGGTAAGAACCAGCTTGGAGGCAGGGATTTCATCACTTTCCAAGCTGCACTGTAGCCTTAAAGGGACACTAAGAACATCCACCCCATTTCTAAGCCACCAATTTGTATTTTTTTAAGCATATGTACCCCAAGAGAGGCTTTCTACAGCAAGGAGAAGCTGGTTCTCTTGATGCTTAATGTTATTTTTGGGATTGCTTTTTTTTTTTTAATTAAGTTTTGGATTTCATTTTCCTTCCAAGTATAAAGGAGTATTGAGAGAAAACAATTGTCTTCCTGTTATTATTTTTGTATTAAATTGGAAGATACTAGCATTTTCCTACATGTTGAATTGACTGATTTGAACCTTCAGCTTTCTGCTTCTACTTTTCCTTAGGAACTGTCTGCTTATCTCACTTTCACTTTGTATAAATACACTCTGGAACTTTTCCATATCTTAGACTTTCGCTAGTTAAGCTCCCAGGGGCGCCATAACCCTACTGTGTGAGACCTGAGAGATTTTAAATAGATTTTTTCTGACTTCCACCAAGATTTTAAACAGACCTTTTCTGACTTCTATCAAACTTTTATGCAAGATATCCAGGACATTGTGGAAAATATGAGATCTAAAATGTGTCATCAGGTTGGGGATGTGGTGGATGAAATTGAGGAATTTAAGAGCAATAGAAAGGTTTTGTTTTTGTTTTTTAAGAGATTGGGATTTTTATCGAGATGCTGGATGAAGATTGGCTAGTGGAGTTGAAGAAATCTAAGGGAGAGAGTGATCTGCAAGCTGTAAGTAAAGTTGTCTTCTGGTGGAATGCCATGAAAAGAACCTGGAATCTTTGAGGGGGGCAGTTGAGCTGTTTGATTCTTTCAAGAGAAAAGCTCTGTGCACACTGTGGGGATATGTAATTGTTCTGGTTTATTTTGAAGTGGGATAAGGGTTGAAGAATATTTATCTGGTTTGTTCTAAGGATTTGATTGATGCTATTTGCTTTTAAAGATTTGGATTTACTGTTTTGAATTGTCTTTGTTTTTTGGGTTTATTAAGATGAAAATTATTAAAACTGTTGTATTAGGGTTAAAGAATGTTTATCTGGTTTGCTTTAAGGATTTGATTGATGTTATTTGCTTTTAAAGATATGGAATTACAGTTCTGAATTGTTTTTGTTTTTTGGGTTTATTAAGATTGGTATTATTAAAATTATGGTATTATTAAGTATAATAGCAGAAAACTTATGTGCTTTTTAATTTGATTCTTATTATAGTAGACAGAAATGCATAGAATAGTGGTAGGAAGGGAGTAATTAAATATGTGAGGAGAAAGATGTTTAGGAGGTTATATGAACTTTTTTTTCTTTACTTTAATTTAAGGGGAAGGAGTAACTGTACTTAGTGATTTTTATTATGTGTTAAAGTGGAATGACTGATAGAAATAATGTGGTGGTTTGGTTTAATATAGAGTAAGAGATTGATTATGGAAAAAAAAATGCATATCCTTGCTGTTAAAAGTCAGAAGCCACATCTTTTTGTAAATCTGAAAATTTTTTCTTTTGTGTTTCTGCACTTTTTTAGTTTTTTTTCTTTCTTTGTAGTTTTTTTGTTTTTTGTTTTTGGAGTTTTTATTCTTCTCTTGAAATTTAATAAAATTTACTATAAGAAGAAAAATGCTTTTCTGCAAAATTGCTAATTGGCTCTGATGGAAAGGTTCTATTGGCTGTAATCTCATAGATTACCAATGAAAATAGTGGATGAGGGCATATTAGCCTAACTGTCTACCACACAATGGGTGCTGATGTCCAACTAACTACATGGGCCAAGATAATATAATTATTTAATATAATTATTTAAATCAGTGGTTGCCAATCTGCCATCTATGAACTATTGGTGATTGACAAAAGTAATGCACATGGTCCATGGTACAGGTGCCAGAGTACAAAATATTTTTAATGTAGCCATTTGGGAAGAGTGTGGGATAATTCCTGGTTTATGTGGTAGTAATGATGTAGTGGCTCATACAAATGCAACAATTATTGGGAACTACTGCATTATGGCTCTTACCATGAAATGATTTATCAGTGTGATTTTTAACTATTGAGTAAAAATCCTAAAGGTGGATTATGGCAGGCTCTTATATGTCATTGTTTTAGGTAATCTTAATTACCACAAATTTCTGTCTTGTTTTTATTATTTCAGCTACATTTGCTTAGTAGTTATTAACTTGGGTTCTTATTTTCTCCAGATTAGTTCAAATTATTGCTCAGATTGAACTTCTTGTTAATTCAATATTTCTATTTCCTGAAGGAATTCAGTTTGATATTCCCTCCACCATAATTTCATTTATAACGTATTTTGTATGCAGAATCTATGTGCAATAACACTGAAATGTATTTTTTAAATATAAAACTTGCTTTTCATTTCCAAACATTATTTAAAGTTATCAACCCTGTACTTTCTGACCATATGTTTTGATAGAAATTTGTTTATTTTAGGCTACAAAACTGATATTTCATTCTTTCAATTGATAATAAAATAAAATAAAAAAAGGAAACAAATATCTCTTAAAAGGATTGATGATACTTAAAGTAACAGTATAATCCAGGGCCCTCTCACTGTATACTATTAATTTCTAATTTAATACTGCTCATATGCCACTATTTGCATAAGATAATGTGGGTTGGGAGAAAGGGAAGGGGATGAAGGAGAACAGAAAGAAGAAACTTCTGTTTAAAATATACCATTCTCAATTCTAATGTTCCCAATTCCAAGCTAAAACTCAGACTAATAGTGATTCAGTGTTTCAAAAAGTTAATACAATCTTACCCTAGCAAAGACTGGCTTTTGAAACTGAAGTATATTTCTGTTATTAATTTATTTTTTTCTCACGTAAACTCAAGGCTTAAATTGTTTCCCACTGTTATTTTCCTAAGCACAAGGCAAAAACTACCAAGTTTGGGATCAGTTAATACGAAGCAGTCCATCTACAACATGGAACAAGCCCCTATTGTCTTCAGAACAGCTCTCTTTTCTTTTGCCTTATAAGAACAAGTCATATAACTATTTTGCATAGCAAAATATGTAACATTAAGGACTGCCTAGACTTGGTCTGCTTCTCCCATTTTAATGCAACTACATCACAGCTCTGTATCTAAATCTGGAGTTTAGATTTCTCTACAAGCTGTTTTGCATATTTCACATTCTGTCTCTGCCCCCCCCCTTTTTTTTTTTTTTTTCGTTTTGTATTTGTCTTCAGATGATGTTGCTACCATTAAGGGAAAAAAATCGAAGGAAGGAGTCTGAATGAGAAAAGAAATCTAAAAGTACTAATTGTAAAATATAGAGTTCAGAAATAAAAGTGGTTCTTTATGCTGGAGATTGGTGCTGTGGATGAAAAAAGACCTCCCTCTCCTTTTTTTTAAAAATCTTCTACCCATATCTATATGCAATCCATTGCCATGTATGTATGTACAGTGTGTCACCTTAAGGTCACAATTTGATAAATGTTGCTAGGGTGTGATATCACAAAACTCTCAGTCGAATTTGTGAACTCTCAAACTTAGACAAATAAAGACAGTGGAAGTTAGATGACCAAGAAGATTTAATTAGTGGTTATTTTAAATTGAAGGTTTTTTTAAAAAAATTCTTTTAGTTTGTGGGTTATGTTCTATTGTTCTATACTGACTAGTTAACCAACATTAAAGTAGAGCTACTTTGGAAGGAAATGGGCTTAATGCTTTTTCTGCATATGAACAGGAAGAGGAAATTATAAACATGTGACTTCCTTGACTTGATGGAACAACTAGGCTTTCCCCAAAGTTTTAAAAGCCAGGAAAGAAGGGGCTGATCACATATGAAGAGGAATATTAACCAAAGGAGGGGAACAGTGACTGAAAAGGCACATTTACTTGGGCTCTGAAGGTGACACTTTTTAGTTCAGGGAACACATAGTAAGGCTGCTCTACTAGATATTATTGAATGGGCAGGTGTTCCTGGGAAAAGTGAGTCCAGCAGATTCCCTGAAACATGAAGGGCTGTAAAGGTGACCACCAGCACTTTGAATTTAACTTGGAAGCCAACTGGTAACTAGTGTAGCACTCAGAGAAGAGGTGTCATGGAGGTGCATTGAAACGTACCCATTATGATGTGAGATGCTATATGTAGACGAGCTGTAGCTTCTAATTGCTCTTTAAGTGCAGTTTCAAGTACAGCATGTTACAATAGTTCAGTTGAAAGATGACTAAGGCATGAATGATAATGAGTAACACCTGCCATTTCAGGAAAGGTTATTATTGGTGCACAAGATGGAGCTATGGAAAGACAGGAGCTGTGAGTACAAGAGGCTGTCCAAATTATTAACCAATTCCACTTTGGGGAATGTAGCCCTGTTCAGAGTTAATGTTGGAATCTCACTAGAATCAGCAACTCTTCAGACCCAAAGCCACTTCATCTTGTTGGACTTTGACAGCATCACTTATTTGGCTATGGATCAAGATGTACAGTTGGGTATCATCAGTGTATGACAAAACCTGACTCCATGCTAACAGATGATCTTGCCCAAGGTTTCTTATAGATATTAAACAGGAGTAGGGTGAGCATCAAGCCCTATAGCACCCTTAACTGAAGGGGTCTAAGGCTCTCCCCATCACCATGACTGAAATCATCCTTTCAGGAAAGTGATCCTCTGAAATTCAATGTCTCCTGCCCAACTTCTTGCCCTTAGAGACAGCTCAGAGGATGCTACTGATGGTATCAAAAGTTGCTGAAAAATCAAGCAGAACCAGGAGAATTGCACCACCTTATCCCAGTCTTGCCACAGATTATCAATAAACACAATGCCATCCTGGTGCTGAACCTGGACCTGATGTCATGGTTACTGTTCCAATGTTCCTGAAAAACATCGTAACAGGTTCCCATGCCATGGGACTGACACGAGTTGCTGTATGGGAGGGGGCTGCTCCTGTTCCTTGTACCAGGCTGCTATGCGAGGAGTGAAGAATGAGGAATGCATGTTTGGGTCCAGATAATATGTTTCTTCCATAGCCATCTATAGTTGCAGCCCAAACACCTTCTCCTCAATCTTGCCCCAAAAGGTGTGGTTGGACACAGGTTGATATTTATCTAGAATGTCTGGGTTGAGCAATGGTTTCTGGAAGAGAGGGTGCACCACTGCTTCTTTCAAATAAGGGGGTAACCCTTATTTATTTATTTATTTATTTATCAAATTTATTGCCACCCATCTCCCAAAAGGGACTCTGGGTGGTTTACAATAAAACACGAATAAAAATATAAAACTGTAAAACACCATAATACACAATAAAATAAATATGATAAAAACCCCGATGGCTGGAAGCTCTCTGTGATTTGCAAGCAGAGCAGGGTCCTTCTAAGAAATTAACCATCCCCAGGAATGGCTACTCTCTCTCCCGCCCCAGGCATAATTACAGAACCAGGTCTTTAGCTGTTTCCTAAAGTCCAGGAGAGAGGGAGCCAATCTCACTCCCGGGGGAAGGATGTTCCAAAGGGCAGGGGCTGTTGCAGAGAAGGTCCACCTCCTGGACCCCGCCAGATGGAATTCTCTTGCAGACAGGGTCCGTAGCATGCCCTCTCTGCATGACCGGGTGGGACGGGTTGATGTGATGGGAAGGAGACGGTCCCTTAGGTAACCTGGACCCATGCCATGTAGGGCTTTAAAAGTGATAACCAACACCTTGAATTGGACACGGAAGCATACTGGCAACCAATGCAGCTCACGGAGCAATGGGGTGACATGTGCTGATCTTGGGAAATCCAAGATCACCCGTGTGGCTGTATTTTGCACCAGCTGTAGCTTCCAGATACTCTTTAAGGGTAGCCCCATGTAGAGCACATTGCAGTAGTCTATATGGGAAATGACCAGGGCAAGAGACGGTCAAGAGGGCCTCTTGCTCCAGGAAGGGGCGTAACTGGCGCACAACACGAAGTTGTGCAAAGGCCCTTCTGGCCACAACTGCCACCTGCTCTTTGAGCAGGAGCCGTGAGTCCAGGAGGACCCCGAACTTACACACCGGGTCTGTCTGGGGCAGTGCAACCCCATCCAGAACTAAAGATGACAATTTCCCAGAAATCGAGGAGCCATTATTTCACAGCCACTCTGTCTTCCCCGGATTCAGCCGCAGCCTGTTGTCCCCCATCCAGGCCCCCACAGCCCCCAGGCACTCGGAGAGGGTGGCCACAGCATCACTTACTTCACCCGGGATGGAGGTGTATAATTGGGTAATCTGCATATTGATGATACCTCACCCCGTAGTGATGGATGATCTCACCCAGTGGTTTCATGTAGATGTTAAAAAGGAGCGGAGAGAGTACCGAACCCTGGGGCACCCCACAAAGTAGGGGCCGTGGGCTGGATCTCTCGCTCCCTATCAACACTGACCGGGACCGACCCTGGAGGAAGGAGGTGAACCAATGCAGAACCACGCCGCCCACCCCCAACTCCCTAAGTTGGTCCAGGAGGATACCATGGTCGATGGTATTGAAAGCCGCTGAGAGGTCAAGAAGAGCAAGGATGGATGCACTGCCTCCATCCCACTCCCGCCAGAGGTCATCCATAGAATTACCTATCTGAAGGAAATAGTCACCACTGCCTGGACCAGTTCCTCATCACATCCCTGGAACTTTCACTAACTAGAAAGAACACGGGTCCAGACTGCAAGAAGCTGAGCTTATATTGGTTTGCTTCATTCCCTGGAGCACCTAAGAAAACCAAAGAGCAATCCTGGGTCACTGAGCCAGGAGAGGCCATTCTGATACAATTTCATTGTATGAATAAGTGATGCAATCAAAGGCCAGTGCTGCCTCCATATTCAATAAGGTAGTTGGTGCTTTGATAGGACTGTCCATCATCAACTTGGAGAACATCATCACCCTCTGAAAGCCAAGCAGTTCCATTAGATGCCAGGGATGGATCAAAGAAGCCTAACCTCCCGATGGAGGTTAGTGGCACCAGAGAATTCCATGACAATTATGGAGTGTACTGAACATGATAAGGGTCAGATGTTAATGTCCCTGAGCCTTAGATCAAGTCACATCCACTTGTCAACAGAGTATACCAGATGATAACTGCAACTTGAGTTTTCAACTTGTACAAGACTCAAAATCCAAAAGGGCATATTTCCAAGAGGGGAGACCCCCTTTTACTCCCCAACTAGGTTTTGATAATACAGGCCAGCTTTGCCCTCTCACAATAAGGTCATGAGAATCCAGTAACCTGGCCCATGGACTTAGAGCAGGGGTCTAGAAATGGGAATTGACCTAAAATAGCCAATCTCCCTTCTCTGAGAGTAGCCTGCCTCCTGCCTCCCACCATATCTCCCTCTGTCCATCTTAGAATGTACATCAAAATTGTTTCTTGTATTGCTTGACTGGATCAGTAACAATTATGCTAGCCTGAACATTATCCATACAGAACTTTCCATTCTAATTTTGTAGGAACAGCTTTCTGCGTTTATGAAAACACACATGCACACATACAGAGATGAGTTTCCACATATCCTTTCCAAAATGTAGATCATAGTAGCACAAATAAATTAGTTGACAAATGCTCATTTTGACACAGTAATTATTGTCATTATTTTTCCCAGTTTGTTTTATGTGATTAAAACAAATTATAATCAAATCCACCTACAGTTAAAGGTGACTTCCTTTGACAGATTCTATTGAATTGTCTTTCAAGCAACATTTTCTAGCAAATTACAAGTTCCATCCCAGGAAATTTTCTCATTAAAATAATTTTAATTAATCATTGTAGAAATAATACTATGATGCTAAACAGTCACTTATTGGCATATTGCCACTTTTCCTTCTGTCTCATAAGGGAAAACATATTGCATCAATGAGGACATAATTTAGAGAGTGGGTGAAGGAGCATGCTGTCTCTAAATCAATGTCATACACATGTCTCTATATCTAATTCATTAATGATAAAAGTACATTAATAGTGGAATTTTGTATAAACCTATTCAAAATAAGCCCCATTTTTATAAAATAAGAGCTACTATGAGGTAAATGTGTTTAGGACTGAAGTCTAAGAGACTTTTTTTTAAAAATAATGTTCTCCTCATTTACAATGGAAACTTAACATGATTAGGTTGGAGATATAGTTCTGATTTACATCATCACAGCAATTTAAAATCTAGTATCAGAAAGCACTTCAAGGGCCAGATTGCAAATATACATCAAAATGTTGTTTAAGCTGAAGAACTTCACTTAGAAAATTATCCGAGCTTCAGCCAAGACAGTGATGTATCATTTTCTTTGACATGCTAGATTTGTACATTCATATTGCATTTCCCCTCACCACAAAAAACAAAACTCCCCCCCCCCCCCAGAAAAAAGCAGCCTTGGGCTCACCAATTCAAGGCTTCTGACCCATGAGTCCTGAAATAAATATGTTAGCCAAGCTGAAGTCTCCAAGTCTCCAGTAGCCTACAGAACAGAGAAATGGAATTCCAATGGCAAAATGGAGAGCAACATGAATTTCCTCAAAAATAAACCCAGAAGATAGACCCATAGATTTCAAAATCAGGAATGCCTTTCTTATGCACCTATGGCAATGATTTTTTATAGGATAATACTTTCCGCTTGAACTTTTGGTTTACTAAACCAAAAGAGTGGCTGTCACTAGTTATCAAGACAATTGAGTAGTTAACAAGTATTTCCAGATAGTTCACTGTCCTATAGTCCTACAGCTGATTTAGTGAGAGCTTGATTTAATCAGAGTTAGCTCCTTTTAAATTGCATTAATTTTCCCTGTGAAATCAGTGACACTTGAAAGTGCTTTTTTTTTTTAAGATACTAAACAAGAAAATATTTATTGACTTTCATTACAAGAGAGAGACACAGCTATGGACTCAGTAGACTGACTACATTAAGAGAGTGTAAATTCTGCGTGGGTTTTTTCATAATCTGTGTACACATGTATTTCAAGTCATCTCAAATATTAGAAGTCTGGAAAGGAGTGCTAATACAGTAGCTGCAAGCAGGAAAGGTTATTTATAAAATATTTTTGTGTTCAACTATAACATAATTTGCTCTCACCTGAGCTTTAATGGGTTTATTTTTACAAGTTTACAGATATAATCCAATAAATAAATCACCTCCTTTATATAAAAAATGAGTTGAAATAAATGCTCATGTTTTACTGTTATGCTTTCTGATCTCACATCTTTCCCTTTAGTTCCCCTAGTTCACAGAGTAAAGCAGTGTTTGAAATTCAGGGAATATTTCAAGTACTCCTCAGCTACAAGACACTGGCATGTTCCCAGTGTTTTTTGTGATCCCCCCTCCTAAAATATATGGGTAAAATTCTTACAATAAATTCCACACCTGAGTCGTTGAAAGTCATTTTATATACTGAGATCCCTGGGGTTTTTCAGAACTTCAAATTATAATGGAACAATTAAAGCACTGTAGTTGTCCTCTTATTATCTTACTAGATCTCTATTCTCTGTAACTGACAAGCACATTTAGTCTGGGGCATTGTTAAATCATATTGGGAACAGTTATGTTAAATAAAAGAAACTGTACCTAGCTCATGGGATATGTTATAAAGATGGAATTAACAGGAGGGTTAGAATACTGCAACTGATATTTTGGGGAGAGGATTTAGAATTACTAATCATTTTCACTGATTAGTAGCTATATCACTGAAGAATAGTAGCTATATCACTAAATGCCATTCTTGGTGTCCCAAGGTTGGAGGGTGTTGTTTGGAAGGCTGGGGTTTTCAACTCCCTCTACCAGAAATCTTCTGGGACTTCAGCCCTAGCAATGCCTCATGCTTTTGGGTTAATGGCACAGTAGTTTCTGCTATTGCCTCCTGTCTTCCAGGAGGTGCCTCACTTGGTATTTTCTCCCAACAAAAGTGTGTGTGAGTGAGAGGGCCCTCCCAACCTGTACTGCCTTTCTGCTAATAAAAAGGTTTTAAAAAAGCAAAAAGCGGCCATGTAGCATTTAGGCATGTGACTAGAGGAATCAACCCTCTTACCCCTGCCCAAAACACACCAGACCAATCTCACAAGAGGTAAACAGAACTTCATAACAAAAATAGAAGGAATATAGAAAAATATAAACATAGATTTTTAACTTTAACTATGAAAATGCAAATATTCAATACTGAAAAAGAGGAATTACACTGCTGTTCAGATTACAGGAAAAGAAGAGCTTGATCCAAAAAAGAAAAAAGAAAAGAAAAGAAAATGGAACAGACAGTGTAATTCTTGGGGTAGATCACAAGATGGCCTTGATCTGCTACAAACAGGATTTCTTCACCGTCCAATGACCAGGAGATTCTTCCTCCTAATATACTACAAAGAAGACAAATGTTTGGAACATGCAGTTTATGTTCACCTAAGTATCATTCAGGGTCACAATTAAACACATAGAACTTAATAATGCAGATACACAGTGAACAGATATTAAAATCCTAATGTAAATTCCTTTCTAGGTTTGTTACGTATTTCTGCATAAATAAAAGTCTCTTTAAGCAAATGTTTCCTTGGCTTTTAAATTTACCAGGACTTCCCCACTGATTCCTAGAGAGTCCAGCTGTGTTACAGAGGCTGTTTGGGGAGATGCTGTGGCCCTCTTGTTCTCTAGCCTCTGTCTGGCAACTTCTACCTCTTTTTCCTCAGAGAAGGAGGAGCTGGGGAAGTTGCTGTATTTGTATGTGACAAACCCTATCTCTTTCCCTCTCTTAAAGATCTTGATTCCATGCCTGCAGTCTCCTGGGAGGATGCATACTGGAAACATCTGAGTTCTGCTGGCTGGCAAGAGAAGTATATGTACAACAGAGTGATTTTCTCCTCTATCCCCAAAGAATGGTGATTCAACATGTTAAGAAAATTAATGAAAAGGGGTGGGTGGAGGGATTCAGACATTTCTGAATGCACAGCATTGTTTCCAGGAGGCAATCAGTGATAAAAAGGAAATGCAGTATGCCTTAAAGGAGTCATATTACATTGCTTTGCTTGCCTTGGCTGGAACATGAAATAACTGGCAGAGACTTCTGAATATAATAGAAGCTTCTCCTGCCTGTCACAGTGTCAGCTGAGATAAAGTGAATCAGTGCCACATCTCCACTTTTTGACGTGAAGTTCAGGAACTTCAAGGAGATGCTTGGCTTGAGCCTTTGTTGAAGAGAAGGACCCCCGTGAAGATTTGTACAGCTTTACTATTTAAAATATCTTCATAGTTTTACTGTATAGCATTATACTCAAGATATTTTGAAGTACTGTAAATTGGAAGCTAAACATTGTTATCTAAGTTTGTTCTAGATGGTTTGAATCTAAGCAAGTGTGTATAATTTGTCAAGAGGCTATTCCTTCTGTTAAGAGAACATGAAGAGTTGATAATTCAGCTTCAGGCTGGTAATGTTGAAAATTACCTTTGATCAATTGATTTGGACATCAATCAATGGAGCCCAATAATAAATTCAAAGGCTATTTCAAATCTTGCAAATAGAACTCAAGTAAATGCATTTAATTTTACAAGGCTTATTTATTTATTTAGACCTATATAATGCATACCTCCTAAGAGACTAGGTGGTTTATAGGCTGAAAACTCTAAACAAACTCAACTCAGTAGCATAATGGCTAGAAGACAAGTGTCTTTAACTGAGTAACAAATTCTGCTTCTGTATAGGAAGCCATGTAATCTCAAGTTGTTTTGGATTTTAACTCCTATCAATTCAACCCTGGAAGGTCAACAACAAGGGATCAAGGAAGCTGTCATATTGAATAGATATCACATAGTCATTTTTTGTTTTTGTTTTAAAGAAAGCAGTGGAATTCCCATCCTCTTGAACCAATTTTGGATTACTAATGAATATTGTAATATTTGCCTGTTTATAGCTTTGAGGTGATTCAACAAATGTATTAGAAAAAACAGATTCCTCTCTCACACATACGCCTTCCTTCTAACCTCCTTTATTTTCTTACTTGTTTTCAAAAAAGGACGCCAAGCTCCTTGAAGCCATTAGAAGCCCTGCATAGACCCACTTCTCTATAACCTCTAGGAATAACATCATCATCCAAAAGACAAAATATGCGTTGTGTTGTCATTTAAACTACTATCTTCTCTGGTAGAACTTAATGCTCTTCAGATGAGATGTTGAAACCAGAATCAACTGCTTTTCTTCAGACATTCCCTATATTAGGACTACTTTTCCTGTATGGAGCCAACAACAATATATTGCATACCTTTAAGAAAGAAAATGGTGAAATGCTTACAGAGCTATTAACAAACAAGTATTAAGATAATATTCTGACAAGGCAGAAACAATAATTTCTTTTCAGGGCTACCTCTTGTCAAATTCTGGTATCTTTCCTACATTTTGTACCTATTCCCACGCTATTGCATGTAAACAAAATACTGTTCTATGAGTTTTTCTTGGCAACTCTCTTTCCATACTTGTATCTTGAACTTCTGCTCTTTCTGATAGCAGCTTGTGGTAATAAACTTGAGACTGGCCTACCTGATCGTGGGAATATCAGCCTGCACCCATGCCCATAGTGATAACATTTTCTTAGCACATTTTTTCTCTGAAAGGAATTATTTATTTAAAAATATTCCCACACGGATTGTGCCAAAGCATTTATGCATTGAAAAGAAATTACTTCACTAAATAATAAATCCCTGAACATCATGTCTGTGTCACATTAACACACAGTTTAATTAGGCTTTCTACCAAGTTCCTATTATTTCCCCAGTGTAAAGTTGGCAGGAGGTATCCTTGGCTGAGCTGCTATTAGACACTATTGTTCTAAGAAATTACCTAATGCAAAACAAAACAAAGCCACTGATGTACTTGCATCCTCTCTTATAATGTCCTCTTCTACAGAAAGAGAGAGGGAAATGGTGCCATGCATGTGTATCAACAAACACAATCAGTGAAAGTTTGAAAGGACATTAGTAAGACAAAAGCTCCAGGCGTGTTTCATTAGAACAGAGATTTCACACCTTCTACTTTGTGAGAAACTAATATGCTTGTTTACTGCCTAACACAATTCCATGATTTTTTTTCACACACAAAAGGCAACTATTTCAGTTGTTCCCCTCTAGGCTCTGGGGAACATAGGAAACTAGCCAGAATAGAACACAATGCTACCCTGCAGAGAAATAAATAAATTAATGTATCTTTGTTGCTATGTTTCAGACTATATTTTTAAATAAACACAGATAATTCATTCCGAAGTACAACTCTCAAAGATAGAAAAAGAAAAAGAAAACCACCATCCTCACACACCCCTTGATCCTGAAGGCAGAAAGCCAGTAACAAGGCCCTTATAGACCGTGGAACAGAACATTTGTAATCTTACCATTGGCTCTGCCTCAAATGTCTGCTCCTGTATTTACATATGCAACCTGATAATTCAAAGTGTCATTTCTAAGTTCACACCAATGTTGGGAGGCCTTCACATAAAGCAACTTATATTACTGAGAAGCTCATTAAACTAGCTCTCTTTTTTTCACACACAGTTGTTTTTTGCATTTTTCATTTGTGTTATACTGATAGCTTGAATAATATTGTTTTCCAGAAAAAAAAACAGTAGTGTCCAAAGCTTCTAAAAAGAGAGCAAGTCCCCATAGAGCTGCAGGAGAATCAGAATATAATTCTACTGAAGAGAATTATCTGCTTTTTCCTTTAAGGAAGATACTCCCAGAGAATCCCTGATACATGTAAGTGGCATGTCAACTCCATATCCAATAAATTAACCTACATTTATGCCTGTAAACTGATCAGTTCAGAATCCTGGTAGGAAAACTGCCCCAATCCAGAAGTTTTGTTACCTCCAACACAGAGTAGTTGGACCAGACATTATACGTAACTCTCCTAATAGTTTGTTTTCCTTCTTGATACTTCTGTGTCTTCTATAATATGATTTTTGTATTATTCAGTCAATTAATTTTAATTTTCCAGAAGCCAGGAACCTCTCTGTGATTACTTTTCATTCCACAGGATCATATTAAACCCTTTGGCTACTTCCATTTTGAGTGCAAACCTCCTGAATCTTTTGTAATTTGGTTTTAAAATGTATAACTATCCATGAGTTGTTGCAAGGGCCATAGTTCCCCATTCTTTTCTTGAATGAGCTTCTTACTTAATCTATGCAGGAAGAGGTGTCTGCCCAGCCTCCAAAAGCCCAAAGTGAGATGAGAGAGAGATGTACACATTTTATTAAATTGATTTTTAGTGTCTGTTAGATATCTGAGATTCTAATATAAGCTGCTGATCTTAATCCAAATCAGGCCAGTTTCTCCCATGTTTGTTATTCATTTTGCATAGACAACATCTAAGGAGAAACCTCATTTTATTGGTCTACATTTATATTCTGATTTGTGTATCAGATTATTTTGGCTTTCGATGTGTTTGTACTTCCTAAATGCACAGGGACTACTAGAAGTCCAGGAGGCAATATTTTCACTTTCTTGGATAACACCTTTTTTTGAGACAGCCTAATTCATTGAGGCTTTTGTTCCTTTTCCTCTGTAGGAAACCAGGCTAGACGGTTTTGCCTGATATGTTTTCCTTAAGAAGCTATGACCTAAAAAAATGTTCAGCTCTTTCGTTCTCCTAGAATTCAGCTGTTATAACTGCTTGTGGTCTTATTCTCTTTCTTTCTCCAAGGAGCCTGAAGCCCCGGTGTCTTCAGGTTGCCCACACCTTAACTAGGTAGTGCAGTACAAAGCGTTTGAAAGGAGCACTTAACCAAATTTATTGTATGAGCAAACTACCCTTCCTTGACATGTTGATGCAACTGTGTTTTCTGGAAGCCTTGGTGTGACTGTTTCAGAGACCTTCTGGAGCTATCCGGGCATTTAAATGCTTGCATAGCCACCTTGTTTTGCTGGTGGCTCAGTTCCAGCAGAAGTATTCTCTGTTTATGCATCAAAGACGTCACTATTTTAAAACTTCAAGGAGAGACAGTGTGCTTGTACAACTTACTTTGTGAAATACCCTTTTCAAGTACTGTGTACAACTCTATTAAAAAGACAAAGAAGATGTTTATAATTGTTCCCATTAAAAGTTAATCAGTGGTAATTTTGTAAATTAAATGTTAATGTATATTAAATGTTAATTTCTTTTAAATTTTAATTGTTAAATCAAACACCTAACTAAAAATATTTCCGTAATTACCTATACCTTTTTTTCATCTATTCATACACAAAAGGCCTGATATATTCTTATTATTTTATGTATGATTGATCACTGATATCTTCATAGTATCAGAATCCCCTCAAAGCAGAATTCTTGTCTGCATCCCATCCCATCCTAGCCTGCCAGATCAATAGATTTAATTACTAATCTACTTGTTTGGTGGATTAAAGAAGCATATCTGAGTTAAGCATAAAAGTAAGGATGGGGCATAAAATAACCAAGGAGAGGAAAAGTAGATAGATTAATATTATGAGGTGTCAGCCCTCACAGGTAAACTAGACAGGAAACACAACCAAATGAGCTATTTCTACTTTACCATTAGGCTTCTTTAACAGAATCTTGCAAGTCTGAAAGTAGAAATCTCCCGGCACCCCTATTTACCACCTAACCAGTTAGGGCGGATCCGTTCTAAGTTACTTTCTCTGCCTGTTACTCAGTTGTGGACTCCTACCTCTTTTGTTCCCCAGGCAGCATCTCCCCAGCTCCCCCATCATTCTCACATTCCATTCCATTACATGAAGTGAATGTTAAATAATGCAGCTGATTCCTCCCTTAACATCCTTGCCCAACTCTACTTCAGTTGTATTCCTGAGCAGTTGGGCATATGCACTGGGCCACTGTCATGGAAAGAAGGATGCAGTTGGGGTTTACGGAAGACAGGAGGAACAAAGGAAGACATAAAGTGGCATGGGGCATAAAGCTTTTTAGGCATAATTTTACTATCTGCTTAGGTCCAGTTGAAAGGAAAAGGAAACACAAACTATCTATTCTTTTCCCAAGATGGTAGCCTAGGCTTCTTTTCTATTCTGTGAAGAAAACAAGAAAGAAACTGCCACTACTTTATCCCGAATTGGCAGAAAGAGAAGCAGAGGCCAGATCAATGAATAACAGAGTATGTTGCCAGTTACATTAGCAGTGCATCAGTAATAAAGCAGACAGATATCTCAAACTGAGCCTGGACCATGTTCAGCATTTTGTTTTTTGGTCCATAGGAAAGAATAATAATCTAGACAAAGTGTGATGGAAATCAACCTTTGAAAAGGCTTCTTGGGAGTTTGAGTCTGTAATGTTCATTTATTTGTTTTTATGTTGGAGTTCTTTCCTTTTTTCCACTGGGACGTTCATATTTTATGGAGAAAAGAAATGGATCATTTCTAGTCATTTCCATTTCTATACACAATTTCTACCATTCATTCTCATTCATAGTTTGAAAGTGGAGAAGAACAGTGCTACACTGACTTCCAGTATCTTGCAAAAGTGGCTGATCTTTATGCATTTAAAAATCATCTGGAAATATAATTTATGTAAAGGATTTCACTATATTATCATATGTAATATATTACTTTTTAAACTGGGGTTGGCAACACCATGTGGATAGGTGCATATATGCTCCCTGGTTTCCTAATTGACCTTTTAATGACTCCCCTTTCAATGACTCTCCTTAAAGACCTAGGCTGTGCCACAGTAGGTAAGAAGTAGTGTTGAGCTTCAGGAATTAGTGTGGAGGAGGAGAACCATTGTATACCAGATTTGCCCTGTTGGTGGAAAATATCTAAGAGGCAATGGTATGGGTGAAGTGCGGGAAAGGAGGAAATATAGTAAAATAGAAAGTGATTGGACACCCAGCAGCGCAGGACATCATCCAGCCTGGGAACCAATGCCAATAGTAGAACAGTAATTCATCTTGCACAAACACACTTCTTGTACAAGCTGGCCTGCAACAGGAGGACAGCAGGAAAGGGAAGTTGTGAGATGAATTTATGCATCTTGGTAGAATGTTTACTAAAGATGTGAAAAAAGATGGAGAACTTTTAAGATATGAAAATGCTGGTAGAATGTTGGTGGCTAGTATGTGGAACAGAAGTCTATTAAATGAAACGAAAATGACTATGTACAGTATAAGTGTCATGAGTAAGGATGACGAGCAGGGGGCTCCCATCCAGACTGTCAAGCGCATGCGTAGCACTGAGGAACTGGTCAGCCATTCAAAGAGACACAGATCGGGACCGCCTTAACCTTTGGGGTTTATATGTCTGGGTTTTCCCACGCTTCTTCAGTTTGTTAGGATTCCTGTTAAGTACTAGCAATAAATATTAGAGACCAGTTCCTTGTCTCAGCGTGTTTCCTGGCTGTTAGGACAATAAGAGTGTTCTTTTGCCCGCTTTGTTAAACGGAAGTGAAACCTGAATATGTCATAAGAAATATGAAAATTAGCTAAATGCAGTGGGAATTGTTACTTAAAGAAGTGTGTATAGTAAAGGAAATCGTATCAGGAATGAAGGCCAATGAATGAATGTAGATTGTATATAAATTAAGTGATTGGTAGCAGGTATGTTGAGTTGCTTTGGATATAGAGACAGAATGAATGGGAAATGAATTTCAAAATAAATATATGAAGATGAGCAGGGGAAATTCAAGAAAGTGGTGATTGGATAGACTGGGTAAGATCCTCAAAAGGGCAGGGGTGAGAAGCTTAAAGAACAAAAGGCAACATAGGAAGCAGTTTATGGTCATGGTGAAAATCAAAACCTTTTGCAATGATACAAAGGTAAATGTTGATGAGTAAATGTTGTTGATGTAAACCAGATTTAGTTATATTTCCTTTTTTATCTCATAATGTCCTGACAAGCAGGAACCACGCCGAGACGAGGAATAGGTCTCTAGTGTTTTATTACTGCTACAGTAGACAGAAAATCCTAACAAACTGAAGAAGCATGAGAAAACCCATACAGATAAACCCCAAAAGTCAAGGTGGGTCTGTTCTGTGTCTCTTTGAATGAGAGCTCAAATCCTTGCTACTACGCATGCGTTTTCCCCCCTGGATAGGGGCCCCATCCCGCTCACCATCACTGCTCATGACACATAACTTTAATTTCTTTAATTTTTAATTTTTTTTACTATTATTATTATTATTTCTTCCTCTTCATATATGTTCCTATTATGAACATTCCATACGCTCTTTTAAAGTGAAACTGTTTCATTCTTAGTTTAAAAGAACATTTTGGATTCTTTGAGTAGATGCATGCAAGGTGATTGACTCTCTGCTATAAGAGATCAGTTTTGAATAGTTTAACCTTTAATTTAACGATGAGATTGACAACTGCTTATGTTATTTTCTGTGAGACACTAAGGGCAGAAGGAACTTCTACCTGTCATTCCTCCCTTCTTCCCTCAGAATTTTAATTTAAGAAAAAAATCTAGAAGGAATTGTAATAGAAAATGGGACTTTTTAATTTTGTTTTCCCTTATCCCGACATGCAGCTTTTCTCCTGATTTAGTCAATCTGTTCAAAGTTAACACTAGTTTCTTTTCAAATAACTAATTCTCAGAAATGGAGCATGGAGTGAGCCTTGAGGGCAAATTAAATTATCCAGCAGTTTCCTCATTTCTTCTGCTTGTGATATTATTCACCCATCAAAATATCTTTCTGAACAATACGTTTAAAGGAGGGGCTGGGGATTCTGAAGTCAGTCCGTGTGTGTGTATGAAAAAAAGCATGGTGTAGCTAAGATGTCTTAGTAATAATTACTATGTCATAATTTCCAGCTTCATATCTCTTGGAGCCTTTCTCAGATGTACTGTAGCTGCTGATCACTTTTTATGACTTATACATGCTAAGCTTTCCTAGGAAGTGCATTTTATTCTTTGTCCTCCCCAGCTAAAGGCATCATTATTCTTTATGCGGTTAAGTATGCACTCATTTCAAGCTGCTGACAACCAACATTTGAAGGATAGTCATAAAATGCTATAGCATAGTAGCGCCCAGGCCTTTAAAAGGTCATTGAACAGATATAATTTACATATATACACCCACACAGCCTTTTTCACAGATAGAGAGCATGCTATGGACAAAAATAACAAAAAACAAAATCACAAAAATTATATATGGCATTTTTATGGCAAGATGCTGATTCCACACATGACTTTCTAGTCTATAAGGATCTGGCAATTTTTGCCTTCCATCTTGCTTTGTCAACTTGGACTAATTGAAATGTTTATGAAAAGCTGAAATATTGTGGCTTAACAGCCCAATAATTCTTTAATGATCCCTCCTGTTTTATTAATAAAATGATTTATAGAAATATTTAATCTCACTGATTTACTATTAGCACTAATGAGCCTAGTTATTAAGCACTTTATTTAGGAATGCCACAGAAACAGGCCTACAACCCATGCCACATTTAGTATGAAGTCATTAGTAGAAAGATGGAATTCATGCTTCAAGGAGCATGTTGTTCGCTTCTGCTAAGATTCTGTTCATAATGAATGGAGATAAAAGTATCTGTCATCAATATATCCCAAAGAACTACGCTATGGGCAATGTCACAGTTGACTTAGAGGTTGCTGAAGATTACAGAGAAGGAGGTTATATGGATTATTAGTGATGTGAGTATTGCAGGATTTTAGGCATTATTCCATTCTGTCAAAGTTTCAGTGACTAAAAATAATAACAGCTAATTCAATTATCATTTATACCTTCCCATTATGTGCAAACCTTTGTAACTTTCTACAGTATACAGACTTCATATGTAGTTTTCCTTAATATATTGTTTTATATTAACATTCCCTGATATATACTTTTTTTACATGTTAAGTTCTCCCTTTGCCTGCACTTTTTGCATCCTAATGTCTACTGTTATGTGTGTAAGTACCATCATGAAATCTATTTGGGAATATTTGCTGCCCCGTTTTTGAGGTCTCTGTAAAGGGCAACACTGAAATTAAAAAATATGATAGGGGAAGGTGAGGAAAAATATTTGGAATAGGTCAGGAGGATGATTACAACAGTCAGGAAATGAAGCCCTCAATGTATGCTATGTGCTTTCTTTTTAAAATTACATTTGTACCATTAATAAGGAACACATCAGTAGAAGGAAAAAGCAAGTAAAGTAAAATTCTTCGCATAATTTCAAAGCAATTGTGCACTGTGGTTTGAAGACTATAGAATTCACACAGTGGTAGATTTCATCTCTGAAAATTGATATATAGAGCCCCCTTTCAGAACTTCTTTCCTTCTGGAGGTGTTAGATTACATTTTGATTTTCTAGTTAGGAATTCTGGACTGTTTCAGATTGAGAAAGCTTGTTTTGGCTTTGGCTTTTTGTTCTTTACACAATGGTCAGTTGGATGAGTCCAAATTGAGAAGGTTTGTAGCTTTTGATAGCATGTTCTCATGCTATTTTTAAATTGGAATGAAGCTGGTAAGGAAAAAAAAACAATTTAATCTCTTGTTTTTTTTTAAATTAGATGTCAAGATTTTCAATAACCCAAAATAAAATTGAACTCTCGTTGGTAGTCAGTATATGCTAAAATATAGATATGCCATAACAATACTTGGAAACTAATATAACTGTATAAATCAGAATTTCCCTAGGTCAAAATCTGTGGTGGATTAGGTGAGGGGCTGAGGATTGATGATGCACCTTCTCAGTGGCAGCCCCTGTCCAAGGATCATCCTATCACCTCAGGTTAGGAATGTCCTCAACTTTCTGGCCTCTAAGACGGCTTTGAAAATGTTATTGTCTGCAAGCCATTTCAATGTTGATAATATAAGGGCTGTGTGGGTTATATTCTGTGTGATTCTGTTTTAAAGTTTTTGCTCATTGTAAACTACCTTAAGACTGTGTCGATGAGGGGCAGTCTATAAATCCTTATATAAATAAGTAAATAAATGTATATGTACACATTTGCATACCTTTAAACAGAGATTTAGATGTGGCTCGATCTTGTATTAAGTTTAGTCACCAATATTAATGCATGCAGCAGCAGCCTTAAAGGTATTACAGTACTGTTTTGAATCCTTAGTGATTATTTGACAAAAAACATCTATTTTTCACATGCCAGTGGAAATAGTCATAAGACCTGAATGAGAAATTCAAAACATTCCATTCCAATATTTTCATTCCCCTTTCAGGAATGAAAAGTGGAAAGGAAGTCCATGATTGATGAGAAAGACCAGTCTAATTCAAATGAGTACTTTCTGAACTCCGCTTCAGAATAGGAGGCTAAATCATGGTCAAATTATACATTACGTTAATTACACAGAGCACTGCTGACTTTGTCAATGTTATTCTTCAATAAGCTCATGGAATCCCTATCTATATAGAGACCATTATACTTGGATTGATGAAAATAAATTTTTATTTCACAGACTGTTCATTTCCAAACCCCAGAAGTCGCAGAAGTTTTTAAAAAATGAAAAAGATCATGGGCATCAGCGGAGCTTGTTTTTCTTTTATAGCTCACCCATTCAGGGTCAGGGTGATGATTCAGAAATCAAATCAGAAAAACAACAACAACGAATATTGTAATAGACAAAAGTTATTTGAATTAGAATGCTCAATCATACACAATAAAATATTTAGTTTACCTCAGTTTTTTCTGAACTGTGTTCTCAAAATAATTTGAAACCCCAAATTCTCATTTGCCATGGTCAACATGGTAGAAATGCTACCAGTTGTAATCCAACAAATCTAGAAGGCATTAGGTTGGGAGAAATTGCAATATTATTTTCTATGCTGTGGAATCAAAATCAGATGAATATGTAATCACAATAGTGATACATACATTTTTTTTAATCCATTCAATCATGTCCAGTTCTTAGAGACTGCCTGGACAAGTCCCTACAGTTTTTCAGAGGTGGTTTGCCATTAGCTCCTTCCTAGGGCTGAGGGAGAGTGACTGGCCCAGAGAAACCCAGCTGGCTTTGGGCCTAAGGTGGGACTAGAACTGCTGTATCTGAAAAAACTCATCACAACAATAATATCAACATGTTTAGAAAATTTCTACACACACAAAGTTTTCAATCACTATCTCTATTATCTCTATCATAGTAGGAACAGAAAGGGAGTATTTCTAGCAAGTCATAAGGTTTCATGTTTTTCCTTTTGTAAAGTGTGTTTTATGAATTGTGATTTATTTTTCTATCCCAATTGACATATGGCAATTTTTATTATTTTTGTTCAAAACATTATACTACATATGTTTCTATTATATTTCACGTTATCTTATTATCTATAGCATTCACAGAGGTTTATTTTCCTTTTCTTTTTCACATAATTTGGATCTAGTCCAATAGCACTCTGCTGTTTTTTCTGCTAATAGATTAGGCTAATAGATAAAGTTTCCAGAACAGATTTTGTGCAATAAGCATTGTTTTGGAGCAATAGGTCCAAAGGAGTGAAAAAAAATAAAACACATGAATTCTGGACATGTTACTTATTTTTGCATTTAAACCTACCTTTCTCCAAAAAATATAGAGAGTGGAGAGCACTCTTTTTTTAATTTTTTAAAAAATCCATAAAGTAAAATTAAGACTAGCATTACCTACTATAATGCAGATTATACAGTAAAGAATTGTTATCAGTGTTATTGAATGACTTTTAGTACCAGTCTTCAGTAGAACAATGGCTCTCTCCTACTTTCTGAGATTCTAGAGTATTGCCTGAAACTTATAGATAAATCATATACTTTTTCAAAGGAGAAATATATATTGAAGGACTGTTTTGTTTTGTTTTTTGTTGTTTTTTTAAGTTTCCTCTTGAGATTGTCTCCTTTTTGTTTTATTAGGATTTGGCTTTTTAACAAAAAATACTGAAGTCTTTACAAATATTGGGATTTCAGCACTGAAATAGGACTGTGCAGGAAATGGCATTCACTGATCTGTCTATAGGGATAAGAACTCCAACACATAAACATTTCAACACAAAAAGATTACTTACTTACTTATTTTTCTCTCCAGAGATTTTTGCACTCAAAACAAGTTCATTTTCTCAGCAGGAAATGTGAGTTGCTGGCTTTCTACTTGCTTCACATCAGCTGTCCTCTTGAGATACGGTAATGACATCAGATATAAACTATGGTACTGCATCATAAACTATCGCTACCATGACAGATAGAAATACCAGAGAACTTGCTGGAGGTAAATCTTGCTTAGGAAAAGTGATCATTTTAATTGAAAGCTGTCTGTTTGTCTTGGAGAAAGGTATTTGCCTTGCTACACTTCAAGAGATGAGCATGATGTTTCCTTTCATCTCAGAAAATCTCAACTTTTATGAGCCACCCTTTATTCTCATGGTAGATTTATGCTAAATAATCACTTACAAACTCAACAAGACCCATGATATTCAGGCAACAGAGAAAGTTGTATACATAAGAACAAAACTCATTATTCTGTACAAATTAGATCATGAGGATGATAGTGCTATAATGCTTTGATTAGAAAGCATGCAACATACTAATTTGGTTCAAGTGTTAGGCCTGCAGAGAGAATCTCAGCACCTGTATAATCCCTAACCTGCCCAAGTCAGCCACAACTTTCCCACAGGAAAGTCTGAACTGATATTTACTTATGTTAATAAGCACTTTCTCAGCCCTGTTAAACAGGAATATGTCATACCTTTGTATATCTATGCATTCAGTGGAATTGCACACAGTCACTAAGTCTCTGAACCAATACATACTTAATTGAGAGTACATCTTGGAGTACTGAGCTGGATTTATGTTTGAGTCAACAGGAATAGGGCTGCATGCCAAATATCCAATAGAGATAAACTTGAGTATTCTAACTTACAGTAAGAGCACCTTGAAGGCTTGTAATATTGAAGTGGAATATATATCAGTGTTTTATGGAATAAAGTGACAGAAAATACATATGTGGAGAATCACTAGAAATTACTGTGCCTTGGGATTTCACCAATGCACTTCAGGATTCGTTTAGAGGATTTAAATCTATTTTAAGTATACAGTTATTTTAGCTTTATTCCCTGCTTTAGTCTCCTCACACAGTCATTTTCAGTGTATTACTCTTACTAACATTGTGTACATGGATACTTTATTATGTTATTCCCTTTTTGGGGTAAGCAACATTACTTACCCCAACTAAGACTTACTGTGGTTAAATTCAACATTAACAAATTAATTTCTTTTTTAAAATGTGAATGCTATTAAAAATACATCTATACAATTCATACAGGGCATAATACCAAATAACAGTGATAAAATCTGCAACAATTGACTACAGCCTTAGCAAAAGTTTAAGTAATGAAATATTTAATTCATAAAGTTGGTTCTATCTTCTGAGTGCTTAAGGCACCAGGCTAGAAACCAGGAGACTGAGAGTTTGAGTTCTGCCTTAGGCATGAATGCCGGCTGGGTGACTTTGGGCCAGTTACTCTCCCTCAGCCCAACTCACCTCACAGGGTTGTTGTTGTGGGCAAAAAAGGAGGAGGAAGGAGTATTAGGTATGTTCTCAGCCTTGAGTTATTTATAAAAATAATAAAGGCAGGATAAAAAAATCTAAAAAAAACCCCACACCATAGTATGCCCTGAACCAGCACAACTGGAAAGGACACTCAGGGACAATTTTGTCCAGTGCTCTCACTGACTCTGTATTCAAGAGAGAATCTGTATTCTGGATCACTGGGAATCTCCTGAAGCTCCTGCAGGAAACCCACAAGATCCATTCTCATCAGTTCTCCCTGTCTGCATAGGTTAGTAATACTGGCAAGCTTCAGGGTGATCAGAAAGTGACCTGTCTATGGAAGAGGACTCACTGAAATGTCTTCAAAATTCAATAAATAATATCCTGTCCTGATTTCATAACTAGTTTCCAGTTGCTTCTGTCTTGTCTATTTCTAGATTATCCCAAAACATCAATCTCCCATTCATGGTCCAAAGAGTTCCCCACCCCTGAGCCTCGAAACTTGGAACATATGTTTTACCTTTATGGGGCCTCATGTCAGCCCTTCAAGCAGAACAGTCTAAGAAACCAATGCCATGTATGTCAGTACTACTTTTATTGTAAAGCTATAGCAGCAGAAACTTGCAAGTCTGAATATGTTTACCACTTCCTCCCTTGATCTTTGTGTGAACTAGGGAGAGGCTTGTCTGAGATGTTAACTCATGCTACTTTCTTGGCCTGGGCTCAGGGCCCTTTTGTAGGACTGTTGCCTTAGTGGCAGCTATTCCTTCTGTCCTTCAAGCCATTTCCCCTTCCCTCTATGCTTCATCAATACTTTTAAGCATACATCTTTTTTCTACACTGCCATTGTGCACAAGTAACTCATATTATTTAATTAATCACACCAAACAACAATTGCAAATCTCCCTCAGTCTTAACAGTACAGTATGGCCTAGGCAAAAGAACGTAACAAAATACTCCATCATTTTTGTTGTGAGGCACACACATGCTTTCTCTCACATAAGTAGTTCATGTTTCTGTTTCATGGTGGTTGACATTAGTCAAGAGTTTCTTAGTAGGCTACTGTGGGCTGGGCAATAGCCTTAAAGACCATGTTAAAGCTCTGCCTCTGCTATTTTTCATATTAACATACACCAAGAGGTCAGGATTATGATCCTATGCTAGTTCAAGGATGGGAAAATAGGGCCCTCTGGATTTTGTTGAACCAATGTACCCAGCAGACTTATCTAGAAAGGCTAATATGGAAGGATGGGGTGAGCTGCAGTTTACTAACATATGATAAGCCAAAGCTTGCCCATTCTTGTGCTAGCACCTATCCTTCTTCTGGAGCTGAATGCAATCTTGCTTCCTACCATGCTCTATCATTATGGACAATACTTGCTTCCTACCATGCTCTATCATTATGGACAATACTAACTGCTGCTGCTGCTGTGGCTACAGAAGAGCAAACATTGCACAGGACCTCCTTGCTATTTTCACTTCAAGCTCTCACATTGCTATTTAACTTGGAAAAATTTGAAGAGTAGCTCAGAGATTTTATAAGGAGTAGCTGAAAAATGGAAGCTTAGAAAAACAATGGTGTATATTTACATATTCTGTATTTGTTATCTATGTTATTGTTACGATGATTTTAATGAGCATATGATCATCTTAATTTTATTATTGGCACTTTCTATCACATGGTGACTTAGCATGATATAGCCTATAAAACATAATAAAGTTATCCAGAAGATTCATATGTAGCGAAAGAATTAATTGATTGTCTTTGTGGTACAAAACTGGCTGATTTACTAGAGAACAGTTTAATCTTCACTTAACTTTCTGAAGTTCCACAACTTTTCTCTGCATGAGATTTTAAGCATATAAATGATAGCATGCTCATTTTGGTTTGGTTTGTAATTTTAAGAGAAAGTCTATTGTGAGCAAATCTTCTCTTCTCCAGTGAGAATTCAGCCAGCTTTTTCCCCTTCAAAATATTAGATTTTGAATCTTATATTTGTTTGTTTTGCTTTAGGAGGTATTCCTCGGAGAGCAATTATATCTTTTCTAAGGTATAGTTTCCCGGGCTAGATAGAATGGTTTCAGTATAAAAAGCTCAGCATTCAGTAATTCTGTTTCTTTAAATTCTCCTAAAACTCTGTTAAATGTTTAATTCACTGTGTTCTCTCTTTCTCACCATATTTTTAAAAGGCCAAGTATATAAAGCTGTAATAGACTAGACAGGAAGTGTCTGCAGGGAAGGGCAAAAAGTGAAAATGGGGCAAAAAAGTCAACCACATAATTGAAACTGCCATACTGACTCCTCCCCGCTACCCCGGGGTTGACTTTTCTTTTCCCCACACAGTATTTCTGTTGTTAGATAACTGGCTACTTCTCCGTGCTATCTTTTCCTTGCTATTTACACAATTCTAAATAAACTCAATTTATAGCTGTATCACTTTGCATTTGTCATTAGCCTTCCAAGTAGCTATATTAACAAGGTTTGTGTTAGTCAGTTGCATGATTCTTTACCCTTTATTAGACATTTTGCTTTCCAGTCAGATACTGCCATGGAAACATTACAAATTCATTAGCACCTGTTTATTACCAGCTGCATTGTCTATGATTCCTTATCTGTAGTTGAATGTATAATTGGGCACTGACTGATAGGATTTTTCATTTTGTACAAAATACTTCAATTGTATAACTTATGATGCCACATGTGCATTAGGAACTGAATTAATCCTGTATCAGGAGATTTCTCCTTAAATGACTGTATTATTTTCTTTTACTATAGTAGTATCTTTAAAGGCCTGAGAAGGTAAATCATTGTGAAAATGCTCCAGTCTTCCAAATCAACTCTATTCATACCAGCAAAATGGGGTATGTGCATGAAAACAGTGGGTTCTTTTCATGCATTTTGCTTTTGCTTCTGTCTCTCAGCTCTACTTTCATGAAAAGAAGATACACAGGTTCAGCTAGGGCAGTGTTTCTCAAGATGTGTGGTCTTCAAGTCCCAGAATTCCCTAGCCAGCCTGAGAAAGTAAATCATTGTGAAAATGCTCAAGTCTTGGCTCCCCTAGCCTGGCTGGGGAATTCTGGGAGTTGAAGTCCACACATCTTAAAGTTGCTAAGTTTGAGAAACACTGCCTTATGAGCTACAGTGGGGAAAAAAATGAACAAATCCTTAAGAGTCTGGCATGAAATGTCCGCTCCTCAAATTTAAACCACCTGCTCCCTTCCTGCACACATGGCTGAAAGCAGAGCTATGATTAAGGGCTCAGAAATAATTGCAGAAGCCATGTTCTGCATGTTTTCCCTACTTTGTTTGAAGAAGAAAAAAATAGTTGATTCTTCAGTTGTAGAACTAGAATGGAATGTGTTGTTTAGCTCCAATATCAATTATGGTTTTCCAATCTATCTTAAAATGTTGTTTAAAAAGATCAAAACACTGTTTGATAAATTCAGTTTCTTAGTAATATGCAAAGGAAATAAATGCAATAAAAGAAAGAGGCTTTTTTAATTTTATAAGTTTTAACATGATTTTTTAAATCTCACTTATCTTTCATATGTGTAAATATGACTGTTATCCATTTTATAATTTAATTCACAGACCAGTAAGTAAAAAAAAACAACCCTAAAATCTGAAGGGAAAATGATTCTTAGTTTCTGTTAAAATGTGCAAACCACACTTATTAAAATAAAAATGATTGAATTTTACTAAGGACAAAAAGATTGATATTTGGGTTAAGCCTCCTGTGGGAAGGTCTATCTTTCACATTTCCTATTTATGGGGATTTTCAAGCTCAATTTACTTATATATTCAGTGAAGAGAAATAATTGTCATCATATTTCTTTTGTTACATGATGCAAATGCTATCTCTCAACTACAGAAATGTTTCTTCAAATTAAATGTCAGACTATGGGGTTAGCTCTAGTAGTTTGAACAAGCATTTAGAAGACAATAAAAATATTTTTTTGTGAACAAACAGTTATGTACACTGATTTTGGTTATAATTTTATTTTATCTAAGAAAAAGAAATATTTGGGATATTGTTAGTAATGACCATTAGAATGAGATGTGCATTTCTTATTTTTAAGACAAAAATAAATCTGAAACTCTTTGGTTTTCACACAGGACACTGAAATCTATTTCTTGGTCATTTTCTGGTGTTGTCCTCCCTTCTACTAATTTCTTCATCTCCTATTGTAACAAATATTGTAGCATGCCAATCCTGAATAATAATAATAATAATAATAATAATAATAATAATAATAATAATTATAATTATAATTATAATTATAATTATAATTATAATTATTATTATTTTGCTATTGTATCAGTAAAAATAGCTCTTAAGAGTCAAAGGTTTAGCATCTAGACATTTTCCCCTTTTGTTTCTGCATGTATATCCCCATTCTTTCATTTTGAACTCCAGTTTGATCTTTTCTGTCAGGGTATCTCTAGCTCAATTGTAGAGGGAGTTCTAAAATTACATTTCCTTCTCTTAAGTCAGCTCACAAGAGACTTTAAAAGTCATTTTGACTTTTAACTCTTTTTCTCTGAAAAGCGCCTGTGATACTCATGTATTGGCAAAACTGCATTGAAAAAGAAAATTGGATAATTATTACATGAAAACAAAATTTATAAACTGTATCAAATGACCTAATAATCTGTGAGATCTTTCTATTTTGATCTGTAAATTTTAACCTCTATTGCTAAGTCAATTATATATACATACGTACAAACATACATACATATAAAGCCATCTTGACTTTACCGTACCCTGCAGACACCCCAAACTTACATCCTCTCTGGCCCTGGTAGACAGGACTTCAGAGCCAAATAATCTGAACTGCTATAACAAACATTTTAGTAACAGTAATGAAGGTTAATAAGTAACTTGAATTAGCATGTTACTTTTTAACATTTGCACTAAACTCAGCTGGCAGCATTTGTCTTGGCTTGGAAACTAACAAAGCTGGGCCTAGAGAGAACATTGAAAGGAGACTACCTGGGAATACCAAGGCTGTTGGCTAGATTGAAATGTTGAAAAAATATTGTGGAAGAAATCAATGGCTAACTGCTTTTATACTGTTGCCAGAAAAAACTGCATGGATATCCATGAAGTCAAGGAGTCAAGCTGAACTGAAAGAAGACTTTAAAACAAAATAAAATAGTTTTGAACAATCTAGTTACTCCCTAATGTGGAAAATTATTTATTTATATTCTTGGGCATATTAACTATTCCTACACTGCTAATGTTTATACCAAATAAACCATCTGAGCTGTTCTTCCCATACACCTGCCAATGATGGTACAATATCCAGGAATTTTAAGCAATATATTCAGTTATGAGTTATATTTCAGCAAGATCTGCATTGTTGCAGGTTTACGAGCCCTAAGTGGATCATAAGAATGGATGTAGCCAATCGGAATATGCAGTGCTTGTCTAAACAAATTAATTTAATAAGGTTAAAGGCTGTATGAACCATCCAAATATGTAACAATAAGATTAATGTAAATGTAGTTTCTCTTATCTTTGTAGTCATTTGCTCTCTCATAAAAAGTATCTCTGGAGCAATGGACATACTGTTAATCCATATTGGAAGTTGGATTGGAAAATTGTGCTTGTACCTTAAAATAAGTTAAATTAAGGAAGTTCACCAGATAAGAGTTTCACCCTTTAGCCAAGAAAACTTTCTATCTAAGATGTCATGAGATGCCCTTAACTCTCAGGAAATTTTTTCCAGGAATCATAGAAAGCTCTAGAACCAAGAAAGTGATAGAAAAAATTGCTTCTCTGAATTCACCTTGAAATCCAAACTTATATGATTTACATTTGACAGAGTTGTGCAAAAGAGGGGGTAAAAAAATAAAAAGTATGCCATTTCAGTTGTTTTCACATTTCACAATTACTTTTTAAACTGCCAAACTTCCTTTAAATCTTGTTAGAAGAAACTTTTCCAAATGGCCCAATTAAAATTCTGATTGAATATGGATTTAAGCAGCTTGAGAAGTCAAGCCTTTGTTAAGTGATCTTAATCACCAATATGCTGGGATTTCAGCATAGCCTGTAGTATTTTTTCTGTGAATGTTTTTTTTTTACTCTAAACATTCCAATAATGCTCATGTATTCCAAAGATGTCTTTGGAGAAACAAAGGAAGCTCCTACATTGTGTTTCTTCTTCCCTATTAAGGTGATTGGCGCTGACAACACTGATCAGCTGTTCAGAGGTGGGTGAGAGAAAGAGAGATTGCAGAAAGGCAAAAACACAGCAAATGCTCTCTCAAGACTTTGCTGATGAGGGAATATTAAAGAATGTTCCTGTGAAATTATTCTCCTGTCAGCTCAAACTACAGCCCACTCAAGCATGCTTATGATTTGTATCATGGTTTCCTAAATTGAATGTAAAGTCACATTCAATTTAGGATGATCTGATAGGTACCTAGAAATACTGACCATCTTTTTGAAAGATTGTTCTCTTCATTACTGAAAGTTGAAATCCATACCCTGTGAGGTCGAAGAACAAACCAGAAATAATTATGGTATAAGTCTGGCAGGTATTATTTTTAGGAATGTAGAAAACAGCAACCACAACTACAACACAACTTTATTATGGTCATAGACCAGAGATCAGCCAAAACAAATATACATATATACATAATTAAAAAAATAAAAATAAAATAGTCACTTAACAAATATTTTGTCATTATTTATATCAGGCCTAAATCCTTCTTATTCTGTTTATTAACATTTATATAATGCTTATACTTAAATAGATAATTTCAGATTTCTGACTGCTACAGTTTTTTGTTTGTTTTAAATCCATCTATCTGGATCTCTATGTCTGTCTGTCTGTCTATGAAAGACTGGAATACCTAAAATGTAAATACAGGTAAAATTTATAATGTAGAAATATATGCTCAGCTTCTCCTACTCCACCTGGAGATAACTTCTGGGGTAATGGTATTTTATTGTACTTTTCCTTCAGGATTGCTAAGGGTAGGCCATTGAAATGGGATTTGGAGCAGGCCTACTGGTACTTAAGGTAGGTGAGAAAGTATAAATATTTTGCTGGGGAATGCTTCTGCATATCTCTGAGAGGTAATATAACCTTGTTGGGTTAGCTTATTCTGGAATTCAGTATCCTCAATCACTGTCTAATGACCTCCTTAACCTCCTCTAGCCCTAAGAGTAGCAAAAAGTTAGGTGATATACTGAAGTAATCCCACTAAGTAATAGCATTCTACCACTTTGATTTCAACTTGTCCTGTAAAATTAATGACAGTAGCTCTGTAAGGACTAAATTAATATTGAGCCAGAAGGATAGAAGTAGTTGCTAAATTCTAGTCTCTGTTCTAGGCTACCTCTAATCTTAGGGACATGCTGAGAGTTAAGAGTTAAGAAATTGACTCTTAGCTAAATGGTGCAAAATTGCACATTGATACATGGTTGAATATTTTTAGCTAAAACCTGCTTGTTTGGGAGCCAAGTTATCCTCTAAATACATCCAATCTAAAAGTTTATCGTATGCAAATTGACCAGAGTTTGCTAATTATTGACAATAAGCTATTTGGGCAAGAGCTGGATTTTGCCTATCACTTTTCTATTATATTGGGACAGTAATAGAATCAAGCCACTGTTTGGGTAGTGCTAAAGAATTATTAATGCTAGTAAACAGGGGGGCCAACACTGAAACCCACCAATCAGGATTTATTTTCAGTAATTCTGACAAAAATCATATCTTTACTTGGGGCCACTTTCCAACTGAGAAATTAGTTTTAGGATTTCTGATTATGTGGCTGGGGGCCAGTTGTGGTAGAGATCAGACAAAGGGGGGCCAAGAGAATCACCACCAAAAGGAACATGGTATAACTTGCTAAAATATCTTGTCCAGGACTCCAAAGAGATAAAATTGCTGGCACTGAAGCTAGATTTATCTGAAGAGTAAGAAACAATATGCCTGAACCTATGATCATCCTTATTTATTACTGCTTGTGACCTTGTCCATTTCACTAATGAGTAGTTTTGCCTATTCTCCCTCAGAAGTTTTTATATTCCTTTTTTAGTAAATGAAAAATTCCATGAGAGAGAGAATCTTTATAGAATTGGGTGTTTCTATGGGCTAAAAGTACCACAGCCTTGGTTTTACTGAACCAAGGTTTGGAATGGTTATTAAAGGGACAGCAGGATGGAATCTGATTAGACTTTACACAGTCCTGAACTTAACCAGAAAAGTGACAAAAAATTCATGAATATCACTGGTTGTGCCAATAATTTATTTCAAAAGCTTGACTTACTATGATTTAAGAAATTGGACTGCAGCAACTAACACTTTACTGGACCATAGTGGCCAAAAATATGTAGGAGTAAGTCTGAATCTGGGGAAGTTGATGTCATTCTGTAGAGTTGAAAGAAAAGGAGCCTGTAGGTGATCGCTGCCAAGGTAGAAACTAATGCTAACATACTATTGGGTTTCTAGGGCAGATATGGCAAACTGAAGACAACTGTGGCAAAGACCAAGGAACTAGTGAGTAGACTGGTCTGTTGGAAACTCTCCAGATAAGGAGAAGATGAGAGATCACCACATGTGCTTTGGACAGCTGCTACCTGTGAGGGGACTGTAGGACAGCAGTTTTTTTCCTGGGTTTGAGCACTAGGAGATGAAGGGATCAGCTATCTTGCTCATGACTATGGCAGAGACTTTTAAAGGACACTAAGTTCACAAGCCTCACTTTCTAATCATTTTTGGAGATTGTCAGTAACAACTTTGAAAAAGCCTGGTGAGTCTGCCTTCAATCCTGAACAAAAGGAAATTTTAGTCATAAGCTTAAGAATTTAAAGAATCTGAAATAAGTAATAATAAATAAGATTTTGATCTTAGAAAGTTATAAATGAACTAATGGTCCAGATAAAATTGGAATATTGAAACTTTTACAATAAGATTTTGGAATTAATTATAAATTACAAACAGATTCTCGTGGGAAATCGATCCTGTTTCGGTTTTTACAAGATATAACATAGATAAATAATTTTATGATTTCAAAAATTGGATGCTAGAGGGGACTAAGGCTTTTAGGTAGAGTTAATACTGAAGGAGACTTCTGAAGATGGAATCAGAAAATAGTAATCATAATATCAACAATGTCAGTAATGATGTATCCTCCTATTGATAGGCTATGTCCAAAATATGTTATTGAAGAAATGTCAGATGTAGAACAAATTTTATCTGACAAGATAGAGATGGTATCAAAAGTATCAATTACAACTATAGGCCAAGAGAATTATTTAGAAAAGGATGTTTCACTGGATCTACAAAAGACACTGGCTGAGGTTTTAAAATTTATAAAAGAAATACAGATGACAAACCAAGAGAGTGACCTGGTCTGAAGAAGAAATGAAGAGAAATCAAATCCTACAACACTATTTGAAGGAACTAAAGATTAAGGCTGTTAGAAGTAAAAGGAAGCTATATAGAGTTGGTTTATTTTATCAAGATATGTTGTTACTTCTGGCTACCCATTATGAACTTTCTGCTGACATCTGGGCTGAAAAGAATGATGTTTTATGGATTTGTTTATAGATAAGAGATGGGATATTGGATGAAGTGATAAATACCTGTATTTGTAACCTTAGAGAGGGTAAAGAGTTACTAAATTTGTTTATTCTGTTCTACAGAATTTCTTGAAATTAATTACACAGAAACCAAGGTTCTAACTTTCTTTATAATGGGCTTCAAGTCTTCTGTTCAATGGGAAATTAACAAAAGACCAGATGAGCAGATTATGGAGGTCAAGTACCTAGGCATCCTGTCAGAGTCCACAATCAAGTGATTGCTGAATCATCTTATCGTGTTCATCTGCCATGTGTCCTGTTCAGACTATGAGGCAGCCAGACAGAATTATTATCAAAACACTTTATTTAAAACAACTATTTACAGTAATAAAGTCCTGGTGAATAATAAGGCAAGGCCATCCCAGTTAAGACCACCCAGGCAATGACAGAAGAACAGGCAAGGCTGCAGGATTAGACTGTGGCAGAACAGCAGGGCAGAATTCAGCTAACTTGCTGATTGAAGCTGTTGGGCTTGATGAAGCTAGAGTACATGGCAAGGCAGGAACTGGAGGCTAGGATCTGTGAGCTGGTACACAGATGGGACTGAGCTGACATGTAGAGGCTAGGTGAGACTGAACTGGAACCAATGGACAAATGGACAAGACGAGCAGTTTTTAAGAAGCTACATAAATTACCAACAGGATGACTGGGTAGACCTGTTGCCATTTGCAGAAGTAGCATACAATAAGTCAGTTCATCAGAGCATGGGATTTTCCCCATTTCAAATTGTAAATGGCCAGGAGTTCGTGCTGATTCCAGAATTGCTGTGGGAGAACCCTAAATCTCAGTCAGTGAAGGAATGGGTTAATCAAATCAGTGCTACCTGGCCAATGATTCAAAAAGCTCTGGAGGATGCCAAGGATAGCTACAAAAAGTATGCAGGTCGCAAAAGTGCCCCCGAGTGGCAGTTTCAAGTAGGTGAGAAAGTGTTCCTGTCCACAAAATTCCTGAAGTCGCTGCAGCCATCAAAAAAACTAGAGCCAAAGTTTGTGGGACCTTTTGTCATTGAAAAAATAATAAAGCCTGTCACTGTGCAATTGAAACTTCCAAAAAACATGAGACAAATCCATCCTGTGTTCCTTTGCAGCTTACTGAAGCTGGTGCGAGAGTCCTCTCACTGGCATCCAGAACAGCCTTTCCCTATGCCTACAATGATTGAAGGAGAGCAACAGTTTGAAGTTAAAGAGATTTTGGATGCTCACAGGAGCAGGAGCAAAGGAGAATTTCTATACCTGATACGTTGGAAGCATTTCCCAGAGCATGAATGGGTGGCCAGCAAACATGTTCGTGCTCCAGAGCTGTTAAAGAAATTTCATGCCAAGTACCCTGAGAAACCTAAAGACTAAACTTCATTTTCCCTTTTACTCTTTCACTTCTTTCCTGCTAGTATTGATTAATTAATGCTTTGCTTAAGTTGCTAATAAGTGTACTGAGTTTTTTTTTCCTCAGGAGGGGCAGTATGTCAGACTCCACAATCAAGTGATTGCTGAATCATCTGATCGTGTTCGTCTGCCATGATGAGTCAATGCATGTCAAGAACAAGATGGGAGGGGGGAATTGCAAGGAGTGTGAATCTTTTCTGTTTGGGCTGGAATGGGGGGTAAGCCAAGGTCATACTGCCAGAGACATCTGTGCCTGGTATGGCTGACCGTTAGAATTAGATGGGAAAGGGATAGGAGGGGGGAGGGGGTACTGGAAAGTTTTAATTAGCTAGTTTAGGTGGGAAGCTTTCAATCACAGCTTTTCTTCTGTTCTGTACACTTGTTTCCAATTAATCTGAATTCTTCATATTTCAACTGTGCATGAGTCAGGTCATTATTGGGAATAATGGTGTCAGTTCTTACACATCCACTTCCAACCCTCCACCTGCTGGAATAACCAACCAATATTAGAGTTCAAAAAGTTTCTAGCAATCTTAAATTATGCTAGTGATCAAGTCAATTATTGCCTTGATCACTAGCATAAAATTGTATAGAGCAAATATTCTGGTTTTGTTGTTATACTGTAAACAACTTTGTGTTTATAAGGATGCCTATACTTTAGAAGTTATTCAGTCTGAGTTTCTGAAAGCCATACTTCATGTATCTTGCTCAACTTCAAATGTCCAAGCTGGAGGTTGGTTGCATTTCTCTTGGGACCTGCCTGAGACTCTGCCACCTCAAATTTTGGCTGAAACAAATGCTTTGAGATGAGTTTCTGTTTCACATCACCCTACTAGATAGGTTTTATGCATCCCTAAAGAGGCAAATTGATTCTGATCTGGCATATTGTGGCATCTCACTCCTGGCAATATCATCTCTCAACCTAGATAAAGCCTTAATTAACTTAAGCAAAGGATTTGGGATTTGGATCTACAAAATGACAGGGCCAAAATCATCCATGCCTATAATGGTGCACTCATAAACCTCATTATCAGAATTTTTAGTTGTTTCTCTAGTCAACCAATTACAATCTTCCTTCTGCAAGACCTAACTTGGACAACCACTACAAAGCTTGCCAAGTTTCTAGCAATAGCCATGGCTTGCAGAAGCCAGGTGATATCCTCTTCTCATTATGTTTCAGGTCTGGATTTTTCTTCTTCTTTTTTTTTTAAATTTCTACTTGTGTTTTATTGGTCTGGGACCATAAATAAATGATTTGATTTGATGGCTATTAGGAAGCCAGTTTGTATATTTTCAAAGAGGTCAAAGTTGCACACCATTATAGTTGTGCAATTGTTTGCAGGGTAGGACTGCAGCATCATTAGCACAAAATACTAAATATATACAGTATATAATGAAAAATGCTTTCAAAAATGCAATCAAGTTGAATAGAGGCTGAGTTACCACCTGTCTTTTCTTACTATTGAGGAACAACAAGGATCAGCCTAAATTGCCACTGGCTTCCCAGCTGCACGAAAGCAACATACTGAGCTGCCTTGCAAAGGTAAATTATTATGGTGTCATTCAGAAATGCTGACAAAAATTATAATAGGGTTAAAGTCATTAAGCTACTGAAGGGAGTGAAATATAATACAGAATCACACTATTCATCTTTAGAAACAGCATAGCATGCTGGATATTAAATATGCATTATGAAAATAAGATAATAGCAAAAATACAATAAATTATTCAGAATAAAGTAAGTGATTGGAGATTACATTTCCTAAAATTACGATGAGCAGAAATAAAATTGTTTCATGTCAGCACAGTATTAATGCCTAGATGTGTGGGGAATTGTGAATTATAGTTTTTGCAAATATCTTGAGAGAAAATCTAAGCTGTGATTTGTTTCTTCATTATCACTTTTATCACAGCCTTACTGAATTTCAGAGCATTATATATTGTACAACAGTGACAAAAACCAGATTCCAGTATGCTTATAGACATCTTAGTTATGACAGAATGTAAACTTATCAATCAATATCTTAGGATAAAAATACTACTGTCTGCTATTTTCTGTAGAAATCTGCATCTACAGATTTCATTCTCCTTGTAATTAGATACAATACCAGTGGAGCTTTATGATTTGTATAACAGTGGTATACAAATAAATCAATAATAAATGATAATTGATTAGTCTTAACTGCTCAACTTTTCTTAAAGTCTTGTTATATGGTTATGATCAGATTCCTATAAAATCTGGGTTTGAGTGGGGAAGCGTTAATAGGGTAGTAATAGCAGCTTACTTTCCTTATAATTCCAGGAGGAAATATATAGCAGAATTTTTACCGGCTGCATTTCTGCAATTCTACAATTTTCACTTTGTGAGTATATATGGTACACAAGAGTGTATGTGTCAACTTCTCTTGTCCTATCCACATTTCAAAGGGAAAAGGAAAGATATTTAAAAGAATAAGATATCTATTAAAAGATGACAATTTTACTGTCTAATTTTTTTAGAAAAGACAACATGGGAAAGGTGTCACTGTGATTATAATTTCAAAGCAAAACTTGTATATTCTATCTCCGAGGCTTGGGATCATTTGATTAGCTGGGAGGTGTTTCCTTATTTGTAATTATTTGGAAAGCAGACCTGGGCAAGCAAAGGTGTGAGATTCACCCCCCCCTCTTTTTTTTGAAAGCTAATTAACCTGATTTTTCTCAGGTCAGAAGATTATTATAAAAAGAAAATAGTGGGACATCAGAAAGTGTTAGTACCAAATTCTAAGCACAGCGGGAGACTAAATGTATCTGTATTGAAGCAGAGATTAATGTGTACATTCATTTGATGGAAACTCAAAGAGTGAAGCCATTCAGTAGGCTTTAAAACTTAGATCTACATTAGTTGACCTGACTCTTCTGGAAATAGAATCATATAATGCTAAATAAATAAACTCAAACTGAACTTATTTTTGGCCTCTTTTTAAAAGATGGAAAGCTTAGACTATTTTTAATTGTTTAATTGTTAACCATTAAAAAAATCCTTGAAAATATGAGACTGTTCAGTTTTGAAAAGCAGTGGAAAAATTTGCCTTGCATTAACTCAAGGCTGTTCCTTAACTGATCAGCTGTTGGGGAAGCCAATAGATCCTACCATCCTGTGATGAATAGCAAGCAGCCACTGATGAACAGCTCTGCGTGATACTGATTGGCCAAAAGAAAGGTTTGGCATTCCTGCTTTATAAGACAAATGCTCCCATTAGCTGTGGACTTTCTGCAATAATCCACCTAGGTTTTAATATTGGCCAAGGACTATGGTGTGTATATATGTGGTATTGCCCATCTACATGAGGTAAAGTATTTCAGCTATTCCTGTTGTCAGAGTGCTAGGAAAGCATTTGGCCCAGGAGAGATCAGAAAAGTCACACACCATGCATTTCTATAAAAATAATTTTATTTACAGAAAGCAAACATATTTAAAGGCTGTTTGCTGAGAGGAGAGATTTCTCTCAGCTGCATATTCTCTGCAAGCCTACACAGAACGGAAACTGAAGCTAAAACAAGTTCAGGCAAGTTCCTCCCTTAGGCAATGCAACCATTAACACGTGAAAAGGGGACAATTAAATTCAACCTCTTCACCCGGCCAAAATGATTAGTTACCATAGTAACCTTAATCTGTAGTAGAAAACATAGTAACAGTTCCTAGCATTTCACTCTTCTGGACAGAGAGCTCTGATGTTGTTCCAGGGATCTGTTGGAGCCACTCTCCCAGCTTGGGAGTCACAGCCCAAAGTGCCCCCACCACCACTGGGACCACTTTGGCCTTCACTTTCCACATCCTCTCTAATTTCTCCTTCAGCCATATGCAAATACCCAAAGCTTAACAATATCAGAATAGTTAGGACAAGAATACAAAGAATGTTGACTAAAAACAGTATTAAAAATAGAGAACGCTTAAGATGCTTGCTCTGGCTACACATGTGCCTATAACTGTTTGTTATCAGAGTTCCAAAACTGGTGCTAGTAATGTATAAGTGCACATTTGTTCCAGCATTCCTTTTCTTGGAAAACAAGTGTTTAGCAATAGTATGATGGATATAATTGCTTTTTATAATGATTCCCTGCTAGGGAAAGTTGGGTTAGCCCAAAGAGTAGGTCTTCTAAGAGGCTATTTGAGGTGTTTCCTTTGATTGTGAAAAGTAAAACAAACAAACAAACAAACAACAGAAATCTGGCTGTATCCATATATTGCCCAGTTCTCAGTTATGCTTTTATACGTGATTTTTCAAGCTTATACATGAGAAAGAGCCAGTTACAGCTTGCCCATACATCAGGAAAACATCTTTGAAATTTGACTCTTATACATATTTAACCTACACTTATATATATTCCATTGAATTCAGAGTGGCCTCTGTGGTTACATTTTATACAACAATTCTGAAAAAAATAAAAGAAACAGAAAAATTATGCAACATGATTCAGTTTTATGGTGTGTTCTAATTTAAATTAAATTTAACCAGGAATAAATTCTGTATTTATTTATTATTCCTGTTTTATTTAAACAGGAATAAATGCTTTTCTTTCTGTTATGACTATACTTCATAATTTTACTGTTAAACTACATCCATTTCTTATAATGTAGAGTGTGATGTACTATCTAGGCATCCAGTTTGCTAAATTAGGAATAATCATTCAGAGTTATATTAGCATTGTTTATTAGACCTGTGCAAAGCTTCAAACAAATGATTCCATTAGATTAGATAGAGATTTGCTTGAATCACTCTCTTACATTTATCCAAAGCATTAACATGGTTCATGTATCTTTGAATTGCTTCAGAGGCAATCCAAGGAAGTTTGAAACATTCCAGACTGTAACCACCATACACATGCATGTATTTTATATCTTGATGAGTTTCAGGAAAAATTGTGCGACATTCTGAACGCATGCAATCCAGGGAGGGGCAAATATTTGGTTAGGTGACGTGAATGGTGAATGAGAACAGGAAAAGGAAGTACAGGAAACATGATTGGGCCATTCTGAGATCTACAAATGAATGAGAATGGTGAGTTTACTGAGTATCTTTTTGTTACAAATACATGGTTTAAGCATAGAACCATGTATTTGTAACGAAACTCTGTGCATATAAAATCCTAACCCTATGTATATACATAGAAAAGGAATGAAATAAAATTTGCTTGGTTTGATGATTTGCTTATTTCTGATGAGCAGTTGGGAAAATTAGTGAAGAATACAAGGGTAGTGAAGAGTCTTGAAGGTGGGAGAGACCAGATTTTGGAGAAAAAATGAACATGGAAGGAAAGGAAAAATGTGAAACTAGAGTGGGAGTAGGCTGACTGTAGAAAGAGAAGGAAACCAGTATGAAAACGAAATAGAAGGTAGATACATCTTCCAAGAAAATGAATAGAAAGTGGATGTAAAGAAAGGGATGCAGACACTGTTTGGAACAAAATAAAATGAATTATGAACAAAGTGCCATAGAAGTTGTGCTAATGGAAAGTATGAAAAAGGATGCACTTACACTACATTCTGATAACCATCCAGTCTGATTTCAAGCTCTTTGCTTCCAACATTGGCAGCTTCAGCCTTCACAATTAAAAGGTATGAGAAGTGACAGAGAGAGAGAGAGAGAGAGAGAGAGAGAGAGAGAGACAGGGGAAGTGCATTAAACTTTATGCCAGGCAGTGGATGTACAGAGCAGATTTTTGCTCTTCAGCAAATCTTTGAGAAATATATGTGAGAAAGGAAATTTATTGAATGCTTATTGATAAGCTTGAATGATGGAACATGTGTGCAACATGGCCTGGAAGATTGGTTGCTAAATTCTGTAAGAGTGGTATATGGAGGAAGTAAAGCATGAGTAAGACTGGAATACTTAGCAAATGTTCAGTGTTGAAGAGGTGTGACACCTCCTTTTTAATATATGAGGAATTCTTGTAGTGATGTTAGAGATGCATTTATTGTATGCAAGAATGCACTTGCACTTTTGTATGACGATGATGCCATATGGCTGAGAACTGAAATTATTTCTCAAATATTAGATAGATTGTATAATTCATTGAGGAATATGGGTCTGAAACTTAACAAAGAAAAATGGAGTGAACTATTCCAGTACATAGGTGATGAAAAACTAAAGCAAGCATATTAATTTGTAAGCCTTGATAGAATGTATGCTACAAATAGGAAAGGGATGGAGAAAATTTAAAACATGCAAATGTTGGTAGAAAGGTAATGGATAGAACATGAACTATTGTGAAAGTGTTTGTCAAAAGAAGCAAAAATTACTTTGTATAAGAGTGTGCTTCTGTCTAAGGGTGAGAGTTAGCTATGTCTGGAGAAACTTAAAAATAAGCTGAATGCAGAGAGAATTATTTACTTAAGACGAGTGTGTAGTTACAAGGAGAGATAAGCTCAGGAATTTATAGATGCTGAATGAGTGTGGACTGAAGACAAAAGTGAGTGATCAATATGCAGAAAGTACTTTGAGAAGGTTTGGTCATTTAGAATAAATGAGGATTGAATCACAAAGCAAACATGTAGAAAAAGTGGGAGTGGGTTGAGAGGAAGGAGGAACCTGAAAAAGTCATGGCTGGATGGAGCTGATGAGATCCTCAGAGAGATATGACAAGTTTGGAGAATGGGAGGTAACGTATGAATATTAGATATGGATGTGCTGAAAGCAAAGAAGGCTTGCAAATATAGAAAGGTTGGGAGTTGTATTGTGAATAGTTTTGATGTCAGTTAGATTTTGCCATGTATCTGTTCTTTTTTCATGCCTTTAGTGCCTTTGACAATTTCTTTTTTTTTTTTTTTCATTTTTCATAACCTTGCTTATCCCCAAAAGGAACAGCATGATGGTCATCTATGTATGTATGTTACTCATATTATATGTATTGTACTAAACAGTAAGACATGCATCTAACATCAGTATTGTTATAATAAAGAATCCCACACCTTAAATTCCAATTTACTCAAAACATGAAGGAAATAAAATATATTCTGGTTTCCTTTTCCTGTTTCAAGGATTGTCATAAAAATGGATTGGGTGCCATTTTCTATTGTTGTTTCAGTCTTTGTCATGAATTCTCACAGCTCTTTAATGCGTGATGTGTTCTCATTTTCACTGAATATTCTCATTCCCATAACAAAGATTATAGTTCTTTGAGAGAAGAAAATGTCATAAAATTAATCCATTCTCGTAACAGGCTGTAATGAGGACAGAAAAAAGCAGCAAAATTAATCCATTTTCTTAACAGTCTCAAGATTGTAATGAGAGCTGAAAATGGCATGAAATTTATCTTTTTTGTGACAATTTTAAAACTGTAACTAGGCCAGGAAAAAAAAAAGTAAGTGTTTAACTGGCCCTTAGGACAAAGAGTGAGTATAAAGTAAAAGGAATTATAACAATATAATTGTGCTTATGAAACATTCTAAAAATGTAATGCCATGGCTGGACTATTACTATATGTAGAAATAAGTAATCAAATTATAGGCCATAGGTCGTTTATTATTGTTGTTATTGTCAACACTATTCGTTTGATTTACACTATGCATTTTCTTTCCAAAGTACAAGATAACAAAATACACACCAGCTGGGTATTGATGAGACTTTCCTGTCCCTGTCTAGCCCTTTGTACATTCACCCAAGTTGCAAACTCCAAGTGCTTGTTCTTTCTCTAAAGCTTGCTGATTGGGAATGAGTGAGTAGCTGAGGAATGTGATTCCACTTGCCACTTAACCAGGGAGTCAGCTGCCCTTGTGAACCTTTCCCACTCGAATCCAACAAAACATGCATGTCCTCAGCCAGAAAAATACAGTGTCACACTGCCAGACATTCTTCTCCAAAACGTAGCAGATCAGCTCTACAGCTTACCAGTTCCCTTGTTTCTGTTTGAATGTGCTATTTTAATATGGTTTTTAATTTGTTTGTATCACTGCATTTAACTGTTATTTTGTAACTGCTTCAGGATTTACAATAATTAGAAGCTGTATTCAAATACATAATGATGATGGAAGTCTCAGTGATCAGGCAGTGGCTCCATTCTCAGCCTCATTTTCATTGTGAGGTGGGTGTCCTAGAGGAATTCAAGACTCTTTTTCAGTGGGATAGTTAGCACAGCCAGAAGCTTCCCTTCCCTTCCCTTCCCTTCCCTTCCCTTCCCTTCCCTTCCCTTCCCTTCCCTTCCCTTCCCTTCCCTTCCCTTCCCTTCCCTTCCCTTCCCTTCCCTACCCTACCCTACCCTACCCTACACATGGTCCTTCCTTTTTAATTTCATTTGGTGCACAGACATTTTCAGGGATGAGTCCCCACTGGCTGGTGGGAAAAGTCACTACTTAGGACCAAGGCTATGTCTAAAGATGTGCTTTAAACAAGCACATCTTTAGACATAGGTGGGTAACATGGTGTCTGCCCAGAATTGTTGATTTCAACTTCTACAACTCACAACTACTATGAGAATTGTATCTCTCAAAGTATCTGTGTGGCATCAAGTTGTCTAAATATCTGTGTGGCATCAAGTTGCCTATCCCTGATTTAAAGAAAATAACACAGTGCTTGGCCTGGAAACAGGTAAATCCAACAACAATATTGAAAATAACTTCAGTTTGGGGACTGTTAAAAAAAACATGCAGAGAGGACATGGGTGATATCAGGCAGAGGTGGAATTACCCATTTATCCATAATTATCACCCAAGAAGTCTGCAGCAATCTTTCTTCAGACATACTATACGGTAAGATGGCCATTTTGGAGCAGTGCTGCTTCTGCCTTGGGAAAGTGGTAAAAACAAACAAACAAGCGCAAAATTTTGAAAGCATGGAGAAGTGGAAGGTCTTTGTTTACGTGGTCCATTTTGTAGCTCCAGTGGCAAAGATTCACTTATAGACAAGCTGAAAATAGAGGAGAGGCCGGGTTATTTTGTCCCCATCAGTCCGTGCTCTTCTTTCCCAATATGCATATAAGTCAAGGACCTATAGATCAGATCATTTTTTCACAGGATGAGCCTTTTACTGTTCAAGTACATTATAAGTGATTTGTCAAGTGATACAGCACCAAATGCTGTTCTAAATGGCAAAACTTTTTCTTTCACTTACAAATGGGGCAATTAGTCTTGGTAATACCTACCTGGTGAAATAAAGATGATGCTGAAACAATTTGTACCTCTGCCTGTTCTGAATATATAGAGCAATTAGTAATTATTCACCAGTAGGTCTTTTTCACCTATTGACGGAGATGTCATGTAACTATATTTCCCGTCAGGTTGATATATTTGAAATGCTTTTATTTTTTACAAAACAAAGTAGAGGCCTGAAGCCAAATATATGGTTGGTAGTTTTAAATCAATATAAGAACCACAGTTTCTGTTCTGTCAGTAACTTCTGCATGTACATACCAGCCAGCTCTTTTTCTGTTAACAGAGGTTCTGTCTTATCACAATTAAAGAGTTCCCCCTTTTTGGGGGAGATGGGCGGTGATATAAAGTAGAAAAATAAATAAATAAATAAAGTCACCTCTATTCTATCCAATGGCTCTGGGGACAAAGAAAGAAACAAGAAAGCATGAAAATGACATTTAGTTGAGAGAAAAAGAGAGAAAGAGAGAGAGAGAGCTGGAATTGTGCAGGCCCACAACTAGGGTCTGTGTTACCTGGGGCAAACATGGATTCCGTGCCCATTTTGGCACTCCCCCAGCGCTCATTTTGGCACACACACACCCCGGTGCGGTGTTCAGGGCACTTGCCCCGCTTGCCTTCCGCTAGTTGCGGCCCTGGGATTGTGAACACAATTAAGAAAGTTTCAAGAACTGTATTCGCCATCAGGATGACCTATCGATGTAACTTATGTGCATAGATGATAATATTTAAGGTCAGCACTGAAAAAAACTAGTTCATCTTTATTTCTTCATTGCTTTCAACAGTCTTGGCTTCAGGCCTGTAAACTGACTTTGCCTTTGGTGATTTAATACAGGGAATACAGTATTGTAAAAGTCTTGTCCTGTAATCTGTAAGGTATTGGGAGAAGATAGAACATGCAAAGCTACTAGTCACTGGAAGGAGTTTCTTCAAGGCAGCAACAGGGGCTTTATCCCCAAACTTTTATATACAGATGTTTTAATCCAACAAAGGTTGTTGAAGATGTGACAAAGCATTCTATCTTAAAACAGTATGTTTCTTTTATATCAAACTTTGCATTTATGAACAATTAAAGACCATATATTTTATAAATTTCCCCTTCATAGGAAAGAGCCTATGCATGTACAACTTAGATATGTAATGGTCTCAACTGACTTTAGAGTGGCTGTGAAAACAGCATACACTATCTTCTTAATTCCTCCCTATGTATTCTCTACAAATCAAATCCGGCTAATTTCTTGATCTTCCCTATACCTTTTTAATTTTATGGAGAATCAAAGTTATTCAATTTTGCTTCAGCTATATTGGCATCCTCAGCTGGTTTGAACATTTGTATTCAGTTCCTTCATATATAGTTTTGTAGAAAAAATAATGTTTGGAGTAAAGTCAAATACCTACCAGTTAGAGAAATGTAGGCTTCTGATGCTGTAGGATCAAGATTTATTTATTTATTTATTTTAAATTTTAGGTACCATCCAGAGTTTCAGAAGATAGATAGATGGCAGTCTGCAGTCTGTTTTAAATGCTGTTTCAACATTTTCTAAGTGCATATTGACTAGCTAATTTTTGAAAAATTGATGTGACTAACCACATTGTCTGTATCAGATCAAATCAGATACTTAGCTGAACCCTTCACCATTAAAACAACAAACTTAATTTCCAACAAGGAAGAACAATACAGACACAAAGTTCTAAACAAAAATTAAAACAGAGATAAGAATAGGTAAACTCAAGCATTCTACCATGTCCCTTGCTATTTTGGTTGGATTAATAACTTTGAATCAATGTTCCAACATTCTACAGATTCTGAAATCCACACTGAGATACCATACCCTTGACAAGTTACTTACAAGTGATGTAGGTGCAAATGTGTTCCCTTCCATGCAAAATTTTGGTGTTGCCTCAACTTCTCAATCTCCTAGAGTTGATTTTGCAGAATAATCTAAACAGTTGTTCATAATGCAGTTTGTAGCTTTATAATATGTTTTTAAAAACTACTAAAACAGATATCTCTAACCTTTTTGTGCCAATAGACACTTCCAATATTTTGGAAGCAAGCATGTAATGAACACTTTCAAGTATTGGTTGCTACATTTTGCATGCCAGCCACAAGACAACTAGAAAGTAAACTGAAGTGGTTGCTTATTGCTGTACTCTGTAGCCCTACTTCTTGGGATGATATACTCTCATTAACTTTATGTTTCCTTGAGCCAGTTGACATATTTTCAAGCAAATTCTTAGGTCTCAACTACTCACTGTTTCTGTTTTTAAGAACATCTATGGCACCTATGGACATTCTTTTTAATTTCAAAAAAAATAAAAAAGTAAGTATGGTTAAGGAAGCCTGATAGGTGCCAAGTAACTTTACTGCAAAGGAACATTTCTGGTCAAGCTTAGTAAAAGTCTTACCAGGTTCACAATTAAAATTTTAATATATTGCCTCTGAGACTCTGCTTCCATATTGTTCCAACGGGTGATTTAAAAAATTATATAATGTAGGCATATGTTCAGGAATGATATTCCTTTGTTAATGGAACTGGAGTCCTTATAGAAGTGATGTACTTATCAAGTTCTGTAATGGGACAGTTCATTAATATTTGGCACACTCAATGTAGATACATATTTTTTCTAAACATGAAACATTAATTAAAGAGATGCTGATACATTTTTCAGAGTCATTGTTTTATAATCAAGGTGCATGTTATAAGTAGGTTATTGGAATTTTAAGAATACTTAGCACAGAGTATACAACAAACAAAAAGAACATTTAGATGCCAAAATAAGAGAACTGGAACAAAAGCATAAAACTAACACGAACAAATAACTAAGGAGAGAATAGCAAGAAACTATTAACTATTATTATTAGAAACAGAAAAATTGTAGGAAAAAAATAAATAAAGTTTCCCAAACAGAAGAACATACAAACAAACCAAGAGAATTTTTATTTTATCAGCTCAGTACAAAGAAAAAAATACAGGCAATATCAGCAATAAAAAAAGGGTCCAAACTGTTACATCCAAGACTGGAAATAATAGAAGAACTTTAAGGTTTTTTTTAAAAAAAATGATACTCCAAAATTAACATTGATGAATCTGCTATGAATAAATATATAGAACAGTTATCAAAGAATACAGTGATCAGCACAGACAAATATTAAGTTCACCTATAACTGTCCAAAAAACAAACCAAAAAACCCACAAAACAATAAAATAAAACAAATCAAATTAGGAAAAAAACACCAGTACTAGATGGGTTGATAGATTAATATTACAAAGAACTTTAGGAGGAACTGCTAGAATGATGAATATGATAAATGAAATTAAAGAAGCAAAGGCAATACCACCAACAGGGGAAGAGGCATGTATAGCCCTGATTGAGAAAGAAGGAAATGATCAAGAGAAACCACAGTCATATGGACCAATTTCCCTGCTGAATGTAGATTACAAAGTTTTCACAACAATACTAGCTGATCTATTGAGGAAATGTGTTTCAGATATAAATACATACTGATCAAACAGGCTATATTTAAAAAAGAAATATCAAGGACAACAATAGTTTTATAATCAATATAATAGAACACATAAACCAAAAAAGAAGAAAGGTGCACTTATCTTTTTGGACGCAGAAAAAGCCTTTTGACAATTTGCAGTGGCAATTCCTGCTGGCTGTACTGAATAAATGAATCCTGGAAAAAAGTTCCAATCTTGGGTCAAAACCAACACAGCAAAGAGCAAAGAATATGGCCAATGAAGTTCTCTCCCCAGATTTTCAAATCAGTAAAGGTAATGAAAACAATTTGTAGTTTCTGAGAATTCAACACCCCAAACCCCAAAATAATTACAAGATATTTAACATAAGGAGAAGTTAATCTTTTGCAGGAAGAATCTGGCTGTCAGATAGCCCCATCAGTGAAATATTTTGGTCTGCATTTGACAGGTAACAATCAAGAAATATATCAAAATAATTATGTTAAATTATGGCAAGAAATGAAAAGAGATCTTGAAAGGTGGAGGAATCTAAAGCCATCTTGGTTAGGACTAATTTCAATTATTAAAACAAAAGTGTTACTCAAGATAAATTATTTGTTCCAAATGGCACCAATTACAATCTCAGAGAGAACTTTATAAGAATGGCAAGAAATTGCTGGCAAATTCATATGGAGTGGGAAAAGACCCAGACTTAAATTAAAAATTCTACAAGGTTCAAAAGATAGAGGTGGTCTTGCTCTTCCAAATTGTAAACTGTATCATAAAGCAAGTTGCTTGTCATGGATAACACAGTGGATAAAATTCCTGAATGGTAGAATGTCAATACTGGAAGGAGTCAGCTTAGCTAGTGAGCTTCACAGATATTTATGGTGTAGAGACACAAAGGAGGATAAAAATTTAAAAGGACATATTATTAGACAAAGTTTATAGAATTCTATAAAGAAAATAAGAAGCCCAACAATTTCACCATTAGCATGTCCTTCAAATGCCTTCTACATTGGAGATAATTATAGTAAGAAAAACATAATTACATATACAGATATGGTCCACTCAGATCAATGAATAAATTAAAGACACAGCAAGAATTATTGCAAGAAGCAACCTAAAGGACAGGGAATTCTGCCCTGTTTCTGGGTTTGGAAAAACAAATGTTAAATAGGGTGTTACATATTCTTCTAGAAGCTTGTTTCCTCACAGTCTGAGGAAGACTGACTGAGAGAGATTGGCCTGAAGACAACAAATAAATTCTAAGTACTGATTTGAACCTGGGAGTTCTGGTCCTAGGCAAACAGTTACCTGCAAAATAGTCTGTATTTAGCACAAAATATCAAACCTACTTGAGTGGATCAAAGAATCGGTCCCTCCTAGCACTCTTTACAAGTATCTTGGATTATGATATTTCCATACAGAAAGAGATTTATAGTGTGTACACTGCCCAGAGAGAGGGGCAGCTATATAAATTTGACAAATAAATAAATAAAAATAAAATACTAGTTATATCACACCTACACACAGAGACATACAGAGAGAGAGAGAGATTGAGAGAGAGAGAGAGAAATCATGGAAAGATTGCCATTATCTTATGCAACCAGGCATGTTTAGGTAGAGTGTATTTTAATTTCAATTGTACATTTTAGTTAATTTTGTATGTCATATGCTGTAGAGTGTATTGTGTATCTTGCAATCTGCTTAGTTACAGATGTGAAATAAAGTTACTACTAATATAGCCTGGGCACTACATCACATTAACAGTTAGTTTGAAATTTGCCACAATACCTTCTGTGACCAGTATCAGGCATTGAAAGGAAACAAAAAAAATCTAGCTCCTGGCAATAAGATAGGAAGCTACATGATCAAACTATTTTTCCATTTTCTTTAATATTATTTTGACTAAGTGGCTGTAGTTTTCTTATATTTCAGGTTCAGAACTTTCCTGTTACCTGCATCCCGTTGTCATTCACTGGCTTTTAAAAGAAAACATGTGTTCTATAATTGAATTATAGTCCCTCCTTACATAGCATTGTAGTGGTTATGCTGCTACCATATTGTTAACCTGATCATCTGTGTCAGGTTCTAGATGAAGTATAAAATGAAGATTTGTTCCAGGTCTCTGCCTTGTGTGGTACCCTTGCAAGTCATATCTCAGCACAATGACTCACTGGCTCAGAAAGTGAGATATGAAATAAAAAGATAAGGTAAAGTTTTGTCTGCTACTAAATCAATGGCATACACATACATTTTAGAAATTCAGCTACTTCAGTTATCAGCATCCATAAATGATACCAAGTACTAATAGTGAAACCAATATAAATTCTTTCAGGGTAGTTTCCCGGAATTAATAGTTGTTCGTTCAATAGACTTCAAACAGCCTTTACCATCAATTGCTTGTTTATCTTTTTCCTTCCTACAGTTCACATTCCAAATCGTGTCCTATTAGAGCAATCATGCATAACCAAACTGCCCCAGTGGTAACCACAAATAACTTTGATTGGCAGGAGTAAGTCATGACCTACTATATATTCACATTCTTTTAACACCATGGCATCAAGAGTGTCTTAACTGCCAACGTGTACACTAGATAATTTGCAATTCTAGTAGAGCAAGCCATGCACCAGTGGTCAAGTGTACGCCATTATCTTCATTTTACAATCCTTTTGCACACTTCAACAGGTGCAAATTTGCGTGAGGTTTAAAGATGCCAGAAAGGGTTACAGGACGAAAACATCTTTTAGGTAGCATTTTCTACTAATTGGATACATCTCTGTCCAAATATAGAATGAAAAATAGCATACTGTTTTAAAATGTTTCTGTATGAAATGACTTGTGTCTTAAAGATTAGTACCTAAACCCAACAGCACAGGCAAGAACTCTTACTGCCTAATCCTCTGTTATCTCTTGAGAATTTCTAATGCAGGTAAGTTTAAATAGAGTACATGCACATGAAATCATGAATTTTAAGTGCACCTAGTACTTGATCCAATACTTTAAAATGTAATCAGAATGGTGCCCCAATCCATTCATTGAAAATAATGGCTGGCCTTTTCAAGCCACAGCACTGATGCAGGTTTAAACTTCACTGAAAGTTTTGCTAGATTGATGCTTCTGGGGACCAGTGTTTTAAGATGTGAGATGCACATAGATATGGTTAGCTCTCCCAAGAAGAAAACAGATAAAGGATTAGGTTGCAAGAAATTCCTGTTTACCCTCTGGTAATGACAGTGAAATGATGATGATGATGTAATGATTGCCTATTCTAAACACCATCAGACTCATAAGCAGGATCACAAAGATATCTGATTTATTAAAGAATAGTATGCAGGTTCACAGAGAAAGCTGAGAATGGAAAAAGCGGGCCAAATGCAAACTAAAAAAACCTCGGTACAAACAAGATCCCTCCCCCCATAGAATCTTCCCAGGCTCACAATCCCAGGTGCTCCTAACAGCTTCTGATGGTCTGCGGGAAAAGTCCTTGAGCCGAGCACATAACCCAAACACATTCCATTGAAATGAACATAGATACAGAGCTTGGCACAAGGTTTCACAGCAGCTCCCTCCCAACAGAAACGCGCGTCAGCACCATGGCATGTGAAACGTTATGATGTACAGTGCACATTGAAACAGTGAACATGACATACTGCCCCCCAAAAGAAAGAAAGTATTAAGTGGAAGGTTTTAACGGGTAAGCCAAGTGGAAACAGTTAACTAAATCAGGAGCATTAACGTGGCGAGCAGGCACCCATTCAGGATGAGGAAAGTGTTTCCAGCAGATCAGGTACTGGAGGGTGCCCCAAAGCTTGCAAGAATCAACAACCTCCTTGACTTCAAAGTGCTGTTGCCTGTCAATCATGATTGGAGCAGGAGGAGGAGGTTGGGGATGCCAGCTGGAAGAGTGGTGGACAGGCTTGAGTAGGCTGCAATGGAAAACAGGGTGCAAGCGTTTCAAATTGTGAGGCAGGTCCAACTTAACAGTAACTGGATTGATAAGACCAACAATAGGGAAAGGACCAATGAACTTGGGAGCAAACTTTTTTGAGGGCTGTGGGGACTTGATGAATTTGGTAGAAAGATATACCTGATCCCCAATTTTGAAATCGTGTTGCAAAGAACAACGTTTATGGGCTTGAAACTTGTAAACAGCCTGGGCATCAGCCAAAGTCTGTTGAATCACCGGCCAGGAATCAGCCATCTTAACAGCACAGTCAGAGGCAGAACAGGACTGGGGAGGGGTTTGTGGCAGCTCAGGGATGGGAACAAAGTTGTGACCAGAAACCACACGAAAAGGGGTTTGCCTGGTGCTCTGATGGAGAGCATTGTTGTAAGCCACTTCAGCAAAGGGCAGCAAGTCCACCCAATTGTCCTGATGGTAATTTATGTATGCTCTAAGGAATTGTTCAAGGGCAGAGTTCAAAACCTCCATAGATCCACCAGTCTCAGGATGCGACGATGTGGACAGCGCCTGCTTGGTGCCAATCAATTTTAAAAATGATTTCCAAAACTGGGAAGTGAACTGTGTCCCACAGTCACTGACCAAGCGGGAGGGGCTACCGTGGAGATGGTAGATATGGATGAGAAATAGGCGGGCCAATTGCGGGGCCGACGGGATGGATGCACATGGAATGAAATGGGCTTGTTTGGAGAAAAAAATTTTTACAACCCAAATGACAGTTTTCTTCTGACTGGGGGGTAAGTCCACAATAAAATCCATAGAAATCTCATCCCAGGGATGGGCTGGGCTGGGCTGGGCTGGCCACTGGCTGCAGAAGCCCCTGTGGTTTACCTCCTTTATGCTTTGACATGGCACAAACAGGACAGGAAGCAACATAGTCTTTTACATCACACCTTAAGGTTGGCCACCAAAATTGACGGTGAACAAATGCAAGGTTTTGACAAAACCAAAGTGTCCAGCAAGTTTGTCATCATGGGAATGCTGCAAAACATCAGCCCTTAAAGTTTCAGGCACATAAAGGCGGTGTTCCACCCATGCCAGACTGTTTTCAAAAGAAACATTGTCTCTATTAGCTAGCAACCAAGTGTCAGATTTCAGTGCCTGGAGAAAGTCCTTCTGTAACTGACAAGGAACTTGCATTTTCCACTTCCCAGATGGGGCTGGGGGCGGGGTTGCCTGCGCACGGGTCTGGCTCCAAATGTTGGCAACCAAGCCCAGTTGTGGTTCAGTGAGAACAGTCCCAACTATATCTGCCACGTGGTCAGGGTCCTGAGGTAAACATGACAAAGCATCAGCCAGAAAGTTTTTTCTTTCCTGGAATAAATTTTAACTGGAAGTTAAAGTGACTGAAAAATTGAGCCCAGCGAATTTGTTTAGGACTGAGACGCTGGGGTGTGTGGAGGGCTTCCAAATTCCTGTGATCGGTCCAAACCTCGAAAGGGCATTTAGCGCCTTCCAGGAGGTGACGCCAGGCTTCCAAAGTGGCTTTTACAGCAAAAGCCTCTTTTTCCCAAACATGCCACCGGCACTCAGTTTCAGAAAATTTTCTGGACAAATAAGCGCAGGGTTTCAAGTGATTTTCAGAATCTCTCTGTAACAATATAGCCCCAATTGAGGAGTCAGAAGCATCAACTTGGACCACAAAGGGGCATTCAGGATCAGGGTGCTGTAGAATAGGCTCAACAGTGAAGAGGGTTTTTAACTTCTTGAATGCTGCCTGGCATTCAGGCATCCAATTCAGCACTGCCCCAGGGTTTTTTACCTTGCGTGTCTCTCCGAAACCCTTGGTACATAGCAAGTCAGTAAGGGGCAAAGCAATCTCAGCAAACCCCTGGATAAACTGCCGATAATAATTACTGAACCCTAGGAAACTTTGTAATTGCCTCCGGGTGTGGGGATGTTCCCAACTTAAAATCGCCTGAATTTTTTCAGGGTCCATCTCAATGCCCTTGTCAGATACCCTATAGCCTAGATAGTCAAGTTGGGTTTTGTGAAATTCACATTTGGAAAGCTTGGCATAAAGCTTGGCATCTCTAAGCTTACTTAACACTTGTTTGAGAAGGCGTTTGTGTTCCTCCTCGGATCCAGTGTAAATGATCACATCGTCCAAATAAACCAGGACCCCTTTAAACAAATGATCATGTAATACTTCATTAATCAATTGCATGAAGACTCCGGGTGCCCCTGCTAACCCAAAAGGGAGGACTTTGTACTGAAATGAACCCAGTGGACAATTAAAAGCAGTTTTCCACTCGTCTCCAGCTCGTATGCGGATGTGAAAATAGGCTTCACAAAGATCGAGCTTGGAGAAAATCTTGCCCTTTGACAAATGGGCTAACACGTCTTTCATTAGTGGTAGAGGGTATTTGTTGCAGATTGAGATGGAATTTAACCCCTGATAGTCTGTACAGAGTCGAAGCGTGCCATCTTTCTTTTCCCGGAATAGCACAGGGGCCCCAACTGTGGAATTTGCAGGTTCAATAAACTCCCTTGACAGATTATTGTTGATAAAGTCCCATAATGCCCCAAGCTCCTTCTGAGTCATTGGTTAAATTTTTGGCTTGGGCAATTGAGCGTTAGGAACCAACTCTATGGCACAATCAGTTTTCTGATGGGGGGGGGGTAGCTGATCTGCTTCCATTTCTCCAAAAACATCTGCAAAATCTTGGTATCGATCAGGCAAGCCCTCTAAATGTGCCAAACTAGGGCGCGGCATGGCAATTGCAGCCCTTCCAATCCCCACGCTTGAAGCCCTCTCCGCAGTAGGGGCTTGGTAAAACCCATCCTTAAAAGTCAGAGTTCTGTGTTCCCAATTTATATGTGGGCTTCAATAGGTCAACCAGGGAATTCCCAGAATTACTAAGGGGTTGCCAACAGATGCTACTATAAATTTTAAAGTCTCACGGTGGCTGCCCATTTGCATCGTGACGGTTCCAGTGAAATGGGTTGCTGCCCCCCCCTGCCATTGAACCATCCAACTGTGTGAAGATCAAAGGCTGCTGGAGGGGAAAGATAGGCAGGTCCAAAGCAGCAACCAGATCAGGGTGAATCAGACACCTGGAATACCCAGAGTCAACTAAAGCCCAGACCTCTGTAGTCTTTGTGCGGGAGCCCAATTTCACTTTCACTGCTAGAGTGGGACAGTCAGCACTCACCATAGTATCCTTGTGCCCATCCTCCTCCACCTGCCCGCAGGCACTTTTCATGGCAGGTGGCTGGCATTTCCCACTGGCTCCTTAGAGTCATCTTCAACCTCTCCCGAGAAGTAGGGTACTTCTTCAGTGTTGGCCGCCCCCTTGGATGCTGTCATCCACCGTGATGGGGGCAGCGATTTGGCCAGCAGTTTGCCCGCTCGGTCTCCAGCCTTAGCTTTTGGGCAATCAACTGCTTGGTGCCCTTCCTTTCTGTATCAGAGACACTGACCCCTCGCATAACGCCGATCTCTCTCCTCTTCCCAGGGTCTATAGCCTGGCTGGGTAGCAGTTGCAGCACTTCAGGGTCACCTCATGGTGGCTGGTTGTTTTTCAGGTCGTTTGGTTTGCATGTAGGTATGCTGGGCATGCTCAGCTTTGCCGGCCAGGCAGATCCATTCGTACAATGTCTCTGGGTCATCTCTACACAATGCCCACTGCAGGATGTCCCTGTTGAGTCCCTCTTTAAACCGTCCTATTGAGGTTGGCTGTGACCAGTCAGGGATTTTCCCAGCTAAAGCCTTAAACTCCAGGACATAATCAGCTACAGACAGTTGGCCCTGGGTAAGATCCTTCAGTGCCTTTTTAGCTCTTGCCTTGGCTAGAGGATCCTCAAAATGCAGCTTTAACGCCCACATGAATTCCTCAAAATCCTCAAGCTCAGGGGAGTCAGCCTCACTTAATTGAACATACCAGTCAGCTACTCGTCCCTTCAGCTTGGTGGCAATGGCAGATATTTTAGCCTCTTCGGAAGGGAAGTATGGTCCAAACTGCTTCATATAACTTTTAGCATTAGTGAGAAAGAAAGACAACTTAGTTGGATCCCCATCAAACTTGACAGAAAAGTCTTTCACCCCTGCTCCTGTTGGAGCTGAATTAGTGGCTGCTTGAGTGGTTGGGCCCCAGGTTACAGTAGTTCTCCCTCCTCGGGGTGGGGACACTGATGGACAAACTCTGCGGGGTGGAGATTCATCCCGGCGCTGTCTCCGGCCCCGCTCCACCGGCGGTCCGGGTGAGGGGATGGAGGATGATTGCATGGAGCTGGAATCTCCTTCGTGCCTTGGCTGCCCCCCCCCCCCACATGACAGAGACAGGGCTTTTAGCATGTACTCCATTGATTCTAATTTGGCCTCTACTACTCTTAGCCTTTCAAGGGTTTGAGATTCCCCCCTCCCTCGTGCATTAGGCTGTCTCCCTGCTGATACCGTGGTAGATTCTACGTTTGGGGTCAGCGGAAACCGATACTTCCAGGACGCCTGGGACGTCCCTGGCTGGGGTTCTCCCATTTCGTCCCAGGTGATCAACTCTGCGGGCGATTCGCTGGGTGCCGGTTGCTCTAGTGCTCTCCCATCTTTGGATTCCTCTCCCTCAGGGCTGGAACTCAAATCCTGCCATAAACCTGAAGGTTCTGGGGTGAGGCTCAGTTCTCCGCTCCTGACCGTTGACTCGGGCATCAAACCAGTCGGCCTCTCAAGTCTCCTGGTTGTGAGTTTGGATTCAGCCATCGTTAACTGTTTTCCCTCACAAGAAAGTAATCTTGGTAGGAGCTAACGGTACAACTTTGGTGATTCTCAGCTTTATGTAATGATTGCCTATTCTAAACACCATCAGACTCATAAGCAGGATCACAAATATATCTGATTTATTAAATAATAGTATGCAGGTTCACAAAGAAAGCTGAGAATGGAAAAAGTGCGCCAAATGCAAACTAAAAAACTCTCGGTGCAAATGAGATCCCTCCCCCCATAGAATCTTCCCAGGCTCACTATCCCAGGTGCTCCTAATGCTTCTGATGGTCTGCGGGAAAAGTCCTTGAACAGAGCACATAACCCAAACACATTCCATTGAAATGAACATAGATACAGAGCTTGGCACAAGGTTTCACAGCAGCTCCCTCCCAACAGAAATGCGCGTCAGCACCATGGCATGTGAAACATTACGATGTACAGTGCACATTGAAACAGTGAACATGACAGATGATGTATCAATATCTGAAAATCAAAGTTGGAAGATTATGGCATAAACTGGCAGTGGTGGTTCCAGTGGTTAATGGCACACTGGGTGCCATACCAAAAAGCCTTGGACAGCAGTTAGAAAATCTGCACATTGACAAAATTTGCATCTGTCAGTTACAAAAGACCACAATACTTGGATCTGCACATCTACTACACCACACATTACCATATTCTAGGTTCTTGGGAAGAAATTGATGTGAATGAAGGTCAATTCCAGCTAAAGAACTGGCAGCTGTGATTTCACATTGTTGTGTATATAATAATAATATAATAATAATAATAATAATAATAATAATAATTGTAAAGATCAAGGGACAACTATGTTGTAGGTGGGAAACTGCAGATACAATTCAGCTCATCTTTGCATTTGTGACTGTTTGGTGGAGAAGATGAATACAGTAATGATTACTCTGCAATAAAAAAAAGATTTAAATCAGTTTAGATATCTGCCTTCTTAGTTGAAAGTAACTCTTACTTTCAATTGATCTTTTGTATTCTAATCTTTTATTCATTTCTGAAAGGCTACTCCTAAAATTCCATGGCTGAAACCATTTTTACTGATTTACATAGCTAAAATAAGACTGTAGTTGTATATACACATAACTGGAATAACATGTTTCTGAGTATGCAGGTAAGCCAACAAATAAATGACAATGCAAACATATATGATAAAAATTAGTGTTTACCAATAATAGGAAAATAAAATCAGTGTACTATTTACCAGCAAATCTTACTGATTGTCACTTATCTTTAATTCTCATGGAATAAAAATAATACATAGAGTCGCCTCAGTTGAATACTGAAAATTAAGGGTGAAAACCAATATTTCAAAAATGTAACCTTTTGTAAAATGTATTGACAACCACTCTCTATTTCTGCTGCATATTCTTTCCATAGAAAGATCAATAATAAGCATATGAGCTGATTTAGACAAGCAGGTAGAATGACAACATTTCCTTTCCATTTTTATGCATCCCATGGGGTGAGATTTTTAAAAAGGTAACTGGCAGATCCTTCTTTTGTGTGAATTCTTAGTAGTTCCATAATTGAAATCACTGAGAAAGTTTCCCTTGTAAAACTTCTTGGAGAAAAAAAAAAAGTTTTGGCAGAGAGATGAATGTGTAAAGTTGGTTTTTAAAAATAATTAAACCACTCACATGCTGCAGTGAAAGTACTAATTCAGATATTATATTACCTTTATTTCAAGAAACATCTAGATATTACATTTTAATAATATAGTAAAGTCAATAAATTGGAATCTGATACCTAGAGGAGGGTGAATAAATATTGAATTTTATCCAAAATCTAAGATCACCAGTGATGTGGCAACCTTACAGGTAATCCCAATATGTTTATAAATGTACCCCTTTCCCCTCATAAGGGACTGGTTGCTTTACTTTTGTATGGGGAAAAATAAAGCATCCCACTTATTGACAACATTCTTATGAGACAAATTATCTCTAATTCTTAAACAAGAGATACTTGGATCTCATTACAGGTGCATTTCTCTATACATGCTACATATGGACCTACACACACACAATCAATTAAGATGTCTGGCATTTAACTTGTAGCTTTTTAGAAACATAAAAGAAAGGAATAGAAAAAGAAGTGTGATTTATCACTACTGTCTCCTTGCATTGCCAATGAAGTCCATCCTTACTTTCAAGATTCTATCAAAGTACAAGTTCATGTTAGGGTTAATTCTATTACCCAACGACTTCCAACTTTTTCTATAATCCATGTTTATCTTCTACGATAACTACCTGAGATGGCAGCACTTAACTCATCTGGCACTGGCCTGGTCAAAAAAATTGATTCAATCTGGCATTGTGCAAGGAAAGTATGAAGACAGTTTGCTACTTGAAAACTTTGCCTTCATTCATAATATCTGCATCTGCAACATAAAAGCTTTCTATGAAATAACAAGCGGAAAGAATTATCTGAAAGTTTGCTAGTAATATAATACTGATACCTGCCTGATGTCAGTCTGCTTTCCACCCACCTGAATTTCCTCAAGATGGCAACAGTAGGTTTTCAACAGGAATAGTCTGGGAAATTTTAAGAGACTATTCTGTAAAATTACCACCTGGCACACAACAAACAAAATAGTATATTCTTTACTGACACAGTAAGATGAATGCTGTATTGTGGTGGGAAAAACTGAAGCAACACAAAGAGGCCCAAACACAACTATTCTTTATTATCAAACTGCCAGGCTTGCTAACAAAACTCTGGTCTATGGCCACAGCTCCTTCAAAACTACATGAGTGGCACTGGATCAGAAGGTATTACTGAAACACTGTGCCTCCAGCATGCATACATTGTTTAATGATGTTTGAGTCTGCTCAAAAGAAAATGTGTGGGAGAATTTGGGAACACTCCTTACCCAGCGTTCTTTAATAGACATTTGGTGTAAGTTACATGGAACACCTGAAGAATCCCTTGTCCAAGCACTGGGTGCTGGAATAGCAGTGGTAGGAGATCATGCCAAGAAGTAAACTCAGGGGGAATTTTTCTTTCAAAGCATAAAGAGAGATCAGGGATCATCCTGAGTACAGACAGCTGAGTACTGTTTTCATTCATGTTGCCTAGTAACCAGGTCAAGCTAAGAAAATATCTGTCCTGTTCTCTTCTAGGATATCCTGGGTTTATAGTATACTGTATGTGTTGCTCTCAAGCCTTACTCTGATCTGCTGTTCTGCCAGAGAATTGTATTTTGAAAAGCCACATCTATTATTCTGGGATCTGTGGCTGTTGTACTTCCAAATCAAATAAAGTTTGCCAGTTCCTTAAATGGATGGATTTGGCCCTGCTCATTTTTAGACATGACAATGCAAACTAAATGAAAAGACCAAACTAATGAGAGAGATCATTTTTTAAAAGAAAAATAGCAGCTTCTTTTCCTCAGACCTGCTCAAAAGCTTCCTCAGCATTCTAACTGGTGAGGTGCATGTTCAGTTTGCATAATATCATTTTGCTTTTGCCCCATCAAGTTTTAGAAAGGAATTTGATCAAAAATAAATTTAAAATTATTCTGGGAAGGAGCAGAAATAAATTGTTTATGATATGTGTTGTGATACGGGTTCACCACTCTTGGAATTTCTAGAGCTGTTAGAAACAGGAAGAAAAAAAAATGGGCTTCATTTAAGGTGAAACCTGACATCGCGATACAGACTCCTGGAGAACAACAATGCCCAGGCCTGTACCCAGTATCAGGAATGCTGCATAACTTGAAACAAGTGTCATTTCTGAAACCCTTATTTTTTGAGCAGGATCCCAGGAAAAGGGCTCCGTGTGAGCTACAGAAATAGTATAATAAACTATTTGTAAAAAATAAATAAATAGAAATACACGATGGTTTCTATTACAGCTGGTCCAAATAAAGCCACATGCTGGCCATGAGGTTGCACTGAAACACAGATTTAAGCAGACTAAATGATAAAAGAAGAAAACAATGGCAATTTTTGAATTCCGGAGGCATACTGTTAAAGAATACATAACATGAAATATGACTTCAGAGCGTTCTGAGTAATAAGGATGTCCCGATCCTGTTTTCAGCTTTTGGATTTTGTTCCTTGAGCTGTATGACATGGGGACTACGTGGGCTTTTTTCAGTGAAGTGTGAAAAAGATAAAGGGTCACTTAAAGATATTAAACCTTTGCTACCATTATAGTGATAAATTTTACCCATCTCATCATGCGTGTGATAGGATTGAAAAAATGGTGATCTGAAGTTCACATAGAGTTACTCTTACCTAATGCACATTAATTTCTTAATGCACTAAGCTCACTTGGACTCTATGGACATTTCCTGCTAGGGTGACCTCCTTACATTTAAATGAGAAACACTGTCTAAAAGCCTAACAGCTCTTCTTGTTCAATTTAGCAATGATTTCTCTTCCATCATTTCCACTCTCCCCCTTCCCCTCCCCTCCCAACCAAATGAGTGGCAATCTTATAACCCCAGTTTGGATTTTCTTGTAAAGAAACCATACCAACATTTCACAAACATAGCAGAGTCCACTTTGGAGGTCCTGAATAAGTCACTCATAATCCAAAACAGGAGGAGGAGGAGGAGGCGAGGATTAAGAGAAACCTCCAAACCAAAGGTGAAGGAGGCAAAATTCAAACTGGTTCTTTTGGTCTTTGGCTGAGGAGGCAGAGTGTCATGTTCACTGTTTCAATGTAGTTTATACATCGTAACGTTTCACATGCCATGGCGCTGACGTGCGTTTCTGTTTGGGAGGGAGCTGCTGTGAGACCTTGTACCAAGCTCTGTATGTGAAATCAGGACAATGGAATGTGTTTGGGTTATTTTCTCTGTTCAAGAATTTTCCCCGCAGACCATCAGAAACCGTTAGGAGCAGCTGGGATTGTGAACTTGAAAATATTCTACGGGGGGAGGGATTTCATTTGTGCCGAGGGTTTTTAGTTTGAATTTGGCACGCTTTCATCATTCTCAGCTTTCTTTGCAATCCTGCATGCTATTCTTCAATAAATCAGATATCTTTGAAATCCTGCTTATGAGTCTGATATCCATTAGAATAGGCAATCCTTACCCAGAGAAGGGGGAGCAATAGAGAGGTTGGTACATTTGATAGATGTTATTTCAATTCAGAGTACACTCAGCAAGTGGGCAAGCAAGGGGAATCCAACTGATAATCAGAAGAAAGGAGACCAAATATTTCTTATTAGGAGGCAATGCATACTATTTGCACTTGAAAGGAGGCAGGAATAGACATGTACAGAGTTTGGGCAAAATAGTACGGGGTAACAGCAAAATATTTCATCCTTTTTTGAACTTAAGCATAATGTGGATCTGGGAGGATGCTTGTTGGACTTCCCATGCATCCCAGATTGCCAGGTTGCTTTGTTATAAGTAGAAGACATTAACTGTTTCTGGAGGGCATGAACCAATGTGGTCATTTTCTACTTGCCCCCAGCCCACTGTATACAGTATGTGCTGTCTGCTCACGCTTCCAGCTCTGATATGTCTGCTGCATTTTTACTTTTTTCTAGGCAACCCTCTGCAGTGACAAGAACACCCTGTTACCCAGATCAGTGCACTGCCCTGTCACATCATTAAGAAAAATGCCTTTCTTTAATTTTCCCAGATTTGGTTCCCTCATCTCTTTTGCAGCTACTGTTACAGCTACTGTTACAGTAGCACAGTGGTTGCTGTGCCTGCATCAATGGGCATTTTGATGTTTTAACTTTGTAAACATCTACATCAACATCAGAGTTAACATCCTCCCCATCCCCCCAAAAATGTCCGGTAAGATTTGCCTACAGAAAGGAAAGCAATTGTTTTCCTGGCAGAGAAGCAGGGGAATTTTCCAATGGGAATGTTTGGTAGCCAACAATCTGGACTGAACACCTGGCTTGTGACCTCTGAAGTATTCCCATCTAAACAGAATTTTCTTAAGCCAGTTTAGAGTCCAGCCAGCATCAGTACCATACTGGAGAAGCTTAAGGGTGTTGCATGGAAGTGCCCTTCTGTCCACTGATCAAAAATAAGGGAAGTTGTAATCCAAAAATATCTAGAGGATCGTAAGTTCTGCACTAGGTACAATTTTTTTGAAGCTCTGAAGTACATTTAATTTCAATACTGATTTTAATAGAGACAAAAGTAGCATTATCCAATGTTAATTGATCTGTAATCACCTCAGATCCTATTTTAAGTTGCCTGCTGGGGTGCTAAATGGTACAGATGTATCCATCAGCAAAAGTTTTTCATGTATTGGAGAATGGCTGACCATTCTGCCAATTTGCAATAACCTCCTAGGTCAATCAAAAGCTTTCCTTGTATTGGGATTCCTGGGATGGATTAAATAAAAAAAGTTTCCTCTCTGCTCTGCTTTGTGGTTTATGAATATGTATTAGATATGATTTGTCATCTAAGAACAAGACTTAACTCTTCCTTTATGATCCAGTCTTCTCCGGAACCTGGTGGTTTATTTCTCTGATAATGGGAAAAAAAAAATATTTCTTGGATCCATTCCAATATTATGAAATGTGTTTGACACCTTTCTAACTATGCATCTTTTACATATATTTATTATTTCCTGTTGTACTTCTAATTTGGAAAATGGAAAATATAAATGAGCTTGTCATAATATGGAGACAATTACATATTCACTTGACTAAGAATATGCTTGACAAAATGAGTGGATTAATTTCTAAGTAACCAAATATAATATTGTGCTCCTAGCCTTTATTTTGAAATAGCCAGTGCAACTTCCATTGCTTTATCACATTTAACAGAGAGATGTACTTGTCATCTCTTTTGCCATATAAAATATTAATTAGCACACCTTTAGGTTAAAAGGAAGTATTGATTCTGCAATTACCTCACAGCCTTTGGTAAACAGTCTACACCTGACTTTTCAATCGCTCTGAGCAAAGTATTTCTTTGGAAATAGACTCTTTGGATATTAAAATATACACACTTAACAATTCAATCTCAGGATCTTATCTACCAGAAAATATGAGCTTAGGGTATTAGGTCAGTATCACATAACTGTTATAACCAGTCATGGAAAGTGAACAATTCCTGTCACCAGCTATTCTTCTCTCACAAGCCTTTTAAAGTTGGACAATTTTAATGTTTAGCTTCCAAGGAACCATTACATACTATATGTATATAAACCTACTATATGTCAACAATAATGACCATATGCGCCATCATATAAAAGCAACTACTTAATTTATTTAAATGCCATTACTTCCTTTTTGCTTCCTTCTAGATATGATTTTCCCTGTTATCAGTCTGATCATATGTGGCACAATGACACCAAGCTTGGTGCCTCATATTTTCTTACAATGGCTGCTAAAATTGAAGCCTTGATTTGAAATGTATCCTGCTGTTTCATTTATATATAGTTTACAGACTTGGTGGTGATGATTATGACTATTTTTGGGGTGCAAAAATCGGGATGACTTTAGATAGCAGCAAACTCACTAGTGATCATCCAAATGTTTGCAGCCCAGATATGGTAGCCGTGATGATGACAAACTAATAGAAGATTAGTCGACACTTTATAACACATTAAGTATTTTCTGAGAGCCAGTTTGGTGTAATGGTTAAGGCATCAGGCTAGAAACTGGGAGACAGTGAGTTCTAGTTGCACCTTAGGCACAAAGCCAGCTGAGTGACCTTGGGCCAGTCACTCTCCCTCAGCCCTAGGAAGGAGGTAATGGCAAACCACTTCTGAAAAACCTTGCCAAGAAAACTTGACAAGGGACTTGTCCAGGCAGTCTCTGAGAATTGGACACAATTGAACGGATTAAAAATTAAAGTATTTCCCAAGTTATATAAATCTTCAGTTACAAAAAACTTCCATGTTTCACTAGTATATTGTAGTGAATTATAACATAGTATGGCATGGCATGATATATTACAACAAAAACAACAGCAACAGTGTAATTGATCTTTTGATCAACAGTTTCTGAAGTGTGTGCATGCAATCTTTTTATTTAAAATGTGATATTTTCAGCAAATTTAGCTATTCCATTTTCAGACATTTGAAATCCCTGGCATAATTATTGTCAGTTATGTATATTATAACTCATGCTCAAACTCAAGCTAGAGACAATCTAATGAATTGCTTTGACCTATCTAACTTAGCAGAGGCAGACTTGGTCCATCAAGCTTAGTATTGTTGCTTTCAGTGGCAATGGTGCTCTCTGAAACAGGCATCGCTTTCTCACCTGTACTTGCAGGAATTGCACTTGGGATCACTTGAAAACAAAACATTGCTGATGTAGTATCACTTTCCTTAATAGACCTTTCAGAATAGGTCTATTGGTAGGAAGTAAAATATTAAAATTAATCTTCCCATTAAAACAAGTCTTTAAAAATACTCAAGAATTTTTTGAAGCAAGTTAAGGAATTCCCATTTGAGAAAAATGTATAAATAATCCCACCATATATGAATAGTTAAAGAAAATAAAACAATTGCAAATACTAGGTTTTTTATTTAACAACCTCCATAACTTTCCATTAATTTAATAATTTGTCTTATTTCTTAACTGTTAATAGAAGAGCTGCCTATTTTCACTTTGTTTTATATCTTCTATCATTAGCATAATGGATACCATTAAACAGCCAATCCTATTTTAAACTAATTTGCATCAGGCTTAATGTGATTTGGAACCTTTAAGGATTATGGATATATTTTGTTTCTCATTAGGTTCTGACAATCAAAATGTGTGTGTGTGTGTTTGTAAGAGAGAAAGGAGGAAATACAGAGGAAGTGAAAGAAGAAAGCTATTACACTATCAGCATTTTGAGCAATAGTTATACCTATTTGCATTATTTCTGAGGAATAAAAAAAATAAGCAATTAAATGTTTTAATAAATAAATATAAGCTTATTGTATGCTCATGTTGTATAGATATATCTCAAAGATTTTAAAAAGTATATGTATTTTTAAATATTACCCCAAATCCTATTCATTTCATTGTTCCTGATATGAGTACAAATCTGATACTTAAACAGGAACTCCTGTGTCTTTGAAGTTTTAACTTTTTAGGTTTTACCATAAGAATTACCTGAAAATATGCAGGAAACAGAGATCGCCTAATATTAATGTCTCAAAAGATCTCATGAAACTCCTTCAGAGCCAGACATCACAGGAAGTACACAAGAGATCCAGCTGTTCCATGTTGGATCCAGTAGAGACTTAAGAAACATTTGGCAAAATAAAGGCAGTTTTCTATCCAGAAATGAGTAAACTGTATATGTTTTTCATTTTTTTCCCTGTGCTTATATATATTGAAATGTTGGTAAACCAGAAGGAATTAGATTCATAAAGATAATGTTTTGTAGTAAAAGGCTGATGGAATTGACTTGGCAAAGGCACGACAATTAAAGGAGGGGGTACAAGCCCTGATAATTTTAAGGTATTCCATGTGATTGAAAATGAATGTTCATCAAAACTACAAAGAACCTAGCAGCAAAAAGCAATGGATTTAGAGAAAAAGGATGGCAGATACATGAGTAGAAATACTATGAAAATAATTTCTAATTCTTAGATCCTTTATAGAGGCAATTTTCCCATACATATTACTATTTAGTGGTTCTTGATTCTACTGCTACTTTAATTTCTGCTTCTTGATTGTTTCACATGTGGGCATATTTTGGAAATAATTAGTCATGGAAGAACAAATACATATGAAACAAATTCAGTATTATCAAACTTTAAGCTTTCTTAAGTGATTAAAGAAAGCTTACGTTTCAATAATATTAAAGTTGTTTCATATCCTTTCTGGAAAATCCCACTGTCCTGATGATAATTTATTTATTCTGTGTTTAAGAGGTGAAGAAGTTGCCAATTTTATGTGCTATATAATATCTTACTCCTGTTTACTTGAGCTAAAGAATTCTTGGTAAGATGGTGGAATGTGGCTGATGTGAGGATTGACTTTTCTGTATTTTTATTCCAAACACAAATAGTATTTCAAAACATACTGACAAAGCAATCCTATATGATCCACATCAGTTTATTCTCTCTCAATGTTTCCCACTTTTTCTCAAATCGCTTAGGAAGTTCTACACAACCATGTTATTTTAGAACTGGGATACCTATATAGCCCTCCATATTATTATCTGCAGCTTATTATCTGCAGCTTACAGTTCTGGCACTCTTTCCTCTGAATTTACTAATATAATATGCTTATATATTAAACATGGTGGATACTCTGCTGTGCTTTTGGTCATGTGCCTACTGAGTGGCAATTTTCTTTCAGAAAAATACTGCCTTTGTGGTGTCTCTCACACAAAAGGGACTTTGATACAGATCCTCCCTGGTCATTCTAGATTTTGCCCTACTTGCTTCTTAGAATAAGATAATTCACAAATGGGCCACTTTTGCCTTCACTAAGGCCTGGGGAATACAGATAATGAGAACAAAACTGGCCTTAAGTGATGCAAAGAACTGTTTCTAGATGTTTCTTATTCTCCACGTAAATCATTTCAGATCTGGTTTTTTGGAAGGTGTGAAAATTCTTCAGTTTTTACATATCATTTCAATATACTATGTTCTATATTAATTCAGCTTTATTAAAAGTAACTAAGTTACAATCTTCAATAAGTTATTTATGTTCCCCTAAAAGGAATTTCTCAATTATCGCTATTCTTCCAAAGAAATTGTGCAGGTGATGCATAGGAGTACTCTTTACTGAGGTCTAAAAAGTCAGAAGTACTGTGATGGAATGTGTTCCTAAAGGAAGGGGTGATGTGGATTCTGTCTATAAGGTGAGAACAGTACAGAACTAGAGTTGGAATACCGGTTCAGCGTGGTTCTTGGCCTGATTTCCTGACATCAATCTTGCCAGACTAATGCTGCTCAACTAACTTAAGGGGAAAATAATGCAGAAGGGCTCTAGGGCAGAGCTACCTTGAACCTCTCAACCTTCCCAGCAATAGAGTCTGGGCTGCGAAGCCTCTTATCAGTCTGGAATGCATTCTCCCCTGGGAACCAGCGGCAGTGCCGGAATCCACCACATCACCCCCTCCTTCAGGAACACATTCCATCACAAGTACCATAGATAACTTCAATTATATTTAAATTTTGAAAGATCATCTTATTAGGGCTACTAGATCTGGGCAGCAAAAACCCAGCTAAATGCTAGTTAGTAGCAAAGAGTTAGAATCATATGTATTTCTTCCTGCCAACTGGTGGCCATCTGGATTTTTATAACTCACATCTTCTAGTTTCATGAAAAGAAACAGCTCCTGTTTTGCCAATACAGTGGTTCCATTCATTTCCAAAAAAATTTAATCAAGCTATTGTTTGATAGTTGCAGTAAGTTTCTTTGCATCCATTTGATATGCCGTTGATGAAACTTCCCTAGATAGTAAAATATAATCCAATTTACATCAAAATAATTCTCTATCTCTTGGGTCTTCAATATTTTGTGATGTATTATGAATTATATGGACATACAGTATGTGCCTTAATTTTCTGGCAACAATAACATAGGGTTCTATCATTCATTTTATTTTTTTAGGGTTTTTCTTTTTCATTCTGACTTAGCATTTTCATTAGTCCTTAAGAAAGGCTTGGCAGTATTTCAAATTTAGTTTTATGACTGGATATTCTTAGTAAATATATTATTTTCTTTTGCACTCAATTCATTATTCTCCAAGAAAAGGACTTTTTGTTGATTACACTGAACCACCCTACTGAGCGAACAGTGAAATTTCAAAATCTGCTCTTACATAAGAAATTAGTGGCTTAAACTAGATGCCTTTTATCCCAAAGAACACATAGGAGGGAGGCAGTTCATGGGCAATGCACATTTAAAAAGGTGGGTCTGTTTGCATGGTTACAAATGCCATCTTGACATTTAACACACACACACATGCACGTGTGTGCACGCATGCATGCCTGTGCGCGCGCACACACACACACATGGTGGATGCCCCTGGTGCACTAATAGGCTTTATGCTTTTTACCCTTCTTTATGGGCATCTTCCTGTATTTTACTATATCAATTCTTGTCTTTTTACAGATACTATATATCCTTAGATAACAGGTAAGAGCATGATCAGGCTGTTGAGTTATTGGTCTTTGTCACAAATTTTCTCTAGTCCCATTTAATCCTTTGAATCTAGAGCTTTCTCAGAATATATATATATATATACACACACACATACACACACATAAACATACATACACATACATACATACACACACACACACATCTACATCTACACATACATACATACACACATACACTCTTTCTGACAAAAGCTATAAGGTATTTCCCCTTTCACTTTTACCTTGCCTCAAAGACCTCATGGAAGAATTTCCTCTAAATATTCTTCACCATTCCTTTTGCGATATCTAACTCTACTCCCATTGCTCTGAAATAATGCTCTGCTGAATTATTGCAGAAGATGTAAAATTGGATCAGACTGTTAAAACAGAACATAGCAAATTTAGGGCAAAAGAAAAACTATTTCTAACTGAGTGGGAGTCATTAATTAATTCAGGATTCAGAATTCAGATTTGGGTGGGAAGGTAATGAGTGAAAGTGAATTAAAGAAAAAGTTGGGATGAGCTGAGGAGTATGGAAACTAACTGAAGCATTTATTTGTAATACATTGGATTTTAAAATGATTTGGTTGCTCTCTGAAATTTAAACTCTAGTAATGCTAAACTTGCATGAATATAAATTAAAACATACTTATTGTAGCATTTGGCTGTTTATTAATTTAATCCCTATATTCACAGCATTATTTAAGAAATAAGGTCCCACCTCTAAGTCATTCTAAAATCTGTGTCTTGGATTCGATGTACTGCTGCCTCACTGAAGTTGCTCATAATGTAGCACCAAAAGCCTTCTACACTATGATTCCATTCCATGGTTCTATGGAGATATTTAATTTGGATACTGGTATTGAGCCATGAATTTGAATCAGTGGCCTGAATGGCCTTTGCAACTGTATGATTCTAGCCCTTGAATAACTCAATCGTGATTAATATTATAATTAAGGTACCTGAAATAATACATGTGCAAGAGTAATAGATTTTGTGCCAGACTGACAGACCAATGATCTTGCTTTCTTTTTCTTTTCTTTTTTCTTCTCCTGTACATTTTAGGAATAACACAAATATATAGTCTACAAACCAATGGATTTCTTAGGTTTTGAAAATGGTTTTGGGTTAAGCTACTTCTGACCTAAACTGGAGCTTTTCAGCAAATTTCATTTGATGAGACTTTTGATAAATGTCCCTGAAGTGCATCTCCCTTCCGAACAATAAGCCACAAGATATAACCACTTCTTCAGCTTTTCCTGGGTATATTGATTTTGCCTCTAGCACCACACTTCTCACCACAATGCACTATCTTCAAAGCCCACTTCCTTCCTAGACCAGATAATAAGCAAGGCAGAAAAATCAATATCAATTAGACTCCATTCAGTAATGAATAGCAAATCAGTAAGGTATATATATCAAAGAAAATGTAGAATCCATCCACATCTATAAAAGGCAGAGAGGTTGAATAACTGCATGAGGAAAATTAATAATATTGGATTAATTTCCACTTCTTCTCTGCACCAGTCTGCATTTCACTTATTGTACATCATACTTTAGTTCATCCTTTTTGTTAATGGTCAACATTGATATTCTGCTTTTCTCTCTTTTCTCTTCTTAAAGAAAACAATCATCCATATTTCATGTTGTAAATTCCAAATAAACACAAACTGTTGTCAAGAGAAAAAAAACATTAAGTCTTATTGAGCCTTGTACATAGTGCCTAATCCATTATTTTTAAATGTAATAGAAATCTTTAAGATTATTTCAGGGGCTCATGGTTAACACAGTATAAATCTGGGGCAAGAAACCAATCTAAATTTTGGGCTTTAGTTGCAAAGCACCAGTTTTGACATAATTCAGTACTGGTGTTCTTTAATATGGTGTTTGGCCAAAGCAGTATTGCCAATGTAAATGTTATTAAAGGATTACTATTTGTGAAAGAGACTGGACCATCTTTTGTTGTTATTATTGCAGGGGCCACCACGATGAGGAAATAGCTAAAGGGTGAGGCAGGTAGGAGTTAATGACTTTGGAGAAGATGACATTTCTTATTCTTCGGGGAAAGAGGATGCAACCTAAGGGCAATCTGGCAGTGCAGCCCAGAATTTTTAGCTGCCATGCTATTTTCAGTCAGTCAAATTCCAGTCCAGATTGAGAGGTTAGCGACGGAAGCAAACTAGTGCTCTGGCCAGGCTACAACCATCACAATGGCTGGCAACTAGTTGTTCCTTTGCTTCCAGCCCTTGCCACCCATGCAGGAAAGGCAAGCTCCATCAGCTGGCTGCTGTGTACATCAGGCTACCAGTGTCTGGCTTTGCCTTTACTGCACTTCACCATTCTGGGTATCTTTCCTTTGCTTTCTCACTTGGATGCTGTCACCGCCACCATTTCCCACATTATTTATTTTCATACTAAAGCAAACTTTTTTCTTTTTCTTTTTACCCCTCAGGGTAAAATACCATCCTTGTTCTGATGTAAGAGAACAGGTAGTTCTTTCATTTCTACCTTCCAATTTATGTAAATGGAAACTTTGTTTTAAAGCAAAACTTTGGAACATTGTTCCTTTGTTTTTATGAAGCTGAACAGTTCTTCCTTGCAACAAAGATGTTTTAGAAATAAAGGGAAGCTTTGTGGCACTGTGGATACTTCACCCCAGTGGAATATGCAAGGGTTGAACAGAGCATTAGCTTCTTTGGCTCAGGATAGTTCATTGACTTAATGGGCCATTGCTGGATCCATTGATCTCTCTCTCATGGGGCCTGCCTTATGGAATAGTCCCAGAAATTCAGATGGTCCCAGCCCTGTTGGTTTCCATAAGGCTGTGAAAACCTGGATGTTCCCCCAGGCAATGAAGTCTGGTGTTTGTAGAAGATGTTGGCACTGTGTTTTTGACAGTGGCCCCATGTTGTTGTTTTTTACTTGATCTGTCTATTATGTTTTACCACAATTGCTGATTGACAGAGAACACAGTAATCCATCCTGGGTTGAAATGGCTGCATGGGGCAGCCCCTAGGGGTGGGGCGATCATGCCAAGCACTACAGCCAGTCAGAGTTGGGACTCCTATTAGAACACAGTGAAGTGCCGCAGATCATCTGCTCTGAAGTGCTTAATATGGGTGAGGTCAGAAAACAGCAATTTTGAATCAAAGATGGAAAACACAGGCATAGGGTGCATTTGCCCTAGGCTGGGAGTGGGAGGACAACAACATCATCAGCTCTTGCACACCAGTAATTAAAGAGACAAGAGGTCACATATTGAAGATGTGAAACTTCCAATATTTTTAAAGTGTCACACCATTAAATTGGTGCCATCACAAAATCATACTGGTATAATCACATCTACCTTACTACATCAAGTATAGTATAAATTATCTGTACAGTTTATGATAAAGGAGAGGAAAAGATGATGCCTCTTATTGGAATGTCAGGTAAAGCTTGAAGAATATGTTTTAAAAAAACAACAACAGAAGGTTGCCAAAAGTGGAGTGGGACAGGTTAATTATGATCTATACAAATCTCACGTAGTTTCAGTTACTGGTGACAGATGATGATGATGATGATGAGAATAGATTATACGTAGGAGAGGAAAAGTGTAATATCAAACAACCAGAATATGATTCATTTCTTTCATGACTGTTCTAATAACTGAATAAACTGAGAAACAATGAAAAGTTTATTAAAACAGGTTTCTAATCTTCCTGTGTCAACATTTGTAGAAAGAGAAAATTCCACAAATGAGTAACACCAAGTAATAAACATCAGAAACATGCAGGAAATAAACTAGCTTGTCAAATGCATCTTCTAAAAACATGGGCTGACTGCAGAACTTTGATTATGTCTTTATTTCAAGGGGGATTCAGATTCAAATGTGAGCAAAATGTTTAGCAACTTGATGGCATACTAAAACAGAAATTAAAGAAAAATAAGCTTTCAGATATTATTCTTTTGAGTTTTCACCCAGGAAAGGAAATCAAAACATGCAAATGAGGAAAAAGTATAAGCACATTGAGAGTTAAATATATACTTTGAAATTTGAACAATGTATTTTTTGAAGGCAGTAGAATTTGTCCTATTTATTATTACAAATATAAGCTGATTTAAGGTTGATTTGATATTTAATTCAGAACCAGAGGAGGGAATAAAACAATGAAGCCAATGTTTGATTATCTTCCACATTTACTTTCAAATATTGAGAATCTAAATTCTTAGCAGGAGACTAATGAGCACCAGGTAAAATTGTGGAAGCATAAAAGAAGGAAATCAATTGCCAGTTGTAAAGTAAAGGAGACTTAGAAGCTGTCCCCTTTCTCAAAAAAAAAAAAAAAAAAAAAAGTAAAAGACAAAACAAGGAAAACAGCTTGGTCTATTTCTAAACAAATTTCACCCTGGGAATCAATCCTCAATTGTATTGCTTACTCCATACCTTTCGTACTTTCTTCTCTCCTCTTCTGCTTCCTGCATCACTGTAGCTTCAAGAAGGGAGAGGAAAGACTGAGAGAGTTCTTCCCTTCTCCATTTCTCTCTCAAATCTGGACAACCATCTAAAAATTTCCCTGAAAAAACCTGATTTTCTAACAATTACTGCAATATTGGAGAGGGAAAAAATGGAATGTGGAGAAATGCCTACTTGTTTCATTGTGCAAATCTAGTCAATGATAAGAAGAAAAGAAGGTTGGACAATTGGTGGGGGCAAGGATGAAGGTGGAAAGAGTGAAACAAGGAAAGATGGACATTCTTTTCTAATCAGATTAAAATCCAAACTAGAGTTCAAATCATAGCTCATAATATTTTTTCTAGTAGTGAAGAAAGATTATGAACTTCTAAAAGAGCAATGTAAAGTATACATGGAACTACCACTGAACTCTACAGAAATTCTTTCTAGGTAAGGGAGTATAGGATTGCATGTTTATGTTTGTATTTTAGGGCAGACACCACATCACCCGATGTTTGGGAATTAATCTGCCTACAGCTGGACTTTTGATAGAACAACATTTCAAGGATTTTCAGGACAGATCTTAACTTTAATCAATATGGTTGGGTCAAAGCTGGCAAGCCAGCTGGTTTTCTGTCTTTCTCTGTCTCATTCTCTTGATAAAGAAGCCATGCCACTTTTTCAAATAATCACTGGCTACACACATTAGCCCCGAACAAAATGACATAAACTTTCATCCCATTGGGCATTTTGTGCTAACTTCCATTTGAAGCATACCTTTTGTGGCATTTAGGCTAGCATTAAAACTACTTTGGAATTTTTGTAATTGATTAATATGACTCTTTAATTTGTGTGTATCTGTCTCTGTGGGTATTGCTACTGTGCTGTGCATTGAAACAAGCAGTTTATGATGAAACCTTTACGCTTATGCTACAATATTTTTGCATGTAATATCAGGGTTGGGTGCATAGAATACCCTTGGAGGGCAAGGCTCACACTGGGAAGAAGAAGGGCTACAGTGGGTGGTGGAAGGATGTGAATCACACAAGTCAAGCCAGGATTTTCTGTTTTCCTAGTTTTGGCATGGAGAGTTTTGTTCTGTTTTAAGTTTAATGAGTGAATTGGTTTAAGTAGCTGGAATTTATATTTTCAAAAGTGGGGACTCCCAAACATTTACTTGTTTCTTCCTCCCAGCAAACTTTGGGAGACCCAAACACCACTTTGTATATGAAAATATACAATGTACATTTGCATGTCTGGATGATGTCCTTATCCATTGAAGAATATAGTTGAGTACTAACATAATGCTAGACACATAAGCACTCCATTTTACCTCTTAAAATTCCTAAACTCTCATCCCAAAATGATCCCCAGTACTGCCTAATTTTAGACAGGAACGTTTTCCTCGATATACTGCCCAAAACCTGGACTGAATGGAGTTTTACATTCGCCACTCAGTATGTGATAGATACACTGCAACAAGGCTGCAAAACTACAATTATTCAGCAGAGACAGATAAAAACCCAACTACTGTATGTCCATCTTTTGCCTTTCCTTCTCAACCTTATGGCTAATATAATGAATAAATCTGCTGCTTAATGAGAAAATGCAAACCAAGTGGAAAAAAGATACTGAAAACAGACTGGCATCATGAAAAAAAAAATACTGAACAAATGGATAGCAAAATATATGTGGCACAATATATGTGTGTTGCTTGTGACTGATTTATTTTTCCTTCATAAAAAATAAGCAGAGAATCACATCTGGCTGAGGTCCTACTGCATGGTTTAAAAAAGAAATACTGAAAATGACAGGATAAAGGGAAATAGAAGCTTAGAATGAAGGGCAAGAATGGAGATGACATATGGAAAAAAATAGCCTAAGGCTTTCAAGTCAATGATATAAAATAAGCTAGAGGATAGATCCATACTCTTAAGACAGTAGGCCTGATTCTGATCTCACATTGAGTGCTTTTCTAACATTGTTACTCTTTCCATCAGCTTTGCTATATTTTATCTACAAGGAACAAAAGGTAAAAAAACCCCACCTGATTGAAAAATGACATTTTCTATTAGAGTGTGTGTGAGGGAGAAATAACTATCAGTTCACCTTCTTTAAGCTTATGATGATATATTATAATAAGCATGTTGTCTAAAATAGCCTTACTGAAGGTTAAAAAAAAGGATTATTGGTCTCCTTTAAACTGATATAATCTGACTCAATTGTATATTACTGACACTCAGTGGCATTGCCATGAAAACAACTGCATGTCTAGAGTGATCTTTTTGCAGTGCCCATGACAGAGATTTAAAATGAAGTCAATTTATGCTGGCAAATCCATAATTAAAACTAAAGCAAGATCTCTTGTCCCCAGCATCCAAAACAGCCATAAGGAGCAAATCTTCCCATGTAGATCAAGGAAACAGTGTTGGGAGAGGAGGTTTTCATCTTTCCACCATGCTATTTTCTAATCTAACTCTCTCATTTTCCTGAAACTGATATCTGCCCTTCAGGGAAAATGTGTGCACATCATTACAAGTTATGGTTCTGTCCTTGGAGCAGTTTTATTGAAGGCTCATCATGTTTGGCTTAAAAGAGAGGTATAAGAAATGAGTCTGGCTCACATTTCAATGAAAACTTGATGTACAAGTTTGCCTTTCCATAGTTTCATTCCCTAAATTTTGTGATTAAAAAAGTATTTATTTGTAATGTGGAAATTAGTGGAAAATATACCCAGAAAAAATGGGCATGTTGCTGAAAAAAATCCCCAAATATGTTACCAAAAATGCTTGCTTACGAAGAGTTTGTATTTTAAATTCTTATTGTATCCATGAATAATAATGGATTGATAAATGCATATTGTCTTCTTTTTAAAAAAAACAACCAATGAAACAAACTGATATAGAATTAGAATAAAAGGAAATTAAGGTAGGGGAAAAAAGAGAAACCAAGCAAATGAAACTTAGCAGAATTTCTCATTCCCAAAATTAGCAAATTGCCAGATAGCAGGTCTTTTAACAGGAATGTTAACTTGATGGTTTTGTAGCACCCCCTCAGTAGCCAAAGGAAAGTGAGTAGGAATTAAATTAAAAGCTTACTTTGTATTTTAGCTGAGTACTAGTGGCATGCAAAGCCTCAGGCTGCTTTTCTTTCCTACCTTTTTGAGTAGAATGGAAATAAAGGGATTTGTATGGTGCTGGAATGTCTGTGGAAGCCCAGGGTAGGGCTGTTAACTCTGTTCCTGAATTAACAGAAATAAATATTCCAGTGGTTCATCTTCAAATGTCTTTCAAGGAATTGGAGAGTGGAAACCGTTGTTATGAAAGTGCCCTGAGACAACTGCTTCTTCCATCCACAAACTGCCTTACATTGTGAAAATCTGCATTTATTTATTTATTTATCAAATTTGTCCCCGTGCATCTCCTCCCATTGGGGGACTCTGGGCGGTTTACAACAATCGATTAAAAACAATAACCATAAAACACACAGAATAAAATACAATAATAAATAATATAAATACAGGTAAAAATAAAGAATCCAGGTGGTGAAGAATCTAAAACAGTCCAAGAGTGGGAGGAATGGTCTATAGCAACCATCCCCATGTAGATCTATTCCCCTCTCCACCCCAAGCAAAGTGGCAGAACCAGATCTTCAGACTCCACTGAAAGGCCAGGAGCAATGGGGCCAATCTCACCTCCGGGGGCAGCATGTTCCACAGGGCGGGAGCTACTGAAGAGAAGGCCCACTTCCTGGACCCCGCCAGATGAAATTCTCTTACAGACGGGGTCCGCAGCATGCCCTCTCTGCACGATCAGGTGGGATGGATTGATGTAATGGGGAGGAGGCGGTCCCTCAGGTAACCTGGCCCCATGCCATGTAGGGCTTTAAAGGTAATAACCAACACCTTGAATTGGACCTGGAAGCAAACTGGTACCCAATGCAGCTTGCGCAGCAGTGGTGTTACATGTGCCCTTCTGGGGGCACCAAAAACAGCTTGCGCAGCTGCATTATGGACCAGCTGGACCTTCCAGATACTTTTCAAGGGTAGCCCCATGTAGAGCGCATTGCAATAGTCTATATGAGAGTTAACAAGGGTATGAGTGACTGTTCAAAGAGCCTTCCGGTCCAGAAAGGGGCATAACTGGTGCACGGCACGTAGCTGCACAAAGGCTCTCCTGGCCACGGCTGCTACCTGCTCTTTGAGCAGGAGCCGTGAGTCCAGGAGGACCCCCAAGTTATGCACTGGGTCTGTCTGGGGCAGTGCAACCCCATCCAGAACCAGAGATGTTAATGTCCCGGATACAGAAGAACCATTAACCCACAGCCACTCGGTCTTACCAGGGTTCAGTTGAAGCCTGTTGTTCCCCATCCAGGCCCCCACAGCCCCCAGACACTCGGAGAGGGTAGTCGCGGCATCACTTACTTCACCCGGGATGGAGATATACAATTGAATATCATCAGCATACTGGTGGTACCTCATCCCATGGTGATGGATGATCTCGCCCAGAGGTTTCATGTAGATGTTAAAAAGGAGAGGGGAGAGTACTGATCCCTGTGGCACCCCACAAAGAAGGGGCTGTGGGGCCGATCTGTCCTCCCCTATCAACACCAACTGGGTTCAGCCCTGGAGGAAGGAGGTGAACCAGTGTAAAACTATGCCACCCACTCCCAACTCCCTGAGCCGGCTCAAAAGTATACCATGGTCGATGGTATCGAAAGCCGCTGAGAGATCAAGGAGAGCGAGGATGGATGCACTGCCTCCATCCCACTCCTGCCAGAGATCATCCATAAGTGCAACCAGTGCCGTTTCCGTCCCATAACCAGGCATACTATGATGGCATGGCCACTCCTTGACAAAACAAGGCTTGAAGGTCTACCTTGAGTAATAGAGATATAATACAAATTTTAAAAGCATTTGAGTGTCAAGTCTATAACAAATATACAGGATGTACCAAAAGTCAGCCCCATAAGCCAATCATAATATGTTTTATTATTTTTTTCCCAGAAAGAACATTGCTGTCTTTAGGAATGTTCAAAGGTAATGCATCAAACAAATAAGGATGCATATAGAAGAAAATGGTGACCAATTCAAAGTAATTTATATATTATGTTATCTATGGGGCCTGACTTTTGGTGTATGTCAGAGAACACCTGAAGAGTAAATAGGAGCTCCTTTGGAACAAATTAATGTTTTAAGAATGTTGCTGTTCTATTCCAAATATCAAGCACCAATAAGATATTGTTGCTGGGAACTTGTGATATATAAAATGACCTTGCACACAGCATAAATCAGTAAATATTAAAACTGTAGGACATAATAAACTATTTTTTTTAAGTATAAAACTGTGAGTTTTATTTGTCCATGTCTTGTTTTGCTTTTCAGTCGGGTGGAATGTAGAATGTATGGGCTATGAATGAATGCAGACTGAATACAAAAGGGAGTGACTGGTAAGAAGGAAGCACACTGAAGTGGTTTGATAAGGAAGCCATTGTGTCATATGGAGAAAATGGATGAAGACTGAATTGCAAAACAAATATATAAAGGAAGAGAGATTAGGTTGGAGGAAGAAGAAGACAAAGCTGAGTTGTATTAGGAAGGAGTTGGAATCCTCAGAAAAAGAGGGGTGAGAAGTTCAAATAAAGAGATGGAAGGACATGATAGAAACAAGGATGGTTTGCCCAGAATGGCATGGGGATGTACAACACACAGCATTGCTATAAACTAGATTTAATTAGATTTCCTTTTCTTTTCCCTTACCTCCTGTCTTTCATTTCTTTGGATTAGTATTTTGTTGTTCTTTTTTGCATACTGTGTAACTGGGCTTACCCCCAAGGAAATTGCATTAGAGCTATGTATATTTGTATGTACTTATGTATTTTGATTTATTGTTGTAAGCTGCCTTGAGTAGTACTATGAACCAAAGGGCAGAATATGCATTTAGATGAAATTAAAGAAATGCAAAAAAAGTATTTGTTTTACATCTCTGAATATTTTATTTATTTATAGAAAAATATATGCACCCTTCTTATGTGTATTAAAAAAAAATCAGTGGAAAAGTAAGCTTTTTAAAAAATAATAATAAAATGATTGTGTAATAAAAGTAAGCAGACACAGCAGCTAACATGTTTAAGTAAAATGACTTTCTAAATAGGAAGGTCTTAACATGTCAGTGAAAAGTATAGCAAAGGTACCAGTCTGGCTTTCTAAGGCAACCTGTTCTACAGTCTAGATGCAACCACAATGAAGCCCTACCAATCAGCCTCCCACATGGCTGGGACATTGGTAAGGACAGACTGGTATGAAAAGAAGATATTCCTAAATTATCTTACATCTAAGCTCTATAAAGAGAGCCAATTTGTTGTAGTGTTAAGGCACCAGACAAGAAACTGGGAGACTGTAAATTCTAGTCCTGTCAAAGCCAGCTGGGTGACCTTGGGCCAGTCACTCTCTTTCAGTCCTAGGAAGGAGGCAATGGCAAACCACTTTTGAAATCTTGCCAAGAAAACTGCATGGATTTGTCCAGGCAGTTGCCAGGAGTCAACACTGCCTCGAAAGTACAGGTGTGGGAGCACACATAGACACATACACACACCCCTATAAATTGTGCCCAGAATAATCTAGTAACCAGGAAAACCTTTGGAGAACTGGTATATTCCTGCTTAGAAAGTGTTTAGGGGAATGAATTCAAAACAGACTGTCAGTTCCAAATGTCTCCTTGTTTAAAAATTCCAGAACCAATATGAACCAAGCCCAACATTTTTCTAAATAACGCACTACTCATAATAGCTCAAGTATCTTTTCAACTGCCACTTTAATCCATTTTTCCTGAGCTACGAAGTGTAAGAGGTGTAGGACAACTTCTGACATAATTCATCCAAAATGCTAATGATTCTGATGCTCTATGACATCTTCGTTGCCAGAAGGAATCACATATTCAAACAGTACTCAGTGCTGCCACTGAAAATTGGCAACTTAAAATAGCTACGATGAACAATAATGCAGTAGATCAATAGAATGCTGTAGGTCGCAAAGGGAAGCTTGAGTGTTAATATCCTGATATCAAAATCTTAAATGTGATTTAAAAAGAGAAGTCAATGACCATCCATTAATCAGGTCTCCTTCCAAAGGTTAACAGAACATAAAGTGATAATAACTCATCCCTGTTATAATTTTTCAATTATCATCTCATGGACTGTCTGAATCTTTATGCAATGTATCATTGTACAGTGTATCAGGCAAAGAACCGGAGCTTTTTTCTCACTACTATTACTCTGATTGGAAAATCTCTATTATCTACAGTATCTACAGTATCTACAGTATCTACAGTATCTAATCTAATCTAATCTAATCTAATCTAATCTAATCTAATCTAATCTAATCTAATCTAATCTAATCTAATCTAATCTATCCTATCATTTATTTTGCCTTCAGAGTGTGAGTTTGCTTTTCTAAAGGTTCTAACATGAATTGACTGAGCAATCTCTACTTGTTTCTTTGATATTATAAGAGATGCCATGAAAAGTCAGGATTTATCGTTGTTCAGACTTCCACTAAACAAATCCATTATGATGATCATTCTGTGACAGTTCAGTTCAAGAAAGCCTTTTAGAGAAAACGTGATCGGGGACCTGTAGTGTGCTTACTATTACTTATATTTACTTGTCTTAAGGGGGCAGCAAAAGCACATCATGTTTTTTGAGAACTCTGTTTATCTTCTTGTCTCTGGGTTTGATTAATTGCAGCTCTTCGTAGGATATTAGATCCTGATGGGAACAGGATGATTTTTTTGGTTGTTTTATTTGGTTTTTTGGATTGCCACTTTTGGAAAACACTGCCATTTCTTAATTCCGTTAATGTTTGCTACTTGTATATATGAAAAACAAACACAGTATATTATCAGAAGTATATTATATCTAGAATTGCTTATATATGTGTGTGTTATAAGAAATCTTATGAAAATAGTAGAAGATATAATGCCCATTTATTCTGGCACAAGTGTTTAAAAATTCAGAATGTTTTTGGCCTTTGATATTGTGATGAGTTCTGACAAATGAGTTATGCAAGAACATTTTATTCTGAACTACTCTCATATTCAGATGGAATGGAATATTTGAAAGTATTCATATGACAAGCTACAGTTAAGTTTTAAAGTAAAAGAACTTCTTAGGACAGATTTATAATTGTCCAGTCTTACACTTTCTGGGTACAGTAGGCTATTCCTCACAATCATACTGCTATGATGTAAGTAAGGACCCCAGACTATTTCCTGAGGGAACGGACATATAATTTGGTCTTTCATTTCCCCGCCCCAGTTCACTAAAGCTACGTTTCTCCAACTTCTTCTGCTACATGTCAAAAGTAGTATTTCTGACTTGTGCCAGCACAAGAAGTGCTCTCCAGTTTGCCTGCTCTGCTTAATTTCATTGCAGCCAAACAACTCTACTCCCTCTAGCAACTGTGCACTGTGGCAGGAATGTCTCCTCTCTGCTCACTGGTTGTTGCCTGCCAAGACCATTGTTTTTACAAGTTCAACAATGGAACATGAATGGCTAAACATTTTTCTGACAAGTTCACTGATGAAATGTGAAATGATTTCCTCCCTCCCTCCCTTTCTTCCTATAGGAAGGTGTGTCCAGTATGAGGGGAGTCAAAGGAACAAGATTAGTCCTTGCATTGGATAAAGAAGCTATCAGGTGCATCACTGTGCCCCAAACAGAGGAAGGGACTGAAATCTGGACACAAATTTCTTAAGTTGGCTTCATTGCTAGCCAGTTTATTCACAGACATTAAGCAGCTTTAAGAATGCAGTGTGGAAAAGTCCAGTGTTTCAGTCACTGTATTGTTTCAACTGTGCCTTGTTGTTGTTTATTCATTTAGTCGCTTCCGACTCTTCATGACTTCATGGACCAGCCCACGCCAGAGCTCCCTGTCGGTCGTCAACACCCCCAGCTCCCTCAGGGACGAGTCCATCACCTCTAGAATATCATCCATCCACCTTGCCCTTGGTCGGCCCCTCTTCCTTTTGCCTTCCACTCTCCCTAGCATCAGCATCTTCTCCAGGGTGTCCTGTCTTCTCATTATGTGCCAAAGTATTTCAGTTTTGCCTTTAATATCATTCCCTCAAGTGAGCAGTCTGGCTTTATTTCCTGGAGGATGGACTGGTTTGATCTTCTTGCAGTCCAAGGCACTCTCAGAATTTTCCTCCAACACCACAGTTCCAAAGCATCGATCTTCCTTCTCTCAGCCTTCCTTATGGTCCAGCTCTCACAGCCATATGTTACTACGGGGAATACCATTGCTTTAACTATGCGGACCTTTGTTGTCAGCGTGATGTCTCTGCTCTTAACTATTTTATCGAGATTTGTCATTGCTCTTCCCCCACGGATTAAGCATCTTCTGATTTCCTGACTGCAGTCAGCATCTGCAGTAATCTTCGCACCTAGAAATACAAAGTCTTTCACTGCTTCTACATTTTCTCCCTCTATTTGCCAGTTATCAATCAAGCTGGTTGCCATAATCTTGGTTTTTTTGAGGTTTAGCTGCAAGCCAGCTTTTGCACTTTCTTCTTTCACCTTCATCATAAGGCTCCTCAGTTCCTCTTCACTTTCAGCCATCAAGTGGTATCATCTGCATATCTGAGATTGTTAATGGTTCTGTGCTTTAGCATGGCATTAACGTTTGCTTGTTTGTTAATTCTTGAAAAGGACACTCTCTGCTTATTAGAAGCCTTAATGATGGGCATTTATAGAGATGGGACAGATAGTATGAGTCTTGTTTTAATATTTATTTATTGCATCCTAAGTCACTCCTCATAAACAAATAAGCAAACTAAAACAATTATTGCTCTATTACCATGGTTCTGAATTTTGTGATGCAATTCCCTGATTTAAAAAAAAAGAAGGAAAATGCATTGTATACATAGTACACAAAAGTTATATATTGGAGAAAGTTTATTATTATTATTATTATTATTGAAAGGAAAATGTAAATATATTTAAATTTCATGTGTAGGGCATTTGCACTAAAATACAAACACATTTTAGATGCACTTTAATGATATATAAATGCTGTAGAAAAAACATTGAATAACTGATTCATTTGTCTATATAATCCTGGGCTACAAAGTTAGGAATCTTAGTATTCATTACATAGGCTACCTACTAAAATGAAATAATATCATCCAATTTGTCTATACTAGTTGTAATGCTAGAACTACCAACTTAGTTTCTAAACAGTAGCACTGCCTAAGAATTCTTACAGTGCTAGCACTTCAAAATTCTCTTCTAAATAAACAAGCTACAAACTTGTCAGATGAATTCGCCACTTATCAATAGCTAAACACAATAACTTTAATAAACATCACTCAATCACACCTAAGCACTTAAATTATGGAATTCACTACTTGAACATATGCAGTGATTTTTTACTTTTAAAAAAATGAATTATACAAAATTATTATGGGTAGTTCTATGACACTTCTTAAGAGTTCAGTGTAATTGTAATGTGCAGCAGCTGTTTATATCTGAATACTAGATGACAAGGAGACATTCACCAATTCTATGACCTGACTGATTGCTGGACTATGGAGAAATAGTCTTAATCCAATAGTTCTTATGATGTCCCCCCCTCTCCCTGGAAAATGATCTATTTAGATAACTCTGTTTTACTTATGTTTGAAAATATTGAAATGTGGCTACCAGATCAGTGACAAAACTTGCATTCTAAGATATAAGACCAAAAGGAAAAAAAGGAGAAGAAAGATAAACACACACACACCCCACATTCAAAAACTAATTGTTAAAGCCATAGTGGTTGTAATTATCAGTTGGAAAAAAAAAAAACCACCAGGGAAGGGAAGGGAAGGGAAGGGAAGGGAAGGGAAGGGAAGAGCAGCTGATTTCTCCAAATACCTGATGGAATAGCCTTGTTCCCTGCTGTAGTTGGATGCTATAGTGCTGGTATTAAGAGACAATTACAAGACTGACAGTGAGTGATATATACCTTCCTTCCATCTTGTCTGATGGGCATCAGGCAAAACATGCCACATTTGTCCAAGCTGTAAGTATAAGCCAAAAATGTACAAATATATTTTTTTGGGGGGGGGCAAAATTCCACACTTAGACATAGACTAGGATATCAGGGACTGTACCCCAAAAATCAGGGTGGTGGAGCAAGACACAGAACACATTTCAGTACAGTTCATTTATGTTTAATTAATTAGGATTAAACATAGTTCATAGGATTATTTTCCATCATATATTGTTATTTTTCCCTTTCTATCACATTAAAAATTACAATTCTATAGTAACTTTTGAAGGTGTTTGAGGACCACACTCAAAGTCTATGGAACTCATCTGACCCCAGCCTTCAGGGCCTCGGACTGCACCTCTGATGTAAGCATTTATTCATATAAATTGCTTGTATTATATTGTTCTTTGTTATCTTTGTATGTATTTATACTGCTTTCAACTACTGTGGTTTCTTCTTGCTACTTCATATTACAATAACAGTGGTAAGCATAATCAGCTTCCTTTAGAACCCTCCATGAAAAATTAGGATGATTTTTTTTCAATCATTATGAAAATGAGATGTCTGTATTTTGGACAGAGAGAGGAACTGGCAAAGTGTTAAAAATGAAAAGTGAAATTTAAAAAGAATTAAAAAGAAAGGAGAAAATTGTAAAATATGAATAAGATTATGGAGACATTTCGATTTGGTTGCAGTGAGAGTGCAGGTCAGAATACTGATAAACATCTGTTCAAGCAATTCTTGTCTTGGAAAGGCTAAGTGGTATCTTAGCAAGCAGATGCATTTTTATATTATAAGCTCTGTCTATAAAAAAACTTCAGACAAATTAAAATGTGCTGGTCTTCAGTAACTATTTACAAAGTTATCTCTGCCTATGAATATTTCTTTATTTCATTTTTGCTCTGCCACAGCCACTATGGTGTTCGGTGGTACAAAAAGATAAAACATTCAAATATACAACCAAAAATGCCACAGTAATAAAATCAGTAGCAATGGACCCCAAAAAGCAAAGTGGCATATAGCATTACTGTGGCATTTTCTTCCTAATTATAAAATCCCTCCAGAGAGGCTTCTGTTTTATCTTGCTTCTTGAAGGTCAACAAAGTTGAGGCAAGTCTTACTTCCCAGAGAAGATTGTCCCACAGCATGGGGACCTTGGCAGAAAAAATATCTCTTAGTTGTCATATCTTTAATTACCCAGGAATGGGAAATTAGGAGCATTTTTTTTCCTGTGATGTTCATATTAGACAGGTCAACTCTAGCTGAAGTAGGTGGTTCTGAAAATTCCTTGCCACCAAGCCATATTGGATTTTATACTGTGGATTAACTCCTGCATTTTAAATTGCTCCTAGAAACCTATTGGCATCTTGATGGCATATCCAGTGATTTGTTTACTCTCCAGGTTGTATTTTGTTTCAAAAATGCATATTATGTGCATAATCAATAAATAAATGATTAGAACATTTCTGGTTTGTTTTTTTAATTGCTTAAAGATGTAGTCTGATCTACTTGCCTGCTACTTTCAAATATATGCAGTTCTGATCATTGATATAGACAGGCAGTAACTCAGTCTTGAAAGAGGGCATCGGTTCCTTTTGTGAAAACTGGGAAAGAGAAGAAATTCAGGTGCAATACTGTCTTTTCACTGAGGCCATAACAAGAGATTTGATAGATAGATAGATAGATAGATAGATAGATAGATAGATAGATAGATAGATCCTCAAGCAAAAACCCATGCATGCACACACACACACACATATACACAGAGAAATTAAAGATATCACGTGCACCCAAAACCTCTGTCAGAATTTTGACCCAATTTGCATCTCAAAAATTACACACAAAAAATATGCTTTAAGAAAAAGTACCTACAAAACTGTATTAAGGGAATATTATTGGCAACGTACACACATTATGAAGTGTATACATGTAACAGTAGCTTTATTTTTCAGAAGTCTATAACTAGGAGTAGTATAACATATAAAATGCAACGTCAATAAATTAATATTGTTCATGACAGTCTAATTTAAGATCACAGGTCAAATAAAGAGTATTGGTATCCTGAATGGTCCAAAATCTTGTAAACTATCATTACCATCTACCTCTATCTAACCATTAATTTTCACATAAAGAATTAATACTTAATAGTTATTTTGCCATGACACTTTCAAGAACGCCACCTTCACTTTCTCTTGCATGAAAGTGGCATCACAAAGGAAACCTGGGGAGCTGGGGCTGGGGTCATAACTGGTAAGTTGGCAGATGTCTCTTTTGAACATGTATGTGACATCAGTGCATTTATAAAAGGGATGGGTCTTGCATTGAGATGCTCCATTTGCCATATTGCTGACTTTGGTGCCTCCTGCAGATACTGCTGGGCATCACATAAAACACATTTTTAAAAGCATGCACTTCATTGTTAGTGAAAATACTGTCACAGCTGTTTACTATTCTGTGTTCCTATACACACATTTAAAAATAGACAATCATGCTTGGTGATGTTACTATTATGCCATCAATTCTTTCTTATGTACAATAGAGTGTTTCAAATAAAATGTCAATCATCGTGCCAGAACATCAATCTTGGACTGTTTCTTTTTTTCTTTTTTCTTTTAAAACAAATCAATAAAAATCAAAGCTTATTTTTGAACCAGACATTTGGAACAGGCTGTTTCAGTTCACTAAGCATGGATTTTACATAGTGTCTCACCACTAATCAATTTCAACTATACATGTTGTTTTTAAAAAATTTAGATATATTTTGATCAGCATATATTTATGGAAAGGAGCAAGTACATTTGTAACCCTGATCCTGTGACTCTCACCCTACCCCACTTTTTCATAGCTGTTTCTGATAACTATTTCTCCCTGAAGTGTTGTTCCTTTTCAAAAATAATGATCGCAGGATCATAAGATTTAAGCTTTATAGGGTAAAGTGGTGGGAAAAGAAAATTAAAGTAGTATTCAATAGGATTGTGCAAATCCTTTGAGAGGCATTTCACAATGCACTGGAGCACATATGAAGCACCTCTCTTTGAATCAATAATGCAACCCCATATTTTTCCAGGCTCAGCTGGCTGCCCACACACAGGGCATGTGGAGACAACTTCAGTGATTCAAGAAGAGATCCTTAACGTGGATTACGAAGCTCCTCTAATGAAGAATTTGCAAAGCTGTAGTATTCAAATAAAGGAGTACCAGTAAGATTTGAGTTTTGCTTGGTCACTGTTTCATAATGTGCAGAATCTGGGAGATCTTAACATGTTATTTGCAAAGTTATTAAAAAAGTTATCACAAATTAGCAAGAGTCACTAATTTCATGATCATGTGACACCCCTCCCTAAATTTTTCTTTTCGTGTTCTCAAATCTGTTTCCTTTTCTGGCTATTTTCTATCCTTGCAGAAAAGGGTTGTTTTTCTTCCTCATTATCAATAGAATTTCCTTCAAATTCCTTTTGTTTCTTTTGATTATACTCCTGAATTAATCAAATCTGTGGAAGGAGGGGCTTTTTTATGCATCTCCCCATTATTTTACGGACTCTCTGGCTGTCTATTCCTTCATCTGTAAAACAAACAAACAAACAAACAAAGCCATGATTTCCATGACACAAAGTATAGGAAGTAGGGATTTTGTGGAGAAGATTGTGGAGTGGATTAACTGGACCTCTTTCAGGCAGGATTCAAGCTTAGAAAGTTACTTTGGTGGATAACCTTCCTCAGGGCCTGGATGTGGGACTGTAGTCCTTTTGGTCCTTTTGGATCTCTCAGCTGAATTTGGTACTATTGAACATGGCATCCTGATGGAGCGCCTATGAGAATTGTTTTGTAGTGGTTCCACTCTTTCCTAAGTGGGCAGTTTGGTTTGAGTTTGTGGGGGAGGGTGAGATACCCATGGTTGCTCCCTGATGAGGTGCTGTTGGGCTTGGCACTCTCTCATCTGCTTTTTAAAACCTACATGAAATCACTTGTAGGGGTCATCCATTGGTTTGGGGCAAGGTATCAGAAAATGTTAATGAAATTGAGCTATACATCTCCATCTTGGGAGGATTTGGTAGAGGTCTTAACCTGTATCTGGAGATTGTGGAGGACTGGTAGGATAAAAGAAATTTTTAAAAATGGAGGTTTCGTTTATCCAGAAATCATCTGGCTCTCTGTGAGCTCCTGTTTTGACTCTGGATAGGTCTGAATTTTCCATGGTTTGGGTTCTTCTAGATTCACACCTATTGCTTAATTTCTAAATGAAGACCATGGATTTGTTCAGCTGGTGGACCAATTGTAACCTTATGTGGAATGAAAGGGCCTGGCAATAATAATTCATGCTTTTACAATTTTAAGCTAGACTATGAGAAGTTGCTTCCAGTTTGGAATGGCAAACTGATGTCCCATGGACAGTGGGAGACATTATGGCTGAAAGGCAGCTGGATGCTAGATATGGACTGCTGAAAATTTTCTCCAGATCAAGGAGAGATCTTGAGATTACCTATATGTTCTCCAGACAGCTGGTGTTTTGTTTTGTGAGTAGACAGCAGAAGATGATGTTTTTGCAGTCTCTTGCAAACAGCTGGGAGTCGAGGGATTCCACTGAGCTCAGAGACGTTAATGTAGCCTTTTATGGACTCAAAGTTTGACCAAACCTCATCTTTTTAATCACTTTGGAATTTACTTTTTTTTTTTTTTAACTACTTGTTAAACTTTGAAAACCTTCAGAACTGCAAATTTGGTTGTATTTGCTGGGTAAAATCTCCTTCAATCCATTAAGAACGAAAATTACAAATTTGAAGTTTTGTAAGAATTTTCTTTTTTGAATATAGAGCAAAAGGGTGAGTACAGATGATTATTGTTGGCTTTACAAAGTTTTAAACAGATTAAGGGCTTAGATGGACTTGGCTTAAAACTTTGAATTTAATTAAAAGGATCCTTTCTCATGGGAAAATACCTTTGTTTATATTGGAAACTGATAAGATGGTTTTGAAGGTTGGACATTAGAGGGCAGCAGATGGCTACCTTAAAAGAAATGTTTACTGAAAGGGTGCAGGAAGTTTTCAAGTTATTTAACTATATAGTGGAATCAGAAGGTTTGTTTTACAGAAGGAACAAGCCCCATTGAATAAAACTGAAATTGACTTAAAGGTGGTTTTAAAGATTATAGCCTGCAAGAAAGAGATGGACATAATGGGTTACAAATGAAATTAGATGAAGATTGAAAATTTAAAATATATATATATACAAATAATAAGCTGGAAGAGTGATATGGATAATTTTCTCATACTGGATTTGCAAAAGGGGTTTGCTGGGGTGAAATTACAAAGGAGTCCTGACAAAGATGACAAGAACTTTGAGAGAAGAGACAAAGAGAGTATGAGAAAGCAGATGTTAGACTGGGAAAACATACCCCCTCCTCCCCAATGCCACACTAACTTTGTCCAAATAGGAGCTCCTTCATTTAGTTTTCTTTGGAAAGTATCCTGGATACATACAACCTGCTCGTTATATCTCTTTATAATCTGTATGCTGAGCTTGTAATTATTTCAAACCAACATCATTCTCTCTTCTCTAAACCAACAGGAGGGGCAAAATCTCCAATTGTTTTACCTCCTCTCCATTCAACCAACTTAAACACTCAATCAACCTTCCTTGGAACAAGTCAATAGCTAATAGCCACATTTCATCAAAGCCCATTATAACCTATTAAACCAGCAAATCACTCAGTATTTGTGCACACCCACACATGTATGTTAGAGTAAAAAAAAAAAATCAAACTGTTTCTATCGAAGCATTTACATGTTTGTCTGAAGGAAAATACAGCATTTGACTCTATTTGAAAGTTTGTTTTTCTTTAAATCATTTTGAGCATCCTAGAAATCAGCTTCAGTTATATGTTTAGGCTGCTATGCCTCACTTCCAGATTCCCTTCACACTAAAGACAGAGTAAGATATAGAAGTGTATGCTTAGCTTCATTTGGCACAGCAGGAATACATTGATTATTTAAATGGAAAAGCTAGGCATGCTGAGAAAAACATCCATTATTTCGCTTTGTATGGACTTTTACTTGATAATGCTTTGACTCAAGAAATTGTCAAAATAGGATGCATGAATACCTTAGAAATCAACACTTTACATGTAGCCAACAGCCTTATACTTGACCTGTATCCAGATTATCATGATAATTCTATTGGTCAATAGAGATGGAGATAAATGGACAGGAATCTAAGTTTCAGTGACAAAATTATATTCAGTTAAAATAATGTAAGAAATTGATGTATTCAAGACTGCAGTCTGTGTCATGTTCAAATACAACTCAAATTCAGAATTATCAACTACTGAAATCCTATCTCAGCATCTCAAGATCAGCAAGCTTTTAGTTAGAAAGTTGCTCCCATTCACTTTAGTGTCATGGACACTCAACATGGAGATTGTCTGCAGATGAATGTCTTGAAAAATGAAATTAATTTTCTGAGAGATAAGTTTGTAAATTGCACTGAACACTGGCACTTATATCAGAATGAGTATTGAACCCCACAGTTAAGGGCACAGGTTAGATACCAGCATTTCTTGAATGTCTAATTTCTTAATATTCAAGGTTGTGAGTAGCTCTTCTACTGAAAATCTTAACTTGGATTGGATCATGCCAAATAGGCTTACATACTACCTTTATTTAAAGAAGGGATGCAGAAACAGGGAGGTTCCAGATAATGCTGAATGACAGATCTCAGCATGCTTCATAATTGGCCATGCTACCTAGGATGTGAGTAATTATACTTTCATAACATCTGGAAGAACACAGGTTGTTAATTTCAGTACCAATATGATTTAACTCTAAGGATCAGCTTGTGAGTTGCAAGTTAGATTTATTAATCAATTTGGCTGGTCCAGTTTCCACATAGGTATTTACTACACTGAAGCATTTTGGGATCTTGCCCTCAGCCCTACTCCAAACTTGCTAGCAATCCATGGTGTGGAGATTCCTTCAAAACCTTGGCACTATGATAGCTTAGTAAACATCCTGCAGGGAGAAGCTTTCTTTGCTCTTCCAATAAAATTCCCACATCTTATGCATTGTAACCTCCAAATTGGATATTGCTGCATAAAAGTGATCTTGTAAGAGTTCTTAGGATTATACCCACTTGAACAGAAAGAGCCTTAAGAATCTTTATTCTTGGACTTCTGGTGGGAACATGGCTGACTGAGCAGCTCTGTCTGTGGGCAGGACTGACAACATGCAGTTTTTGGGGGGGCTTGGGCAAGTTTTACCTGAAGCCCAGAGCTTTTTCATGTTTAAAGAAAAAGCTTAGAATCACTCCATCTGCTCTCCTGAACACCATCTTGCAGCCAGAGAATTGCAGGGTTCATGATGATCTGGAAAGAGACAAGGGGATGTCACCATTTCCTAGCTGCATTTGTAGCCTTAAAGGGACATTAGGTCGAGCCACCCCATTTCTAAATCACCCAATTTATATATATTTTTAAAGTTTATGTACCTTAAGAGAGGTTTTCTACAGCAAGAAGAAACGAACTCTCTTGATGCTTATAATTATTTCTGGGTTAAACTTTATTTATTTATTTATTTATTTTTTACATTATGGCTTGTCTTCCCATTTAAAGATTAAGGACAACTGAGGATAATATTTCCCTTCCTGCTTTTTTTTTTCTGTACTGAATTTGAAGGATTTAATATTCTCCTACATGTTGAATCTTCAGTTTAGATTCTCCAGTTTTCTGTCCACTTTCACTGGGACCTGCCTGTTAGCGTACTTTTGCTTGTGCCAATTTCATTTGGATGCTTTGCATTAACTCATTAACTCCTATCTGTGCAAGTCAAGTATCTAGGGGGCACCATAATCTCCTGCCTGAAAAAATGGAGGATTGCAAGAAGATTCTTTCAGAGTTCTGTTGTGAGCTTGTGCAGACCTGCAAACAGACCATCAAACAGATCTTGTCAGATTCCTGCTAAGCTATTTTGCAAGATATTTGGGACATCATGGAAAACATCTGTTTTAAAATGTGTCATCTGGCTGAGGACGTTTTAGAAGAAAATGATGATTTTACCTGAGAAAAGGACGTTTTTACTGATAGCGAGGCTGAAGTTTTTTCTGAAATGCCAGATAAAGTTTATCTAGTTGTAAAGGGGTTAAAGGGACAGCAAATTGCCAACAGAGTTGTTTTGCTGAGGGATTGTTATGGGAAAGCAGAGGTCCTGTTCTGTGGGAGGTTTTTTTCTTGAGAACTTTGAGTTTTTAAGGGGGACACAACTAGGGTCTGTGTTACCTGGGGCAAACATGGATTCCATGCCCATTTTGGTGCCCCCCAGCACTCATTTTGGTGCCCCCACCCCCCAGCAAGGCATCTGGGACACATGCCCTGCTTCCCACCCCTTAGTTGCAGCCCTGGGCAGTTGGGCTGTTTGATTTTTCCATAAAAAATGCCTTGTGCATAAAATGGAGTTATGTAAATGTGGGATACAATTTTAAGAATATTTAATTGGATTGATAATGAGGTTTTTATGATTTCATTTCTTTTTAACAATTTGGATTAAGATTTACTGGAACTTTTTAAAGGTTTGATTTTTAAGATTTATAACATAGATATAAGATATAATAATAGTTGTTTGGTTTTAGGTTTAATAAGGTTGAGATTGTTGTAGTATCATTAGTTATAAAAGTAGACAATTTATATGATTTTATAAATTTATTTTTATTATAGTGGACAGAAATATATAAAACAGTGTTAGGAAAGGAATTGTTAGATAAAGGTTGTTTTGGGGGAAGTTGATTTAGAAATTTGCATACCTTTTTTTATTAATATATGGGGAAGGAGCAATAATATTTAGTGATTTCTATATGTGCTAATGGAATGATTTATAGAAATAATGTGATCTTTGATTTAGAATAAGAGTTTGCTTATGTAAATTGCTATATATTCTTGTTGAAAGTTGGAAGTCACTTCTTTGTATAATTCATAAAAATTCTTTTTCTTGTGTCCTATACTTTGTTTTGTTTTGTTTTGTAGCAGTTCTTTTTGTTTTGTAGTTTTTTCTTCCTTTTTTGTAGTTTTTATCTTTGCTTTGAACTTAATAAAATTCTTTTTGAAAAAATGTTTATTCTCCTTTGCTTCAAGGTAACATACTAACTTGCCCAGTTTTGTTCTTGTTTATTTGTTCAGTTGCTTCTGACTCTTCGTGACTTCATGGACGAGCCCACGCCAGAGCTTCCTGTCGGTTGTCAACACCCCCAGCTCCCCCAGGGATGAGTCCATCACCTCTAGAATATCATCCATCCATCTTGCCCTTGGTCAGCCCCTCTTCCTTTTGCCTTCCACCCTCCCTAGAATTATCAGCTTCTCCAGGGTGTCCTGTCTTCTCATTATGTGGCCAAAGTATTTCAGTTTTCCCTTTAATATCATTCCCTCAAGTGAGCAGTCTGGCTTTATTTCCTGGAGGATGGACTGGTTTGATCTTCTTGCAGTCCAAGGCACTCTCAGCATTTTCCTCCAACATCACAGTTCAAAAGCATCAATCTTCCTTCTCTCAGCCTTCCTTATGGTCCAGCTCTCGCAGCCATATGTTATTACTGGGAATACAATTGCTTTAACTATGCAGACCTTTGTTGTTGGTGTGATGTCTCTGCTCTTAACTATTTTATCGAGATTTGTCATTGCTCTTCTCCCAAGGATTAAGTGTCTTCTGATTTCTTGACTGCAGTCAGCATTCGCAGTAATCTTTGCACCTAGAAATACAAAGTCTTTCACTGCCTCTACATTTTGTTGGCAGATGCTGGGAAAGTCTTTAGCCCAGGAGAGGTCAAAAAAGTCACACACCAAGCATTTCTATAAAAATAATTTATTTACAGAAAGCAAAAACAAAAGCAAAACATTTAAAGGACTTAGCTCCCTTTGGAGCAAGCCTTGCTTGCTTACATTGCCGGCAGAGAGAAAAAGAGGAAGTGAGAACAAGTCCAGGCAGGTTTCCTCCCCCCCCCCCAGGTGATTTGCATGAAGCACGTGAGAGGAGACAATCTAATACAACCTTTAACCCGGCCAAAAAGATTAGGCACATATAGCAGTCTTAATCTGTTAGTAGGAAAACCTCAACACTCCCCTTTTTACACTATAGATTAAGATGCAAACCAATCTTCTCTGACTTTATGTGTCTTTCCATTCACATTACTTTACCATTATCTCCCCTTTGGTTTAACAGAAAGCTACCATTCTTCTTCCTGTGTTTTTCCAAACCTAGGTTGTTATATTTCCAAGACTTTTTAATGTGAAATGGCTTTTCATGTAGGCTTCAAAATCAAGCCTTTGTTTTTCTGTTGATGTGAACAGCAGCAAATCATCAACATAAATGCACAGATACAGCCTTGTCTTTCTTCATATATACACAGGGATCTGCTTTTCCTTTTTCAAAACCAAAATTCTGCAGTTTTTCATCTAATTGTTGGTTCCAGGATCTAGCAGCTTGTTTTAACCCATAGATTGACTTCTGCAGTTCACAGACTAGATTCTCCCTTTTTTCATAGCCAGGGGGTTGCTGCATGTATAATCTGTGGTCTAAATCACCATAGAGAAATGCAGTTTGAATGTCATAGTGGTTAACTGACATTCCCTTGAGTGCAGCAACTTTTAACAGTAATCTAATTGATTCACCTTTAGTAACTGGTGCAAAAGTCTTGTCAAAGTCTAAATCTTTCCTTTGAGTGAACCCTTTTGCAACCAACCTTGCTTTATATTTTTGGATTTTGCCATCAGCATCCCTTTTCAGTTTGAAAAACCACCTACAACCCAGACAGCGTTCATTGGGAGGTAGATTTACCAGTTTCCATGTTTTATTTTCTTTCAAGGATGCTAATTCCTTTTGCATGGCAGAATGCCAATTTTGTGCAATCTCAGGTGGTAAAGCATTCACTTGTTCTAAAGACTCAGGTTCTGTGAATATGTGAAAAGTCTTTACTGTTTCAGCCTGAAAACGTGATGGAGGAACGCCTTTATTACTCCTCTGAGATCTGCAAGGTAATACAGGGCTTAAATTTTGATTATCACTTTCCTGAGAAGCATCTGTCTTATCAGACAGATCTTCAGTTTGCTTTTCTGGTTTAATGTCCTCATCAGGCAAAAGATCACCATCAGCAAGTCCTTGCTGTTCTCTTGTGGTGGTCAGTTCAACTGGAGAGCTAGAATTTAATCTCCCCCAGTTTTGTTCAGCAAAAGAAGCACTTTTGCTAATTATTAATTTCTCTCCCATTATGAACCTGTAGCTCCTTTGGCTTTGTTCATAGCCAACAAAGATGACTTTCTTTGTTGTGGGGCCTCCTTTCCTTCTCTGTTTTGGAATGTGAACCCATGCAGTGCTACCAAACACTCTAAGATGGCTTACCTTTGGTTTCACACCATAAAACAAATGGAATGGAGTGTCCTGAATCATAGAGTTATACAACCTGTTCTGAACATAAGTGGCAGTCGATATTGCCTCTCCCCAGAACTTAAAACATAATCATGAATCTTTTAACATGCATTCCATCACATTTTGCAAGGTTCTGCCCTTTCTTGCAGCAACACCATTTTGCTGAGGGGTGTAAGGGTTAGAAAGAATTTGTTCTATCCCCTTTTCCACTAGGAACGTTTTGAATTTGTGAGAAAGGTACTCTCCTCCTCTATCACATTGGAGTGCAGATACAGGCCTAGGGAATTTTCTATTTGCCCATGTCACAAAACCTTTAAATTTCTCAAATGTCTCATCTTTATGTTTTAAGATGTAGATAAATGTGTATCTTGAGAAATCATCAATGATGGTCATTGCATACCTTGCTTGTCCAAGACTTGGAGCAAAAGGACCAATAATGTCAGAGTGTACAATTTCCAAAGGTCTAGTTGTAACTCTGTCACTGTGCTTACTCACAGGAGCTTTTAGTGTTTTGCATTCTTTGCAAACTACACAATCTAAGTATTTGTCACAGGGTTTTATCTTTAGGTCAGCACACAGCTGTGGCATTTGTGCTATATATTTGAAATTAGCATGACCAAATCTCCTGTGCATCAGGTGTACACATTGGTCATGATATGGTGTGTTGCCAACTGCAGCCTTGCAGCTTGGCTTCCTTGCATTTTGCACAATGTACAAGGAGTCTTTTAACATACCAGTAGCACACAATTTCCCATTTTTTCGTATCTCACAACCATTTTTCTTAAATGTTATGATATACCCTGTTGCAGCCAATTCTGCCACAGATAAAAGGTGTGATTGTAAATTTGGCACATACAACACACTTTTTACAGTTTCGCCTAAGCAGGATAAATACAAGTCACCTTGTCCCATAATTTTGGTCACAGACCCATCAGCCAAAGATACACTTTGTCTTTCAGTTTTAGACAGTGACACAAAAGAGCTTTTACAATTACATAAATGACAACTGGCCCCAGAATCTAACACCCATACATCAGAATTACCCTTCTCAGCAACCTGTGCAATTTGGGTTGTCTGAAGAGCCTTCTTCTGTGTTGCCCTTGTGTTCTTCTGCTCTGTCTTTCTACTCTTGGGTCTCATGGCACAGTCTCTTTGCAAATGTCCAGCTGAACCACAAGTGAAGCATTGCTGGCTGGCTAGTGCTGTGGCCTCAGATTCCTTTCCCTTCGTTTTCTGGTCTTGCAGCTTTCCAGAAGAGATGGGGGGGGGGATCTTTCCTCTCTCTTCTCCCATTCAGCGAGTAAGCGCTGTGTAACATACGATGGGGTGAGGTCTGCTTCAGGCATAGCTTCCAGGGTATAAATCAGCCTGTCCCATGTTTCATTTAGTGAGGACAGGAGGATATAGGATTTTGTGAGAGGTGTAAATTCCATTCCTCTCTCCTGCAACTCAACAAACAGCTGCTGAATATAATGCAGGTGCTCAGGAAGGCTATCTCCTTCTGCAAGGTAGGCTCTGTACAGCTTTTTCGTCAGAGTAACTTTACTCCCTGCTGTTGCCTTTACATATAAGTCTCTCAAAGCGTCCCAAAGTTGCTTTGCAGACTGCATGCCTCGCACGTGGACTAGCTGATTGTCCTCAACTCCCAAGATAATGGTGGCTCTAGCCCGCTCATCCTGTCTCAGCCATTCAGCACTGGGATTTTGGGGGGTTTGCTCACCAATTGGCAGTCAAAGATCCTCTCTGCGAAAATACATTTCCATCTTCAGGGCCCAATTCAAATAGTTGGTCTCTGATAGGCGCTCCAGAGGCATCGCTGAGGGCTGGGAGGTAGCCATGGCTTCTTCCTTCTTTTGCAAGTCACCTCAGCTAGCTTCTTTGTCCTGTAGACCGGCAGTTGCTGGAAAATCTCCAGGTGGCTCCAAAGAAAATCTTCACAGGTCTTTGCTACTTGCCTTTAAATTGTGCATGAGGTGTGGAGTTGATCTCTCTTTTCTCTCTGGGTTTTACTGCGTTGTTTACTGGGCCCATAACCTGTTGGCAGATGCTGGGAAAGCCTTTAGCCCATGAGAGGTCAAAAAAGTCACACACCAAGCATTTCTATAAAAATAATTTATTTACAGAAAGCAAAAACAAAAGAAAAACATTTAAAGGACTTAGCTCCCTTTGGAGCAAGCCTTGCTTGCTTACATTGCTGGCAGAGAGAAAAAGAGGAAGTGAGAACAAGTCCGGGCAGGTTTCCTCCCCCCCCCAGGTGATTTGCATGAAGCACGTGAGAGGAGACAATCTAATACAACCTTTAACCCGGCCAAAATGATTAGGCACATATAGCAGTCTTAATCTGTTAGTAGGAAAACGTCAACACATTTTCTCCCTCTATTTGCCAGTTATCAATCAAGCTGATTGCCATAATCTTGGTTTTTTTGAGGTTTAGCTGCAAGCCAGCTTTTGCACTTTCTTCTTTCACCTTCATCATAAGGCTCCTCAGTTCCTCTTCGCTTTCAGCCATCAAAGTGGTATCATCTGCATATCTGAGATTGTTAATGTTTCTTCCAGCGATTTTAACTCCAGCCTTGGATTCCTCAAGCCCAGCATGTCACATGATGTGTTCTGCATACAACTTGAATAGGTAGGGTGAGAGTATACAACCCTGCCATACTCCTTGCCCAATCTTTAACCAGTCCGTTGTTCTGTGGTCTGTTCTTACTGTTGCTACTTGGTCGTTATACAGATTCTTCAGGAGGCAGACAAGATGACTTGGTATCCCCATACCACTAAGAACTTGCCACACTTTGTTATGGTCCACACAGTCTGTCGCGTCGCGCGACCAGTCCTTCGCCCTTCGGTCTATGGGATTCCCTGGGGGGGGAATGAGCCAACGATTCCCTCGCAAGGGTGAGGTCGAAAAAACAACGGTAGGTACAGGATTCTTTTGTGATGAGAGACGCTACATCTCAGGAGGATGCTGGTACTGCCTCCTGCGTGCCACGCCCCCACCTCCTTTTATTCAGCAGTTCCATCAGGGCGGGGGAGTGAGTACAAAGAGAATAGGGAAATACAAGTCATGCCCTTATAAGGGAATATACAGCATTCTGAGGCTACGTGAGAGACGTGCAATCTAGCTGTGCAGTAATGGAGTCAGGTTCGTCACATTTCTACCTTTTTTATTTAATTTGTCCTCCCCTCAGAGGGTCTGAGTCGGGGAGCCAGGGACTCTTCAGTCCAAGGAGACCCATCCCAGCGTCCTCTTCCGGGGGGTAGTGTGACTGGGGGTCCTTGTCCATTTCCGATTCACTATCAGAGGACCATCCCAAGAGTGGTGTTTTCTCCATACCTACAGCAGTGACCAGGTGTTGAACAGCAAGCTTTGTCTCGGATACCTCTGAGTCCAATGTATGAAGTCTCTGCTTTAAGAAGCGGAGAACGCGACCCAGCACACAGGGGCCTATGGTGCATACGAGAATCAGTAAAAGGAGGGGCCCCAACAGAGTGGACAGCAGTGTGGTTAGCCACGGAGAAATGCTAAACATATTTTGATACCATGACATGGATTGTTGGCGCTCCAATTCCCTTGTTTTTAAACGGGAAGCGAGCTCTTTCATAGAGTCCAATACTACTCCTGAGTTGTCGGCATAAAAACAGCAGTCTTCCTTTAGAGCAACACACAGTCCCCCTTGTCTGAGGAACAGAAGGTCGAGACCCCTACGATTTTGCAAAACCACTTCGGATAGAGAGGTAAGGGAATCTTGTAGCGCCACAATAGATTGTTCGATGGCGCGAAGGTCAGCGTCAATGGTAGCACTAAGGTGACGCAGGTTCTGATCATTGACAACAAGGGCTGACACACCGGTGGCGGCTCCGGCCGCACCTAAGCCCAGTAGGACTGATAAAGTTACAGCAGTCACTACTTCGCGCTTAGCTTTGAGGGGGTAATGAGGGGGCTCTAGGATGGAGATAAGTTCGTCAGGGGAATAGATGGAGATTTTGGGGAGTAGGAGCACCTGAATACAAAAGGCGTTAGTTCGTAACAAAGTATCACCATATACACATGCGGTGAGGCCAGAAGAACATGCCCAAACAGAGTTGTTCCCAGGGATAAAGTATTGCCCTGTCAATCGGGCAGAGATATTATCAGAGGTAGTGTAGAGTACACCGTAGCCACCATGGCCGGTGTAACCGTTGATGTTCAAGCGATTTTTTGGAAGATAGAGGGCACAGTGATCATGAGAAGAATTAAGGCAATATTGAGTATAGTTAGCAGGAACACAGCCAAGGCAGCAGCCCTGCCCTATTATAGAGGTGATAGTCAACGTGGTGTTTTGCCAGCGGCAGGAGGAGGCTGAGGTAGAGTTTCGGATAGGGTCAGGAGAACCGACTGCTTCATAGAATGGTGGAGAGGAAGACAAACAAAGCCAACATCGAGATGTGTTAGAAGCGGTGTGAACAAGGGAAAAGGAGGAGTTAAGAAGAGAGACAAGGGGGTTTTTTTGTTTGTTGAGGGGTTTAAGAAAGGTGGAGTGAATGTCGTCGGCATTGGGCCCAACAGGTGGGGACTGAGGGAGAGTGACCTGTCGTTGAATGTAGAATATGTTGCCATAATGAAACCCGGGCCATGTGCCATACACACGACCTCCCCATTTTACACCTGAGTCCCAGGCATTCCTCTGAGCTTTTCCTGCAGCAGTGAATTGTACAATAACCGGATTACATCTATTCCAACCCCCCTGTCCTGCCGCATTCTTTCTGGTTGCGGTGCACCTAATGTCCTTTCTCAACCGAGTGAGAGTGATGTAATCAGTCTTATATGGAGGGGTCCAGTCGATGTAGCCGGTGGAAACGCAGGACCAAGATTTGCAAAAGTAATCTGCTAAGCCTCCGCAGTCGTGCACGTGATCAGGGCTGGTGTCATGTCCTGGGCACACATACAAGGGATAGCTTTTAATGGCGGAGTGGCTGGGCTCTGGGGTGCCGTCCAGCCTCCTGTAGGCTGTCACTCCTAGAAGCATTTCTGCAAAGTCAAAATACAGGTTAGGAAAACAAGATATAATTGGGCTATAACAGGAGGAGGTATTTAGGGCCTGACCCAAGGCATCGCGGATTGTCCAGGTGATACTGTAAGGGCGATGCGATTCCTGGGCGTCGGAGGCCAGCAGGCGTCGTCCCTGCCAACGGGCGGGCTCAGGAAGGGAGAGTTGAAACAAGGTGAGCGTAAGGCGAGATGAGGTGGCGAACCCCTTAATTAATTTTGTTATTTCACAGTGATATTGTCCTAGATCGGTCAACTGTACGTTGGTGATAGCAAGGGTAGTTTGGCGAAAGTGATAAGTGATGGAATAGGAATCGCCATCTTGGAGAAGGGTGTTGTTGCGGAACCAGCGCCAGAAGGTGCCTTTTCTTTTGATGGGAGAGCGTTGAAGACATTCCATGGCGTTGGATGCTGAGCTGCGGCCGATGGTGGCAGGGTAGCGTAAACGATGGGTTCGAATGAGAGAGGTTGTTTTAGGGTTCGTTGTGAGGGGAGCAGAGATGGAAGAGAGATAACAGAGAAGGAGGATCAAGGAGGTGCTTGTCAGGAGGCTGCCCATGATATGGCCGGATACAGCGAGCAGGAACCCAGAGCACTCGATCAGGAAGTTGCACAGCAGCGTAGCCTTTTCCCCAGGTGACGAGTTGCGCAGGGCCTTTCCACTCAGGGCTGGGCAGTTGCCTAAAATAAACAAGGGGACGGGAAGAGGGAACTACTGGCTTAGAGAAGTGTCGAGATGCGGCCGTAGCAGGGGGGGTACCGGTAAGATTAAGGAAATTTAAGGTAAACAAGGTGAGATTAAGGAGATTTTGTAACATCGGGAGGCTCGGGGGGCCTAAGGCCTTTTTCCCCATTTGCCGATCAAGGGCATTCTTTAGGGTCTGGTTAGCCCTTTCCACAATAGCCTGACCTTGGCTGTTGAATGGTATACCGAATCTGTGGGTAATGGACCACTTACGGCAAAACTCAGCAAAGGGAGTGCTGACGTAAGCAGGGCCATTGTCAGTTTTCAAAGTTTTGGGACATCCCGATGTGACGAAAGTGCGAATACAATGATTGATTACGTTTTTCGTGGCTTCTCCTCTTTGCAAAGTTGCCAGGATGAATCCCGAATAAGTATCCACAGATACATGGATATACTTCCAAGGTGCAAAAGAGGGATAATGAGTGACATCCATCTGCCATGTGTCACAAGCTTGGACACCCCTGGGATTAACTCCCTCAGGGATGCACTTTGCCTGCAAACTGCAGGTTGGACATTGTTGAAGAATGGCGGTAGCTTCTTGATATGTAATGCCAAATTGGCGCACCAAGGCCTTTTTATTTTGGTGGAAATAAGCATGGCTGTCCCCTGCTAAAAGCTGCGGAGGAAGAGGGGAAGAGGCCATAATTTTGCAAGCCTCATCTGCCATGTGGTTGCCTTCGGACAGGAAACCGGGTAGCTGTTGGTGGCTTCTAATATGCACTACAAACAAAGGGGATGTTCTGTCCTTCAGGAGAGTTTGAAGCTGCAAAAAAGCGTCATGAGAGAGGGGGGGGTAACAGGGGAAATATATGCATCAAACATGGCCACAGCCATTTGAGTGACATACATACTATCTAATATAACATTCAAAGGCTGTTCTGGGAAAAGAGACAAGGCTAACAGAAAAGCGGCTAACTCAGCCTGTTGGGCGGATGCTTGTGGGGCTGTTAGGCGTTTTTGCCATTTGCGATTATTTTGCCATATGCAAGCCCCTATGGTTTTGGAGCCGTCTGTAAAAACAGTGAGGGCTTCCTTGAGTGGCTGCTGAACGAACGGCGAGGTTAGTGTGAAGGGTACTGTTCGCAACAGTTGCAATCGAGGATCAGGGGGAAGATGGCATGACACCTGGCCACACCAGTCCTCCAAGGCATCCTGCAATGCAGTGGAGTTTTGTAGGAGGGGTTCCCATTGAGTAACCTTAAGGGGAATGTACAGGGTGGAAACATCCAGTCCCATTAGGGCTCTAATCCTCTTCCGGCCTTTCTCAACAAGAGAGGCCATTTGTGCTGCTCTGGTGATGATGGATGTCTTAGGTGTGTGTGGCAAGTGTAGCCATTCTAAAATATGTAGATGTTTTTTATCAGACGTTTGGACAATGATGGCAGTCAGTAATTGATGTGTTGAAAGAATGGCAAGAGAGGGTGGTTTGTCAGTGAGCGCACGGTCCACCCATTGGGTCGTAAGGGCGGCATTAACCTGTTGTAGGGCATGCAATTGTTGTTCTGTAAGGTACACCTTGTCAGCTGGATTTGTCAAACCCACTAACGCTTGGAATAAAGGTGATAACATGGGTGTAGTTAAAGCGAGGTATGCGCGGGCCCAGTTAATGACCCCCAGACATTGTTGTAATTGGACCAAGGTGGTCGGCTGGGGAAGCGTGAGCATAGGTAGAAGTGGGGCAGCCGTGGAGGCTAAAACTTTGTGGCCTAGATATTGCATTGGGTATCGAGACTGGACCTTTTCTGGTGCAACGTGTAACCCTGCCGTTGCTAGGGTGGCTAAAAGAGTAGGAAAAGTTTTTTGAACTGTCCCTTTCGGGCCCTCAGCAGCGACTAAAATGTCATCCATATAATGATACACAAGAAAATGCGGAAATTGGGATCTATAGGGTTGCAATGCCTTATCAACAAAAAATTGGCACATTGTGGGTGAGTTCAACATGCCTTGTGGGAGGACCTTCCACTGGTACCGAGCAGTAGGCTTTGAATTGTTGAGCTCCGGTACCGTAAATGCAAAAATAATTCTGTCCTTTTGTGCCAAAGGTATGGAAAAAAAACAATCCTTGAGGTCTATTACAATGAGGTCGTGCCCTTCCGGAATCAAGTTGGGGTTGGGAAGTCCACACTGCAGAGGTCCCATGGGCTGAAGGATAGTGTTGATAGCTCTAAGATCCTGTAGGAGGCGCCATTTGCCAGACTTCTTTTTGATGACAAATACCGGAGTATTGTATGGGCTGGTGGAGGTTTCGATATGGCCTTCAATTAACTGCTGCTGGACCAGGATATGTAAGGCGTCCAGTTTCTCTTTGGTGAGTGGCCATTGGTCAACCCATACCGGCACAGAGGTTTTGAGAGAGAGAGAGAGAGAGACCCTAAAGGGTCCTGCAAAGCCATTAGGGAAGTTGAATAAAAGCGTGGAACTGTGAAAGCAAGTCACGGCCCCATAGGTTGCAGTGCAAAGGCAAGATATAAGGCTTTAGATAAGCTGTAATATTAGAATGAGCAGTCGCAGCAGAAAGCCAATAAGAGCTGACCTTAGCGGCCTGTGCTCCGCCTACTCCTTGCACCGAGGAGGCTTCGGCGAGAGGCCAGGAGGAGGGCCATTCAGCGGAACGAATGACAGAGACGTCGGCGCCGGTGTCAATCAAGCCTTCGAAAGAGCGACCATTTAGTGTGACAAGGAGGGTGGGTTTAGAGGTTTGGACTGGTTGCTGCAAGGCAAACAATGATGGCGTATCAGGAGAAGGGAGAAGTATGAGCGTGGCGACAACTGTTCCTTTATCTAAGGAAAAGCACCTATCTCCCACTCCTGCCAGAGCAATTCGTGTCAGATCTGACGAGTCATACAAATAGGGAGCAGCAACCATTCCCTCAAGCGTGAGCGAGGGGTTGGGAATGAGCAAAGCAGGGGTAAGAGGAGGAAGGGGTTTATTCATCGTGACAACGAGAGGAAGGGAAAGGACAGCCCCCGGATCGTCATACAAAAGATCCTCTGCCAACTCCACAGGGAAGCTGGTGATGGGTAATTCAGCCTTTGGGGCGGGGTTAGCTGACAACCCCCGATCTAGTTTTCCGAAGGCTGGTGAGGGGAGGAGTTGTTGCGACATTGCGAGGCCCAATGGTAGCCTTTGCGGCACCTGGGACAAGGAGTTTTAGGTTTGGAGGGGGGGGGCGGCCCCCTTTGAGTGGAAGGGGGCGCCCCACCTCCCCCGGGTGCACGGCATTGATTCTTAAAGTGGCCCGGCTTCCCACAATTGAAGCAATTTCCATGACGAGTGACTGCGAGGGCTTCCGGGGAATGGAGCTGAGGGGAGGGGTTAGTAGAAGGCAGCGAGGTGGTAATGGCGGCAGCGAGAGCGCTCACTTTATGAGAGGTGGTACCAACGATTCTGCAAAGTTGCAGGAAGTCTGCAAGTTTTATACCCGGTTGATTGACTGCGGGTTGCAGAATGGTCTGGCAGTCATGATTAGCGTTAGAGAAAGCAAGTTTCATTAGCAGCTCTTGTTTAGCCGTGGCATTATCAATCTGTCGGTCTAAAGCAATCTGAAGGCGACTTATGAAGGAAGCGTATGGTTCATTTGGTTCTTGCATAATTTTCAGAAACGTTTGGGTGGATTGAGAGTCGGAATCATCCACTCTTTTAAGAGCATTCATGGCGCACATGTGAATGATAGCAAAACTACGACGGGGGGAGTTCTGTTGCTGGACTAAGGTTGCGAATTGTCCCTTTCCTAATAATTGATCTGCGGTCACCCCTGCGGGAAGACCTCTTCTAATTTCTACTTCCACCCCTTTGTCGTATTCAGATTGCCACACAACGTATTGCGCCGGGGTCATAAGCATAGAAAAAAGCATTTTCCAATCATACAATAACATAACAGTGTTAGCAGTAACTAAAGAGTCTAAAACTCCCCTAGTAAAAGGAGAGTGCAAGCCGTAGGTGGTTACAGCATCTTTGATTTGTTTCAAAACTTTAAGTTCAATATTGTTATACAAATTTCCTCCCGCCGCCCCTAGGCCGATGGTCATGGGAAAGGCAGAGGGACTCTCCATTTCCAATGAGAGGGGGGAGGAGAGGAGTTCAGTGATGGCGCCTCCGAGGGGGTGGTGTTGAGGGGAGTCGGGGGTTGGAGCTGAAGGGGGAGGAGGAACGGCTGGGTATGGAGGGGGTGGTGGTGAGACAGCATCGAGATGGGCGGCAAGAGGGGGTGGGGTTTTTGGGTCGGGAGGAGAAGGGCAAGTCTCCGGGGAAGACGGGGGAGGGAAAAGAGTGTTGATGGCCGCCATGACAGCCTTCCAGGCAGTCAGAATAGGCACGGGTGCTCGTGGGGTATCATGAAAATATTTTCCTATCCTTTCCCAAGTGGATGCTTTGAGCGACCCCTCTGAAGGATAGACAGGGCAGTGTCTCTCCATGTACAGTAGGAGTTGAGTCACCGATTTTTTTGAAATGGGAAAGATGGTCGTACCGTTAGCCTTTTGACAAGAGTTAGCCTTCTTCACTAAATCATAAAGTTCGTCCCTATGAACTGACGAAACTTTGGAGAGTGGGGAGCCCATTACTTACGATTGCAGAGCCTTTTCCAGGTGCGTAGTAACGAGAGTGAAGGCAGTGCACCTCTAGACAGAGATCACACCGTGAGACCGAAGGGATCCCGGACGAGCCCCCAGTTGTCGCGTCGCGCGACCAGTCCTTCGCCCTTCGGTCTATGGGATTCCCTGGGGGGGGAATGAGCCAACGATTCCCTCGCAAGGGTGAGGTCGAAAAAACAACGGTAGGTACAGGATTCTTTTGTGATGAGAGACGCTACATCTCAGGAGGATGCTGGTACTGCCTCCTGCGTGCCACGCCCCCACCTCCTTTTATTCAGCAGTTCCATCAGGGCGGGGGAGTGAGTACAAAGAGAATAGGGAAATACAAGTCATGCCCTTATAAGGGAATATACAGCATTCTGAGGCTACGTGAGAGACGTGCAATCTAGCTGTGCAGTAATGGAGTCAGGTTCGTCACAACAGTCAAAGGCTTTAGAATAGTCAATAAATCAGAAATAGATGTTTTTTTCTGAAACTCCCTGGCTTTTTCCATTATCCAGCAGATATTGGCAATTTGGTCCCTAGTTTCTCTCCCTTTTCTAAACCCAGCTTGTACATCTGGCAATTCTTGCTCCATGAATTGCTGAAGTCTACCTTGCAGGATCTTGAGCATTACCTTACTGGCATGTGAAATGAGTGCCACCATTCGATAGTTTGACCATTCTTTAGTGTTTCCCTTTTTTGATATGGGGTTATATGTTGATTTTTTCCAATCTGATGGCCATTCTTGTGTTTTCCAAATTTGCTGGTATAGTGCATGCATTACCTTGACAGCATCATCTCGCAAGATTTTGAACAATTCAGCTGGGATACCATCGTCTGCTGCTACCTTGTTATTAGCGATGCTTCTTAAGGCCCATTCAACCTCACTCTTCAGGATGTCTGGCTCTAGCTCACTGACCACACCATCAAAGCTATCCCCAATATTGTTATCCTTCCTATACAGGTCTTCTGTATATTCTTGCCACCTTTTCTTGATCTCTTCTTCTGTTAGGTCCTTGCCATCTTTGATTTTGATCATATCCATTTTTGCCTGGAATTTACCTCCAATGTTTCTAATTTTCTGGAAGAGGTCTCTTGTCCTTCCTATTCTATTGGCTTCTTCCACTTCCGTGCATTGCTTGTTTAAAAATAATTCCTTATCTCTTCTGGCTAACCTCTGGAATTTTGCATTTAATTGGGCATATCTCCCCCTATCACTGTTGCCATTTGCTTTCCTTCTTTCTTGGGCTACTTCTAGTGTCTCAGCAGACAGCCATTTTGCCTTCTTGGTTTTCTCTTTCTTTGGGATGTATTTTGTTGCCACCTCCTGAACAATGTTGTGAACTTCTGTCTATAGTTCTTCCGGGACCCTATCTACTAAGTCCAGTCCCTTAAATCGATTCTTCACCTCCACTGCATATTCCTCAGGAATATTAGTGAGCTCATATCTAGCGGATCTGTGGGTCTTCCCTAATCTCTTTAGTCTGATCCTAAATTGTGCAATAAGAAGTTCATGATCTGAACTACAGTCAGCTCCAGGTCTTGTTTTTACTGACTGTGTAGATGTCCGCCACCTTTGGCTGCAAAGGATGTAGTCAATCTGATTTTGGTGTTGTCCATCTGGTGAAGTCCATGTATAAAGCCGTCTCTTAGGTTGTTGGAAGAGAGTGTTTGTTATGCAGGGGGAGTTGTCTTGGCAAAATTCTATTAGCCTATATCCTGCTTCATTTTGTTCTCCCAGGCCATGCTGACCTGTAATTCCAGGTGTCATTTGACTGCCCACCTTAGCATTCCAGTCTCCTGTGATGAAAATAACATCTCTTTTAGGCGTGTTATCCAGTAGGTGCTGCAGATCCTCATAGAACTGCTCTACTTATCTTCTTCAGCATCTGTGGTTGGGGAGTATATTTGGATCACCTTGATGTTAGATGGCTTGCCCTGAATTCAAATTGAGATCATTCTGTCATTTTTTTGGATTGTATCCAAGCACTGCTTTAGCCACTTTACTATTAATTATGAAGGCTACTCCATTTCTTCTCTGGTCCTCTTGTCCACAGTAGTAAATCTGGTGGTCATCTGATGTGAAGTGGCCCATTCCAGTCCATTTCAGTTCACTGACACCCAAAATGTCTATCTTTAATCTTGACATCTCACCAATAACCACATCCAATTTGCCCTGGCTCATAGATCTTACATTCCAGGTTCCAATGGTGTGTTGATCCTTAGAACGTCGGATTCGCCCTTCACCACCAGCACCGTCGGCCGCCAGCCATCCTTTCGGCTTTGAGCTAGCTGTGTCATCACGTCTGGGGCTAGTTGAACTCATCCTCTGTTCCTCCCCAGTAGCATTTTGACCATCTTCCGACCTGGGAGTCTCATCTTCTGATGGTATACCGACATATCTCTGGTTGTACTGATCCATTTAGTTTTCACAGCAAGAATACTGGGGTGGGTTTCCATTACTTTCCCCAGGGATCACATTTAGTCTGACCTCTCTGTCATGACCTTCCTGTCTTGGATGGCCCTTCATGGTTTAGCTCATGGCGTCATTGAGGTGCTCAAGCTCCAGCACCACAACGAGGTAATGATCCTTTGCTGAAGAACTTACCCAGTACTTGCTTCTATTTTTGACTTTTCAAGACTAGAATATTTTTTAGGTAATTGCATTTTAGCAGAGTTCTTCCTATTCAAAACATTTTATTATAGGCAAGGTTACAAATATATTTTAATTAGTTTACAGTAGTACACTCTAAACTCCCAAATCCAAGTTCAAGAAGTTGTGTTGAAAATCATTAAGGCCTGCAAATCACTCCTGTTAATTATTACAGAAAGGGGCTGTTCTCTTTTGGTAATGTGTATATGTGTGTGTTAAAGAGAGGATCAGATAATGACTAAACTGCCATAAATTAGCTGAGAATAATTTAATTGATAGCTGTTTTCTAACCCTTGCACAGCAATAAGTCCTACTGAGAAAACCTATGCAGGATTACACCGTATGTTTTCTGAAACTAACATTCATGAAGCCATTGATGGATTACTCCAAATAATTTTTAAAGGAAAAGTTCTTCAGTGGGTAAGTTATGGCCAAGCTAGTAACTACATCAATAAAGTAAGACATTTTCATAAGTCCCCAATAATGAATGTAACCCTTACTTTAAAGTTATAGCCAACACAATCATATAATAAGTGCAGTTTAATTTGGAATACTTGGACTTCTTATTTTAAGTAGGTTTGCATGAAAGCTAAATTTATGAGCTGTGGGTGTTTAATAATTCATTATCCTGGAAGCTTCAACTTTACCTGTTAGACATAAATCTATGACAAAAGCTTGAAGGTAAGAGCTTTTATTAGATTAACAGGATGCAAGTATTATATACACACTTTGGGGACCTAATTAGGCCATTCCTCCTTCTAGTTTTCACTATATATTACAACTGACAATGAACTAGCTGTGAACAGGGACTTTTGATAGAAGCTAGAAACCATTTTTTTTTTAAAAAAAAAGCCTAAAACTAGCTTTTCAGAATAATTTCATATCTTGCAGCGATATGGTCAACTAATACATTGCATTTTCAGGAATAATGACTATCTTCAGAGGCCTTAAAACTAAACATGGATTAAAAATCCAGTTCAATTTCACCAGCTTCTTATTTTTCCAGCCTTAAATACAGTGTATCCCTTCCATACCCATATCAATCAACATTTTTAAAGACCACAAATTGATCTTATGAACTATATTATTGTGTTTGTTTGTTTTTTAATCTCTTTACGGAGATTACCCAGCTTCCCAATTTGGGTGACAATACAAATTTTTAAAATAAATAAATAATTTAAAAATGATCTAGTTAAAAATGTAATTCTTTGCAGAGTGTCTCTGAATAAGTGGACTCCAGTGAGTTAAGAACTTAGTTAACTATCTTGATTCAGCTGTAAAGCATATCACATGCCATCCAAATGATGGGATGAGAACAGTTAATGGATGTAAAAGGATGAGAACAGTTAATGAAGAGAAGGAAAAATCACAATAAGACAAACTGAGATTGATTTGTCTTCTTAAGGAAGGCTCAAACCTATCTAATAAGCTAAAGTTAACCAAGGATGTTCCCCAAGAATACAGCCTTGTTTTGCACCTTTTAAAATGGGGATGGGTTCACTTAATTCTCCTCTACAATTTATCTTAACTTGCATGGTGGTGTCAAGATGCAGTGATATTATCAGTTTAAGACAACCTTGGTAAGTTTAAGATGGGTGGACCAACTCCCAGAATTCCCCAGCCAGCATAATTTAAAGAAGTGTGACAAATAAGATGGTGAAGGTTAATAAAATAAAGGAAATTAAAATAAAAAAAGAGCAGATCATTTTTTTCTCCCTCTCATGACATTAGAATCCAAGCTCATCCAATGATGCTGAATGGTGGGAAATTAAGTACATTTAAAACCAGCACATAGTTAAATTATGCAGTTTACTGCTACCTACTTGGTGAGGGCTGCCAACTTAATAGATTTTAAAAGGCAATTAGGCAAATTCATGAAGGATAAAGCTTTTATTAGTAGGGTTGAACTAAATTGAAAAGGACCATTTCCTAGCCATTTCTGCCATCTCAAAATCAGCTGTCTTGTTTTGGTTTCATTTAGGATGATTCCCCCCCCCCCCCGGGAGAAAACCATAACACTATTTTGCATTTTATTCTCTGTTTTCGCTTAAGTCCTGTTCAGTGAAGGTTTTTGAATTTGGGTAATACAAGATAGCTAAACTGTCATCAGAATTGATGTTCCTTTGTCAATCGCTTATGGCTACCATTATAATTGAGTAGCAGTTGAGTATCTAAGAAATGTTCATTACCATAGGGTATGAAGTTTATTTCCTCACTTCTTATTTAAGGTTTATCTAGCTAGGGAACTAGAGTGTTATATACTTTAAAAACATATAAAATCACATTGTGCCCTGCATCCTTACATTCATGCTCAAAATATATTTTTGGGAACAAGACTGGAAGTTTTATATATTTTCTGTTGCAGCTCCACCATCCTGTTAATTCAGAGGCCAAACCAGGGATGGGAAAACCATTGTTACAGGCTAAATGTATCTCACTTGTGGCCTCCCAAGCCAAGATTATACCACCAAGGTTCTGCAGGAAAAGGACTTCATTTTAGAGATGAAACATGAAAACAACCAAATATGAGATGCGCTCAAAGGACTAAGAACTTCAAATCTTTGTTAAAACAACTATACTAATTCTAGAAGTGAGGGTAAAAATTATCCCCACTCCTTCACCCAATAAAAGGAAATAGTTCATATGATATATACAGAAAGATTTTATATTTAAATAAGAGTTGGTGAAGATTGGCCTAAGGGTCATCAAGCCCAACATACAAAAACAGTCTAACATTAACTGTGCCACCTAGATAATGACACACCTGCTTCAGGAACATAAGAAATCCATCACTTCATGTAGTAACTACACCTTTCCCCAGCCAATGCTGTGAAATGAGCCTCAGTTTTGCATCTAGAGGTTACTAATTTTTGTATGCATAACCTCAAACAAACAAATGAGGCTATAAATAATACCTTTTTGCCTGACTGATCCAGTTTTTCATTTGAGTGACTCAGTATAGCCAATTGCTGAACAATTTGATTTAAATGGTCAATGCTGATCAGACCGTCTTGATTCATGGTTTTATTTTTGTGCTAGTGATAAAGATGCTGAACAGAATTCAGAGAGGGGAGGGGAGAAAAAAGAAAAGAAAAGAAAAGAAACAGGAAGGCAACACTGCTTATTGATCAGAAAGCTTCCTTATACATATGGATAATTACAGTGTCCAGTAGCCCAGCAAAATAGATTAGCTATTTGGGCACACATTCTTCTATTATTTACATCCCTGTAAATGTGGAGAGATTCCATAAAATTTACAGTGTATATTTACACAAAGTATGGCTTGATTTAGTTTTTACAGAAATAATTTACAGGGAGTGGAGAGGTGAAAAAGCTGTTCCACCAGTTGCCATGCTGAATAACTATAGATAAATTCACTACCTAGGGATTTCTCCTGAATTAAATTTACCAATGCCATCAGAAAAAGTTGCAAAGAAAGGATTTTTTGCCTTCTGAGATCCCAGATTTTTTTTTAAAGCCACTGCTTACAATAAAACAATTGTTTTATGACTTTCTACTGTAGTTATCCGGCTCAGAAACATACTAGGTTTTATGAATGTGTCTAGTTGAATTGCCTTACATATTTATGTTTTTAAGATAATGATTTAAGGATAAGAACTTTGATGCTGTCCAGATACCTGGGATGACAGCTTCCATAATCCTCAAGTAGCGGTTGCGTTTTCTGAGGCTCATGACAGTTGAATTCCAATACACCTGGAGATCACTACTCCTGAATTAGAGTACTTCTCTTTAAAGCTATTCAGGTTAAAAAAATGCTTTATTGGATCTAACCAGGATGTGTACAGGATATAAAAGACATGGTTTAGCTCATGTGGCTTGCCCTGACCAAGTTGCCTATAATAATTCCCTGGGCTCCCCAAAATTAAATTAGAAATTAAACAAAATGAATGGCAAAATCTCAGTAGATTACCAAATAACATGAGATTTTAGACAAGAATGTTGATATTCCTGAAATTTCAGCATTCTCATGTGAGCTTCTATGAAATTTCAGGATCAGACAGATATTTAATGGTGTTTGTAGTGGGAAAGATTGTTGACCTGTGGGCCAACTTGTATAATTCATTTAAGTCTATCTGGCAATAAAATCAAGGAAGGGATAGAGTAGAATTGGAGTTGAGGAAAACCTGCCGAAATAGCTATGTCCTAATTTGTATGGGTGATTGCATACAATGTTTATATGCAACACATAATGTAATCCTCCTGTGGCACTTAAGGTAGATCCTAAAGTATGCATTCAGTCTCTTCTTCATTTGGTATAGGAAATAATATAGAAATAACAACTGAAAGACTTGTCACATGTAATGCTTGGAGAAAGTGTTGTCTTTATAAATGCTAAGAATAGGATGAAAATATCAGGGACAGAGCATACATATCTATGAAACAAGAGCCAGTATCACAATCCAGGCATTATTCATTCCTAAATCCAGATGGCTGCTGTATAACTACTCAAACCACTTTACCTTTATAGGCTGTAACGATTACTCCCTTTCTTTTCCTTACTTGGAATGGGCTGCATTCCAGCCTATTCTCAGGAACAGATCCAGATATTACTTGAACAGAGAGGAAATAACTTGCTACAGGGCTAATCCACACCCTACAAAATCAAAGAATATCAGGAGGTATAAAGGAAAGCTAATCTTTTCTTGTCCTTTCCAAGGGACATACTACATCTTATGTAGCACAGCTGTAGGTTCAACTGAAAGCCCAGCACAGTTAGAACATCCAAGGATGTTGTGGTAACATATCAAAAGTCATTCTTGAAAAATCAAGGAATATAGAGGCAGGGTCAAAAACAGGAAATATATCAAATCATGGCAAAAGAAAGGTAAGGTACACTTATGAATCAAATACATACTCCAGTTATGAGCATAACCCTTCAGATGCTATCCTACTCTGAATCATTTAACCCCCTAAACCTTGAAACTGGTTCCAAGTGGCTTGCTCCTGAAATCCTTGGGTAAATCAAGTAATTGCTGATTCTCAGTGGAAAATAAAAGAGATTCCACTGAAGCCGAGACCTGAATGTGTCCACAAGTTGCCCCTACCTGATCCAACACCAATCAGCTACTAAAAGGTTATAATTATCACAGTGTACTGATATGATTAGCCTTCCACACCCAGAACCGATGATCACTTTATTAACACAGTGACTAATTGGATTGGCCTGTTAATCTACACAGTGCTTTTACAGTCTGCCTCATTCTCCCTCTCAGTGAATGTGTTATTAATTGATGTTTATAAAAATGAATGAGTGGCATTAAAAGGTGATTTCCTAATTGGGAGCTATTATAAAATTAGGGGGTATAGAATTGTGAAGTATTCGTTCTTGCGAATACTTACACTTGTGAAACATGATACTTTGCTTGAGGTTACAGTCCCACATTTAAGCAAAGTTCAGAATCCTTTTGTGACACTTTTAAAAGGAAACCATTATATGAATGTTGTCTTAGAGACTATTTTGTGCCCTGCAGTGAGAGTGGTGAGAATGCAGTATTTTATAGGAATAGGCTATTCTGAATCAGAGTTGTGATCTCTGTTCTGGGTATCTCAGAGAACAGGACGAACTACTCACTGAAAATAATCCCTTCAATTATTTTTTGCCATTTTTGTTTCTTTCCTTGCTATCTGCATGTGGCTTTATAGGCTTAGGAAATAGTTCATTGAATTGGTTCAAAGAGCACATACAGCAAACATTTCCCATAGCTCGGTCATCGGTTTGCCCTTTGTATTGTTCCTAAATCTTTAATCTTGTATGTTCTTCTGCTAACCTGGATGACAGATTGATGGTAACAGAGCTTGAGGTTAATTTACATGTTGTAGCATGGATAACTCTTAAATCTCACCACCTGGTGGTTGTGAATACATGGTAAGCAACCAGTATAATTCAATTGGCTAGTTGTGGATTGCCAGAAATGAGCAGTTGAATCACCAAAAGGAGTGTCATGTTCCCCGTTGCAAGGCATCCATGCATCACAATGGGGAACATGCCTTTCAGGAAGGAGGAAGGGATAATCCTAATCCTTTAAACACTTAAACACTAAAAGCAATCACAAGGACAAAGGAGGCACACCTTTGCCTGGATCAGAGGAGCCATCAACATATCGCCGGAACTTCCACACATTACCCCAGGGGACACACCTGCACCGGACAAGGAAAGGAGACAGAGGAAACCAGTGGTGATCACTGTAATCGCCCATCAACAGACCAGTATCGCTTCCAGATCACCCATCAAGGATCCGGATCCAGCTTGTGGGACAATGGGGGGTGGAGGGGGACAAGGTCCACCACACGGGTATATACGGGGTACCCCGCAACCACGCCTGCATTCCTGTCTTTTTGCATGTGTGCACTCTGTACCCAATAAATGGAAATCCTTAGCCCCACCTAAGTGAGTCTGTGTCTTATTGGGGAACGAGGCAGCCTGACATAAAGACGGGAATCGAAAAAAAAATTTTCCACCAGCACCAATCCAGATCTCATCTGTGAGGGACCCGAGTTGGCGATGGACAGAATCAACCGACAGAGCGGCGGCGACCCAAGGACCGGTGACAGGTCACCTGGCTCCACAGAACGAGCGATCGGCAAGACCCATACACCCCAACACCACGAAGTCTGGGTAGGTTCAGGATTGAGCTCGGAGGAGGAGACTGGGAGGAGCGGGACTCTCAAAGCCACCAGAGAGTCACAAGGCGAGTGGGTCACCCTGGACGAGATGGCGGGATCCCTGCCCGGAGCGTTTGGGCCATCAAAAGAGGCGAGAGAACAGCGATTCATGACAACCCCAGGAGCTGAGGGAAGGCGGCGGAGCGGATGGCCCGCGGATGGCTCCCAAGCTGATGAGTGGCTCAGCACAGTGGAATCGAGGCTGGAGTCGATAGAACAGTGTAATGGTTGCCTATTCTGACATACTCAGCCTCACAAGTGGGTTCTTAATGAAAACTGATTTATTGAAAGAATAGTGTGCAAATACAAAGAAAGCTGAGAATGAGCAAAAGCGTGCCAAATACAAACTAAAAACCCTCGCCTCAAACCCGGTTCCGCCCTCGCTCCCGCTTAGCAACCACCCCCTCCCAGGTGTTAGCAACGGTTGCCCACGTCGGCCTGAGAAAGTAACCTTGAAGACATTCCATAACCCAAACATACATTCCACAGTTACAGTAAGGAGATTACAGCCTGGCATGGCTGGAAATCCCCACTCTGCAAACACGTATCAGGAAAGTGACATGCGAAATGTTACGGTGTATTCAGAACATTGGAACGATGAACATGACATACCGCCCCCCTTAAAAAAATGCGAAATTAAGGAGCAGGCTTAGCAGGATAGGCAGAATGGAAACGGGTAACTAGAAGAGGGGAGTGAACATCGCAGGCAGCAACCCACTCAGGATGAGGGAAATGTTTCCACCAGATCAGGTATTGCAAAATAGAACGAAGGTGTCGAGAATCCAGAATCTCCTGGACTTCGAAGTGTTGCTGGCCATCAATCATAATGGGAGGAGGTAGTGAGGGTTGCGGGTGCCGGTGATCTGATTGGTGGAAGGGTTTGAGCAAGCTGCAATGAAAAACAGGATGTAAACGTTTAAGATTATGAGGCAAATCTAACTTAAAAGTAACAGGATTAATTTGAGCCACAATAGGGAAGGGGCCCACGAATTTTGGTGCCAACTTCTTAGATGGTTGGGGTGATTTAATAAACCTTGTGGAGAGGTAAACTTTATCCCCAACTTTAAAGGGTGGCTGAGGCGCCCGTTTGGTGTCAGCATGGCGTTTGTAAGCAGCCTGGGCATCGGCGAGAGCTTGTTTGATTTTAGGCCATGAGTCTCCCAGATGTGCTGCCCAGTCTGCAGGGGAAGAAGGAGGAGATGTTGGTTGTGGCAGCTCTGGGATGGGCACAAAATCCCGACCAAAGACAGTGTGAAATGGCACCTGACCAGTGGTCTGATGCACTGCATTGTTGTAGGCAACCTCAGCAAATGGCAGGAGATCGACCAATTATCCTGCTGATAGTTCACAAAAGCACACAGATATTGCTCCAGTGTGGAATTAAGTCCCTCTGTAGATCCGTCAGTCTCAGGATGTGACGCAGTGGAGAGCGCTTGCTTGGTGCCCACCAATTTCATAAAAGCCCACCAAAACTGGGAAGTAAATTGTGTGCCTCTGTCAGTCACCAAACAGGAGGGGCTCCCGGGGAGCCCATACACGTGTACAAAGAAGAGGCAGGGAAGTTGTTGGGCTGAGGGAATGGAAGCGCATGGAATGAAATGGGCTTGTTTCGAGAAAAAGTCCTTCACAACCCAAATCACAGTCTTCCTCTGGCTTGGAGGTAAATCCACAATAAAATCCATAGAGATCTCCTCCCAGGGGTGAGAGGGACTGGCTACTGGTTGGAGCAACCCTTGGGGCTTGCCAACCTTTCGTTTGGAGCCAGCACATACAGGGCAGGAAGCAATATACTCCTTAACATCCCGCCTTAGTGTTGGCCACCAGAATTGGCGTCTAACCAAGTGGAGTGTTTTCACAAACCCAAAATGCCCAGCGAGTTTGTCATCATGGCAACGGAGTAAAATGTCTTTGCGCAAAGCATCAGGCACATAGAGACAATAGTTTTTCCAAGCAAAATCACGGTAAAAAGTAACAGTGTGTAAATTTACTTGCAACCAAGTGTCAGATTTCAATTGGGAAAGAAACTGTTGTTGCAAGTCTGAGGGAACTGGCAAGCGTCCCAGACGGGGTGAAATTGAAGCGTCTGGCTGTTGCGCGCAAGTCTGGCTGCGGGTCACCGCTGCCAGACTCAACTGTGGGTCCGTCCACAGTGTACCTACTATATCAGGTACAGTGCTGGAATCTTGGGGTCTGCGGGAAAGTGCATCAGCCAGAAAGTTCCTTCTCCCCGGGATAAATTTTAACTTGAAATCAAAACGGCTGAAGAATTGAGCCCATCTGATTTGCTTTGGGTTGAGCTTACGAGGTGCGCTGAGTGCTTCGAGGTTTTTGTGGTCAGTCCAAACCTCGAAAGGGTGGGTAGCCCCCTCCAACAAATGGTGCCAAGTGTCTAAAGCAGCTTTAACAGCAAAAACCTCTTTCTCCCAAACGTGCCACCGCCTTTCAGTCTCAGAGAATTTACAGGAGAGATAAGCACAAGGCTTCAAACACCCCGAGTCATCTGCCTGTAGCAGGAGTGCTCCATTGGAGAAATCAGAGGCATCCACTTGCACCACAAATGGTTTGTTAGGCTCTGGATGCTGCAAAATGGGTTCTGCTGTGAATAGTTTCTTAAGCTTGTCAAAAGCCACCTGGCATGCAGGCATCCATTTCAGTAATGCCCCCGGATTTTTTGATCTCCGTGTGTCCCCTTGCCCCTTAGTTTTCAGCAAATCAGTGAGGGGCAACGCTATCTCTGCGAACCCCTCGATAAATGACTGATAATAGTTCGCAAAGCCGAGGAAACTTTGGACCTGCCTCCGTGTGCGTGGTGCGTCCCATGCCAGAATGGCTTCAATCTTGGCTGGATCCATTTCAATACACTTGTCAGAAATTCTATAGCCCAAATAGTCAATTTGAGATTTATGAAAAGCACATTTGGACAGTTTAGCATACAGTTCAGCCTTCCTAAGCTTGCTGAGCACCTGCCTGACCAGTTCTTTATGTTCCTCTATTGTTTCAGTATAGATTAACACATCATCCAAATATACCAAGACCCCTTTGAATAAATGGTCATGCAAGACCTCATTGATCAGTTGCATAAAAACTCCTGGCGCTCCCACCAGCCCAAAAGGTAACACTTTATACTGGAAAGAGCCCAGAGGACAATTGAAAGCAGTTTTCCATTCATCCCCCTCCCGTATATGAATGCGGAAATATCCCTCCCTCAGGTCCAACCTGGAGAATATTTTCCCCTTCGCCAGATGTGATAACATGTCTTTGATCAACAGGACGGGATATTTATTTAATATTGAGACTGCATTCAATCCACGGAAATCCATACATAACCTCAAAGTCCCATCTTTCTTTGGTCTGAATAGAACAGGAGCACCCACTGGGGAACTGGCTGGTTTGATAAAACCCCTGGCTAGATTTTTATCGATAAACTCTCTTAACATTGCCAGTTCCTTCTGGGTCATAGCATAAATTTTTGCCTTAGGCAACTTTGCATTAGGGATAAAGTCTATGGCACACTCAGTTTTGTGGTATGGTGGTAGCTGATCCGCCTCCTTTTCGCCAAACACATCTGCAAAGTCTTGGTATTGCTCCGGCAGTCCGTCTAGCGGACCAGTAAGGAGATGCGGAGTTGTTGCTGCCACCCTCCCCACCTCGCTGTTGTCCAATTCATCCCCCACAGGTGCTTGGTAGAATCCATCCGCAAAAGTCACAGTCCTGTGCACCCAATTTATGTGTGGGTTTTGCTGAACAAACCAGGGCATCCCCAAAATGACAAATGGACCCCCCACAGGCGCTACCACAAAAGGCAGTTTCTCCCAGTGGCTACCCATTTGCAATGCCACCATCCCTGTGGAGTGAGTCACCGGTTTCCCCCCCGCCGTAGATCCATCCATTTGGGTGAAGATCATGGGCCGTTTCAAAGGGAACGTGGGTAACTCTAATGCAGCTACCACGTCAGGATGCATTAAACACCGTGAGCACCCCGAATCTACCATCACCCACAATTCCACAGTCTGTGTCCGTGACCCCAATTTTACCTTCACGGTCAGGGTAGGGAAGTTTCCACTCACCGAAGCGTGGTCGTGCCCCTCCTCTACCACCTGCCCAGTGGCACTTCTTAGAGCAGGTGGCTGGCGTTTCCCGCCGGCTGAGACGGCTCAAGTTCCCCCTCATCCCCATAGAAAGGAACGTTCTCAGCCTCGGTTTCAGCCATCACTGCCTTCATCTTCCTGGGCATGGAGGGGGATTTCCCTGACGGCTTTGCCGGACGCTCCTCGGTCTTCCTCTGTGGGCACGCTGCTGCTCGGTGCCCTTCCTTCCCACATCGCAGGCATTGCCCTTTCGCAAAATGGCTCTCCCTCTCCTCCTGCCAAGCCGTACGTCCCGCTCTGCCAGTGGTGGCCGGTGGCTTCGCTGTCCTCGTCATGGCCATTTGCTTAGGACCCCTCTTGGTTTGTGCGAACCTAGCCTGGGCTTGCTCGACATTCGCCGCTAGTTGAATCCAGTCATATAGGGTGAGTGGATCTGCCCTTCCCAATGCCCATCTCAGTAAGTCGGGTCTCATTCCGTCTTTGAACATTTCTATTAGAGTGGTTGGTGACCAATCATCCACCTTGGCCGCTAGGGCTTGGAATTCTAGGGCATAATCTGCCACGGACTTTGATCCTTGGATCAGTTCCCTCAGAGCCACTTTAGCTTTTTCTTTTGCTAACAGGTCAGCAAAGTGCATTTTTAGTGCCCACAGAAAGTCTCTGAAATCATCCAACTCCAGGGCATCCATTCCGGTTAATTGGACAAACCAGTCAGCTGCCTTCCCTTCCAGTTGGGTAGCTACAGCGTTTATCTTTGCCCTTTCCAAAGGAAACAGCCTGCCAAACTCCTCCATATAGCTTTTCGCATTAGTCAGGAAGAATGACAGTTTTGTGGGATCCCCATCAAACTTGACATTGAAATCCTTATACCTGGCTCTTTGTGGGCTGCTCTTCCTCTCTTTCCCCCTGGCCCTCCTCCTGGGTTCTGGAGATCTCTTCTCCCGAGGGGGGGGGGACTCACAACTCCGACTTTGGGACTTTTCTTCCGATCCCTGCTTCGTCCCCTCCCTGCATCCTCAGCCCGCCGCGGAGGCGGTGGGGACGCCCGCCGGTGACTGCACAGTGGCGATCCCCCCCAGTACCTCCTCCGGTCTTTCCTCCTCACACTTGGGAGGGAGGAGGGAGAAACAGATGGAGATGACCGTCTGTAGCGATATTCCCTTCTTCCTCTATCCTGGCTGCCCCTCGCAAATGACATCCTTGCCATCATGTCTTCTAGAGACTTTACCCAGGCTTCCAATCTCTGTGATTTCTCACTGGCCTCGGAGACGTCCGACCCACTCCTCACCCTTATGGCCACATCTGGGGACAGCGGATACCTTGGCTTCCCAGGTGCCTGGGGCGTTCCGGACCGGGCTCCCTCATCCTTTCTGACCACCTTGGACTTTACCACTTTCGCAGTAGCTGATCTGGCATCTGAGGACTCCGACAGCTCCTCCAACTCCGGCGTGAGGGTCCTTTCCCTTCTTTGCCTCATGGAATCCGTTTCCCCCATGCTGGAATCCTCACTCTCTCCCGAGTGGGAAGTAGGTTCAGTCATCATAACTTTATTTCCTCACAGTAACACTGGAAGGAGGTTAGTGGTAAGAGTTTTAGATTCTCAGCTTTATGTAATGGTTGCCTATTCTGACATACTCAGCCTCACAAGTGGGTTCTTAATGAAAACTGATTTATTGAAAGAATAGTGTGCAAATACAAAGAAAGCTGAGAATGAGCAAAAGCGCGCCAAATACAAACTAAAAACCCTCGCCTCAAACCCGGTTCCGCCCTCGCTCCCGCTTAGCAACCACCCCCTCCCAGGTGTTAGCAACGGTTGCCCATATCGGCCTGAGAAAGTAACCTTGAAGACATTCCATAACCCAAACATACATTCCACAGTTACAGTAAGGAGATTACAGCCTGGCACGGCTGGAAATCCCCACTCTGCAAAAACGTATCAGGAAAGTGACATGCGAAACGTTACGATGTATTCAGAACATTGTAACGATTAACATGACACAGCTGCTCCTGAGGTTGGCGATCGGGTCGGAAGCCCGAGGGAGAGGTGAGCCGAACCAGGCTCCAGAGGCACATCACCCCCCCCCCCCAACCTCCAAGATGAGACATCTGGGGCAGGGACGGAGGTGGCAAGAAGAGGACGCGGAACCAGGCAGAGGTCTTCATGCCGAGCCGAACAGGAGCTCCTCTCCCCCCCCCCATCCCAGAAACGTGACGTCTGGGTCGAGGTTGGAGCTGGCATGAGATGGGAGCAACACCACCCAGAACCCGGCCGAGGGAATCCCCACAGAGAGAATGGAGAACCCCAGCAGCCCGGGAGGTGCCAAGATGCTCAGAGGTGAGGTGGAGCCCACCGGGAGTGGGAGTCAAAGACCTCGGGGTCAAGTTCAACGGAGACCCGACCATGCTGTCATTCTTCATCACAAACACAAAAAATTACATGGAGGAATATGGACCATATTTCCGATCCGAAAAAGGCAAAATCAATGCCATAGCAAACAAACTACGAGGAAGGGCAGCTGATTGGTACATACAGCTATGCCAAGCAGATGCTCCAGAACTCGATCACGTTGACGAGTTCATATGGGTGCTCGACCTACATTTTAGAGATCCCCTTGAGAAGGACAGAGCAAAAAGAGCCCTAAGGGGAATCAGCCAGGGGCAACGTTCTGTGGCAGACTATGCCATGGAATTCCAAGCCCTGGCTGGAAAGGTGTAGGACTGGTCACAATCAACCCTGATCGAGTGTTCCAAGGAAGGTCTGGACTTGAACGTCTTGAGGTGGGCGTTATGCAGGGATGACCCAAACACTCTCATTGAGTGGATACGGCTAGCCGGCAAGGCGGAAAATGCCCAAGAAACCTTCCTGCAAGCAAAGCGGACAGCCCTGCAAACGACGACAAGAGGACCCCGAGCCGCAGCCGGACTGGCGAGACCAGCACCCCAATCCTGGAGGGAGGAGAGGGAGCAGCGGTTCACCAAGGGGCAGTGCCTCCATTGCAGGAAGGAGGGGCACAAAGCCGCATCCTGACTGAACACAAAAACAAACAACAGCAGACCGAGGAAACCACCGGGTAAACCACCAACACTGCCCAAAAAGATGCCAGCGGCTACCAGGGAAGTCAGACTGAAAGCTCTACCCTACCCCATTGAAGAGTCAGAGAGCGACGACGACGAGCCGGCGGGAAACGCCAACCACCTGCCCTAAGAAGCTCCAGAGGGCAGGTGAAAGAGCAAGAAGGGCGCAGCAACAGCTGGGTGAGTGCAAACTGCCCCACCTTGTATGTCAAGGTTGAACTAAAGTCACAGCTGAAGTCCGTCAAAATTTGGGCTCTAATCGACTCAGGCTGCTCCAGGTGCCTAATGCACCCGGACCTGGCGGCTGATTTAAAGCTCCGCTGCTATCCACTTCAGCACCATATAGTGTTTACCCAATTGGATGGATCAGCGGCGGGAGGGGGCGCGGTCACCCAATACACCGACGAAGTGGCGCTGCAGCTCGGCAGCCACCGGGAAAGTCTGCAATTTATCATGGCACCGGTGGGCCAACCCTTAATAATCCTTGGTATCCCGTGGTTGGTGCGACAGAACCCACACATCAATTGGGAGACCAGGACAATCACCTTCCCAGACGGCTCCTACCAAGCGCCTACAGGGGATCAGGTCCCCCGTGCTGCGGTGGGGAGGGCGGCGTCCACAACAACGGATCTGGAAGCAGCGGCCCTGGCAGGCTTGCCAGACAGGTATGCGGAGTTCGTGGATGTGTTCAGGGAGAAAGAGGCAGACAACCCCCCCCCCCACAGAAAGATGGACTGCGCAATAGAACTGGTTCCCAATACACCCTTACCAAAGCCCAAAATTTATGCGATGACCCAGAAGGAGCTGGCAGCATTGCGGGAATTCATGGACAAGAACTTAGCATGTGGCTTCATTGAGCCCGCTAACTCACCGGTTGGACCCCCAGTCCTTTTCAGGGAAAAAAAAGGATGGGACATTGAGGCTCTGTATGGACTACCGCAGCTTGAATGCCGCATCCATATCAAACAAATACCCCTTACCCCTCATCAAGGACATCCTAACACACCTCTCTAAGGGCAAAATATTTTCCAAACTGGACTTGTGGGAGGCCTATTTCCGCATACGGATACAGGAGGGGTTGAGTGGAAGACGGCTTTCAATTGCTCCCTGGGGTCGTTTCAATATAAGGTATTACCACTTGGTCTGGCGGGGGCACCAGGGGTATTTATGCAACTGATTAATGAGGTCTTACATGGCCACTTGTTCAAGGGGGTCCTTGTCTACTTAGACGATGTGCTAATATACTCAGAAACAGAAGAGGAGCACGAACGCTTGGTTAAGCAAGTGCTCAGGAAACTCCGCAAAGCAGAGCTATTTGCCAAGCTCTCTAAGTGCGAGTTTCACAAATCAAAAATAGACTACCTTGGTTACAGAATCTTGGCGAGGGGCATCGAGATGGACCCAAGTAAGGTCCAAGCCATCCTGGCATGGGAGCGCCCACGCACGAGGAGGCAACTACAAAGTTTCCTCAGATTTATGAATTTTTACAGGGGTTTTATCCAGGGACTGGCAGAAATTGTGCTGCCTCTAACCAACCTACTCCGAACAAAGGGCTTGGGAGACACATGAAAGTCACGAAACCTGGGAGCGCTCCTGAACTGGACTGCTGACTGTCAAAAGGCTTTTGATCACGTCAAAAGCCTCTTTACAGCAGAGCCAATACTACAACATCCCGACCCCACCAAGCCTTTCGTGGTACAAGTAGACGCTTCCGATTTTTCCATTGGGGCACTCCTGCTTCAGCGGGATTCTGATAATCAGCTGAAGCCCTGCGCGTACCTTTCCCGCAAGTTCTCTGAAACGGAACGGAGATGGCACATGTGGGAAAAGGAGGCGTTCGCCGTCAAAGCCACCCTAGAGGCATGGCGGCACCTCCTGGAAGGGGCCACCTGCCCCTTTGAGGTCTGGATGGACCACAAAGACCTAGAGGCTCTCAGCACTCCAAAATGCCGCAGCCCCAAACAGGTTCACTGGGCGCAGTTTTTCAGCCGATTTGACTTTAAACTAAAATTCATACCGGGGAGGAAGAACTTCCTAGCCAACGCTCTCTCCAGGCAGCCCCAGGATGCCAGTCAGGCATCCGACATCGTAGGTACTGTGTGGACCGACACACAGCTGGGTTGCCAAGCCATCACGCACAGCCAAACCGGGACACAGTGCACCCCAGCGCAGCCACCCGCAGAGGGAGGGAGATGCATGCCAATTTCACCTAGCTTGCAACAACAGTTCACTCAAGCCCTCAAAACGGATACATGGTTGCAAGCCAACCAACACAATGTATCTTTCACAAATGGTCTGGCTTGGAAAAAGAATAACTTGTATGTGCCAGAGCAATTGCGAGCGGATGTTTTAAGCCACTCACACGACGACAAAACGGCGGGGCACTTCGGGTTTGTAAAAACACGGCATCTAGTCAGACGACAATTCTGGTGGCCCACTCTTAGGAGGGATGTAAAGGAATATGTCGCTGCTTACCCCACATGTGCCATGGCCAAACAAAAAGTGGGGAAGCCCCAGGGACTGTTGCAGCCAGTAGCAAGCCCCTCCCGTCCTTGGGAAGAAATCTCGATGGACTTTATTGTGGATTTGCCACCCAGCCAGAGAAAAATGGTTATCTGGGTGGTAAAAGACTATTTCTCCAAACAGGCACACTTTGTACTCTGCGCCTCCATTCCCTCCGCGCAACAACTGGCACGCCTCTTTTTAAATCACACCTATAAATTGCATGGTGCCCCCTCCTGTTTGGTGATGGATAGGGGCACACAATTCACTTCCAAATTCTGGAAGGCATTTTTAAAATTAATTGGAACCAAGCAAGCGCTGTCCACGGCTTGGCACCCCCACACAGATGGCTCTACGGAGATTCTTAACTCCACCCTGGAGAAATTCCTATGCTCATTTATAAATTACCAACAGGACGACTGGGTAGACCTGCTCCCCTTTGCCAAGGTGGCCTACAACAATGCAGTGCACCAGAGCACGGGTCACACCCCATTCAAGGTGGTATATGGTAGAGACTTTGTTCCGATCCCGGAACTGCCCCAGCCAGACACCCCGCCTTGTTCCCCAGATGACTGGGTGGCGCAACTGGCCACGGTTTGGCCCGTCATCCAGCTGGCTCTCTCAGACGCTCAAGCAACATACAAAAGGTTCGCGGACAACCACAGGGCGGCGCAGCCAAACTTCAAAGTGGGAGATAGGGTCTACCTCTCCACTAAGTTCATCAAGTCTCCACAGCCCTTGAAGAAACTGGCACCCAAATTCATTGGTCTATTCCCAATCATAGAAATAATCAACCCAGTGACTTTCAAGTTGGAGCTACCACACAACTTGAGACGCATGCACCCAGTGTTCCATTGTGCCCTACTGAAACCAGTCACCTCTTCAAAGTGGCACAACGAACCCACCCGCCCCGCCCATCATGATAGATGGACAACAACATTTTGAAATTAAGGAGGTACTAGACTCCAGAAGGCTAAGTGGCACCCTACAGTACCTCGTCCGCTGGAAACATTTCCCCCACCCTGAGTGGGTGCAAGCTCGAGAGGTCTCAGCACAGCGGCTTGTCAAACGCTTCCACGAAGCATACCCTGACAAACCGGCACCTTAGAGTTTTCTTGGGGGGGCAGTATGTCATGTTCCCCGTTGCAAGGCATCCATGCATCACAATGGGGAACATGCCTTTCAGGAAGGAGGAAGGGATAATCCTAATCCTTTAAACACATAAACACTAAAAGCAATCACAAGGACAAAGGAGGCACACCTTTGCCCAGACCAGAGGAGCCATCAATGTATCGCCGGAACTTCCACACATTACCCCGGGGGACACACCTGCACCGGACAAGGAAAGGAGACAGAGGAAACCGGCGGTCATCACTCTAATCGCCCATCAACAGACCAGTATCGCTTCCAGATCGCCCATCAAGGATCCGGATCCAGCTTGTGGGACAATAGGGGGTGGAGGGGGGCAAGGTCCGCCACGTGGGTATATACGGGGTACCCTGCAACCATGCCGGCATTCCCGTCTGTTTGCGTGAGTGCACTCTGTACCCAATAAACGGAAATCCTTAGCCCCATCTAAGTGAGTCCGTGTCTTATTGGGGAACGAGACAGCCTGACAAGGAGGAGGAAAAGACACTTAATGAAAGATGCAAATATATGCTTAATTATTCCAAGTTAAAAAGAAATACAATTCATCTTATTACAGCTACATGACTTTTGTATCAGTCTGCTGCTTAAAAGCTTTGAATCAGCAACTTTTCTGGGCCTCTTGTTATGGACCTTTCTTTAGAGCAATTCACTCCAAACCAGCTTCAGTGTATTAGCCCTTTAACCAAACCTTGTATTATTTGAAAGTAACAGCATATCTAGGGGAATTTAGTAATGTGGCCTGCATAGCCCATTTATGTACTCATTAAGGAATATTTTGGCTGGGTGAAGTATGCATTATTAAATACAAAATATGTACAATGCGTATTAAAATGTGCAATGGTACAAGTATGTCTGGCCTAGGGCCGAAAAGCAAGCAAGGAAATGTGCAGACTACAGAAAGCCATTTGCTTTAAAGATGTATAGATTTTGTAACTCAAAGATGAGCAATTATAGACTGGTCTCAAACTGTGGAAAAGGTCTTTGAACAATCTGTGTGAGTCTGCTCTGGGACTTTGGTACAGCAGAATTACCTGATCATGTGTATGTCCTGGCTATAAAGGAGCAGCCTTTCATACCTGGGTGTCAGTGTGTCAGGAAGAGTAGTTGGTGTCTGTTGCGGGTGTGGGGAATGCATTTCAGGAGAGAGCAGCAGAACCAGCTCAGCAAGAAAATGCCGAGGAAGAAGCCTGTTACGTTGAGAGCACAGGAGGGCAGCAGATAGTTTGGTAGAATTGACAAGTATGGGTTGGATTGCCAGGAACAGACAAGAAGATGCAAGGGACTTTATCAATTTTAATTTAAAATGAAATGCAATAAACCTAACAGAGAAGATATGCAATCTTGTGTGGGACTATTTGTTGATGGGCAACTTTAAACTTTCTGCTTGCTGCCCTTTCTTAAAAAAAAAACTTTATTTTTAATCCAGAGTCAGATTAGCCAGGCCTTCAAATTTATGACTATTCTTTGATGGTCCTTCAAATAAAGCAGTGTTTCTCAACCTCAGCAACTTTAAGATATGTGCCTGGGGAATTCTGGGGGTTGAAGTCTACACATCTTAAAGTTGCTGAGGTTGAGAAACACTGAAATAGAGGACTATATACAAACAGACCATCTGGCCAGAATCTGATGTCCAGCTGAGTGATTAGGTGAGATTCTTTTTCTCAAGCATCCCTCTTGTTCCTTTACCACTTTTCCAAAACTGTAAATGAATAGCTGAGAAATGGGACAGGACTAGTTGTGACTTATATATTACTGCCATTATTATGGATGCACCTGACACTAATCTTGGTGCTAAGACTAGCCATTCACTTCAAATTCTGCCTTCTACTTCCCATCTACCAGACTTCATTCCACCTTTAGAACTAAGGTCTTATTTACAACATCTTCAAGAGCCAGTGAGTGGGTTCCCACTGTACCTCCACGCTGCATGACAAGCATCATACTGACAAACAAACAAATAAATAAATAAATGCTGAATTACACTGTCTCAAGCTTCTCACAGTGACAGAGGGCAGTCAGGCCTGGCAAACCTTTCTTCCTTGTCTGTTATCTTGAAATCAATTGCACAGCCTGATGCACAGAGAAATGGTTGTGGAATGTTTGGCCTGACTGGGTCCATTTTGGTCACTGAAGAAGTTAAAAAAAAGATGGGGGCTTTCTACTGATCTGAGAGGAATAGAAGAGTGACCTCCACCACCTGTCTGGCCTAGCAGTTTTTATATGAAATTGTTACCTGTGGGACATTAAAAGAAAAAGGAAAACTTTTACACTAAAGTCTAGCCTTGTATTTCAGGAAGAACTAAAGATCTTGATATAAGCTATTGGGAACACATACATTTGATGGGTTAGAGATAACTTTAATGCCTCACTAGTAACTGATGAGCATTGTAACATTTCAACCTATTCACAAGCAAAATCACAGGCACACAGAATTTTTTCAAGCACATTTACCATTACTGATTAGGTACTACTGATAGTTTCAAATTATATGTGTGTGCATATAGATAGACAACTAGATAGGCAGAAGGATATTCAGACTGACTAGGCTGTAATTTTACACATACATAATCAGGAATAAATCCCATTTCCGCTTGGAGGAAATATTTATTTAGTATATAGTTCCAAACTGTCATACAGAAAAGTACATAAAAGCCTGAGTGATAGATTCTGAGATTATATAACGGAAATAAGGATGTGGCAAACAATTCATCCTGAATGATTGCATACTGTGAACTATTGCTGTCTTTGCTACCCTTTACTCTTGTCTAAAGGTAAATATATATCAAAAAGCAAAAGACATGTAGTTGTTGTTGTTTTAAATTACTCCAAATATTACCTCATAAAAAGCCCATCAAGAAGGAGCCTGACAGACATCCACAAAGTAGGGCATTAAGGGCTCTCATCTGACAGTTTATAGCAATCTGCAAGGCCTTTTGAAGAGGATGAATCTGAAATGAGAGAAATAAAAATGAAAATACACAAGAAGGTGGTGCAAGATGATTGGCCACCTCTTCAGTTTACTGTTAGGTGTGCTGATAAGAGCAGTTAAGGGAATCCAGCCCTCTCTTTCTAGAATCCCCTTGATTTCAGTGGCTTAGTTCCTAATTATCGTTATCTGCACCATTTTTTTTAAAAAAAGGAACTATTGTGCTCTTTGTTTAAAAGCTGAGAAAGACAAGGATAACTCATTCCTTGTGTACTACGTGGTAAAACAGCTCTTAATTAAGAAAATGAAGTATGGCATTTTCAGAATAGCAGAGTTTAAGCCCAGATGGAAGTTTCCATCATGGGAATGAATAGTTTCTGAATATGTGGAGAGAATCCAATGCTAAAAGAAGAGAAAAGAAGAACACAAAAAAGCCCAAGCCTCGTATCTAAATAAAAACATGTAAAACTCCTATGGTAACTGTCACTTCAATATGTATGGAGGTTGTGGGAAAAGATTTATTTTACTTGGGACTGAATTTTGGTTATCTTACCTTCTCTTTGTATATTTCTTTATTCAGGCTTTCCTTTTCAGAAGCCTGTACCTATAGTTTGATTGCACAGTTCCTCCGTTCTTCAGTGGGTCAGGTTTTAAAAATACTAATAACTCTCTTGCTTTAATTTATCTCTTTTTTGTGTCTGTGTACAGGTAGTTATATATTTATAAACAGACATATATTTGCTGTAAAAATATTTTGCCAGAGGACAATCTTCATCTCCCTTTTGTCCTGGTCTGCCTACTGGAATGTGCCAAACAAAGATGAATTGAATGTTGGCTTTTGCATATGGGAATTAATGATTAAATAGGAACCAGGTAGGCATATGACATGAGTGCTGAGTATGTGGTTTCCATGGTTAGATTTCTCCACTCAGCACAATATCCAGTACCCATATTTTGATTTGCTTGGTAGTAATTTGCATTACTATAAGGTAGATAGGTGCCTATTTTGATAGCAAGTCCTTGAACATGGAAAGGTGAGAGAAACAAGCTAATCCTCATCTCCAATATACTAACTCTAAGGATGAAATGACATCTGAGATAACTCTAATGGTCCTTTTCAATTCAGGCTCACATGTCTTCATGGAGAATACTCACATGGGAAGTTTTTTAGAAGCAGTGAAAAGGATTTTTTTTAAAATACAGTTGAAAACCCATGGAAGAAATATTGGATGGATATTGGATGAATATGCAAGTAACACTTGCAGCTTCCTTTTCTCACACTGTTATTCCAGTGTGAATAGTTATCAGATCAATGATCAGCTGGCCTGGGGATCTGATGATAAAGTGGAACCTGCTAGATGGTTACATGATGATTAATTGGAATGCATTCTCTGTAGGTTTTTTATTTTTGCCATTTAAAAAAAATCTTTTTAATTTATTTTGGTTGAATTTTTAATTAGTTTTTATGTGTTTGGATTATTTTATTGTTTACCCCACCCAGAGTCACTACGTGAGATGAGCAGCTATATAAATGTGATAAATAAATAATTAAAAATTGTAAGCTCAGCAAAAAAGACTGTGTTAAATGACTCTTAGGCATGGTGAATGGCAATGTACAGTTCATATCTGCCATGTGTTGGGTGTATTCTTTATAGATCAACAAAATCTTAAATCTGCTTTGGAAATTCAGGTTTACTTCACAAGCACCTTCGAATATGACATCTTATTTTTCAACAGCTTATGGATCAACATCTCCAGTGTGGACTTACAAGCCATTGTGCCAGTAGATCTCAAGTATATAAATATGCCTTGAGTATATGAGCAACGATAATGATAACACATACCCTTATTCTTGTTTACTAGAGAGATAAAGGATAGAAGCATTGAATTGGATCTATAGCATGGGAAAATGTGGTGGGTTAATCTCTGGAGACATTTTGGTTCATGTTGTGGAAACTTGAGTTGTCTGTCACTTCTATCTATGCTTTCTCTCTCTCTCCTGGGTTAGGGTATTGATCAACAGTTGTCCTCCATTTATATCCTCTGCTCCACTGGACTTTATTTATTTAAAATAATTTTCAATTTTAAAAAAAAATTGGAAGCAAAACCAAGGTTTCTAGTATCAAATTCCTTGATAAGAATGCTTTTGGCTCCATATATGAATTGTTATGAAATTAAAAAATGGTAGGTGGTGGCAAGGCAATTATTTGAAAAAGACAAAGGTAAGATGGGATGGCTGAGAGCATGGTGTCAGGGTGTGGGAGAGGCATAGCACAGACAGGTGTAGGGAAATATATTGATATATAGTAAATGGTTTATGATTGCCACTTCTACTTTAAAAATTGACATATATAAGCCAACCCAATGGCAACCATTTTGTGAGAGTGGCAATTAAAAATGTGTCTAATTTGAACCACATACTTATATGCAGTGCATCTGGAGAGTTGGCAGTACATTTTATGTACCTCCTAATTGATGGGATGCAGACAACAAGAATCTTTATTGTGGTCAGTGAGCAGTCCATAAAACACATTGCATATATGCAGCTAAAATTGATTAGCCAATCAGGTAAACAGATCCATCAGACTGATGTACATCTTACATATCGCATGACAAAATGTGTTCACCCTTAAGGAAAAAGAATCATTTGAATCTGAAAGTACAAGTCTTAAATAAAACTAGCCAGATGACTAAGATATTTAATTAGGTGTGAGGTTAACAGTTCATGACAAGTGTCAGTATAAAATGAACAGAATAATAAAAATGTTTGGTGGTTTCAATGGTTCCTTCACCACATGGACATGTCCAGACTTGGGCTGAACCCATAGTGCAACAGGAATATACAATGCCATTTTAGTATAAAATAATGTTTAAGGGGCTTTAGCAGATCTTTGGACTTCTGGAACTTCCAAGTAGTCACTAGACCGGAGAGTCTAGTTTGCATAAAATCACATGAACAGTGGAGCAAAACTCAGCTTGTGGCATGTGAGCCCAGGAGTGCCAAAATGTATTGCTACCATCCTTACTGTAGTCATAAAATGTAGCAGGGATGGAATTATAATAACCTAGGGTATAACTTTTCTATCCTATAGAAGACATTAATGTGAAAGCCTTGATTGACCAGAACTATGATAAGAAGATGAAGTTAATATCTATGAAACCATCTGATAATTACCACAGCACATTAAACATTGCAACCTAAAATGCAAGAGGACAAAACAGTAAAAAAGATGAATTAGCAAACAAAAAGATAGAAAGAAAAAGATACATAGAAATTAAGAGAAAGGGGAAATATGAAATAGTTCTGAATGATGGTTGTCTAGTCTTATAGAGTGCAATTGAATATATGCAGCAAAGAGAATGAAAACAGTATATGTGTGTGTGTTTGTGTGAGGAAGTATTATTTGATGTAATCTAGGTTGTTGTGGTTGCATATGAAATTAGGGATCCATGAGTTGATTATTGTTGCATGTCACACTACAGTGAATTATGTCAATGGTAAAACCAGATATGAGTTTTGGTGGAAAATCTGCAATATTCTGAATGAATGAAATTCAGGGGAAAATTATTCTGAGTGATGTGAATGGCTGAGTGGAAGGAAATGAGATACTATAGAAAAAGCAATAGGATCATTCAGAGATCCAGGAATGATTGAGAATGGTGACTGGAGTATATCTGCTTAGAAAATAGCTTCTTTAAATGCATTTTAAAGAAGCTGTTTTAAGCATAAGTTTATTAATACATATGCATGCAAAAGGTATGGATAAAAAAGATTGATCTGATTGTTTATGATGAAAGATTAAGAAAAATAGGGAAGAATAGAAAGGTGATGAGAGGTTCTAAATACAGTATATGAGAGACTATTCTTTGGTAGTGTCAAGAACAGAACTTGGGAAGCAATGGACATGGAGGAAAAAAAAAGAAGTGAAATAGAATAACTGCAAAAAGAGAAAGTATGAGTCCTTATAGAAATAAAAATAGATGATAGATTAATCTCCCAACTTTGAGAATGGAAAATGGACTTAAAGAGAGAGGATGCAGACACTGAAGAAAAGAAACATGTGGTGTTCCACTAATGGGAAATATGAAAAAAAAAGATACTTGGTGGAATGATGAGGTGAAAATGCCTATGGCTGAGGAAGAAGACACATACAAGACAATGAAAATGAGAAAAAGATAGTGGTTAATGTGTATAGATAGAAAATAATTGCTGCAAAGAATGTAGTCACAGTGAACAAGGAATGGCTAAAATAAAAAGAGGCACAGAAAATGCAGATTAATTTAATGAAAAAGAAAATGTGTTTTGTAGCTGTTGAAGAGGGATGAACAAGAGGTCTCCTGCAGAGTAACTGAATAAAAGTACTGACATTATTTGGGATATGGTAAGGGAATGCTGAAAGGTATAGTTGATAGATCGGTGTGCAATTGATAATTATATATAGAAGAGTGCTATTGAAACAATGTATAGAAATGTGTAATAGTGCTGTTGTGGGAGCATATTGCAATGCAGCAATGATGGTATGCTCCATTTCCTCTGTGCTTTCCTGTAACAAATGGCTTCTCTGCATTCTTCTTTGCATTCTTGTGCCTAGCATGGCTTAGTAAGGCTTTACATTTTTAAAACAATCTCTGAAATTTCCCCTTCCTTTCTATCCTTGCCCAGCTGTTTCTCTTAGATGTTTTCTCACTTTCTGATACAGCTGAGCTCAAGCTCCTAGGTTTTTTTTTTTTCTTTTAGAAGGTTCTGCCAAGGTTCTGCCAAGATTAGCCACCTGTAACAGAGAAAGTTTGATATATGAGATAACCATAACATAAACTTTTGATACTGGTAAACAAATGATATAAATGATAAATGTATTTAATTAGATGCATGAATAATTGCAATTGGATACTGAGCTTTGGGAACATTCCTGGTGAAAAACCTCAGTGCAGATCTGCCTTGGAAAGATATTCCATACTAGTTGGTATAATCTCCTGTCTCTGTTGAGGACAAGGCTCTCAACAGCTGAAGGAATGTGGGTTCTGTTTTGTATTCACATTCCTCAGTTCAACATTGCCATTTCTTATTTCACTGTTTTCTCTGAATATTCTCTACCTATGCTATACCTAGCAGTAAAACATGTTTTTTTTTTCTTTTGCTTTGTACAATAGACAATTTCAGCTTCTACCTCATTTTTGTGTGCATTGCCTTCAAATACCTACCTGCTGCCCATACTTTACTATGCTAAAACAACTGTATTAAAAAAAAGGGTGAAAAGGAAGTCATAAATGCTATGACAATGTGAAAAAATAGTGAATCCATTAGAAAAGATTAGAGAAATGTTAAGATATGGATATAGGTTTCTTGTTGAGCGGCTATGCAATGTGTTTAATGGATTGTATATACTTGCAGATAAGCCTAGAAGTTTAGGTGCCAAAACACACCTCCAAAACTGAGTTCAGCTTATCTGTGGATGGGCTTATCTGCATGTATATATGGTAGAATTTTCCATCAGCTTTTTAAAAGTATCTGTATATCCCATATACAGTATGTTCATATATAAGCCCATCCAAGACTAAGCCGACCCTCAAAGTTTTAACCAAAATACCTTTAAAAATGTGCCACCTATGGATAAGCCAATTGTGAAAATTAAAACATACAGAAATTTTGAGGGTCAGCTTATCTCAGGGTGATGCATTTTTCATGGTATTTTGGTTAAAAATTCAAGGGTTGGCTTATCTGCAGATCAGCTTATATACAGTCATATAAGTTATGGGTGAAGGCTACATCTGTGCCTGACAACTGCAAGAATGTAATTTTATTCCTACACAAGGAGAAAGACCTAAAAATTATGGGGGATAAATTTAAGTATGCCTGAAAAGATGTTTCTCAGAAGTTTGATTGCAAGGGTATTAGAGATAACAATGAACAAAATTTAGGAAATGCAGTGTGACTTTATAACTAGGCAGCAAGTCTGCAGACTAGCTCAGCAGGTCATTGAATATGAGAAATAGTCTATTGTGTGTATGTTAATTTATAGGAAATATATGATAAAGTGGATAGGCTTGAACTATAGGATGTTTTGACTGACATAAAACTAAAGGTTCCAGGTGTGTTGGTTGGGTGTGTGTGTGTATACACTTTTGTATGCAGATAGTGCTATATTGCTGGCTGAAGTTCCAAATGATTTGCAGTGAATATTAGAATAAATGATGCAATGAGAAGTATGGATCTAAACAGTAATGCATCAAAGACCATGATATATCTATCTGGAAGTGAAAAATAGGTTAATGATTGCAAGTTGTACACAAATTGTGAAAAAACAGAGCAGGAATATAAATTCATGTACTTTCATAGAATGTTTACTAAAGATGGGATAATAGAAGGATAAATTTTAGGACATACAACTGCTAATTAAAAGGTAATTAGTAGTACATCATTTACTGTAAGGAATGAATGTTCACCAAAAGTGAAAATAGCTCTGCATAAGAGTGTGCTTCTGTCCATTTTGTTCTACAGAAATGAGAGTTGGAATGTTGGAAGAAATGTAAAAGTAAGTTGAATGCATTGGAAATGGGCTATTTAAGAAGCCTGTGTGCTAAAACAAGAAGAGTCGAGTCCATAATAAATGGGCTGAAAGTCTATGGATTGAAGAGAAAATGAGTGACCAGTATGAAAGAGGTACATTGAGCTGGTTTGATCATATGGAGAGAACAAATGAGGACTGAATTGCTATATATATGTATGGAACAATGTGATATACTGTATACAATGTCCATGTAATTCTTTTTCTTCCACAACCACATTCCAGGCTGTGATCACAGCCTGCTTCCTAATATAATTTATTTACTCATGTGCGGTTTGTATGAAATACAATTTAAAAACCATAGCAGCTTTATGTTACTGAATATAACATTTGAATCCAAGATGGTGACCAGGAGCAGATGCCGATGCCGACTGCTGCTCTAAGGGGAAGACTCCTGGGTGGTCCCCCTGGCTTTCACTGATCGGGGGGAGTTGGAGGGGATTTCTAGACTCCCCGGCGCTCATACCTGATGGGTCAGGGTTGGACAGAGCACCCTGGATGGAGTGGCGAGGGGCAGCGGACCTGGGCAAGCCCCAGCGGCGTGAAGCGACGCGGTGAGTCCTGGAGGTTTGGTGGCACAGCAGATTGGTGGTGCATGGGACTCGGGGGAGGCTCAAATGGCGTGAGGGGCATTGGTGGGGTGACCCCTGGGGATGCTGGATGGTGGCCTGCAGTGGCCTGGTGGCCTGGAGGCAGGGGGAAGAGGCCTCATGGCGTGGTGAATCGATGGCGTTGCGGGCCAGCTGACCGGCCTCAGTGGACCAGCCTGGCGGGATGGTTTGGCATCGAGGCAGACGGACAGCTCAGTGGTGCGACGGCCCAACTTTGGAGGGCCAGCCCAGCGGAGCAGCTCAGCGGTGGAGCAGACCAGTGGTGAGACAGACCTGCAGATCCACCTTGGAGGTCCATCCTGGCCGAGCGGGTGAGCGGTGCAGCAGCGCAGCAAGCTGGCGGAACGAGCCTGGAGGCCCGGTTTAGTGGAGCAGATCAACTACCAGCCAGATAGCAAACTGCCTGGCCGACCAGGGAGAGCCCAGGATAGGCCTAGGGCTATAGGCCTTGGTGTTGTAGGCCTGAGGACGTGGAGGGAGTTGGGCAAGGAGATCTGGGCCATCCCCTCCCTACCTTCTGGAAGCAGTGGAGAGCTGTTGGGGCCCCTCCAGTGTGAATGAGGACTCCCTCCTGGGGTGAGAGATGAGGGAGGGAGTCAGGAAGTGTATGATGGTGTGGGAGAGCACTCACCTCCTGAGTGAGAGGCAGGAGGTGAGGGGAGCGAATGAGATGCCCCTGGCCGACTGGTGAGAGATGCCAAACAGGGAGCAGTGTGATTGAAGAATGATTGGGTGGGTGATGGCTGGGCCCAGATGGTGCTGAGAGTGTGAGCTTGTGCGCCCAAGGGCTTGCCATTGCCCTGTGGGTAACTGTGTATGTGTGAGGGTGTGTGAGTGGATGGAGGGACCTCTACTCCAAGCGGGAGACTCTGGAAGTGCTGGAATGTGGCTAGGTGGATTTGGAGTATCTGGTGGCTGAAGGGCAGGCCATACTATTGAGGTGGTGACGGGTAGGGGACGTTATGGCAGAAGCCGGAGGGCAGGCCATCTTTGGGGAAGACACCCCCGGTGTTTGTTACTGGTGGCGTGTTCTGGCCCTCTGCACTCAGACCCAGGCCCTGGTCAGCAGACCCACAGGGGCCCTGGTCTTCAGCTGTTGCTACTTAATGCCAGGTCTGTTAACAACAAAGCCCCACTCATAAGTGACTTGATCACTGAGGAGGGGGCAGACCTGGCATGTATTACTGAAACCTGGCTGGGTCCAGAAGGGGGGGTGCCCCTTTCAGAAATGTGCCCAGCCAGGTTTACGGTATGGCACCAGCCGAGACTCCAGGGCAGGGGGGAAGGGGTGGCAGTTGTCATCTGGGAGTCTCTGGTGGCCTTCAGGGGCCCTGCCCCACAAGTGGCCAGTTGTGAGACCCTGTTTTTCAAGTTGTGTGCATGAGAGCAGTTGGGAGTGTTGCTGATGTACAGCAACGTGGCAACCTCCCTGCCTGAGCTGCTGGAGGCCATCTCAGGGTTGGCAGTGGAGTTCCCCAGACTTATGGTTCTGGGGGACTTCAACCTGCCTTCCCTGGGGCGGGCCTCTGAGGCAGCTTGGGAATTCATGGCTACCATGGCAGCCATGCGCCTGACTCAGGTTATTTGCCACCCAACTCGAGATAGTGGCCTCACCCCGGATTTAGTTTTCTTGTCAGAGCAGTGGCAATGTGACCTGAGGGAAGAGTTATAGCTATCCCCATTGTCATGGTCAGATCACGCCCTGGTGGCCTTGAGATTCTCTTGTGCCACCCCCGTCTGCAGGGAGGCAGGACCCATTCGATTGGTCCGCCCCTGGTGACTGATGGACCCAGTAGGGTTTCAGAGGGAGCTGGGGGTTATACCCGGGGATCTGCTGCATGGTCCAGCGGAGACCCTGGCCACCACCTAGAATAGGGAGGCGGCTGGGGCCTTGGACAGGATTGCACCTGTGCAACCTCTCTTGCCTCATCACACTCGATGCTCCCCGTGGTTTATGGAGGAGCTGAGGGTTTTGAAGAGGACTAAGAGACATCTAGAGTGCTGCTGGAGGAAGACAAAGAGCAAATCTGACCAAACACTGGTTAGAGCCGCTATTAAGGCCTACCTGGTGGCGATAAAAGCAGCAAAGCGTCAATACTTTTCCACTCTTATTGTGTCTACAGACTGCCGCCCAACAGCCCTATTTAAAATCACTCAGTCCCTTTTGGGGAAGGTGGGTGCAGTGACCCACCTACAGGGCTGTGCAGAGGAGTTCTTGGAGCATCTGCAAGACAAAATCTCTCGGATCCGCTCTACGCTAGACTCCAAGGGTGAGGCAGAGTCTGTGGAGATACCAAGGGATCGTACTTACCATGTTATCTGGAAACAGTTTGATCCTGTTGGACCCGAGGAAGTGGACAGGATCCTCCAGACAGTAAATGCCACCACTTGCCAATTAGATCCGTGACCCTCCTGGCTGGTGAAAGCAGCTCGGGAGCTGACATGTGGTTGGGTCCAGGTGATGGTTAATACATCCTTGAGGGAGGGGGTGTTTCCAGCTGCCTTTAAGGAGGCACTGGTACAACCCCTCCTCAAGAAACCATCGTTGGACCCTACTGTACTGGATAATTTTCGTCCAGTCTCCCACCTCCCCTTTTTGGGGAAAGTGGTTGAGAAAGTGGTGGCATTACAACTCCAGAGGGTTCTGGAGGAAACAGATTATCTAGACCCCTTTCAGTCAGGTTTCAGGCCAGGATATGGGACAGAAACGGCATTGGTCGCACTTATGGATGATCTCTGGCGGGAGCGGGATGGGGGTAGTGCATCCATCCTGGCTCTTCTTGACCTCTCAGCAGCTTTTGATACCATCGACCATGGTATCCTTTTGGGTCGGCTCAGGGAGTTGGGGGTGGGCGGTGTAGTTTTGCGCTGGTTCACCTCCTTTCTCCAGGGCCGGTCCCAGTCGGTGGTGATAGGCGGGGAGAGATCTGACCCTTGACCTCTCCTTTGTGGGGTACCGCGGGGCTTGGTCCTCTCTCCTCTCCTATTTAACATCTACATGAAACCGCTGGGCGAGATCATCCATCACCATGGGATGAGGTATCATCAGTATACTGATGATACTCAATTGTATATCTCCATCCCAGGTGAGGTAAGTGATGCTGTGACTGCCCTCTCTTGGTGCCTGGGGGCTGTAGGGGTCTGGATGGGGAACAACAGGCTTCGGCTGAACCCTGGTAAGATGGAGTGGCTGTGGGTTAAGGGTTCCTCCATATCCGGGACTTTGTCATCTTTATTTCTGGATGGGGTTGCACTGCCCCAGACAGATCCGGTGCATAACCTGGGGGTCCTCAAAAGAAGGGCCTTTGCCCAGCTTCGTGTTTTGCACCAGTTGCGCCCTTTCCTGGATCGGGAAGTCCTTCGGACGGTCACTCATGCCCTTGTTATCTCCCATATAGAGTACTGCAATGCGCTTTACATGGGGCTACCCTTGAAGAGTATCCGGAAGCTTCAGCTGGTCCAGAATGCGGCTGCACGGGCTATTTTTGGCGCCCCTAGAAGGGCGCACATAACACCTTTGCTATGTGAGCTGCATTGGATACCAGTTTGCTTCCAGGTCCAATTCAAGGTGTTGGTTATTACCTTTAAAGCCCTACATGGCATGGGACTGGGTTACCTGAGGGACCGCCTCTTCCCTATATCATCAGCCCGTCCCACCCGCTCATGCAGAGAGGGCATGCTGTGGACCCCGTCAATAAGATAATTCCATTTGGTGGGGTCCAGGAGGCGGGCCTTCTCAGCAGTAGTGCCCGCCCTTTGGAACATCTTGCCTCCAGAGGTAAGATTAGCTCCATCGCTTTTAGCCTTCCAGAGGAAGTTGAAGACTTGGCTCTGGCATGGGGCTTGGGGCAGGGAGGGGAATCAACATACTTGGGGTTGGCTGGTGCCTTGAAGTGCCCCTCCTACATGATGGTTGAAGAGATCATAGCCATCTGTTTTTTATGAGCTGGGGTAGTCAAGAAATTGTTTTGGTTTTTAATGGGATTTTATTGGAATTTTATTGTGTTTTTATCTGAGTTTTTATTGTATATTTATTCTGTGTTGTAAACCGCCCAGAGTCCCTCCAGTCGGAGGAGATGGGCGGTGACAAGTTTGATAAATAAATAAATAATACTAGATCAGGAGATAGAAAACCATTTTATTTATTTATTTATTTATTATTTATTTAAATTTATTATAGCCACCCAACTCCAATGGACTATGGGTAGCATACAACCACCACCACCCCCCAATCCATAAAAACAGATAAAACATAAAACCACACAGACAGGTCAGAGTGAAATTATCCAAAAATGATACAAATGATAACGATAAAAAAACCCAATACGATAAACAGTACAACAGTCCCAGGCTTGGGGCCAAAGTTCAGAGCTTTCTGGAACTCTAGGAGAGAGGACGCTGTCCTTATCTCTGGGGGAATGCTGTTCCAGGGGGTGAGGCCTGCACAGAGAAGGCACACTTCTTCAGCCCTGCAAGATTTAATATTTAATTAAAATTAATTAATCAATTTAAACAACATTTAATTGAAGTGACCTGGAGTGTACCCACTCTGCCGGAGTGGGCCAAGTGGACAGAAACTATTGGAGAGAAGCAGTCCCTCAGATATCCTGGCTCTAGGCCATACTGGGCTTACAGTGCATCTTGAATTGCATTTAGAAGCTGACTGGCAACAATGCAGCTCCTGTAGCAGTGGTGACACATGGGCATACCAAAAGGTTAGGATTAATATTAACCACCCAGCGCTGCACTGTTTCTGTTCTTTTGCATCAGTTTTAAATTCCTGTGTATTATGTCCCCAAAGAGATGTCAATATTCAGATTAGTTGTATAATTACAGTGTGTATGTGTCTGTGTGTTTATTAGTATGTGTGTGTGTGTGTGTGTGCATGTGTGTGTGTATACACACACACACACACACACTCACAGTAGAATGAAAAAGAGCCTGTAATTAATAGACATTGTAAAGCAGTCAAACAAAAGATCCTTTCACAAAGCTGTAAAGGTCCTAGATTTAAAAAAAACAAATTACAAAATAATTTGATTGTATCCTTTCCTTTCAAACCTGTCTTCCCAACAGAGCCTAACAGTAAGATCCATGTACAGTTTTATTCATTGCACACATCTAAAGTTTTTAAGAACTGGAAGATAACTTTAACTTGCAAAGTCCGTATGACAAACTAATATTTTGTGAATCACTTCAACTTAACTTAGGCATGCTGGTATGCTGCTCAGCACTTTAAATCTCTCAGCATTGACTGGTATCAGTACAATATAACCTGCTCATTCTAAAGTATATTGCCACTCCTTGAAGCTGACATAAAACAGCTTGCAAGGTTTTTAAGCTGATGTTAAGGAACAGGAACAATGGGAACATATTCCTTATTTATTTGGAATTCATTGCATTAGAGTGAATTGTAAGTAGTTTTCAGGGTTGGCAGATGAAGAACTAAAGTAGGTTATAGAATCATATTAAGGGTATTATGACAATGCAATCCTATCCACACATGTTCCTTGAACTCAGTGGGACATCTGAGTAAAACTATATTGGTTTCCTATGGTAGAGTTGGAAGGGGCCTTTTGGTCATCAAGGCCAATGCCTTGCTCCATGCATGAATCAAGATTAAAGCATCAACTGATGGTTATCCATTGTCTGCTTGAACACATGATTGAACACATCCAATAAAGGGGACCTCACCACCTCCCTGTGTAATTGTTTCCATTACTGAACTTCTCTTATTTTTGTTCTTTTTTCCCATAGTAGTCAGTTGGAATCTACTTTTATGACTATTAACTATTGCCATGTCCTATACTGTGGAATAATAGAGGTCTTGACCTTCTTCATGTGACAACCTTTCAGGTATTTGAAAACACACCCCTTCTTTTTCTTAAGGCTAAACATTCCCAGTTCCTTCAATCTTTTTTTCATGGGACTAAATATCTAGTCCCCCATCCTTCCCCTTGTACTCTGAAACTGTTCCAATTTGAATTGAATGTGATGTCCCAGGAATGGACATAATACCTGAGATGGAGTCTGAAATATTGTGTCCAGTTCCAGAGAGCAGACTTTCAGAACAATTTTGTGTGGGCTCCTAGTTGTTAATGGCAAGATGCTGAATTTATGATTTCAGACAGAAAACTCCTTTTGTCTTTCTTCATTTAAATTACTGCTGGGGGGTGATTAATTAAGATTTAAAGAAAAGACCAAGGAAGCAGGAATCTTTCCTGAAGAAGAATGAAATACTCAATTTATTCTTTGACCTTAAGAGAATGTAGCAGAAAGGTAATCAGAAGTTTCTTGAGAAAGTTATGTGGAGTTGCTTCTTTCTTTAATAGCTGTTTCTGATAATTTACAGTCTTAAAAGCCTGAATTATTGATTTAGATAAAAAAAATAGTCACTTAAGAATTCTGATAAACAATGTGACACAGTTATAACTGTTAAAAATAAAGATGTTCAAGATTTATTTTATTTATTTGGATATTTGATTTATGATGAAAGTCTGAAAGAGATGTTCAAAATGAAGTAACCCATTTAAAGAGTGCATTTTCTAGGAAAAAAAAATAAAACATTCCTTACAGTGATGATAAGGTTCAGTCAACAGCAGTTTTTATGAAGCATGTATATGTGAGATCTTTTCACTGCATCTAGAATGCAAGTTGCGAATAGAATCTGCCTATTGTATGGGGTTTTGTTTCTATTCAGTTCATTAACTTATTATGGTGAGATTTTGAAGATCTTCATTACTGGCCCTTATCCTCCATTTTTTTTAGTAGTGAAATCTTTAGAATGAAATGTAGAGAATATAACAGGTTCTCCTTCTCCAAAAAAATAAAAATTATTCAGAAAACAAGTTATTCAACAATGACATTTTGGCAGCACAACAGAATGGGATTATTCCCCTTCCTGTCCTAACAGTGAGTTTCACACTCAGATGAGGAGTAGTTCTCTAGTGTTTATTACTGCTACATAAACAGAATCCTAACAAACTGAATAAGCATGGGAAAAACCCAGACATATAAACCCCAAAAGCTAAGGCGGGCCTGATCTGTGTCTCTTTGAATGGCTGCTTAATTCCTCAGTACTACGCATGCGTTTTCCACCCTTGATGGGAGCCCCTTCCTGCTCGCCATCATTACTCATGACACTTCCCCTTTTTTTCAGCTTTTTCTTCTTTATCCCTGGATACTATTTTTATTTTCCTCCAGAGCCTCTAAGTTTTTGAAGACGAAGATGACTTCATAGTACTGTATTTTCAGTATGACTCTTCTGGAAGTCCTTGTAGAAATAGTGATTTCTTCCCTTAGTTTTTCTTTTTCTTTTTAGTTTTCTTTTCTTTTTTCAAGTATTTCATTATTTTGTATTTTCCTATTTAATGTGTTTATTTTTTCCTATTTGTGATTTTTTCTTTTTTTTCCTATTTCTGATGTTTCATGTTTTCAAATGAGATGGATTTATGGCAATATTAAATCCTTCATAGCAGAAAAAAATATATGTCTATTCAGTCCCAGAGTTCTGAGGAAGAAATGGCAAACTGAAGATGGGTCTGCTAAAAGTGGAGCCAATGACCGCAGCAGAATGAAGAGCCAGCAAGTAGACCAGCTCTTCGTAATTCCTCTCTGGACAAGGAGAGGACTTGAGATAGCCCACAAGTTCTCCATACAGGAGCTTCTCATGAGGAGATTGCAAGACAACAGTCTTCAGTCAGTTTAGAGCTCTGGAAGATGAGGGAATAGCCATCTTTTTGTTCAAACTGTGGTTGACACCTTCAAAAAGACACTGGGTTTGCATACTTCCTTTTCTAATCATTTTCAGAAATTGCTTGTTAACTGTTTTTCAGCTATTAGGGACCTTTGGATGGACAAGTTTTATAGCACCAGGTAAGTTTCCTTCAATCCTTAGCAAAATAAGTTTTAAATTAAGTTTAAGGACTTTTTGGAATAAACAGCAAAAGGATGATTAGAACTTTGATTTTGGAAAGTTAAAAATGGACTAAGGGTCCAGATGGATTTAAAAGAAGATTTTGGAATTAATTATAAGAATCCTTTCTGTGGGAAAATGCTTTTGATTTGAATTCTCTTAAAAAAAATAATGATAGGATGAGACTTTGAAGGTTGGACACTAGAGGGAACCAGAAGGAACTAAAGATCACAATTAAAAGAGAAGAACACTTAAATTTGACTTATTAATTCAGAATGAAGCAAATTATTTTAACATTGGACGTATTGAAGGATATTTTTGGACAATGGACCCAGAAGTTAATTTTAAGAGTGTCTGCCTCTACAGATAAACCATGTTTAAAATACTTTATGGAAGAGGCACAAGTTTTACCTGACAAGATTGAGACTGATTTGAAAGTAGATTTTAAAATGACAGGCTACAAGAATGACATGGAAAAAAAGTTATACTGGACATACAAAAGAAACCAGCCGATGTCTTAATAATTAAAATGTACAAGTAACAAACCAATAGAGTGACCTGGATAATTTTCCTATATTGGATTTACAAAAGAGGCTTGTTAAAGCTTTGAGAAGGGACAAAAATAAATGAAATAAATCAAATTCTAGGATATTATCTGAAGGGACTAAAGCTCAAGATTGTCAGAAGGAAAAGGAAGGAAATATAAAGTTGGTTTATTTGATTAAGGTTAAAATAGATATGTTGTTATCTCAGGTCACCCTTAATGAACTTTTGCTGACATCAGGACTGAAGTGATGGTGCTTTATGGATTTGTTTATAAATAAGAGATGGGGTATGAGAAGAAGATATCATTTGTTGTATTTTAAGAGAAGGTAATAAATTACTAAAATAGTTTATACTTGTGATGAAGGGGGAAGTCTTTATATATTTCTTTTCTTTTTCTTTACTACATTCTTATTATTTTTTCTTTTCTATTTTTATCTCTATTTTTTCTTTTCTGCACTTTTTCTTTTTTTCTTTTCATTCTTTTCATTCTTTTCTTTTTTTTAGTTTATATTTGTTTTTATCTTTGCAATTGCAATTTTTAATGAAATTACTATATATACTGTATATATATATATATAGAGAGAGAGAGGGAGGGAGAGAGAGAGTCAATCCCAAATAAGTCTTGTTTCCAACTTGATTGTTTTTTAGTAAATTGATCCATAGTTCATTGGATAAAAAAGTAATATTGGTTCTGATTATATTCCATTATGAATTATTATAAGTAAAAGCCAACCTATATTTTCAGCTTGTTACATAAATACATCAGTATTAATGGATCTAGTTTTTATAAAAATATATAAAGCAAGATACTGAAGATTTTTTTCTTCAAAAAAATAGAAGTTTGTAAACTTCATAATTGTTTGTGCTATATTCATGGTTGTTTTATTACATGGTTCATGGGAAAAAGAAAAAAAATGTTAAAATTAAAACAAGGATATCTGGAAAATAATTAAGGAATTTCTTCAAGAGAAGATACAATTTAAAGCTTTGATGTCTGCTAAACTGGAAATGAATTCCCTTTATGCTCTTCATAAGGAATATTCATTGAATCACATAAAACAAAGATATTAGGAGCAAGGGAAAGACCAGATAAATCACTGGTCTCTTTACTGAAACAGAAGAAAGTAATATTATTTCTATCTTAAGGATGCTTAGGGAAAATACATAATGACTCTAATTGAGTAAATCAGGCTATTTATTTATTTATTTTTCTTTAATTTGATTTTTTAAATTCTGAGTCAAAAGTTACTAAGGAATACTTTAATATTTTTTTAAAATAATGTACTTCTTCCAAAGATTGTACTTAGGCTATAAACTCTATAAAGATCACTTGGAATTTCATTTCTGACTTCTTGCTAATCAGATATTCATAGGGTACTTTGTTAAATATTTTGCTGAAACTGAGATATATTACAACATTTTCATGAAAGAAGTTACATGATTTTAATAAGATAGTTTGGCATACTTAGGCAAGACTTTTTCTTGGCAAATCCACCTTGACTTTGCTCTCAGAATACTTACAAATAAACTCTTTTATGATTTAGTCCAGAATCTGATATCAAAATCAAATTTACTAGTCCATTGCTTCCCAAGTTTGCTTTTTTGCTAGATGACAAAGATAAGGTTTACTTTGCTCTAGTTGCCTGGCACGTCATCAGTTAGTTTTTTTTAATTATTTTTGTACTGTAGCCAAACTAGTTGATTTTTTTTTAAAAAAAGAGACAGAAGTAGATGAAAGGGAAAATAATAAAGCCATGAAACTTGTGAGACCATAGGAGGATTATTTATGGCAGTTGACAAAAAGTTGTTCTCAGGAGAAAGAATAAGGAAAGGAAAAGAGATTGGAAAGAGGATTAAAGTGGGGGGGGGATATTAAAAGGAGAAAGACAGAGATACATTGGGAATTGAGGAAAAGGAAGCTGGAAGTGATCTCCCAAAGCCATAACAGTATCATTAGATTAGTCTACAGACATTTTAAAGACTAGTTTCCTTCAGCCCTTACACCCATATGTAATGATTAAACCATTGAATGTATGGTATGTCTTCTGAAAGTTAATTAATAAATTTATATTTTTATGAAGTAAATTGCAAATTAGATATCTTAACAACTTTAATATCTGGATAACAAATGCATACTTAGTAAGAGTCACAGTATAATGGCATTTATAAGGCAACTTACAGACACACATACACAAACACATACATACATAAAGAAATAAAAATAAGTGCTTGTACCTTGAAGATAAAAGTCCTGCCTGTCAAACCTTCATACAAATAATGCATGAGGAAGGCTCATAATAATGAATCGTAAGTCTAGCAAAATTTGTCAAGGCAATCCTACCACTTTATTACAAGGAGATCATATTGTGTACCACTTTAAAACAAGGTGAATATTTATATATATTATGTATTTGAGCATTTATTGCTACTAATGTAGCAATTTATAGTGATTATCCACAAAATTTTGTAAAGCAGAGAACATATAAAATATATCTGTATGTGTGCATGTGGGTGTACATATATATATATACACATACACACATATACATATTAAGAACTTTGATTATAATAGTAAAATCTAATACAAACTAAACTTAAAGAAAGAAAAAAGAATAGGAGTTGAAATGCTAGGAAAAAGAAAAAGAGAAGAAAGAAAAGAAAGAGAAAAGTAAGAATATAATAACGAAAGAGAAAAGTAATATATAAAGAAGTGACTTCCAAACTTCATCACAACAAGTATAAACAAATTTAGTGACTCTTCACTCCCTCTAAGGTTACAAACAATTATCTCTTCATCCCATATCCCATCTCTATAAACAAATGCATAAAATATCATCATTTTAGTCCTGGTGTCAGCAGTAAGTCCATAAAGGGTTGCCAGAAGTAACAACATATCTTGTTTTAACCTTGATCAAATTATATACTGTATATACTGTATATAAGCATGTATGTGTGTGTGTACATGTACATGTACATATACATATACAGTACATATACATATAGTGCCTTCAAGTCAGTCTTGACTCCTGGCAACTTCCTGGGCAATTCCCTGCAGGTTTCTTGGCAAGATTTCAGATATGGTTTGCCATTGCCTCCTTCCTAGGGATGTGAGAGGATGACTGGCCCAAGGTGACCCAGCTGGCTTTGTGCCTAAGGCAGGACTAGAACTCACGGTCTCCCAGTTTCTATCCTGATGCCTTAACCACTACAGAAAACTGGCTGTCTTATCCCAAACCATCCCCCTCCCTTCTTACCCTTCTATGAAAAAGGCTACATGCAAGATCTTGAAAAGCCATTTAGTGTTGGTTTTAGAGGATGTAGGCTGCAAATTACCTGGAGGCTAGACTACCCAAATTCTTCAAACCTTTTAATGATATCTGAAAATCTGTTCCCCAACCCCCCTTTACCCCAACCCAAGATCTGGGATTGACCAGGATATATGATCAATCTAGTGTATAGTGCCTGTTTTGATTAGGAAGTACAACCAAAAGTATGTATCCAGTATGTTGACAATCCCTTCATAATAATAAAAAAGGAACAACAAAAGAAGACAAGTGAAACAATCAACAATATCTTCAATGGAATAAAATTCACAAGAGAAAGAGAAAACAACAACATAATACCCTTCCTGGATATCCTCATCAGCAGAGGAAACAATGGCAAATCGGAAATGCAAGTCTATTGAAAAACAACCTACCTTATCCAAGTGCTCCATTACCAAAGTAACAACCCAACCTCCCACAAGACGAGCTGTGTAAGAACATTATTCAGACAAGCACTTACACACTGCAGCAACCCAGAACACCAGAAAAAGGAAACAGATCATCTGTACAGCATCTTCCAGCAAAATGGATACCCTCTCAACTTTATCAAAAAGTGCCTCACCACTCAACCTGCTACAGCACAAGCAACACAAGCTATGAAAAGGATAACACTGCCATACATCAGAACATCTCAGAAACAACCAACATCTCAGACTATTACAACCACACAGCATCACCATAGCACACAAACCAACTAACTAGCTTCAACTGGGAAACTGTGAGCATCCTAGACCAAGCTAAATCCCCAAAAGCTAGGGAATTCCTGGAAACTTGGTATTCAGACAAATCAGCCTTCAATAGACACATAGAGATAAACCACATTTACACACCATTCAAAAGAGAGAGTAAAAAAGCCAAGAAGGAAACAAAAAGACCAGAATGCATCCTTTCCAGCAGCTGACACCCAGATAAGCAGGATTAACACCAGACAGACAATCAAGCAGAAAACAATACCCTAATCAAGGAACTACCAAGGAGAAAACCACACCCCCACCAACACTGGCAAGGCAAGCCACTGTATATAAACAGGGAGCAAATGGCACATTCACTAGCACTGGTGATATTACCTAGTCGGGTAATGAAACATCTGCAAGCAAACAACCAAGCTCAGAGAACACCAAGGACTCCATAGTTAGGAGGTAGGTTTGTTCCCTTGTTATGTTTACTTTTTGTTTGAGTTTATGAAATGTATTTGTTGTTGTTGTTTTCATCTGTATGCTGCCCAGAATCAGTGTTGAGTTGGGTGACTTTATAAATCTTCATTATAAGCAAACATTCCAAAGGAAGATATAATAGAATAATAAAATGTGAACAATCAATTTTTTAAAAAATAAAAATTCACAAGAATCTAAGAAAAAATATGAATAGTATGAGAGAAATTGGCATGCATGGAGGATTAGGATTTTGAAAGCCTAAACCTTTGCCCTCCCCCCACCCAACTTGGCAATAGCAATTGTGCAAAACTTGGTTATCCTTGTAAATATTGTAAATAAAGGAGATTTGTTTCTTCTAGTAGACAAGTAGAGTTTTAACAACCTGAGCACCAAATTGTATTAAATGGCAGCACAATAAGACATGCAAAAAGCACTCAATGTTCCCTAACTGGCAGGGTATAATCTTTTTTGGATTGATATGTTGTTGTATTGTCTTTCTATTCTCATTGTATACAGCTTGGCTTTCAGACTTAATAATCCCCTTCCTGTTAAACTGCTTTGGTGGAGAAAATCTACTTCCTTTTGGCCAATGTGTCTGTAGAACTACTGTATCTATGGATAAATAACAGCATTTATCTATCTTATTGCATTAGTGGGTTGTTGTCTAGCAGAATTGTTCAAGATAGTTAGTTCCCTTTTAGGAAAGGATGGATGGACAGAGACATCTACCAAAAGTGTGTTTGCAGGGATAATATCCTGTAATGTGATCTGGGATTCATTTTGGCTTGAAAATTGTGATGAAGTAGACAGGGTGCTCTTTAAGATGAATTCTGATACCTATGGCTTAGATGCATGGTCCTGGCTCCTGTAGAAGGCTGTGCAGGGATGAAGAACTGGATCCAAGTGGTCAGCCTTTTCTTATAGGAAGAGGTCTTTCTTGCTATCTTTAAGAAAACAGTTATGTGACCCATCTAAAATGGATCCTGGATCTTGCTATGTTGGACAACTGTCATGTATCTCCACCTTTTCCTTTTTGGGGCAGATTGTTGAGGAGGTGGTAGTTACAGAGTACTCTAGTAGAACAAAACTATCAAGACCCCTTTCAGTCATGGGACCAAAACAGTATTGGTCCTTTAGAGGGTGATCTTCTTTGGGATTTGGATGGAGTACACCCCTCCTGACCTCTTAGTGGCATTTGATACCATCAGTTGTGGCATCTTTTTGGACTTCCTACAAGGATTTGGTTTGCCTCGCCTCGCCTCGCCTCAAAAATATTGCACCTCCTTGGCTTAGAGGGCCACAGCAGGAGGTTATAGATTATAATTTGTACAGATCTGGGTTGTGCAGAATAGTATAGTAAAGGTAAAGGTTTCCCTTGACGTAAAGTCCAGTCGTGTCCGACTCTAGGGGGTGGTGCTCATCTCCGTTTCAAAGCCTTGGAGCCGGCGTTGTCCATAGGACACTTCCGGGTCATGTGGCCAGCATGACTCACGGAACGCCGTTACCTTCCCGCCGAAGCGGTACCAATTAATCTACTCACATTTGCATGTTTTCGAACTGCTTGGTGTGCAGGAGCTGGGACGAGCAACGGGAGCTCACCCCGCCGTGCGGTTTCGAACCGCCGACCTTCCGATCGACAGCTCAGCGGTTTAACCCGTAGCGCCACCGTGTCCCTGATGCAGAATAGTATATTTATATCTAAATATGATGTATTTTCAAGATGTAAAGACTGTGCCATTGCTAGGCTGTATTGTGTCTTCTTTAATAGATTCCATTAAATATGGTTATTCCTTTAAAAAGGCCTACAGAATAGTTTGTCATATTACAATAATAAAAAATAATTATATTGTTAAATTACCAAAACAGATTTCCATGTTTCATTTAGGTTGTTTTGAAACTAAAGAACCCTCTATTCCTCCTTTTTTGATTTACAATCAGAATTCATACTCCTTTCACCCCGCAAGTTTGTTTATTCCTCTTCATTTTCACCCACCTTCATCATAATAAGCAGTCAAATTTCAAAAAGAACAAACAGCATAGTATACTTTAAACACTCTAAATACATTGTAACAGTTCTCTGATTTTCCATGTCTCATCACCAAGCCCTGGATCTTTACTCAATTTCTAACTTTCAACATTCAGTTTTATACAGGTTACATTGTCCAAAGTGGCAAAACATCTTTAGCAACCGTGATCCAGTTGTGAAAAATGCCTTGAAAATAAAGCTACTGCAACCGCTTGCTGATTTGCCTGCCAGGGATACACTACATATCCATTGAAGCCATCAATACTATTGACTTTATTGAATAATTTGTGGTGCTCTTCCAACACAGTTTCATTCACTCCAAACTAATAGGAGAAAGAGGCAGCACATCACAGATAATTCTGACAGTGGTGAGAAAAGAATCTTTCTTGTTCAAAGGACAGCAGGAAAATTAACTTTGGCCCCTGTTGAGTCAGATGGAGATGTGGAAACTAAAACAGCTGCCAGTTTCTGGATTATTTTGCCACAGTTCTGACCTCTTTAAAAAAAAAAAAAAACTCAAAAAGTCATAAGCACGTTTTTTCATTCACATCTCTAGAGTGAATAAACTTTTAAATAACGCTTCTCTTTGCTTCGCTTTGCTTTGCTTCTCTTCGCTTCTTTTTGGTGCCTTTGAGTCAGTATTGACTCCTGGTGAGTACCTTGGCAGGTCCCTGCAGTTTTCTTGGCATGATTTCAGAAGTGGCTTGCCATTGGCTCCTTCCTACGGCTGTGACAGAGTGACTGGCCCAAGAGCACCCAGCTGAGACTCTCCCTGTTTCTATCCTGATGCCTTAACCACTACACCAAGCTGGCTGTCTTATCCCAAACCATCCCCCCTCCCCTTCTCACACAGGCTTTCTATGAAAAAGGCTACATGCACAATCTTGAAAAACCATTTAGTATTGGTTTTAGAGGATGTAGGCTGCAAATCTCTGGATCTAAACTCCATTAGAAACTGGCCAAATTCAGCATCCTATTAAACAGCCTTAGATGTGTCTGCAGAAAAAATCATATTTGCTTTGGGTCTTACAGTGCATTCTCTCTCCCTGCTCATCTAACTATCTATTGCATTCTCTGATTTCATGTCATTTTATTAACATCTGCCCTAAATCTTAAATTATCTTATAAAATGTTATACATCAGTTTGATTTCCTCATCCGTGGTAAATAATAATAATAATAATGGCATTACTTCTTGGTCAGCTTGCAACTGTTGAATGTATACAATACATCAGACCTGGAATTCATTGACTCTCATCCATGGGGAGCAGATTTAGATACCTGGATTTCCAAAGCCGTATGAGTGTGTGTGTGTGTGTGTGTGTATGGATGGATCACTTACCTGTACATCATTTGACCAGAAAGAAATTTCTGTACATTACTTTTTCATTTCTAGATCATTACTGGACTGTTAGAAGTCTGGATAAGAGTTCTGATGACCTAAATTAATTCTGTTAATAAATAAATATTGACTCTATTCTGAATATCTGGATAACTGTATTTTTATTTTCAAAACTTCCTGTTATTTTATTCCCAAATGAAAAGAATTCTTAAAGGAGATACTACATTTTAATATATGAGATAACAGCAGCAATAATAAGAAAAATGATATTTCTGCAACTGGCGGTACCCTCAGACTAGAGCTGCTGATGGTAAATACCAGGTGTATTTGTAATAAGACCAGGTTTATCCATGATCTAACATACCTGACATACAGTACAGAATATTACTAAAAACTGTTTTTTGGGTGAGGATGGTGATGTTTCCTCTTGAAGACCTGCTCTTCCAGGTTTCAGGTCTTTCAACACATTGGACTCTAGGGAATGGATGGATGGAAGGTGGAGCACAGTAGCATGATTGTAAGAAAAATGTTACTTATGATCAAGAGTTAACTTTAGAATAATGAGGTATGAGTACTTGTGTGTGAGGTTGGGCTGTGGGGACAGATGAGGATCCTGATGTTGCTGGGTTGGTTTTGGAGTTCCCCAGCTTCTATTGCTGGAGGACTTAAACCACCATCTTTTGGTGGTGGTGGGGGGAGATGTTCGGGAAAGATGAGGTCTTAATGGCTTCCATGGTAACCAAGGGCTTGCCTGAAGTAAAATCTGACCCTATATATGCAGGCTGACATATACTTGAACTTGTCTTTACCTCAGAGGAGTTAGCAATCTGGTTATGGAGGACATCAGACTTAGTCTTTGCTGTGGCAGCTCACATCCTGGCCCAAATAAGACTTGTCACTGCCTGTAAGCTCTTCAGGGTAGATGGGCCACTTAACTAACAATGGATTACAAAATATACTTTTTGGATCTTCCAAAGAACCTAGTGTTCTGGTAGGCAGTTCTGCTGATGGTTAGTAGACACCCAAATCCTGGAGATAATCCAGGAGCTTGACTTGATTGCTCTTGAGTGGCCTCTCTCTGTTGGTCATCTTAGGGATCTCCTTGTTTTTCCAAAGACTTTCAGGAGATAAAGCAGTCTGATGCCTGGAGCACTGGGAAAGAAGAAAAAAGGCAATTCAGACCAACTATGGGTACAAGCTCATATTCAAGTCTACATTATGGTAAAATTATTATTCAGTCTTAATGTGTCACCAGGTTGCCATCTAGAGGCCTGATGGATGGGGTGACCTTTGCAACCTGTCAGTTGGATTGAGGTCCCTACTAGCTTGTTCAGATGGCTGGAATGTGTGTGATGAGATGGATCCTGGAAGTAGTTCAGATATTTTTGAGGGAGAGATTCATTCCATTTTCCCTTCAGAAGGTAGTTCATCCCTCCACAAGGTTGGCAGTTTGAAACCTGAGAGTGCGAGCCATATGACGGAGTGAGCTCCCATCAACTTGTCCCAGCTCCTGCTGACCTAGCAGTTCGAAAGCATGTAAATCCAAGTAGATAAATAGGTACCACTTCGGTGGGAAAATAACAGGGACATGAAAGGCATCTCCTGGGCAACAGTGACCTCACCGGCAAATCCTTTCAACACAGAAGTGCCTTGGTAGGTGCTACTGACACACACACACGAACACAAAACCCTCCAGAAGAAGTCTTCATTGGACCTGGCTGTTTTATACATGTATGACCTAGGATTGATGAGAAAATGATAAGCAAAATCCGTTGCAGAGTGCCTCAGTGTAAGTGGATTATCTAGACCAGGGTTTCTCACCCAGCATGAGAGATCACTAGGGGTTTTTACGATTTAATTAAAAAATATTTCAGGTTTGGGCAACTTCACATTAAAGAGGTACGTTTTATTCTTTATTTTTAGTTTAAGAACACTGTGAATGCATACAGTATATACAGGCCTACATATGAAACGAATATAATAATTTTGTAACTTCTGGCCTATATTTGAGCCTGAATGTGCAGGGTTTCCCTGAGGCCTGAAAAATATTTCAGGGGTTCCTTCAGGGTCAAAAGGTTGAGAAAGGCTGATGTAGACCCTTTTTGGTCTAGGTTCAGATCTGAGCATGGGAAGAAAATTGCATTGAAAAATAAATCTTCAGATTCAGAAATCAAGCGAGTACTTGTCTCTGAGACCTCTCCGGTTGGCCTTCATCTCTCATGTGAGTGTCTTTGATCTGGAGCTGGAGCTGTTTGATCTCTAGAAATGTTCAAGCCAGTGTACTGTAAAAATAACTTGCAAATAAAGTCATGCTGTATTTTACAAGGCAATGTTGGAAAATGTTGATCAGTAGTCTTGTGTGAAAGAGAAATAGGACAGAGAGGTCTAGCATGACATTCTCTGATTCCCCAAAGTTAAATTGAGTTAGAAGTCTATGTATGGGGCTAAAGAGTACAAAGCCTTCATGTTTTTACCAGCAGTGTTCAACTGTCTGAGACTAAGGTCTCCTTGGAATGTGGGGGCCTGTACCCTTAAGAGTAGATGGGACTAGACCAAAGAAATAGATGGAGCTAGGATGAACTAATGTGTGGTACCAGAACAAGAAACAATTTGATTTCATATAAATTGAATCAAATGATCATATTCCCTTAATATGATTATACTCCATAGATTTCCCTCCCTCCCTCCCTCCCCCCCTTCCTTCTTTCCTGTTATTGGTCAGATTTATAGATTTGTATCTTGACTTTCCTCTAGGACCTCAAGGGAATACACCCAGCACTGCCTTCTCTAATTTTCCTAATAACCAACCTTGGGAGTAGTTTGAGGTGAGACAGGGTCTGACCTAAAGGCATCAGTAAGCTTCCATGGTACACTGAACTTAGTCCCTCCTGATCTAAGCACAACACTGAATGCTTTCAGAAATTCTGGCTGGGACTGGATGGATTAAGGCTCACTCAGTCTAACCACATTTGGAATTGATTATTTCCACTGTTCTGGATACATTAAGGGGATGCAGTAGTGATGGAGTTCCTATAGAAGAATCTTTGCAGCCTTCTCCTTCAATCTCTTGTTTAGTTGCAATCAGCTTGTGGGGACCATCTGCGACTTGCTCTTGCCCTGTAGCTCTCCTCCCCCTGCCCCCAGTATAGAGCTTTTGTATGTTTGCATCAGGAAATGACTCCCTGATAATCCTGAATTGCACATACAGACAGGCCATCACCTCCTTTCTTCCTTCTCTTTCTTCATCTTTTTGTTTTCTGGGTTTTTTTTTGGGGGGGGTGTCCCCAGAGAGCCATTTTTTCCACCTCCCTCCCATCTTCATTTCACAAGGCTGCTGAGACTTGAATGAATTGCCAATAACTTGAGATAGAAATGTATCTTTTTATTTATTACTTGCTATATTGAAATGTAAACAAAACTGATGTCTTTGACTAAAAACAAACCAACAGTGAAGCTAAGATTATCAGTGCAGAACTTAATATTGTTAGTGGTATCTAGGATCTGGAAGGCAAGTATCATTTTGTCAGCTGTGAGCTGTTTTCATTTTATCTTCAGACTTTTAGGCTGCTTCTCATCAGTTCATTTACGGTATTAACAACAGTCTTGTCTACTACAATATTTATTTATTTATCAGTGCTATCTAATCACATACAGAGAAATGCTTTCTGTGTGTATACAAACTTTTCATTAATTTGTTCATATACTCAAATGTTATCAATGTCAACAGAAATTGTTTAGATTGATAACATTTGTATGTGGTCTTGCATAGAAGAGTGCATTTCAATGCATTGATTTTTAAGAATCAGTTATTTCATATTTATTATTATTATATACAAAATAGTAAATTTATGTACAGACTCAGAGAGGAAATGGCAGATCCCCACTTCTTGCCTTTTTGCTAGCAATTTTAGATCCCAGATGCTAAGCACTGGAAAATATTTCTTCCAACAGCAGCATCTGGTACTTTGGCAGATTCCATAAGCAATTTTGTTTAACAGCTTTAAGGCTGCTTCTGGGTCTATTACATGGTTAATCTGATGGGCTGTCTGGTCTGACTTGTCCTCCTGGATGCCATATGCCAGCAGCTAGAGAAGCAATGAACTGTTTGTCCATTATATTTGCAATAAAAACACAGGCAAGGAAAGCTCCTAAAAATTCTCTACTTTATTTCCCTTTACTGATTAGATGCTGACTGCTTAATGACATACTGTAAGATAATGCAAGTGAACCTACCTAGAATTGCCATTCAGCATGATTTAGATAGTATTTTTGATTAAGGTAATATGCTACATGATCACATGTTTTTGAAAACACATATCAGTTATGACATATTTGCCCTTGTCAGACAAATGGGAAGGGATAGTAACTAGTCAGGCACACATGCAGTTGAGATGCTAACTAAAATGAAATTATTATTATATAAAGACCAATACCATGAAAAACTTGCGCTAGAGTTGTTTACTCACAATGTCCTTATTTATCCTACATGTGTGCACATGTGAGTCTTATAACAAATCTAATGAATATTAGAGAACAAATCTAATATACATTCATTTATAGTTCCATAATGATGGAAGAATAATTTTGAATTATCCAGTGGAGGGAAACACAAGAAAGAAGTGTATGGTTCTTTTGTAAGCCAACTTCATGAACAGCCAGCATGTCAACTACCCTTTTCTCTATGGTTATTTGGCCAAGCCTTTCTTCCAGCCTTGTTCCTTTTCCAGCTGTCCCCTTCCCCTACTTTCCTTTAAGTTGTTCTCCTGGGAACTGTGTGAATCTCTTCTACATTCCTCTGATCCTCTTCCCACTCCATTGTTAAATTTCTTGGTCTTCAGCTTCTTCGGTAGCTCTACTCACCAGCAGCATACCCCTGTGGACCTGGAAAGGTCTCCCCCCAGCCACCCCACAATTTACCTAAGTGCCAGCTTGCAGGTTTTCTGAAGAAGCCAGGATCTTTCTAGATGCATATGTGATTTCAGTCCTGTATCTGACAGAACACCAGGGGGAAAATTCCCTCACTTTGACAAGTTTAGACTGGGAAAAAAAAAGTCTTTGTTCTAGCAGCTCATCCTGCCACAGTCCTTCATATTTATCCCTCACCTTTAGAAATTGACATCTGCCCATAACTGGAGGGTTTGTATTGCATTTTTGTGGCATTTACACCCATCCCTGCAAATTACAAGTATCAAGAAGAGACCTAGATTAAAAATACCCTCCTCCAAGTAGATAGTTAAGATAGTTTTCATCAGGTTTTAAAGAAGAGAAATGGACAAAAATGCAAGAAAATATTTATTTTGAAAATAATGTTGGAGTTATTTTCCTTTTTCTAGTATTAGTCCTTCTTTCCTCAAGTCCTGCTATGCTGCCTCATCTTGGTTGGGTGCTGTTCCTGGAAGAGTTGAGTGAAGAACTCTGGGAGTATATATCGAGGGTATATATTCCCATCAGAGACACTCAAGATGTGAAAGTCATCCCAGCTGTTCACTTAAAGCCAGCAGGAACCTGAATTGGACAGCAGTGATGAAGAAAGTTGCTGGAGGCAGATCATCACTTTAGTGACTATGGCAAAGGCATCATTTCATACTGTGTGGGAGAAGGCAATGGTAATACTCCTGTATTTTACCAAATGAAAATCAAATGGATAGACAATATAAAGTGATTGGTGATATAATGACATATGATTGGCTCCTCAGAATGGAATGCACTCAACTTGCTATTGGGGAAGAGTTGAGGATCTTTTGGAGCACTAATGATATTTATGACATCGTAAAATTAAAGCCTGTGGGGTGTTTAGTTCTTTGTTGCTGATTTTGCCATGTAGGAAAAAAAAACTGATGCTGCAAAGACAGAATAAAAACTGGAACACAGAATGTAAGAAGCATGAAGGTTGTAAAGTTCAGTACAATGGAAGATGGAATGAACTGACAACATATTGGCAACTCAACATATTGAAATGGATTGGGATTAGACACTTTCAGTCAAAAGATCAAACTATTTACCCTGCAGGACATGAAAAACAAAGACGGAATGTTGTTACTTTCACAGTGAGGAAAGATAGGTAGCATTGGGTACAATGCAGTCAGTGACTGAATAATATCAATTAGAATTTGAAGAAACTTTTTAATATGAAGGTTATCCAAGATTATGCTCCAACCACTGATGCAAAAGAAGAGGACATTGATGAATCTTATGATCAAGTTCAATCTGAAATCACCAGGACATGAAAGCAAGATATGCTGCTTGTGGTTGAAGAATGAAATGCCAATGTTGGAAATAGTAAGGAAAATGTAGTTGGACTGTATGGCCTAGGGAACAGAATTGAAGCAGGAGAAGGACTTATCAATTTTTGTCAATAAAGATTTCTTCATTGCTAACATAATCTTCCAACAACCAAAATGATGTCTATATACATGGAATCACCTTATGAAGAAATATGAATTATATTGACAATATTATTGGTAGAAGGAGGTAGAAGAGCTCAATAATAACAGCAAAGATGTGGCCAGGGGATGGCTGTGGAACAGGGCACAAACTCCTTAAATGAAAATTTTGACATATGATTTTGAGCATTTATCCACCATTTTCAAGGAGAACATCAAGAATTGCTTTGAAGTCCTAAACCTCTTTAATAGTGAACCAGAGGAACTATTACATGAAATTGAAAAGTTGTTAAGATTGAATTAAAAAGGGACTGCCAAAGACCAAGAAGAGCCAAGAAAAACAAAGAGTTTAGGAAGGAACTAAACAAAGAATTTCAGGGAGCTGTTTGAAGAGACAAGAACCAGTATTACAACAACATCACTAAAGACAGTGAAGATGGAAAGAAACATGAAACAAGAAGGAAAAAGTTTCAAAAAATTTCTGAACTTGAGGAAGAGGTTCCAACATCAAATTTATGGGCTAAAGGCTGCCAGTGGACAGACAGTAACTAATCAAACAAAGTGGGAGGAGTATACTGAATATCAGTATAGTAGGAATGTCAGCATTCAACATATTTTGGAAGATATTCTCTATTTATAAGAACCTCTAGAACTAGGAGATGAAATTCTTCTCATTACCAAATTGGAAGGCTACAGGAATTGATGGAATATCTACAGAAATATGACAAGCGTCAGAAGAATCACTAAACGTTCTAACCAAACTATGCCAGCAAAACTAGAGAACACAGTGGCCAACAGATTGTTGTTGTTGTTGTTTATTCGTTTAGTCGCTTCCGACTCTTCGTGACTTCATGGACCAGCCCACGCCAGAGCTTCCTGTCGGTTGTCAACACCCCCAGCTCCCCCAGGGACGAGTCCGTCACCTCTAGAATATCATCCATCCATCTTGCCCTTGGTCGGCCCCTCTTCCTTTTGCCTTCCACTCTCCCTAGCATCAGCATCTTCTCCAGGGTGTCCTGTCTTCTCATTATGTGGCCAAAGTATTTCAGTTTTGCCTTTAATATCATTCCCTCAAGTGAGCAGTCTGGCTTTATTTCCTGGAGGATGGACTGGTTGGATCTTCTTGCAGTCCAAGGCACTCTCAGAATTTTCCTCCAACACCACAGTTCAAAAGCATCGATCTTCCTTCTCTCAGCCTTCCTTATGGTCCAGCTCTCGCAGCCATATGTTACTACAGGGAACACCATTGCTTTAACTATGCGGGCCTTTGTTGTCAGTGTGATGTCTCTGCTCTTAACTATTTTATCGAGATTTGTCATTGCTCTTCTTCCAAGGATTAAGCGTCTTCTGATTTCCTGACTGCAGTCAGCATCTGCAGTAATCTTTGCACCTAGGAATACAAAGTCTTTCACTGCTTCTACATTTTCTCCCTCTATTTGCCAGTTATCAATCAAGCTGGTTGCCATAATCTTGGTTTTTTTGAGGTTTAGCTGCAAACCAGCTTTTGCACTTTCTTCTTTCACCTTCATCATAAGGCTCCTCAGTTCCTCTTCACTTTCAGCCATCAAAGTGGTATCATCTGCATATCTGAGATTGTTAATGTTTCTTCCAGAGATTTTAACTCCAGCCTTGGATTCCTCAAGGCCAGCTTGTCGCATGATGTGTTCTGCATACAAGTTGAATAGGTAGGGTGAGAGTATACAGCCCTGCCGTACTCCTTTCTCAATCTTAAACCAGTCTGTTGTTCCGTGGTCTGTTCTTACTGTTGCTACTTGGTCGTTATACAGATTCTTCAGGAGGCAGACAAGATGACTTGGTATCCCCATACCACTAAGAACTTGCCACAATTTGTTATGGTCCACACAGTCAAAGGCTTTAGAATAGTCAATAAAACAGAAATAGATGTTTTTCTGAAACTCCCTGGCTTTTTCCATTATCCAGCGGATATTGGCAATTTGGTGCCTAGTTCCTCTGCCTTTTCTAAAGCCAGCTTGTACATCTGGCAATTCTCGCTCCATGAACTGCTGAAGTCTACCTTGAAGGATCTTGAGCATTACCTTACTGGCATGTGAAATGAGTGCCACTGTTCGATAGTTTGAACATTCTTTAGTGTTTCCCTTTTTTGGTATGGGGATATAAGTTGATTTTTTCCAGTCTGATGGCCATTCTTGTGTTTTCCAAATTTGCTGGCATATAGCATGCATTACCTTGACAGCATCATCTTGCAAGATTTTGAACAGTTCAGCTGGGATGCCGTCGTCTCCTGCTGCCTTGTTATTAGCAATGCTTCTTAAGGCCCACTCAACCTCACTCTTCAGGATGTCTGGCTCTAGCTCACCGACCACACCGTCAAAGCTATCCCCGATATTGTTATCCTTCCTATACAGGTTTTCTGTATATTCTTGCCACCTTTTCTTGATCTCTTCTTCTTCTGTTAGGTCCTTGCCATCTTTGTTTTTGATCATACCCATTTTTGCCTGGAATTTACCTCCAATATTTCTAATTTTCTGGAAGAGGTCTCTTGTCCTTCCTATTCTATTGTCTTCTTCCACTTCCGCGCATTGCTTGTTTAAAAATAATTCCTTATCTCTTCTGGCTAACCTCTGGAATTTTGCATTTAATTGGGCATATCTCCCCCTATCACTGTTGCCTTTTGCTTTCCTTCTTTCTTGGGCTACTTCTAGTGTCTCAGCAGACAGCCATTTTGCCTTCTTGGTTTTCTCTTTCTTTGGGATGTATTTTGTTGCCGCCTCCTGAACAATGCTGCCAACTTCTGTCCAGAGTTCTTCTGGGACCCTATCTACTAAGTCCAGTCCCTTAAATCGATTCTTTACCTCCACTGCATATTCCTTAGGAATATTAGTGAGGTCATATCTAGCTGATCTGTGGGTCTTCCCTAATCTCTTTAGTCTGATCCTAAATTGTGCAAGAAGAAGTTCGTGATCTGAACTACAGTCAGCTCCAGGCCTTGTTTTTACCGACTGTACAGATGTCCGCCACCTTTGGCTGCAAAGGATGTAATCAATCTGATTTCGGTGTTGTCCATCTGGTGAAGTCCATGTATAAAGCCGTCTCTTAGGTTGTTGGAAGAGAGTGTTTGTTATGCAGAGTGAATTGTCTTGGCAAAATTCTATCAGCCTATGTCCTGCTTCGTTTTGTTCTCCCAGGCCATACTTACCTGTAATTCGAGGTGTCATTTGACTGCCCACCTTAGCATTCCAGTCTCCTGTGATGAAAATAACATCTCTTTTAGGTGTGTTGTCCAGTAGGTGCTGCAGATCCTCATAGAACTGCTCTACTTCAGCTTCTTCAGCATTTGTGGTTGGGGCGTATATTTGGATCACTGTGATGTTAGATGGCTTGCCCTGAATTCGAATTGAGATCATTCTGTCGTTTTTTGGGTTGTATCCAAGCACTGCTTTAGCCACTTTACTATTAATTATGAAGGCTACTCCATTTCTTCTGTGGTCCTCTTGTCCGCAGTAGTAGATCTGATGGTCATTTGATGTGAAGTGGCCCATTCCAGTCCATTTCAGTTCACTGACGCCCAGAATGTCTATCTTTAATCTTGACATCTCACCAATAACCACATCCAATTTGCCCTGGCTCATAGATCTTACATTCCAGGTTCCGATGGTGTGTTGATCCTTAGAACATCGGATTCGCCGTTCACCACCAGCACCGTCGGCCGCTAGCCGTCCTTTCGGCTTTGAGCTAGCTGCGTCATCACGTCTGGGGCTAGTTGAGCTCATCCTCTGTTCCTCCCCAGTAGCATTTTGACCATCTTCCGACCTGGGGGTCTCATCTTCCGATGGTATACCGACATATCTCTGGTTGTACTGATCCATTTAGTTTTCACGGCAAGAATACTGGGGTGGATTGCCATTACCTTCCCCAGGGATCGCATTTAGTCTGACCTCTCTGTCATGACCTTCCCATCTTGGGTGGCCCTTCACGGTTTAGCTCATGGCATCATTGAGGTGCTCAAGCTCCAGCACCACGACAAGGTAACGATCCTTTGCTGAAGGGCCAACAGATTGGACAAGGTCAATCTTCATAACAAGAAAGGAGATTTAACAGAATATACAAACTATTGTACGATTACTTTAATTTCATATGCTTAGAAAATAATGCTTAGGGTTATTCAATGCAGATTAGGACCCTACATGGAAAGGGAGGTGCCAGATATTCAAGCTTGCTTTAGAAAAAAGCCGAGGAACAAGAGGTATTATTGCTGAAGCCCACTGAATAATTTGGAAAACAAAGGAATAGCAAAAACAAGTTAGTATGTGCTTCACTGATTATAGATAGCACTTAAATTGTGTCAGCCATGTCAGACTGTGGACTGTGTTTTTGGAAGGGTTTTTTTTTAGAATTTTTAACCTTGTCTTTATTATTTTTATAAATAACTTAAGACAGGGAATATATATAATATTCCTTCTTCCTATTTAGGAGCGTACAAATTTGATAAATAAATAATAAATACCTACAAAGATCAGAATCATGCAGGCAATGGTTTTCCCTGTGATACTCTATGGAGGGAAATGTTTGACCCTTAAAAAAAAAAGGATAGAAAGAATATTAATGCTTTTTAATGGTGTTGGAGAAGACTCTGAGAATTCCATAGATATCAAGAAAAAAAAAGTGGGATCATAGAACAGGTGAATCCAGAGTTATCACTTGAAACACAAAAGCAGTCTACGACTGCTGCTCCTTAATGCCAGGTCTGTTAACAACAAGGCCCCCCTCATATGTGATTTAATCACAGAGGAGGGGGCAGACCTGGCGTGTATCACCGAGACCTGGCTGGGCCCAGAAGGGGGGGTAGCCCTTTTGTAAATGTGCCCGGCTGGGTTTCAGGTGTGGCACCAGCCGACACACAAGGGCAGGGGAGGTGGGGTGGCTTTTGTCATCCGAGAGTCTCTGGTGGCTTTCAGGGGCCCTGCTCCACAAGTGGCCAGTTGTGAGACCCTGTTTTTCAAGTTGTGTGCCTGAGAGCAGTTGAGAGTGTTGCTGCTGTACCAGCCTCCCTGCTGCGTGGCAACCTCCCTGCCTGAGCTGCTGGAGGCTGTCTTGGGGTTGGCAGTGGAGTTCCCCAGACTTATGGTTTTGGGGGACTTCAATCTGCCTTCCCTGGGGTGGGCCTCGGAGGCAGCTCAGGAGTTCATGGCAACCATGGCAGCCATGGGCCTGTCCCAGATTATTCGGGACCCAACTCAACACAGTGGCCACACTCCAGACTTGGTTTTCTTGTCAGACCAGTGGCAAGGTGATCTGAGGAGAGAGGTAGATCTGTCCCCATTGCCATGGTCAGATCACACCCTGGTGACCCTGAGATTCTTTTATGCTGACCTTCTCCGAAGGGAGGCAGGACCTATTAGGCTGGTCCACCCCTGGCAACTGATGGACCCAGTGAAGTTTCAGAGGGAGCTGGGGGTTATACCTGAGGATCTGCTGCACGGTCCAGCAGAGGCTCTGGCCGCTACCTGGAATAGGGAGGTGGCTGGGGCCTTGGACAGGATCACACCTATGCGACCTCTCTTGCCTCATCCAACCCGACATTCCCTGTGGTTTACAGAGGAGTTGAGGGTTTTGAAGAGGTTTAAGAAATGTCTAGAGCACTGCTAGAGGAAGACAAAGACCGAATCTGACCAAACACAGGTTAGAGCTGCCGTTAAGGCCTACCTTGTGGCGGTAAGAGCGGTGAAACGCCAATATTTCTCTGCTCTTATTGCATCCTCAGAACACCACCCCACGGCCCTGTTTAAGATCACACATACCCTTTTGGGGAAGATGGGCCCAGTGGCCCACCTACAGGGCCATGCGGAAGAGTTTTCTGAGCATCTGTAGGATAAAATCGCTCGGATTCGCTCCAAGTTGGACTCCAAGTATGAAGCAGGGTCAGTGGAGATGCCAAGGGAATGTTCTTGCCCAGTTATCTGGGAACAGTTTGATCCTGTTGGACCCGAGGAAGTGAACGGGATCCTCCAGATTGTGAATGCCACCACCTGTCATTTAGAGCCATGTCCCTCCTGGCTGGTGAAGGCAGCATGGGAGGTGATGTGTGGTTGGGTTCATGCAATGGTTAATACATCCTTGGGAGAGGGGGTGTTTCTAGCTGCCTTTAAGGAGCTTAAGAAGCCATCACTGGACCCAACTGGACCCTCCTCAAGAAGCCATCACTGGACCCAACTGTGCTGGACAATTTTCGTCCAGTGTCCCACCTCCCCTTTTTAGGGAAGGTGGTTGAGAAGGTGGTGGCATTGCAACTCCAGAGATTTATGGATGAAACGGATCTGGACCCCTTTCAGTCAGGTTTCAGGCCAGGATATGGGACAGAAATGGCATTGGTCGCACTTATGGATGATCTCTGGTGGGAGCGGGGATGGAGGTAGTGCATCCATCCTGGCTCTTCTTGATCTCTCAGTGGCTTTCGATACCATCAACCATGGTATCCTTTTGGGACAGCTCAGGGAGTTGGGGGTGGGTGGCATGGTTTTGCGCTGGTTCACCTCCTTCCTCCAGGGCCGTTACCAATCGGTGGTGATTGAGAGCGAGAGATCTGACCCTTGGCCCATCCATTGTGGAGTGCCGCAGTGTTCGGTTCTCTCTCCTCTCTTATTTAACATCTACATGAAACCACTGGGTGAGATCATCCATCACCAAGGGATGAGATATCATCAGTATGCTGATGATACTCAGTTACACATCTCCATCCCGGGTGAGGTAAGTGATGCGGTGACTGCCCTGTCTCAGTGCCTGGGACTGTGGGGGCCTGGATGGGGAACCACAGGCTTCAGCTGAACCCTGGTAAGATGGAGTGGCTGTGGGTTGATGGCTCCTCGGTTTCTGGGAAATTGTCATCTTTAGTTCTGGATGGGGTGGCACTGCCCCAGACAGACCCGGTGCATAATCTGGGGGTCCTCCTGGACTCACGACTCCTGCTTGCAGAGCAGGTGGCAGTCGTGGCCAGGAGGCCTTTGCTCACCTTTGGGTTGTGCACCAGTTACGCCCGTTCCTGGAGCAAGAGGCCTTCCGAACAGTCACTCATGCCTTCATCATCTCTCATATTGACTACTGCAATGCACTCTACATGGGGCTACCCTTGAAGAGTATCCGGAAGCTTCAGCTGGTCCAGAATGCAGCCGCGCGAGCTGTCTTTGGTGCCCCCAGAAGGGCACATGTAACACCTTTACTGAGCGAGTTACACTGGGTGCCAGTTTGCTTCTGGGTCCAATTCAAGGTGTTGGTTAGGACCTTTAAAACCCTACATGGCATAGGACCTGTTACCTGAGGGACCATCTGATCCCCATAACATCGACCCGCCCCACCTGGTCAGGCAGAGAGGGCATGTTGCGGACCTCGTCGATAAGAGAATTCCATCTGGCGTGGTCTGGGAAATGGGCCTTCTCTGCAGTTGCCCCTGCCCTTTGGAACATCTTGCCCTCAGAAGTGAGGCAGGAGCCTTCACTTCCAACCTTTAGGAGGGCCCTGAAAACCATCTGGTTTTGCCCTGGTTCTGCCATCTCACATGGGGCATGCAGGTGGGCAAACATCCATGGGGTTGGCTCGCACCTTAGAGCCCCTCCCACTTGATCAGAATTTTTAACCTCTTGGATTTTATACTTATTTATTGCATTTTATATCTGTAATTGTTTTTACAGATGTTGGTTGTTATTATTATAGTCTTGATTTTATTGATTTTATTGTAAACCGCCCAGAGTCCCCCTTTTGGGGGAGATGGGCAGTAGCAAAATTTGAATAATAAATAAATAAATGACTAGACTGTCATTACATAATTTGGACACATAATGCAAAGATCCAGCTCTCTGGAGAAGTCTATAATGCTAAGACAGTTTTAAGAAAAGAGAAGAGGCTGGCAAGAAACAAAGGTGGATAGACTTAATCATAGTGGCAGTGAGTGCCACTTTAGAAGATTGAAAGGTCAGGTTGTGGACAGATCATCCTGAAGAAGGTATACCTATGTAGTCACTAAGAATTAATATGAATTTGATGGCATATGATCAATAAAACAATCAATCAATAATACTACTGCAAAGCAATCAATTTTGATTAGGAAGTCTAAACATAATCTTCTTTTGGATTATTTATTTATTTTAGTTCTAAAGAAAATGTCATACTAAATGATTCTAAAAGACAAAAAACGAATCTATATAGAAAATAGAAGAGACAGCTGTTCATGCCATATTACAGACATCCTTCGTGTCATAATGGATTATAATTCATAGAATTTTTTCTCCTTGGAAGACTATAGAATCACTAGCTATGCTAGAAAAACTGATATCATATGTTTATGTGAATATTCTAGGAAGCACATCCAGAAAATAAGTATGTATAAAAAGAAAACAAGAATGATGGTGCCTTGGCCACTGTGGACACCTAATGAATTTTTTTTTTACAAAATTTTCCACAGTCTGTGAAAGAGACTGAAAAATGACATATAGATCTTTCACAGAAAGTGAAGAATGACAAAAACATAGAAGACAAAGCTTTGTATGTGCAAAATAGATTCTTTGAAGTAACATGTTGAATTTTTGGTTAGATCCTGATATAGTCATGTTTATGTATTCCTCTTGAAATCAATTACATTTGATTTGTTATAAATAGCATGGATCTCATTGACTTAGATCCATTCTAGGTATGAATGAGCTTGATTCCATCTCACTGAAGTGATGCCACATTTACTTATTCAGAGGAAGTGAAGTCTTCTGACTAGAATAGGTTCTTATCAAAACCTAATAAACTCCACTATATGGACCAAGAATCCCTAATCCTCTGCAATAATTGAACACATTTGGAATTTTGCATTAATCGTATAGGCCCTCACACAAAATAATAGTGAAAAATACTGTGGCACAGCTATCTAATAGTTTTACTTCCTAAGATTGATTTTGGGGTCTAGTTGGGCTCCCCAAATCATTGTTGGAAGTACATGTTATCCTTGAAAATGGATATAATTAAAATAACCTTAAGAAGTAAAATTAAAGAGGACAGGGAACTTATCAGAGACCAAAGAACTAAAGAACTTGTTGAACCCAGGATCTAGACATCTAATGTGGTATGAGATACTAGCGAGTCTTAGAACAACTAAAAAAACACACATCTCTTTCAAAGTGTTTTAATATCCTCTTTTGGTTCTAATTGCACGAGTTACTACAAATGGGTCTCACCAGCTGGCATCACCTGGCTGACCTTAATTTGGGCCTGGAAGCTAAGCTGAAACAGCCTGGCTAGTAGCCAGGTGAGAGATGTCTAAGAAATATCAGGACTGTGAGTCTGGGAAGCAGAAAAACAATGGGGAAGAAGGGAATGACACAGCATGTCTGTGCTGTTGCCATGAAAACTGCATAGACCACTCTTCAGTTGTTGAACTTGACTCAAAGGAGAATGTTACTTTTACTGGTTACAAATCAATGGTTTGTTTATTACTAATTTTAAAAGTTTTGCAGGAGCTTATATTTATTCACAACATTCTTTGATTTGTGACTAGGAAAAACTCATTAGCTACTAATTCATTCTTGCATATAAAATCCATTTCTGTGTCATTTTTCTTTGGATTGTATACATAAATGGTATAGAGGCAGCAGAACTAAGATATAGCCAGCCTAGAGAATGCAACTGAAAGTCTTTTTCATATTCTTATGGTCAACTTTGTACTGCTATTAACCAATAAACAAGCTTCTTATAGTATCTACTAGGACTTTAACTGTAGAATGAAACATTTGGAAAGAACCCATGAAAAATATTTCTTATGCCTCCTACATAAAGAAGGCAAAATGCTTTTCATCATTTCATTTTGCTAAACTTCTGTTTTTGTATCATACCATATTTCTACATCACATGGTCTCATGCTTCTTTTTCTTCTTTTTTTTTAAAGCATTTTGTAAAGACTATAATTAATGGAATGTATACTTCTGTTACAAATCAAAAGAACTGTGAAGAAGTAAATAAGCACATGGGATTCCAAGTCAATGAATGCATATTAATATTCTCCACATAAAGGTTTTAGCATAAATCATATGTGCCTCATTAAATGCTAGCATAAATATACAGGCAGTTGTGAATTTATAATCAGAATATAATCTCTACCATGACACATTCATTTATTGATATATTTTCTTGATATTAAAACTATATATAGCAATTCTGGGCCAATATGTGGCTCTTGAAGTAATGTACAACAGGTGAAAGATCGTGAAACTTATTTCTCATGCATCCACTGATAACTTACAACTGAAAACATTTATAAAATTCCATAAAAATTCCTATAAATAAGGGATAGTAAAAGCATAAAATTCAAAATAGAAATAGTCATCCCAAAACTTTAAGCTCTCATGCAATGCTATCCTAATCAGCTATGCTTTCTTGAGTAGTAAGAACCAAATTAATAGTGAGGAGCTCTGAATGGGTGCCACCATCCATGAGAAACCATGGCCCTGCCTGTTTCCAGTCTTTACAACTGAAAGAAACAAGCTATATCTTGCAGATAGAAGAGAACATTTAATTCCTAAATTCAGCAAGTGTCAGGTCAAATACGGCTTGAAATATAATAAGCAGTTTGATGAATCTTGTCATCTGAGAATTAAGCCTCAGTTCACTTAATCACCATTGCATTCATTTATGAACAGATCTGATGTTCTTGGCATATTGATGACACACCATTTGTAATTGACTGTAATCTCTCCCAGTAATTGCACACATATGTTTTAATGCTTACAGTATTTGCTTGCTTGCTTGCAGTTTTATAGGCCACTCCAGTTAACCAAACTTCGTGGCATACAACTTCCCAGGTCTATAATTTGGGATTAAAAACAGATAAATAATCCAGTTTGAAACTAAAAACATGCATTGTAAAAAATTTGTAAGATACAGGAATCAACATTTAATACAATAAAACTAATTCTTAAAACATTTTGTTCTACATCATAAAGAAGTAAATAAGCCACTTCTTGGGAAACCTTTCCTAAATGCTTTCTGGTTCTCATATTCCAAGTGAAGTTTTGGGTTTATTTTTCAAGTTGAGAGATTAGCATGACATAACAGCTGACAGACAGCCTATCTTATTACCAAATTATGATTTAATAAAATATAATAATAATAAAATCCAGATGGCTAAAAGTTGTGTTTCAGTCCATGAGTATGAAAGATCATCCTAGGGTGCTAGCCAACCCCACAAATAGCTGTTCTTGATCCTGCTCCAGGCATGATGGCAAAACCAGGTTTTTAACTTTCTGTGGAAGTCCAGGACCAACTTTGGGGGGGAGATGGGTGGTAATAAAATTTGATAAATAAATAAATAAATAAATAAATAAATAAAGAATGATTTAATATTCAAAATTACTCTATATGAAGAGCTAAAATTAGATTTCTTTTAAGTTCTCCTCTTTTAGGTGTGTAGTTTTAAAAGAAAACATTAATTACATCTGCATTCTGTAATATCAATGTACTTTTAATAGGTACGTGTGCAAGAATAATTTAGATGGATATTTCTGAAATAAGATTCACAGGTTAAGTGAAGGGCTGTTAATGGACACAACAAAGTAATTTCTAATTTAATATTCAGAAAAAGTACATTACGGACTACTAACACTCAAATCTAGCAAAACTCTAAATAACAACAAAGGTTTTCACTAAAACAATGCAGAGTGCTAGCACAGACTTGTACCAGTTGTATCTGTCTGCTGGTTAAATTAATGCTGGTGGTGGATACAATTGTCCCCCAGTCCCCAAAAAACAAACAACTCTCTTCCCAAACCACAATCCTACATTCCCTTCCCCAAACTTTGGAGGACTAAGGAATGTTTGAAGATTATTTGGGGTGTGTTGCAAGAAGATTTATAGAGGGAGGAAAGGAAGTGAATGTCTACTCCTGTGATAATGAATGTAGCCTTTAATGATTTTTAAAGAAATTTTTGTCTCCTTCAAACTTGTCTTCTGGGTGAATTTAGAGTGGTGTTATTCACTCAATATGATAAAATAATATATATAAGAATTCAAAATTATCAGATGGGCTATCTCAAAATCACACTGTGCATGGATTCAGGAAGAACCATGAGCAACTTTTCCCCATCTCTTGGGTGGCCTAGATCCCTGCTGATTGCATGATATCCTTGAACTCACCTTGGGGTGTGACAAATTTCCAAATTACTTATTTTCTTGCTCTTTGCATTTTCTTGCCTGGTTTCAAACAGAAAGAAATCCACACTCTAGTATGTCATTGAGATTAGTGTAGTTAAATGCCTTTGTGACTTCTTTTCTTGGGGAAAACTCCTGCAAAGCAGTTTTGTTGGCAGAGTTGTCACAGGGGTTCTTGGATGTTCTACCAAGCAACACTTCATGGGGCTTTCTTTACAGGATTTGACCTTACAGGGTTTGCTCTGCATCCGAGGTCTGAAGCTATGGTGAAAGAAAAGCTTTGGAGGCTTCTCAGAATGCATATTAATAGATTTAAACATTGAACCTCCTTGCAACCATCTTGTATAGCGGTCAATATCACAGCGGTAGAGTTATGCTAGTTATATAGCATAACTATAACATAAGTTATTTTAGCTATCCTATATAATATGTTGTTTCGCCTTTTTTATATCAATGTTTTCAAAACCATTCATAACTTTTGAAACTGTATGGCATTCCAGTTAGGTTTTTGCTGGAGCAATTAAATTACAATCTGGTAGCAAGTGTAGAGTTAGATAATTTTAGGCGTGGGTCTTCCAGGTGTGTGTGGGTGATAGTATAATATTTATTGTCAGAGAAATCCCAAGGACAGTTGAAATGAAAAGAATAGGAGGAAAAAAACCCATCAACTTTATACAGAAAGAATCTCTTACCGAATTAAATCTTGTACGTACAATTTTCAGGACATTTTTCTCTGTGGTTTGCCAATAAGGAAACTGTCTGTTTAAATAAGTGTCATTTTTTAAAAAAAAATTCTGCCCCATCTGTCTTTGCTGGTAGCCTTCTTCTGATGTCAAAAGTAAAACATCAGAACTTCATTGAACATAAATGAAAATTTCTTATGTTAATAGAAATTGAAATACAGGTGAGATGGCAATTTTCACCCAGATCTGGAGAAATTGGCAAACTACTTTAAGGTAAATATGGCACAGAATTCATCTCCTTTTCTTTCAAACTACTCTTCCTGTCCCTCCACCCCCAGTGTGGGTTGTCTGCTGTCTTCATAACTTTTTCTTTAAGAGGAAATTCTCCAATGTTACAGTTTTAGTCCAAAGGTTTTGAGCCATAATCTCTGTATGATTGTTTCATTAGACACCAGAAACCAAGTTTTAATATCATCTTTAGGTTTTCAATTCATTTCCACAATTTAGATAGTGATGCTAAGCACTGTAGAGTCCATCTTCATATCGTTTAGTATTTCTCATCTGTTATACAGTGATCATGTTCACTCTGCCCATGTTATAACTAACTTTCACATTGCAATTTCACCAATAGTGAGAGAAGATGAACACTGCAGTACAGGCTACTATCTCACCATCCTGAAACATTTGTATTAAGAAGCTCCCAGTATATGTTCTATCACCAAGCTATGACCTTTTTCAACTTTTTAATAGTATATGTTATACAAAGTATAATGATACTTGGAGAGAAATAATTATGTGCATAAATATATATAAAAAAAGTATCACATTGTTAACACTGCCACACATCTTTATTTATTAACTTAGCGACTACTATATAAAAGCACTTTTTAAAACCCTTTTTGTGAGGATATGCATTTTGTGTCTATGTTGCAAAATTCAAGGATACTTTAAAATATCTCATTGACTTTCCATTTGATATTGTTAGCCAACAAATTTCAATGTCTAATACAAGATTACAAATTATTGACTCAATATTATTCTGTAAAACAAGGATTTGGCTGAATTTCAAATTGACAGTTTTTCCTTCAGAACTGGAAAGACCACCAATGGATAGGTCATTTCTCAGCATGACTGTTACTGAAGTTTTTGAACAGATTTTTTTTTTGCATAAAGATAGGCATAATATCAAAGAAATATCACAAACTGTAGAAACTCTAAGACCTTAATGTCCTTGGCCTGATTATGGCTTACAAGAGTTTTAAATACGATCTGAGGATTGGGACAGAAAACCTAGCATGTGGAGATCTTCAATTGTCAATTAGAGAACATCACTGAATCTGTAACAAGTACACCAAGGGCATGTTTGTCTGTAAAAGAAAAGGATTAAAATAGACAGTCTCCAACGAGTTGTAAGAGATAAAGTAGATATGTAAATCATGACACTTGTGTTCCATGCCCACTACACCCTCCCCCCATTGTATCTGAAGTACCAGCATTTCTTTTCACTCCAGTAATTTAGGAAAAACATCCCTCAGAAAATACCATTAATAAACTAGTATTTATAATGCCATTTACATTCACTTCTTTGACGAAGCAGAACCATCTGGCATTAGCCAGATGCAGAAGTGAAGACTTTCATAATATGTCTTTCTATCTTCCCATCAATCATGTTTGGTCTTCATGCAGTACTCTTCAGCAAACTCTCCAGGTAAATTTTTTATGCATGAAAAACTTCTCAAAGTGAAAGACTTGAAAATACCTTACAAAACAAATATTTTATATACATGATGGATTTTATTCTGTAATATCTGGTTAATAAAATCAAATCCCTTTAAGATGGGGGCATTTAAAAATGTGTTACCAACTTTTTAGAGAGAATAATGAAAAAGGTTTGCAGCAGATCTTGTAACACTTTGATAGTAAAGTGCAAACAAAATTTACAGTAGGTTATGTTGTCTTACCTTTTTTCTCTGCAAAAACATGTTCAGGAACTAGTAATTAACTTGCTAAGTAAACTGAGCATTGAGCATTTTCATTATACAGATTTCCAATAAGAACAATTTTCAATGCACAACAAAAGTGGTAGATGAGAGTGTTTTCAACCACTGTAATCTCTTTTTATCATTATCACTTTGACTGAAAGGTTGAATTTATTTGGACAATTATGCACGAACACTTTGTGATAAATCAAGTTTTAAGCAAAGCATTTCTCTCAGATATTACCATGACAAGCTTATGAATTATAGGAGCTTTCAAGGAAACAAATATATCAGGATTAAAGTAAAGCTTTTGGGTGCTTATATTTCTTATGTATAAGAAACTGTAATTAAAATATTAAATGACAACATTTTGTATTAATCACTGCTTTTTCATGTGACTTTGCTTTTATCTTCTTCCAGAAATGCCTCTTCTTTTAAAACATTGGAGTAGGTGATGATGATAACATCTACTAGACCAAGGGAGAGCAACCCTTGAAGTATGGGCCAGATGCAGCACTCAGTCTCATTTTGTGGTCTTGGAGGTTGTCCATTCCATCTGAGTCTTTGTCACCAAAATTAAATGCCAAAATACTACTTTTTTCTTTCTTTTTTCTATATATGGCTTTTGTGGATCAAAATATGACTGAAAACAAGTATACTAAGCATCTTCTAAGCTTAACACCCTTATTTATAATTTATAACCTCTGAAATGACCCACTTGTTCATGCAGAAGACATTGTTACTCAATTTGCATTTGTTAAATCTTCAAGAAACAGTGAGAGTAGATCTAAATACCTGGTCTCCGTTATCATCCTCATAAGTCTTATAGGGGGAGAGCCAATTTGGTGTAGTGGTTAAGGTACCAAGCTAGAAACTGGGAGACTCTGAGTTCTAGTCCCACCTTAGGCATGAAGCCAACTGGGTGACCTTGGGCCAGTCACTTTCTCTCAGCTCCAGGAAGAGGGCAATGGCAAAGCCACTTCCAAAATCTTGACAAGAAAACTGCAGGGACTTTTTGAAGCAGTCACCAGGAGTGAATGCTGAATTGAAGGCACCTCCCCCCCCAAAAAAAAGTTGTATATGACAATAATATCTGAATGCAAGCTTTGTACACAAAATATAGCTGTATGGCAAAATGTATCATCTGATCTTAATGTATTGTATCCCAAATTGCTATATTCATTAGCCAGCTGGTAAATACTTAATAGGTAAGGTAATTTAATTAAAAGTTAGTAAATACTTATATGTTTTAACACAGTCTGTGTCCTGCTTCTGGTTTTAAATAACACTCACATACAGTTCCTATGGTAGTTTGCAGTTTACTCAAGGTCAAAGAGATAACTAAGAGTGCAAACAGAACAGAGTCTCTGACAGAAGTTTGCCTGAATGGTTTGCTTTTAAAAGGACCACATAGAAGAATAATCCAAATTCAGACTGAGGTTACAAGAGTCAGGTCAATGTTGTCAGCCAGTCTAGAGGTCAGAATTTCACAAGTAGAATTCACAGGCACATCACACAAGAGCTGGAGATCAAACGGTTTCTTCCAAAAAGGGATCATGTGTCAGGGCTGCCTCTTAAATCAGGCTGCAGCCAGCTGGCTTTAATGAAGAGATTTACTCCCTTGCTTGGCAAGAAGGCTCCGAGAATGCTGTTGCTCTGCTCTTTGCTCTACTCACCAGGTGCGAGTGCTGGGACGCCTGACATCATCATCTGACTGCTCCATCTGTTCAGGTGGTGCCTGTGCCTGGTCAGCCTCAGATGATTCCTGGCTTGGTATCTCCTGAGGCTGACATTTTACAGGTTTTGCTGGAGCAGCTTCTTCAGAATCAGATTCAGAGTCAGGGTCTGAGTCCTGGGCCATGACAGTCTGTTTCATAAAGTGCTTGTTATAAAATACATTTGCAGTTAACATCACATGAAATTTAATAACAAAAGTAACATTTCTAGCATTTCATCCTAGGCTGAGTTTTGAAGGCTCTGCCCTTTTTATACCCTTGATTTGGACACCCTTGATTTTTTGGCTGTGTACAATATTATGTTCCTCTGCCTTCCTAAAAGACCTTTTTCTTTTTTTAACATTTCCTGTATTTTTCTAGTTGATGCTGTTAATTTGATAGTTTTTTTTTTAAATTTAAGTAGTTGAAATCTGCTTTGGCCAGCTATTTAGCTGAAAAATGAGATTAAAAAACAACTACTCAGAAATATGAAATTCATTGTGCTCAGCTTACTCTCATAGAAATGTAAATAGTCTTTAAAAAAAACAGGTCAAACAGTGTTATTTGGACAGAGTCATCTCAGAACATGGATTAACAGCATGTGCAATAAAAAGCCCTTGGAAAGTTTACCAGCTCACAGCTCAGAGTTTGAATGCAGTCAAAGAAGAAAACGTTTGAAGGAAAATAATCAACACTGTGGTCCACTGGTCAGGCAAAGAATACCTGAGCAGTTTTCTGAAATATGTCAAAAACATCATAGGCAATGGAATTTCATTTTCATGTTTAGGAAGGAGGAGATTTGGATTCAAAATAAACACTGTACTGTTTTCTGGAAATATTTATAATAATTGTATATAAATTACATCCAGATATTATACGCAGAAGTGCCAGTATCCTTAGGCCCAGCCTTGTTGACCTGTGGTTTGTGATATGGTTTTTGTGTGGAGGTGCATGGGCAATTTATTTATTTATTTTAAATCAGATATTGCAAATAGCACTCTCAGTTTGTTAACTGATGAAGGTTAAACATATGCACTCCTCTTTTTCATTTGTACCTTAGAATGATTGCATAATAAAGAACATGATGTAATGATTGCCTATCCCAAACACACTCAGATTCACAAGCGCAGGCTTGAATCAAATCTGGTTTATTTAGAATAGTGTGCAAGTACAAAGAAAGCTGAGAATGAGCAGAAGCGCGCCAAATACAAAATAAAAACCCTCAGTGCGAAAGTAAGCCCTCCCCCCATTCAACCATTCCAAGGTCCCCATCCCAGGTGCCCCTAACGAGTTCAGTTAATTAATGGGTAAAAGACGTTGGACACCAATGATAACCCAAACACATTCCTTGAGTAAGAAAACATACATACAGCCTGGTACAAGGTCTTCCCAGCAGCTCCCTCCCAACTGGAACGCACGTCTGCACCATGGCATGTGAAATGTTATGATGTAAAACAGACATTGCAATGGTGAACATGACATACCAGCCCCCCAAAAGAAAGCATAGTAAAACAAAACTTACAATGGTGCAAGAAAAGGTCAAGCCGCAGGCTTGAAAGGGTAAGCGAAGTGAAAACGGCAAACTAAAGCGGGGGCATTGACGTGTCGAGCAGGCACCCACTCAGGGTGGGGGAAGTGCTTCCAGCGAACTAGGTACTGCAGGGAATTGCGAAGCTTGCGGGAGTCGAGGATCTCCTTGACTTCAAAATGCTGCTGGCCATCAATCATGATTGGTGGAGGTGGAGGAGGTTGCGGATTCCAGCGAGTGGAGGAGTGAGCCGGTTTGAGCAAGCTGCAATGGAAAACAGGGTGCAAACGTCTCAAATTGTGAGGCAAATCAAGTTTGACAGTTACAGGATTGATAAGAACGACAATTGGAAATGGTCCGATGAATTTGGGGGCAAGTTTTTTGGCAGGTTGGGGGGATTTGATGAACTTAGTGGAGAGGTAAACCAAATCCCCAACCTTAAAAGAGTGTTGTGGAGAACGGCGTTTGTCAGCGTGACGTTTGTAGGAGGCTTGGGCATCGTCCAGAGCCTGCCAAATGATTGGCCAGGAGTTACGCGCAGGGTTTCAGGATGTCGGCAGAGTCCTTTTGCAGTAACACAGCCCCAGTAGAAAAGTCAGAGGCATCTACTTGGACAACAAAGGGGCGTTCAGGATCAGGGTGTCGAAGAATTGGCTCCGCAGTAAAGAAAGTCTTTAGTTTGTCGAATGCAGCCTGGCATTCTGGAGTCCAATTTAACACTGCCCCAGGGTGTTTCACTTTGCAAGTTTCCCCTAACCCTTTTGTGCAAAGTAGGTCAGTAAGGGGCAGGGCAACTTCAGTGAACTCCTGGATGAACTGGCGGTAATAGTTGCTGAACCCCAGAAAACTTTGCAGTTGGTGTCAGGTGCGAGGGCGTTCCCAATTTAAGATAGCCTTAATTTTTTCAGGGTCCATTTCAATCCCCTTGTCAGAAACCCTATATCCCAAATAGTCCAGTTGGGTTTTGGGATAATTTGGCATAGAGCTTAGCTGCTCTCAGTTTTTCTAACACTTGCCGAAGGAGGCTTTCATGCTCTTTTTCGGTTTCAGTGTAGATTAGGACATCGTCTAAATAGACCAAGACCCCTTTGAACAAGTGATCATGTAACACTTCATTAATGAGTTGCATGAAAACTCCAGGTGCTCCGGCTAAGCCGAAGGGGAGTACTTTGTATTGGAAGGAGCCCAATGGGCAATTGAATGCGGTTTTCCACTCGTCTCCAGCCCGTGTGTGTATGCGAAAGTAGGCTTCTCTGAGATCGAGCTTAGAGAAAATTTTCCCTTTTGACAAATGGCTAACATGTCTTTCATTAAGGGTAATGGGTATTTATTACATAGGGAGACTGAATTTAACCCCCGGTAGTCTGTACATAGTCTGAGGGTGCTGTCTTTCTTCTCTCGAAAGAGGACAGGCGCGCCTACTGGGGAATTGGCAGTCTCAATGAATCCTCATGCTAGGTTTTTGTCAATGGACTCACGCAACGCCTTTAATTCCTTTTTGGTCATTGGGTAGATTTTAGGTTTAGGCAGCTGCATGTTGGGGAGGATCTCAATTGCACAGTCAGTTTTACAATGGGGTGGTAATTGGTCCACCTCCATTTCCCCAAAAACATCTGCAAAGTCTTCGTAGCGGCTCGGCAGCCCTTTGAGCTGTGGTACTAGGGAGCACAGCACCTCAATTGCAGCCCTGGCTCCCCCCCCCCATTGGAGGGGCTTGGTAAAACCCATCACTAAAAGTAAGGGTTTGGTGTTGCCAGTTTATATAGGGGTTTTGCCAAGTTAACCACGGGATCCCTAGGATTACCATGGGATCGCCCACTGGGGCAATGATGAATTTTAAAGCCTCCCTGTGGCTTCCCATTTGCATTGCTACAGTCCCCGTAAAGTGAGTTGCTGGACCCCCCGCCCCCCCGCTGTTGAACCGTCTAACTGGGTAAAGAGTAGAGACTGCTGCAGAGGGTAACTAGGCAGGTCTAAGGCAGTCTCTAGATCCGGGTGAATGAGGCATCTCGAACACCGAGAGTCAATTAGAGCCCAAATTTTGGTGGTTTGGGTGCAGGACCCAAGTTTCACTTTTACTGCTAGGGTGGGGCAATCAGCACTCACCATCTCATCCTCACGCCCATCTTCCTCCACCTGCTCCAGGGCGCCGTTCAGGGCAGGTGGCTGGTGTTTCCCGCTGGCTCTTTTGCAGCTTCCTCAACCTCTGTATAAAAATACAGGGCTTCTTCCAGGTCCGTGACTCCTTTGGCTGCGGTTGTCTGGCACGATGGCTGAGGCAACTTGGCTGACAGTCTCGTTGTCCACTCACCTGCCTTGAGTTTCGGGCATTCAGCGGCTCTATGTCTTCCCTTCCCACAAAGGAGGCACTGCCCTCACGCATAGCGACATTCCTTCTCCTCGTCTTTAGCTCGGTGGCTCGGTGGTGCAGCTGTTGCTCTGCTCTGGGGTCCCCACGACCAGGTTGTCACCTTCTCAGTTCGACGGGTCTGCATGTAGGTGTGCTGGGCATGCTCCGCTTTTCTGGCCAGACAGATCCACTCGTACAGGGACTCCAGATCGTCTCTGCCCAGCGCCCATCTGAGGACATCTCGGTTGAGTCCCTCTTTGAATCTCTCAATGAGGGTCGATTGTGACCAGTCGGGGACTTTGCCCGCTAAAGCTTTGAATTCAAGGTCATAGTCAGCTACTGACCTGGGTCCTTGGGTGAGGTCCTTGAGTGCCTCCTTAGCTCTGGCTTTCGCTAGGGGATTCTCAAAGAAGAGCTTCAAGGCAAACATGAAGTCATCGAACGACTCGAGCTCTGGGGCGTCAGCTTCAGTCAGTTGGACATACCAGTCAGCTGCTCTGCCCTTCAGCTTAGGGGTGATGGCCGATATCTTAGCCTCTTCCAAGGTGAAGCATGACCTGTATTGTTTCATGTAGTTTCTCGCATTGGTCAGGAAAAAGGAAAGCTTGGTGGGGTCCCCGTCAAATTTGACTGCAAAGTCCTTTGCCACCTTCCCAGTTGGAAGGGGCCCAGCTGTGGGTTGAGCTGGAGGAGCCCAGGATACTCCACTGGACCCTCTCCATGGTGAAGCCCTGTCGCGATGTCTTCTCCAACCCCACACCAGCTGCGGTCCGCTAGGAGGAGGGGAGGAGGGCTGTGGAGAGTGGGGGCTCCCGTCATGGCTTCCCGGATCGACTAGTGCCATTGATAGGGTCTTCAGGAGATCTTCCACTGACTCCATCTTCTCCTCTAACCTTCTCACCCTTTTGGGAGTCAGTGATTCTTCCCCTCGTTGGGTGTCTGGTCACTGCTCTGGGGCCACTTTGGTCGATTCTCCCTTGGGAGTCAAAGGGAACCGATACTTCCAGGAAGTCCCAGCTGTTTTCTCCTTGGATTGTCCCTCATCGCTGGAACCTCCCAGCTCAGGGCTTGAGCTGGAGCCCCTCTGGTAGAACAACAAGTCGGGGGGAGTGGGACTGGGGCTCTTTGGTGCCGGACCAGCTTGCGGTTCTAGCCCCTCAGATGTTGGTCTTGATTCGGTCATTGCTAACTAGTTTCCTCACAAGGGGTAGCCTTGGTAGGGGTTAACGGGATTACAAAGATTCTCAGCTTTATGTAATGATTGCCTATCCCAAACACACTCAGACTCACAAGCACAGGCTTGAATCAAATCTGGTTTATTTAGAACAGTGTGCAAGTACAAAGAAAGCTGAGAATGAGCAGAAGCGCGCCAAATACAAAATAAAAACCCTCGGTGCGAAAGTAAGCCCTCCCCCCATTCAACTGTTTCAAGGTCCCCATCCCAGGTGCCCCTAATGAGTTCAGTTAATCAATGGATAAAAGACCTTGGACACCAATGATAACCCAAACACATTCCTTCAGTAAGAAAACATACATACAGCCTGGTACAAGGTCTTCCCAGCAGCTCCCTCCCAACTGGAACGCGCGTCTGCACCATGGCATGCAAAACATTACGATGTAAAACAGACATTGCAATGGTGAACATGACACATGATCATTTATTTTCTATTCTATTCACCATTGCTCTTTTTTTTCCCTAGAAAAGTTGTCAATACCTTTTTGCTTTTCTTTAGGCCATTTTCCCTTTGCCTGTTCTCAGTCATAGCCATAATCTTACTACAGGTACTCCTTGCTTATTGACTGCCTTGTTTAGCAACTGTTCAAAGTTACAATGGTGTAAAAAAAAACAGCATTGTGACTGTTCCTTGCATTTACAACTGTTGCAGCATCCTGCAGTTGCACGGTCACCATTCTGGTACTTTACAACCAGCTTGTGACAAGTGGAATTAATAGAGAAGACAGAGGTAAAATTATAAGTTTCAGTCATGTGATGCTTCACTTAGTGATGAGAGCACTTTGCTTAACAACTGAAGGGGAATTGAGGTCATAAGCCCATCATGGTCATGTGATTTTCTGCTTAGCAGCTGGGCTGCTTAGTGACTGAGTTGCTGATCCCAGTTGTGGTTGCTAACTGAAGACTACCATTAGATTATTTGTTTGTACGTTATTGAAGTATATAGCACTACTGGGTGGTACCACTAGAGCGTAAGTGTTGGTTTACATAGGTTGTTGACTGATCACAAGATATATTTTGCTTGCAAAATGGAGATTCAGAAAAACAACCTAATTTGACTAAATCAATATGATTCAATCAGAAGTTGCATACTCCAATACTTGAATCAAAAATGAGTGTCAGAAATCTGAAGCCAAGAACCTAATTTTGAAGAAAAATGTATGTCGTCTGGAGACAGAGGAATTCCTTCTGAGAGAAAAATTGCCTGGATTTAAAGAAGTAGGGAGAGACATTTTGAAGCTGGACTTCTTTGAATTCCAATACACACAGTTAATAGGGGTGTGCAGAGCCATAAAGAGATCCTTTGCCAGAACGAGGGTTCAGTAAAAGCATCCCTCTGAATTACTTTAAAGCAACATTTCTCATGTCAAGATTAAAGATAGACATTCTGGGCGTCAGTGAACTGAAATGGACTGGAATGGGCCACTTCACATCAAATGACCACCAGATCTACTACTGCGGACAAGAGGACCACAGAAGAAATGGAGTAGCCTTCATAATTAATAGTAAAGTGGCTAAAGCAGTGCTTGGATACAACCCAAAAAATGATAGAATGATCTCAATTCGAATTCAGGGCAAGCCATCTAACATCACAGTGATCCAAATATACGCCCCAACCACAAATGCTGAAGAAGCTGAAGTAGAGCAGTTCTATGAGGATCTGCAGCACCTACTGGACAACACGCCTAAAAGAGATGTTATTTTCATCACAGGAGACTGGAATGCTAAGGTGGGCAGTCAAATGACACCTCGAATTACAGGTAAGTATGGCCTGGGAGAACAAAACGAAGCAGGACACAGGCTGATAGAATTTTGCCAAGACAATTCACTCTGCATAACAAACACTCTCTTCCAACAACCTAAGAGACGGCTTTATACATGGACTTCACCAGATGGACAACACCGAAATCAGATTGATTACATCCTTTGCAGCCAAAGGTGGCGGACATCTGTACAGTCGGTAAAAACAAGGCCTGGAGCTGACTGTAGTTCAGATCACGAACTTCTTCTTGCACAATTTAGGATCAGACTCAAGACATTAGGGAAGACCCACAGATCAGCTAGATATGAGCTCACTAATATTCCTAAGGAATATGCAGTGGAGGTGAGGAATCGATTTAAGGGACTGGACTTAGTAGATAGGGTCCCGGAAGAACTCTGGACAGAAGTTGGCAGCATTGTTCAGGAGGCGGCAACAAAATACATCCCAAAGAAAGAGAAAACCAAGAAGGCAAAATGGCTGTCTGCTGAGACACTAGAAGTAGCCGAAGAAAGAAGGAAAGCAAAAGGCAACAGTGATAGGGGGAGATATGCCCAATTAAATGCAAAATTCCAGAGGTTAGCCAGAAGAGATAAGGAATTATTTTTAAACAAGCAATGCGCAGAAGTGGAAGAAGACAATAGAATAGGAAGGACAAGAGACCTCTTCCAGAAAATTAGAAACATCGGAGGTAAATTCCAGGCAAAAATGGGTATGATCAAAAACAAAGATGGCAAGGACCTAACAGAAGAAGAAGAGATCAAGAAAAGGTGGCAAGAATATACAGAAAACCTGTATAGGAAGGATAACAATATCGGGGATAGCTTTGACAGTGTGGTCGGTGAGCTAGAGCCAGACATCCTGAAGAGTGAGGTTGAGTGGGCCTTAAGAAGCATTGCTAATAACAAGGCAACAGGAGACGACGGCATCCCAGCTGAACTGTTCAAAATCTTGCAAGATGATGCTGTCAAGGTAATGCATGCTATATGCCAGCAAATTTGGAAAACACAAGAATGGCCATCAGATTGGAAAAAATCAACTTATATCCCCATACCAAAAAAGGGAAACACTAAAGAATGTTCAAACTATCGAACAGTGGCACTCATTTCACATGCCAGTAAGGTAATGCTCAAGATCCTGCAAGGTAGACTTCAGCAGTTCATGGAGCGAGAATTGCCAGATGTACAAGCTGGGTTTAGAAAAGGCAGAGGAACTAGAGACCAAATTGCCAATATCTGCTGGATAATGGAAAAAGCCAGGGAGTTTCAGAAAAACATCTATTTCTGTTTTATTGACTATTCTAAAGCCTTTGACTGTGTGGACCATAACAAATTGTGGCAAGTTCTTAGTGGTATGGGGATACCAAGTCATCTTGTATGCCTCCTGAAGAATCTGTATAACGACCAAGTAGCAACAGTAAGAACAGACCACGGAACAACAGACTGGTTTAAGATTGGGAAAGGAGTACGGCAGGGCTGTATACTCTCACCCTACCTATTCAACTTGTATGCAGAACACATCATGCGACAAGCTGGCCTTGAGGAATCCAAGGCTGGAGTTAAAATCTCTGGAAGAAACATTAACAATCTCAGATATGCAGATGATACCACTTTGATGGCTGAAAGTGAAGAGGAACTGAGGAGCCTTATGATGAAGGTGAAAGAAGAAAGTGCAAAAGCTGGCTTGCAGCTAAACCTCAGAAAAACCAAGATTATGGCAACCAGCTTGATTGATAACTGGCAAATAGAGGGAGAAAATGTAGAAGCAGTGAAAGACTTTATATTCCTAGGTGCGAAGATTACTGCAGATGCTGACTGCAGTCAGGAAATCAGAAGACGCTTAATCCTTGGAAGAAGAGCAATGACAAATCTCGATAAAATAGTTAAGAGCAGAGACATCACACTGACAACAAAGGCCCGCATAGTTAAAGCAATGGTGTTCCCTGTAGTAACATATGGCTGCGAGAGCTGGACCATAAGGAAGGCTGAGCGAAGGAAGATCGATGCTTTTGAACTGTGGTGTTGGAGGAAAATTCTGAGAGTGCCTTGGACTGCAAGAAGATCCAACCAGTCCATCCTCCAGGAAATAAAGCCAGACTGCTCACTTGAGGGAATGATATTAAAGGCAAAACTGAAATACTTTGGCCACATCATGAGAAGACAGGACACCCTGGAGAAGATGCTGATGCTAGGGAGAGTGGAAGGCAAAAGGAAGAGGGGCCGACCAAGGGCAAGATGGATGGATGATATTCTAGAGGTGACGGACTCGTCCCTGGGGGAGCTGGGGGTGTTGACGACCGACAGGAAGCTCTGGCGTGGGCTGGTCCATGAAGTCACGAAGAGTCGGAAGCGACTAAACGAATAAACAACAACAACAACAACATTTCTCAAGCTCAGCTACATTTAAGATCTGTGGACTTCAACTCCCAGAATTCCCCTGCCAGCCTGCTGGCTGAGGAATTCTGGGAGTTGATGTCCACACACCTTAAAGTTGCCAAGCTTGAGAAATGCTCCTTTAAAGGACCAAAGCTGGCCATTCTTTGAAGCATCATAGCAGAATGTCCACAGCTCTTTTGTGTCACTGATAGATGGTTTCTATGTGTGCATAAACACCCATTCATCAAGGCCAGCCAGGTGACTGATTGAGGGTGACTGGTTCTGCCCCTGTGCTTCACCAGTACTCAATATTCACAGAGTATCTCTCTCTGCTGAAACAAAACACCTCACTGAAGCAGTGCAGTGCAGCTCCTCATACCCTTAATTTGCAGTTCTTCTTCTATAGGGATACATTTACCCAGTTTGGCTCCAATGAAGAGTATTTGTGCAAGAGACAGTTTTATCGGCCTTGTTTGGAGGGGAGGGGCACTGTTTGTTTAATGGGCAATGTATATTAAACCTGCAGGTAATATGGGAGCACTGCTTTGTAAGATGTCTGATAAAGTTGATATTGGAATAGAGAGGATTTGCTTCTTTTTTCCCAATGCTGGGAGGCAGAGGGAATGAGGCAATGTCACATACTGTATATTCAAAGTTCTAACACATCAGAGGACATACTAAATAATAATAATAATAATAATAATAATAATAATAATAATAATAATAATAATAAGTCCAACTTAACTTCTAGAACAAAGCTCAGGTAAATGGATTAGAATGGACAATAAATGAAAGAAAGAGAACAAACCCTGCAGAGATGGAATAAAGAAGAGTTGGAAAAAAATGAAGACTAGGAAAAGTACACTGAATCAGGAAGAATAAAATACATACCATCCACAAACTGCCAACTGCATCAAAGGTAACGTTGTCAGAATGTTATTTCTCTAATGGTGACCAACCTTATAAAGCAATGAAGGCAGCCAAGGATATTTTATTGTTCCATCTCCCAGATCAATGTGATTGAAGAGCCACTAATGAACCCTTCCCTCTTAGTAGAGAAATAATCAGTTATTTCTAAATATGTCACTCCATCCAACAGTTCTGACACTGATATTTTACAGAGAAATTAAAGTTTTAAAAAGGAACTGCATCAACCCAGATTATTGAATCATGATCAGAGCCTCCCAATGATCCCATTTATGTTCCATTTGCTTTGTATTGTTCTTCACAGTGAAATTCTGGGAATTGAAGTCCACATATCTTAACATTACTGAGAATGAGAATTTTAATCTTTCTGGAATGAATTGAAATTCTACAAAACTCTGCAGTTGTATAATTTCTCTTCAGTTTAACATTCTTGTACAAAACATATTTCTGGTGGACTCTGCTAACATAGTTGCAATGTCTAGTAATAAAAATCTATCTGACAAATCTTGAGATGCAATTAACATATACATTTTCCTGTTCTAAGTCTCTGACTTAAAAATGTAATCAATAATTATCAAAAGAGTTTTCCATTAATTCTATTATGGATGAAACATTGTATTTGATTAATATTAAAAATATTTAAACTATCTCCACTGTACACTAAGAAATGCTTCAAATTTAATTATTTTTAAAACTATAGATACATATATTTTTGCCAGCAAAGAGCTACAAAACTCTTAAGCACTGCAACACAGAAGAAATACCATTTGGTACAATGTGTGCATGCCTCTCTGATTGTTAAAATTAAAAGGTTTTTACCATAGTTAAATTATGTAAGAACATTTCTATTATTATCCCAAGGTTTAATGGAGCTTTATGTTGAGCTTATACATTCTGTATAAGAAATAATGTATATGTTGTCTAGCTAAATTACTGTGAATCAGCAACAAGGACTTTGTGAAAAAATACTTGATAACTATAACTTAATACCTAAATCCTATACTGACAAATTACATACAGTGATATGACGGAGAAATGTGTGCAAAAACGATTGGGAAAAATATATAGAATGCTTCTGAGTTTGCGAAAACAGGGGTCAAAGACTTGTTAACTTACAAAATTGGCAATGAAGTTGGCTGAGATCCTTTTAAACCCTGGAGAACTCTATCAAGCCAGGTTATATGGAGTTGGCTCCAGATGTCACTGCTGCATGTTACAGACCAGATTCTTGCAAAAGCTTGGCCAAACCTTAGTTATGGCCAACCTCTGCCCAAATTGGATAAGCAATATGTTCTGTTACTCTCCAGAATAAACAGTTTAATAGCCTGGTGATAGTTCTGTATCCAGTATTGTCACTGGAAGGACAAGTGATGTCAATACCCCAAAGTGTACAGTATCACAGGGCATACTATGATATTCCTGTTTAGTGATATTGTTTGGTTTTCCAGTTCTTTCCTGTTATTCCATTTTGTCTTTTTTCAGCTGGTATGCAATATCCCACTTTCTCACATCCTTCTACATGTCTGCGTTTTCTCTCTTCTTTTTTCTCTTTCTAAGACAGCTCCTCAAAAGACTGCAGAAGGCTCATTCAAAAGTACAGGATCTGATGGTCACAGATTAACAAAGAAGCTTGCTAAGGATTTCTGTAGATGCACAAAGCAATACTAATTAATTCTCAGCTGTTTGCTCTGTGAAGCTTTGATGTGATCAGCTCAATGTTCTTTTAATCCTCAGAAATCAGAAAGAAAGAAACTATTCTGAAGACATGACATTAACAAGGAGTCCCAAAGAGTTTAGAAAGGATTAACAAGCAATAAGGAAGGGGTAGGAAAGAGTGCTGTGTGAGACAGAATGTTTGCCACTCCTTCTTTGCCCTGACTAAGTGTGTGCGCCTGTGCATGTGCATATGGATGGGATGGGCACATTTGTATGACAAAGGCCAATGCAGTAGGTTGAAGGAAAGAATAATGGTGGAATCTTAGGACTGGAGAAGGCCACTTGGGGCACCATTGGTATTGGAACATGGGAGCAGTAACTTATTAAATAAATAGATGATTTTGTTAAAAGAAGTCATGGCCAGCTTTAAAAACGTTGTGAGTTGGATTGAGAAAATGCTCTGGTTCTATTTGGCAAGAACCAGAGGTTTCCTATGGTATTATGAAACTTAAAAGTAAGAGTAACAGTCCACCACTGTTATTTTTTATATGTTTGCTTCTGTTAGCCCGCACAAAAGTCCAGACAAGACGCACACTCAGGAGTACCAGCTCTATCTTTATCGTAAGGTTACATTAACGGAATCTTGCAAGGCTGAGAATATTTCTCCCCTCTTTTCCTTTTACTCTCCGGAAAACTAGGGAGGTCCCTTCTGAAACCTTTCCCATGCCATCCTCCCTTTTGTGGTCTGGGACATCTTTTACATGCCAGTTGTCCCATCTGCGGCTCTCCCTCCTGCCTCCCAAGGCCATTCCCACATACCACTACAGTTTCTATGGCTACTTTAATCTTTTTATATATGCTTTAGGGGTTCTTCTATGATTCTATTTTTGAGCCTTGAAATTACTCCTTTTTTTTTTTTTTGAAGCCTTAAGTGTGCCTTAAATAAACACATGATTAAAGGTGAAAAATAAGTTAAAAATCATGCCAGTTGATTACTAAAGGGATGCAGCTTTAATTATTATGGTTATTGTTTCATTGTAACATTAAAAGTGATTTTCCTTGAGAGGCTTACTGTGCTGTCTGTTACTGATGCTATTGTTGCATTCAATATTGCATTTCTGTATTATATTCTTTTCTTTCATTTTTTCCTACAGTATTTTCTGTTTTTTTCCTTTTCCTTTGCACATTTCACTCTTTCTATTCTTCTTCCAGTTTGTATTAGATTTTATTATTGTAATTAAAATTCTTAATAAAAGTATATTTTGAAAAAGAAAATGCCTGTTCATAGAAAGATGTGTTAGATGCATAGCAAAATATACTGTTGAGTATGATTCTTTTTTTCTTGCCAGTTTGCATTTTTCCTGAAGATTATAACTAATTCATCAGGCTGTTATATCCTTAAGGAAATAAAAGTACAAGTCTCAATAACAGGAAACTTGTGAATGTCCATTAGAAAGGTCACTGGCTTTAGTTTATTGAAAACTGTTGTAAATCCCACCAATACTTTATTAGGAAAAATATCCATTTTTTAAAAATTGCACATTGATATGCTGCCCATTCCTTAATAGCTTTGGAAGTTGACAAAAGTATAAAATTACACCAACAGCATAAAAAGTCTCCAGGAATGTATGAAGGCATGTGTGTGTTTGGGATTAACCCTATATTCCTCTCTAAACTGAAAAAGGGGAAGCCTGAATCATTTTCAGTAACAGTTTCATCCATAATACAGATCCCATTATGTAAAAGCAAAAAAAAATATATGTTATTGTCAATTTTCAATGCATCCGGGATGTAAGCTGGGGTGAACCACAATTGAAAAAAGGGATAATTCTTTTTTTTTAAATGCTGATGAGAAAAGACATGCAGGAAATGTTTGTTGTACTCATACTGCTTAGAGTAATGGAAGGAACTAAATTAAAATGCAAGGAAATTAAAGTGGAGAGAGTTAAATTAAAATGCAAAGGAATAAAAATCCAGTATGTATTTCTTTAAACATGAATTCATATGATGTCGTATGAATCCCACTATAATATTTTTAAAAGGCAAGTAAAGAACATGAGCTAACAGTGTTTGTTTCCTCTCCTGAAAAACATTATGTGAAACAACATACATTTAGAAAAGCTGTATATGTTTGGGAATTTCAGAAATGAATGACAATAAACTAGGATCCTTCCATAAAATGTTGCACAGGAGTTGCACCAAAAAGAAGGCATATATTAGGATATGTGGGAAAAAATATGCATTAGTGGAAGATATTTAAGATTCATATAAAAAGCATATTCTAGAAAGATATATCCAAAATCCCCTTTCCCCCAAAAAGAGATTTCTAGAAAAAACAAGTAGGAATGAATATGCTTATTGACATGGACATACAATGATCAGCAGAACTAATGAATGAATGACTGAATGAATGAATAGGCAAATATGATGATACAAATGTACCCTCTCAAAGAATATTGAGATATCTCATTGCAACCTCCAGTTTGCAGAGCGATAGCAAGATGGTACATAAGTTCTAAGGCTTTAATAAATGGTTTTGCAATAAACTCCCTAGAGAAGAGCTTGATTACCATTTTTAGTGATCATCTTTTGATTATAAACCCTGAAATCCCACAAAGAATTAGGGTTTTTGTTTGGGGGAAAAAAAGACCCTTTAATCTTAAAGCCTTCTTCAAGATTAATTTTCACAACAAACTCATTAGGAATCTAACCAATTCTTAATGGCATGGCAAAACAGAAAGTTATCTATTTGTAGAAAGTGGATTTTCTTTTCACTTTGGGATGAAAATGCCTTGACTGATTTGCCTAACCAAATAAAGTCCATTAGATTCAGAAAGGAGTGAAAAATGAAGCAAACCACCTTAGAGATAACTTTCAACCATTGAAACCAATGTTTCTCAATCTCAGCAACTTTAAGATGTATGGATTTCAACTCCCAGAATTCCCCAGCCAGCATGGGTGGCTGGGGAATTCTGGGAGTCGAGGTCCATATATCTAAAATTTGATGAGATTGAGAAACACTGATTTAAATGGTAATTAATCTAAGCAGCTTTAAGGAAAGTTCCCTGGTGTATGCTCTAAGCTCTAAGTATCTAAGGTCTATCATTATAATATTTCTTATAAAAATGGTTCAATAAATGTTAAAAATTACTGTCATTTCCAGTGTTAAAATTCAGTTTGAAGCAATACAGTAGTTTCTTTGAATTTTACTATAAATCACTCCTCTTTATCCAAATTGAATTAATAAATAATCAGTTCTGTATCAACCTAAAATATTTCCAAACACTTACCCACTTTGCTACTATTACTACATCTTCCATTCAAAGAAAAGGACTGCAGAAGGGAATGATGGAGACAGAGCTTCACTTGATAGTATATTAATATCCCATCCCATATCGTATTTTATTGCTTTGCCTGCAAAGCTGTAAAATTCTAGGGTGGTACTGTAATATTGATGAAGACCCTTTTATTTTTATTGGCTCATAAATATCACAAAGTAAATGTCAACATCAGATTCTAAAAACTAGGAAAAAGTTGCTTCTAGAATCTTAAATACTAAACAGAGAATATGAATCACTGTATTCACCAGTGGGACTAGAGCTGGTTGGTTATATATTAGGGAAATAAAATATTTTCTGTCCATTAGTACCTTCAATTTCTTAGATTCATTTTTTTGCTTTTATGCTGCAGTTCACTACTTATATATAATTCCCTTCTGAAAGTGATTTCATCCTAGATTAAAGATTTACTTTTTAGGAGAGGAGGTTAATACAGTGTAATAAAATTAATGGAACAGGAACTAAAAGACTTGGTCTAATTATACAAAACGCAAATTGCTACAAAAACTAGGAAATACAATGCCTATATATGTTTAAAGCTGTATACTTTTGAGTATAGGAATATATCATGAGAATGTATGTACACACATAACTCTATGCTTATTTAGCTGGGGATGGTCTTCATTCATATCGAGCTCTTCCCAAGAACCTAGGATGTTGTAAATTATTGGCATAGTATATGTGTGGATCTAAGCAATGTGGTCTTTTGTAATTGACAGGTGGAAATTTTGTCAATTTTGTCAATGCACAGTTTTTTGGTATGGCACCCAGTGTGCTGATAACCACTAGGACTACCATGGCCGGTTTATGCCCTAATCTTTCAACTTTAATTTTCAGACCTTGATACTTGGTGATCTTCTCCAATCCTTTGTTTTCTATTCTACTATCACCTGGTATTGCCACATCAATTATCCACACTTTCTTCTTTTCAACCACAGTTAAATCTAGTATGTTATGCACCAAGACTTTATCAGTTTGCATTCAGAATCCCACAATATTTTAACCTGCTCATTTTCGTCTACTTTTTCAACTATATGTTCCCACCAATTTTTCATTACTGGCAAATGATATTTTTTACAGATGTTCCAGTGAATCATTTTGGTGACTGTTATGTCACTGTTTATAGTCAGTTTGTGTGATCTTCTTGCATTAGCTGAGTATAGGTTCTATCGTTTTTTCTGCCTCTTTGCACAATCTGCACTTTGATGATTTTTCAATTCTGGCCCTGATTGTATTAGTTTGAATAGCTTGCTCATGAGTGGCCAAAATCAAGCCTTCAGATTCTTTTTTTCAATATTCCAGGTGCAAACCATTGCCAGGTTTTATTTTCATCTACTTTCCCCTTGATCCTTTGTGGAAATTGACCATGTAATGCTTTTCCTTGCCAGCATTCTCTTTGTGTTTTTATTACATTATTTTGATATTCATGTTTTGTTTCCTGTATATTCAGTTAGATGATGATGATGATGATGATGATGATGATGCACAGAGACTCAACTGGTAAAATATACTGAATTTAGCAAAGTGTTCCAGCTACCTGAAATATAGCATGTAGCTTTTCATTAGGAATATGTTCTTGTAAACAAGTTTACAATTTAATTTTTTAGATTAAAGTATGCATTTAGGAAATACCCTTCAGTGAATTCCTCCAAAATATCAATCAATCAATCAATCTTTGCTTGCTTTTTTAAAAATCTCAAACAGGGATATTTTACACAGACTTAGTGAGGAAATGAATATATACATACATTCAGGTATTACATTAAAATGCATAGTTTTGGATTATTATTATTGCATTATGCAATAATAATACTTAGTATTTATACAGAGTTTTTTTAAAAGGGATAACATTTAACATATGTATTACAGCCTTCCTGAGTCTGGTGTTCTCCAGAAGTTGGAACTGCATCTACTGCAAATCCTTAAGTGTCATCGCCTGAGACTTAATAAATATACCTTCCAAACACAATCTATAATAAGATGTTTTATTTTTAAATAAGAATGCAAACAGATTCTAAACATTTAGGACTGTACAAACTATGGTGTCATCTGAAGTAATACTACCATAGTCTTTCTATATAAATGGAAGCTTCCACTTCTCTTTGCTCTCTTCTTCCTGATTTTCACATTCTGATGTTCACATCTATACCTTTCATCTGTTTCTGGGGTTTTCACAGTTAAAAAGACTGTAAGGAAAATATGTATTTCTTCCACAATGAAGCAATCACTGCATGGTGTTGCTTTATACTGTGAATGCAATTCTGTTGTGATTCTTGCTCATAAATTATGGCTGAATTACAAATTTACAAGCCTTTTCTGAAAGTGTAGGACCTATTGTACTACCTCCAAGAGCAAACTGTGAGTAAAATTAAAATACTGCTGTGACCAAACAAGAAAACTGATCACATGTCACTGAGATAAAATATTGTCCTATTTCAGAAATTGCAAAAATTACTCTTCCTGACGTAAGAAGTTGCATTATTGACCTTTTATCTCTTTGTTATATTGTTCTGTTTTGAAGGGATACATACATACATACATATATACATACATACATACATACATAGTTCTTTCTTAGATAAAATAAGCATTTTCTCTTCTATTCAAAATCCCTCTGATTGTAAGAGGAAAGTGAAGTGGTAGTTTTTTACTACATTGCACTGAAAGAGCAAGAAAGTTAACACTGAGATGGAATGTTACAAATGTAGCTGAAATTAAACTCAGATCAAAACCATAGATTCATATGTACATATGACTATTTTTATTTTTTTAAAGAATGTTACTGAGTTTCAAGACAAAGATAAAAGCTACAAAAAAAAAACTACAAAAAAGAAAAAAAGAACTAAAAATATGTGAAAACACAAGAGAATTTTTTTTTTTCAACATCACAGAAAGGTGTGACTTCTGACTTTTAACCGCAAGGATAAACAATTTTTTCCCATAATCAATCTCTTACTCTATATTAAACCATAACTATATTATTTCTATAAATCATTCCACTTTGGCACATTATAAAAATCACTAAGTACAGTTATTCCTCCCCTTATATTAAAATAAAGAAAAAAAAAACAATTCATATAAACCTTCTAAGCAAATTTCCCCCCAAAAGATAACATTTAATTATTCCCTTCCTACTACTATTCTATACATTTCTGTCTACTATAATAAAAATCAAAGTAAAAAGCACATAAATTGTCTGCCGTTATACTTAATAATACAACATTTAATAATATTAATCTTAATAAACCGCAAAAAAGAAAAAAAAATGAAACAGTAATCTTAAATCAAATCCTTAAAACCATCCAAATAAACATTTTTTTAAAAAACCCTAATAATCTTAATCCAAATCCTTAAAAACAAATATCATCAGTCAAACCCTAAAAGCGATCCAGGTAAATATTCTTTAACCCTTATCCCACTTCAAAATAAACCAAAGCATTTACATAGAGAGCCAGTTTTGTCTAGTGATTAAGGCAACAGGCTAGAAACCAGGAGACTGTGAATTCTAGTCTTGCCTTAGGTGTGAAAGCTGGCTGGGTGACCTTGGGCCAGTCACTCTCTTTCAGCCCAACTCACCTTACAGGGTTGTTGTTGTGGGGAAAATAGGAGGAAGAAGTAGTGTTAGGTATATTCGCCACCTTGAGTTATTTATAAAAATAATAAAGGCGGGATAGAAAATAAATAAATAAAATCCCCACAATGTGCATAAAGCTTTTCTATTGAAAAAATCGAACAGCCCAATTGCCCCCCTCAAAAATTCCAACTTCTCTTCAGAAAACCTCCCATGCATAATGACCTCTTCTTTTTCATGGCATTTCACCAGAAAGTTATTTTCACTTATTGCTTGGAGATCCCCCTCTCCCTTAAATTTTTCCAACTCCACTATCCAATCTTCATCAATTCCGATCTCATTCTTAGAAGAAACATTTCTATCACTGTTGAATTCCTCAATTTCATCCACTACCTCCCCAACCAGATGACACATTTCAGACCTCATATTTTCCACAATGTCCTGAATGTCTTGTATAAAAGCTTGGTAGGAGTCAGAAAAATCTGTTTAAAATCTTGGTGGAAGTCAGAAAAAAATCTGTTTAAAATCTCTCAGGTCTCCCGCAGTAGGGTTATGGTGTCCCTAGGAGCTTAACTAGTGAAAGTCTAAGATATGGAAAAGTTCCAGAGTGTATTTATACAAAGTGAAAGTGAGATAAGCAGACAGTTCCCAAGGGAAAGTAGAAGCAGAAAGCTGAAGGTTTAAATCAGCCAATTCAACATGTAGGAAAATGCTAATATCTTCAAATTCAATACCAAAATAATAACAGGAAGACAATTGTTTACTCTCAATCCTCCTTTATATTTTGAAGGAAAATGAATTCTGTAAAAAAGGTTCCTTAAAAAATATTAAAAAGAAAAGTAATCCCAAATATAACTATAAGCACCAAGAGAGTGAGCTTCTCCTCACCCTAGAAAGTCTCTCTTAGGGTACGTATACTTAAAAGAATATATAAATTTGGTGATTTAGAAATGGGGTAGATGGTCTGAGTGTCCCTTTAAGGCTACAGCATGGCTTGGAAAATAATGATAGCCCCGCCTCCCAGCTATAGCTCTTACCAGTCAAAGGCGAAACACTGTTTGTGATCTTCTGGTTACAAGCAGCCGTCTGGAGGGCAGGTAGGGTGATTCCAAGTATTTTCCTTTGTCCAGAGAACACTCCTGGGCTTCAGGAAAATCTGCCTGAGCCTGAAAAAAATTGCCACATTTTCAGTTCCACCCACTAAGCCTGTGAGCACAGCTGTTCAGTCCGCCATGTCCCACTGGAAGCCATCACTATTCTGGATTTTAGAATGGATTATTTTCTGCTTTTTCCTACATTTGAAGCAATTATATTCTTCTATAAAGTCTTATTTAAAAATGAAGAAAATGCAAATTTGTGTTGGCTGTATTCATTTATTTTTATATATCATCTTGCATTTCTTCCGACCTACTGAGCTTCTTTAGCCAATACACTAGTAGCCATTCTCCTAGAGCTAGGGAGTGCTGTTTTATGTAACTTTAGACATTAAAACATAGGCTAAGAGCATCTATTCAAACTGACATATATCTCCAAAAGTAATTACTTTCATCTCAACTGATACTGCCTTGTATTTTATAATCGGTGCCCTGTATTTCCCCTTTAATCTGGTCTTCTAATTTTAGATTAAATAATAATTAACCATGCTGCTCTAACACTGATAAACTCATTTCAAAATTAGCTTTACAGACCACAGGAATATTTAGATCTAATACTCAGTTTCTCCTTTGGGATGTGCAGCATGTACCACTCATTGGAAGGCATTTACATGAAGCACTTTTAAGATAAACCATATGGCTAATGCTGATTTTCATTGATTTTTTCCCCTGATGTTCATGCTGCTTTTTAAATAGATTATATGATTCATGAATTTTCTTTAACAATGGCCTTTCTCTGGGTTCCCAACTGTGTATGTTTTGACAAAGATACATATAGCATTCAATTTACCCCAATGAACAGAAAATCAGTGCTTTTCAAAGAAAAATAGATCAGATACTTTGTGGTTTTTACCTTTATATAACTAGCAGAAACAATTTGAATGGTAAAAAAAAAATCACAATTGGGTAAAATCTTTACACAATTGGATAAAATCTTGGCAAAGTATCCCAATCATGTGGATCCTTCTAAATTTTCCAGGTGATGCAATTATTATTATTTTTTTAAAAAGAAGAAAGAAACAGAAAACCACCCATTTTAGTCATATGTTGTGGCCCTATATCAAGGAAACAGCAAAGTGAATGTATTCATGTTTTTATCTAATTACATTTTTGCTTATTGTCAATAAGAATTGTTTTCCCACAACAAATAGCAACTTAATTCTGAAAGAAGTAGAAATGATCTGTCAGGGAGTGAGAAAAGGTATATCCCTTTAACTTAATGCAGTACCAAAGCTGACTATCCTACATTCACCAGGGGCATTTGCAGGGTGTGTGTGTGTCAAAAAAGTCAGGACTCTGATCAAAGCCTTGCCCTACATGCAATGCATGTAAAATCAGGGGCACAGTTTTGACCATGTAGCCACCATCTTGATTTTTTTGTTTGTTTGTTTGTTTCTCCCATGGATTCCCCTGATACAAATAATGTTTATATTAAAAAAAAAAAAAACACTTTAGCTGTCATGTTGCATTTACTTTTTTTTTGCCTGGATGTTTTGCCTTTTTCTTTATTGTCAGCTTCTAAGACTACTGGACAGCATGTCAGTGGTATAGTAAAGATACTGGAATGGACATGGGAAACTTCAGACTGGTTTTTATAGGCTTATGATTGAATGTTAGCATAAAATAAGTGTGTTAAACCAAGGGTTTTCAAAGCTTTTCAGTACGTAAAACCTGTTAGTTTAAAAACAGGGTTTTTTTTGCCCTTAGTCTTTCATGGAACCTCATCTCATGGACCCAAGGGTTCCACAGAACACAATTTGAAAAACCCTCTGTAATCCACTCAAAGGTCCCCTGCTAAAATTGAATTGATAGCTGTTTTAATTGTGTTATAAAATTACACTGCAAAAAATATCATTTTGGTGTCCAAGTTTCATAGGTCTTGGAGATACAATGATGAAATTGGTGGGTGTTCATATGGCCAGTAGACTGTAGACCATCCATCCATAATTTATTGCAGCCTTTAAACTATTGCTGTCTTAATGGCTAGGTTCTTCCACAAATTTTATTAAAAGTTGGATAAAGAATTCTGATAATTCTGGTGAAATGAATGAAAAAAGAATAAGGTAAGTATAACTTCATTAATATGCAGGAAAATGTAATGATCGAACCCATATATCAGTGTTTGTACAAAATCTCAAAGGAAGATAACTTTTTATTGTGGTTTTACCCCATGTGAGTGAAATCAGTTCCTGAAAACCTCATAGCTACTTGTGGATGTCAAGAAATTCAGAAATGCTGAACAAAAATGCTTATTAAACTATCAGCATCTTAGGTCCTATAATGGAATGTTTCAGACTTCTTTCTAATGATCTTAACTGTAAGCTTTGTTTAATTAAAAAATAAGCCAAAACCAAAACAAATTAGCTTATAGGAGAAATATAGTTCAAGATCAATGTACAAATAAATTGAATGTAGCAATATACTGCAATGTAAAGATAATGTAGTGATGCTCACTAGCCCTATTCTTTGCACTGTTACTTTCACTGTTACTCAAAATTACTTAAAATAGAGTTTTTAAAAGGCTAACAGGCCAACTAGTCCAAACTACTGCTATTTTCAATATATCCATGGCTGGAGCATACACAATAGGTAACCGATTCCACCACTCTTACCCTTAAGATGTTTTTCTTAATGTTTACCTAAAATTTTTACTCCTGTAACTCAAATTATTATATCTCCTCTTGTTTCTTTGGGGTAGCAGAAAAAAAGCCTTTGCCCTCTTTATGAGACAGTCTTTCAGATATTTGGATATAGTGCAATAATTCCTACTTCAGAACTATACTTACTGACCAGCTTTTAACCTAATATATATAATAGGCTGTGCTGTGATACTTAGCTTTCCATTTTTATAGAGTACTGAATAGTACAGAGACAATGTGTTTTGAGTTTATGTCCATACAAGCAACATAAATAAATAAAGATTTTCTATTTAGATTGAATGTTTCCATTGGTCTTGAGTTAATTCATACAAAGTTGACTATTTGGTTAAGAATATCAACAAGGAATAAAGATTCCTAGCACAATCTTTTAAGTATTATAACCATTGAAATAATATTGCTTTTGCTAAAAGAAACAGCAAGAGAAACTTGATAATAAATTATTATCTCTTAAATCTGTTGAATTGATAGTCAATAAAATAGCACATTAAGAAAAAGAACCTAGAATGATCAGCTGGTTAATATTAGAAATTATGCAAGATAGACATCAAGATTGGATAATGACTTTTATAAAGCAGCATAAGATTTCCTATTTATAAAATTTCAAAGAGCAGAAAGTCAGCATCTTTCTCTCTCATCAGCTGTTGCTATAGTAGACTTTTTGGCTGATGTTTCTACTTTATGTTTATTTTTCTCTGAATAGCTTTTCCTTCGTGGATTATTGCTGCATCAAAAGAAGAAAAACTCTAGAGTTACCTTCTGAACTATGTTTTCTGTAATTGATTGTTAGATCAGTGAAAAGGAGATCATGAATGCATTGCAATATTTGGGTTCCATCTTGGTTTTAATACGGTTTCCTAGGACATCAATTCTAGTAAATTAAAATTATTTCTTCACATCCATTATTTTGAGAATTGACCCTAGAATGAGTATACCCAGTCTTCAGTCTTTGACTCTTTGGCCCTTCCTTCCTTGCTTGCTTCCTTGCTTCCTTCCACCAGTTACAGGAAATGTGCATTTGGGAAGAAGCACTTTGAATCATTGGAATTAAAGTGCTAGAGTTCCTCTCTGAAAATGAAGGTCATTGGGTGCTTAGTCAGACAGTGTTGCTCCGCTTTACCAATCTCACAGTGTCATGAGAGTAAAATAAGGGAAGAGGTAGAAAACTGCTCCTGTACGTAGGAAAGGCAGGATGTAAACATAAGAAATAAGGCACAAGAGAAATAAACAGCAGCAATAATGAATTACATCCCACTTCATTGATTAAAATAATTTATCTGAAAGGGATTTAATATGTCTGAAATACTGTTATAGTTAGAATTACAGAGGGTGCCATGGGGTGTAGGCAGCTAGGCTTCAGTTTCTATGACAGGAATTCAAGAGAAGGAAAAGAAAGCCTCCATAATTTCACACAAACATCTTTTCTAAGGTTAAGCTTTGCAACTGCAGATGTCTACCGAACTGTCAGTGGTTTCTGCAGTTTCCTTTGAAAATAAAACCCCTATCTGAAAAATATTTATGCTTAGCATAATTGTTAAATTTCTGTCTCCGTGGGTTTTCTTTCTGAGTGGGAAACCATATAAAAAGGATAAGTTATCTAATGGAAAAAAGCAATCTGTTCCTGAACAGTTTTTTTTTTTTTTTGCTACTCAAGATGTTTCCTTTCAGCTCACAGCTTTACTAAGCTACTGATTTCTTTTGATTCTAGTGATACAGCCCTCTAGTAGCGATAAAAGATAATCCTAACATTATTTTTGTCAGCTTTATATTTCTCTGTGTAACTACCTGAAAACATTTCACAGTTCTAGCGAGTTATACTAATGGAGGAGAAAGTTTAGCCAGTGATGCGGCCAGCCTAAGAAATGATGATTTAATTGCCAAAATCTATATACCAACTGTTAGTTACAAATAAAATAGAGTTGATTCCCATCAAATCTACTTTTCCCTTGCTGTGTTACTGATGCTTGTCTTTGATGCCTTAATGTTGCTAGACAAGAGGTGAGCTGCATTTCTGGAGCTCTCTTGAGCCTTAGCAGACTCATGTTATCAAAGAGAGTATTTTATGAAAGGGATATTGAGTTCTTGGTTGTAAAGAGGAAAATCTAATTAAACCCTGATAAAGTGCTTGTCACTCTCACCATGGCAAGAAGCCACCATGTCTGACTTTTTCTGAACCTACAAGATTGAGTTAAGGACTGGTGACACAAAGGTCAGTGTGAGAAGTCTAAGGGCAGAGAGACACAAATGCTTCCTGAGCTTAAAAGGTGGCAAATTCATTATGCGGTCCTGAGTGGTTCTGAAAACAGTTGATTGGGAAAAGTTTTTTTCCACTGCCTGTTTCACCCAAGTAATTGCCCAGTCATCAGTTTCATGGAGAAATAAGGATTTTGTTAAAGACTGACTTTTCACATAATTTAACAGTTGTGCTTGGATTAACAAATTGACCATTTTCTGCTTTTAGTGAGAAAGAGGAGGAGAAGGACTTATTTTTCTCACTTCTTTTTCACTGAATACATTTATCAAAAGGGGGACAAACATCTAGCTCTATCTTTTTTGCATTGCAGGAGGTTTTTTTCCCTGCAGCTGGAAGTCAAACTTTGACTCAAGCATTCAGGGTTCAAGCCTTAACACTTGTCAACTTCAGGAAACAAATGCTAGCTTAAAAAAGAAAAAAAAAGAAAAAAAATCAAAATGCTGACAGGTTGGTGCTAAGCAGACCCAGGCCAAGAGAAAGGGTAGAAGGTTATGAAAAAGCTATTCTTTGGGACCATGTGATCCAGACCTTAGATGACCATTATTTCTCTGAGCAACCTTGAATACTATCAACATCTATCTCACCAAAAATAAATCTGGCACTTACAGAATAAAATGATTATTGGTAGATAGTGCTAGATAGCTCAAGCAATATGTTGCAGGGCATGTGTATTAAGAAACAATTGAAAAATGCATGCAGACCACGGAAAGTTTATTTCATGAGCTCTCTATTAGCAATAACAGTAAATACTTCTTTACAGTCTCTGTAAAGCACAATCAGGACTGCTTTCTCCCTTTTCTCAACGTAGAGTAGTCTGCAAGTCAGGTTTCAAATGATGGAGTGTACTTCACTTTTACAGCTTTGTAGCAGAGTCACTGCTATAGTACTTTATATGAGAACATTTTTTCCCCTTTTTTCCCAAAATAGGACAAGATATTTTAATTTTGATGATGATGATGATGGTGTTTCTTTTGATATGTAAACTATTATATATAATCTGGCCTGAACTATTGCAAAGACCAATATAATACAGCCATCTGATCATTCCCCTATAGTTAAACTTATTTTTAAATGCAGTTGGGAATCATTCCAATGAAAAGGAATGTAATGTTGAGAGCTTATATCTCCTGAATTATGGATAAAATCATTGAAGCCTGCCTAATGCACTATCAAGTGTTCCCTTTTTTGTATCTTGTTAATATTTGTTTGTTTATTTGTGCATTCATGTGTCTCCTTCCAGAAGAACTTCTACATTAGCCATTCCAGAGTAGTCTGGAGTACAGTGGCAATCTGCATTTATGTATGGTCTTTTATTTCCATCCAGTGTTGCTTTACATTAAGAGCTAAAGTGCACTTTGTTTTCCCCCACCTTAATTTCATTTTGTACACTTAATTCTTCAGTGTTTGCAGGGCAAAATTTCTATTTTAACAGACCTCAGTAACTTTTCTGTTTGGTATTTAACTCTTTCTTAATCTATTACTATGGTTGTATCCCTGTCCATGTTCCTACATTTCCTGGCACTGACGAGTTAACTTTAGTTTGTCCTTAATTATATCATTCATTTAAGAATTGGATTTGGTTGAAAGCTCTTTATTTTAATCAGCTTTATTTATTTATTTAATGTCTATAGCTGCTGATCTCGACAACTGATCCTTTAGGTTTCATAATGTGATGTAATGCCAAAATAAATGAAGATGGATAGAATACATGTAAAATTGACATGGATGCACTCATTCTTAGATTTGAGATATGACATCTACCATTTATTCCATTTCAACCATTTATTTCAATTTCATATACCAGTGTAGATAATATTCTTAGAATCCTTTGGGCTATAATAATAATAATAATACCACCTACCACTGTAACCGTTATGACAGAATTGATCCATCTGCTATACTACATGCTTGATAGTTGCTCAACAATAGTTGAAAAACTTTGTCTTATTGATACCTGCATTCCTGAGTAGCCCTAGGCTCATTGTATTTCTCTAGTATAGTTATTGGCACTCTGAACTAAAACAGTGGGGTATCAGTTATATTTTATACTACAGGTGAATACCCTTTTTGGCCTAGTTTTTAAGAGAATGTTACTTTCACAGGTTGGGTGGCCTTGATAAGAATGACCAGTCATAAACCCAATATATATTGAAAGGCAAACTGATGAGATTGTCACCATCATTCCTTCTAAATCTCCAGGTTGCTGTCTACCATCTCAGTTTAGGAATGCTTATTGGAATTGGCAGAAGATAGTATAGGTAACTAATTTAAGCATTTTTCCCCTGCTAACTACCCACCTGCTAAAGTCTTTATCCAGAGATCTCAGCTTCAGGATGCAGATGTGTAAGTATGTTTGCTGGTTACTAATATACTCAATAATCCACCAGAAAAAAAACCTGCAGTGAAAATCACTTTTATTCATAAAAATTAGGAATATACTCTCTGTGTGTGTGTGTGTGGGTACATACACACACACACACACACACACACATATCCAGTAATGTTTACTAAATCAGATTTATTCTACACTTAATTCTTATAACATACAGGAAGAGCTTCCCTAAGACAAAGAATTTCACAGACTACAATGAAATTTTGCTCTGAAGTCCTTTGGGACAAAAGAGTCAAACAGTGCCATAATATAAAGCGAATGCTAATATATGCTGAGAAAATGCATTTTTAACACCTTTCCTTTATAATATCCCACATCAGCATTTTCAAGAAGGTTATGCCTAGAAGTTGTTGGTTCAGCATATTTATTACTCATTAACCTCTAGCACATGAAGTGGCATGGCCATGTTCTCCCCATTCTTGCGATCACTCTAAAAATAATTATTGTACTGAACATAAACAAAGTTGGAGCTTGACACGAGAAAGATATATCTTGTCTGTATCTGAAGATTTGGCTATATAAGTTATATAAAATAAAGTACCATGTTCTAAGTGGGTAAAAGGCCCATGATGTGCAAGAAAGAGGAAGTGTTAGATTGAAACTTAGCAGAAGTGAAAACATGGCAACAACATCTGACTAGGTAGAAATAGACTGCAATTATGGCTGACTATATCTTGACTTTAAGGACATATAGCCTTAAAGGATGTAGATACTAGTGCTACTATGAATCATATAAATAAATAAAACCTTATAAACTGAAAAGCTACAGTCTGGTAGTCAAATCATCTAAGATGAATGGCTCTAAGGACATCAACAGACTGTGGAAGTTGCTTTGATGTCTAGAATAATTTCACATTTGTAAATCTGATTTAGAACTCAGTTCTATTTAGAACCATTTTAAACTACAATTCTATACATGGAATTGTGCCACATCCAAAATTTGAGTATTCTAACTTGACATAAAATCTACATATTATTTATAGTGTTGTCTTGATCTATAGGTTTATCACCTATAGTTCTCTTTCTATCTCCTTTTTTTATTTAATAACTTCAATTGTGTTAATCAAGTACTTTAAAGTATAATAGAGACATGTTCTGATAAAAAAGGGATATGAAATATCTTACAGTTTTATAAGATTTTAATTTATATATATAATTTTATTAAAAGTTTTAAAAACAAGAATAAAAATTAATACAAACTAATATAGAATAAGGAAAAAAAGAAAAAGGAGGAAATAAAAGAGAAATGTAAAGTTCAAAAAAAAGAAGGAAAAAAGTAAATGAAAAATAGAAAAGAAAGAAAAAAGTTACAAAGAAGTGGCTTCTGATCTGCTTTACAGCAGTTATAACTACAATCGTGAATTTACTCTTTCTCTAAAGTTACATCATGACACTCTTTTTCTATAATCTAGCCTACCTAATCGTCAGAACCATAGATCATAAGTTCGTTTTTTTCTGTTTTATGCAAAAAGTCCACTAAGGGTTTCCAGTCAGAAATAAATGTAGGTATTGTCTTTTCTCTAATGAAACAGGTAGATTTGGCCATCTCAGCAAGTTCTATCATCTTCACTAACCATTTGTCCGTTGTAGGTATTGCCAAATCTTTCCATCTTTGTGTGTACAATAATCTTGCTGCAGTTATCTTATAAAAAAAAAAAAAACAAAGTTCCATGACATTTTTCCAACTGTTTATCCATTTGTCCCAAGAGGAAAAGTTATGGTTTCAGTTGTAAATTAATCTTTAAAATCTTTAAAATCCACCCAAATCTTAGGTCATGTCCTTCTAACTCTAAAAGTCTTCTATTTCTCAGCAACAGCCACTTTTTCATCTAAACCAAACAACAAGGTGCAAAACACAATTTCAAATCAGGTAAACCCAATCCTCCTCTTTTCTTTGCATTGTGTAACACCTTATATTTAACTCGTGTTTTTTTACCCCGCCACACAAACTTAGATATATCCTTTTCCCACTGCTTAAATGGTGCATCAGTTGTCAAAACTGGTATTGTATGAAACAAAAACATAACGCTAGGCAAAACATTAGTTTTTATTACAGAAACTCTCCCCAACAATGGCAATTGCAGCTTCTCACATCTAAACATATCTTTTTAAACTTCATTCCATGTCTTAACATAATTAACATAATTATTTTGAAATAACATAAACTTCATATTTGTCATGGTGCTACCCAGATATTTTACTTTTTTCTCAACCCAATAAATTCTGTTTGATCCTCTATTTTCAAGTTTTTTCTTTGTCTTCTGATTATTAATCTTAAAATCTGCCAGTATACCAAATTCTTTTAATTTTTTTCCATTAACGTTTCTATTCCCTTTAGAGAATTCTCCAAAACCAACACCAAGTCATCAGCAAATGCTCTTAACTTACATATTTCTTTTTTAATCTTTACTCCCACAATTCTCTCATCTTATCTTATATCTCTATTTAGACTAAAACAAATAGGAAAGGAGACAACAGGCATCCCTGTCTTGTCCCTTTTTCTATCTTACAGGGTTTTGTTAGATCTTCATTGACAATTATTTGTGCTTTCTGTGAAGTGTAAATCAATATTACACATTTAATAAAATTTTCTCCAAAATCCGTACCTTCCAAAACTTTAAACAGGAAGGCCCAATTCAGAATGTGAAAGACCTTTACTGAGTCTAAGAAAATCAGTGCAGCTTGTTTTTCATTATGTTGCTGCAAATATTTTAACACATTTCTTATATTATCCTTTAACTGCCTTTTAGGTAAAAACACACATTGATCCTCATGAATTAATTCTTGCAAAATTATTTTCAGCTTATTGTAAACAACTTATATTTGTCCTTCAATAATGATATCAGCCAATAGTTTCTTATTATAGTCAAATCTTGTCCCTCCATAGGTATTAATGCTGTAATAGCCTCTTTCCAGCTCTCTGGCATCCTTCTCCTCTGTAGAATTCATTGTATTTTGTAAAGGTTCTAAAAGTTCATCCTCAAAGCATTTATAGTAAAAAGCCAGTAACCCATCAGGTCCATGCACCTTTCTTGTTTTAGTCTATTTTATAGGTTCACAAACTTCCCTTACTGTTAGGGGTCCATTCATAATCTGTTTCTCTTTCTCTGTGATCTCCACACAGTAAATTGTGTTTCTTTAAATATTCATCTATTTTCTCCAAGAAAATGTCTTGTTGTTTATATAAATTGGAATAATATTGAAGAAATACTTTTTGTATAGCCATATTATCTGTTATTACAATATCTTCCTCTTGTAATTTTAATATCATTTTCTTTTCTTTTTGTAATTTGTATACCAACCACTTCCCTGGTTTATTTGCAAACTCAAAATTTGTTTTTTGCCTAATTCATTTTTATTTCCATTTCTCTTAGTGTTAACATAGATAACTGTCACTGTAGAAGCTAAATTTGTTAAGAAATATTTATCTTTCCTGGAAACTTCTTAATTCCTCTTCTTTTTTTTTTTATCACATCTAAAAAAGCTTGTGTTTATTCTTGCCTCTTCTTTTTGAGCACACTATTAGATTGTATAAAGTAACCTCTCATGATAACTTTGCTTTCTTCCCAAATCAGTCTTACCTCTGAACCTTTATTTAGATTATTTTCAAAAAAACTCTTTTAATTTCTTTTTACAGTCCTCCACTATTGCTTCTTTCTTAACAGCATTTCATTTTACCTCCAACTGAAAGAACTGGGTTTCCATTTGAAAACCAAACTCACTGGATTATGATCTGAAAATATTTTTGGTAATATCTCTATTTTATGAACCTTAGTAGTCAAATTCTTTTAGCTCCAAATTATGCCTACTCTCGAAAAATACCTGTCTTTCAGAAAAAAATAAGCGTACTCTCTTGAATTGCCATTTTTATGTCTCCATGCATCAACAAGCTCTAAATTTTCATCAGATGATGATCATCATGATGATAATTTTTTCAAATAATGAATCTTTTTTCTCTTTTGAGGAGCATTTACTTCATTTATATTCCATGTTAGGCATTTATAATCCAAAATCAGGCCAAAAAAAATTAGAAAAATCAATGCCTGTAGCACCTAATTCGGTATCATCCCTTTCACTTTGCTGTTACACCTGTGGAGGCTTTTGTGTAGTCTCATCTATCACATCCATTTGTCTTATCTCCAGTTCTTCTTTGAATTTCTCTAGAAATTCTCTTGCTTTCTGCACAGAATTCAGTCGAAAGTTCTGCTGTTTGAAAGTAAAAGTCACTCCTTCCAGCTTATCCCATCAGAATGATATCTTTTTCTGTTTAAGTCTATCAGTCAGAAAGAAGTACTCTTTTCTCTTCCGCAGTATTCCAATTGGAATTTCTTTAAGCACAATTACATCTGTATTATCAATCTTCAATCTTGTATTAAAATGCTGCTGCAGAACTTGGTCTCTTGTCTTCTTACTGACAAACTACATTGGGACATCCCTTGGAACTTTTCTTAATTTTGCAAATCTTTTATTTATCCTATAAACTTTTTCAAGTTCTGCCTCGGTATCCTCTTCATCCAATTCCAAAAAAAAATGATAAAGCTTTAACCACCTTTTCTCTAAAATCTTCACCAGAATTCTCTGGAATCACTCTGAATCTCAAGCAAAATTCTTTCTCGCTCAACTGCAATAATGCCAGATTATCTAAATTTCTTTCCATCTCTCTATTTATAACTTTTGTCTTATTTTCCAAAATTTCCACTTTGTCATTAATTTGTTTTACTTTACTTTTCTTGTAGTTGCCACTCTAATATTGTGATCCAAAAGTGAAAGTATCTCAATTACAAGAAGGAAAGTCTCTTTATTTTGTCTTTCTGTGTCCTTAATAATTTAGTCTCAAATGGCCCTACGTAGTTACAGTCGCCATCACAATCTGGATCATATTACCTTTATCTTTATTTTGTAAAATCCACTAGTTGTCTACAATCTTTTATGCTAAACAAATAACATTCCCATGAAGGTCAGGTCCATTTCTCTGTTTAATTCCAATTCCAAGAGCAGTTTCACCAAAATTTAATATTTCACAATCACTGTTCCCTTTATCTGTTTTAAACTTTCTTACATCCAATTCTTGTTAAGCTTTCTACTGAAAATTTAAATTCTTTAAATCCCTTTTTTCCCTCTTTCTTTAATCCATAAAAAAAGTTGACTCACCAAGTGGGTTTCTTTTAACCTGCCACTCATAAAACATATCTTTAACTCCAAAATGATTACATCTGATAGTGATTAAGAAAGTGAGGCTTTTGCAAACCTTGTGTCCATATAGACTGCATTATGGCTGTGAACTTGATTGAAATCCCTTGACTCCCAGCCATTCAACTCACGAGTTGACCACAAAAATCTGAGTTCCTGTTTTCTTCTCACAAGGAGCAGCTATCTGGAGTCTGGCCACCAGTTGCTGTTGGAATGCTGTCCCTACTCCTTCAGGGACATCTAGTCTGCCATAGAACTTCACTCAGAAGCTGGTTTGATAAGCTTTTAATGATGTACTAGAGTATTTTAGTCATTATATTTTAAATTTGTTGGCTACCCTCCCATATTCTACTGTTTATATTTGTTTTTAATCTGTATTATCTATTTTTTATATTCTTTTAAACTTGTATTTGTATTATTTTTTTCTTTTAAATAGTACTAGTACTAGTTAGTGCCTACTGTAGAATGTGAACTACAATTATCTAAGCATGAATCGGGGATATACTTCAACACGGCTATATCTATAGTGCCCAGAGTCATTGGAAGTCAGGCTGCATATAAATTTAATATATTATTATTATTATTATTATTATTATTATTATTATTATTATTAAAATAACCCTTATGGAAATAAATAAGGCTTATTGTCAAAAGCAATGGAAGGCCAAATCAAATATATATATATAGAGAGAGAGAGAGAGAGAGAGAAAGGGAGAGAGAGAGAGAAGCAAAATAGGAAGCAGGAAATGGTAATTATTAAGTCAGAAAGCAGTAATTAAAATGGATTTTGCAACCCCAAGCATTTCTGAATTCTGATAACTAACAGAACTGTTCAGTGCAGATAGAATTTCTTCAGAACAAATGTCAAAGCAGTCAGAGGATGCTGTATAAATCATTTCATAATTTGAAACCAAAGCAAATGTTAGTAAGCAAACATAGTTGTGTTTGTAAGAAATAAAGCCTGTAATTTCTCATGGTAATGCTTTGTTATGCAGCATATCAGCTTTTTTAATTAAAAAAAATACACTAGGTATCACAGGAGTGTTCATAGTACATTGGTACTCAGAGGCACTAAATATATTTCCTTCAAGTTAAACGATTTCAAGGGGAAAAAAAAACATGAATAGCTTAATACAAACTTCTCTGTAAGGAAAAAAAAAATGTCTGTCCTTACAGCTTGATTCAGATCTGCAAATGAAGGATGATATAAATAATCAAGAATGATTTCCTTCATTGGATGAAGTATTTATGCAAGAATGCTATTGAGAATATAATTTTTCAGCATATAAATCAATGAATAGGATGATCAACAGTTTATAACAAAATTAAAAGCAAGAGACTGAAGAATCCCAACTACAGACAAAGGCATTAAGCCTGCTGACATATGGAGAAAATGTATGAAGACAATAAGGGAGAGACAGAGAGACAGATGTAGCCATAGACATAGACATAGCCACAGCCATATATAGACATATAGACACATAGATATAGACAATATTGTTACATAACATAGTGGAACTGGCAGAAATATCCACTTCAGCTTTTTCTTGGGTTTTAATTAGACAGGAGTATCACAGCGATCAAAGTGGTAGCTGTGAAATGAAAACCAGATGTTTAAATTTTTATAGATTTGCATTATATTTTACCTCATAATGAAAATACAGGTTTTTTGGAGCATGATGACAAAATAACAAAATCCAATTTTAGGGAGAAAAGATCTACATGTAACTCTGTTTATTGACAATCTTATATGATGCATGGTATTTGCTGGTTGAACATACAGTTTTTAATGCACACATGGAAAGGGAATTTTCAAATAGCTGGTGACTGTTATTTATTATAACCCTAATGCTACTCTCAGTCAGATGCTGGCATTTTCAATACATGTAATTAGAATAATCCTCTAGCAATAATGATAAGCTAGATGCTATTTTCCTAACGTAAAGCTTAGAAGTTTGATAATACAGTGAATGAGCAAAAAATCTCCCTGCTCCCCCAGCCCAAATCTAGAACAAGCTCTCCATAATTATTCATCTATAGATCATCAAAAAGCATCACACACACACACATACACAAATTGTAAATTGATAATTTGTCTCATTCCATAATGTGAAACTGCTGGGTCTGCCATACCCATTCAAAGAAAAAAAACATTCCAACAAACTCTTCCCTTGCTATTTATCCTCAAGGGAAAGAAACTGTATTTACTCAGGGATTTAGCCAACTGCCCCTCATAGGTTTACCTTACTAGAGGTAGACAGGATAAGCCTATCGGTCAATAATGTCTGTTATGATCTAACAGGGATTTCTAGAACTTTGTATTGCTAGAGGTGTTAGTTACAATCCAAAAGGAAGATAATCCTGGATTTAAGATTATCTTCCCCCTAAAAGAGAAGATTAAATATATAAGAATTCATCTACATTACCATATTATCAGAGAAGCTAGGGTAATCCTCATATTTTCTAGATAAATTATTTGGGGGAAAACCCTTAGTCCTCACTTACAAATAATATACTATACACTTAATTATGCTAGGGAAAAAAATGGAGGGATGAGGTAAAGCAAATAAATTGTGTACTAACAACTTCACAAGAAACAAGACTAAGAAGAATTTGGAGTATAAATTAAAGTCTTATTGAAATTAACAAATCTAAAATAAAACTAGCCCTTAGTCATAAACACACGATAATCTTATAGAAGTCAATAGACCTCTGTTTTACTTGGCAAAAATTAGGGATTGAAGTGTGGATTCTTAATCCATAGATCTATTCCTATAATGTATTTGTTCAGATTTTTGGTGGGGAAGGTGTTACAGCTTTCATATTTGACAATACATTTTTCCCATTTTAGAATAGAGCACTTCACTATACTGAAAAACAGAGATACGGCGTCACTAAGTACACTGCAATTGGTGGCCACTTGTCATGTCCCTGGCATATATGTAGGCATAACACATGGGCTGCAAAGTCCAGATACCATGAGATGTCAGCAAAGCTTTACTGTTTTCTGATGGCCTTTGCTGCCAGGTATGCCTAGACATATAACGTGTCATTGGAGGTAGAAGGAAGCCATGTGATATCCCAGACCTGAAACTGAGCAAGACAAACCTGATAAGATAATTCAAGTCCCATTGCCCTTGACTCTGCCCCAAGGTCAAAATCCTTGAGCTAAAGTTTCAACCACCCAGCCCATGTGAATGCTGCCACCATGGAATGGAAAGCCAGAGGGCAAAAAGATAGAGAAGGGCTTGAATTATATAAAGAAGCAGCTTGGGTGGGTGGTGTATTGCACAGGATGGAAATAGGCTGTTGCTCCTGAGTAGCCTAGCTCTAGTAGTTGGAACTTAGTGCTGGCTATGCTCAAATATAATCAGGGAGCTTCCAGCATTTTCAGTTTGAATTGTGATTTGATTGGCAATTCAATTCAAATTTTTAAATCAAATCATTGCAACAATTCAAAGAGTCCAACTGAATCTGACACTTCCAAATTTATCCCAAAAGAGATTTGACAGACTTTTCCAAATGCACAAATGATCTTTTTTTCTGAACTGAATAAAACATCAGTGCTGAACCAATGTGATTTTCTAGTCTGTTCAAAGACCTGAATTGGATAGGATTGTTTTTACCAAATCAGTTGGACTTTGCAAATTAATTTTGAATTGGACCTGAGAGCACTTAAATACTGGAACAACTTTTGTGATTCACCAGCTTTTCATACTCCATGCCTTGTCTCACCAGAAACCTTGATCCTTTGGCCAGCCCTGACAGATCCTTTCTGCATTTCCCTCTTGAGTCATGGCTGCCAGTAAAGGGCTCTCTATCAGAGCCCTTCTGCTCCAAGCCGACCACTCGGGCAATTTGAAACCCTGTGCATATTTATCTCGCAAGTTCACGGAAACAGAGAGAAGGTGGCATGTTTGGGAAAAAGAGGTGTTTGCTGTAAAAGCAGCCTTAGAAACCTGGCGGCACTTATTAGAGGGGGCTTCTCACCCTTTTGAAGTTTGGACTGACCATAAAAACCTTGAGGCATTAAGCACTAGTCGAAAACTCAGCCCTAAACAACTCAGGTGGGCTGAATTTTTTAGCCGCTTTGATTTCTCTCTTAAATTCATTCCGGGGAGGAAAAACTTTCTGGCAGACGCTTTATCCCACAGACCCCAAGATGCTGGCCCTGTGCCAATCATTCAGGGTACTGTGTGGACTGAAAAGCAATTGGGCTTTGCGGCGGTGACGCGCAGTCAGACGCGCACCCAACCAGCTCAACGGCCAGCCACTCCTCCTCCTCCCAGTCCGGGACGTTTGCCAATTCCGTCAGATTTGCAACAACAGTTTCTTCTCCACCTGAAATCTGATACTTGGTTGCAGGCAAATTTAAACACTGTTACTTTTGATGGGGATTTTGCCTGGAAAAATGATCATCTTTATGTGCCTGAGGCTTTACGAAAGACAATCCTGGTGCGCTGTCATGATGATAAACTGGCTGGCCATTTGGGGTACCTGAAGACCCTCCATCTCATCAGACGTCAGTTTTGGTGGCCAGCTCTCCTGAGGGATATTAAAGCTTATGTAGCTGCTTGTCCTGTTTGTGCGGTGACTAAGTGCAAGGCTGTAAAACCCCAAGGCTTTCTGCAGCCTGTGGCTAACCCTTCCTATCCTTGGCAAGAAATCTCCATGGACTTTATAGTTGACCTACCCCCCAGTCAACGTAAAACGGTGATTTGGGTAGTCAAAGACTTCTTCTCCAAACAAGCGCATTTCATCCCCTGCGCTTCCATTCCCACTGCGCAACAGCTGGCCCGCCTATTTCTCATACACGTGTACCGCCTTCACGGGAACCCCTCCCATTTGGTGAGCGATGGGGGCTCACAATTTACATCACGATTTTGGCGGGCATTTATGAAACTGGTTGGAACCAAACAAGCCCTCTCTACGGCGTGGCATCCTGAGACAGATGGATCTACTGAGGCTGTTAATTCCACATTGGAACAATATCTACGTGCATTTGTTAATTATCAACAAGACAACTGGGTGGATCTTCTTCCCTTTGCTGAAGTTGCTTATAACAACGCCGTACATCAAAGCACTGGCCAAGTTCCTTTTAAAACTGTGTTCGGCCGTGATTTCGTCCCGATACCGGAACTCCCGCACCCGCAATCTCTGCCGTCATCTCTAACTGATTGGGCACAGACTCTGACAGACTCTTGGAAAAAAATCCAACAAGCACTGCAACATGCCCAATCCTCTTATAAAAAACATGCAGATGCAAAGTGCTCCCCACAACCTACATTTAAAGTGGGGGATAAAGTCTACCTTTCCACAAAGTTCATCAAATCACCACAACCGTCCAAGAAACTTGGTCCTAAATTTGTGGGTCCTTTTCCTATTGTTGCACAAATAAACCCTGTGACCTTTAAATTGGATCTGCCACATAATCTTAAACATTTGCATCCTGTTTTTCATTGCAGCTTACTCAAGCCGTTTCTCCAGTCCGACCGATGGCACCCCCAACCATCGCCTCCCCCACCGATTATGATTGATAGCCAACAGCACTTTGAGATCAAGGAGGTACTTGATTCTCGTCGCCAGCGGTCTACCTTACAATATCTCATTCGTTGGAAACATTTTCCACATCCTGAGTGGGTTGCTGCGCACGATGTCTGCTCTCCAGACCTCGTTGCTAGATTTCATGCTGCCTATCCGGCCAAGCTGGCTCCTTAGCATTCTTGGGGGGGGGGGGCAATATGTCATGTTCATCGTTTCAATGTTCTGTATACATCGTAATGCTTCGCATGTCACTTTTCTAACCCATGTTTGCGGGTTGGAAATTTCCAGCCGTGCCGGGCTGTAATCTCCTTACTGAAACTGTGGAATGTATGTTTGGGTTAGTGACTCTGTTCAAGGTTACTTTCTCAGGCCGATGTGGGTAATGGTTGCTAACACCTGGGAGGGGGTGGTTGCTAGGAGGGAGGAAGGGCGGGACTGGTTTGAAAGCAAGGGTTTTTAGTTTGTATTTCGCACGCTTTTGCTCATTCTCAGCTTTCTTTGTATTTGCATACTATTCTTTCAATAAATCAGTTTTCATAAAGAACCCCCTTGTGAGACTGAGTATGTCAGAATAGGCAATCATTACAATGGTTGTTCTAATTTCAGATTTCAGTTGTAAGTATCCTTGCCTATAACCTTTAACAGTTAACAACCTTGCTAAAACCTTCTAGGTCAGGACATTTAACTTCATGGGAAGTGCCCTGTCACAGTACAAAATAGCTATAATTCTTTCAAGAATTCTGAAGGAAATGGTCATCTGTATTGTATGACTGCAGGGACATCTTTCTTACTGTTCATTAAAGCATGTAGGCTTTATTCAAGATTCTATGCAGATCTGAAAAAAAGAATGCCACTGCTGTAAAAAGTTGCATCAAAAAGTCAATGCTTTAATTGATTTAATCCTTAAAACAGATGCATTTTTTCAGGCTCATGAAGAAGCCTAAAAGGAAAACAACAACAACACATGTGTACTTCACTGAGTAGCAGAGAGTAGGGACTTGCTCACACTCCCATGAGGTTCAACATACTTCTGAATAATTTTCAAAGTACATGCAGCTGTAATACCCATGTAATAAATCATAGGATATTAATTTTCTTTACCATTCAGTAACCCCCTCTACACACAGATAATGTATACATGCTGATCCACCCCAATAAAATGACCTCACTCCTGAGCTATCAGTTGGCAATCTGGTACCCTCCAGATAAATTAGATTTCAGCTTCTATAATCCATGACTATTTGCCATCTTCATGAAAATTTAGTCCAGTACAATCCAAAAATACAACACTGAATTTTAAATGATTTTTAAAATAAATCGTGATCTCCCAGGGAACCCCCTAGTGACCTCTCATGGAACCCTAGTGTTCCATAGAACCTGGTCTAAACATTAAAGTAGAAATAAAACCAATGCTGAAAGAGGATACTGTATTTCTGACATCTGACATCCTCATCTCATTCTGTCAACAGAGATCTCAGCACTAAATGGTTCTTGACTTTGGATCAACTCTGTCATTCTTTTTATACAGAAGACATTTATTTTAATGTGGAAGTAAATGGTTCACTCTTATTCTATTATTCTAATTATGTGACATTGATGTATGGCTTCATTATTTTCAGTCTACAGAAGATTAAAAAAAACCTAGTATGAAGTTAAAATTGTGGGTTCTTAAACTTAATTTTCCTTCCCAAGAGTTAGGTAATAATATATTCTGTGCAAGCAACAATCGATCGAGCTATCTGAAATTTCAGGGTTAAGTGATCTTGACTTTTTTAATGACTTTTCCTTACCAATAAAGACACCAGAATATTACAGCTTGACACTGAAGATGTAAGATGCAGCCCAAGCAGTGATACCCAATAATCTAACAATTTGCTGCCAAGTTCTTTGAAAACTGTGTGAAAAAGGATATCTTAGAGAAATAGTCATGCCAATACAATTATTGGCATGCAGTAAGAGGACATTCCAGTGGAATTTAACCGTTAAAATAAAATTTTGTAAGCTAATAATTGCACCTTGATGTATCTGTATTGACAGTAATACATTTGATCTTTCCAGCATACATTATATAAATAAATATACTGAAATAAAGTGATCAAGCACACTTAGCAGCTATGTGACACTCTTAAAAGGATCCCAGAGAGATTGTGGCACAATAATGATGGCTATATTTTAGTTTCCTAAATATATTCTGTTTTGTCTTCATTTGGGTTCAGGGACCACTCCACCTTGACAAGTCCTTAGACAGAACAACCAGAATCATATAAGTTTAATTAAAGTAGATGGATCATTAGATGAGGAAGGAAATAGCCATATGGGAAGGATCAGTCAGCTTCCAAATCCTTTACTTTCATGAAGAGTAGTAGCCTCATGAATTTAGCAAGACAGGAAAGACATCTATGGCTAGATAGCTATATATAAAGGAGAAATGCTAATAAGAAATAACCCTGTGACTTTTTATGGAATTTAGAAGGAACAGAACTGAAGACAACATAGTGCATAGTGTCTCCTACTGGTCAGTGCTATTATAACATCTGAACCTATCTGGTGAATCTCCTGGACCTCTGAGTGCCTTTTAATATAATCAACTTTGCTATTTGTTTTATCTAATTGGTGATTTGTGGGCATTATAAAATTGTTTAGAATCACTTAATGCATCCCAAAGAGTTTGTTCTATATACCATAATTTTAATAGCTCCATGAAGCTATTGCAATGATGACCAGGCTGTCATCAGTATGGTGATAACAGGTAGCTCTATTTCTCCTTATCAGTTGAATTGGATTATCCTGTATGGCTGCTGAATCTGTGTCAAGAGACAAAATCTTAGCAAGATGGATTAGAGATTCTTGCTCTGGAGAAGGATGCACTTCTCCTGAAACATCAGATATGTACCTTGGGCATATGTCTTGATCCAGCATTGTTGTTTGAGGCCAATTTGTCCCAGTGACATGAAATATCACTGTCAGTGTTGTCTGGTGTACCACTAGAATTATTGCTGATCAGAAAGTCTAGCCATAGTGATGCAGAGTCATCTGACAAATTCTTGTTTGGATTATTGTATTAACAAAAGTGTGCTGACAGGATATTAACAAATGTCACTGTCAGCATATTATACCTGTCTCAAAATAGTTGCAATCATTTTGTTTCCAGGCCAATTTCAAGACTCTGGAGCTGGTAGTGAAGACATTATTATTGGTTTACCAGCATTTTTTGGATCTGGATAGGAAGCCTCTCTTGTTCCAGCATTAGAGGAGGTGTATCTAATAGAGACCTAAGGTAGGGCTTCTCCAGGACAGCATTCTAATTTTCGAATGTCTCCCTCTTGGAAATGTTCCTACTGCTTCTTTATTGCTCTTTTGGTACATGGCCAAGACTCAGTTACTTATTTGGGCATTTCTGAGCAACTGATCACTGCAACAATGAATGGATCTTTCGACAGTTCACTTTGTCATTTGTTTATAAGTTTGATTGATGTTTATTATAACATTTTATTTTTGGTTGTCTTTACTATTGCAGTTATCTACTCTCTCTCTCTCTCTTTCTCAAGAGCAGGTTACAAATGTAATGTAATAATCATTACAGCATTCTTTCAGCATTATAACATTTCTATAATCATCAGTATATTGAATTCTTGTTTTTCTTATCTCTCCCTCAGTACTCTTCTACTCTATTTTTTTTTTTGCAGTGGAAGACTTATTGATCAGTACACTACCTTGGGAGCTGCTTTGAGACCCTATCGTGTGACAGCAGGATATAAATATTTAAATGATAAAGAAATAGATTTGAACAATGAGAATGCTATGCATAAATAAAGAAGTGTAAATAATTAGTGGGAGATGAGCAGGCCTGAGACCTTGAAGCAGGGTTAGGACCTTGGGGAACAATCTTAATTTTTTTCTTTTCTACTATACTCCCTCCAAAATTGAAAAAGAAAGAGCATCTCACTAATGCAAAGACTATACTTGATCTCAGGCCCAATCTGAGGCACAACTTAATGTGAACCTGAGCTATTATTGTCTTACTCAACTCTGAAAGAGTGGAAGTATAATATTTAATTTGTGCCTATGTATAATTACAAACAGAGTGCAGAGTAAGCCTGGAGAGTTATCCAATACCCTCACTTTGAAATAAAAGCTAATCTATTCTGCCAAGTGGAATAAGAGAAGCAGATGAGCCAAATTTATAATCAGTTGCTTGTTCCCAGGTCACAGTAGTTCTACATCTTACACATACCTCATGCAGTTTCTTTCTGAAGATGTGTGATGAAGGAGAAAATTGGCTTGGAATTATTTTACTTTCACTGTCAAGATATTTAGGAATTGTAGACTTCTTATGTGGATGTGAGAAACAATTGCCATCCTAAGGCTTATGCAGATCTAAAGAAGGCTGTACATCCAAAGTCACAGAACACAATGAGGGGCCATTCCTTTGCTGATTGATGTCACTTCCATAGAAATACAGATGTGAAGATGATGCAGGTAGGCATGAAAGCAAAGCTCTGTCTTTCTTTTAAAAGTTACCCCCAAAGCATCTTCAAATATTTTAATGATCAAAGGAGTGAAATCAGGAGCCTTCGATATAATAGTGGGCAACCTGATAAAAATCCGTATCATCAAATCAATATCACTATCAAATTCAACCCTTTCCTTCCTTTCTGGTTTTAATTTAGATCTTGCCCCTAGTTTCTGCTTTTGGCAAAGTAAGAAATCTTTAGCTGAAACCAACTTGAGCTTGTTTTTCTTACATCACTTGCAAGGTATGGGCAACCACAAGACAAAAAATTAAATATGCCCTGAAATCAGTATTAACAGTATAATAATATCTTATAGTTGAATGGTAGTTGAATGGTAATTTCTTAGATACCTTAGATATCATTTTAGCAGAAATGTGCAAATATTTACATATAAAAAAGAACTAGTACAATATGAGATTCAATAGTTAATATTATGATAACTAGAGGGCAGGGTGGAAGAATGTTAAGCCAACTACATTGAACCCATTGGACAAATTCACTTACTGTGCATTAGGGAGAAGGATTAGCAAACAGTGCATGATATCAAGCAGATTAAATGTTGACCTTCTTTATGTAATCTCAAATGTGTATTTCATCCAATATCCCCACCCCAACCCCCTTCCTGGCTATTTCCCTACCTTTATCCAATTTCTGGCCTTGACTTTTACTGTCATAAGGGGAGATGAACATGAGGTCTATGAATATGATGGCAGTTATATTCTGTAATCTGTTTCCTCTGTTTGTCCCCACTCCAAAGTCATTAGTTTTCATTTGTCTTTGTTTTCTTCCAGTGTAGGATGGAAGGTCCTGAATCATCTTTGAAATGCTCTAATAAAAGCTGAGATTGAATCCTATTGCTTTTCATGATCTTTATTTTGTAGGGCTACCAAAAAAAGTGATGGAATTGTGTTTTGCTTTTCTGCCTTTGCTTTCCATTATTATTGATTTACTGAATAAATTCTCCTTCAAATTAGAAAGGCATTCCAAATGTCTTTATAGATTTACACAGTCAGAATGTTACACTGATATACAATAAATAAATCCAAATGTCCATTTCAAACCCTCTTTTCTTAACCATGAAAAGAGATTTCAATGTAATATAGAAATAATTATATAATGTAAATGTTGCACAATATATAACAAAGGGTTTTGCAGCATCTTTAAAAAAAAAATTATTATGGGATCAGGACTCCAGTCTGTGAAAGTTTATGGTATAATAGATTTGATATGGTTTAAAGTGCCACAAGAGTTTTTGTTGATTCTGCAAAAAAGGCTAACACTGTTATCTTCTGAAAAATAACAAAGAGAAGTTAACTTTTGCAATATTATCCTTGGTTTACATTTGTGCTGTATCAGGAAAATATAAACAATTAGTACATTCACAGTGCAATCTTATATATGCCCCCTTGTATAAGTCTCTTTTATCTAAGAATAGATCCCTTGAACATAATGGGAAATACATAATTTCTGAATAAGTAACCTAAAACCTGCACTGTTGGATATTATTTAAGACTATTTGGAAGTTTAAAACTTGAAAAGCGTAGTTTCATATTTTTGCCATAAGATTTTGTACTAATTAAATGCAATGATAAATAGATACTTAAAATTAATTATTCTGAATTAAGGCCATGCATGGATTGCCAACCTTTTTCACTCAGAAGCTCAGGGAAATAAAAATCCCTTTCCTGGGCAACATTCTCTTCATCTTACTTTCCAAGGAAGTGAAATATGATACATGTTTCTTATATATCTTCTTTTCTGTTTCATTCCTACTCTGTATTCTACAATTCATTTGGATTTATTTCTTCACTAATTTTATCATCACTAATGCCTTGCTCAAAATAATGATTCATGGTGACTTTTTCTTAAATGCAGTTGACAATGCTATTGACATAGGACAGAAATCAGATAATGCTTAATTACTAAAAATTACTTCATTTCCTTCAGTCATTCAGAAGTAAGAGCAGGAACAAGCAGGATACTTTCACTACCATTTTTCCCTCCATCTGCTAGAGAGACTCTGTACGGGAATCATGTTTTATACACGTAGGAGCCTTTCTAATGGACTGCACTGGCTTTTACCTTTGTGGAATGGCAAGAATAACACTGCAGGTGAACTGGAATTGGCACACTCCTTCTCATTCTACCTTGTATGCAGAACTGACTGGCCAGGGTTTCTTTATTTAATTATGAGTGGTGAATTAAAAGGGTAGTCCCACTTACCGTGCCATTGTGGTATCTACTGCAGCTTTCATACTACCTGTATAACTTTCAAAGATAACTGGCACTGTTGGGAAAAAAATCTGATTCTATACATTATCATCATCATCATCATCATCATCATCATCATCATCATCATCACTTTTACCAAAAAAAAAAACCCTTGTCCAGCTGTATTTATTATGATTGGGGGGCAGGAGTACATCTGCAAGTGAAGGTGGGGGATCATTCCAAGTCTCTCTACATGAGACCGCCAATAAGTGTTCTACGTCTGAGATTGTTACAGCTGAACAGTTTGTAGCAACAGAGCTTGGACACTTCCAGCCATCATGGAAGACTAGGAAGAGTAAGTAAATGGTCAGTTATACCTAGCTATTTTTCCTGTCAGATTTTTCTGCCAAGGCCTCAGCTGTTACATTTTTTTCATAGCTCCTGATGCAATTCTCATTCAAATGATTTGCATCACCATTATCCAAGATCATACAACAGTTCAGAGCCATCTCTTTTACCTACTGAATCAGTGAAAACATTATTTTAAAGGTAAAACATGTTTCTGATTATATATCATATGAATATTCTTCATTCACCATATCAAGGATAATCCATCAGTGCTCAATAAAAAATATTGTAATTTTTCTGCTGGTTTAACACAAATCCCCTGAAAAAATATTGTATTATTTATTTTGGCATTTTAATATTAATATCTTGCTCTGAACAAAGTGTTTGGGTACTAAATCAATTAATGACTGTCATCCGTCATTGAAATTATCAATGGCAGTTGATCTCATACAAAGAACAATATCATCTGCATGCAAATAGCTTAGTTGTCACAGCTCATGTAAAGCACATAATTACAAAATATATGAGATGTATACACTAAAAAATACCTTCATTTTCACTTGAAATAGCATGCCAACCTAAATATTTTGAACATTAGCATTTGATACCTTACATTTGTACTTAGATACAGTATGCCTCTAAAGTTGTGCTTTTGTATGTATTTACAAAATTATGTACATATTTACATAGATTAATGTTAGCAGGATAATAAGCATTTATAATCTTTCAGAAATATTTTAGATGTGCTTTGTTTATCATTATATTTGCTGAAAATACTGAATTCGAGCTATGCTGAAAGAATTTCAGAATGATCCATTGAAGTTAGTTAGTCAAAATAAAAGAGAATGGTCCAATGAATCCAAAAAACTATTTTTACAAAATTATTTGCATATACACATTAAAAAAAAAAATTCATTATGCAATCATAGCTAAGATGTCTTACAGGAAAATACCAGCTAGTCTTTAACTCTTTTCATGGTATCTAAGTGTATTTGGCTCCGCAAAGGATCGTTACCTTGTCGTGGTGCTGGAGCTTGAGCACCTCAATGATGCCATGAGCTAAACCGTGAAGGGCCACCCAAGACGGGAAGGTCATGACAGAGAGGTCAGACTAAATGCGATCCCTGGGGAAGGTAATGGCAACCCACCCCAGTATTCTTGCCGTGAAAACTAAATGGATCAGTACAACCAGAGATATGTTGGTATACCATCGGAAGATGAGACTCCCAGGTCAGAAGATGGTCAAAATGCTACTGGGGAGGAACAGAGGATGAGTTCAACTAGCCCCAAACGTGATGACGCGGCTAGCTCAAAGCCGAAAGGACGCCTAGCGGCCGACGGTGCTGGTGGTGAACGGCGAATCCGATGTTCTAAGGATCAACACACCATTGGAAGCTGGAATGTAAGATCTATGAGCCAGGGCAAATTGGATGTGGTTATTGGGGAGATGTCAAAATTAAAGATAGACATTCTGGGCGTCAGTGAACTGAAATGGACTGGAATGGGCCACTTCACATCAAATGACCACCAGATCTACTACTGTGGACAAGAGGACCACAGAGGAAATGGAGTAGCCTTCATAATTAATAGTAAAGTGGCTAAAGCAGTGCTTGGATACAACCCCAAAAACGACAGAATGATCTCAATTCGAATTCAGGGCAAGCCATCTAACATCACAGTGATCCAAATATACGCCCCAACCACAAATGCTGAAGAAGCTGAAGTAGAGCAGTTCTATGAGGATCTGCAGCACCTACTGGACAACCCGCCTAAAAGAGATGTTATTTTCATCACAGGAGACTGGAATGCTAAGGTGGGCAGTCAAATGACACCTCGAATTACAGGTAAGTATGGCCTGGGAGAACAAAACGAAGCAGGACATAGGCTGATAGAATTTTGCCAAGACAATTCACTCTGCATAACAAACACTCTCTTCCAACAACCTAAGAGACGGCTTTACACATGGACTTCACCAGATGGACAACACCGAAATCAGATTGATTACATCCTTTGCAGCCAAAGGTGGCGGACATCTGTACAGTCGGTAAAAACTAGGCCTGGAGCTGACTGTAGTTCAGACCATGAACTTCTTCTTGCACAATTTAGGATCAGACTAAAGAGATTAGGGAAGACCCACAGATCAGCTAGATATGAGCTCACGAATATTCCTCAGGAATATGCAGTGGAGGTGAAGAATCGATTTAAGGGACTGGACTTAGTAGATAGGGTCCCGGAAGAACTCTGGACAGAAGTTGGCAGCATTGTTCAGGAGGCGGCAACAAAATACATCCCAAAGAAAGAGAAAACCAAGAAGGCAAAATGGCTGTCTGCTGAGACACTAGAAGTAGCCCAAGAAAGAAGGAAAGCAAAAGGCAACAGCGATAGGGGGAGATATGCCCAATTAAATGCAAAATTCCAGAGGTTAGCCAGAAGAGATAAGGAATTATTTTTAAACAAGCAATGCGCGGAAGTGGAAGAAGACAATAGAATAGGAAGGACAAGAGACCTCTTCCAGAAAATTAGAAACATTGGAGGTAAATTCCAGGCAAAAATGGGTATGATCAAAAACAAAGATGGCAAGGACCTAACAGAAGAAGAAGAGATCAAGAAAAGGTGGCAAGAATATACAGAAGACCTGTATAGGAAGGATAACAATATCGGGGATAGCTTTGATGGTGTGGTCAGTGAGCTAGAGCCAGTCATCCTGAAGAGTGAGGTTGAGTGGGCCTTAAGAAGCATTGCTAATAACAAGGCAGCACGAGAAGACGGCATCCCAGCTGAACTGTTCAAAATCTTGCAAGATGATGCTGTCAAGGTAATGCATGCTATATGCCAGCAAATTTGGAAAACACAAGAATGGCCATCAGATTGGAAAAAATCAACTTATATCCCCATACCAAAAAAGGGAAACACTAAAGAATGTTCAAACTATCGAACAGTGGCACTCATTTCACATGCCAGTAAGGTAATGCTCAAGATCCTGCAAGGTAGACTTCAGCAGTTCATGGAGCGAGAATTGCCAGATGTACAGGCTGGGTTTAGAAAAGGCAGAGGAACTAGAGACCAAATTGCCAATATCTGCTGGATAATGGAAAAAGCCAGGGAGTTTCAGAAAAACATCTATTTCTGTTTTATTGACTATTCTAAAGCCTTTGACTGTGTGGACCATAACAAATTGTGGCAAGTTCTTAGTGGTATGGGGATACCAAGTCATCTTGTATGCCTCCTGAAGAATCTGTATAACGACCAAGTAGCAACAGTAAGAACAGACCACGGAACAACGGACTGGTTTAAGATTGGGAAAGGAGTACGGCAGGGCTGTATACTCTCACCCTACCTATTCAACTTGTATGCAGAACACATCATGCGACAAGCTGGTCTTGAGGAATCCAAGGCTGGAGTTAAAATCTCTGGAAGAAACATTAACAATCTCAGATATGCAGATGATACCACTTTGATGGCTGAAAGTGAAGAGGAACTGAGGAGCCTTATGATGAAGGTGAAAGAAGAAAGTGCAAAAGCTGGCTTGCAGCTAAACCTCAAATAAGCCAAGATTATGGCAACCAGCTTGATTGATAACTGGCAAATAGAGGGAGAAAATGTAGAAGCAGTGAAAGACTTTGTATTCCTAGGTGCAAAGATTACTGCAGATGCTGACTGCAGTCAGGAAATCAGAAGACGCTTAATCCTTGGGAGAAGAGCAATGACAAATCTCGATAAAATAGTGAAGAGCAGAGACATCACACTGACAACAAAGGCCCGCATAGTTAAAGCAATGGTGTTCCCTGTAGTAACATATGGCTGCAAGAGCTGGACCATAAGGAAGGCTGAGCGAAGGAAGATCGATGCTTTTGAACTGTGGTGTTGGAGGAAAATTCTGAGAGTGCCTTGGACTGCAAGAAGATCAAACCAGTCCATCCTCCAGGAAATAAAGCCAGACTGCTCACTTGAGGGAATGATATTAAAGGCAAAACTGAAATACTTTGGCCACATAATGAGAAGACAGGACACCCTGGAGAAGATGCTGATGCTAGGGAGAGTGGAAGGCAAAAGGAAGAGGGGCCGACCAAGGGCAAGATGGATGGATGATATTCTAGAGGTGATGGACTCGTCCCTGGGGGAGCTGGGGATGTTGACGACCGACAGGAAGCTCTGGCGTGGGCTGGTCCATGAAGTCACGAAGAGTCGGAAGCGACTAAACGAATAAACAACAACAACAAGTGTATTTGGTGTTGCAGAGTACATGCATGGATGGTGACAGATTAACTCCAGGCTTCTTCAGACATCAGTTATCTATTTCCTTATCAGGCCTTTGATAATACTCAACCACAGTATCATTGTCTTGAGGATTTAGACTAATTGAATTTTTGTAATAAAATATAATATCAAAAATTATTATCCAGCTGCAGTGCCTATATATTTGATTGCTGATCAAATCATTTATCTATCACTAACTCTCAAAGTTTATAACATCCATTCATGTGATGGAATGTGTTCCTGAAGGATTTCGGTGCTGCTGCTGATTCCCAGGAAGGAGGAAGTGCATTCCAGGCAGATAAGAGGATTCACAGTCCAGAGACTATTGCTGGGAACGTTAAGAGGTTCAAGGTAGCTCCGCCCTAGAGTCTCCCAGGTTATTTATCCTTAGGTCAGAGTAGCTAGAGTCTTGCAAGATTGATATCAGGGCCAGTCCAAGAACAATCTGAAGTCAGTGTAATCCAAACTCCAGTTCTTTATTGCTTTCACCATACAGACAGAATCTTGCCAGACTAAAGCTACTCTAACTGACCTAAGGGTAAATAACCTGGGAGACTCTAGGCGGAGCTACCCTGAACCTCTTAACTTTCCCAGCAACAGTGTCAGGACTGTGAATCCTCTTATCTGCCTGGAATGCACTCCCTCCTTCCTGGGAATCAGTGGCAGTGCCAAAATCCACCACAGTTCATCCTCTCAAAGACACATTTGCTAATGGCTTAATAGTGGGAATCTAACTTTATGGTCCATTTGCGCTCTTCCATGTAACCTTACCCTGTCTGATTTTTTAAATTATTTATTTATTCCACTGAATGACAATCACAGATTTATATACATCAACTGACTATAATATGAACATCTTACAGATGACTCATTATGACTCATACTACTGAGGCTGAAGCTAGGTTAGGATGTTGTTCCATGACAGGCACATTTACTCCTTCAGAGCAGAACCATAAAACAAAGTGGCACCTTGCTTTTAAACAATGGAGCAGAACAGTTACATTATTCCACTGGTTAATGGGCCTCTAAGCATGTACTACACAAGGGTCAAAGCTCCTGTGATTGTACCAGAATTTCTTTTTGAGGCAAGCAGCCCTACCCAGTTCTTAATCAAAGTGTGATGATGCATCTCCTCAAGTAATTTCAACACACCTTCATATAGCAAACACCTGCTAATGCAACAGGCCTAAATTGGACTGTAATCTTAAATTTAGGAAGAGTGCAGGATTAGGTGGTACTGCCTTTATTTTCAAGAATGTACCATTTTGTCTTATATGTTACATTTGTACAAGTGTCTACAACTTTCTATCTTTGTCTGAATTTCTCCAATTTTCCTAAGCTCCAGTTAATGTAAACCACCACAACTGTAGATGCTTATACTGTAACTTATTCAATGTCTCATATGGGTCAGAAAAGAAATACTGAGTATCCATTTCCAAGGTGTTTGTTTCAAGTTTGTGTGTGATACCCGACTTGACACAGCAATTCAGACAACTGCCTTAGAAGTTTTAATACAGCTAGTAATTTCTTGGAAGATCCTATTCTTGCAATATACACAATAACTGTGTTCTATCAACCATCAACAGAGAAGTTGTAGCTCAATAGCAAGACACGTGCTTTTCATGCAAATGTCCCAGGTTCATTCTGGACTACATCTGAAGCCTTGGAAAGTTCTGCCAATCAACCTAGACCAGCGATGAATAAGTTTTTCAGGATGATTGCTACACTGCCCCTGAGAAGTCTGCTGGGGCTTTCACTCTCAAAAGTGATGCAGCCAGCATGAAGAAGTAAGTGAGGACAGCACAAAATCCCATTTGATTTTCAATTAAAATTAAATTGCATTATTTATAGATAGTTAATAAAATATTCCCATGTAGATTATATCAGACTTGGGTGTTGGACAGTCATGGGGAAAAAGGAGCAAATGGCAAAACAAGTGTCATAACATCATGTATATGTACATAAGGGGAAAAGCTTACATTTGTCATGTTGCAATGCTGGTTCAGTCACTGCCATGAAAATGTCAGATTCTGTCGGTATCTCTGCTTTCAGCTACTTCTGCCCTGGAGCCATGTGTTATGAGTACCTACTATAAAGTCAGTATCCCAAGGCAGCTTCCTCTGGTCCTATACAGAGAAGTATGTGAACATATTCATTACCATTTTAAGTCAGTCAAGGTAAATGCATGTTTAATTAAGGAATTTGAGTTCTCTATATGCTGCAGTATGCAGATATGACAACAACACAAATGAAGTGTTGCCAGTAATTAGAGTTACTTTGGTAAATCTATTCAGACTCAGTTTAAGCAGGCTGATGATACAGATCAAGTCTGAGATGTGACATTATCCATGACAGACATCAAGCAAACCAAATCCTTTTTCAAAAACTCATTTGCCATTAAAGTAGCATCCATGACTACATCACTTATATTTTATTTAATTAGCCATCTAAGTGAGTCATGGAAAACTCATTAAAACTTTCATTAAACTCATTAAGCATTTAAGTATGAATAGTTAAAGATCAGATATACACAGTTCTTCACTAGGAGAAATATATTTTCATGTGCATATTATTAATAACTGGAAACATTAAAATCATGTTGGTCTCAAAAAACCACATCAGTTGTGACATACTATTAGATTAGATAATATTTTTCTTTTCTATCAATATCTTATAAAGAAACAATTCTTTTAATTTCCATATATATATATATATATATATATATATATATATATATGAATGATTTCTCCATTCTAAGAAAAAAAATCTTATTCTAATTTGTTTCTAATTGTCAAACAATTTTAAAGCTTGTTTTTCTAATAACAGGGCAGTGACCAGTGAAAACATCTGGGAGTACTTTAATCTAATTTAATTTTCTTAGGTTGTTCTTCCAATTCCCAGGCAATTACAGAATGGTAGATGTATTTATAATGAAAAGCAACAGCATCATTTGCAAGCTGTGACTATCCTAACTTTGGTATTATTTTTGTTCTTAAAACTAAAGACTAATTAATTTTCAACTCTTGAAAGTAATGAACTTGACCTTAAAAATAAGTATCTACCTCTGATTACCTCTCTTGCTTAATGCTTGAAATTCAGTGCTGATTTAGTGAAGGACACTCAAGACTATAATATAACATAGAAAGGCAATGTCATTTGTTGATGTTCTCAAGACTTAAATATTCAAGCCATTTACTCCAAAATAATTCCATGAAGATAAGGACTAAGAATATACTATAATCCTGCTGAAAAATAAATATGATAGAAGTGTGTGTGTGTATATGTATATGTATATATGTATACATAAAGAAATCAAACAGAAAGCTAAAAGTGCAAGAAAGGAAAAAAAAAGAAAACTAAAGAAGAAAAAAAGATACAAAGTAATGGCTTCTGATCTTCTTTACAGCAGTTATAAATACAATTATAAATTTACCTCTTACTCTATGGTTACCTCATGACTCCCTTCTTTCTATAATCTATCCTATCTAATCCATAAATCATAAATTCATTTTTTTTCTGTTTATGCAAAAAGTCCATAAGGAGTTTCCAGTCAGCAATATAAATTAGCCATTTGTGTTTGCCTATTATTTCTCATGTATAAAATACTTCTTGGCTAAGAGCCACAAAGGTGTTTTCATGCACAACCTGGGTTTGTACAGTATCTTAATATGGTACGTTTAACATAATGATTTTTAAAATCTGCATTAACCTTGACTTTGTCGTACCACAGATATCCAGGCCACCCAGATCTCAGGTCATGTCCTTCTCACTCCAAAAGCCTTCTGTTTCTCAGCAGCATCAACTCTTTAATCCAAACCAAACAGCAAGCTGCAAAATACAGTTTCAAATTAGGCAGACCCAATTGTCCCTTTTCCTTTGCATTTGTAACACCTTATATTTAACATATGATTTTTTTCCCCGCCACACAATTTAGATATATCCTTCTGCGATTTTTTAAATGATACATCAGTTGTCAAAACAGGTATTGTCTGAAACAAAAACATCATTCTAGGCAGGACATTCATTTTTATCACAGAAAGTCTCTCCAATAATGATAATTATAGTTTCTCCCATCTGAACATGTCTTTTTTAAACTTCACTCCATGTCTTAACAAATATTCATGCAGTTCACATCTGTCACAGTTATACCCAGAAATTTTACCTTCTTCTCAATCTTAAAACCATTTATCAATTCTATTTGATCTTCTATTTTCATATTTTTGTTAACATCTTCATCTTCTGTTTATTAATCTTGAAACCTGCTAATGCACCAAATTCTTTTAATTTGCCCATTAATATTTCAATTCCCTTTAAAGGATCTTCCAAAACCAACACCAAGGCATCTGCAAAAGCCCTTAATCTATAAGATTCTTTTTTACTCTTTACTCCCACAATCCTCTCATCTTATATGTCTATGCAGTATTTCAAGAACCAAAATAAACAAGAGAGGTTTGTTTCTTCCCTGGTTTGTTTGCAAACTCAACTTTTTTTTTTTTTTGCTTTACATAGTTCATTTTTGTTTCCATTTCTCTTACTGTTAACATAGCTCAATTTGTTGAGAAATACTTATTTTCTCTGGAAATTTCTTTAGTTCATCTTCTTTCCTCTTTATCTCATCCAAAATAGCTTGTATTTTCTTGTCTCTTCTTTCCGAGTTCACTATTATATTGTATAAAATAACCTCTAATGAAACCTTTACTTTCATCCCAAACCATTCTTATATCAGTACCTTTATCTAAATTATTTTTTTAAAAATATATATTTTAATTTCTTTTTACAATCCTCCACTATTGCTTATTTCTGTAGCAACATTTCATTTAATCCTAGTTCTAAAAGAAATAGATTTCCTTTTATAAACCAAACTCAAAGGATTATGACCCAAAAAAGTCTTTGGTAATATCTCTACTTTAGAAAACTTAGTAGTCAAATTCTTTGAAATTCAAATCATATCTATTCTTGAAAAGGACCTATGTCTTCCAGAAAAGTAGGTATACTTTCTTGAATTGCCATTTTTCTGTCTCCATATATCAACCAACCCTAATTTGTCCTTCAAATCAAATAAAACTTTTGGTAATTTGCCTTGAATAATTTTAATATTTTTCTCAGAAGCTCTATCCACTTGTGGGGAGACCACTCCATTCTAATCCCCCACCAAACACCAATTGTCATGAGAGAAATCTATTAGTCTGTGCATAAGTCATTTACAGAACAGTACTTTACCCTCATTTGGGGCATAAATTTCCATTATCAAAGTCATAGTCCCATGCCAATTAACTTCCATTCCAACATATCTGCCATGCTCATCAGTCAATACAAGTTCTGGTTTTAGTTGGGGATTTACAGTATATCCCAAACCACTGTTTTTTTTAAAGTTCCTTCACCCAAATTTTTATAACTCAAATATTTTATGCCCTTTTTTCCTAATATGTGTTTCTTGTAGGCAAATCATGTCTTGTTTTAATTTTTTCAAATTATGATTTTTTTTCTCTTTTGAGGAGCATTTGCTCTATTTATAGTCCACATTAAGGGTTTGTAATCCATAATCAAACCAAAAATTCAGGAAAATCAATACCTGTAGCTCCTAGTCCACTATTATCCCTTTCAATGTCCTGTTGCACCTGTGGAAGTTTTTGTGTAGTCTCATCTGACATTTCCGTTTTAATCTCCTCCAATTCCTCTTTAAATTTTTCTAGAAATTTCCTCAGCTTCAGGACAGAATGTAGTTGAAACCTCTGCTGTTTGATAGTAAAGATCACTCCTTCCAGTTTATCCCACCCAAATAGATACTTTTTCTGTTTTAATCTCTCAGTAAAAAAAGAATACACTTTTCTCTTATGCAAGATTCTAACAGGAATTTCTTTAAGAACAATTACATCTGCATTAGCACTCTTCAGTCCTGCTGCAAAACCTGATCCCTTGCCTTCTTCCTGACAAAGTGCACTAAAGCATCCCGTGGAACATTTCTTGTTCTTGGAAATCTTTTATTTATTCTACGTACTTTATGAATTTCTACTTCTGTAACCTCCTCATCCCAACCCCCCAAAATTGCTAATGCTTTAATAACCTTTTCTATAATATCTTCAGAATCCTCTTGGACTGCTCTAAATCTCAAACAAAATTCCTTCTCTCTCAATTCCAAAAGAGCCAGATTATACAGTTCTCTTTCCAACTCTGTCTATAACTTCTGTTTTACTTTCCAGAATTTCCACTTTGACGTTAACTTGTTTTACATCTCCATATACTTGTTTTACAGAGTCTTCCATCTTCTTCTTTCATTTCCTCTTTCATCTTTACGAGTCTTTCATCCATTCTTTCTTCATAAGCTGACAATTTTGTATCAAGTGGTTCAGCTAACTTATTGCCCAGTTCCTCAAACATTTTCTAAAGTAAATCTGGCATAATTCCTCTCTCTGCAGGTTACTCTAGTGATCCTCTCCTCCCCTTGCTGTTTTTGCCACTTTTCTGGTGGTTATTATAATATTGTAATCCAAAAACCAAAGTGTTGCAATTGCAAGGGAAAGAGAAAAGGCAAACTTCCTTTATTTTAATTTTGTCTTCCTGTGCCCTTAATACTTCCATCTCATATGGCACTCTGTAGTTACAGTCAGTATCACACTCTGGCTCATATTACCTTTATCTTCTGTTTTGAAAAATCCATTCATTGTCTGCACCCTTTAATAGTAATCAAAAAACATTCCCACAAAAGTCCAGTTCATTTGTCTATTTTAATTCCAATTTGTTCAAAAGCACCTTCACCAAAAATAATCTTTCAAAATAACTATCCCTTTTATCCCTTTTAATCTTTCTTATATTGGCTCCTTGTTAAGTTTTTCAAAACTTTTTTTTTAAAAAAATTCCCTTTGTAATTAAAAAAAAAAATGTTAACTCACCAAGTGGAATTTTCTTATCCTGCCATTCAGAAAATCTCTCTTTAGCTGTAAATTAATTACATCCAAAAGTGTTTAAGAAATGAGGCTTGCGTGAACCTTTAGTCCATATAGACTGTCCAGGGAGAATTCATGGTGAACTAGAAATCCCTGAAGAAGTGGGGATGGCATTGCAGTGGAAATTGGTGGCCAGACAGTGAATTCTGGCTGGTGCACTCTTTCTGGATAAAGGAGAGATCACCCACTTGTAGTCCAGACAGTTGTTCCTCATGGGTAGACTGCAGGAACTGAGGTTTTTGCAGTTGGCTCTTGAGCTGAGTGTCTGGAAGTTGAGGGATTTGTGAGACTAGGCTGAAGATGCCATAACTAAAGATGAAGCAGGCATATAAACGGAGAGGACAAAAAGCCAGGAATCTTGTCTGAAAGATCTTTTGGGGGAGGTAGATAAGAAGGAAACTGTTCTGTTCAGAGTAAGGACCAACCATGGTAAGAAGAAATATACTTTATTTATACATTATGAATTATTTACAAGAAGGCAACTGAGTTCCAGTTTCACTCAGCCTTCAGTCTCTCAGCTCCAACTTGGCAACCAGGCTGGGCAAGGTGCGACAGAAGGGCCCTGGGGTCCCACTGTAGCATGTGGTAAGATGGCAGGGCAAGGTTCAGGAGTAGAGTATGAGGTGATGTGGCAAGGCTTCACTGTGGTTCGCAGGGAAGTAATGAGGTGAGATTCTGTTGCTGGGCACAACAAGTCTGTACTGCAAGGTTCCTCTACTGGACACAACAAAGTGAGGCAAGGCTCTTCAGCTGGACATGGCAAGGCAAGGCTCCATGGCTAGACACAGCAAGGCTAAACAAGGCTCTGCAGCTGGATGCCGCAAGGCAAGTCAAGTCTCTGTGGCTGGATGCAGCAAGACAAGGCAAGACTCTGTGACTGGACCCGGCAAGGCAAGGCAAGTCTTCACTTCTGAATATGGCAAGGCAAGGCAAGGCAAGGCAAAGCTTCACTTCCAAATGTGGCAAGGCAAGGCAAGGCAAGGCAAGGCAAGGCAAGGCAAGGCAAGGCAAGGCAAAGCTTCACTTCTGAATGTGGCAAGGCAAGGCAAGGCAAGGCAAGGCAAGGCAAGGCAAGGCAAGGCTTTATTTCTGAATGCAGCAAGGCAAGGCAAGGCAAGGCAAGGCTCAGCTGCTGAGCGTGACAAGGCAGCAAGGCAAGACTCCTTGGCTAGACATGGTAAAGCAAGGCAAGGCTCTGCAGATAAGCATGGCACGGCAAGGCAAGGCAAGGCTCGGAGTCCAGGTTCTTGGTGGTGGAAGGCACTGCTTCAGGCATCGGCAATTCATCAACCAGTTCAGGCTCCAGTGAAGATTCCAATGAACAGTTGTCTCCAGCAACCTGTTCCTTGTGCTGGTGCCTTTTTATTTTGTCTCCTTCCTGCTGTTTTTTTGTCAGGTACCAATCGGGCTTCCTTCTGTTTGGCGCATTTTACAGCTCTCCTTTCTCTTGCACTCATAGGCGGTGGCAACTCCGCCCCTTGGTTCCCACCAATCAGTGGCTTTAGATCTTCCTGCCTTGCTGAGTCATTCTCTGCTTCAATTTTCCAGCCCTGGATATTCCCAACAGTCAACTCCCCCTCCTCTGCATCAGAGTCAGACTGTATTCTGACAGAAGCAAGTCAATAAGGAAACAAAGGAAAAATGTCACCTGAACCTTATACAGGAAGTCGGGTCTGAGCAGATGGAAACAACCCCCCCAACCCCATTAACAACTACCAGTCTTGTAAATTAACAAGACAAGAGTAGTCGCCAGTCCTGTAATCAACAAAGCAAGAACATTTGGTGATAAAAAGGGCTCCTGAAGCCCACCCACTCAAGTTATCTTTGGATCCAGACTTGGCAGCTTCTGTCCCTCTAGCTAGTGCCTGGCAGCCTAGTTGGGAAGGACATGGTAAGTGTGGATGAGGGTGTGTGTGCATGTGAGAAAGAGCAAATGTACATTGTAACCAGTAAAGTTTTGCTGTTACTTTAAATTCACTGCATCTCCGTGTATTCCAAAGTATCTGTTGTGCTTCAGTGTTTGGTTGAAAGTGATTTGTTTGTGTCCCTAATTATTTCCAGGCTGTTGACCAGGGCTGTGCGTCTTGTCTGCTCTAGCCGCATCTATCTGGAAAACACAGATAGAAAGCAAGGGAGGCTTAGAAGATCTGCATGCCTCAACAGGCTGTGAATGTGTGAGTGATCATAAGCCAAACCTGGAAGCACTTGTAACAGATTTCAATCAAGCTCACTGCCCTAAAAATAAATATGATAGAAATGTTTGAAGATATTTTATTTTAGAGTTGGACCTAATTCTTGTGGTCCATTACAATTCCCTATAGTACTATAACTCAAATTCAGATTAAGACAATACGATTTTATCTATAAATCCTTTAAAACATGGTCTAGAAGGTTTTTTTTTTAGATCCAGTATAGTTCTTATGATCAATATTGCCAGATTAAGAATAGAGTAAGCATATTTTGACCATGGTTTCTTTTGAATAGCATATTGGCCATTGTCCACAAGCTTCCCTGTGAGAATCACCTTTTTTGGAATAGTGTGAAATCTTCATTTATCTGTCAGCAATATTGTTTGGTACACTATGGTGTAATGTTTATGTGAATATTATGATCTGAACTGTTATCTAAAATTTAATTTAAGAAGAAAAGAAAGAAAGAAAATAATAGAAAATGAAATCTTTCTATGGATTGATTATGACCATCATTTTAAAAATTCCCTTTCCCTTTGAAATTGAAAGTTATTTTTCTCAAATTAACAGAACATTGTAGCATATTCGCTTTGATGCTGACTCACTAGGAATACTTCAGTTTTACTGATGACAAAAAGAAGAAGGGGGTGGGATAAAAGGAGAAAAAAAAGATTGCTTTTCCTCTTTTCCATTTTCTTAAACAATCTAGTCCTAGGTTTGAGAGATTCTTCTACATTTATTTGAAAGCTTTTTTTTTTCATAAAGCTTTATTAATTCTCAAGATATAATTAAAACACAAAATACAGAAGATAGAACAGATAGAATACAAGTCTAAAAAAGAAACAAGAGAAACTAAAACAGTGCAAGAATAGACAGAAAAATATAAAAGTCAGGTGACTTCCAACCTTCTCCAACACAGATATAAAAGCACATAAAAGTTAATCTCTTGCTATTAATTAAACATTTAGTAACATTATTTCTCTAAAATGAAACAATTTAATCATCAAAACCCAAAATCAGGACTTCATTTTTTTCCATTACAAGCAAATAGTCCAAAAGCAGCTTCCAAATAGAAACAAATCCAGTTACAGTATTTTCTCTTATCAATGCTGTCAATTTAGCCATTTGCGCCAGTTCCCATTAACTTAATCATCCAATCCTCCATTGAGAAAATTTGTGTATCCTTCCATCTTTGAGCATATAAAAGTCTTGCTGCTGTTATCATATATAAAAACAGAGATCCATGTTGCTTCTCAAGCTGTTGGCCTTCAGACCCAAGAGAAACAGCTCCAGTTTCAATCGTAAGTCCACTTTGAGAATCTTTTGAATAATAATACATATTTGATTCTTAGCTTTTCCACAAGTCCACCTTAAATGATAGAAAGTTCCTTCACCCTATAAACATTTCCAACAAACATTTGATACCCCATTGTACATTTTGGACAACTTATCAGGAGTTAAATACATCATTTTATAAAAATTCTCTTTCAAATTATAATTCAAAGTAGATTTTATACCTTTGTTCCACATATTCTCCTATGGTTCAAGCATAATTATACCCACAATTCTTAGCCCATTTAATCATACAATCTTTAACATATTCATCTTCTATATTCAGTTGCAACATTTTATACATTTTCTTAATAAGATGCTCATCATTTGTACAAAGTTCCATTTCAAAATGTTTTTTCATTAACAAAATTATGTACCTTTTTATCCAGATTAAACCATTCTGACAATTGTGTGTAATTAAACCAGTGACTAATATGACCTTCCAATTCACTTAAACTTGTTTTAAGTTTAAGTGTCCTTCTTGAAAATCCAGCAAATCTTCATACCTCGACCAACTTGGTTCGCCTGCCATCTCCCTTCTAAAAAAAGCTTCTTGAGGGGACAACCACATAGGTACATTAGGAGATAATATTGGTTTATATTTATTTCAAACCCTCAGTATGGCACGCCTAACAAAATGATTTTTAAAACCTTTATGTACTTTAGCTTTATCATACCACAAGTAGGCATGCCACCCATATAGGAGATCATGGCCTTCTAATTCCAATAATTTCTTGTCCTTCGAAGTCACCCAATCCTTTATAGCAAACAGCAGGCAACAAAATACAATTTCATATCAGGCAAACCAAACCTCCTCATTATTTGCATCTTGTAACAATTTATACTTGATTCTTGGTTTCCTTCCTTGCCAAATGAACTTGGAGATATCTTTCTGCCGTTGTTTAAATGGTAAATCTGTTGTCAAAATCAATATTGTCTGTAACAGAAACAAAACCAACATTCTAGGCAAAACATTCATCTTACTCACAGATATCTGACCCATCACTGACAGTTGTAATTTTTCCCACCTTAACAAGTTTTTCTTAACATCACTCCAGAATTTAGCATAGTTATTCTGAAACAACATACAATTTGTGTTTGATAATGTCACCCCCAAATATCTGACCTTTTTTTCAATTATAAAACCAGTCTTACCCATCAACATTTCTTGATTGTGTATAGTCATATTCTTGATCAACATCTTTGTTTTTCTGTTTATTTACTTTAAGTCCAGCTAATGACCTAAATTCCTTTAATTTCTTCATCAAATGTTCAACAACATTCAAAGGGCCTGTAATATTCAAACTTAATCATCAGCAAAGGTCCTCAGTTTGAAGACCTCCTTCTTTATCTTCAAACCCTTTATTTGATTGTCTTCTTTAATGCCTCTATTCAGGACTTCCAAAACTAGGATAAAGAGTAAAGGTGACAAAGGACATCCTTGCCTTGTTCCTTTCTGTATATGACAAGGCTCAGTTAAATTGCCATTTACAATAATACGTGTTTTTGAGGCATATAAATTGATTTAATTCCTTGAAAAAAATTATCTCCAAAGTCCATATTTTCCAAAACTTTGAACATAAAAGTCCAGCTCAAATTGTCAAAGGCCATCTCTGCACCTAAAAAATGAGAGCTGCTTGCTGCTCATTGTGCTGTTGTAGATATTCTATAATGTCCAGAATGATTTTCACATTGTCCCTTAATTGCCTTTTGGGTAGATACCGACATTGATCTTGTTGAATAAAGTCCTGTAAAATTTTCTTCATTCTTTCAGCCAATATTGAAGCAAATATTTTATAATCATTGTATCGGTATATAATTCTTAGTTAGAGTAGTATCTTGGCCTTCTTTTGGTAAAAGTGCAATATTGGCTTCTTTCCAAGAGTCAGGCATTGCAGAGCCCTGAAGAATAGAATTCATCAATCTTTGAAAGGGCTGAAGAAGCTGATCTTCAAAGCACCTATAATACAATGCTGGCAAACCATTTGGACCTGCTGCTTTCCCAGTTTGGTTCTTTTTATAGCTTCCACTATTTCAAAAGTAGTTATAGGACTGTTCACTAATAATATCTGTAATTGTGAGAGTTTTGGTAATTGTTGTTTCTCCAAATACTCATCGATCTTTTCAAGAAAAACTTCTTGCCTTTTATACAAATTGGAAAGAAAAGTTGTGAAAAGAATTAATTCATTCATTATCGATTAATTCGATATTTCCTTCTTGAATTTTTAATATCATTTTCTTTTCTCTTCATTCCTTAATTTATAGGCCAACCATCTTTCATCTTGTAATAATTTAAGTTGGTGTAAAATACCAGTCTTCAGCAAAGGATCATTACCTTGTCATGGTGCTGGAGCTTGAGCACCTCAATGATGCCATGAGCTAAACCGTGAAGGGCCACCCAAGATGGGAAGGTCATGACAGAGAGGTCAGACTAAATGCGATTCCTGGGGAAGGTAATGGCAACCCACCCCAGTATTCTTGCCGTGAAAACTAAATGGATCGGTACAACCAGAGATATGTCGGTATACCATCGGAAGATGAGACCCCCAGGTCGGAAGATGGTCAAAATGCTACTGGGGAGAAACAGAGGATGAGTTCAACTAGCCCCAGACGTGATGACGTAGCTAGCTCAAAGCCGAAAGGATGGCTAGTGGCCGACGGTGCTGGTGGTGAAGGGTGAATCCGATGTTCTAAGGATCAACACACCATTGGAATCTGGAACATAAGATCTATGAGCCAGGGCAAATTGGATGTGGTTATTGGGGAGATGTCAAGATTAAAGATAGACATTTTGGGCATCATTGAACTGAAATGGACTGGAATGGGCCACTTCACATCAAATGACCACCAGATCTACTACTGTGGACAAGAGGACCACAGAAGAAATGGAGTAGCCTTCATAATTAATAGTAAACTGGCTAAAGCAGTGCTTGGATACAATCCAAAAAACGACAGAATGTTCTCAATTCGAATTCAGGGCAAGCCATCTAACATCACAGTGATCCAAATATATGTCCCAACCACAGATGCTGAAGAAGCTGAAGTAGAGCAGTTCTATGAGGATCTGCAGCACCTACTGGACAACACGCCTAAAAGAGATGTTATTTTCATCACAGGAGACTGGAATACTAAGGTGGGCAGTCAAATGACACCTGGAATTACAGGTCAGCATGGCCTGGGAGAACAAAACGAAGCAGGACATAGGCTGATAGAATTTTGCCAAGACAACTCACTCTGCAGAACAAACACTCTCTTCCAGCAACCTAAGAGACGGCTTTATATATGGACTTCACCAGATGGACAACACCAAAATCAGATTGACTACATCCTTTGCAGCCAAAGGTGGCGAATATCTATAGAGTCGGTAAAAACAAGATCTGGAGCTGACTGTAGTTCCGATCACGAACTTCTTCTTGCACAATTTAGGATCAGACTAAAGAGATTAGGGAAGACCCACAGATCAGCTAGATATGAGCTCACTAATATTCCTAAGGAATATGCAGTGGAGGTGAAGAATCGATTTAAGGGACTGGACTTAGTAGATAGGGTCCCAGAAGAACTATGGACAGAAGTTCACAACATTGTTCAGGAGGCGGCAACAAAATACATCCCAAAGAAAGAGAAAACCAAGAAGGCAAAATGGCTGTCTGCTGAAACGTTAGAAGTAGCCGAAGAAAGAAGGAAAGCAAAAGGCAACAGCGATAGGGGGAGATATGCCCAATTAAATGCAAAATTCCAGAGGTTAGCCAGAAGAGATAAGGAATTATTTTTAAACAAGCAATGCATGGAAGTGGAAGAAGACAATAGAATAGGAAGGACAAGAGACCTCTTCCAGAAAATTAGAAACATCGGAGGTAAATTCCAGGCCAAAATGGGTATGATCAAAACCAAAGATGGCAAGGACCTAACAGAAGAAGAAGAGATCAAGAAAAGGTGGCAAGAATATACAGAAGACCTGTATAGGAAGGATAACAATATCGGGGATAGCTTTGACGGTGTGGTCAGTGAGCTAGAGCCAGACATCCTGAAGAGTGAGGTTGAATGGGCCTTAAGAAGCATTGCTAATAACAAGGCAGCAGGAGATGATGGCATCCCAGCTGAACTGTTCAAAATCTTGCAAGATGATGCTGTCAAGTTGATGCATGCTATATGCCAGCAAATTTGGAAAACACAAGAATGGCCATCAGACTGGAAAAAATCAACTTATATCCCCATACCAACAAAGGGAAACACTAAAGAATGTTCAAACTATCAAACAGTGGCACTCATTTCACATTCCAGTAAGGTAATGCTCAAGATCCTGCAAGGTAGACTTCAGCAATTCATGGAGCGATAATTGCCAGATGTACAAGCTGGGTTTAGAAAAGGCAGAGAAACTAGGGACCAAATTGCCAATATCCGTTGGATAATAGAAAAGGCCAGGGAGTTTCAGAAAAACATCTATTTCTGTTTTATTGACTATTCTAAAGCCTTTGACTGTGTGGACCATAACAAATTGTGGCAAGTTCTTAGTGGTATGGGGATACCAAGTCATCTTGTATGCCTCCTGAAGAATCTGTATAACGACCAAGTAGCAACAGTAAGAACAGACCATGGAACAACGGACTGGTTTAAGATTGGGAAAGGCAGGGCTGTATACTCTCACCCTACCTATTCAACTTGTACGCAGAACACATCATGCAACATGCTGGGCTTGAGGAATCCAAGGCTGGAGTTAAAATCGCTGGAAGAAACATTAACAATCTCAGATATGCAGATGATGCCACTTTGATGGCTGAAAGCAAAGAGGAACTGAGGAGCCTTATGATGAAAGTGAAAGAAGAAAGTGCAAAAGCTGGCTTGCAGCTAAACCTCAAAAAAACCAAGATTATGGCAACCAGCTTGATTGATAATTGGCAAATAGAGAGAAAATGTAGAAGCAGTGAAAGACTTTGTATTTCTAGGTGTGAAGATTACTGCAGATGCTGACTGCAGTCAGGAAATCAGAAGATGCTTAATCCTTGGGAGAAGAGCAATGACAAATCTCGATAAAATAGTTAAGAGCAGAGACATCACACTGACAACAAAGGTCTGCATAGTTAAAGCAATGGTGTTCCCTGTGGTAACATATGCCTGCAAGAGCTTGACCATAAGGAAGGCTGAGAGAAGGAAGATCGATGCTTTTGAACTGTGGTGTTGGAGGAAAATTCTGAGAGTGCCTTGGACTGCAAGAAGATCAAACCAGTCCATAACTCCAGGAAATAAAGCCAGACTGCTCACTTGAGGGAATGATATTAAAGGCAAAACTGAAATACTTTGGCCACATAATGAGAAGACAGGACACCCTGGAGAAGATGCTGATGCTAGGGAGAGTGGAAGGCAAAAGGAAGAGGGGCCAACCAAGGGCAAGGTGGATGGAAGATATTCTAGAGGTGACAGACTCGTCCCTGGGGGAGCTGGGGGTGTTGACGACTGACAGGAAGCTCTGGCGTGGGCTGGTCCATGAAGTCACAAAGAGTCGGAAGCGACTAAACGCATAAACAACAACAAAATACCAGTATCCACTGGGTTTTTCTGTAACTTAATTTATTTTACTTTAATTTGATCCAAGATAGTTTGTATTTTTTGTTGACACTTCTTTTTTATATTATAGTTATGGCAAATAAAATGACCTCTCATAACTGCCTTACTGGTCTCTCAAACAGTTTTTAGGTCAGTCCCTTTGTTCAAATTGATGTCAAAAAAATCTTTTAAACTCCTCTTGCAATCAACCAAAATGTTTTCTCTTTGTAAAATAGCTTCATTCAATCTCCATCGAAAAGCCATAGAAGTTCTCTTTACTTTCAAACTTACTGGATTGTGATCAGAGAAAGTCTTTAGTAAAATATCAACCTTACAAATTTTATTTGCTAAATTATTTGAAATCCATATCATGTCAGTTCTTGAAAAGGATTTATGTCTTTCTGAGTAAAAGGTATATTCCCTTGGCAATCCATTTTTGTGTCACCAGGAATTTACTAATGCCAAATTGTCTATCATGTAAAAAAAGGACTGTGGGAGTCTTCCTTGTTTAAGCTTAATTTCCTTTTAAGATGTCCTGTCCAATTGTGGGAAAGTTACACCATTAAAATCTCCTAGTAGACACCAGCTTTGATATGAAAAAGATGACAATTCATTTAGAAGATTTCTAAAATAAAATACTTTTATCCTCATTTGGTACATATATCCCCACAACAATAGATTTAAATCCATTAATCTTGATTTCCACTGCTACATATCTGCCATGTTCATCAGAAAACAATAAATGTGGTTTCAACTGTGGTTTAAAATATATTACAAGTCCATTTATCTTCTTTAAACCTGCTGAAATAAATTCCTCTCCCAAATTTTTATTCATCAAATATTTAATAACTTTCTTCCTTATATGAGTCCCCTGTAAACATATCACGTCATGGTTTAATTTCTTCAAATAATGAAAAAAAAATGTTTTCTTTTGTGCAGGGCATTTGCCCCATTCACATTCCAAGTAAGGTAAGTGCAAGCCATGATTAAGCAGACATCTCATCAAAGTCCTTGGATATAGCACCCATGTCTACACCTTGAAGAACAGATTATTGGGGTCTAGTTCCAGGTGCAGGTTTTTCATCTACATCCTGATCCAAACTAGATCCATATCTAGCAAGAAAGTCCTTGGCCTTATGGATGGAGGTCAATCTGAATCTTTGCTGTTGGAACATAAAACTTACACCTTCCAATCTTTCCCATCAAAAAACAATGTTATCCTTTTTCAGAATCTCTGTTTAAAAAGCAGTCTTTTCTCTTCTTCAAAATCCTTACAGGAATCTCTTTCAAAACAATTATATCCACATTATCAGTATTTAATCTTGATTCAAAATGAGTTGCAAAACCTGGTCTCTTATTTTCCTTCTAGCAAAATGAACCAAAACATCTCTTATTTTATTATTTACAGCTGCATATCTTGAGTTGATGCAAAAAAAAAAAATCTTTATCTAATTCATCCTCCATTCTATCTTCCTCCCAATCCAATAAGTTTGCCAAAGCCTGTAGGATTTTTTTCAGCAATATTCTCCCTTTTCACCTCAGGAACTCCTCTCAGTCTCAGACAAAAATCCATGTCCCTAAGTTCTAACAGAGCCATTTTATCAAGCTCTTTTTTCTCTCTCTTGCTCAGTATTATCCATCTTAGTTTCTAACACCTCCAGTTGATCTGTTACTTGCTTCACCCCTCCAGCATTTTTTTTCCATTTGATGTTTAATCTTTTTATCAAAGTCAGAATATTTACTTTCCATCGTTTTCTCAAAGTCTCCATATTTAATTTCCATCTTTTTCTCAAAGTCAGAATATCTATTTTCCATTTTCTTCTCAAAGGCATCAAAAGATTGTTTAAAGGTATTAGAAATTTCATCAATCATATTTCTCATCATCTCCCCATCATCAGAACCATGATGATGTGGTCTCCTAGAAGCCATAATTAGTTCCTTCTAGTGGTGAAAAGTAGCCAATACAACCAAATCTTAAAGTCGGTGGAAAAATCCTTGAGACTGAGATCATTCAAAAGCAAAAGTCTTGCCACTAGAGGTGTTTATGGGAAGTATCCAATTAACTCATTATGAAAAAAGCAACAACACTCACCTTCTCACAATAGCCATGAATGTTCTGATTCCAACAGGACAGATTCATTAAATCCCAAAAGGAAACAATAAAAATACTGCCAATTAAATAAAAAAAATAGTCCTTTGCTTCTATAAAATAGATCCACAGTTCAGCTTTCGGTTCGTTCTTCCCAAAACATAAAATACAAAACCAAGTTCAAATGTTCAACAGTTAAGTTTCAAGAGAAATCTCATCTCTGTGTTGGAAAAAGCTTCTTTTAAACAAAGAAAAGGCAAATAAATTGGTGCATTAAGAAATGGGGAGGTCAGTTTTAAAGTCTGTTTAAATGGCTGCAGCACGGCATGGGAAAGGATGACAATCCCACCTCCCAGCTGATCACCCACTGCTTGATCTATAAATTCTGTTTACAATCTTCTGGCTATGACCAGCCATCTGGAGGACACATGGGGTAACTCCTAGGGTTCTCCTTTATTCAGGGAACACTTCCGGGCTCCAGGGAATCCTGCCCTAGCCCTAAAATGCCATGCTACCAGGTCTATTTGTGAAGTTAATTCGCAAAGAGACACTGTTCAAAACACCATTCCCACTGGAAATCCTAAATTTATCTGAAAGCTTTGAGAAATATTACAGTAGTCTTTTCCAACCTGGTACCTACCCAATATGTTGCTGGGAATTTTGTGAATTTTGACCCAATGTATATAAAGGGTAGAAGACTGAGAAATATTAATATATGTTCAAAGGCGTAGGACTCAGGGGAGTAAGGATTTGAAAAGACATTAAGCTTAGATGATGCAGACTTTATTTTGTATTGTTTTCTTTCCATGTACCCATAGAAAGCTGGCCCTTGCCTTGCTCGATCATTATAAATCCTGGATGGACAATCTCTGCTGGGCATCAAGCCATTCTATATCCTGGTCTAATTAATGAATGAAACTGTCACAAACCTTCCAGGTACTTTAACTGGTTGTTGATGTATTGTACTGAACCACAGTACATCATGATTCAGTGAAAAAGCTTAGATTTAAGCTAATGTATGATTTGATCTCATTACTATCAGAGAAGATGCATCACATTCCAGGTGGTAAAAATAGACAGAATGTATTCTCTTGGGCCTATTACCTCTTTTTCATTCCTCTTATTCCACTGATATGGTCTGCAAAAATTTAGCTCAAATCTGATAGTGGGATGCAAAGGACTAGCAATGCTTACATTTTCCTAACTAGACTGACATTGTTTGTGCTTGACAGGACCTGACACTTTAGATACTTTACTGTTAGTTGATTTAACTTTTAAAAAGGCATTTTAAGCTGCTGTGTAAGATCAAATGCCAGTTCTAATGAATTAGTGATGAACTGGTTGGTAGAGTAACTTACACTGAGAGTTATACATTAATATTCAGATGTGAGATTAGATCCTTAAAATTTGAAGTAAGTGTGGTTCTTTCCCTCTCTTGCTCCAAAGATAAGTTTCAAGGTTACTGAAGTTGGCATTTGGCAGCATGCTTGGTCTTTTTAATATTCCTTACCATACTAAATTCTATTCTTTTCATATTTTCTGAGTGCTTTAGGAGGTATTCTAAGGGCCATGATTAATTTTAGCACTTGTAGAAGTAGAAGACTGATAGCTCTGGCTAAATGCCAGAGGATCAGAGTATCTATCTTATCTTGAGTTCTTTATAAAGCTCTATCAATCAATGCATCCGAATCCTGACCTGAATTCAGGTAACAAAGCTGAATTTCAGGAATATTCCTTTAAAAAAAAATCAACAACACACACCTACACATACAGATATAGGGAAAAAAAAACAGTTGCAGAAGCCAGTGTTAATGAAATTCATACTGCCATTTGTGATTACAGTGAAGGGTGACCCTTGATTTAACAAGGGGCATTTCTTGCCTATTGCAAATCAGCCAGCTATCTGGTAGCTAAGTAAAGCAATTAAAATAATTAAAGTATATTTAAAGTACATTTTTAGCATTGGGAGATATGATGCCTAAGCAAAACACAAATTATGACCTCTTCTACTACAAGCAATCCTTCAAATTGTTAAAATTACACCATCCTGTTTAAAAGAATAATAAAAACATAAGGCAGGAATTCCTCAGTACAGTTGACCTCACATGTGGAAACGGGAATGTTTCATTATCAGCAATGGCAGGAAGTTCAGATGATGTTCTCTCTACTACAGCTGGGCTGTTTCATGCTAAAAGCTCTGGATCATATTTCTTTAGCTCTAATTTCAGGGTGGCTTCACTGAAGTTAACATGAAATGCAATCCCTCATGGCATTTTCCTCCATATGCCTTAAGTAAATGAACAGGAGCTTTAAAAGTGCACCTCCATGTTTTTGTACAGCTTCCATTGATTCCATTGAAACATGTATAGTTGAACATTGAATAGTATGTTAGGGTTCAGATCTATCTGGCTTCCACTCTGCTTTTCTTAATGGTTCCTATTAAATATGCCATTCTTGCCCAACAAAGGTCACCTGGAAAACCTATTCTGATACACATATGGAAACAGTTGTCCATTAAAACATAATTCTTTTGATCCTAGTTGTGATTTTGATTGACTCTACGTACTATGCTGAACTTAGAATAAATACATCAGACAGATTTATCTGTACTTTTGAGAATTCCATATGTTAACCATTTCTTGGTACTGGAAGGCAGAATAATTTTGTTTCAGTTACCAGAGAGAATCCTAACAATTGACAGTGTTATTGGAATTTTATGTTAAAAATCTTGTATATCCTCAGATATGTATATCAACAATGTTTAAGCATTAAAAATGGAAAGAAGTTAGGGAATGCTAAGTACTTGTCCTGTTCCTTCATCTTTGATCTCCCTAGGTTTACATGGAAGGTCTAAAGACATCATTTAATTACCTTTTGCTGAACAAATTTATAGTTGTAACTAGAAATGCTGCATACTCAAAATGGTTAATAACAAGAGGAATGGTAGCCACACAGTGCAAAATGGCATATAGCCCCTATGGTCAACCTGAAGAGCTCAGAAAAAAATGTTCTTGCAATATTTTATACATTTCAGCACATAAACAAATAGGTCTGTGTAAATCATTTGGCAGTGTGTCTCATTTGTAAAATCCCCTTCAACTAGAATCCCAGCAGAAGTGTTTTGTGTGCATGCACACATGCTTAGAAAACTTCACAGTAGCTGCACTGAATGCATGAGTTGCTGAGGCTGCTTTGTAGCTTTGCAACTTATGGAGCAAATTCAGAGGAGTGCTTCTCTGGCAGGCAAATGATTTGTACAGCCTATAAATGTCTAAATGCTAAACACGCTCATTTTTGGCTGTTTCATATTACCTGTTGAGATAAAGGTATATGGTATTCTAAGTGCTCCAAGTAAGCATAACATATTATTTCTTTTTGCAAGTAATTAAGAAGTTAATCAGGGTTGGGGAAATGCTTATTTTTCAATTTATTCCTTCCATTAACCATCACTGCTTTCAACACCCACTATCAGTTCAATCAAGGTCATGTAATACTTTTTCTTAACATGCAGATAGATTAGAAATCTCTTTTTATTTGCTTTGATTAATGTAAGTGATTTTTAAAGACTTTCCCAAAATAGAAGTTTCTGGTATTTTACTAGAAGATACATCTAGCTTTAAAAAAACAAACAAACACAGGTCTCCATTTGTTTGTGAAGTGATAGAGTTTCCTTTTAAATAATGTGATAAGTCTACCTGGAAATTTTTCTGGAGGACTTGTAAGTAAACAGATTCATTATATAAGGCAACTAACATCTTTATATCCCCCTGTTATTTCTTTTGCATTGCACTTCTTATTTTTAATGTTCATAACAAAATTGTCACTTAATTATATTTGTTTTTGTGAAATATAGAAGTCATTTTGGAATGAACTGGCTTCATTATACATACATCAGATCTATGAAAAAAACATTGGAAAGTACGTATGCAATATATTTTCTTCCAAGAGAGATCACACTAAAATTGAAATAATCTCACTCACCTGCACCATATAATTCCTATTTAGAGAGACTGAAAATGGGAGTAAATCCTATCAGAATCAATGTCATTTCTTTTTAGTAGCAGTTATAGAGTTTTATTGTTTTGGTATGGCGTGCAAAAAGATAATGTAAAGGCAGCTCCCATGTTAGGATTCATGAAGAATTCATTCTTTGTAAATTCTCACATGAGCTGTCCCAATCTACATTTCTGGATAAATATATTGACTAAAGCTTAGCTATTTCTTTAAACATTTATTTAAATGGACATTCTAGCTAGAATTTTCTCAAAATTATGTGAAATCAAGTCATGAAATTTCCTGAACATTACCCAGGAATAGCCTATTATCTTCACCCCTATGCTTATATTACAATAGTAATGGATGGCTACTCTTCCCTTCCCAGTGTGAAATTCAGTTCAATATCTTTCCATGACCTGAGAAAAGTGAGTAACTTGATTTTTCAATATTTGATTTGAGATTCAGTGAAGCAATGTTTAGTTTAAGCATTGGGCAATATATGACCTTCCAGATGCTGTTGGACTGCAACCTCATCCATTGTAGGAGTATGAAATCTCTAATTGTGAAGAACCATATATTGTCCATCAATGGTTCTACTGCCACCTGTAAAAAAGGTGATTTGACTGGTTTATTCATTACTTTTACATAATTCATGAGCAACCTACAAGACATGTGCTTTAGCTCCTAATATTGCAGATGGACAGTTACTTTTATAACAACTCTTACCCCAGATCTAAACATTAAGTTAGCCACTGGCTTGATCATGGTTAAAGAATATCCACTGAACTCAATGTGATTTAAGTTGCTTACGGTTTTTCAGTTTCAGTTAATTTCACTGAGTCAGATTGAATTCATCAAGGGTAAATCCAGCCTAGTTTTCTTTTATTAGCAAAGCATATTTTGGCAAATCAGATTCCAATATAACTACAGGTTAGAGCTGTGCCAATGGGGGTCAGAATGTTAGTTATAGCCTATTAGATGATCGTACTGAGGGCTGTTTGTTTATCTCAGCTGCTATGTCTTTTCTTCAGTGCTGCTATCTTCTAATTATTGTCAGCCACACAGAGTCACTTTGTTGACTTGGATAGACATATACTGTAAATTTAATAAACAAACAAACAAGCTCTTGTCAGATTATCAGGATTTGCTTAAATACTGCTTGCTTATAATGGAGGACAAGATCCAGCCCCTTGCTTCCTTTCCCCAAAAATATCTCAATTATCATCAGTTTTAAAAAAGGCTACATGTCCACTATGACTAGAATTAATAACAGTTGAACAATCAAACAGCACAATACACCCTAATCAAGGAACTATTAATTCAGTCAATCAACCAAGCAGCAAACAACAGGCCAATCAGGGAACTCCCAAGGAGAGAACAACACCCCCACCAATGCAAGCAGGGCAAGCCACAGTATATAAACAGAGAGCAAGGCCCTCTCCCTGTTCGCACTGAAGATGTTGCCTAGTCTGGCAATGAAACATCTGCAAGAAAACAACAAGGCTCAGAGAGCACCAAGGACTCCACAATCCTCATCCTTTGACTATTTCTTGCAGTCTTCTGTTAAGGTTCCTTTAGAGGAGAGACCTGATTAAAATTGATGTTCTTATTAAATTAGAACAACCAGATGTAAAAGGAAAAGACTGTGTTCCTATGCATTGAATATAAATAAAGATTGTCTTGTGGTGGCATAATCCTAATTCATTTGTTGGAATTTCATTTTTTGCAATGCTGGCCTCTGATACAACTGGACATCATTTTTAGATTTGTCTGGGATTCCAATCACTTTCCTATAATATATGGATCCACATTTTTTTTGTGGTCAACAATCTCTAACTCTTCCCTTTGTTCTTTTGTTCTACACTTAAGATTACATCAATACACTGTTTTAGTTCTCCCTGAATATCCTTTTTGCTATATAGGCATATGCTCTGCTATTGTTGAAAAAGTAATTTATTAGGCTTGGTTATTATTATATAAAAGAATAGAGGAACTAGGTATTGTAGTGACATATTGACAGACAGTAGTAAAGAGAGATTAGGCTAGTTGTGTTTGACTTGGATATTGTGATTCTTTTTCAAATACAATCTATTATTTCCAAATGTAAGTGGTCATGATTGCAGAGATATAGATGCTTTAGTCGGGTTGGAACTGCTTATTCTTGATCAGCTTTTCATTGTCAGGAAATAATTTAATGTTCAACAAGAAGAATAGGATCAGTTTTGGTTAATTTTCCTCCTGTTGTGGAATTAGTTCATTTAAAGATTCTCACATCTACTGCCCCAAGAAAAATCAGGTCTTAAGCATTTGTTGGAATGTTGTAAAACACATAAAAAAGTTAAAAGAATGCAGGGAAATTATATACTTTGAAACTTCAATTGCTATAGGTGGCTTATACGAATACAAATGACTATAGTATCTCTTCTTCAAGTTACAAATGAATGCTGAATGCAAAATGCATCTGTATGACCCTATAATTGCTCCTCAATTATTTACAAATGGAACATTTAGTAAATCTGGAGTAGAACCCTTCCACACTTTGTTGCAATGTTGAATAACTGTTTTGATCTGCTGAGAAGAACAGTAACCATTGACTATTATGTTTTTACTCAAATCTTATTTGTTGTTATGGAAACAGCATCCCTATTAAACCTTCTGCAGTAGAACTGCCGCAGAAGATGATACTTGCAATATTCAGTAGCAAAACTAGAAGGTTAGTATAAATTCAGACATTTCCTGGACATGCATCTAGGAAAATAGTTTAAAATTAAATGAAAATCTGGAAAATTATTGATATAAGATTTTGTATTTTGCTAAATCTACCCTTCAGTGTGGTAGTATTGTTAGTATTAATAATAGTACTGGCAGTAGTAGTACTAAGTTTTGTTGTTTTCTTTAAAAAAGATCTCTTCAATTGTATGTGGATGAAACTTGTCCATATTGTGCAAGAAAGCATTTTTAGGCAGTTAGTAGGAGTTTATGCAAGCTGGAGAAATAGTGCTTTGACAGGAGCTTTCTGTCTGGAGCAGAAACCACTAAACCTGCTTGATTTCAGTGTAAACTGAAAGCCCTTAGATCCATAGTAGGGATATACATCCTTTTCTAGGATTTGGCTTCTTTATTCTCCAAATCAGGAAGGTAGAAAATGTTCCCACATAATACAGTTGTTTTCTTTTATCAAGGAAATGTTATATTAGCTGAAAACTAGGCTTTCCATTTGTGCTGGGATTTAGATCACATGTGGATAATACCCACAATGATTCTGGCTTCAGTCCAAAAATTGATTAATAGCAAATTTGTGCTTAACTCCCACTTGAAGGAAAACTGCACATGCAGATTTTTAAAGTAGATATCTGATGAAATACCGGCCTGAATCATATAGTATGTTTCGCCTTATTTTAGCTGAGAACTTCAAGAGTTCAAGATTGGGTTTGAGGTTAATTTATTGATTTTTAAATTTTAATGTTTATTTATTGTGCCTGCCAATTTGAAGTGAAAGAAAACCCCGTGAAAGCCTCTTGAAAAAGTGAATTGTTCTGCAGGAATGGATTCCATAATCCATTCACTTTGAAAAGATGGCATATGTGAATAAACAAGGCTCTCCAGTATATATGTGTGCACATAAAAACAGAAATGATTTTGAGTGATGCATAGAACGCATGTAAGAGGAAGAAAGGGATCAACTCAGGAAGCGATCTGCTTTTTTCTTGTACTGCTCCATAAAATGTTCTCTTAACTGATGGCATAATGGGGAAAATGAAACTGGAGGCTGATTTTTTTTGCAGGGTGTGTGTGTGCTGGGTGAAAGTGAATTAAAGGATGTGCTGAAATGGGAGGGAATTGTTCAACAATTAGAACTGAGGATTAAGTGTATTTTACCATACGTCAGCCCTTCAAGGTATGTCAGGTAAGAAAACAGGCAGCACAGGAACTATTAGGACTGTACTTTATTTTTAAGGAGTATAATAAAAGAATCTTGAAAATCTGACGGAGATTCTTTCTCTTACCTCTTATACCCAAGGCAAAAGAACCTTGAATGTCTTTCTCACTCCCTCCTCCTTTCCACGGCTAGGCTAGTGTTTGTCTAATGGCTGTTGAATTCCTTCGTCAAGGCCATCTTCATGTTCCTCTACATCACATTATCAAAACTATAAAAACAATATTAGACAACAGCCAAGAGGGAAGCCATGACTAAAGTGATAGTAGACCTACTCAGCTTGTATTTTTTGCTTCATTTCTATAACATCTTAAATGAGCACTTCAGAAAGCTAACTCTTACCTTAAAAAGCCCCAAAGCTGTAAGAATATCCAGTTTACTCTTAGATGGGACAGGCAGATATTTGATGGTCTCTTCAGATGACACAAGAATTATAGTTACCAACCAGAAGTAGTTGGTGGTTGTCAGATATTATATTGCAGAGGGCTTTTGTCTCTTTCAGAGTTGAATTTCAGCTGTAAGGATTTTTTTTTTTTAATGCAGCAGGGAAGATAATTGTCCAGTATATACACTTAGTTATCAAATGTACTGTCTTATTCTTAATGGCTAGTTGCTGGCAGTCTTAGGTTTCTCCAAAGTCAGTTATAAGAAATCTCATTACTTTTAAGTGTAGCCAGGTTTCAGAAATGGCCCTTAAAAGATATTCTGAATTTATTAACCTGATAAATGTGCAATACCTCTTACAATCAGTGAAAACAGAACATTTTATTCTGACAGAGCCTGGCTCACGATACAAACAATACTCACCCTTTAGTGGAACATGAACGCTGCCGATTCTACAATAAATAGCATGGAAACCTCCTTCTATCATGTTTAGCACTGTTATGGGTTTTTAATAAGCTACATTTTCATTTGTGAATTTCACCTATATATGTTATTTCTGTCAAACTAATTTTCTTTGATATAAGTAAATGAGAGAGTTCACTTTTTTTCTGTATTCCAGTTGAACTAATTGAATGAAATCAACCTAGTGAGTTTAATACTGCCTAATTACTGTAGACAAAGCACTTGAGAAACCAGGAGTCCTTTTATTTTAAATGATCTACAGTGGCCACAGAATCTTTGGATAGAAGCCAAGGATGCAAAATAAGTTAATATCAAGAGAGGTAATTTAAGTGCTGTAATGAAGGAGACTATGATTAATATAATTTGTAGCTGGCAACTTGGTCCCCCTTTGGTAGTGTGGGGAACATCAGCAACAGATCAATAACTCATCTGCATGAGATTACGATGCAGACAGTTTTGATAATACTAATGTTTTTTTTTTTTTTAAAGAAGAGACACAATTGTAATGGCTGCTCCTGCTTGAATGAAAGCAGAATGTAAATAATTCTTTCCTGAAATATAATCTGAGAAATTCTATAGAATTTAACCCTATGCTCTGAACTTCCCGTACACCAAATGTATCTATCAAAGCATCAAAATGGTGTTTGCAGTGAATTTGTTACAGTGCCTTTACATTCTACTTTGGATTTATAGTGCAATTATATACTTGTTGGTTTAGAAGTAATTTCCATGAATTACTCCCAAGTAAATTACTCCCAAGTAAATGTATATGGGATTTAACCTGAGTAAGCTGTTATCTGTCATGTTCACTGATTCAATGTAGTTTATACATCGTAACATTTCACATGCCATGGTGCTGATACACGTTTCTGTTTGGGAGGGAGCTGCTGTGAGACCTTGTACCAAGCTCTGTATGTGAAATCAGTACAATGGAATGTGTTTGGGTTATGTTATCTGTTCAAGGCCTTTTCCTGCAGACCATCAGAAACCGTTAGGAGCACCTGGGATTGTGAACTCGGGAAGACTCTGCGGAGAGAGGGATTTCATTTGCACTGAGGGTTTTTAGTTTGAATTTGGCGCGCTTTCATCATTCTCAGCTTTCTCTGTGATTCTGCGTACTATTTAATAAATCAGATATCTTTGAATTTCTGCTCATGAGTCTGATGGTGTTTTAGAATAGACAACCATTACATAAAGCTGAGAATGATGAAGTTGTACCGTTAGCTCCTACCAAGATCAGTCTCTTGTGAGGGAAAATAGTTAATGATGGCTGAGTCAAAATCCATGACCGGGGGACTCGAGGAGATGGGTAGCTTGATGCCCGAGTCAACGGTCAAGAGCGGAGAACTGAATCTCACCCCAGAACCTTCAGAATCCTGAGACCTGTCAAGGGATGAATCAAGTTCCAATTCTGATGCAAAGGAATCTGACAATGGGGAAGAGCCAAAGCAACCAGCAGCCAGTGTAAGGATTGCCTACCTTAATAGACTCAGACTCACAAGCAGGAACGTAATGATATCTGATTTATTAAAGAATAGTATGCAAATACAGAGAAAGCTGAGAATGAGCAAAAGCATGCCAAATACAAACTAAAAACCCTCGGCTCAAACATAATCCCTCCCCTCGCCCTGCCGTTGCAAACTGCCCCCCCCCCCCCGCCCCCCAGGTGCTGGTAACTGTTTCTGCTGATGTCCTGGGAAAGGAACCTTGAACAAAGGAGATAACCCAAACACATTCCAATCCAGCTGCTAACATATAACAATCCCATGAGATGGAATCCTCATCCCCTCCCAGACGAAACACGCATCAGTCAAATGACATGTGAAACGTTACGATGTAACGGTAACATTGGAACGGTGAACATGACACCCAGCGAATTGCTCACAGAGTTGATCACCTTGGATGAAGTGTTGGAACCCCAACCAGGGACATTGGGGACATCCTGGAAGTATCGGTTTCCACTAACCCCAGACAAAGAAACTACTACGGTGTCAACTGAGAGGAAACCAGGCACGCAAAGGAGAGGGGACTCTCGAACCCCTGAGAGACTAAGAGTGGTGGAAGCCAAAATAGAATCAATGGAGTACATGTTGAGAAACCTGTCTTTGTCACTGGAGGGGCAGGGGAGGTGCGGAGGAGATCCCAGCTTCCCACAACCATCCCCCACCCTCCCATCCAGACCACTGGTGGAGCGGGCCTGGAGACGGCTCCAGGATGAATCTCCACCCCATAGGGCCCAGTCATCAGTATCCCCACACCGAAAAGGGAAAGCTACTGTAACCTGCGGCCCAACCACTCAAGTGACTGCTGGTTCCACTCCAACCAGAGGCGGAGTGAGAGACTTTTCTGTCAAATTTGATGGGGATCCAACAAAGTTATCTTTCTTTTTAACTAATGCTAAAAGTTATATGAGGCAGTTTGGGGCATGCTTCCCTTCTGAAGAGGCGAAAATAACTGCCACCAAGTTGAAGGGTCAAGCGGCTGACTGGTATGTTCAATTAAGTGATGCTGACTCCCCTGCACTTGATTATTTCGATGATTTCATGTGGGCATTAAAGCTGCATTTTGAAGATCCTCTGGCCAGGGCAAGAGCTAAGAAGGTGCTGAAGGATTTTACCCAGGGCCAAATGTCAGTAGCTGATTATGCCCTAGAGTTTAAAGCTCTGGCTGGGAAAATCACTGACTGGTCTGAGTCCACTCTAATAGAGCTTTTTAAAGAGGGACTCAACCATGACATCCTGCATTGGGCGTTGTGTAGAGACAACCCCGAGTCATTGTACGACTGGATCTGTCGGGCAGGAAAGGCTGAGCATGCTCAGCGTACCTTCATGCAAACTAGAAAACCTGAAAAACCACCTGCCACCATGAGAGGACCCTGAAGTGCTGTGACTGCTGCCCGGCCAAGCTATAGAGCCTGGGATGAGGAGAGAGATTGGCACTACGCGAGGGATCAGTGCCTCTGATGCGGAAAGGAGGACCATCAAGCAACTGATTGCCCAAAAGCCAAGGCTGGAGATAGAGTGGGAAGCCGCTGGCCAAATCGCCCCCCCCCTCGCAACGAATGACAGCAGCCAAAGGGACAGCCGATGCTGAAGAAGTAATCTACTTCTCAGGAGAGGCTGAAGACGACTCTAAGGAGCCAGCGGGAAATGCCAGCCACCTGCCATGAAGGGCACCAGCGGGCAGGTGGAAGAGGATGGGTGCGAAGTTGCTATGGTGATTGCTGACTGTCCCACTTTAGCAGTAAAAGTGAAATTGGGTCCCCACACAAAAACTACAGAGGTATGGGCTTTACTTGACTCTGGGTGTTCCAGGTGTTTAATTCACCCTGAGCTGGTTGCTGCTTTGGAACTGCCTAGTCTCCCCCTCCAGGATCCTTTGATCTTCACACAGTTGGATGGTTCAACAGCGGGGGGGGGGGTGGCAACCCATTTCACTGGAATTGTGGCAATGCAAATGGGCAGCCACCGTGAGACTTTGAAATTCGTTGTAGCACCTGTTGGCAATCCCTTGGTAATCCTGGGGATCCCCTGGTTGACCTATTGAAGCCCTATATAAACTGGGAGCACAGAACTGTGGCTTTTAAAGATGGATTTTACCAAGCTCCTACAGCGGAGATAGTTGCATGTGCGGGGGTTGGAAGGGCAGCGATTGCCATGCCGCACCCTGACTTGCCACATTTAGAAGGCTTGCCTGCTCAATACCAAGAATTTGCAGACGTATTTGGGGAGATGGAAGCAGATCAGTTACCCCCCCCACCAGAAAACTGACTGTGCAATAGAGTTGGTCCCCAACACTCAATTGCCCAAGCCAAAAATCTATCCGATGACTCAGAAGGAGCTTGAGGCATTACGGGACTTCATTGACAAAAATCTGTCAAGGGGGTTTATTGAACCTGCTAATTCCCCAGTTGGGGCTCCGGTGTTATTCCAGGAAAAGAAAGATGGCACGCTTCGACTCTGTACGGACTATTGAGGGTTAAATTCCGTCTCTATTGTCAACAAGTACCCTCTGCCCCTCATGAAGGACATGTTAGCTCATTGGTCAAAGGGCAAGATTTTCTCCAAGCTCTGTCTTCGCGAAGCCTATTTCTGCATTTGCATAAAAGCTGGGGATGAGTGGAAAACTGCTTTTAATTGCCCACTAGGATCGTTTCAGTACAAAGTCCTCCCTTTTGGGTTAGCAGGGGCACCCGGAGTCTCCATGCAATTGATTAATGAAGTATTACATGATCATTTGTTTAAAGGGGTCCTGGTTTATTTAGATGATGTTCTCATTTACACTGAAACTGAAGAGGAACACAATCGCCTCCTCAGACAGGTGTTACGCAAACTTAGAGATGCCAAACTCTATGCCAAACTTTCCAAATGTGAGTTTCACAAAACTCAACTTGACTATCTGGGCTATAGGGTATCTGACAAGGGCATTGAAATGGACCCTGCAAAAATTCAGGCAATTCTAAGTTGGAATGTCCCCACACCCGGAGGCAATTACAAATTTTCCTAGGGTTCAGTAACTACTATTGGCAATTTATCCAGGGGTTTGCTGAGATTGCTCTGGCCCTCACTGATTTACTCCATACCAAGGGCTTGGGGGAGACACGCAAAGTAAAAAACCCTGGGGCAGTGCTGAATTGGATGCCTGGATGCCAGGCAGCATTTGAGAAATTAAAAACCCTTTTCACTGCTGAGCCTATTCTACAGCACCCTGATCCTGAACGCCCCTTTGTGGTCCAAGCTGATGCTTCTGACTCCTCTATTGGGGCTATTTTGTTACAAAGGGATTCAGAAAATCGCTTAAAACCTTGCGCTTATCTATCCAGGAAATTTTCTGAAACAGAACGCCGTTGGCATGTTTGGGAAAAGGAGGCGTTTGCTATAAAAGCAGCTTTAGAAACCTGGCACCATCTCCTTGAAAGTGCTAAATGCCCTTTTGAGGTTTGGACCAATCACAGGAATTTGGAAGCCCTCCACACCCCACGACATCTCAGCCCTAAACAGATTTGCTGGGCTCAGTTTTTCAGTCGCTTTAACTTCCAGTTAAAATTTATTCCAGGAAAGAAAAACTTTCTGGCCTATGCTTTGTCACGGTTACCTCAGGACCTTGACCAGGTAGCAGATGTGGTTGGGACTGTTCTCACTGAACCACAACTGGGCTTGGTTACTGTCACTCGGAGCCAGACCCGTGCGCAGGCAACCCCGCTGCCAGCCCAGTCTGGGAAGCGGAAAGTGCAAGTTCCTTGTCAGTTACAGAAGGACTTTCTCCAGGCACTGAAATCTGACACTTGGTTGCTAGCTAATAGAGACAATGTTTCTTTTGAAAACAATCTGGCATGGGTGGAACACCACCTTTATGTGCCTGAAACTTTATGAGCTGATGTTTTGCAGCGTTCCCATGATGATAAACTTGCTGGACACTTTGGTTTTGTCAAAACCTTGCATTTGGTTCACCGTCAATTTTGGTGGCCAACCTTAAGACGTGATGTAAAAGACTATGTTGCTTCCTGTCCTGTTTGTGCGATGTCAAAACGAAAAGGAGGGAAACCACAGGGACTTCTACAGCCAGTGGCCAGCCCATCCTGTCCCTGGGATGAGATTTATTTGGATTTTATTGTGGACCTACCTCCCAGTCAGAAGAAAACTGTCATTTGGGTTGTAAAATATTTTTTCTCTAAACAAGCTCATTTCATTCCATGTGCATCCATCCCGTCAACCCCACAATTAGCACACCTATTTCTCCACCACATTTACCGCCTCCACGGTAGCCCCTTCTGTTTAATCTCTGACTGTGGCACACAGTTTACTTCCCAATTTTGGAAATCATTTTTAAAATTGATTGGCACTAAACAAGCACTGTCCACATCGTCCCATCCACAGACTGACAGTTCTACTGAGATTTTAAATTACACTCTTGAACAGTTTCTTAGAGCATACATTAACTAACATCAGGATGATTGGGTGGAGTTGTTACCTTTTGCTGAAGTTGCTTACAACAATGCTGTCCATCAAAGTACCAGACAAACCCTTTTTCGCGTGGTTTCTGGTCACGACTTTGTTCCCATCCCTGAACTGCCACAGCCCCCTTCCCAAACATGTTCTGCATCTGACTGGGCTGTTAAATTGTCTGATTCCTGGCCAGTAATTCAACAAGCTTTAGCTGACGCCCAGGCTGCTTACAAGTCTCAGGCTGATGAGCATCGCTCTTTACATGACTTCAAAGTTGGGGATCAGGTGTATCTATCTACTACATTTATCAAATCACCTCAACCCTCTAAAAAACTTGCTCCCAAATTCATTGGTCCTTTTCCTATTGTTCATCTTGTCAATCCAGTTACTGTTAAATTGGACCTGCCTCACAATTTGAAATGCTTGCACCCTGTTTTCCATTGCAGCTTGCTTAAGCCTGTGCACCACTCACCACATTGGCACTCTCAACCTCCTCCTCCTGCTCCAATTATGATTGATGGCCAACAACACTTTGAAGTCAAGGACATCGTTGATTCTCGCAAACTTCGAGGCACCCTGCAGTATCTGGTCTGATGGAAACACTTTCCTCATCCTGAATGGGTGTCTGCCCACCATGTTAACGCTCCTGATTTAGTTAACCGTTTCCACCTTGCTTATCTTTTGAAGCCTGCTGCTTGATGTATTCTTTATTTGGGGGGGGGGGCAGTATGTCATGTTCACTGATTCAATGTAGTTTATACATCGTAATGTTTCACATGCCATGGCGCTGACACACGTTTCTGTTTGGGAGGGAGCTGCTGTGAGACCTTGTACCAAGCTCTGTATGTGAAATCAGTACAATGGAATGTGTTTGGGTTATGTTATCTGTTCAAGGCCTTTTCCTGCAGACCATCAGAAACCGTTAGGAGCACTTGGGATTGTGAACTTGAGAAGACTCTGTGGGGGGATGGATTTCATTTGCACCAAGGGTTTTAGTTTGAATTTCGCACACTTTCATCATTCTCAGCTTTCTCTGTGATCCTGCATACTATTCTTTAATAAATCAGATATCTTTGAATTCCTGCTCATGAGTCTGATGGTGTTTTAGAATAGGCAACTATTACATTATCTCTATTGAAACTAAATCCATGATCCAGACATTTGTTATCATGGTAAGAGAAAATTTACCTAAATATTCTAACAAACCATTTATAATTAAATTATAAATTCACTATATCGAAATTTTGTAATTTTGTAAAAAAATTAGGGGTTTCTTGTATAACCAAACTCATTGTTTGTTACTTTTTGAAGCACTGAGTTTAAAGTGCTGAAATAGTACCAAGTTCATTAATAGCTGTATGACAGTTTTCCAATCATAATGAGTCCTGGAAATGCTAAAGAATGAAACACCAAGTCATGGTGAAGATAAATTGTGTCAAATGGGGGATCAAGGAAAGTAATAATTTCAGTAGAGGATTCCTTTAATAAAAAGTGTCACATTGCTTACATTTTTCAAAGGAGTTAAGAATTTCTCAAGATCTGCCAAAGACTTATTCCCAATAGAGGAAGAAGATACTCAACCTGGTAGCGTTTGTGCCCATAATTCAATTATTATTGCAAGCTTGCTCACTTTCTTGCTTTCTTCAGGTTAACTGTTCATTAACTTTGCCCAGCTTCTCTTGGAGAGGAAACCTTTCACAAGCAGGAGCTAAAATATGTTTTTCTACCAATCTGGCAGCCAAGGGTTGAAGTGGATGATGGAGTGATATATGGGGAGCAGAGGTATTTGCAGCCCTACCCATTTTTCTTTGTTTTTCTTTTTTTCTTCGAGGAAAATCAGGGAGAAGGGTCAAGAATGGTTTATAGACAAATTTCAGGGCTGCAGTTGAGATTGTCTAGTGACCACAAAATGGGCAATTTGCCAGCCTGATTTTAGAATAGCCAGAGGCAACCCCTAACTGATTCTGGCTGGTCTCAGAAAAGCTAAGAAGGGTTGGACTTGTTAGCACTTATATAGGAAACTACATCTATATACCTTGCATCCTGGAAAAAAACTCTGGCCTCTAACATCATACTTTCCCTTGATTTGCCTTGCTCAGAGGCATCTGTGTGTGTGGGTGTGTATGTTTGTGTGTGTGTCAAATATAAAGTTTTGGGGAAAGGGAGCATTTGTTTCTATTTAACATAAATCATAGTTAACTTCACCAGAAACCATGAAGTATGTACAAAGCAAACATATGGGTAAATATCTACTGTGAGTGTATCTTTTTTGTCAACATACAAGCAAATATTATCTCTGTTTGTGATATTGAGGCTGCAAATCTATGCATAGTTCTGTGGAAGTAAATTCATTTGAACTCAGTGGACTATTACAGTGTAGGCATGCATCGGATTGCACAGTTAAAAAGGAAGAAAACCATCAGGCTAAGATAGCTCTGGACTTAATTGCAAATATGATTTTGTAATACAGTAAAATATTCCTTCTCACAGAGGAATTAGATGGGCTTCTCTCCCATCCACTGACATTGTATGTCCTTAAATGGATAAAACCTTTGCAGAAGTCCTCTTTGTTTCTATAAGCTATTTATTTTAATACAGCAAGCTTCTAAATTCCTAGCTGAACAAGTAGAATTAAAAAAAGGGATTATGAAGACACAAAGCTTAGCAAGAATAAGGTTCAAAACATGATCAGTAAAGACATTTCAGGCCTAAGATTTACTTAACAAATTTGAATAATGTTCAAACTGAGCTTCTTAAATCACTTAATAAGCTTGTAAGTTAGAAAAGTGCAGTATTTTGTGCACTGCCTTAAAATATTGAAAAACAGCATCTTTGTTCACTTGTATGGATTTAGTGCTCAAATATGAGGGATGATTCTTCAGTTATACTCTATCTTTGAAAATACGAGCTCAACTCATGTTCAACTCTATTTCCCAAAATCTACTTTGGTAGACCTTTCCATAGTCAATCAATATTAGCAATATACACATTTTTGCTTCTTATAGGAACATATAAGCTAATGAGCATAGTGTTCCTTTGCCTGGGCTGTGAAAACTAACTATGTCCAAAGGTTGCAAGGAGAGTGTACCTACTGATAAAGTTTTGATGCAGATAGGACAATGGCTCACTGAAGAACTAGATTAGGCCAACAATGTTCTCTTTCAGGATCTATCTCCCAAAAGTACTGTGAGTAGAGATCTGTGACAAACTGTTCATTGTGATCAAAAGCTAAAGCTCTTAATTACAAAGCTATACTTCTTTTTGTTTCTGCCCCTTTTCACCACCACAATGTTTTCTTAAACTGAAGAACTGAGAAAAATGTATACTGTCAATATCTCTATGTCCCTATGAAACCCCAAACACTAAGAAAACTCTGTAAAGATTCTGTTTCAGATCCAAGCAGAACATGGAAGCATTTGTAAGAATTCTTCTTTGACTCAGATATCAAAGGAACCTGTATGAATCAGTTCAATTTGATCTCGAATTCATCTCTTGAGAAGTTTGTAGTTATTTACATTTGTGGTGCTGCCCAATCCTTTCCATGCAATTTACTGTTATTTATCTAAGAATTAATATAACACTGCTAAAAATGTGGGCTTGTTAAATTTGGAACACGGGGACTTATGATAGCTGCTACATACGGTATCTGATTTCTGTCTTTTCTTAGAGGATTTTTCCGTTGATTTTATTTTTTTATTATGTTTTAGGACAGTCAGTGGTAGTGTTGTGAGCCACCCAGAGAAGATGGTTGATACTGCATATAAACACATTTCCACAATATAAGTTCTTTTTGTTCTACATAATTGCATTTGTTTCTATGCATCTTTCAGATGCACTCTTTCTTGATCAGACATAGCTTTTGCTAATGTTTTGCTAATTTAATGTTAATGTCTGTGCCACTGTGAAGATAATTGGGAACAGATTGTACAAATATTCTCCCAGAGGCATGCATGCAAAATTTATTTTTCATTTTTTTCTTTTTGACCTTCATTCACTCTCTGCTCATTTGTAAATGTTTATCCTGGCTAGCTTTTAATGACTCCCAATCTTCCAGCATTAACTGAGGCATCTGTGGGAAGGGGTTAAAAAAAAAAGCAAGTTGCCACTGCCAACCATGTAATCAAAGACCTGCTCTTTTTTTTTTACATAAGTCCCATGATTATACAATTGCGAGAATCATCTCAACCCTTTTCACCTCCCCAGTGGATGCCCTGAGTTGTAAGAAGGGGTGTGCAACCTGATTATCTAGGACTGCATGAGACCCCTATAAAGTTTGTTTATGGTTTCCCTCAGATATTTAAAAGCTGTTGCCATGTTGAAGTTTCTATAGCAATAGAGGTAAATTTAAAAAACACATTATTGGAGAGTAAACTTCATATTAATTGCATTCAGTTCCAATCAAATTTAAGAGAGAATGAAATAAAGTAAGTGGTGTTTTGGCATCACCCACAATTTAGAGAATATAACCCCCTTCCAAACAAGCCACCCACGGGCCAACCATGCCGGTTCACTTGGGACACATTTTGCACCCATTGACAACAGTTGGCAGCAGTCTAAGTAGTCTTTGTATCCGTTTGTCTGCCCATACTTAAAATTTGTTTCCTCAGGTTCATGCCTTCCAATCTGAGCTTGCAGTTACTGTGGGTCTCACACATCCAGTAGTCATACGGTTAGGGGAGGCTGGGCTAAGCAGATCTTGAACTTATAGTATGTGATCCATGTGGACATAAATAGACAAAATCTGATTAAGTTCTGATCTAACCAAGCGCTATACTTACTTGAAGTGAAACTTAGATTTTTTTCCTGTCTCATACAATTTACCTTTAAAGTGAAATACTATTTTACATTTGCCAAGAATCTAAGAAGTCAGATGTGTTTTTCCTGCCTGTTGTTATGCTTTTATATATTGAGGGATTTGTTTTGAATTCAAGGCAATCTTTTCAGGGTATGTATGTATGTGGCTCTGTGTACCATTGCCTGCATCTTATTTCTCTGCACCGTATCCTCTTTTTAAAAATATGATGATGATGATGATGATGATGATGATGATGACGATGATTTATATATATTCTTCCCATAAAATGAAACAGCCTACTTTCCTTTTTTATATTTAATGATTACAGAGCTATTCAGGTTGTTTTTTTCCATCTCTGTTTAAATGGAATGCTTTTAGTTCTTCTATTTTTAAATGTAATTGTTACTATAGACATAAAGCTCATTTTTATTGCATTGGCTTCAGGGTACTTAACATGGACTTCAGTGCATGGATTTGGGCCTGCTGAGCGGTAGTTATTGTTGTTTTCAAACAATTAAGAATAAATGGCATTTTGGGATCCATTGTACAGTCCCAAAGGATCCTGACAGGGATTTAACTGTTAATAGCATTTATCATTTATAAAGAGAAGAGAAGATACCAGGGAAACTTTTGTAAAGCATAAACTTTTTGAAGCAGTAATCCTTTGTATACTTATTTGCCTCAACATGTATAGAATTGCACGATCAGTGGTATAATAGAGACTTTAAATATTTAAGAGAGCCATTCAGGTGACAAATGTTTTCCCTGCTACTGTCATAATAGAAGAAAAAGCTGGTAGCTGCAGATTAGTAATGGTAACATTTTCAGGCCCTTGGTTTTGCCTTTTTTGGGGAGCGGAGTAGCTTTGCAAAGTAAAATAGGAGCATTAAATCTAGATAGACTTAATTACCTCATTGCGTTTCTTGTTTAAAATCAGTGTGCTACTGGATTTCAGAATTTTGTTTTCAATTTTATTAAACTTTTATTTATTTCCATTTTAACCTAATATCAGCATGAGCATCCCAATTTGGATGGATGGATATACATATATACATACATACATTGATGTTCTAAATACTATAGTCTTTGCACAATATTATATTGCAGCTGTTTCAGTTCAGTTGGATCCCAAATTTTACTAAGATGTTTCCAAGTGTATTTCAGTTTACCTTTGTAGAAGAAAATTCAGTGGAGCTTATTCCCAGATGAGTTGTTATGGCATTATTATCCTTTTCTTTTTTTACTTATAAGAGCCAAGAAAAGCTACACACATAGACATAATCTCCCAATGAAAACATATGCCAAAAGAATATAATAGCACGTGGGTTTAGTGAGATGATATTAAGAGGACAGTTAACTCTGCATTCCAATCTTCCTTGGGCATCCCTGTTATCAAAGTAAAAATAAAATAAAACAAAACAGAAATGTTAAATGCTTCCAACTATTTAAGCACATGTTTGCTTTTGTTTTAATAGATTTAAATATCTGGAATCCTATGGTGTTTTATGTAGGCAGAGTTCCTTTGTTACAGCAAGTGCTGACTTAAGTTTATTTTGTGAAAGGGTACAGGACTTTAACTGCAGTGAAATATGGAAAATGACATATATAAAATATGCAGAAATATTTCATTTCCTTGAATGCCCATAAAATACCTATTTTTCCTTGTCTTGCATTTAGGCAATAGCGTGTTTCTGATTTGTTTTTATATAATATCACAGTTACAATATTCTGAAATTTTGCTGACATTTTTTTTACAACATCATTTTATAGTTTCAATTGTTAAATCACTTTTTATAGAACAAAGTTTTAAGATTCAAGATTAATATGCATGTCACAGTTTTATATTATTAATGTTTTGTATTAAGTGATTGACATGCTTTTGAGTAGATTGTTTTAGCAAAAAAATCCTACACACATCATGTTTCTTTAGAAATGCTTTTTAAAGCATTTTATTGCCTCCTCTCTCCCCCCTCCCCCCCTCCCTCTTTGGATGCCAAAATGCATGAGTCACAACTGGTGAGAAATAATAACTATTTGACAAATTGAAGAGGCAACGTGTTCTGGCAAATTGTTTTGCAGTAAAATTAAAATCCACTCTGCCAGTGTGCTTTGGATAATCAGGATATGTGCAAATAAAAAGTTGGAAGTACACATAGATCATGCCATCTAGTTCCCTTCATACTACAGGCAGTCTATAGCAACATATTTCCAACAGGTTCCTCTCTTGCCTCTTTCATTTTTTCTAATATTTGTTTGATATTGCAGCTGGAACCATTGTAAATCATTTGTGCTTTCATTTGCAAGCATCTGCAAAAGGGAGACAGGACTGAAACACTGGATAAATGAGGAACTTAATTTTATTAAAATTAGAGTTCAGAATTTGTTGTTTGCTTTCTCCAAAGCTGAATCTATGTATTATGCGTTAAGGGTAGACTTTGAATAATTGTCCCCACAGCCCCACAACTCCAGGTTGAAAAAAAAAAGAAAAAGGAAGAAGAAAAGACTGCCCACAAAACAACCCCCCATCAAATTTATCTACAGTATCTTCACTCCCACACAACTGATCCAGTGATGATCAATCCAATATCTGTTTAAAGCAAACTTTTCAACTCTACATGCCAGTGACCATGCCTTGTTTAAAAAATTCAATAGATTAGACTTTTTTTTTAAAAAAAAAATCCAGTTCATATTAACCTACTCATACCCATTAGAACATTAAAAATACCTGGACTTAACACTATTATGAATTACACCAACATCCTAAACTGTGGAAAAATATATGTAAATAATATATGAATAGGTCTAGTCTAAGGCAAAGTGGATTTATACCCCAACTTCAGTGTACACACACCATAGAATTGGTATAGCAAGTGTGCACTAAGTTAAATGAAGGATAGCCTGATATTTTGCTGTCTGAAGACTAGCAAATGCCCCATTACCCCTTTAAATATAAATTTGGATAGTTAGCTAAGCTGGTCAAGATATTCTGATAACTAAGTCAAAAAATCACAGAGGCTTTTTCCTTCCTGCTTTCAAAATAGAAAGGTACTGTTATTCTAACCATTTTGCAGAACTATGCCAATATCACCCTCCCCATCTTCATTCCATTAATCTGAGGGAAAAAAATGTGTGTTCTTGGTAAGCTCCCCCACCCAAGAAAACCCTGTGCAGTGGGAAAGGCAACCCACCTTTCATCTACAGGAAGTGTTCCCATTCAAGGCTCCATGAAACAGAAGATTACTATAAGTGTCTTCAGACACAATGGGCTTGGCAGGGATTCAATCTAAACATTATTCTCCCCCCACCCACCTTCTTACTGAATGTTTTGCTGATGATAGCTCAGTGCTGTTATAAACTGAGTTGATTAACTACTAATATTTCTATCCCAAGTTCAGGACAGTGTAGGTGGTTTCATGTTATCTGCATAACTGAGAGCCAGTTTGGTGTACTGGTGAAGGTGCTGACCTAGAAACCAGCAGTGTGAGTTCTGGGCCTCTTAGGCATTAAAGACAGCTGGGTGCCTTTGGGCTTGTCACTCTCATACAGCCTAACCTACCTCACAGGATTTTTGTTGTCAGGAAAATAGGAGGCAGGAGTGTTAGGTATGTTTGCTGCCTTTATTTGAATATCTATCTATCTATCTATTCATCCATCCATCCATCTAAAAATCTAATCATCATCATCATCACCACCACCACCACCACCACCACCACATCTCCATTAGTTAGGTTAGGTTAAGTTGGGGATAATAGTTGGTTGCAAACTTCCTTATGAGCTGTAATGTTCATTTGTTTGCTTTTTGTATGTCAGAAGAATTGAAGGGAAGGGAAGGGAAGGGAAGGGAGGAAGAGAGGAAGTGAGTGAGAGAACGAGAGAGAGAGAGAAGGAAAGAAAGAAGAGGGAGGAAGAGAAGAAGTGAGTGAGAGAACAAGAGAGAGAGAGAAAGAAAGAAAGAAAGAAGAGGGAGGGAGGGAGGGAGGACGGGAGGACGGGAGGGAGGACGGGAGGGAGGATCTTCCTGAGTACAATTTAAATAAACCCCATTTTCTCTCTAGAGGAAAGGTTTACCAGACTGGCAGCTTTAGGAAATAATGCAATTTGCCTGAACTCACCGGTCCTCTCAAGCAACATAAACTTCATTATTAGGAACATGAAATGCATTTTTAAACCAATTCTTTAAGTAATGTATAGCACAATTTTGTTTATAAGACACAAACACAGTGTTCTCCTCCCTACAAAGTAATTTCTGGGTTTTTAATCTATTTATTCAGGGGGAGAAATGACAATTTGGCTTTGTCTCCCTTGCATGTAGTTGTCAATTGTTTGGGGCTGCTGAAGATGAAGGTGCACTCAACATATAAGCAAATCTGAACAGTGATGTACAGAGTACTCAAAGCATAAAACGTGTTTGAGCTTCACGAAATGGCCACTGGATGGTGTTACCTAGTTATGTTTTATATTTCCTTTCAAAACATTTATTTTCTCCATTTAAATTGTTTTCTGGGTGTATCTTCTAACTCTGTTTAAATAATTTTCAAGGTATATCTTCTTTCTAGGCTTTAATCACACCTTCATCTGGAAGTTTTGTAAAACATCATTAAAATTTATTATTCCAAAAGAATTTTGTCCAGGCTTTCTGAGAAGGAAAGAAAACATTTTAAAAGTGAAGTATTTTTTGTCAAAATTCAGTTGAATAAACAAGGATAGGAAATTTCTATTATTGTAAAAGTTAATACAGTGAGGGCCTCTGTTCTCCATTTACAACTCCAGCTGGCTTCAGTGTTACTTCAATTCTGTGTGCCAAATGTTTGTTTCCAGTTGAAACAGCACAGATCCAATTGTTGTGTACACAGTTATGTAAATCTGGGAGAGAAACATAATGTTTGTTTTATTCAGTACTTTGCTTTTGTATTCTCTCTTCCCTGTTTTCATGCTGGAATTCTGGAACTCATAAAATAAAAATAAATCACTGTTTAATTTGTCGAAAACTCTATTTCCTTTGTCCCTTTTGTGAACCCCTATAACACTTTTTAAACTGTGAAATGTGTTTTAAAAGTCCAGTAGGAAGAGGACACAGGAAACCGAACATACTGGGCACTTTACAACTTTGGACAATACACTACACTGTTGTTATAACACTGTGTGTGTGTGTCTCTCTCTGTGTGTGTGTGTGAAAGAGAGAGAGAGAGACAATGTGCAGGAAAAGCAGTAAAGTAGCAATGTTTCTCAGACCTCTTTTTAGCATTTTGTGATCCTTGAATTTAGCTCCTTTGCCTGTTTGTATGCGTCAACAGAGATAGTGCACTTTAGGGAGAAAAAACTAACCTGCTTCTCAGAGTTGTGAATTCTGATAGGTGAGTTATATTTAATCACATATTCCTCCACAGTGGAACTGGGGGTGTTTTTGCAGATAGGAGGAATAGCTTCTTCTCTGTTCCTGTAATAATTTGGTAAGTTGTTATCCAAGAAAAAGAGTAGAAATGTCAATGACCATTCTCTCTGTATTGCATTTTTTGTTGATTTATAGACCACACGGGCATTTCTTCCACAGTGATGTCTTGCAAACCACAATCTTTTGCCCTTTAGATATACTGAGACTGCAATTCCCACCCTTCCAAGAGATAAAGGAGGTATAACCAGAATGGAGCTTTACTATGATGGCTCCTGCTGCCCCCAAAGGTATGCTGGCCTGCTCTTCTGCCCTTCTAGACAACACTGAAAGTGGGCCCTTAGTCTCTAGTGAATAACAATGTGTGACCATTTAATTTTATTTCAATTCTGGTGTTTTAACGAGGGTTAATGAAGGATCATTAGTTGATGGGGATCCTACTGAGGACTTTGTGCACTGCCCAGATATGGTCAATTGGGAGAGTATAGGAATGCTGTAAAATGAATGAGTGAATAAATCTAGACATCCTTAGGACATTGAAAAAACAGGACATTGAAAAGTATGGGTGTGACGAACCTGACTCCATTACTGCACAGCTAGATTGCATGTCTCTCACGTAGCCTCAGAATGCTGTATATTCCCTTATAAGGGCATGACTTGTATTTCCCTATTCTCTTTGTACTCACTCCCCCGCCCTGATAGAACTGCTGAATAAAAGGAGGTGGGGGCGTGGCACCAGGAGGCAGTACCAGCAACCTCCTGAGATGTGGCGTCTCTCACCACAAAAGAATCCTGTACCTACCGTTGTTTTTTCGACCTCACCCTTGCGAGGGAATCGTTGGCTCATTCCCCCCCAGGGAATCCCATAGACCGAAGGGCGAAGGACTGGTCGCGCGACGCGACAACTGGGGGCTCGTCCGGGATCCCTTCGGTCTCACAGTGTGATCTCTGTCTAGAGGTGCACTGCCTTCACTCTCGTTACTACGCACCTGGCAAAGGCTCTGCAATCGTAAGTAATGGGCTCCCCACTCTCCAAAGTTTCGTCAGTTCATAGGGACGAACTTTATGATTTAGTGAAGAAGGCTAACTCTTGTCAAAAGGCTAACGGTACGACCATCTTTCCCATTTCAAAAAATTCGGTGACTCAACTCCTACTGTACATGGAGAGACACTGCCCTGTCTATCCTTCAGAGGGGTCGCTCAAAGCATCCACTTGGGAAAGGATAGGAAAATATTTTCATGATACCCCACGAGCACCCGTGCCTATTCTGACTGCCTGGAAGGCTGTCATGGCGGCCATCAACACTCTTTACCCTCCCCCGTCTTCCCCGGAAACTTGCCCTTCTCTTCCCGGCCCAAAAACCCCACCCCCTCTTGCCGCCCATCTCGATGCTGCCTCACCACCACCCCCTCCATACCCAGCCGTTCCTCCTCCCCCTTCAGCTCCAACCCCCGACTCCCCTCAACACCACCCCCTAGGAGGCGCCATCACTGAACTCCTCTCCTCCCCCCTCTCATTGGAAATGGAGAGTCCCTCTGCCTTTCCCATGACCATCGGCCTAGGGGCGGCGGGAGGAAATTTGTATAACAATATTGAACTTAAGGTTTTGAAACAAATCAAAGATGCTGTAACCACCTACGGCTTGCACTCTCCTTTTACTAGGGGAGTTTTAGACTCTTTAGTTACTGCTAACACTGTTATGTTATTGTATGATTGGAAAATGCTTTTTTCTATGCTTATGACCCCGGCGCAATACGTTGTGTGGCAATCTGAATACGACAAAGGGGTGGAAGTAGAAATTAGAAGAGGTCTTCCCGCAGGGGTGACCGCAAATCAATTATTAGGAAAGGGACAATTCGCAACCTTAGTCCAGCAACAGAACTCCCCCCGTCGTTGTTTTGCTATTATTCACATGTGCGCCATGAATGCTCTCAAAAGAGTGGATGATTCCGACTCTCAATCCACCCAAACGTTTTTGAAAATAATGCAAGAACCAAATGAACCATATGCTTCCTTCATAAGTCGCCTTCAGATTGCTTTAGACCGACAAATTGATAATGCCACGGCTAAACAAGAGCTGCTAATGAAACTTGCTTTCTCTAACGCTAATCATGACTGCCAGACCATTCTGCAACCCGCAGTCAATCAACCGGGTGTAAAGCTTGCAGACTTCCTGCAACTCTGCAGAATCGTTGGTACCACCTCTCATAAAGTGAGCGCTCTCGCTGCCGCCATTACCACCTCGCTGCCTTCTACTAACCCCTCCCCTCAGCTCCATTCCCCGGAAGCCCTCGCAATCACTCGTCATGGAAATTGCTTCAATTGTGGGAAGCCGGGCCACTTTAAGAATCAATGCCGTGCACCCGGGGGAGGTGGGGCGCCCCCTTCCACTCAAAGGGGGCCGCCCCCCCCCTCCAAACCTAAAACTCCTTGTCCCAGGTGCCGCAAAGGCTATCATTGGGCCTCGCAATGTCGCAACAACTCCTCCCCTCACCAGCCTTCGGAAAACTAGATCGGGGGTTGTCAGCTAACCCCGCCCCAAAGGCTGAATTACCCATCACCAGCTTCCCTGTGGAGTTGGCAGAGGATCTTTTGTATGACGATCCGGGGGCTGTCCTTTCCCTTCCTCTTGTTGTCACGCTGCATAAACCCCTCCCTCCTCTTACCCCTGCTTTGCTTATTCCCAACTCCTCGCTCACGCTTGAGGGAATGGTTGCTGCTCCCTATTTGTATGACTCGTCAGATTTGACACAAATTGCTCTGGCAGGAGTGGGAGATAGGTGCTTTTCCTTAGATAAAGGAACAATTGTCGCCACGCTCATACTTCTCCCTTCTCCTGATATGCCATCATTGTTTGCCTTGCAGCAACCAGTCCAAACCTCTAAACCCACCCTCCTTGTCACACTAAATGGTCGCTCTTTCGAAGGCTTGATTGACACCGGCGCCGACGTCTCTGTCATTCGTTCCGCTGAATGGCCCTCCTCCTGGCCTATCGCCGAAGCCTCCTCGGTGCAAGGAGTAGGCGGAGCACAGGCCGCTAAGGTCAGCTCTCATTGGCTTTCTGCTGTGACTGCTCATTCTCATATTACAGCTTATCTAAAGCCTTATATCTTGCCTTTGCACTGTAACCTATGGGGCCGTGACTTGCTTTCACAGTTCCACGCTTTTATTCAACTTCCCTAATGGCTTTACAGGACCCTTTAGGGTCTCTCTCTCTCTCTCTCAAAACCTCTGTGCCGGTATGGGTTGATCAATGGCCACTCACCAAAGAGAAACTGGACGCCTTACATATCTTGGTCCAACAGCAGTTAATTGAAGGCCATATCGAAACCTCCACCAGCCCATACAATACTCCGGTATTTGTCATCAAAAAGAAGTCTGGCAAATGGCGCCTCCTACAGGATCTTAGGGCTATCAACACCATCCTTCAGCCCATGGGACCTTTGCAGTGTGGACTTCCCAACCCCAACTTGATTCCGGAAGGACACGACCTTATTGTAATAGACCTCAAGGATTGTTTTTTTTCCATACCTTTGGCACAAAAGGACAGAATTATTTTCGCATTTACGGTACCGGAACTTAACAATTCAAAGCCTACTGCTCGGTACCAGTGGAAGGTCCTCCCACAAGGCATGTTGAACTCACCCACAATGTGCCAATTTTTTGTCGATAAAGCATTGCAACCCTATAGATCCCAATTTCCGCATTTTCTTGTGTATCATTATATGGATGACATTTTAGTCGCTGTTGAGGGCCCGAAAGGGACAGTTCAAAAAACTTTTCCTATTCTTTTAGCCACCCTAGCAACAGCAGGGTTGCACGTTGCACCAGAAAAGGTCCAGTCTCGTTATCCAATGCAATATCTAGGCCACAAAGTTTTAGCCTCCACGGCTGCCCCACTTCTACCTATGCTCACGCTTCCCCAGCCGACCACCTTGGTCCAATTACAACAATGTCTGGGGGTCATTAACTGGGCCCGCGCATACCTCGCTTTAACTACACCCATGTTATCACCTTTATTCCAAGCGTTAGTGGGTTTGACAAACCCAGCTGACAAGGTGTACCTTACAGAACAACAATTGCATGCCCTACAACAGGTCAATGCCGTCCTTACGACCCAATGGGTGGACCGTGCGCTCACTGACAAACCACCCTCTCTTGCCATTCTTTCAACACATCAATTATTAACTGCCATCATTGTCCAAACGTCTGATAACAAACACCTACATATTTTAGAATGGCTACACTTGCCACACACACCTAAGACATCCATCATCACCAGAGCAGCACAAATGGCCTCTCTTGTTGAGAAAGGCCGGAAGAGGATTAGAGCCCTAATGGGACTGGATGTTTCCACCCTGTACATTCCCCTTAAGGTTACTCAATGGGAACCCCTCCTACAAAACTCCACTGCACTGCAGGATGCCTTGGAGGACTGGTGTGGCCAGGTGTCATGCCATCTTCCCCCTGATCCTCGATTGCAACTGTTGCGAACAGTACCCTTCACACTAACCTCGCCGTTCGTTCAGCAGCCACTCAAGGAAGCCCTCACTGTTTTTACAGACGGCTCCAAAACCATAGGGGCTTGTACATGGCAAAATAATTGCAAATGGCATAAACGCCTAACAGGCCCACAAGCATCTGCCCAACAGGCTGAGTTAGCCGCTTTTCTGTTAGCCTTGTCCCTTTTCCCAGAACAGCCTTTGAATGTTATATTAGATAGTATGTATGTCACTCAAATGGCTGTGGCCATGTTTGATGCATATATTTCCCCTGTTACCCCCCCCCTCTCTCATGACGCTTTTTTTGCAGCTTCAAACTCTCCTGACGGACAGAACATCCCCTTTATTTGTAGCGCATATTAGAAGCCACCAACAGCTACCCGGTTTCCTGTCCGAAGGCAACCACATGGCAGATGAGGCTTGCAAAATTATGGCCTCTTCCCCTCTTCCTCCGCAGCTTTTAGCAGGGGACAGCCATGCTTATTTCCACCAAAATAAAAAAGCATTGGTGCGCCAATTTGGCATTACATATCAAGAAGCTACCGCCATTCTTCAACAATGTCCAACCTGCAGTTTGCAGGCAAAGTGCATCCCTGAGGGAGTTAATCCCAGGGGTATCCAAGCTTGTGACACATGGCAGATGGATGTCACTCATTATCCCTCTTTTGCACCTTGGAAGTATATCCATGTATCTGTGGATACTTATTCGGGATTTATCCTGGCAACTTTGCAAAGAGGAGAAGCCACGAAAAACGTAATCAATCATTGTATTCGCACTTTCGTCACATCGGGATGTCCCAAAACTTTGAAAACTGACAATGGCCCTGCTTACGTCAGCACTCCCTTTGCTGAGTTTTGCCGTAAGTGGTCCATTACCCACAGATTCGGTATACCATTCAACAGCCAAGGTCAGGCTATTGTGGAAAGGGCTAACCAGACCCTAAAGAATGCCCTTGATCGGCAAACGGGGAAAAAGGCCTTAGGCCCCCCAAGCCTCCCGATGTTACAAAATATCCTTAATCTCACCTTGTTTACCTTAAATTTCCTTAATCTTACCGGTACCCCCCCTGCTACGGCTGCATCTCGACACTTTTCTAAGCCAGTAGTTCCCTCTTCCCGTCCCCTTGTTTATTTTAGGCAACTGCCCAGCCCTGAGTGGAAAGGCCCTGCGCAACTCGTCACCTGGGGAAAAGGCTACGCTGCTGTGCAACTTCCTGATCGAGTGCTCTGGGTTCCTGCTCGCTGTATCCGGCCATATCATGGGCAGCCTCCTGACAAGCACCTCCTTGACCCTCCTTCTCTGTTATCTCTCTTCCATCTTTGCTCCCCTCACAACGAACCTTAAAACAACCTCTCTCATTCGAACCCATCGTTTACGCTACCCTGCCACCATCGGCCGCAGCTCAGCATCCAACGCCATGGAATGTCTTCAACGCTCTCCCATCAAAAGAAAAGGCACCTTCTGGCGCTGGTTTCGCAACAACACTCTTCTCCAAGATGGCGATTCCTACTCCATCACTTATCACTTTCGCCAAACTACCCTTGCTATCACCAACGTACAGTTGACCGATCTAGGACAATATCACTGTGAAATAACAAAATTAATTAAGGGGTTCGCCACCTCATCTCGCCTTACGCTCACCTTGTTTCAACTCTCCCTTCCTGAGCCCGCCCGTTGGCAGGGACGACGCCTGCTGGCATCTGACGCCCAGGGATCGCATCGCCCTTACAGTATCACCTGGACAATCTGCGATGCCTTGGGTCAGATCCTGAATACCTCCTTTTGTTATAGCCCAATTGTATCTTGTTTCCCTAACCTGTATTTTGACTTTTCAGAAATGCTTTTAGGAGTGACAGCCTACAGGAGGCTGGACGGCACCCCGCCCAGCCACTCCATCGTTAAAAGGTATCCCCTGTATGTGTGCCCAGGACATGACACCCGCCCTGACCACGTGCACGCCTGCGGAGGCTTAGCAGATTACTTTTGCAAGTCTTGGTCCTGCGTTTCCACCGGCCACATCTACTGGACCCCTCCGTATAAGACTGATTACATCACTCTCACTCGGTTGAGAGAGGACATTGAGTGCACCGCGACCAATCAGGGTTGGAATAAATGTAATCCGGTTATTGTACAATTCACTGCTGCAGGAAAAGCTCAGGGGAATGCCTGGGACTCAGGTGTAAAATGGGGAGGTCGTATATATGCCGGATGGCCCGGGTTTCATTATGGCAACATATTCTACATTCAACGACAGGTCACTCTCCCTCAGTCCCCACCTGTTGGGCCCAATGCCGACGACATTCACTCCACCTTTCTTAAACCCCTCACCAAACAAAAAAACCCCCTTGTCTCTCTTCTTAACTCCTCCTTTTCCCTTGTTCACACCGCTTCTAACACATCTCGATGTTGGCTTTGTTTGTCTTCCTCTCCACCATTCTATGAAGCAGTCGGTTCTCCTGACCCTATCCGAAACTCTACCTCAGCCTCCTCCTGCCGCTGGCAAAACACCACGTTGACTATCACCTCTATAATAGGGCAGGGCTGCTGCCTTGGCCGTGTTCCTGCTAACTATACTCAATATTGCCTTAATTCTTCTCATGATCACTGTGCCCTCTATCTTCCACATAATCGCTTGAACATCAACGGTTACACCGGCCATGGTGGCTACGGTGTACTCTACACTACCTCTGGTAATATCTCTGCCCGCTTGACAGGGCAATACTTTATCCCTGGGAACAACTCTGTTTGGGCATGTTCTTCTGGCCTCACCGCATGTGTATATGGTGATACTTTGTTACGAACTAACGCCTTTTGTATTCAGGTGCTCCTACTCCCCAAAATCTCTATCTATTCCCCTGACGAACTTATCTCCATTTTAGAACCCCCTCATTACCCCCTCAAGGCTAAGCGCGAAGTAGTGACTGCTGTAACTTTATCAGTCCTACTGGGCTTAGGTGCAGCCGGAGCCGCCACCGGTGTGTCAGCCCTTGTTGTCAATGATCAGAACCTGCGTCACCTTAGTGCTATCATTGACACTGACCTTCGCGCCATCGAACAATCTATTGTGGCGCTACAAGATTCCCTTACCTCTCTATCCGAAGTGGTTTTGCAAAATCGTAGGGGTCTCGACCTTCTGTTCCTCAAACAAGGGGGACTGTGTGTTGCTCTAAAGGAAGACTGCTGTTTTTATGCCGACAACTCAGGAGTAGTATTGGACTCTATGAAAGAGCTCAATTCCCGTTTAAAAACAAGGGAATTGGAGCGCCAACAATCCATGTCATGGTATCAAAATATGTTTAGCATTTCTCCATGGCTAACCACACTGTTGTCCACTCTGTTGGGGCCCCTCCTGTTATTGATTCTCGTATGCACCATAGGCCCCTGTGTGCTGGGTCGCGTTCTCCGCTTCTTAAAGCAGAGACTTCATACATTGGACTCAGAGGTATCCGAGACAAAGCTTGCTGTTCAACACCTGGTCACTGCTGTAGGTATGGAGAAAACACCACTCTTGGGATGGTCCTCTGATAGTGAATCGGAAATGGACAAGGACCCCCAGTCACACTACCCCCCGAGAGAGGACGCTGGGATGGGTCTCCTTGGACTGAAGAGTCCCTGGCTCCCCGACTCAGACCCTCTGGGGGGAGGACAAAATTAAATAAAAAAGGTGGAAATGTGACGAACCTGACTCCATTACTGCACAGCTAGATTGCATGTCTCTCACGTAGCCTCAGAATGCTGTATATTCCCTTATAAGGGCATGACTTGTATTTCCCTATTCTCTTTGTACTCACTCCCCCGCCCTGATAGAACTGCTGAATAAAAGGAGGTGGGGGCGTGGCACCAGGAGGCAGTACCAGCAACCTCCTGAGATGTGGCGTCTCTCACCACAAAAGAATCCTGTACCTACCGTTGTTTTTTCGACCTCACCCTTGCGAGGGAATCGTTGGCTCATTCCCCCCCAGGGAATCCCATAGACCGAAGGGCGAAGGACTGGTCGCGCGACGCGACATATGGGCAGTCACAGGACTGCATATTATGTGGCACAAAGTTTGTTGTTGTTGTTGTTACTGTTAAAATAAATTACTCTGGGATATGGACGTTGCAGAAACTTGTACATGAAGCCTTGAGCAATTTAATTAGGGTTCACTTCTTGAACCTCACTTATCACCATGCCATAGTAAACAAGAAAATGAGCAACCTGAACTGGCAGAACATAAAATTATTGTAGCCTTCTTACAATCTAGACCAGTGTTTCTCAACCTTGGCAACTTTAAGATGTGTAGACTTCAATTCCCAGAATTCCCAAGCCAACCATGCTGGCTAGGGATTTCTGGGAGTTGAAGTCCCCACATCTTGCAGTTGCTAAGGTTGAGAAACACTGATCTAGACCCACATTACTGAGATCTGTATCTGTCTATCTCCTTCACAAAGTCAGTCTCAGGGTGTTTTTGTTTTTGTTTTTTGTTTACTCCTGGCAACTGCATGGGCTAGTCCCTGCAGTTTTCTTGTTGGCAAAGTTTTTCAGCAGTGCTTGCCATGGCCTCCTTATCAGAGCTGAGAGAGAGTGACTGGCCCAAGGCCATCCAGCTGGCTTCATGCCTAAGGCAGGACTAGAACTCCCAGTCTCCCAGTTTCTAGCCTGGTGCCTTAACTCCTACACCAAACTGGCTCTCACTTCAGGGTGGGTATATACAATTATTTATTTAAAAATGTATTACAGTTGTGGTGTCATTTTAGAATATTTTAGATACTTTTTTAAAAAAAATATGGATGGCTTTTAGCTAACAGTTGTAGTTTTGCATGAAAGTCAGACAGCCAAGCATACCATAGAACTAGTATCAGCAGGATTTAAGGAAAAGCCCAAGCTGTCTGTTCTCGAGTTTAAATGATTCTCACACTTCAACCAATATACGTCTTTTAAAATTGCAATGTGTATCCAGGTAGGTAAAGTAGTTAAAAGCCTAGCAGCCAAATTCCAAAGTAATTGGAAAGTAATTGAAACTTCAAAACCATATAACAAATTACTGTCATCAGATTTAAAGATTTTCAGAGTGGGGAATCCTATGGTCTGGAGCATAGGTAAATGCCAACATCAATCTCTCCCAAACTGGGGTTTTTCAGATGTGCTGAGTCTAAAACTCAGTTTTGGGAAAATGGAACGTCTATTAACAGGCATCATGTCCCTAGAATTTGGACAGGATTTTTTTCCAGTCCCACCCAATCATCAGAGATGTCTGTAAGAGAGTTAAAAAGGAAGCAAATGGCAAATGTGTGCTGCACCATCCTGTGGCAAGTTCTGCCATTTTTGCACATATATAACAATATTGCACATATGTTGGGGAGAGCTTATGTTACAACAGCACAGCATTCAACATTGTCATTTGGATTCAAACATGGGTTCCTGCAGATATTCCTGTTGACCATCCCAGAGGTTGAACATGAGGCCTGCTGTAATTCATATTCTTTACTACTATGGATTAGGATAATATGTTTTATATAAAAAGTAGAGACTCCTTTGAGTAAAATTTCACTTCTGGTTTCACTTCTGATTTCAAAGTTCACTTCATGGACTCTGTCTGTCTGTCTGTCTATCTATCTATATCTCATAGTACTGAAATGCCTTCTTATTGTCTTCTTCTGGGATGCTTTTTCAACTTCTCAATCTAGTTTAGAGCCCTCTTAATGGCTTCCCATCCAGGTACTAACCAGGTCTGAACCTGCTTCTTTCTTTGAAATCTACCGAGGTAAGAAAGATGGGCCCAGGTTTTTAAAACGTGCAAACAAATTCTGCAAATAAATATATAAAATATTGCAGCTACCAAAATGGACAGAAACGTAGGCATACCCAATCTATAGAACATGTTAAGTCCTACCTTGGCCTTTTGAAAAATAATTTGTATGTACTCTATATAATGAAAGTTTCTTGTCAGCCCAAAACATACCTTAAGAGGCTTATTTTGTTCTTTATGCTTGCAGTTTGCATTCAGTTCTTACTTCAAAAGAAAATAAATAAATAAATGTACTGCTTTTGGGTTTATAATGTGAATAGGAGTTATATGACTGGGTTGTTCTAAAGAATGCATGCCTACATTTCATATTGCAAACCTTAAAATGACCCAATATGAAATAATGTTACTCATGAATGCTTCCTGCTACAATTCATGTGAGCTATGCTCTAAGAAATGATCCCTTCATACAGAATTCTCAATTTATCAGCCTACTTCCATTCAATTAAGCCTTGTGCTCTGATGGGATTACTAGTCTACATATAATTCCTTTAATTCATGATAATGGATACAGCTGAGCATTAAACGATCTATATCAGCACTCCATTGTCAAAATGCTTTTTATTCTTTAATGAAATAAAATATTATAATTTAAGACTGTTAAAAAAAAAAGAAGTTCCTTAAAAAAACCCTTAGAATAAACCTTGGTGGGAAATAGCTCAATTTTTAAAAAAGAATGGTAGAATTGCAATGAAAATAAAAATCAATCAATCAAACAAAAAGTATTGTAAAGAAAACCTTGACTTTTTTAGATGGTTATAGATCCAGACCTAGATGTTTGAAGTAAAGACTTGGCATTGTACCAGCTAATCTCACCTTAATATCATTATATAAATTCCAACTTAGTTTGCTTCTAAATAGGGAATAGCAACAAGTACAGGTGCACATCAGCTGCCCTTTCTACGTCCTTGCATGTCCTCATCCTGATCTGCAGTAAAGTCTGAAGTTAGTTTCTACAGTTTCATCTGCATACTGTAGTTCCTATGCAGAACTTTTTACCAGCTTCATTGATTGATTAATTTGAATTTATATGGCCGCCCATCTCATAACAGTGACTATGGGTGGCCAACAGGGTTAAAACTGAAATCAATTAAACATGTATTATATGTATATGTATATACAGACAGATACTTCTGAAATCAGTCTGGGCATATATTTTATACGTCCAAGCCAGTTAGTTACTTTCTAGATAGACAACAATGTTTTTGATAACTCTTGATAAAACTATAATCAATTAGAATGGTATTATGCCAACAACAGAGAATAAACTCAGTCAGTGGCTTATCTCCCCAGTACAATGCATGTTTTTCAAAGGAAGTGTTCTGCCCTAAGAAACACGTAAAATTTGTGTTATAAATTATTATTCAAAACTGAATAATTTCTGTTTAATCCCCCCTCCGCTGTTTAAAACTCATGTGCAAAGAAAAGAAATAAGCAATATGTGCTGATATATTTAGGGCAGAAAAATCTGAATTGTATTGACAGTTAACTTGTTCAATTTAGATTGAATGTAAGAGAGCTGAAGAGTTCTGAACCAACTACTCAGGAGATCTTAGTATGATCTCAGTAGTTAGAGCATGAACAAGCAGCAGAGTACCAGTAGGTTTCAAGATGTCTACAGAGCCTTTCTTTGAATTATTTAATTAGTCAAAACTAAATGAAAGCTTCACATGCTAAAACAAGTCCTAGGTTCTATTAACAACAGTGCTGTAAGGTCTGAGTGCCATTGGCATTCTTAGAAAATAGGTTGCCAATGTTCCAGCGGTTGCCAATCTGAGGGCTGAGACATTTAGCACAGATTGCTTGGACTATCAGTCCTGAATTGCTGTCCAGGAGGAGAGAAGACAATCCATATTATTTTGATATAGTTGGATGCTGTGCAAATAGGGAGAAGAATAGGGATTTGGTTGTCTATTAGGCTCATCCAGGAAGTATTTTTCCTTGCTATACCATATGTCAGAAGCACTTACATTTTTCTGAGATATTCTGCAGAACATAATCCCTTGCAGTTGGGTGGAGGTGACAGCAAGGCAAAGCTTGGCTAAGGCTACCATATCTGCAAAAATCCAGATGACTATTAGACTGCATCAAAATGATGCAAAAAAATATCTAACTTTCTGCTGTCATTTAGTTATCATTCAGATTTTTTTCAGCTAAGATAAACCTACATTAGTCCATTTCAGTAGCAGGGAATTTGGGGAATATTGAAGTATTGGAGAATACTAGAAGATATTTTTAAAGTGAAAAGAGGATCCAAACCAGACATTCTCTATCAAGGACCAGGTCCCAGATTTAGGATGGCATTTGTGGTATGGACAAACAACTAGAAAGGACCAGGTTACAATCACTTAATTAGCTAACATTACAAGGCCCACACTGCTTTTATGGTGGCAGATAATTAATCAAAGAGTGGCCTTAGTTTGCCCAAGAATCTATATGCCCCTCTTAATTTCATTTGGAGTCCTTTTTTAGTTAAAAACCAGATTGGCAGAATATTTTGTGTAAAGCTAAAGTCAGTTTCATGTGTCTTTATTGTAACATACTCCATCACATACATCTGATGAAATACTAATATATGAAATGACTCCAAGACAATTTTGAAACTATCTAAGTTGCAATAGAAAGGCTGAGTAGTTTCTGTGAGACTGGGTTAAAGCTGAAAACTGCTAGATTCCCCCAACCCCAATATTACTGAAATCTGCACATGCAAATCAGCCCTGTGAAATACGTATATACATATCTACTGTTCAGGAGGCTGTCACTAGAATTCATATCTGAAAAAAACTAGCTGACTTTCTCAATATACCAGGATAAACCCATGTGGATGCAACAGTCCCTATACGATTTCTTAATTTTAGTTTTAATACCCATTTAAGTGAGCCATTAGGTTTTTGTTTTAGTACCACTGAGATTTATAGTTCCCATCTGTTAGACAATATATGCTTTTACAAAACCAAAAGTACTTCCAAAGTATGGGATGATTAATTTGCATAAGCCATGTTCTTTTGCGGGTTACTTGAAACTTGGTTACTTCTTCAATGCGTAGTTTGCAAACATTCTTTAATATTCCACTTAAATATAATGCATACTAGTATTAAGTTCTTTTAGGACAACCCAACTGCTTTAATCAAAAACAAAAGCACCCAAACCAGACTTTGTTGTCTGCAAACCCTCAAAACGTAGTCACTTTCCAGTAGTGCTATTTTTGATGTAATTACATATTTTACCAGTGTGTTTACATGTTTTTATTATCTGTTTTTTCTTGTGAATGTCTATGACATCAAGTACTGGCAATAATATTGTCTTTAATTGTTCGAAAGGGTTGCCTCTAAGATGCCAGGGAGTGGTTCTGGACTTGCTCCTACCAAAATGCTTATATATATACATATATTGTAAATATAAACATTTATTGTAAACCGCCCAGAGTCCCCTTTGTGGGAGAGATGGGTGATGATAGAAATCTGAAAAATAAATAAATAAATAAATAAATAAATAAATAAATAAATATACTGTACACACACACACACACACACACAGGACCCAAGGTGCAGACTTTGCAGAGAGGCCTCAGAGACAATCCAACACATAGAGTCAGGATGTAAGATGTAGATAGGAACAGCATACACTAAACAGCACAACCAAGTAGCTGGCATTGTGTACAGGAACATCTGCACAGCATATGGGCTAGACCTCCCAAATCCAGTTGGGCGATTCCACAGAAGGTTGTGGAGAATGATAGGACTAAGATCCTGTGGGTCTTCCAGATCCAGAGAGAGAGACAGGCAGGTACTGGCCAATCAACCAGACATTGTGGGAGTAGACAAGGACCAGAAAACAGCAGTGGTAACAGATGTAGTGGTTCCAAATGACAGTGACATCAGGAAGAAGGAGTATAAGAAGCTGAAGAAGTACCAGGGCCTGAAGGAGGAACTAAAGAAAATGTGGAAAGTTAAGGCCAAAGCGGTCCCAGTGGTAGTAGGAGCACTTGGGGCTGTGACCCCCAAGCTGGGAGAGTGGCTCCAACAGTTCCCAGGAACAACATCAGAGCTCTCTGTCCAGAACAGTGCAGTGCTAGGAACAGCTAAGATACTGCACAGAATCCTCAAACTCCCAGGCCTCTGGTAGAGGACCCAAGGTTGAGGAAGACACATACCACCCATAGGGGTGAGAATGGAATTTCTTTATATATATATATAAGATTCAAAATGTCGTCCATTACCACTGTGTATTCTCAAATAAAACCTATTTCTAACTAGTTGAAATGTAAAATCTGTTTCTAAATGTCCACCTTGTAATGCACAGAACTACAAGTAGTTTTGAACTGATAATGCTCTTAAGTTGTGATATAGCATCTAGCTCTCAGATGTACCCACTTCCATCCTTTCAATAATACCTTAATCACATAAACCACTTTTCTATCTACTATTAACCATATGACCCTTCTTCAGCAACTGAATAACCTGCAATTGTTATTTCCTCCAGTCATTATAAGATCATCTTGGCCAATTAAGACTATGTGAGTATGCACTGCAGGTTTCAAATTACAGACGAATAGAAACCTCATCACAAATTAAAGTTTTTATTGATGTAATTCAACTGTTCATTTCTTCTATCTTGCTAAGGATAGTTTGTGCTGTGACACATATGTTATGACTGTCAAATAGCTTTGTATTCTATCAGAAATATCAGTTCTGTATTCTTAGCATCTGGCATGGCTCATCATATCATAACATCTACTCTTTCTTAAAATGTTTGTGTCTCATTGTAATCTTCCATTGATTCATGAAGTCTACTTGATGATTCACCAGCTGCAGTTTAGCTTTCTAGTTTTGCAACTGATGTCAAAGTCATATGCAGCGACAACTGCAACCATCTCGGTAAAGTTTATATTGGATGCTGCTTCAAAGAGTACATAAAAAGGTTATTCTCTTTGACCAAACTAAACTTCATCTGTAACATTACTCTTTTAAGAGCAAAACATTCCAATTTATGCAAAGGACGTATTTCACTTGGACCACTCTGCACTGGCCATAACTCAATTTTGTCCCTTCTAGTACCTGGTACAAACTATGCCAAAACACTGTATATAAGGTTTAGGCTGTGTATAAGGTTCCATGTGTCAAAATCTAAGCTATCCTGTATGTTAAAGTGAATTCCATCCCTAGAATCAATCGATAAAATGGGATGTTACCACTTTCATCTGTTTCTAGTGGCCTTGTAACATATTCAACACCCATTTTATTTTGGACTTCTGGTGGGGACATGGCCGACTGCATAGCTGTGCCCGCGAGCTCCACGGGCAGATCTGACAATGAGGCTTTTTTTCTGGGCTCAGTCAGGCTTTTCTTGAAGCCCTAGAGCATTTTCATGGACAGAAAATGCTCGGAATCATCCCATTTGTACTCCAGAACAGTGCCTCACAGCCAGAGGATTGCAAACAGCATTAGTTCTAATCCAGTAAGGGACACCGGGAGGCTGAGACGTCACCATTTCCTAACTGTGCTGTAGCCTTAAAGGGACACTAAGTCAAATCACCCCATTTCTAAACCACCCAATTTTTATATATTTTTTTAAGTTTGTGTACCCCCAAGAGAGGCTTTTTACAGCAAGGAGAAGCAATGTCTCTTGGTGCTTATCATTTTTTTTTTTTTGGATTAATTTTTACCAAAAAAAAATATTTTCAAGTTTTGGCTTGTTTCCCTTTTAAATACTAAGGAGGGTTGAGAATAAATAATCACTTCCCTGCTATTATTTTTTTATTGAATTTGAAAAAAAAATCCTACACATTGAATCTGAATCTGCTGTTTTGACTCTTCAGCTTCCTATGGCCACTTTCCCTGGGAGCTGCTTGTTAGCATACTTTCTCTTATGTCAACAACTTTCAGAAATTTTCCATTAAGTCATTAACTCCTACTCCTACTAGTCAAGTATCTAGGGGGCACCATAATCTACTGCCTGAAATATGAAGGATCTCAAGGAGACTTTCTCAGAGTTTCTTTTTGAGCTTAAATAGTCCTTTAAACAGATCTTTTCCAACTCCTGTAAAGCTATTTTCCAAGATATTTGGAATATTATAGAAAATATCAGCTTTAAAATGTGTCATTGGGCTGAGGAAGTTGTGGAAGAAGTTGAGGAATTTAACAATGATAGAAATGTCTCTACTGATAGTGAGAATGAAGTTTCTGCTGATGATGACCAAATTGTGGAACTGAAGGAATTAAATGGACAGATCAAATTGCAAATTGTAAATGGAATTGTTTTTCTGATGGAAAGTTATGGGAAAAAGAAGGTCCCCCCCCATGGGAAGTTTTTTGCTGAGAAGTTGGATTTTTTAAGTGGGGCAGTTGGGTTTTTTTATCTTTCTGTGAAAAATGCCTTGTGTTTATTGTGGAGATATATGAATGCTTTGGTCTATTTTGAAGTGGGGTAAGGATTTGAGAATGTTTATCTGGATTGCTTTTAAGGCTTGTTTGACTTCATACTCTTTTTCAACAATTTGGATTAAGATTAATAAGGTATAAACAATAAATGCTGGTTTTGGGTTTAATAGCATTAAGATTGTTATAACTGCAGTATTACTAACTTTAAGTAGACAATTTATATGCCTTTTAGTTTGATTTTTATTATAGTGAACAGAAATGTATAGAAATAGTGGTAGGAAATAAATAATTAAATAAATGTTTTGGGGGAAAGTTGATTAAGAGGTGTATGTGTGTACACACACACACACACACACATATACACATAAACATATATATACACACATACAGTATTTCTTTTAATATAAGGGGAAGGAACAATTGTATTTAGTGATTTTTATACTGTGTCAATAGAATGATTTATAGAAACAATGATTTTGGTTAGATATAGAGTAAGGGATTGTTTATGGAAATTGCTGTATATTCTTGTTAAAAGTTGCAAGTCACTTCTTTATGTAATCTTTAAAAAAAATTTTTTTCTTGTGTTTTCACACTTTTTATTTTTGTAGGTTTTTTTTTGCTTTTTTTGTGGTTTTTATCTTTGCTTTAAATCTAATAAAATTCTTATTAAAAAACCCCCACCCATTTTATCTCCTTTTTAAAATACCAGCATACATAGTGAGAAAAAGCTGAAAAGATTGTTCATGAAGATTTTCTCCATTTTGACATTTTTTTCCGTAAGTGGAAAACGCTGGACTACATAGTACTCACTTAAATAATGCTAGAATTTAAGCTTGGTTTCCTAGGAGTTACTATCCATCGCTCTTCCAACTTAATGGAATCACAGTGCTTTGCCCACAAACCTGGCTGTATGTTTATCTTCACACAACACCAGTCCCATTTAGCATCTCATTGTGTTTTAAATCTGCTGACAATATTATAATTACTTAGTGATCATTGCAATTCTGCAGCAGACACAGATAATAATATTCCGTTCAATCTAACAGAGTGATTTGGATCCAAATTATACCATTTACAAAGTTCCATTTTCATCATAGTTAGTACATGAATAGCACACATGCTATAAAAGCACTATACAGACCTACAAACAGCAAGAAAGCAGAACCCTGAATTGGAATACTAAGTGTGTGTGTCTGTGTGTGTGTGTGTGTGTGTGAGAGAGAGAGAGAGAGAGAGAAATCCCAAGGCAATATATTTTTTTTAAGCACACAATTAGATGTAAGTGGGTTCCTATCTTGTGAATTACCTAAAAATATTAAAACCCCAATAATCAGCACAGTATAAATTATACATGTTAGTAAGTGCAATCAATTTGCTTTTAGACAAATTTAACAAATTTCAAATAACAGAAGACCAATTAATGTGTCCAATTCAATTTTCTACACAGAATGTCCCACAGTTTTATTTCAAAGTTCAGCTGCTGCTCATTCTTCTCCTTGTTCTGTATACAAACAGGTAGATGGTTTGTATACAGAACAAGGAGAAGTATACTTGCAGGGTACTGTTTATTTCTTCATTTTGTATTTTGATGACTTCTTGTAACACAACGTTTCATTATAAACCCTTAAATCAAACTGTTTTCTCTAATACTCCCAAAGCTGATCTTTTGCCTCTGACTTTTCTATATTCACAGAAAAGTTTATTTTCCGCCCTTATGGTAACCTATCCCTATTGCCTATCCCACTAATGGAAAAGCCCAGACTCTCAAAAAATGTGGATTACATGCACAATACAAGCTGTGGCCTTACATGTATTCAAAAAGGTCTGAGGAGGATTCAAAAAGTCGAGATGATAGCAGAACCTGTGCAATCAAAGCCCCACCCATGTTTATGTCTGTCCTATTGCAACGCATGTAAAAGGGCTTAGAGCTTACCTACTGTCACAACCACCACCTTAACATTTTTGAGCCTTACCCCTGGGGATGCCCCAGCAGTGAGAATCTTCCATCTCCCCTTGTTATAACCTCTTCAGCTCTAATTTCATCTTAATGGACTCTTGGTGAGGTACAAAACTGACAAATCCATAAAAAACAAATAAACTATAAAACCAAATGAATAACTCTGACTGGGACACCTTTCAACCTGGCCTGAAAGGTCTTTACTGCCTTTCTAAAGGCCTGCAGGATCAGGGCCAACCATACAGAAGTGGAAGGGCTGCATCATTTTGCTTCTAACAAGGGCTTCCACACTTGCATAGTACATGTGCAGAAGACTATAACCTCAAAGCAAGATGTCTCACTAAGGCGGTTAGTCTAGGCCAGTGTTTTTCAAACTTGGCAACTTTAAGATGAGTGGATTTCAACTCCTAGAACTCCCCAGCCAGCAGAATTCTGGGGGTTGAAGTCCACTCATCTTAAAGTTGCCAGATTTGAGAAAAACTGCATTGGATTGAAGCATGTGGCTGTTTTTAAATTACATGTGAAATCATGGTAAACATTTTAAATCTTGTATATTTCAGGAGAAACAAATTTTACTTTTCAAACAAATTAGTGGCAGCTTTGTAATGTTAAAATGTATCATTTCAATTAAAATAAACCGCAGCCAAGCAATTTTTAAACATGAAAAGAAAATTATACTTTTGAACCAAGTGTGATAACATTACCAAACATATTTATTCTAAAACATTTAAGTAGTATATAGAAAAGTATATAGAGGAAACTAATCATACATTGGTTTCCAACTATAAACTGAATTATGCTGTTATCGTTGTTTTCAAGATCTCATTTCAGTGCTAACTAGATAATTAGATTTCTATGCTGGTCATGACTTCCATTAAGGAAAGCTGCCACTTCTTTCAAGATGAGAATGGGAATTTTATCTATATTTATTAGAAAATAGATTTGTCTGTTTGTAAAAGAGACAATAAAGAAATAACAATATTTAAATGTTATTCTTAGCTTTTGAAGGGGACAAGCATGAAAAATGCAAATACTTTTTGTTTTGAGATGGATTTTTTTTAAAAAAAATCTTAGAACATGACATCTTTTTTTTCTTCTTTTCTAGTCATGGTGTGTCAAGCTGCTTTGAACCATCAGATCAGATTTGACTGTAATGCTCTAGAAATAAAGCAACTTCAAAGCAAATAAGATATGGGGAAGGTGGCCTGGCTGTGATCACATTTTATGGGGGGAGCATGTTGGGCTCCACAAAAGCATTTTGGGCACAACTAAGCATCTTTGTCCTAACCAAACATTGTAGTGGTAATGTTTTAATCTCCACCTTCACTCAAGCATTATTTAGGGTCCACAATTTGAGTGATCCTTTCCTGTGCCAGGCGAGGGATCTTTGCTTAAGGGTATCTATAGAATGATACATAAGCACATCCTCCTCACTTGCTTTCCCCTAAAAAAAATGGTGAGCTGAAATGTTCTAGACTGAGAGGCATGACTTGCAAGTATCCACATGTGTTTTCAGGTAACAGTATTCACCTCAGTCCATCAGAGTTTATTTAGAAGCGTCGATGGTTGGACACTATCTTGAATTTATTTACACTTAATTTAGTCCTTTTTTGCAATTCCATATCTGTCTCCTTTCACTGTACTTATCTTAACTCTGCTGCACTGCAATATGTGGTTTATGCTTAAAAAGGATCAAATCCAGTTTTTGCTTCTGCCTTTTGCTATCACCAGAAGTGCCCACCTGCTTCTCTGTCTGGCAATATCTGATTATAAAGTTGATGCCATTGTACTAACCTTGCTTTACCTAATTTTCTGTTTCATCAACCTCTTATCTCTCCTTTATGCCCAAATTTACTTCTTTTCTACCCTTTCTGGAATTTTGTTGAAAATTGAGCAGAAAACTCTTCGTTTGCTTTCAAAATAGCCTTAAATATTGTTTTAATGCATAATTTCCTAGATACTGAACTTATTATATTTTGCAGCAAAACCCATGGAGACTTATATGTTATATATCATGTACCAGAAAACTTTCACTGAACATAGGAAAAAAAAAATAACAAATCCCTCAAAGTTTAAAAACTCTTATTTTAAACCTACTCATTCCTATTTTTCTAAATTACAGCCAGCTTCAGATTCTCAGAATATTCTGCTACATTTGCAAACTTCATCCAGGTTGGCTGAATTTTAACTAGGTTTTAACTAATTTAAAAAATAGGGATATATCTTTGTGGATTTTCCTATTACTGTAGATGAGGGAAATTTCAGAGGCTTCAAAAATGATGCAAAGGTGAAGATCTACCTCAGATCTGCCTTGAAGGCTGATGTCAGTCAAAGACAACAAGCAGAAATCAATTCTTCTCAAAGCCAAAAGGATGAGTTCCAACATAATAGAAGCAGAACAATATGGAACAACTGTTTTAATCATAACTATGAACAATGTCATATTTATGTATTGGATGATGTCTCTCTGTTTCAAAATGCATCCTTCAAGGAATGTTCAGTCTTTATATTTCACTTTTTCCTGATTATAAGATCATTACACTTGGTATAAACCAATTTAATTTTGTGTTAGAAACAATTGGTGATAGTTTTTGACCCTTGAACTTCAGGTTAATGAGAGGTTCTTCTGTGTAATTGCTATGTCTTAAGATGGCACTGTGCTGTGTAATCTTTATGGCTGTAAAATGACATTTAAAGTTTGTTTTACATGAGCAAGTAGAAGTACATTATTTCAGCAGTGAGCAATAATCATCTGCCTCCTGGCTGAAAATATATGCCAGGGATAAATTGTGTTCATCTAGTAGCCTTTGTTTGTAGGACAAGTTAATTAAAAGAGGAACGTTGAAAAAATATTTCTCCCCACTGGGTATGATAGAGCAGTATTATTTTTCAAGGAAATATCCTGCGCAAATATCCTTTTGTTTTTGCTGTATAGATATGGAAGAACACAAGTAAGTACAATGCTTCTACACAGTGAAGAATTTTAAAAGAAAGAGGGAGAAACATTTTCAAAATAAGTGTCAGACTCCACAATCAAATGATTGTTGAATCATCTGATCGTGTTTGTCTGCACTGATGGGTCAATGCGTGTCAAGAAGGAAGATGGGAGGGGAAAATGCGTGTCAAGAAGGAAGATGGGAGGGGAAAATTGCAAGGAGTGTGAATCACTGTTGTCTGGGCTGAAAAGGGGAAGTCAAGGTCGTACTGCCAGAGACATCTCTGGCTGGTATGGCTGACCATTAGAGGTTGGGTGAGAAAGAGACAGGAGGGGGGAGTGGGGTGTTGGAAAGTTTTAATGAGTGAGTTTAGGTGGGAATCTTCTAATTGCAGCTTTCTACTGTTCTGTACACTTATTCTCAATAAACCTGAATTCTGCATATTCCAATTGTGCGTGTGTTGGGTCAATGTTGGGACTAAGGGTGTCAGTTCTTACAATAAGGGCCATGCTCCATCTTGGGAAGTCCAGAATGTCTTTAACAAAAAGAAAAAGATGAGTGGACAGGGAGGAACAGTGAGTTTGATTGCAAATTGACAAGTCTTTTCCACTGGTCTTAAGCCTGGGTGCAGCTGTGTCCCATTGGGGTAATCTAGTTTAGAACTGGATGACTTAAGCTATTCTGAACATTTTAAAGCTAATTTAAAATAATACTTGAGAGAGAGAACCAATGCAGTTGTTCTGTTCCTCTCCTCTTTTCCTCTTTCTCTTCAGGATAAACTTCAGAAGTGGGAAATCTCTGCTGTAGGATCTCTGCACTGTTTAGAACTTTAATTCCAAATTGCATGGAGAACCCTCATGCATAGAAAAAAACTTTCCATTCTTTGGGAAGTGACTCTAATTCATTCTTTCTCACTTTTAGATGAAAAAATAAATTGAAAAATGCATTACAATGCAGTTTATTTAAGTTGCTTATGTTTAATGTAGTCATAATAATAAGTTTGCTAAATTGTTTTTATGCTGGGAGTCCCCTGGGGCAGACAGTGGTCCCAATAGGCAGGTAAGAAACATTAAAGAAATAGCTTAATATATTCAGTGATATTTCCATTTTATGCATAGGATATAGCCTTTTCTTCTATTTTTACAGCTCTGCAAAGGGATCCACCGTGGACTTTCCCAGATGGATTAGAAATTGGGATCAGGAAAATATTTGCTGATTCAGCTTGCATTTATTTATTTGTCTAAGTTTGAAAATGGTATGGAATGGTAATACTACTGTAATATTACTTTCTTTAAAATGGATTAGGTGATAGAACCATACTTACATAAATGCTTCATACATTGGTCATTTCTTTTCTACATCAATGTTATTCTATGCTCTAATTATTTTTCATTAATGACTTTATTAATAAAGCAATCCACCTCCATTACATTTTTCAAAAAATGTTTCTGTAAAAACTGTGTGGGGTAAAAAATACTACCTTCTGCAAGATACATTTATTTCTGATAATGTGTGTCTAGATTTTTGTATCTCAATTCATTTACTCTTCAGTGCAGTCTAAACTGTTGCATACATTTTGATTTAGTAATAGGTAGAAAGCTACAGATAAATATTTATGATAAAAATAATTGTTTAGCAAACAGAAGGCTACACTCATGGATGAATATTTAGGAGATCAAGTTTATTATAACAACTTGCTGTAAAATGATGCATATAATAGCAATGAATATAATGTGGTTATGACTCAATGTAGAACTTACAAACAGTTTACAAAGAGAAGTAAATCTATAGAGTTATTGTAAAACTAATTCATAGCAGCAGTTTGGCTGTTAAGTATAAGTCTTTTACTTCAGTTTTTTTAAATAGGACTTTTAAAAAACAGATTCTTTTTCAAGATATAGATGTATATCACATATGGAAGTAGCCCCTAAAGATATTTTTGAAATCAACAGTTTACTTATTTATGAATTCAAGATCCTTTACAAGAAACCTGCAAGGCTCGGTATAATTAAAATAATCATTCCCATTCACATATTTTAGCCTAGAGGAAGAAGAAAAAAAGGCTTCCCATTTGTTAGACTAGGCAGTTATTTCCGCTTTTACAGAATAGTTGATGCACTGCTGCACCTCCAAACATTATTAAAGTGTTGAGCATTAGAGATATCAGATGATGCCGTATTCTCAGCTTTATCACACAGAAGCTGTTTCTTTCTTATCAAGGACCAGATACTGGTTAAGAATAATAAAGGATAATTTTTTCTTTCCTTTTTATTTATTAAAACATTTGAAAAAAAGGAAACAGAATAAATTGCTACAAAACAAAGAAAAGGGAAGAAAGAAGATAAAAGGATGAAAAACCAGTAAATAAACAGGGAGTTTACAATTGTCATGAAATTTAAAGTTCAGTGTTTTTTTAACTAATTGATGGATTGTGTAAAGCTAAGTACATTGTATCATTTTAAAAAATGGTAACTCCAAAAAACGCTGAACTTTGGACCAGTCACTTTCTCACACCCTAGGAAGGAGGCAATGGCAAACCACTTCTGAAAATCTTGCCAAGAAAACTGCAGGGACTTGTCCAGGCAATCTCTGAGAATCAGACATGACGAACAGATTAAAAAAAAAACTTGTCATAAGATAAAATCTTCCTTCTGCAACGCACCAGTTCTAGCATCTTTAATTATATGATTTATCTCTTTTTGCAATTATTGATAAAATTATATACCATCTATAAAAGCGTTTATATCATTTTTATTTTAAATTATAGCTTGGGATAAATTTAATTGATTTCTTCCATAATTCTATTTTTACTTGTTTCTTTAAAAGTTTGTATCCGCTGTATCATGAATTTTTTTACTTGTTATGTGTCTATGTCATTTATATGTCCTAGTAGGTGGTCTTGATTCTGCATGAATGTTTCAAATTTTGTAATTTGTCTTAAAACACTCCTTATTTCTTAAAATCACTTTTTTGTTCTTTCAGCAAATTCATCAACCATGGTCAATTTTGGCCTTCATCAGATAATTCTTGCTGTGTCTTTAATCTACTTCTGGAGTCTGAATGCATCATATCTGCATATGTAATTATACTTTTCTTGCAATAATTATCTCCAGAATGAAAAGCATTTGAAGATGAGATTAGAGATGAAGTTGTTGGAATGATTCTTACTTTTGTAAAATTCCATATTTTTATCAAGCTTTGTCTGATGAAATGTCCTTTCAAATTTTTATCTTCTTTTGTATCCCTATACAATAAATATTTGTGAAGTCCATTAGCTAGGTCAGGTGCTTCTAATATTGACATTCTGCTATTTGGGAATTTTATCCATTTATCCATGACAAACAGCTTCCTTTTTTTAAAACATAATTTTTATTGAAAGAATAATTTACATAAGATTAAAAAAACAGCAGAAATATAAAAGGAAAAGTAGAAAATGAAAGAAAAAAATAAAAAAGTGAAATATAAGAAGAAAGAGAAAGAAAAGTATCTAAAGAAGCAACTTCCAATCTTCTTTGCAGCAAATACAAACATAGTAATTACCCTTTCTATCCTCCCAAATTACATAATAGTGTTGAGGTTAAAAGCCATAGAACAGTAAATTCATTCATTCATTCATTCATTCATTCATTCATTCATTCATTCATTCATTCATTCATTCAATGTATATGGCTGTCCATATCACATGCATGATTCTAGGTGGCAACATGGCAGAAAAGGGTCTTCTTCAAGGCCCTGCCAGTTGACACTCCTTGGCTACAACACACCTGTCCTGCTGGATCAGATAGAAACAACTGGGAAGAGACAGTCCCATAAATAACCAAGACCAAGCCATGTAGGACTTTAAAGATGATAACAGCACCTTGAATTGCACCCAGAAGCAAACTGGTAGCCAGTGCAGCTCATGGAACAGTGGTGTCACATGTGCCAAATAACTGGCACCATTAACTGCCTGCGCCACCTCATTCTGCAATTTCCAATCTTTCTGTATGTGGATCTGTACATTACCATGGAATCTTTTTGAGTTTGGCAACTGCTGTGTGTGTGCCTTTTCTACTGAACAAACAAAAAGCACTAGCTAGGAGTAGTTTGTTTTGCTACTTGCTTCACTGAAACTTCTAGAAAAACTAATTCCAATGAGTTTGCAAGAATTATAATAGATATAGGCAGGCCAAGGAAATCAAATAACCATGCAAGATCCCAGGCACTCTTAATCAACCAATACCACTGATAACCCAATACACTACACACAGCACTAAGGAAGACATTGATGTCTTGGTCACCAGATGCCATGGGAGGGGAGTGGCTCACCTGTTCATTTTGTAATCCCTGAATTGGGATAAATTCTACCCTCCACACTGTATATATGGTGAGTGTATTTAATGAGGTAAGTGGGAAGAGAAACCACTTGTACTACTTCTGATTTTCCAGCATGGATTTCCCATTTGTTAGAACCCCTTATAGTGAGGTAGAAGTGACTTTCAATAATGTCTGCCTCTTTAAATAGTATCTTTATCTGTGAATGTAAGAAAAAACTCCACAAACCAAAGGTGATTATTTGCCAAAAAATCCTTTTGGGGAAATTCAGTATCTACAAGAAAAACAAATCATCCTTGATACTTCATAGTCTGTATCAAGCAGCACAATTCTTTAACCTGACTCTTACAAGCTCTGTAGTAGCAAAAAGACTGTTATGGATTATCTTCAAAAACCAAACCCTCCCTTGTGACCTTATGAGGGATAAACTTTGGGATAAGCAGACAGCTAAAAAATCATGTAGTAGAATGCTAAGTTTCTCTTAGCAGTGAGGCTATGCAGATTAGCAGCAAAGAGGGCCATGAAAGATTCAACAATATTACAAAGCATTATGGAATTAAAGAGGAAATGTGCAGTCTGTAATTACAGACAGACATCCCAAAAGGAGATTGGACCAGGTTAATCTTAATTCAGGTAAAGGAATGTAATATCCAAGTGACAATTTGAACTGACCATGGTACACTTAGATAATTATATCCAATCAAAGCTGGGAAGTTTCTGGAATTTGAGCTTTGATGTAGAGCTGATTGTACTTATTTGAATAATGTACAGATAAAAATCTAATGACCTACTGAATTTAAGTTCTCTGAATGTTGTGCTACAATCCTTGGCTCAAAAAATAAACTGAATGTGCAATCAAATGTGAATTTGGGAATTAAAAAATAGAAAAATCTATTTCAATTTAACGTATATTTGAAATTAACATATTTAAGTACACATTTAACTGATAATTTTTATGAAGATGTTTTTAGACAGACTGGATTTATGAATGCAAAAGCAACAGAATAGAAATTGATTTCTTGTCCATATCTAACATGTCATCTTCAGCCCATTACTTATTGTTTTAATGGACTTCTCAGAGGGTTGGAAAGAGAATGGCAGTTTGCAAAATACTACAAGTTTAGAACATCTGCACATTCCTCTATTAACAGGAAAACTGGTAGCCACCTCCCTACTGCTTCACCCAGGTAGTTTACAAGAAGATCAAGGTACCCGCACTGTAAACAACTTAAAAATAAATGGTATGCTTAAGCAAACATATTCAGTTGTCAAGAATCTCTGTAACCTAGCCTTCTTTTTCCCTTTTAATAAGACATTGTGAGAATCTAACTTCTCGGGTGATAAGCATCTGCTAGGGGCTTGACACCTGTTTTGAGAATGACCTTTAACTTCATTGTCACTGGATGAATTGATGCATTCCTGGGATACCAAATGCATCAAAGGTAGGTGTTGCCCATGAGTGTAACTGCACTGTTTATTCTTAAGAATGCTTCTGGCCATGCCATAGCTCTCATGGGAATGGCTGCAACCAAAAGCATGGTTTGAATATATGGCCATGTGCCAAGGGGAAAAAAGACAAAATTAAGTTAGAGTGATACATGGCTATCCAGAAATAATTCATCATGATCAGCCTACAGCTGCCTCTCCAAGTTAAATTTGTAATGGTTGGAATTTTAATCCTGTTTTATTGTAAGCCGCCCAGAGTCCCCCTGCAGGGGAGAGATGGGCGGTGAATAAATGTATCAAATAAATAAATAAATTGTCATCTTGTTTGCAATGTCTTTTCACATACCTGAAGACCAACTGTTTAGTGGATATTTTCACCAAGAATATTTAACACAAATATTACATCCATACTTGACACTGATTTTGCCTGATTTATCTAATATTCCCTTGTCAAATGACATATGGGAAGAAAAAACAATGAACTTTAATATGACTAATTGAAACATTAAAATATAGAAGTCTTGATTTCCCATTGTAAAATTAAGATTCTATTGATATGGGAAGCCTCTGTAAACACCAAAATAACTCCTAATTCAGTTCCTTGAAAGCAATAATCTAATTACTTTGCACAACATGATGGAGAAGCTACCACATTAATAAAGGAATCTGCCACTGTTGTTTCTTTGCATTGGAAAACATCAGACTGAAAAACAGAACCTGAAAGAAGAGACAAAAGGAGTCAGTGTTTTCCCATGTCATGTACAGTTTGTTTTTAAAATATTGTTAGCACCAAGACAGTGTTTTATGACTCTTTATGTAACAGATGGACTCTTGCCTACTATTATCAAGCATTTTAAGTCTGCCTTGAAGGCCATTGTACCTTGGTTTTCAGCTTTCTCAAATGAATTGCATTAGCTAGTTCATTTCTCTAGTTTCACATGCACAGACACAGCATATTCTACAAAACATAATGACAACATTTAGGCTGGACTCTTAAGTAGCTTTGAGTAAGTCCCCTTCTAAGAATATTAGCTTCCATGGTTGCATACATTTCTGTAGAAAACATAGAAATTTAGGAATGAAAACTATATAGAATGGTCCAAGCTATATTTCCTGAAAAAATGTTAATCACCAGATTTTCAAACCAGGCATTAAAATCTCCAGCTTTAACTCTTCCAAAGAAAAGTCCCCTTCAAAAGTGGCATGATGATTTAGGTTTCAAGGGAGGAAGCCTAAAATGTGGCACTTGGGATTCATACAATACAATATATATATTCTGTTCAGAGTAGAAAAGCTAAATGAAATTTCAAATAAAATCATTTACAGAACTTGTTCCTCAGTGGAAGTTTGCATTATTATTTGGCATGACTTCATAAAAAAGAGAATATAATGTGTAATTTGCTCCAATTAGCATTTCTGGAATTTTGTTCAACATTTTAAACAAAGGTTCAGAGAGAATTGGAGTGTTTATGATTTTTAAAATTTATCAGTTGAGTATGCTGTAAAGACCCCTAAACTGGGCATATAAATCAAAGTTTGAAACACCATCTGACTTCTAGGTTATAACATGATAGCATGTAGAAATGTTTGCCAGGGAGATAATAAACTCTTTTATATTAGTTTTAATGGCCTTGTTAGCACATAGGGCATTCAGTTTATTGCAGTAAAATGAAAAGAATCGAACAAAACATCCCCACTTGGAACATTCCAGTGGAATATTTTGTGTGGGTTGTGTTCTGATGTGTCAAGTTTGCATTCAGGCCCCTACAATAAAACTCTCTCTAGGAGTCCCAACCTCCACTCTGGGTTTTTCAGAGAAAGACAGGATGAGGTGTAGAGAGAATAGTAAAAAAAAATTCATATACAATTAGCCCTAATACACATCTATAAAGTCTAAAGAGCTAGTTCTTTATTTAGGTATGTCCTGAGGTTCATTTTTAAACCTTTATATCATAAGGGTTTGGTAGCTATTCTTTTCTCAGGCTTTTCCATCATGGCTTCCTGTAACCTGTTTACAAAACATCCCTCCCTGATTGCAGATAAACTGTTTTCTGCCTTGCCAGTTTCTTCCTTGATGTGATGGAACAAAATTTTAAATATTTTGAGTGCTCCATTATGTGGAACAATAGGAACTCAAAACAAGCCCCTTTTGTCTCTCTGTCACAAAATGGTTCCTACCCATCAACATGCAGAAAAGGGGATGAAATAAAACAAAAGATTATTGTAGGAAATCATGGAAACAGAACTTTGACTAACAAAGAAGCAAGTGTACTGGACTTACTTCAGTGCTGTCCTGTTCAGACTAAGCACCAGACAGGTTCTTAAAGAGTAATCTTTATTAAATAACTATTTACAATAATTAAGTCCTTGATATGCGAGACTTGGTTAAGCAAGCCCAACAGGCTGACTGGAGGCAACAGTTCTCGAACTGGAACGGTACTGGAATGGCACTGATGCTGAATCTCTGACTCACTGGACCTGGAACAGGACTATGAACAACAGACAGGGATGAACTGGAGACTTGGATCAGGACTCAAACTCAGAGCAAGGTTAGACTCGTCTGGGGGTTCTGGACTTGGCTGGGTACTCTGAACTGAAGACTTGAAGACAAGGCTTGAAACTGGAGCAAGGCTGGACTTGGCTGGAAGCCCCGGACTAGACTGGATTCTCTGGACTGGAGACTTGGAACAAGGCTTGGAACTTGGAACTAAGCTGGACTTGGCTGGAAGCCTCAGACTAGGCTGACACCCAGATCCTGAACACAATAGGTGTGAAACTCCCAGACACAACAGAGCATATGAGGCGTGGGTGCACAGGACTGAAGGCAAATAGTGGCGCTGGAACATCAAGCCTTGCCCATGCTGCTGAGGAGATTGTGGAGATTCACGGCTGGAAGCAAGGCAAAGGCTACTGGGCACTGCTGACTCTGTTTCCTCGCTGGCAGTAGATGCAGGATTTGATTCATCTTTGGAATGGAGCTTGAACGCTGGTTCCTCTTTGGCCACAGATGCTGACTCTGATACTGGTAAAGACTCTTCTCCCGAAGCTGCAGGCTTGTAGGATCAGTTGTCTCCGGCAGCTCGCTGTCTGCACAGCTGCCTTTTATCCCAATCTTTGGCGTGCTTAGAGTCTCCTGCAGCCAATTGGTCTGCCTTCTCCTTCACGCGCTTTTAAGCCCATCTCTGGCATGCGCTGATTGGCGTATTCAAATCCTCCTCCGGATCTCACCCAATCAATGTTGTGGATTCTTCCTGCTCTGCTGAGTCATGCTGGAGTTTTGTTTCTCCGATTCCAGCCTGGTAAGTTTCCATTCGTCCTCTGACTCAGAACTAGTTTCACTTTCTGAGTCGAGGCAGGCTTGGTTCTGACAAGTGCACACAATGAACAGTAAAAACACTCTTCTATGGCTTCTGGCATGCTGTTCTTCACCCTCCTGCACATGCAGAGTGCACTTTTTTTGGACTGAGCAAACTGTTGGCAATGCTTAGCAAATAATGCCACTTAATAACTAGTGTCGATGTTAGCTCTGACTCTTGCAGTTACAAATCCAGAAGGACAACATTTTTGTGCCACATTATAAAAACAAGGATCCATCAATATTAGATACTTGCTTTTTTCTCATTCTAGTTCTCAGTTATAATATAATAGAGACACAAAGAGGAAAGAGTAAGCTGGTTACAACTATTATGGAAGTGTTCTAAGGGTCGCTTAGGGTCATTCTCTTGCCTTTGTGATGACTCAGTGCTTAATACTTGCTACTACTCTGAGAACTGTAAAACCCTTTATGAGCTTTTCTATTTTAACTTTTCTGCTTATTCATTATGCGTACAGTATGTACAACTTGCGTTGTTTGAGGCTATAGAGATTTAGGTAGCAATATCAATAGGATCTGTAGCTGTGTTCTTGATATCAGACATTGCCATCAATAACTAATTACCATCACCTTGCTATTAGTAAGGGTAACTGGAGGAAGATGATTAAGGCAGTGTGAACTGCATTAAAGTCAATTGATTAATTTGCTTCCACAACACATACTGGATAAGTAAGCCAATGCTGCAAAGTCCTAATGCCAATACTAGGTTGACTGTGAAACAATTTTTAAAGGGTCTCTTGTCACACACAGATACATAACAGCAGTAAGCAACGTGAATATTTTTCTTTGCAAAAGAATACAATCAAAGCAGCAACGCTTAGTGGTAATTCCATCACTTTTTCTTCATTTTGTCATGCTTATCACTGATGGCTTCAGCACTAACCCAGGACATTTGTTATGGTTCTGGCTGATGGAGAAGGTGGGAGCCCTCTCCAAGGGGAAAAGTTCATGTGCAAGAAAATTAGAAAGGAACCGCCTTAGAGTTCTGAGGTTTTTCCAGTAAAGTTTGATGGTTCTGTTTCAGTTTAGCAGGATTCTGTCTATTTGAGTAGAACAATAAATACTAGAGTTCGATTCCTATCTCAGCGTGGTTCTTTGCTGTATACCCTGAGAATATTAGAGACAAATTAGGGTTAGAGTAGTAGAAAGGTCTGGTAAGACCTACATTCAAAATTCAGTCATAAAACATTTTGGATAGATATCGGCTGGTTATAATCTCTCATCCTAATTTACTTCACATGGTTGTTATAAGCAAAAAATAGAAAGAACAATATTTTGCTTTTACCTCTTAGAATAAAGCTGAATGCAATGAATGAAAGAAAAAGGCATCAGTCTGAGGCAGTTTTTCTCAATCCAATGTTTTCCAGATGTTTTAGATTAATTCCATGGGATTTGACATCCAAAACATTTTGAGGATATGAGTGGGGAAAGGTCTACTCTAAGGTTTCCAATTGTTGTGGACCAAACTCAGAACAGAAGCACCTGAAGTTGGAGAATCAAGAATCAAAGCATAAACTTGAATTATTCCAAAGTCTGAACACAACATAGGAAGAGGCCCTCATGACCTCTTCATTAGGCTATTGCAACGCACTCTACATGGGGCTGCCCTTGAAGAGCAATCAGAAGCTTCAGCTGGTACCAAATGCAGCTGCCCGGGTTGTAAATAGTGTCGGCTACTTGGCACACGTAACACCACTGCTTCTGGAGCTGCACTGATTGCCGGTGTGTTTCCAGGTGCAATTCAGGGTGCTGGTTGTCACCTTTAAAGCCCTTCATGGCTTGGGACCGGGTTACCTTAGGGACCGTCTTTTCCCAGTTGTTTCTACCCATCCAATCCGGTCCACCAGGATGGGCATGCTCTGGGTCCCATCAGCCAAGGAATGTCAGCTGGTGGGGACCAGGAGACATGCCTTTTCTGCTGTGGCACCTGCCCTCTGGAAAATCTCCCTCCTGAGATTAGGATGGCTCTGACCCTTTTGGCTTTTCTGAAGGCCTTGAAGATCTGGCTTTGTGCCCAGACCTGTGGCCCTGAGTGTGTGAAGGGCCCCATTTCAAGGTTGTGCTAACACCAATGGCTTTTAAGATCTCTTGGCTGTATTCATATTTCATTTTCTGTATTGTTTTAATTGTTTGATTGCTTTTATTATTGTTAGCTGCCCAGAGTCACTGGTCTGAGATGGGCAGCTATATAAAATAAATAAATGAAAAAAAGATTAAATGAAGAGATTAAATGAAAACTGAAAATGCAGTATTTCTGAGCCAAAAGAGGCATTGTGTTCTAATTGAAGGTTCACTTTTATAGGAGCAAGTGTTAAAGAACATAGTAGCATTTATATCTGATTAAATAATCAACAAAGGCATAGGCGTCCATGGCAAATTCAAATTAGGCCCAAATAATAATATGTGCATGATGTCATCAAAATGCAAATTCTACCATTAAATATTTGCATCCCAGTATCTGATGGAAGTATGTAAGCATAGTTTTGCAAATTGTGCTGCTGTTGAACTTTTTAGGATATTTCTCTGCAGTGTAAGGGAACATTCCCATCCAACCCTAATCTCTTCTTTTAGAAAACTATAAGAATCCATCTCTCATTTTTCTGTTGATTCTTCTAGCATAAAGTATCAGTGTCTATATAATGATCATGGAAGTCTTTCTCAATTTTTTTTAAAAAATATTTTTGCTTTAATAACAAGTCTAATATGTTTCGGTGTATCCAACAGATTGTCCAGATAATGAATACCTATTTTTAAGTTGGCTTTTTTTCACTTCCTGTCTTATTGCAACCACAATAAAAGAAATGAGAATAGTAAGAAGAAACACCGTTTTGTTTGGTCAAGACTTCCCTCTTCACACTGATAACATGTTGAAATAATTCTGGCATAGGTCATCTCTTAAATTGCATCCTCAGTCATTAGGAAGAGCTAGACCTAGCTACTATATATCTTAATTATTTCACAATAAGATCTATAGTTTGTACAGTTGCATTATTCACATTTGTTGCTCAGCAAAATTTATACAGTTTAGTACCTTGGTTTATAAGGCAAAACAGACATGCCAGAAATCACACCTTTTTGGAATAGGCTCAATGGCTTCAGATGAAAAATTGTTACTTTTGAAAAAGAATCAATTTGTGAAGGTCGGTGTCCACTGATCCAACTAGCACATAGTACTATTTACTAAACTTCACAACAGCCATAACAGATAGAGTTACAGAGCAAATGTCCTGAGGATAAATGGCTTCAATTACTTTATTCTGTGGACAATTGGAGTCATACCGATGATGTTGCTGCAATGAAAACAATGGTATTATTTCCACACTTTAGACAGAATCAAATATATTGGGGAAATCTTACATACTCAGTGCTTGTTACAAATGGTGAAACTACTACCCATGAACTAATGGACTTGGCTAATAGAACATTAAGCCATTTTTTTTGTATAAAAATAGCAAAATAAGAAGCTTCAACTTCCTTCTGCAGTTCATTCATAAATCATAAGAGTTGGAAGGAGTTGCTTAGAACTTACAATCCATTCCTTCTGCTTAGTGCAATAATAGAAATTAAACCATCCTAGTTAGATGGCAGTTTAACCATCTTTGGTTAAACTGATTGAACACATTCAATCAAAGACAGCCTACTACTTCTCTGAGGAATTTTTTCTACTAACAAATTGTGGTTGCTTTTAGGAAGTTTTTCTTAGAGTCAATCATAATCTGCCTTCCTGTAACTTAAGTCCATTATTCTGTGCCTTGGACCTGGAACAAGAGAAAACAGGCTTTGACTCTCTCCTACATAACATTGTTTCATGTATTTGAAGAGCTATCATATCCCCGCTTCTTCTGGATCCAATTGATTAACAACAGAAGTGTGGGAGATGGCTTTTTGGCAGGTCTGGGGTGAGTTGAACATAATATCTATTATTGTCCTCTGAATCCTTTAGCTGATGCATCATCAATCTATGGTTAGTAGTTTATGCAGAATACCCCTGTTTTCTCTATTGATTAGTATTAAATCAAGGACCTCTGGTTGCTTTTTACTATGTAGGGGGAAAAAAATAGTGAGACAAGTCAGGAATTTCCAGGAAGCACCATGTTTGACAAATTTGGTTTACCCAGATTTGTCAGGCTAATTAAAGTCTCCCATGAGTAAAACTTCACACTTCTTTGAAAGATGTGCAGTTTGTTTTAGAAGGTATCATCCACCTCTTTTCCCTGATAGGGACACTGACAGTAGACATTAACAACAATATTGCTTTTATTGTTTCTTTTACCTGCTTTAACCAAATACTCTCTCAATAAGTCTTGGAAGTTGTTCTGTATTGTCCCTGATCCAGTTCAATTATTCAATTCAGTTCAATTATTTCAATTCCACATATCAGTGACCATGACTTGTTGTCTTTTACAGGACACAGTTACATCTTTTCTGCCCTTTAGGGATCCACCATTCTGTCTTCCATTCTGCAAAATCTCTTTTCATCCTTTGAAAACTTAGAACATGTCTCCCCTGCAGGAGTCTGAAATTGTTTCTTAGTTTATGCAGTGCAGAATATTTGTTACAGCTCTTTTGGTTGTTACTGTCATCCACTGTGCTTGCTTCTCTGTTTATATGTCTTCCTTATGGGGAATTGCTTCCACTTTCTGTTCCTGCTGTAAACTCTCCTTTTCTTGAACTGATAAATCCTTTCCCTTTTCTACCAACTGAAGTGTGTCCATTTAAGGTTCCAATGCTTTCATTTTTTTCTTCTTCAAGGACTGCAACAGGCTTGCACTGGTTGCAAGCATATGACAGTTTTCCCTCACCCCAACCCTCAGACAGGAAGGCAAATATGCCATAAGCACTGTAAAGTATAGTTGCGTACCCTTAGTCCATTCTGTCATGCTGAAACACCTTTCACCTTAGCTCTGGTCATCCTGTATTTGGTTCCCCAAGAGGTTGCTGAAACTGAACTGTTAACTTGGGAGGGGCACAAGGGGAGGGAACAGTGAGACCCTTAGGAAAGGGAAGGAGACCTTATCTGGTGGAGGGAGAAAGGCCACATTCAAAGCTCCATGGCTCAGATAGGCCAACTGGTAAACCTGCTTAGATTCACAATTTGATATACTGGATGAGTCTCAAAACCTGGTAGAATGTATGAAGCTCACAAACATGAACCTCACTTGCTTAAGATAGGTTATGTAAGTGTTATTAGCAACTTATACAGTAGGACATTTAAGAGATTTTTTTTAAAAATACAGTTTTTTTTAAATACTTCTAAAAATAAGAATTATTCAAATTCTCCCTCCTCACTAACTTAAGAAGATATATTTATACTCTTAATATTGATCAAGAAATCCTAAAGGGTTAAAGGATTTGGTCTTTTAGAACTTCCCAGATTTAAGGCTTTCTTACAAACATATTGGTATGAGAATGGGATGAATTATTATTTTCATAACATAAGGATATTATGTTCATTATATTCATCTTGTTTTCAAAGGTCAGTTAATAAGTTTCATTGCGGACCAAATATTAGCTTCTGTTCCACAAATATTTGCTGCAATCTGAGCCTGAAAAATAGAGGTATTTTTATTTATAAAGGCAAGAAATAAATGTTTGATATTAAGTGAAAAAGAAGAAACCTAATTAATGAGATTTTGTAGCAACATTTCAATTATCGCAACTTAGACACATTGAAGTGCATTGGGATGATATAAAACAGAGTTTGACAGTATGATATGAGGTGAAAGATTTCCTTCAATGTATTAGATAAAAAATGCTAGGGTTAAAATGAAGGAAAGTACATAGGATGCCAGTTAAATTTCCATAGTGGCATTTTTATGAGAAGAATTTCCAGATTTTTTTTTTTTTAATAAAGTATGTCAACTGTTGCTCAAGGATGAAATACGTGCCTTTTCCTTAGTTTTGGCTCCATATTTACAAGGGAGAAAGAACTACAGTGCCATTGTACTGCATATGTACTTTCTAAAAATATAAAAACATCTCCGGCTGCAATAATAAAAAATAGTGTCTCTAATAAATTAAGACAAACAAAGGACAAGGGCAGATCTCATCGTTCAATATTTTAAACCTAGCTGTGTTATTGACAAGTTTATGAGTTTGTTGATTGATGGATACAGATTGGATCAGAAATATTGGAAGAGCACAGTCCAGGGAATAAACATTCTGAAACTTCTAACAGAGAGAGCTTTAATCAACATAACTGTTCATATGGCAGGTTATTTGAGTTGTATATAGCAAACGGATTCTGTGATGCTTCACATTAATTCTTGATTTAATTTTGCGGCATTCATTCAGTAAGAGCCATAAAATTGTCATTGGCCCATTTCTTTGTTTAAAAATTGAGTGCATATATGTCAGCCAAGTAATAAATTGTTTTGACTTATTCACATAAAAAGGATTAATAATAAAAATTCTGTTGAAAAATTTTTAAGTCATACCAGTTAACTTTTATGCTCTGTCTTCCTTGATTAACCTGACTACTAGTTTCTTGCCTAATAGCAATGCAGCTTTACCCAACTGGATCAGAATTGTTGTTGTTTATTCATTTAGTCGCTTCCGACTCTTCGTGACTTCATGGACCAGCCCACGCCAGAGCTTCCTGTCAGTCGTCAACACCCCCAGCTCCCCCAGGGACGAGTCCGTCACCTCTAGAATATCATCCATCCATCTTGCCTTTGGTCGGCCCCTCTTCCTTTTGCCTTCCACTCTCCCTAGCATCAGCATCTTCTCCAGGGTGTCCTGTCTTCTCATTATGTGGCCAAAGTATTTCAGTTTTGCCTTTAATATCATTCCCTCAAGTGAGCAGTCTGGCTTTATTTCCTGGAGGATGGACTGGTTTGATCTTCTGGCAGTCCAAGGCACTCTCAGAATTTTCCTCCAACACCACAGTTCAAAAGCATCGATCTTCCTTCGCTCAGCCTTCCTTATGGTCCAGCTCTCGCAGCCATATGTTACTACGGGGAACACCATTGCTTTAACTATGCGGACCTTTGTTGTCAGTGTGATGTCTCTGCTCTTAACTATTTTATCGAGATTTGTCATTGCTCTTCTTCCAAGGATTAAGCGTCTTCTGATTTCCTGACTGCAGTCAGCATCTGCAGTAATCTTTGCACCTAGGAATACAAAGTCTTTCACTGCTTCTACATTTTCTCCCTCTATTTGCCAGTTATCAATCAAGCTGGTTGCCATAATCTTGGTTTTTTTGAGATTTAGCTGCAAGCCAGCTTTTGCACTTTCTTCTTTCACCTTCATCATAAGGCTCCTCAGTTCCTCTTCAGCCATCAAAGTGGTATCATCTGCATATCTGAGATTGTTAATGTTTCTTCCAGAGATTTTAACTCCAGCCTTGGATTCCTCAAGGCCAGCATGTTGCATGATGTGTTCTGCATACAAGTTGAATAGGTAAGGTGAAGTATACAGCCCTGCCGTACTCCTTTCCCAATCTTAAACCAGTCCGTTGTTCTGTGGTCTGTTCTTACTGTCACTCCTGGTCGTTATACAGATTCTTCAGGAGGCATACAAGATGACTTGGTATCCCCATACCACTAAGAACTTGCCACACTTTGTTATGGTCCACACAGTCAAAGGCTTTAGAATAGTCAATAAAACAGAAATAGGTGTTTTTCTGAAACTCCCTGGCTTTTTCCATTATCCAGCGGATATTGGCAATTTGGTCTCTAGTCCCTCTGCCTTTTCTAAAGCCAGCTTGTACATCTGGCAATTCTCGCTCCATGAACTGCTGAAGTCTACCTTGCAGGATCTTGAGCATTACCTTACTGGCATGTGAAATGAGTGCCACTGTTCGATAGTTTGAACATTCTTTAGTGTTTCCCTTTTTTGGTATGGGGATATAAGTTGATTTTTTCCAATCTGATGGCCATTCTTGTGTTTTCCAAATTTGCTGACATATAGCATGCATTACCTTGACAGCATCATCTTGCAAGATTTTGAACAGTTCAGCTGGGATGCCGTTGTCTCCTGCTGCCTTGTTATTAGCAATGCTTCTTAAGGCCCATTCAACCTCACTCTTCAGGATGTCTAGCTCCAGCTCACTGACCACACTATCAAAGCTATCCCCGATATTGTTATCCTTCCTATACAGGTCTTCTGTATATTCTTGCCACCTTTTCTTGATCTCTTCTTCTTCTGTTAGGTCCTTGCCATCTTTGTTTTTGATCATACAAGAAATTTCTAGGTTGTGGTGCTAAAACTACAATGAATATTACCTACAAGTAGCAAGTTCTATCCTTCACAGTACATTGCATTTATTCCTTTAAACATATATAAATTAACATTAAATCTAACAATAAATTTAACATTAAATAATTTCATGGGACTAAAATCCCAAATTAAAACTCTATTCAAGGTAAGGAAAAATATTATAATTTTCAGATATAAATAACTTAATTGATACTGCTGTAATGTCTCATGCATCTTTAGAAAAGAGTAACTTTAATGAATCAACTCCTTAAAGTATGCATACCTTTTTAAGGTTTGTATAGAAGCCTGTGGGGAAAAAAATGAAGAATAAGAAGTAACAGAGATATGGCATTCTTATGCAAGAACTAAAGCACTTATTTCTTAATATGTTCAAAGTGTGCACAGCCCCAGATAAATAATAAAATAAAATAAAATAGGCATTAATCTCACCAAAAGTTTTAGAACCTAATAAAATGGACACATATTACTTGCTCCTGTTCACAAATTACCTAGGACCTGTTCAGACTCAGCTAATGCCATGAGTTGTATGTGACATTTTCTTGAACAAGTATTTAGAAAACTCCACTGGTCCAGAATGTGGCAGCTATATAAGTAACCTTGATGATAACTGGGCAAGCTCTCCTACAGTAGGGATTTGCACTCATCTAGCAAATATAAATCCTGAAGAAAAGCAGGATACAATGTACCAAAAATATGGCCTAGTAGGTCAAGCTGAATCCTTATGAAACAAAGAAGTCAGGCTTTGTGAATAAAGCAACACTTTGGACCAATGCAGAAAGAAATGAGGGACGGGGATGGCCAAGGAATGGAGTGGAGTCATTTGTGTCTACCAAGTCTCTCTTCTGTCTTTCATTTTATTGAAAGAAAATGCTGTGCATCATTACTTTGTAAAAGAGCTGGGCTTGTGTGTGTGAATGTGGGTGTGTGTGTATGAAACTTAAAAAAAGAGATAATTCACAAGGAAAAGAAACAAATGAATAAGTCTTCTATTTCTGTACTAACAAATATAACTATTTTGGCAGACTCCTTTGCCTAGGATGTCTGAAAAGAAGAATGAATGCCTACTGCAGCATAGTGTACTTCTTTAGGGATGACATGTGGTACATATGTGCTCTCTTCCACTGTACGATCATTTCTTCAGCTGTCTGCAGCTACCCTGTTGCTTACACTTTAGTGAAATCTCTTAATAAGAAACTGTGGAATAACAACTCAGTACAGGAGGCAAAAGGTAAAAAGAAATGTTTATTTTTTTAGCAGCAACTGCTGGATCTGTCCCACAGGATGAGTTACCAGCACTGCGATGGTTACAGCACTTATAAACATACATAACGCAATGTGTCCATTTTTCATTGGTGAAATATATATATTTTTGCCTTAAACTTTACTTTTTTTACACATGCAAAGACACTTTATTTGATATGTCATTTTAAAACACTTCCTTATCCTAAAATATCCTGACATACAATACATATAAATGTATTATTTTCTGGGAGCTTATGATCTGTCTCCTTTAATTGTTCCCCCCCCCCCTTTTTTTTTTTTAATATAAGTCATCTGGAGTCAGACAGCCTCTAAACTGAATGAATGGAATGAAGGAACAAATGAACATACATACATATATACATACATACATACTGTACATAGCTTGGTTTTCTTGTATGTGACTGGCCTATTTAGAGATAATGGAGAGCCTTTATTTGTCCTTGAGTACAATATGTAATTCCACTTTGTTTTCCCACTAGTAGTTATATTCTCACTGCTAAGGGGAACTATACACCTTGAGAAAGTAAAGGAAAAATTCTTTCCCTGGAAAAATGTAAAAAAAAAAAGTCTAACCAACTTCTTTGCCCCAAAATTTGATGGATAATTTTGAAAAGCCATTTATGATCAACTTGGGCAGGGGTTAGAGAAAAATCCACTCATCTTACTCCTAGGTTATTTCATATAAAAAAAAAATTATCACAAACATGATCATGGATCATGGATTTTCAAGTTGACACTATCAAGTCCTTTTAACCTTTTTATTTTCATATGGTAAAAGTGTCAAAACAAAGCAAAGAAAAAAAACTATCTGTTTTGTTTTCTGATAAAACTTTGCAGGTAGTGTAATCTGAAGAGAGGGCGAGGTTGTGCCCTCTCTTTCTACAGATTATTTTTCCTCCTTTAAAACAAAATCTTATTTCAAACTCTTCAGGGATCAGCCACTAATTTTATGCAATTTAAATTCTTTTTCGAATACTTATCAGGTTCCATTTTGAAAGTTTAGTGATACTCGCTGAAAAAGTTTTACAGATTTTTTTTATTATTATTATTTTATCCTTTTTTCAGTTCTATACATTTTCAGACCAGTGACTCAGAACACCAAACAAACTGAAAAAGAGAAGACTGACAGTACTGCCTTTTCACTGTCATAAATTTGATCCCCTTAGGCATTTTATGCTGAAAAGACAATAAGTTAAATGTTGATCTCCTCAGCTGCTCTGGTATAAAGTTGGTGTAGCATGGCAAAGTAGATAGATTTTAAATCCTAAAAAAAATGTATTTATTAACATTTGTGCACTTTCCTGATTGCATAGACATATATTTCATATACTGTATAATCGGTAAGGCTGGATTCATACAACTTTTCCATCATGGGCGCTGCAAGCTTTGTTATCAGTTTTTGAGTTCAAATGTAAAGCCCCTCAATAACGTGATAATTTCAGACTGTAGTTCTGTAAGGGGAAAAAGTTATTGTGTCATTGTACCACATTAACAGCAGAGAGGTAACTATAAAGAAATTAAATACTATTTTCTCAGCATTTTGGCATTGTCTCTCAGTCTTGTGCAGCTACCAATTTTGAAAGCACATTTGCTTCATGACATTATTTTTTTTTGGGGGGGAGGCACTTTGCATAAATATTTAATGAAGCAAAATATGTCTCTGAAGATCTGCATAGCCCTTGTCATTATAGGATATTGACAACGGCTATGCATAGGATAAAGACTACAGTATATAACATAAAAACAAGCTTTGTAGCACCATAAAGGCTTACATATTTCATATTGCATAATTTTTGTGGATTGTCTCTCAATATAGGGTCATGCCCCACTGCACTTTACACTGGACCCCCTGATCAATTTCTATATAAAAGGGGAAAAATGCAGAAATTCAATATTAGAAATGGCAGTATTCAAAAACCAGCAGGGGAATTCTCCAGCACATTCTGTTCCAGCACTTTGAGAAAAGGAGTTATAAAGACCATTTTCAGTGCAGAACAGTGAGGTTAGAATACATTAGAAAACTGAATAACATTTCTTTAGGATTAACAAAGACCTAGTTTCCTTATGTTTGCATATATTGACTAGTTTATTATTGCTGTGTTTTTTATCACTATAGAAACGTCTTACTGTCTCTCATTTCTTTCACTATTGCCTTCCATCACCACCAGGACCTTTTACTCTCTTCCCAAAACAAATTTACGTATAGAATACTTTCTCGGGATTATAGTTTATGCATTTGTTGAAATGGACTATGATTCGTGAAAGGTTATGAGTTAACACAATTGATAGTCTTAAAACTCTTCATTGTTTGAGAATCTTTTAAACTCACTGATGATGCAAGATCAAGATCACCAAAGAAAAAATAATGAGCATTAAACAGATAGATTCTCCCTCTCTGTCTCTGTCTCTTTCCATATGTAATGTATGTTTGTATGTATGTTGCTATACAGGCTTGAGTCAATATTTGAAGTCAAGTCCATAATTGTTAATGTTTTCTACTACAGATTAAGGTTACTATGGTAACTAATCATTTTGGCCAGGTGAAGAGGTTGAATTTAATTGTCTCCTTTTCGGATGTTAATTTTTGCACCTGGGGGGAAGAACTTGCCTGGACTTGTTTTAGTTTCAGTTTCCCTTCTGTGTAGGCATGTAGAGAGTTAAGCAGCTCTCACTGAGAGCCTGTAAGAATGCAAAAGCTTTTAAACATGTTTTGCTTTCTGTAAATAAAATTATTTTTATAGAAATGCCTGGGGTGTGACTTTTCTGATCTCTCCTGGGCCAAAGGCTTTCCTAGCAATCTGCCAACAGCGTATGGGCCCAGTAAACAGCCCAGTAAAACCCAGAGAGAATAGAGAGATCAGCTCCACACCTCATGCACAATTTAAAGGCAGGTAGCAAAGACCTGTGAAGACTTTCTTTGGAGCCACCTGGAGATTTTCCAGCAACTGCCAGTCTACAGGACAAAGAAGCCAGCTGAAGTGACTTGCAAAAGAAGGAAGAAGCCATGGCTACCTCCCAGCCCTCAGCAATGCCTCTAGAGCCCCTATCAGAGACCAACTATTTGAATTGGGCCATGAAGATGGAGATGTATCTTCACAGAGAGAATCTTTGGCTGCCAATTGGTGAACAAAGACCCCAAAATCCCAGTACTGAATGGCTTAGACGGGATGAGTAGGCTAGAGCCACCATTATTCTGGGAGTTGAGAACAATCAGCTAGTCCACGTGCGAGGTATGCAGTCTGCAAAGCAACTTTGGGACACTTTGAGAGACTTGTATGTAAAGGCAACAGCAGGGAGTAGAGTTACCCTGACAAAAAAGTTGTACAAAGCCTACCTTGAAGAAGGAGATAGCCTTCCTGAGCACTTGCATTATATTCAGCAGCTGTTTGTTGAGTTGCAGGAGAGAGGAATGGAATTTACACCTCTCACAAAATCCTATATCCTCCTGTCCTCACTGAATGAAATGTGGGGCACGCTGATTTGTACCCTGGAGGCTATGCCTGAAACAGACCTCACCCCATCGTATGTTACACAGCGCTTACTCACTGAATGGGAGAAGAGAGAGGAAAGATCCCCCCCCCATCTCTTCTGGAAAGCTGCAGTACCAGAAAACAAGGGAAAAGAAGGGAAAGGAAGCTGAGGCCACAGCGCTAGCCAGCCAGCGATGCTTCACTTGTGGTTCAGCTGGACATTTGCAGAAAGACTTTGCCTTGAGACCCAAGAGTAGAAAGACAGAGAAGAAGAACACAAGGACAACACAGAAGAAGGCTCTTCAGACAACCCAAATTGCACAGGTTGCTGAGAAGGGTACTTCTGATCTATGGGTGTTAGATTCTGGGGCCAATTGTCATTTATGTAATTGTAAAAGCTCATTTGTGTCACTGTCTAAAACTGCAAGACAAAGTGTATCTTTGGCTGATGGGTCTGTGACTAAAATTATGGGACAAGGTGACTTGTCTTTATCCTGCTTGGGAGAAACTGTAAAAGGTGTGTTGTATGTGCCAAATTTACAATCACACCTTTTATCTGTGGCACAATTGGCTGCATCAGGGTATATCATAACATTTAAGAAAAATGGTTGTGAGATACGTAAAAATGGAAAATTGTGTGCTACTGGTATGTTAAAAGACTCCTTGTACATTGTGCAAAATGCAAGGAAGCCAAGCTGCAAGGCTGCAGTTGGCAACACGCCATATCATGACCAATGTGTACACCTGATGCACAGGAGATTTGGTCATGCTTATTTCAAGTATATAGCACAAATGCCACAGCTGTGTGCTGACCTAAAGATAAAACCCTGTGATAAATACTTAGATTGTGTAGTTTGCAAAGAATGCAAAACACTAAAAGCTCCTGTGAGTAAGCACAGTGACAGAGTTACAACTAGACCTTTGGAAATTGTACACTCTGACATTATTGGTCCTTTTGCTCCAAGTCTTGGACAAGCAAGGTATGCAATGACCATCATTGATGATTTCTCAAGATACACATTTATCTACATCTTAAAACATAAAGATGAGACATTTGATAAATTTAAAGGTTTTGTGACATGGGCAAATAGAAAATTCCCTAGGCCTGTATCTGCACTCCAATGTGATAGAGGAGGAGAGTACCTTTCTCACAAATTCAAAACGTTCCTAGTGGAAAAGGGGATAGAACAAATTCTTTCTAACCCTTACACCCCTCAGCAAAATGGTGTTGCTGAAAGAAAGGGCAGAACCTTGCAAAATGCAATGGAATGCATGCTTAAAGATTCACGATTATGTTTTAAGTTCTGGGGAGAGGCAATATCTACTGCTTGTTATGTACAAAACAGATTGTATAACTCTGTGATTCAGGACACTCCATTCCATTTGTTTTATGGTGTGAAACCAAAGGTAAATCATCTTAGAGTGTTTGGTAGCACTGCTTGGGTTCATATTCCAAAACAACAGAGAAGGAAAGGAGGCCCCACAACAAAGAAAGCCATCTTTGTTGGCTATGAACAAAGCCAAAGGAGCTACAGGTTCATAATGGGAGAGAAATTGATAATTAGCAAAAGCGCTTCTTTTGCTGAACAAAACTGGGGGAGATTAAACTCTAGCTCTCCAGTTGATCTGACCACCACAAGAGAAAAGCAAGGACTTGCTGATGGTGATCTTTTGCCTGATGAGGACATTAAACCAGAAAAGCAAACTGAAGATCTGTCTGATGAGACAGATGCTTCTCAGGAAAGTGATAGGAGTCAAAATTTAAGCCCTGCATTACCTCGCAGATCTCAGAGAAGTAATAAAGGCATTCCTCCATCATGTTTTCAGGCTGAAACAGTAAAGGCTTTTCACATATTCACAGAACCTGAGTCTTTAGAACAGGTGAATGCTTTACCACCTAAGATTGCACAAAATTGGCATTCTGCCATTCAACAGGAGTTAGCATCCTTGAAAGAAAATAAAACATGGAAACTGGTAAATCTACCTCCCAATGAATGCTGTCTAGGTTGTAGGTGGGTTTTCAAACTGAAAAGGGATGCTGATGGCAAAATCCAAAAAAATATAAAGCAAGGTTGGTTGCAAAAGGGTTCACTCAAAGGAAAGATTTAGACTTTGACAAGACTTTTGCACCAGTTACTAAAGGTGAATCAATTAGATTACTGTTAAAAGTTGCTGCACTCAAAGGAATGTCAGTTCACCACTATGACATTCAAACTGCATTTCTCTATGGTGATTTAGACCACAAATTATACATGCAGAAACCTCCTGGCTATGAAAAAGGGGAGAATCTAGTCTGTGAATTGCAGAAGTCAATCTATGGGTTAAAACAAGCTGCTAGATCCTCAAACCAAAAATTAGATGAAAAACTGCAGAATTTTGGTTTTGAAAAAGGAAAAGCAGATCCATGTCTATATATGAAGAAAGACAAACAAGGCTGTATGTATCTGTGCATTTATGTTGATGATTTGCTGCTGTTCACACCAACAGGAACACAAAGGCTTGATTTTGAAGCCTGCATGAAAAGCCATTTCACATTAAAAAGCCTTGGAACTGTAACAAATTACCTAGGTTTGGAAATACACAGGAAGAAGGATGGTAGCTTTCTGTTAAACCAAAGGGGAGATGATGCTAAAATATTGTGAATGGAAAGACATACAGAGTTGTCAAAGAAAATCGGTTTGCATCTTATTCTGTAGTATAAAAAGGGGAGTGTTAATATGTTTTCTACTACAGATTAAGGTTACTATGGTAACCAATCATTTTGGCCAGGTGAAGAGGTTGAATTTAATTGTCCCCTTTTCATGTGTTAATGGTTGCATTGCCTAAGGAAGGAACTTGCCTGAACTTGTTTTAGTTTCAGTTTCCCTTCTGTGTAGGCTTGCAGAGAATATGCAGCTGAGAGAAATCTCTCCTCTCAGCAAACAGCCTTTATATATGTTTGTTTTCTGAAAATAAAATTATTTTTATAGAAATGCCTGGTGTGTGACTTTTCTGATCTCTCCTGGGCCAAATGCTTTCTAGCACTCTGCCAACACTTTCAATGAGGTATTTGGTACCCTGATGTAAAAACAAAAACAAAAGCAGCAGGTGGACATGGGCTCATGAACATTTTAAAATAAAGGTACCTAGTGTGTATACTGGGCAGTACAAGAAAAAGATGTCTCTGATTTTGTTTTATATTACATATATTTAATATGTTGATTTAAATAATCCCAAATAGTTTCACCCAATTATAAATTATGAACTAATATTATAATAACAACAGCTTGATCCTGTTGGACCTCAGGAAGTGGACAGGATCCTCCAGACTCTAAATGCCACCACTTGTCATCTAGACCCATGCCCCTCCTGGCTTTTGAAAGCAGCCCAGGAAGTGACATGTGGTTGGATCCAGGCGATGGTTAATACATCCTTGAGAGAGGGGGTGGTTCTGGCTGCTTTCAAGGAAGCGCTGGTGCACCCCCTCCTCAAGAAACCATCACTGGGGCCTACTCTGTTGGACAATTTTTGTCCTTTCTCCCATCTTTCCTTTTTGGGGAAGCTGGTTGAGAAAGTGGTGGTGTTACAACTCCAGAGAATTCTGGATGAAATGGATTATCTAGACCCCTTCCAGTCAGGTTCAGGCTGGGATATGGGGCAGAGACTGCATTGGTCATGCTTATGGATGATCTCTGGCAGGAGCAGGATGGAGGGAATGCATCCATCTTGGCTCTTCTTGACCTCTCAGTGGCTTTCAGTACCATTGACCATGGTATCCTTTTGGGGTGGCTCATGGAGTTGGGGTTGGGCAGCACGGTTTTGCACTGGTTCACCTCCTTCCTCCAGGGGCGGTCACAATTGGTAGTGATAGGAGATGAGAGATCTCACCCTCAACTTCTCTTGTGTGGGGTGCTGCAGGGTTTGGTTCTCTCTCTTGTCCTATTTAACATCTACGTGAAACCACTGGGTGAGATAATCCGTCACCACAGGATGAGGTATCATCAATATGCTGATGATACTCAATTCTACATCTCCATCCTGGATGAGGTAAGTGATGTGGTGACTGCCCATTCTCAGTGCCTGGGGGCTGTTGGGGTCTGGATGGGGAACAACAGGCTTCAGCTGAACCCTAGTAAGACAGAGTGGCTGTGGATTGACAGCTCCTCGGTATCTGGGAAGTTGTCATCTTTAGTTCTGGATGGGCTTGTATTGCCCCATTCAGAACCAGTGTGGAACCTGGGGGTCCTCCTGGACTTATGACTTCTGCTCAAAGAGCAGGTGGCAGTCATGGCCAGAAGGGCCTTTGTGCAACTTCATGTTGTGTGCCAGTCACACCCTTTCCTGGATCAAGATGCCCTTCGAACAATCACTCATGCCCTGGTCATATCCCATATAGACTACTGTAATGCACTCTACATGGGGCTACCCTTGAAGAGTATCCAGAAGCTTCAGCTGGTCCAGAATGCAGCTGTGCAGGCAGTTATGTGTGCCCCAAGATCGACACATGTAACATCTTTGTTGCGAGAGCTGCACTGGGTGCCAGTTTGCTTCTGGGTCCAATTCAAGGTGTTGGTTATGAACTTTAAAGCCCTACATGGCATGAGGCCAGGCTGAGAGACCGTCTCATCCCCATAACATTGACCCATCCCACCCTGTCATACAGAGAGCTATGGACCCTGTCAGTAAGGGAATTCCACTTGGGGTGGTCCAGTAGGCAGACCTTCTCTGCAGTGGCACCCACCCTTTGGAACATTCTGTCCCTGGAGGTGAGGCAGGCCTCTTCACTCCTGGCCTTCTGGAAGGATTTGAAGACCTGGTTCTGCCACCTCTCCTGTGATGGGAAGGGCAATAACTCTTCCTGGGGGTGGCTGGTGTCATAGAGTCCTCCCTACTGAATGAAATCTGTGCCACTTGGATTTTATATTTCTTTTATTTTTATTATGTTGGTTGTTTGTGTTGTAAGTTATGTGTTTGATGGTTTTTAAATTGTCAATTTTATTGTAAATGGCTCAGAGTCCCCCTTTTTGGGGGGATATGGGTGGTAATAGAAATTTGAACAATAAACAAACAAACAAATAAATAATATTAGTAATAAGAATTATTGAGTGAATGTTCTACGTTTGAGTCTTCTGACGATTGCTAAATGACAATAACTGAGTCATACATAATATACTCAGCAATAGCAGCAGATACCATGTGGTGATTGTTGGTCTCTAAATAGCTTTCTGCTGGAACAGAAGCAGATCTCAGCACATATACAGCATAATTAATTGGCCAGGTACAGTGCTGAGTTGTGATAAATGATGCTTACCTTTGGTTGATCACCCTCCATGGACTTCTAGCCATTTGAAAGACAGGTATCCCATGCAGATCAGAATATTCAGATCTACAGCTGTAGTTCATATCTACTTAAAAAACAAACAGACAACTAAAATTCTCATGTAAAGAAAGAGTAAGTTTTAAAGAATACATTTTAAAATGTATCATATTATCCTTTCTAACTGTTTTCAGAACTTGGAGGCACTTTAATTAAGCAACTTTACTAAGGAAAAGTAAACAGCAATTAAAACTAGAATGTACAAAACCTCCTGTGGTTTACATTTGAATTCAGTTCATACTCATTGAGACAATATTTTGAAGACCATAGACTTTCTCTCCCTCAATATGATTTTACATTGTTCATTGTTTCACATTATTGTGGGGATTTAGCTGTCTGACATTTGTGATTTTTGGTAATGTTCAGGGCAATTGAAATGCAACCCAAAGGGCAAAATTCCACTCTTTTGGAATATAAAGTGAGGTGTGAGCATGCTTGGAGACACAAACACATGTATTGTAATGGGGAAATCATAGTAACATGGAAAGCAGCAATGGTGATAAAATAGTCTATATGTAGTAACAGGTTATATGTAGTAATATCTCTGTGTATCTCTGTGTAAGGGTGGGGTACTGGATGAATGAATCAATAACATTTCAGGGAATAGCAACAATTGCTTATGTTTGGAGCAAAAAGGGAATGTTGGAAAGGAAAATGGGCTAATTGAGATTATTTCCATATGAAAAATGTAAGAGGTAGCAAATATGAGAGAATCATTTGCCCAAAGTGAATTCAAAAGGTGAGCTCAAATAGCCTAAGATGTCTAACGGGTGGCCTTGAATTGGTTTTCACAAAGACAGTGAGCACCATACCATCACCAAGTACTGAAAGGAAAAATGCCTAGGGATAGAATTCAAAAGCGCATACTCAATCATCTTTCAGATTAATAGTCTTTTAATGCCCAAACCTTAATATATTATTTAGGGCAGTGGTTGAGAACTTTCTTTTAGCAACAGTTCACATTGTTATTATTTAGTTTTCATGTCCAAGCACATTTGACAATAATATGATCTCACTGGAGCAGTATTTCTCAATGTGGGCAACTTTAAGATATGTGGACTTCAACTCCCAGAACTCCTAAGCCAGCACTGTTGATTCTGGGAGTTGGATTCCTCACTGGGAATTCTGGGAGTTGGAGTCCATACAACTTAAAGTTGCTAAGATTGAGAAACACTGCACCAGAGTGTGAGGAAACAAATTTTGGATTCATTTTTCAATCCATTTAAGGATCTTTGAAGAATTTTCTTTTTATGTAAAAAATGTGGTAAACTCATTTATTTAAATTTGTTAAAAAATAGGCAAAAATGCGTACTACTGTTCATCACTGAATTGTATTGGAAGAGAAATCTTGGGGAATTCTGGGACTGTAGAAGTAAATAGTCCTTGAGGTGTTCATGTGACTTCTATGTTGTCTTCCCTCTGTCTCTTTCTACTGTCCCCCACCAATAAACAATCTAGGATTCTTTTTGGGAATTATAGAAGATACTGATTATGCATGTCTTCAGTGGCTCTGAATAACCAGGTAGTTGTCAGGATCAATTTAAAATAAATGTATTGTTCATTAATAGGTTGCAAAACTCTACCTTACTCCAAAATCACTGTCTTTTCTGATCTTTGTGAACTAAGCAAAGGATCTGATACATCAGCATCCTAGTATACTGGTCCAAGTTGTATAGTAGTGTAATTAAACTTTATAAATTAGCCGCATTAGTACAGCATAATGCTAGGTAGATTTAGATACTTAACACCATTGCAGCTATACCATCTCCAGGCTGTAATTTAGTGTTTCACAACAAGTAACACTTATTACAAGAGAAAGGTATTCAGCAAAATTTCAAAAGTAATTGTATTCCATGTCTGGACATACAGTACATACATACATACATACATACATACATAAAAACTATGGTTTCTCAGCCAGTTTATCCTTTCCATTTCCATTTCCATTTCCATTTCCATTTTTCAATGCATATTCTTCTGTTTGCTAACCCTTTACCAGCAAATTATGGAGAAGTCAGTGTTGCATTTGCTCTAAAGCTGTTCTGCTCTTACTAAAAAACAAAATATTAAGAGCAACTGTGAGTTCAGGATTCTATCAGTTGATTTTGTTTATGCCACAGAAGAGGTCAGTCTGGTTGATCAAGGAGTTTTTGTATAAAACAAATCTACAATAGTATGGATTTCTTTTCTATCCTTCCTTCCACTCTCCCTCCCCTGCTTCCTCTTGTCATTTTTGGATCCTAACAACCTTAACATAATTAGCTAACAACATCTAAAATCCTGTTTCTCTCTATAGTTTTGCATTCATATTGAAGGACTAGCTTCATTTGGCTACCTATATTGGCAAATCACGTTAAGAAGTGATTCAAGACTTTTAAAGGTTAGTTTTATGAATATTCTATTTTAGCATTTCCTTCCTTCCTCAGCACATTAGAAGGCAATGAAGGTAATACATAGCTGGAGCATAAAGCCCAGAATTCTAATCAATATTGTTATAAAAAGAGATTCATTAGAAAAATAAGGTAGGAAAAAAATTCCAAAATGCAGCTGAATGAATCAAGAAAGCTAGTTGAACCATACATGTTACTTATCATAAAGAAGGCTTTGTCTGTTACAGCAATCATAGATAAATATGGGGAGGAAAGGTCTCAACAATTTTGTCTGCAAAATTCACTGTGGAAAAATGACTCACTCTAGAAATGTGGCTTAGTTTTCTTGGAATCAAGCCCTAATGCCAGCATTTCTTTTCTCAAAGTATGATTATCAGGTAATAGTGCTTTTGTGGTATTTATAATGCAAATAACACCACTTCTTTGCTTCTATACCTTCTTTTTCTATTCAGCCAAAAAAGCATTAAAATGTGCATTAGGGTTCTTCCCCCCCACCTTTTCTCCAATCAACTCAGTGAATGATTGTTGATCATGAAAGCACAGAGAAACACCTGCTTCAGTGAGCTTTGGTAAAAGAGGTAGGAGGGAAAATAAGACAGACCCTGCTCAGTGAAAGGAGATACTCACAATCTCTTAACTTAGATTAGCTAAGCCTTAATACTTTCTGCTATATGCACAGCGAAGGCCAATTTTGCACTGTACTAGTTCCACAGTTAGTTCTCTCCCAGCATCCATGGAAAAAGGCCATGTTGTGCAGATATTACTGCTGTGACAAATTTCATGCCACCATTGTTCCTACCTTGGAAGTTATTGACACACAGCAATTGAAAACAGTCATGCTCTTCAACCAGCCTTATATTTTACAAACACTGTCATAATAACAAGGGATGTGGTCAAGCTGATGCACTTGCCATGTCTTGATAAAGAATATTTTGGCCAGAATTATAATAAAGACTGGTGAAATAATAGATTCACTGAATATTAATAAGTGAATCAGAATTTAATCCAAGATAAATGCTAATTCGTATGAAATGCTATATAGACCAAATATAGACCAAATAATATAGACAAATTATTCTTCTCGCTTTTAAATAATATTGCCATATACAGAGTAGACAGACTCAACCACCTGATCAAATCCACTGGCTGTGCACAGGCATCTTCTACCCATCAACCTATATAGACCACAATTAATGTGGGCATTTTTTTTTAATGAGAGAACAGTGCCCCACCCTCACTTCGACTACTTTTGTAATAATTACAAGTTGTGAAAATTGGCTGCAACAGAGCCATGAGCCCATATACTGGGAATGCAATTTTGTTTTCTCCCATTACACTAAATTGTCTTGCTGATACTATTGTACATCCACAGCTTTACCTTTATTGCACTGTGATATTATGTTACTACATGAGCCTTCTCTTCTGATATGGTCACATAATAAACATGATATCCCTTACTATTGGAAGGACTAGAGAAGGAGATATGCAGTGATAGGGGAAATTATACTGAAGCAGCAGAGGCAGGGAGGCTGGGGTTTTCAGAAAGAACCAACTAGACCCACTATCTCAGGTGGCAAAGACACAGCGGGGCTACAAATGAAATAGGGCCTACTTCTTAGCTGGATACATGCTTAGGCATGCAAAGCAAGGCCCTTAAGAATTTGGATTGCATGACTTCTATGGGAGGCCAGACTACAAAGCTCAAACCATGGCTTTGAAGGTCTTTATCGTGGTCTAGATATGCCTATTGCCTTGGGGAGGGACAGAATTTAGTATTCATCACATGATGGTCACAGAGGGAAAACACGTGAAGAACTGGTGAGGTCCCAGAAGACTGGAGGAGAGCAAACATCATCCATACTTTCAAAAAGGAGAAAAAACTGTGTCCAGGAACTTAAACTCAGCTTGATGTCTATATTGGCTAAAGTTCTCAAACAGGTAATTAAGCAGCATGTTTCTAAGCATTGGGATAGGCCATGCATATTTCACAGGAGCCAGCATGGGTTTTTCACAAACAAATTATGCAGAACTAACCTTATCTCATTCTTTGAGAGAATGGCATTGATAGAATTACTAACTTAGTAGAATAGGGGAATGGCAGAATGTACCTGAATCTCAGCCAAGACTGATATTTTTCTTTCTTTTTTAATCGTATGGCATAGCAGTTCCGTGTTCATGCTGCTTTTTCTTGCTGGGAAATCCTTGTGAGGTCCAGCAGCCAGATGTGAAGACTATTTAGCCGTGGCAAGTCATGTTGCCAGGGGTTCACCATGAGGAGGCTAGTCTACATTGCACTGAGTTGGGCTGAGAGGTCACCCAGCTGGCTTTCATGCCTAAGGTGGGACTAGAACTCTCAGTCTCCTGGTTTCTAGCCCATTGCCTTAACCACTAGACCAAACTGGCTGTCTCTGATAAAATGACTCATGTGTATTCTGCTGTATAAAATGATAAAATATGGACTAGATTATTGTACTGTTAGATGGACTTATAGTTGGCTGAATAATTGTACCCAAAAAGTGCTTATTAATGGCTGCACTTCAGTGTGGAGGAAAGTATTGAATGGAGTGCCACTGACATCTGTCCTGGACTTTGTACTGTTCAACTGTTTTATCAATGATTTGGATGACAACATTGAGGGTATTGAGCTCCCATCCAGACTGTCAAGCGCATGCGTAGCACTGATGAATTGTTCAGCCATTCAAAGAGACACAGATCGGGACCGCCTTAACCCTTGGGGGTTATATGTCTGGGTTTTCCCACGCTTCTTCAGTTTGTTAGGATTCCTGTTAAGTACTAGCAATAAATATTAGAGACCAGTTCCTTGTCTCAGTGTGTTTCCTGGTTGTTAGGACACCATCTCACCATAAAAGTGACTCCAGGTGGCATATAAATGGCCCTGTTTTGTGTAACCAGACTGCTCCTGCATAAGGAGGAGTCAGGGGAACCCTTGCATGGGTGCTGTGAGGAATATTCTCAGCATCTGCTGGTCAAAGTCACTCAGCTTCATTTGGAGTTGGACTCTAGCTGGGCAAGTCCTTTCAAAGTGACTGAGACATGGTTATCTGGGAGCATTTTGAACTGGTCAATCCTGATAAAGTGGATAGGGTCCTCCCAGCTATGAGTTCAGCAATTAGACCTATCCCCTCATGTTGGTCAAGGCCTCCCAGGGAGTGGCACGTGGTTGAGTCCAAGTGGTGGTTAATGTTTCTCTGAGGGAAGGAGTGGTAGTTCCTGCCTTGGCCCCCTTCTCAAGAGGCCATCGTTGGACACAATAGTGTCGAATAACTCGTCCAGCCTCCAACATTCCCTTTTTAAGGAAAGTTGTTGAGAGGTTGGCTGGAACTCAGTTATAGAGAATTATCTGAACCTTTTTCCATCTGGGTCCAGGCCAGGGTAGAGTATTGAGATGGCATTGGTTGTGCTTGTGGATAACCTCTGGAGGGCTCTGGACAGAGGTAGTGCAACCATCCTGGCCTTCCTGGATCTCCTGGTGGCTTTCAGTACCATCAATCATAGTATCCTTCTGGAGTGGGAGTGGCACTGTTTTGTAGTGGTTCTCTTTCTTCCTCTGTGGTTGGTTCCAGTGGGTGTTGGAGAGGAATAGACCTAGTCCCTTTCAGTGTGAGGTACCTTGGGGGTTGGGTCTTTCACTGCTTTAAACTGCTGGGTAAGGTTGTTTAATGGCATGGGGTATAGACTTATCAACATGTTGAGGATACCCATTTAAACATCTCCATCCCTACCCAGGCAGGTGATGCTGCAGTGCTAAGCCAGTGCCTGGAGGCTATGAGGGTCAGGATTGGGAGGAACCAGCTCTGACTCAATCCTAGCAAGACAGACTAGCTTTGGGTTTTGGGCTCCCTGAGGTCTGGTGATGTATTATCCTTGACACTTAATAGGCTTTTACTTCTGTAGACAGAACTGGTATTCAATTTTGGGGTCTTCCAGGGCTCAGGGCTCAAGGCTCCTGCTTGAGGACCAGGTGGCAGCCATGGCTGGGGTAGGGGGCTTAGCACAGATTAATCTTTTTGCAGCAATTGTGCCTGTTTCTGGACTGGGAGTCCTTACTAGTGCCTTGATTAGGTAGGGTACTGCAACATGTTCTATATGGAGCTGCCTTCAAAGATCACCCAGAAGTTACAACTGGTCCAGAATGCAGCAGTGCAATTAGTGATGGGCAGTCCTCTGGTTGCCCTTAGTACACTGCTGTTATGCAAGTTGTGAAGGTTCCCAGTTTCTTTCTGGGTGCAATTCACAATGCTGGTTATCACCTTTAAAGCCCTACATGGCACAGGGCCAGGTTATTTGGGAGACTGCCTCTCCCTGAGGGTTTTGCCTATTTCACCAAGTCAGATACATTGGACACATTCCAGGTCCCTTCTCTTAAATGTTGCCATCTGGTAGGAGCTAGGAAGCCTGCCTTTCCATAGCAGCCCCTGCCCTATGGAATATCCATACCCTCAGGATCCAGCAGGCCCCTATCTCTTAGCCTTCTGGAAAAGAGCTGGTTCTTTCCATAAAAGCTAGGATAGGGTGATGGTTTTGTTGGATGCACAGGAGGATGGCTGAATTACAAGGTTTTGCTTTTATTGTGTTTTGGCTCTTATTACTGTTGTGAACCATTCAGAGTTTATTTCTTAAGATGGGCAGCCATGTCAATCAATCAATCAATCAATCAATCAATCTCTTTCAGTGGAGCTATTTAAGATGAGAAAATCACCCCTTGTGGCCTACCAAAATAAACTCTGAGTTAAGAATCTGTGGCCTTTCTACACAATATTTGATCTTAATTGCCTGGACATTTAGAGATAAAATAGTAGTATCTTTGACCTAAATTTACACAAGGATTTAATTTCCATCCCCAAAATTTACAGTCTAGGCATGTTAGGCACTCCATTCTTGGCAGTCATGTATCTCTCTAATATCTCTTGTCCAACACAAAGAAGAACATTGACTTTAGCCAGATTCAGTATCCTATCTTTAGTATTCCTGGAAGGGAGATTCAGTAGTATAACTACATAGGCAGTCTTTGCCCATGTCCACTGGAGAAATTGAATCAATCACTAATGCTCTCTTCTGTTATCCTTTCTATTCAAACTGGGCACAAAAATTACCACACTTATCTTCCAGGTATTGCTAAATGGGTTATGATCTTACTCTCTCCTTTAATATAAAGGTCAGAAATTATGTCCAGAAAAGTGTTAATTTTTGCTGTTTAATATGAGGTAGTATAATTCCTGCTGTGCAGAATTTTATGGACATTGTTTTAATTCAATATAATGCATTATATTAGGATATTATATGAAGATATGATGATATGATGCAATATGATATGATATTATATCCAAACCCTTGGGTTATCTTTTAAGTAGCTTAAAAACTTTAATAACCACTAAACCAGAATTTAGATATTTAATACCTGTATATTTTTGAAATTTCTAGAAATTTCACAGTCTCTTCTTATTTGTGTTTGTTTATTTAATTATTAATTATTTATGTATTTTTATACCAAATTATTTTCTATGTCTTTTACTTTTTCTAATTGTGTGTGTGTGTGCATGCATGCGTGTATGTATGTGTGTGTGTGTGTATGTATGTATGTATGTGTATATATATATATATATATATAGTTAGTTAGTTAGTTAGTTAGTTAGTTTATTTGGTTCAATTATTTTTGGAATAGTACCTAGTTTCAGGTCATTGACCACAACAAAATTTTGATTTGATTTGATTTGATATGAATTGATTTGATTTTTGTTGAAGCAGCAATAAAAGAACAACTTCTGTGAAATTGGGTGTGTGAGTGTGCATGAGGCTTTTCAGTGAACATTTCATGCCATTCATAACTTTCAGTTCAAAGATTTTTATGAGTAGTTATTTAGCATGGTTGCAGAGACCCTAGACACAGACAATGAATTGTGTTTAGCTTCACTGAGTTGCAAGTCATTTGAGTTTGATTTCCCATCATTTTTTTAATAGTAGTTTGAGCAACACATTACAACTTATTTGGGCCAGTTGTAGCCAAGCATAGACCTTTTAATGTTATGGCACATACAACTATTTTTGAGTCTAGATCCAGCTCATCCTTATAAACTAAGGAAGCAGATGGATTTTACATTACATGATGCTTGGGACATTTATTTTTGACATGAGCAATATGGACAGAGCAATAAGACGTTTTCCTCTCTCCTTCGGCCCACTATGTCCCCTGCAGGATAGTTTTTTATAGGCATATGAGGGTCAATATCCTAGCAGAAGAGCTTCATTGTATTTCACGCTCTTGTTAAAATTTTGCTTCAGTTTAAGCTCAGTGACACAGCACTGTGGTGATACTTCCAACTTTCACTGTGTCATTTGACTTTTTTCTCCATGTGATGATTTAATGGCCTGCCATCTCTGTGAATGCCACTGGCTAATCCCTATGTACTGCAGACACTCATGTAAAAATATACAGAGATAATTCTGATCATTCATCTTTTGACAAATAGCAACCAACAGTGTCATTAAGAAACTAAATATTACTTCTGAAGTAATTTATTGCAATGTGTTTGATTTACTGCATCAGGTTTATGAGTAAGGACTTTTTCTGATTTGCTATCTCTTCAGTTGAATTCAGTCTGAAAACCTGTATACTAAATGCAATTGAATTAATCAAACTGGATGAAAGGAAAATTGTTGAGTTCTGCTCACTGTGGAGTTTGTCATAAACTATAGCAAGTTAGACATTGCTTTATGAAAACATGGTGGTAAGTAAAGAACATGGTGTAAAGAAAATGGAAGATATATACTAAAATACTGCAGTATTTGTACATTCAGAGAGAGGTCTTGGAATTAGTGCTGACCTCTAAGTAATAATGCAAAAGACTCTTTTTTTCATTCTGGAATGAGATCCCTGGTGTAATTGATAGGACTAACTGGAATGGCTTCTATAACAAAGATCTCAATGACTAAATTAAAATATATTGAAGGATGAATGTTATGGCACTAAAGCAGTGAAAATGCATTCTTTCTTGTGACAGATAAAGCAGGAAGTGTTGTAGTGAAAGTGTTACAGCAGCAACATTCCCAATGGAAACAAAGAGTGATGTAAAAATTGGACAAGGTAAACTAGCTGTTTCATTCCAGTTGTTGACTGCAGAAGTCACATTCCATACATCTACCATTTATTATACTGGATTTTATTAACCATTATGAAGGCTGTACAGATAGTTCTCTTTGGTTAGATCACATTTAAAGTATCCCAAAATAAAATAAAATAAAATAAAAATCTCCCAAACTGTATCTTTGGTGTATGTTTTTTTAAGCTGCAAAGGAAGATACATGAACTGCTATTATCTATATGCCCCCCTCCCTCACTAAACTGGAAAAAGTACATTATGCTATTCTTTGAGATCCATACCACTGAATCCATAAAAGATCCATTACTTCTGCTATCTCCATGAAGATGCCACAGCACTGTTGCTAAGACTATTCTTGAAATTACTGTTCCATTTGTTGGGGCCCTTTCTATCCTCAGCAAGAAATGGGGTGCACAAAAAATAAGCATATTAGTTTGGAATGGACAACAACTAGGCATGAGTCATTGTGGATAAGTTTATGTCATTAATAATCTTTATTTGCTATAATAACTAATGTTTTGACTAAATTAATATTAGTGGATTTTGCTTTTGAAAATCCCAACCTGTTATTGGACAAAGCCCACAAATAGCTACAATTTTATAGTTTACATGTGTCTTGAATTCTGTTCTTATGCACTGTACAACTAGCTGCTTGAAAATATCTTCATACAGCCTTACTCTTATCTGTGCTCCCAGTGAGATAATTTAAATGAAATTCAATAGTCTCTATGCAGGAGTAGGGTTTTATGTAATTCTTGGCCTGCTTAGGATAAATAATAGTGATAGTAGTAGTAGTAGTAGTAGTAGTAATGTAATCAGTTTGCTTTGAACAAAGAAAATGTTCATAGAAAAGCTGCTTTGGACCCCCATTAATAAGATTCAACCAATCCAATTTATTTTGTTCAAAGATCAGAATAAACACCAGAAACAAATAAATAGAAATAAAATAACAAATATCAATTAGATAAAAAATTGCTTAAAGAAAGCTATATGAAACTTCTCCTCAGTGGAACCTAAAGTCAGTTGTTTACAGATAAGAATAGCAGCCACGCAACATTATATGGAATAAAAGTGTTTGGACTTGAGGAAATAAATTTAGCATAAATTCATCAGACTGATCCAAGACATGTGAAAACAAGTGAGAAATAGCGCTTCTTTGAGTGTATCACAACATGCAATAGATGGATTCAAGTATGCTGAAGCCACAGGAGAAGGTAAGTGATGTAATATTACTGGTTAAATGCTGTCTAAGATGTTCTATTTATTCTCTAATGTACTCATGGGCCAGACTAGTTTCATTTTGGTATTTGACATCTAAAAGCCTTTGTCTGATGATTTCTTAGCCTGAGTAAATTCTAAAAGATAAAGAAAATCTACAGACAGGCCACATGATAAGAGCTTACTCAACTTCATGAAGATTGAAAGTGGTCAGACAGGATGAGGAAGGTGAATCCTGGAAGGAAATAATGTTGTTTAAGTCAATAGTTAAATATTAACAGCCATTTTTTTTTCATCAGTCTTTAACTGCTCAGTCTCTAATCTCAAATATCTCAGCAGTTGTCACACTGCATGGAATACACAAGTAGTACTTGAAACACAGCTCTAATAAACTTAGTTTGCACTGTTTCCAATTACCTGTAATTGGGATAAGGGCTCATCTGTGAACCATAGACCAACTGAGCTAGAGGTCTGGCAGCAAATAGTCTCAGAGCTGCAGGAATACATTTTCCACCTTTCATCCAGAAGGGAAGATATCATGATCATTAGTAGGACTGGATGTTTATAGGAATAAATGCCATGCTAGGAATTTACCCATTAAAATTAAATACCACTACAAAGTACCACTGTTGTTTTTATAGTTTTACTGTTTTTTCTACATGTTAATTAATTGCTTCTTAATCTAAGGATTTTGTTAATGAAGTACCTTTTCAGCCTTCTCAGAGTGTGTTGAGTGATGTAGCAATCCCTAAAGACCTGTCCTTCACTTAGCTATAAATAATCTTTAATTATGTCTAATTCTGCCAGTATAAGCCAGTCATCATCAAGACAGACTTTCTTAAATAACAGGTAGTTTATTTATGCTACACTTCATATTGAACAGGCTGTTTAAATATAGGCATCCTTTTGCTCATAAGGTCACACAATCAATTGATTTGGTGTGCCATCATTTTCATTCAATCTGTTGGAAATATCAGCATTATCTCCTACAGAAATACATGGCAATTGCAATTGGTGATATCAGCATGACATCTAATGGGAGGCAAATGGAGCGGGTCAGTCCCACTGTGGTGTCAGTTACTACTAATCTCATCTGCCTTAATCCAGCTAGGGTGCATGCACATGCAGAAACAGATATCAGTGTGCATATCCTAATTTTATGAGAGCTAATGATGGGGAACTTCACTTGGCTCAATTAGGAATTGGCTTAGTATTTATAAGAGTCTCAGATAATCCTCAGGCCAAAAAAAAAAAGGCTTGTCTTTCTGCTGGAAGTCCCCCCCCTCCCCCCAGCTGGTAGTAGATGAACAAGAAACTTGATGACTCACATGCCACTGTTTAATGTGCCCCATTATATATATTTTTTCCTTTCTTCCCAATATTAGCAATGATGGAGACTGCCTTGGAAATTTATTTCTTCTCCATAAAGAAAAATATATGGGAACAAGTAGTGCTTTGCAACCTTGCAGAAAACGATTGATTTTTTTCTGAAATGTAACAATTACTAACTTAATAAAAGACTGCTTGATCAGGTAGTTTTATCACGTACTAGCACTGAATCAACTAGTCCCTAAAATTCACTACTTGTTCATATCTTAGAAGCATTTTTGTAATTTCATTTGCCCTTGTGGAAGAAAAGAATAAATTCTATTAATTTTTGGGACCTAGAAGCTTAATACATTCTTTCTCAAATGTAGATTTCTGACCACCAGTAGTCAGTGTAGCATTCTTCTGCAGGCAACGAATGAGAATGTTCAAAACACAGAGAACTTGGATTAGTTTTCTAGAAACATTTTGCCCCCTCAAAAAATTAAGTCTGCCCCCCACCCCCAGAATTTCAACTACTTTTTTTTTTTAATCAAAAGTGTTATTACAAAACAATAGACTAAGAATATACTTTATAATTGTCAATGAAAGTTCATTGAGAGCAAGCAAGGATTATTTTTTTAAATGAATCTTGTATGCGCTTTTAGATTGAACTCAGCCATATCAGCACCTGGCGCATCTTCAAAGCATCCCAAATGTACCCCAAGCCCAATATGCCTATCCTTCCATTTGCCCTCATTGCTAACAGATCCAAATATGTCCATATAAATAATACAAGCCAGCTCCTTGGCTGATGGATGGGCAGGGATGTGAATTAGCCCTTCACCTGACTATGAGATGAAAGGAGAGAAAAGAAACTTAAGTCCTCAAGCAGGCATGAATCTGAGTTTTCACCAATCTGTGATATCTCAGCATTGTTTTACAATTGGTGAGCAAAGAGTATATTGCTAACACCAGATCAGGGTTTTTTTTTCCCCTCGCATTTGGTAAAACTAAGAAAAAGGATGACTTTGTAAATGGACATGGAATCAAAAACAAAACAAAATCACCCCTATGTGGAACCTGCAACACATTTCCTGAACACTGTAAATTTGGTTACAATTGTATACTGAACTAGCTAACTACACATTGTGACTAGGATCCTGAATCAGTTGAAAGTTATCAGAAAATCAGCCATCACATTATCTTTATGGTCAAGACAAGGAAAGGTTGGCTAGCTTTCATCACTTTCATTGCTCCTGTTTTTCCTTCCATACTAAAGAGACTAACTGGTGTGTATCTGTATTTGGATCAGAGCCTGAAAGCTGAGCATTCAGCATGGATCCAAGAAGCAAATACCAGGAGTTGGCCTTCAGGATACAGAAATTAGAGGGCAAACTCATTATAAAGAAATAAGCCAGATGGTGTAGTAAAAGAACAAGCCAGAGCATGATCAAACCATGAAGACTACTAGGTGCTGAACAAAGATGAAAAAGCAAGACCTTTTATAATGTTTCCTGCCCAATAGTACTCAATGAGGGTTGAGGCTAAGCAGGATCAGGGCAGAACCTGAAAATATTTTACTTCCAAGGAAGATACTCCAAGTTCAGCATGAACTGCAATACTAGAGAGAAGGCTTCCTATGAAAACCTGAAGTTTCTCATTTTAAACCTAGCCTTCTTCAGGTTTTCATCTGAATGCATGGAGGAATTCAGACTAACCAGACAGTGATATGCCCATCTTGTCATCAACCCTTTCTTCCTCTGACCTTCATACATTTAGCTGAGGGTCTGTAGTTGCTAACCCAAGCAAACTAGTTTCTAATTAGTTAGATTCTAGATTGCACAAGGAGCTGTACTTGACTTCAGACCAACTACAGTCATCTTTTGGACCACCAGATAAATACTTAATGATGGGAGAAAGGGGTTTCATGCTTTCATGCATAGTCCTGTTCTCTTCCCAGTTTGAAACCCTATGTATGAAGAGAACTAATGTTGGTCTTTATGGCATATTATGAATATTACCTTGTTTCATAAAATCTTCTATTTCATAAATATGCCATTGCTTGTATTTGTATTACTTGTTCATATTAAGTGTAAATGTGTAACAAAGACAAATCTAAAGCTGGCTATTGTGTTTGACTCTAGCCTACACTACTGCCATTTTATTCTGCTAACTGAAGTGTTATATTTATTTATACTATCAAAGCTGTGGAAAGGTACTGCCTATTTGCCAGTTGCAACTTGAACTAATGCACAGCCTTTGACTGCCAAAATGAAATAGCAAAAGAAAATCTGAGTTTCACAGGAGAAGCCAAACACTAAGGAGTTATTAATATGGATTGCAGGGGCAATTTATTTTGCCATTTTATTTTTCTTCTGCTGTCACTGTAGGAGTATTAGGTATCAATTTAGATTGAAGGTTAGTGCAAGAAGAAGTAGAGAAAGATAATCCTATCAGCCTTCCTCATCCTGCTCTACTGAATGAAGGGATCAACTTGCTTAAAGTCAAATGACTTTATCCTATCAGTATAGCAAGAGAGAGTAAGGAAGATAGTGCCAGATGATATTGTAAGGCTTCCTGAAAACCTTATGTTACCCTTCCAATAGCCAAAATTCAAACTGGGAGATTTTGAGATTCTTTCTGTAAGTAAGCTATTATTGTAGAAGCTACTCTATGTCCCAGGAATTTCCAACAGTATAGATTTTCGTAAAAAGAAATGACAAGTTTTATGTACACTGAAACATTAATTAAACATTTTAATTAAAAAGCATGGAACCTCTGTAGTGGAAAATGATGAATCAAGGCATTGCTGGAATAATATATAAATATGGTGTTATTACTTTTTCAACTAACATATACAGAGTGAAACAGAGGGCAATTTAATTATTTCATTGGTTACATAGCTGGGGATTAAATTCAACTGGGAGATCACTAGCTGTTCAGATTAGATAAAAACAAACATCCCCCCCCCCCATTTCTTTGTATTGTTTTCTTAAGTTTTAAAATTTATCTTTATTTATGGTTATATTGTCTAGGATGAGAATATTGAATTTTAGAAAGGATAGTTTGAGAGCTATATATTTGTTCAGTAGTCTGGCTTATGGGCATTCCAAAGTAAAGTTTAAATTAAAGATCAGTTTAAGCACAATAAGCTATTACACTATTTATCCTTGGGATCTCACTTTTCTTTACTCACAATCCTTTTATTCACCCTCACTTCTATTTCTTTCACTGAATTTCCAGGTCAATTACTCTATTTGCTACACTGAAGTTATAATAACTTCTTAAAGTAATATTCATTCCATCCTATAGGAATGAATAGTTACAGCATCTATCCTTTCTGGCCATATTCTTTTATTCAGAAGTTCAGTCCAAATAAGTAAATGTACATGTGAGTCTACCTGATAAGGCTGCACAGATCCCAAGAAAAGCAGTGGCTGCTTTAATGAATTGCAGACAGGTGCTATCTATGTGCTTCCAGAGCACCTTTTCCCTTTTAATACAAAACACTCTGCATCCTTACTGATTTCTTTTTCGGCCATATGCATTTGGAGTCTGAAATGGCCCTCTGATTTCATATATTTCAGTAACCCATACAGACTTCCAAAGACCTGTTGTGGAATTTATAACATGCTTATTGTTCTCACTCACTATTATTCTGAATTACCAGTGTATGAATTTCCCAGCAGAACATATAAAGCTTACAGATACACAACTTTGACAGAAAAGAAGTGTTGGTTGTCTTAAAAGAAACCTTGTTTATTGGCCATAAAACTCTTGGCTACTCTTGAATATCCTCATGACGTAATTCCCATATTAGCCATCAGGAGCCACCACAATCCAGTTTCATCCTTTATTAGGACTCTTCAGACAAGGGTAGACAGATGTTATTCTCTACCAGGACTTAAACTTATGGACCTTCACGCTTTAAATGACTGTATACAGTGCATTAGCTTTAGGAGCCATCCAGGGCCTGGCACTTAGTGATTGAAGGAAGAGCTATCAAGGAGCCCTGAGAATGGTATAACCAGTCCACCTTCCCTTAAACTCTCAGAGCAGAATGATATATTTTGTCATGCCCCCATGAACAGGGGAATGGAAAGGAAGGTAGACTATATATACTATTCTGAGAGCTTCTAGACAGCCCTTCCTGTATAGCTGTCAGACTTCATACACATCTCCTTTTCCCTTAAATCTGTTTCTGAATTTACAGCATTAGTGAAGACAAAATGTTGGATGACGTAAGTTTTTGGTCTGACATTATGCAGCTGTTATCATATTCTTTCCATTACTGAGAACTAGTCCATAAAAGTTAGGGTACTGCCAGCGGTCTTCCTTCAGTCCACCTCAGCATTAGGGAAGTGAATCAGTCTGGGTGTCATGTTCATCGTTCCAATGGTCTGGGTCCATCGTAACGTTTCGCATGTCAATTTTCCTGATCCGTGTCTGTCATTTGAGGGGAGGAGAATTTCAGCCCTGCCGGGCTGTAATCTCCTTACTGTTACTGTGGAATGTATGTTTGGGTTATTGCATGTGTTCAAGGTTACTTTCCCAGGCCGATGTGTAACGGTTACCAACACCTGGGAGGGGGTGGTTGCTATGCTGGGGCGAGGGGCGGGATCGGGAGTGAAGCGAGGGTTTTTAGTTTCTATTTGGCGCGCTTTTGGTCATTCTCAGCTTTCTTTGTATTTGCACACTATTCTTTCAATAAATCAGTTTTCATTAAGAACCTGCTTGTGAGGCTGAGTATGTCAGAATAGGCAATCATTACATAAAGCTGAGAATTCTTAAAACTCTTACCACTAATATCCTACCAGTGTTACTGTGAGGAAATAAAGTTAGTGATGGCTGAACCTACTTCCCGCTCGGGAGAGAGTGAGGATTCCAGCGTGGGGGAAATGGATTCCATGGGACAAAGAAGGGAAAGGACCCTCACTCTGGAATCGGAGGAACTGTTGGAGACCTTGGACGCCAGCTCAGCTACTGTGAAAGCGGTAAAGTCCAAGGTGGTCAGGAAGGCAGAGGGAACCCTGTCCGGAACGCCCCCGGCACCTGTGAAGCCAAGGTATCTGCTGTCCCCAAGTGTGGCCATAATGGAGAAGAGTGGGTTGGACGTCTCTGAGGCCACTGAGAAATCACAGAGGTTGGAAGCCAGGGTAAAGTCTTTAGAAGACATGATGGCGAGGATGTCATTTGCGAGGGGCAGCCAGGACAGAGGAAGAAGGGAACATCATTACAGATGGTCGTCCCCATCTGTTTCTCCCTCCCTCCCCCCCCCCGAGTGTGAGGAGGAAAGACCGGAGGAGGTACTGGGGGGGATCGCCGCCGCGCAGTCCCCGGCGGGCATCTCCATCACCCCAGTGGCAGGCTGAGGACGGAGGGAGGGGATGAAGCAGAGATCGGAAGAGAAGTCCCAAAGTCGGGGTTGCAAATTCCCCCCCCCTCGAGAGGAAAGGTCTCCAGAGCCCAGGAGGAGGGCTGGGCGGAAGGAGAGGAAGAGCAGCCCACAAAGGGCCAGGTATAGGGATTTCACTGTCAAGTTTGATGGGGATCCCACGAAGCTGTCATTCTTCCTGACTAATGCAAAAAGCTATATGGAGGAGTTTGGGAGGCTGTTTCCTTCGGAAAGGACAAAGATAAACGCGGTACCTACTCAACTGGAGGGGAGGGCAGCTGATTGGTTTGTCCAATTAACCGAGATGGATGCCATGGAGTTGGATGATTTCAGAGACTTTCCGTGGGCGCTAAAAATGCATTTTGCTGACCCGTTAGCAAAGGAGAAAGCCAAGGTGGCTCTGAGGGAACTGATCCAAGGATCAAAGTCCGTGGCCGATTATGCCCTAGAATTCCAAGCCCTAGCAGCAAAGGTCGACGATTGGTCGCCAACTACCCTAATAGAGATATTCAAAGATGGACTGAGACCCGAGTTACTGAGATGGGCGTTAGGAAGAGCAGATCCGATCACCCTATATGACTGGATTCAACTAGCGGGGAATGTCGAGCAAGCCCAGGCTAAGTTTGCACAAAGCAGGAAGGGCCCCAAGCAAATGGCCATGATGAGGACAGCCAAGCCACCGGGCACCACTGGAAGAGCGGGACGTACGGCCTGGCAGGAGGAGAAGGAGAGCTGTTTTGCAAAAGGGCAATGCCTCCGATGTGGGAAGGAGGGGCACCGAGCAGCGGCGTGCCCGCAGAGGAAGACCGAGGAGCATCAGGCAAAGCCGTCAGGGAAATCCCCCTCCGTGCCCAGGAAGATGAAGGCAGAGATGGCTGAAACCGAGGCTGAGAATGCCCCTTTCTATGGGGACAAAGGGGAGCCCGAGCTGTCTCAGCCAGTGGAAAACACCAGCCACCTGCTCTAAGAGGCGCTGCTGGGCAGGTGGTAGAGGAAGGGTGTGACCACACTTCGGTGAGTGGAAACTTCCCTACCCTGACAGTGAAGGTGAAATTGGAGTCCCGTACACGAACTGTTGAAGTATGGGCAATGGTCGATTCGGGGTGCTCGCGGTGTTTAATGCACCCTGACGTGGTGGCTGCATTAGAGCTACCCATGTTCCTGTTGAAACAGCCCATGATCTTCACCCAATTGGATGGATCTACAGAGGGGGGGAAACCGGTGACTCACTCCACAGGGATGGTGGCATTGCAAATGGGCAGCCACTGGGAGAAACTGCCTTTCGTGGTGGCACCTGTGGGGGGTCCGTTTGTCATTTTGGGGATGCCTTGGTTCGTCCAACAGAACCCACAGATAAATTGGGTGCGCAGGACTGTGACTTTTGCAGATGGGTTCTACAAAGCCCCTGAAGGGGATGACGTGGACAACGGCGCTGTGGGGAGGGCGGCAGCAGCAACTCCGCATTTCCTCACTGGTCCGCTAGATGGGCTGCCGGAACAATACCAAGACTTTGCAGATGTGTTTGGCGAAAAGGAGGCGGATCAGCTGCCGCCGCATCACAAAACTGACTGTGCCATAGAGTTTATCCCTAATGCACAATTGCCTAAGCCAAAAATTTATGCTATGTCCCAGAAGGAACTGGCAATGCTACGAGAGTTTGTCGACAAAAATCTGGCTAGGGGTGTTATTGAACCCGCCAATTCCCCGGTAGGTGCTCCTGTTCTCTTCAGACCAAAGAAAGATGGAACTTTGCGACTATGTACAGATTTCCGGGGATTAAATGCAGTATCAATATTAAATAAATATCCCGTACCGTTAATCAAAGACATGTTAACACATCTGGCGAAGGGGAAAATATTCTCCACGTTAGATCTGCAGGAGGCATATTTCCGCGTTCGCATACAGGAGGGGGATGAATGGAAAACTGCTTTCAATTGCCCTCTGGGCTCTTTCCAGTATAAAGTGTTACCTTTTGGGTTGGCAGGAGCACCTGGGGTCTTTATGCAATTGATCAATGAGGTCTTGCATGACCATTTATTCAAAGGGGTCTTGGTGTATTTGGATGATGTGTTGATTTATACTGAAACAGTGGAGGAACATGAAAAACCAGTGAGGCAAGTGCTCAGCAAGCTGAGAAAGGCTGAACTGTATGCTAAACTATCTAAATGTGCATTTCATAAATCTCAAATTGACTATCTGGGCTACAGAATTTTGGACAAGGGTATTGAGATGGATCCAGCTAAGGTTCAAGCCATCCTGGAATGGGAGCGGCCACGTACGCGTAGGCAGCTCCAGAGTTTCCTGAGGTTCGCTAACTATTATTGGCAATTTATCCAGGGGTTCACTGAGATAGCATTGCCCCTCACTGAGTTACTCAAAACAAAAGGGTTGGGGAATACCCGAAGGGTAAAGAACCCTGGGGCATTGCTTAAATGGATGCCTGCATGCCAGGTGGCTTTTGACAAACTTAAACAGCTATTCACTGCTGAACCCATTCTGCAACATCCCGATCCAACCAAACCTTTTGTGGTTCAAGTGGATGCCTCTGACTTTTCCATTGGAGCACTCCTGCTGCAGGCAGATGAGTCAGGGTGTCTGAAGCCCTGCGCTTACCTATCCCGTAAATTTTCTGAGACAGAAAGGCAGTGGCTTGTTTGGGAAAAAGAGGCTTTTGCAGTTAAAGCTGCTTTAGACACTTGGCGGCACTTACTGGAGGGGGCTACCTACCCTTTCGAGGTTTGGACTGATCACAAGAACCTTGAAGTGCTCAGTGCACCTCAGAAGCTCAGCCCAAAGCAAATCAGATGGGCTCAATTCTTCAGCCATTTTGATTTCAAGTTAAAGTTTATTCCGGGAAATAAAAACTTTCTAGCCGATGCCCTTTCCCACTTGCCCCAGGATTCAAGCTCTGTTCCTGACGTGGTAGGCACATTGTGGACTGAACCCCAATTGGGCATGGCAGCTGTGACTCACAGCCAGACTCGTGCACAGCAGCCCAATGTTTCACTTTCACCCCGTGCAGGAAGTTTGCCAATTCCCTCTAACTTGCAACAACAGTTTCTCTCCAAATTGAAATCTGACACTTGGTTGCAAGTGAATATGAACAATGTTACTTTTGACCGGGGCTTTGCTTGGAAGCATGACCGTCTCTATGTCCCTGACGATTTGTGCAAAGACATTTTGCTCCGTTCCCATGATGATAAAGTGGCTGGTCACTTTGGGTTTGTGAAAACTCTCCACTTGGTTTGGTGCCAGTTCTGGTGGCCCACACTGAGGCGTGATGTCAAAAGCTACGTTGCCTCCTGCCCAGTGTGCGCCGGGTCCAAAAGGAAGGTTGGTAAGCCCCAAGGGTTATTGCAACCAGTGGCCAGTCCCTCTCACCCCTGGGAGGAAATTTCTATGGATTTTATCGTGGATTTACCTCCGAGCCAGAGGAAAACTGTGATTTGGGTTGTAAAAGACTATTTCTCGAAACAAGCCCATTTCATTCCATGCACTTCTATTCCCTCTGCTCAATGGCTGGCCCACCTCTTCCTTGTACACATATACAGGCTCCACGGGAGCCCCGCCCGTTTGGTGACTGACAGAGGCACACAATTTACTTCCCAGTTTTGGCAGGCTTTTATGAAATTGGTGGGCACTAACCAGGCATTGTCCACTGCGTTGCATCCTGAGACTGATGGATCTACAGAGGCACTTAATTCCACACTGGAGCAGTATTTGCGTGCTTTTGTTAATTATCAGCAGGATAATTGGGTCGATCTCCTTCCCTTTGCTGAGGTCGCCTACAACAACGCAGTGCATCAAAGCACCAGGCAAGTCCCTTTCTGTACCATCTTTGGCCGGGATTTTGTTCCCATTCCTGAGCTGCCTCAACCAACATCTCCCCCCTCGTCCCCTACGTATTGGGCAACATATCTGGGGGACTCCTGGCCCAAAATCCAACAGGCTCTTGCAGATGCCCAGGCTGCTTACAAATGCCATGCTGACACCAAGTAGGAGCCACAGCCAGCTTTCAAAGTCGGGGATAAAGTCTATCTCTCCACCAAGTTTATCAAATCCCCTCAACCCTCTAAGAAGTTGGCACCCAAGTTCGTGAGCCCTTTTCCTATTGTGGGCCAAATCCTGTTCCATTTAAGTTGGATTTACCTCATAATCTTAAATGTTTGCACCCCGTTTTTCATTGCAGCCTGCTCAAGCCTTTCCACCAATCGGATCGCTGGCACCCACAGCCTTCACCCCCTGCACCCATTATGATTGATGGTCAGCAGCACTTTGAAGTGAAGGAGATTCTTGATTCTAGACGACTTCATTCTACCCTGCAATACCTTGTCCGTTGGAAACATTTCCCTCATACTGAGTGGGTTGCTGCCCGCGATGTTCACTCCCCTCTTTTAATTACCCGTTTTCATACTACCTAACCTGCTAAGCCTGCTCCTTAGTTTAGTTTGTTTAAGGGGGGCGGGATGTCATGTTCATCGTTCCAATGGTCTGGGTCCATCATAACATTTCGCATGTCAATTTTCCTGATCCGTGTCTGTCATTTGAGGGGAGGAGAATTTCAGCCCTGCCGGGCTGTAATCTCCTTACTGTTACTGTGGAATGTATGTTTGGGTTATTGCATGTGTTCAAGGTTACTTTCCCAGGCCGATGTGTAACGGTTACCAACACATGGGAGGGGGTGGTTGCTATGCTGGGGCAAGGGGCGGGATCGGGAGTGAAGCAAGGGTTTTTAGTTTCTATTTGGCACGCTTTTGGTCATTCTCAGCTTTCTTTGTATTTGCACACTATTCTTTCAATAAATCAGTTTTCATTAAGAACCTGCTTGTGAGGCTGAGTATGTCAGAATAGGCAATCATTACACTGGGAGGGGGAGATGTTCAGAAGGAAGCAAACTGAGGAAAACAACATTCATAAGAGAGGCAGGAATGGAACAGTATAAAATAATTTTATTTTATTTTTCAGGCCTGTACTTTATTCTGATGATTCTTAGGCAGTCAGCCTTTCAATCTCCCAATCTTTTTCAGCCTAATCTAAGAGTGGCCACTGGAAGTGAACAATTTGGGAAAGCATTTAAATTTACTGAGCTCAGGGACAGCATTCATAGGAGTGCACATCATTTATCACGAACAATGACCTTTTGAGCCTTGGGAAGGTCATTTGGTTTCTTGCCTATTTATGCCATTTCAAATCTATTGATAGAAATCAGAGGCTCTCAGATCAGTTTTGAGGAACACTAAATTATTGCCTCTTTTAAATCTTATTAGTTTTTTGTTTTGTTTTGTTTTGTTTTGTTTGAAATTTTAATGAGGAGGCTAGAATTGACCTCTATATTTAAAAGAATAATTTATGGTAGTTGATTACACTTGAAAGTGAAGCATAATTATTAATTGCCAATTACTTGACATGTTTAAGCTGCTCATTAAGACCTGTCTGGTTTTTTGAACAGTGTATAAAAATGTTGTTGTTAGGACCCTAGAAGTAGAACTCTGTTATTTTTTTTTTCAGTTATATTGAAATAATTTATATTTGAGTCTCATTAATCAATTACTGTTCCAAGTTGAATAAAAACATGTTTAAATATATATTTCTCTCTATCCATTGATGAAAATTAACTATTTCTTCCTTTCCATTGTATATCTTCTATAGTGGCATCCAGTACAGCATAATTTTCCTGGATTTTCTCAGCTAACCAGAAACAGTATAAGTTGAAGTATGGGGGATAATTTTGTTTAGTTATTTTGATATAAACTTACAACTTTCAAATTTCTTGAAGAAATATATAAAACAGAACATGGATTCCTTCCTTTTGTAGAGGGAATTATTACTGATCTCTACGGCTCCTACATGTTCATTCCAAGTCACTGTAAGGTCAGAGAACCCAGAAGCAATAGCTAATTGTGACTGGGTACTCTAACCTTACACATCAAGGGGAATGAAAGAGAGAAGAGAAATAATGGAGGCATGAGGGATGAGAAGAGAGCAGCTAGCAACAATCCCACTCACAACTGAAAGACTGCGAAGCCACCATCACGCAAGGTGTCAACACAGAGGAAGGGGTGGGACAAAGAAAAGGCGGGAGGCTTAGGAAGGGAGGCGGGAGGAAGTGGGGCTAGTCGTGGCTTTGACAGCCTGAGAGAAAGAACTAATAAAGAACTTTGCATATCCATTGTGGCTGGTGCTGTGAGTTTCTAAAATTAGGCCTTAAAATCATAACTCTCACAGAAAGCCACAACTAGCCCCACTTCCTTCCTCCTCCCTTCCTAAGCCTCCTCCCTTTTCTTTGTCCCACCCCTTCCTCTGCATTGACAGCTTGCGTGATGGTGGCTTCGCAGTCTTTCAGTTGTGAGTGGGGTTGTTGCTAGCTGCTCTCTTCTCATTCCTCCATTATTTCTCTTCTCTCTTTCATTCCCCTTGATGTGTAAGGTTAGAGTACCCAGTCGCAATTCGCTATTGCTTCTGGGTTCTCTGACCTTACAGTCACTGATGATCACTGAATATTTCTGCCTTTGCTTGCCTGTTTAACATAAAAGTCAATGTGTCTAGCCACAATAGCCTTAATTGCTAAACCATCTTCATATATATGGCACAACTAGTCCCCCATGACATATATCTTCCTGGTCTTGTTACATCAATGAATGGACTTTGATCCACAAATTGCATGTCTCCATTGAGTGCAACATTTACAAGAATACTGATAATGGGTGTGCTTACAGCTTTTCCTGTTCAAAGTGGGATGCAGGCTCACACAGTTAGAATAACAATCAACTTGACTGACGTTCACTCTTCCCAAAGACTAAGTATCCTGCATTACAAAGTATTTTCTTTCTGGACACAGGGATGCTTAGATTCCTCTGAACTCCATTTGTATTCCTTATCAGTTGTAAAACAATTCTTTGTTAGTGGTCAAATGAATATTTATGCTCATTTTTAATCTCTGTAACTCAATATAAGAACTTAATTGACTAGTCTCTGGTGCTTCAATCTTAACAGCTGAAGACCAGTGACTCACTGTAACTTCTGAGTTTACTGAAATGAATGTTGGCTCCTTCCCAAATGTTAATACTAATAGGAATAGCATAAGAAGAAGAAAAAACATTTCATTATAAATTATAATGAAATATATTATATTGAAATGGTACTAAATGGAATAAAACTTTGCTGGCAGAGGTGACTATAATAAACAACAATAACATCATATTAGCAACATGTACATGACACTTATCTGAATCTACTAAATACATAGAGGATTCAACAGAAGGGAAGGAGAGAACTCTAATAGCAGGTAGAGTCATTATTGCTGGAGAACCCTTAAAATGGAATACCCAATGTTCTGTTATTCCAAGAAATTAAAAAGCTGAGTGACCAATAGGCTTGATTTTCCTCACCAGTAGTCTTGACTATTGTTGCTCATCAATCATCCAGTAGTGACTAGGTTCAAATAAGCTCTTTATATGTATATACCCACACATCCCAGAGCAAAGATGGATCTATGGCATGTTGACCACACATGCCTCTGAGAAATGGGATTGATTTTATTAAGGAATAACTTGATGAAAACATGTGAATGGGAACCGGCAAAGAAGGAGAAACTGGCTATCATTGAGCAGTAGCATTCATTTGGGAAATAGTATTAAAGCATTATTGAGGAATAGCACAATAGAACAGTTCCTGAGGAATAGTTATGGAACAACTATAGAACTAATACCTGGGAACTAATCACAGAACTAGTTCCTGTGAACCAGAAGCATTTTGAAGTACCCTGGGCATAGCATTTCAGATGAAACCAGATTGAATTGGGACTAGATTGACTTCGGAATTAGACTGACTTTGGAACACTTCGAACCACCTCTGGCATGAAGGATTTCCTTCTGTTAACTGATGAAATATGCCCAGAGTGACAGAATCCAAAGGAGGTCCAGCATGGTCCAGCAGGGATACAGAACATGATCAGAGTGATCTGTTTCAAAATCAATGAGTTTCCATATCTCTGGTGTCTATATTGTGTCTGCTCAGTCTGGGTTATTCAGAAGGACTCCTGAGTCATTTCCTCACCTAAGGAAGTTTGTAAAAAACTTCCAAGCTCTGTGTCTTTAAAAATGTCCTATACCTTTACTTTTGCATTCAACGTAATCAACATTTATGAGATTTCTCAGCCTTTTGTCAGGAAGCTTGTGGTCTTGCTCCAACTCCCCAGAGTGAACGTTTGTTCAGTTTGCAAGTGGGGGAGGAGTAAGGGAAGGAGCATCGTGCGCCTTCTCCAGGACCTCCCATTTTATAAAGGCTTTTTCTCCTGTGTAAATCCAAAATGGTTCAGTAATGGGATTTCAGGACAAGCTGATGCGGAAACAGTTACTGTTCCAGTTGAGGGGTGGGTTTCATTTCAATATGAACAATATCAATTGTTCAGTGAATATTCAGAATAACAGGTTGCATTCAAGAATTAAACACCATACTCAATCCCCAATTCATGTTTCAGAGGACTAAGAAATACGTGCAACAAAAGAGAAAGTCATATCAGCCTTGAAGTCCAAGATACTGGAATGGAATGATGAGCCCCAGTTTAAGGCTTAGAGGTTATTTAAAGAAACCCAGGATTGAGTAAAGCTTTTTGAGTTCTGAAAAAGTTTCAGTATTGCAGAATCTTTGATGACAGTGCTGCATAAAACCTCATTAACTACAGTGGGATTTAAATAGATGGTGAGAATTGCAGCATTTAACATTTTCTTTCTTTTCTTGCATAATTCTCTGTTCCAAGTCATCATATTTCTATTTTCTAGATACCAAGTTCTGTGTCTCTTTATGACAGCTGCCCTGTTAATTTCTTATCTAAATAGAATAATAGAATGCAATTGTATTGTACTTAATTTGTTCCAGACTCTCCTTCCCACAAATGTTAGCATTGTTAGCAGTAAAAATGCAGATATTCTGAATATAATCACCCAAGGGGTCTTGTTGTATTATATAAAACCATTTTCTAAAAAAAGTTAATTTGAAAGATTTAGTCATCTTTATCATATGAAAAATGTAAGGATGAAACTACTGCAATTCTTCCAATGCAAGAAACAGATAATGTCATTTGATATTGTTGAATGCCTTTTGGCATCCAGTAGAAGGATCACAGCTGGAGCTTTTAGCTCCATGAATTGCTGAATTAAACTAAAAATTATCCTGTATTACTAGTTGTAAATGTTCCATTTTCAAAACTATCTCATCTTCAAACATGGAATGGCAGTACTTTTGATGAAATCCCCCCAGTTTAATTTATTATTTACCCAAGTCATCATTAATCAAGGAACTGCTATTCCAGTTCTGAAAACAGCAGGTGTTTGTAGGAGGGTTAAATGCTTGTCATTAGCACTCCCTGTTTCAGAACTCAGCAGCTTTATCATTAAAATAATAATAATGGACAGAACCATGGGCATATTCAGAATGAGTCTCTGTTTAGGTTCAGACACTGATTAAAAGTTTTATGCAATGACAAGATTGTGGCCTTCAGTCACCTTTTAAACTTCAAAACATTTTAAATAATGGAAGTTAATTAAGCCCCGCCCCCCCATACTCCATACCTCTACTGCAGGTATTAAAGAAATCCTTGGTAAGATGCTTTCCATCGTTCGTAACTTACTTTGGTGTTCTACCAGTTGATTATCTGTTAGATAATCTGAATTGCTCACATCCTGCCCAAATAAGAGTTGGACTTTAATTCTTTTCAAACTTTTTTCTAAAAAAGGGGAAGTGCAATATGATGCCCTATACAGGCTTCTGGCTTGAATACTTTCAAGAAGTGGTGGATATGCAAGCAAAGTCTGAAACCTGGCAGGATAAAGAATTGACAGGATGTCTGAATGTACAGTGTCAGGTCAGTTGGATCACTTCCTCTATCTACCAGTTTCTGGTCCTTAATGATCCCTGGTCATTTTTGAATCACCAGTTTTCTGAATTTCTGAAACAGAGAAAAGGCAAGAGGGTGTTAATCCTCTGAGTCTACATAAAATTATACAGCTATGTTTTCAGATCAGGAGAACATAGAAAGTGATTCTTAGAATTCTCTTTGAAGTGGGGTCACATGAGATTAATTGAATTCCAGATACATGGCATTTCTAAGTTTATGACTCTGAGGATAAAGCAATAGGCAGCCAGGTGACATCTATAAAACATTTTAAGAAAACAAATAAAGAAAACTAGCTCAACTCATTTAGGCCTGCCATATATGGCTTGCAAAGTTCTAGATAACAACTAGATGGCAGCAGAGAGATATAGACAACTTCAGATTTTTGCAGCCCCAATATATTTGGCCTGCTCTCTTTCTACCTTAACTTTGTTTTTACTATGTTAACAAAAAAGTTAAGTAAATTATAGGATGGTAATGTATAATCCCCAATTCCATCTGCCATCTTAAATTTCCCCAGAGGTCCTCTGGCCTCATGTGTACTTTGGAAATAAAGATAATGTATGTCCATAAATGCCATAAAGACTGGTATTTCAATGTTTGTTTTCGTCTCTTAAAAAAAAAAAATAAGAAGAAATAATCTGTCATTGCTACAACTGTACTGGCTCTTGGTTCTTCACTGTGAATACATAGGACCTGGGTTCCTTAATCTAGTTTTAACAGTACATAATACAGTGAGCGTGATTTCATTTCCCTTACTGACTTGAACAATTGCAGTGGAGATTTGGCTGTTCAGTGGTACAAGTGTTTAGAAAGACAAGAAAGCAAGACAAGAAAGTGCAGGAATCTTTTGCTAAAGGGTTAATGTTTGGCATTGGTTGAAATGGAGAGCCTCATCTTTAACAAAAGACAGCTTGGCTATGTGGAGATAAAAATGCTTTCTCTCTCTGGAAGAACAATTGTCTTTCAGAAGGACAGAGAAGACATAGAGATGAGAAAGGGGAATTCTTATACTTTAAAGCAAGTGGTCTCAGTATCCCTTTATTATATGGGATACAGTTTTGTTTTTTTTAAGTTGTATGGCATAGCAGTTCAGTGTTCATGCTGCTTTTCTTGCTGGGGAATCCTTGTGAGGTCCATCAGCCAGATGTGTAGACTATTTAGCCATGACAAGTCACGTTGCCCAGGGTGCACCACGAGGAGGCTAGTCTACATTGCACTGAGTTGGGCTGAGAGAAAGTGACTGGCCCAAGATCACCCAGCTGGCTTTCATACCTAAGGCAGGACTAGAACTCACAGACTCCTGGTTTATAGCCCAGCACCTTAACCACTAGACCAAACTGGCTGTCATGGGATACAGTTATTGGACTGAAAGGGGACTCACTTAACATAAGAAGGAGCATTTCTCCAGGTGCTCAATAGCCCTGGGGGTAAGAGAACTGCTAGGGGAAAAAAAAAACATGCTAGACAAGTTATAAGTTGTGTGGTATTATCTGGATAAGTTTTTAATTACCTCATATGCTGTTGCTTTGTAAAGGAGACATGGATAAGGCAATTAGAGAAAAATGATGATATAGGCCACAGTGAATCTCAAGGATCCCTTCATGTTAATATGTGGCTCCTTGATTTTTAAGATGCATAGAAGAAATCTGCCCTGGGATATTTCCAAAAGTGCCATAGTTTCTCCTAGGAACCTGAATAGCAGAGAATGGCACTCTTTAGATCAGGATTGCTGCATTATACTGCAAACAAGCTTAGTAGTAACTGTAATTGAACTTCATCAGTTTTTTTTTTTTTTATAGGATTTGAAGAGATCATGTCACTGGATCAATTTCAATTAAATATAGGTGGAATAGCAATACGTTAAGGTTAGGGGTTTAACCAACCTTATAAGAATTTGAACACTCATGTTGGCATTAATGACTGTCCAAAAATGCTAAAATGTGTTGAGCCACATGTTATACAACCTGAACACATTTTGGGGTAGCTTGATTTAAAACTCCAACTTCTGGAAATACAGTGAACAGGAGCCAAATTGGCACCAATTCTATTCAAAATGTCCATCTGCTGCTATAAGCCTTGCATGAATTGTAACATAGCAACCTGCATTTCCTCTTGTAGCTAGAATCCCTGGGTTGCTGTTGTTTGCTCTAGGAGTGTGTTGCCCTTGATACAAGCACAGTAAATCCAGCAGTATTGATGCCAAAGCTTTGCTACAATTCACTGCATTGTATGCTTAGATGAAAGTAATTTTGCAGATGGTTATTATGGCATAGAATATACACCTAAATATAGCATGTTTCTCTATCACAGCTATATTTTGGATCACCCTTCTGGTTTTTATCCTACAAACATTTTGCTATGAGCAGATATTTAAAGTATGATAAGGATTATGTCATGGAAAAAATATTTTTCTTGATGAAATACAAATCTTTCAGAACACAAATGAGATTGAAATATTCTGGTTAGCGTGTTTGAAATTTACCAAGAAGAAATAAGTTATTTGTCCTATTTAGATTAAATTTGTTTTTAGTGCATGATTTATTATTATTATATAGTTATAACTCTTCTATGTTTTTGTAATATGCTATATAACATGCTTTAAACACTTCATTAAAGTGTTCGATTGTCTGTAGGCAGACAGGAGATAGGGAAGCATGAAGAAGATAGGGATACATATGTTAGAATTAGGTTTTGTTTTCTAAATGCATGGATTCTTCAAAAAATTACGCTTCTGTAAATCCCCTCCCCTTTCAGATTGTCCAGTGTAACTAATTCAAATTAGGGTATCTTCCACAGTGGCTAGATCCTACAGGATAGTGATGGAGAAACCAGGAATCAAGGGAATCAGGGACATTACGGTATCAGATGTTATGAGGATGGGTTAACTATGGCTTTGTGGGGAAGGAGTATACTGCATTTTTTGTTAAGGAGTGCAGTAGTTTGGTATGGAACAGAACTGCTTGCTTAGAGACTGTAAAATTGAAGAAGGGTGATGAGATAAAATTAATGCACAAATTCCTTATGCAAGCAAAATTTTGCTCAAAATCTTACAAAGAAGGAATAGAATACATGAAATGCCGAATGTTCACAGGCAGATTGTTGAAAGGGAAGAAGGATATGAAATAATATAACTAATGTAAGATGGGGGCTAATGGTGAAGGCTTTATTATACAGATATGCCAGAATGTGGAAATATATTACGGATGTGGATATATAATATGGACATATTATATAGTCCTCATATCTAACTTATGCAGTTAATGTGTTCTAACTGTAGGATTCAAAGAGATAGCAGCTGGAATCAAAATAGGAGGCAGAAACACTGACAGTTAGATATGCAGACATGATAATTTCATTAGCCAAAAGTAAAGAATACCTGGAATATCTCATTTTGAAAGCATAAATAAGGCATGAAGAAACAGTATTAGTCATACATATTAGGAAAGCAAAAATAATGTCAGCCAGAATCCTTAATGACCTTTGACCTGGAGTGAAGAAGTGAAAGTGGTGGACAGTTTTATTTTCCTAGATAGAGATGGACAGAGTGCAGTAAAGAATAAATTCAACCTTCGAAGGAATGCAGAACTTCCTATCCACTTGCTTAGGCTCTATAATCTTAAATGAATCCGAGATAACAGTGCAAGACGTTACTCCAGTTATCACACTAGACTCTGTCCAAGCAAATATGAAATCTTATCTGCAAAGAACCTCACGAATATGTCATGATGACCAGCAAGAATATTGTCTCAACAGTCCCTCCCTAACAGGTAGCAAGTTAACCTGAAAAGAGCTGCTGGACCCAAATTTTCAAACAGAAACTGGGGAAGTATGATTACCTCACCATTTCTATCACCACAACATAGGCCCAAACAGCTCTCTCACATTTCATTATTTGGCACCATCACTCTAGGCATTTCTTCATCCCTCACATAATAAGTATTCCTTTATAGATACTTTCCTTATATGGATACTATATGTGATGTGTGTCTCTGTGTGCAATCTTGCAGCTGCTAGTAACATAGCAAATAAAGAAAAAATGATTTTTTTGTTACTGAAATCTATCTGGTTCAACACATGCACATTTTGGTAGTTTCATCTAAATTATCACAGCAATTAGTAGATAAACAAACCAGACTGGAGCCAAATATTATATAGAAACCAGTAGGCCAAATCACTCCAGAGTATTCAAGAAAACAAAATGTATTCTCTTCAAAAGAAAGATATTGAGGCTTTGGAATTGATATATGGATGGGGTTGCATTGTAGAGTTAGTCCCATCATGGAGGCTTCCTGGACTTACAGCTTCTGCTTAAGGAGCAGGTGGCAGTTGTGACTAGGAGGGGCTTTGCATAGCTTCATTTTGTACACTAGTTTTGGCTTTCCCTGGATCAGGATCACCTCTGTTTGGGACTATTGCAATGTCTTCTACATAGGCTGCCCTTAAAGAGCATTTGGAAACTGCAGTTCATCCAGAGTGCTACAGCTTGGGTAGATTATCCACACAACATCACTACACCAAAAGCTATTTGGCTTCCAGGTGCAATTTAAAGTGCTGGTTGCCACATTTAAAGCTCTTCATGTCTTAGGATGTGAGTATTGTTAGAACTGTCTTCTTCTACTGCTCATCTAATAAGACTGTAGATGGTGAAATCTCTCCAGATCCTTCCTCTCAGGGAATACTATCTGCAGGACTTCAGGGGAGGGCCTTCCCCATTGCTGCCCACCCCCCTTCTCTGTTATAGTATACCCCTGGAAATTAGATTGTCCCTAAGCTTCTAATGTTCTGTGAAACCAATAAGCCTATGGGGTCTGAAGAATGGGATGATTCCCTCCCGTAAGGGGACATTTATTTGTTATATGATTTTTCCAGGACTACATTTTTCATGAATTTGTTATTACTGTGGTTTTGTTGTTGCTATTATTGTGATGTTGCAATTTTAACTTGATTAGTAGTCAAGATATGTGGGCCCCTCATGTTGAGTGGGGTGGCATATAAACAAAGAAAGAACAGAAATCATCCTAATTACTAATGTATCCATTATCTGTACTGTGACAGTGAGACAAGCACCATTTGTCAATTTTCATGCCCTTAAACACCGTGTTGCCATTCAAGTTCCACAACATATTTTCCATTGAGATATTCTTTTATAATCAAGAGTGCAAACTCTACAGTGTTTGTGTTATATATGGACAGCAGGAGAATGAGTTCAGTCTGTAATCGTCCCTTGTCACGCTTACATTTATTTATTTATCTATCTATCTATCTATTTATTTGTTTGTTTGTTTATTATTCAAATTTTGTTACCGCCCATGTCCCCCAAAAGAGGGACTCTTGGCGGACATTTCCCAACTTTCTTTTCTGCTTACTCTCCACTATATGCATGCTTGACACTGTGAGTTCTTTCTCTCCTTCTGACTGGCTCTATTTTTCTATCTGCTCTCGATTTCTTCTTTCCATGCATCTTTCTCCCTCTTCTGTTTCGATTTTCTTCTTTTTCACCAGCCCTGATGCTGCCTTCCCTATTCCCTTCTCATCCCACTCCCAGTAAATCTTTCCAGCCTGTTTGTTCTCTCCAGCCTCCTCTATGCCTTCTCCCAGCTCTGTCACATTTTTTGCAGCCTGTTCTCCTTCAGCATCCCTGTACCATCCTTTGCCTTTGTTCAGGTGATGGGAAGTTACCATTTCTCTGTTGCTTCCAAAAGAAAATAAAGAGGCATTTTTCCCCTTCAGTAAAACAAACAATGAAACAAGACATGGTTTCATATTCTCCTCTACTAATGCGGGGGGGGGGGGGGCTTCACCACATATTCTCCCCACTCTTTCTTGAACAGATAGAAGCTCCTATCTGTTTCTATCTGGAACCTCTACCCCGCTTCCCACCCCAAAGTTTTGCTTTTTAAATCTGTAGAAAATTGTCTAGTAGAGAAATGGAATCTCAGTATTAAAGTTTCTTTTTCTTTTTAACTATATTTTGCTGTTGCGACTCCATCCAAAATAATAAAATGAAAATGATAAAGTGAAATAGAAAGATAATGAATAGTAAAGAACATGTGCATTTAAAAAAATAAAAGTAAGATATAAAAGTGGGCTCACTTACTTTGGGGGCGGGAATGGTCCTGGACATATCACACAATGATTACATGTGTCTTTCAAGCTGATAGAAGATGCGCACATCTATTTATATGCTAAATGAATAAGACAATAAATAAGAATGTAACCCAACCTTTCCTCCCCATAATATACTACAAATGAGATATCAGGCCAAAAGTTCTGGTGTCTATTATAGTCATTGTTCTTTCAATACGTGACAGTGTAATTGTTGAGTCACTTTGTGTTGACTTCAAGTAATGGATGTTGTGACCTAAGGTAGCCATCATGTGAGATTGTAAATGTTCAGCTCTCCTCATTAACATGTTTGTATGAGCTGAGGTAGCATTCGGTACTAAATATGTTTTGACTTCCTACCTGAGGGACATAAACTGAAAAAATTATGTGACATAAATTCTGAAAAGAGCAAATTATCCATGTTTGTTTCTCAGAAAAAATCTCTAGCTATTAAATTGCCTTAAAAAACCCCTATTTTCTCTTTTTTCCACATTATACAAATACACATATAAACATAATGAAATCAGAATGATATTTCCAACTGGTTAGAAAGTCAGGAAGAGAGAATTAAAGAGAAGTGCACCCTTGCTTCTTCCCTCAATTCCTTCAGCAATAGCTGTTGTTCCCATGCAGAATTCCTATGTAAAATTCATCTTGCAAGAATAGTGAGAAGATCCTCCTCACCTAAGCTATGAACAGCTCACTAGCCATGAGTACAGTATGATTATCTACAGCAAGGTATCTTTTGAGCTCTTCCACATAGCTCAAACCTTTCACCATCAAAGTTCTAACTCTGACTATATTCTAACCACTAATGACTGGCTACTCAGTGACATCACAGCAATATGTAGAGAGAAGAGGTGCTACTCACCACTTCTTATAATTTTAGATCTATATGTGGATGAGCAGGGCTCATAACAGCTTCCAATCTAATGATGAATGCAACATGTTATTTTAGAAGTTAAGTCATGTTCCCTTTGGAAAATAACTCATCCTTAAGGAAAATACAAATAACGCCATTGAGGCAATAGAATGCATGTTTGCAAGTAATTTCTTCCCAAGTAACCCAGATCCACATCATTTTTGTATTGAACAATAGCTCAGAAGTAAACAATAAAGATTTTTAAAAATGGTAATGTATTTAGCTCTGAAGTCAGCTACTTATAAAATCTAAGAAGGTGATGCTTCTGAATCTCCTTTTTCAAAAGCCATTTACGTTTGTAAACTTGAAAAAGCAATCACACCATTCAGAAACCATATACTATATTATCCAATTTAGTTTTATATGCTTCTCAATTTCTAGTCCTATATATCATGGCTGTATAATTTACCTATGAGAGAGCTTCCAGCTTTCTCAAATGAAGCTGATTGTCTTGTTCAGGAATGTGAACAGTATCTGCTTCTTTGGTTGCCTGTGATTCCCACTGTGAAGTGAACAATTTGTTTCCTGCAGGCAACATAAGGAGTTGATCAATCCTTGGTCACTTTTTCCAAACTATTAACAGGGATACTAGCTGAGTTATATACAATAATGATTTACAGTACTTTGGGAATGTAAACCATTTTGGTTAAGGATTATGTCACTATTTTAAAATAAGAAGTAATTTAAAAGAACAATTTGGAGGCTCTGCCTGATTTATTTGAGCTACATATTTCTAATCTCCCCAAACTCAGTAAGTTCCTTCTTTGTTTTGCTTACAGTGCTCTCAGAACATCCAAATGAAAGAAAAAATAAAGGAAAACCAAGCATAATAAGCTTAGAATGAAGGTTTCTTTGTTTAAGTTGATTCACATTGTCCTGTATTTTAGTAGCTAGTTTAATGAAAATTATTTTTTATGAATTTTGGAAGTAACAACCATAGGCAATAGAACTGAATGAGCAGTGCCCAAAATATGTGTCATTAGACTAAGGGAAGAAAAGCAAGAATTATTTTCGAGTCTGTTATACTAAGAAAACGGCAGGGACTTGTCCAGACCGTCTCCAAGAATTGGACACAATTGAATGGATTTTTTTTTTAAAGTAACAGTGTACATTGGGTCTAAATCAAGCTTTGGTGCTTGCACAGTGTTTTTAATACATTAAACTTTAAATAGTAATAGAATAATTAACATCATTTGCAGTGTACAGGAATTATGTGCCAGATGAATAAAGTACAGTGTAATACAGATTTGGCTGGAATGGAACAGGAAAAGAAACAAAACTTTATGCAATAATGCAAAAGTGAAGTAGCAAGTAGATCCCAACTTTAATCTATATTTAATCTATAAATCTTCAGCAAAGGATCGTTACCTTGTCGTGGTGCTGGAGCTTGAGCACCTCAATGATGCCATAAGCTAAACCGTGAAGGGCCACCCAAGACGGGAAGGTCATGACAGAGAGGTCAGACTAAATGCGATCCCTGGGGAAGGTAATGGCAACCCACCCCAGTATTCTTGCCGTGAAAACTAAATGGATCAGTACAACCAGAGATATGTCGGTATACCATCGGAAGATGAGACCCCCAGGTTGGAAGATGGTCAAAATGCTACTGGGGAGGAACAGAGGATGAGCTCAACTAGCCCCAGACGTGATGACGCAGCTAGCTCAAAGCCAAAAGGACGGCTAGCGGCCGACGGTGCTGGTGGTGAACGGCGAATCCGATGTTCTAAGGATCAACACACCATTGGAACCTGGAATGTAAGATCTATGAGCCAGGGCAAATTGGATGTGGTTATTGGTGAGATGTCAAGATTAAAGATAGACATTCTGGGCGTCAGTGAACTGAAATGGACTGGAATGGGCCACTTCACATCAAATGACCATCAGATCTACTACTGTGGACAAGAGGACCACAGAAGAAATGGAGTAGCCTTCATAATTAATAGTAAAGTGGCTAAAGCAGTGCTTGGATACAACCCAAAAAACGACAGAATGATCTCAATTCGAATTCAGGGCAAGCCATCTAACATCACAGTGATCCAAATATACGCCCCAACCACAGATGCTGAAGAAGCTGAAGTAGAGCAGTTCTATGAGGATCTGCAGCACCTACTGGACAACACGCCTAAAAGAGATGTTATTTTCATCACAGGAGACTGGAATGCTAAGGTGGGCAGTCAAATGACACCTGGAATTACAGGTAAGTATGGCCTGGGAGAACAAAACGAAGCAGGACATAGGCTGATAGAATTTTGCCAAGACAATTCACTCTGCATAACAAACACTCTCTTCCAACAACCTAAGAGACGGCTTTATACATGGACTTCACCAGATGGACAACACCGAAACCAGATTGATTACATCCTTTGCAGCCAAAGGTGGCGGACATCTGTACAGTCGGTAAAAACAAGGCCTGGAGCTGACTGTAGTTCAGATCACGAACTTCTTCTTGCACAATTTAGGATCAGACTAAAGAGATTAGGGAAGACCCACAGATCAGATAGATATGAGCTCACTAATATTCCTAAGGAATATGCAGTGGAGGTGAAGAATCGATTTAAGGGACTGGACTTAGTAGATAGGGTCCCGGAAGAACTCTGGACAGAAGTTGGCAGCATTGTTCAGGAGGCGGCAACAAAATACATCCCAAAGAAAGAGAAAACCAAGAAGGCAAAATGGCTGTCTGCTGAGACACTAGAAGTAGCCCAAGAAAGAAGGAAAGCAAAAGGCAACAGTGATAGGGGGAGATATGCCCAATTAAATACAAAATTCCAGAGGTTAGCCAGAAGAGATAAGGAATTATTTTTAAACAAGCAATGCGCGGAAGTGGAAGAAGACAATAGAATAGGAAGGACAAGAGACCTCTTCCAGAAAATTAGAAACATTGGAGGTAAATTCCAGGCAAAAATGGGTATGATCAAAAACAAAGATGGCAAGGACCTAACAGAAGAAGAAGAGATCAAGAAAAGGTGGCAAGAATATACAGAAGACCTGTATAGGAAGGATAACAATATCGGGGATAGCTTTGACTGTGTGGTCAGTGAGCTAGAGCCAGACATCCTGAAGAGTGAGGTTGAATGGGCCTTAAGAAGCATTGCTAATAACAAGGCAACAGGAGACGACGGCATCCCAGCTGAACTGTTCAAAATCTTGCAAGATGATGCTGTCAAGGTAATGCATGCTATATGCCAGCAAATTTGGAAAACACAAGAATGGCCATCAGATTGGAAAAAATCAACTTATATCCCCATACCAAAAAAGGGAAACACTAAAGAATGTTCAAACTATCGAACAGTGGCACTCATTTCACATGCCAGTAAGGTAATGCTCAAGATCCTGCAAGGTAGACTTCAGCAGTTCATGGAGCAAGAATTGCCAGATGTACAAGCTGGCTTTAGAAAAGGCAGAGGAACTAGAGACCAAATTGCCAATATCCGCTGGATAATGGAAAAAGCCAGGGAGTTTCAGAAAAACATCTATTTCTGTTTGATTGACTATTCTAAAGCCTTTGACTGTGTGGACCATAACAAATTGTGGCAAGTTCTTAGTGGTATGGGGATACCAAGTCATCTTGTATGCCTCCTGAAGAATCTGTATAACGACCAAGTAGCAACAGTAAGAACAGACTACAGAACAACGGACTGGTTTAAGATTTGGAAAGGAGTACGACAGGGCTGTATCCTCTCACCCTACCTATTCAACTTGTATGCAGAACACATCATGCGACAAGCTGGGCTTGAGGAATCCAAGGCTGGAGTTAAAATCTCTGGAAGAAACATTAACAATCTCAGATATGCAGATGATACCACTTTGATGGCTGAAAGTGAAGAGGAACTGAGGAGCCTTATGATGAAGGTGAAAGAAGAAAGTGCAAAAGCTGGCTTGCAGCTAAACCTCAAAAAAACCAAGATTATGGCAACCAGCTTGATTGATAACTGGCAAATAGAGGGAGAAAATGTAGAAGCAGTGAAAGACTTTGTATTCCTAGGTGCAAAGATTACTGCAGATGCTGACTGCAGTCAGGAAATCAGAAGACGCTTAATCCTTGGGAGAAGAGCAATGACAAATCTCGATAAAATAGTTAAGAGCAGAGACATCACACTGACAACAAAGGCCCACATAGTTAAAGCAATGGTGTTCCCTGTAGTAACATATGGCTGCGAGAGCTGGACCATAAGGAAGGCTGAGCGAAGGAAGATCGATGCTTTTGAACTGTGGTGTTGGAGGAAAATTCTGAGAGTGCCTTGGACTGCAAGAAGATCCAACCAGTCCATCCTCCAGGAAATAAAGCCAGACTGCTCACTTGAGGGAATGATACTAAAGGCAAAACTGAAATACTTTGGCCACATAATGAGAAGACAGGACACCCTGGAGAAGATGCTGATGCTAGGGAGAGTGGAAGGCAAAAGGAAGAGGGGCCGACCAAGGGCAAGATGGATGGATGATATTCTAGAGGTGATGGACTCGTCCCTGGGGGAGCTGGGGGTGTTGACGACTGACAGGAAGCTCTGGCGTGGGTTGGTCCATGAAGTCACGAAGAGTCGGAAGCGACTAAACGAATAAACAACAACAACAAATCTATATTCAGAGAGCAAGAACTTTAATCAAGAAGTTTAATACATGTCTACAAAACTGGATTAGAAAGGTTGAATTTTGCTGATAAGGTTAGAAAATGAGTTTATATCCTGGTCAATACTTTAACTCACATTCAAAATTGTGTGTGTGGGTGTATGTGCACATGCACATCTGTGTGCAGTACACAAACATCAAAACACATTAGAAAAAGTTGTACAGTAAAACTATCCTGGAGTAGGCAGTTATAAAAATATGCTGAACAGGTCATCTAAATTGCATAGAAAATACAGACATTGTAGGAAATATAGTATTACTCTTTTGCTAAGAATCAGTCTTCCTTTCCCTTTATACCAAGTACACATTCAGCCAGGTGGAAAACTTCTGTTTCTTTCCAGAAGCCAAATCTTGCATTATTATACTGATAAATTTCAGTGTTACAATTTGTTTGGACCCAAGGCAGATTCCTGAGATGACATGTTTCACTCCCTGGAGCTTTCTTGGAATCTGAAAAATAGAGAAAACTGCAGACTATATATTTCATAGATTTCATTGAGTCAGGATTCTTGGCAACTTGGCTGCATTGTCACCAATGTTCCATGGTGTTCTCAAGCTAAACATTATTAGCACTTGCACCTTTCCTAGATTTAAAAAAATGGTTAAGAATGTATTAAAATAATAATAATAATAATAATAATAATAATAATAATAATAATAATAATAAAGCTGAAGGGGGCAGAGGACTCCTATGGGTGAGACAGACTGTGGAGGAAGTAAAACATGGCTTGAATGACTATATTAAGAAAGGTGAAGAACCCTTATTGAAGGAAGTCAATGAACGAAAGCTTTTGAAACCAAAAAAGGTGAAGGCTGAATATAGAAAAGAAACAATTGAAAACTGATTTGTTAGTTGGAAGAACAAGCCAATGCATGGTCAATACTTGAAGGATATAGAAGGAAAAGCTGATTAAAAACCCACACGGAGCTGGTTAAGATCAGGAGTGTTAAAAAAAGAAACTGAAGGCTTTATTTTAGCAGCTCAGGAACAAGCTTTGCTGACTAATTGCATGAAAGCAAAAGTTCATCATGTAACAAACAACAGTAAATGTCGCCTTCATAGTGGAAAGGATGAAACAACTCACCGTTTGATCAGTGGCTGCAGCAAAAATTCACAACTGATTATAAGTAGTGTCATGACCAAGTCGCCAAAATTATTCATTGGAAACTTTGCCAGAGCTTTGGATTTTAATGTAACAAGAACCACTGAGACCATCAAGTTGAGACATTTTTGGAAAATGAGCGGGTTAAGATCTTATTGGACTTTAAAATCCAAACAGGCTGGTACCTTGTTCTTAACATGCCTGACATAACAGTAACTGAAAAGAAGAAAGTCTGGCTCATTGATGTTGCTATATTGGGTGATGCTAAGACTGAGGAAAAGCAAACTGAAAAAATTGCAAAATACCAGGACTTGCAGATTGAAGCAAGTTTGAACACTTATGGAAAAAGAAATCAGCTATTATATCAGTCATGACTGGAGCCCTTGGAGTGATACCTAAAGGAGTCCCTCAATATTTGGAAATTTTGAATTTATTGGACCAGAACACCTTAATTTTACAACAACAACAACAACAACAACAACAACAACAACCCTGCTTGGAACTGCTTATATCCTCAGATGCTACCTGAATAATTCTTAGGTCTTTGGTTAGGAGTTGAATTAATCACCAGTCTTTGACCATGAATCTAATTGTAAATTACAACAACAACAATAATAATAATAATAATAATAATAATAATAATAATAATAGTAGTAGTAGAAGAAGAAGAAGAAGAAGAAGAAGAAGAAGAAGAAGAAGAGGCATTCTTGCTAACTTTAAGAGAAAAAAAGGAGAGTTATGTATCTTTTTTTAAGGAATTCACTTTGAAGCTCAATACATTTTTTGTGTGCATGGAAAAAAGTGCTGAAGCTGGCATGAGAGCCACTAAATCAAATAAGCTATTTAAAGGTCAATATCTATGCATCCAATTTGTATTGCACTATTGTTGCCTAGCTTCCTAGTATCAATTGGCAATTCCGTTATCGAGCCTCAGGCACAATTTAAAGTAGGAAAAGATCCAAATACATTCATGGCCTTGGTTTAATGCCTTACTTTTGTAACAATTTGCGCAAGATCTGCAAATAGGAAAGTTGAAATCATAAATCTAGCTTTTCATTCACTATTTCAGTAAGAAAATATAACCATAAAATAGTCCAAAAAGGGGGTTGTATACAGAAGTTATCAAGTTTCATAATTGCTTAAGAGGTAATACTCATTTCTGTCTTTTTCAAGGCATGATCCAAACTACTGATAATAGACCTGAGAACTTTGAAACTGGGTATCAGCCATAGTGTCTTGGCTGACCACGCAAGTCTCACTTTTGGAGATGATCCAGAAGAATATGAGAGAAAGGACATTTGTTGTGACTGAATGCAGAGTTTGAACTGGCCTGCCTATATTGATAACATTTCAGTGTTCTGTAACTGCTTCCAGAAGCATTTGGAGCACTAGAATTTAGACTTTGGGCTTTATTTAAATCTTTATTTTATCAAACATGGGGTTAACCATTTCATATTTCTTTATCCAATGTCAGGTATCATGCTCTTCCAGGAAACAAACTGCTGAAAGAGTTTTGGAGTACTAAAACACTTATTCACTTTATGATGGCATTTTTTCTTGGGCTAAGATGATGAGGAGGAGGAGGAGGATACAGAAATCTGGAATTCTGGTGAGTATTTGTTTGAGAGAATGTAATGGAAAGAGCCTGGGTATCAAAGTATAAAGTATAGCAATGGGAGTTTTATAAAGTAGTTTCAAAGCTTGAAACTTAGAAATCCTGATAGGCATACTCTGATGTAAACAAACTGTTACACATTGTAGTTCCATAAGCCCATTTAGAATTAGGGCTTTGCAGAAATTAAATTCAGAGGTTCATTTTGAAGGTGACTTGACTGAATTTTAAAATTGGATTGACTTTTGGAATCAAATTGATATTTTGTATCAAATAATCATGGATCTACTTGATGAGTCTCAAGTGCCTTGCATATTTTTGAATCAATTTATACAAAGCAAATTGACCTGTTTCAGGTCTTCAAATTAAAGTATTAAATGAAATTTTCTGAATCTATTTGAATTATCTAATCTGATTTGCATGCCACTGTAAGATAAAGGATGGACTTTCCAAAGTCCTTTGAAAATAATGGAAAACGGAGCCTTAGTAGAGTTAGAAGTAGATGTGTTAATCTGGCAGGGGTTATTGTCATGAGTAAGGATGGCGAGCAGGGGGCTCCCTTCCAGACTGTTAAGCGCATGCGTAGCACTGAGGAATTGGTGAGCCATTCCAAGAGGCACAGATTGGGACCGCCTTAACCTGCGGGGTTTATATGGCTGGGTTTTTCCCACGCTTGTTCAGTTTGTTAGGATTACTGTTATGTATTAGCAAATAAACATTAGAGTACAGTTCCCTGTCTCAGAGTGTTTCCTGGGAGTCAGGACAGTTATAGATTTTTTTCCAGGGGCATTTTCCATTGACCTGGCTACATTCCATTTTGCCATCTCTGTAATGTGGTATAATCTTTTAATGATGTGCCTACCCTATATGCGTGAAAAAAAAATCAAAAGTGATATTATACATTTACTCATCATACCATTTTTTTACAGCAACATATTTAAGAACAAATATGCTTGTTTTGATCTTCTGAGTTTTATAGGAGAAAAGCAGTATTTGGATGAACAATCCAGGTGCATTCCATCAGCTGCCTTTTAACCATCTGACAGGCACATCAAGCCCTGACTGCCAGTTGTCTATGGATCTTGCCAAGGAACCAGATGCTAGGACAGCTTAACATGATGTTCTAACTGATACTCTAAGTTGAATGAAAGAGAAAGGGATCCAAATAATGTTCTATTCACCTAATGCTAGCTGAGAAAGCTTATAATATTCTTGCTTGCTCAAACATTTTTAAAGAGAATTGATTTCCTTATTTTAAAAGCTATTTACATGCTGTTTTAGGAATAGTCTTTTTCAGGTATATGGACATGATTTTTTTCAGCTATTAGGATTTCTGTAGATCACAAATCAATGGAAATGTAATTTTCCATAAATTTGGAATAACGCTTAGCCTCTGAGCAATGAAGAGATACCTTCTGCATCATTGTTCTACCTCAATTCTGTCTAACCTCTGACCTGCTTGGCTACTCTCACACAAATAGCTCTGGCAGGGTCTCATGTGGTGCTTTGTGGTGACAGGTGTTTCCACTTCTGAATAGTGGATATTGAAAGCAGTAGTCAGGACAAAAAGAAAGAGGGCAAATGGTTCATCAAATGATTACAATCTGCCATAGATGGCTTTATGGTTGTACATATGACTTTAAAGTGGACAAGGCAAGGTAATGGAGGCTAGGTCTATTGAGAGTTATTGGCCATGATGGATATAAAGAAAAACAAGGTATAGAGCTATGTAATATGCTGACATAAATGGACTTCTATTTGTGGACTTCCCAAATCATCTGGCTAGCCTCTCTGGGAACAAAACAATGAAGTAGATAAGCCTTTGGTCTGGCCAACAGGAATCTTCGTATAGTCTTCATCTGTTGCTTCACATGATGTATCCAAAAAGAGGGGAAAAAATATACATACATCAGAACATTTTCCTAGTGCTAGACCTGTGATAGAAAGGTAGAGTTTCAAATACAGTTGTGTGTGTGTGTGTGTGCGTGAGTGTGTTTTGTGTATGTTTGTGTTTATGAGGGTTGAATGAAAAGTAATGCCTCTACCTCCTAACTTTAGTTTAAATAGGGATATTTAAATAAATGAAAGAGGAAAATATTCCTTTAAATGAGTTCTCTTATTATCTGTATTTACTTCTCATTTAATCATCGTTTGCTACACACCTCTGCCAATGAAGGGAAAGCTTCTTAAAGCTTGCACAAAATAATTCCACACTTTGTCTCTTCAACCAGGTCCTGATAGTTCTTTCTGCCTCTTCATTTGAATCAAATAGATGCCCAGAAAATCCCTTCAATTTTGGGGAAAGGATGGAAATCACATGGCATATGGACTGGATGATGAATGGGGTAAGTCAGTTAAATCCAAATTTGCAGTTGCCTTTTGGGTAGCTTATGTGAGGCCTAGTGTTGTTATATTCCATCAAAATGTCCTTCTTGTGTTTCTGAACTCTGCTTAATTGTTGGTTCAACCTTTTGAGTGCTTCAGTATAACTCTCTGAGTGATGTCAGCTATAAAGAAATCCATGCGAATAAGACCATCTGCATTCCTAAAAAAGCAAATAACATCAGAAGAACCTTAAAGCAATCCAGGTAAACATTCTTTAACCCTTATCCCACTTCAAAATAAACCAGAGCATTTACATATCCCCACAATGTGCACAGAGCTTTTCTCCTGGAAAAAGAAATCAAACAGCCCAACTGCCCCCCTCAAAAATTCCAGCTGCTCTTCAAAAAACCACACATAATGACCCCTTCTTTTTCAAGGCATTCCACCAGAAAGTCAATTTCACTTGTTGCTTGCAGATCTCTCTCTCTCCCTTAATTTTCTCCAACTCCATTATCTGATCATCATCCAGAATCTCAACAGAAATCCCAATCTCACTCTTAGAAGAAACATTTCTATCACTGTTGAATTACTCAATTTCATCCACCACATCCCCAAACTAATGGCACATTTTAGGCCTCATATTTTCCACGATGTCCTGAATATCTTGCATAAAAGCTTGGTAGAAGTCACAAGAAACTGATAAATAACTGATGTTATTTGCTTTTAAGGATTTGGATTAAGATTATTAGGGTATAAAAATGTTTATTTAGATGGTTTTAAGGATTTGATTTAAGGCTACTGTTTTGAATTGTTTTTGTTGTTTTGGGTTTATTAAGATTAAGATTATTAAAACTGTTGTACTATTAAATATAATGCAGACAATTTATGTGTTTTTTAGTTTGATTTTTATTATAGTAGACAGAAATGTATAGAATAGTAGTAGGAAGGGAATAATTAAATAAGTGTTATCTTCTTGGGGGGGGAGTTGTTTAGGAGGTTTATATGATTTTTTTTTCTTTATTTTAATATAAGGGGAGGGAATAATTGTACTTAATGATTTTTTTAATGTGCTAAAGTGGAATGATTTATAGAAATAATGTGGTTTTGGTTTAATATAGAGTAAGAGATTGATTATAGAAATTTTTTGTATATCCTTGCTGTTAAAAGTCAGAAGTCACATCTTTTTGTAAATTTGAAAAAAAAAAAAATCTCTTGTGTTTTCACGCCTTTTTAGTTCTTTTTTCCTTTTTGTAGTTTTTTTTTGTTTTTTCATAGTTTTTATCTTTGTCTTGAAACTTAATAAAATTCTTTTTAAAAAAGCACCATCTGCATCCCAAAGAATAGTAATCATGAATTTTGTTGCTGAAGCCTGACTTCTGATCTTTTTTTTTTTTTCTTTTTAATTTTTTGGGTGGTAGAGGGAGGCAGGTAAAGCTTGTGATGATATTCCATTAACTGACGCTTCATTTCTGGATCAAAATGATGAGCCCAGGAGGCTGTCATAATGATTAAGAAACTTTTCACCTTCATTTTTGTAGCATGACGACAATTGCTGGCAAATTTCAACTCTTGAAGCTTTCATCTCTGCTGTCAGCATGAGAGGAATCCATCTTGCACAAACCTTCCAATACTGAAGAACATCAATAATGTAACCTAAATGTCCCTGTGAAATGCCAAGCTGGACAGCAGTTTCCCTTTGATTGCCCTTAATCAGTTTATCAACCTTTCTCATGTGAAATCCATCAGTTGCTGTGACAGGTCATCATCTTCATTTTTGATCACACAAATTAGCTCTTCCTGGTTTGCCATCTTTACTTTTCTTGGTTCAGTGACACCCAGTACTCACATCAACACAGTCATCACCATATAATAAACAGTATTGAATGGTGAATTTCAGTTGAAGGGACTGGTTTGGCAGTCAAAAATTCAATCATGACACATTGCTTAAAGTGTACTGACAAACAGTCATTGCAGGTTTCCATTTCATGAACAATAACAATTCAGCCTTTCTCAATGCAACTTCCAATCAACTGAAGTGAAAGAATAGATTCTAAAAAACACACCAGAGCTTCTAGCAAGTCAGTCCTGTCATCTGTTGGTGACATTGGAGGACTTACTCTTCATTCAACCTGCATGTGTATGCACTCTGCTTTTGTCCTTTTAAATTTTGCTGGTCATTGACTGAATAAATATTATTCTATTGTATTGTATTCAATCCCATTCTAATTCAGTCCCATTTTCAGAGCTGTGTTGGCCCCGCCCTGTGATCTTTGTATATTAAGAGGAAATATGATCAGATCAATGCGAATCAGACTCCTAAAACAGCATTTTGCACAATTCAACTCTTTTGCACCATGGTGATCATATGTTATGAAATTGCCAAAGACAAAAACTCTTTTTATTTTGCCAGTATAGTAAGAGTGGAGTGTCCTGAATTATTTGGACCAATGGGTTTATTTAGTAAACCTATTATTTTTCAAGATAACAATTCAGTGATTGAACATTCATTAAGTTGAAGCTTTAGTAAAAACAATCAGCAACAACTCTTCAAAACTAATGATAGGGGGAAAAAAAAATCAACATTAGATTATCTTTTACTAGGTCACATGGACAAAAGGTTTCACTTAGTATATGGTCTTATCTCCCTATGACAGTTCGGCAAGAATTATTAACAGAAAAATCACCAGGAATGTTCACAATGCTTCTAAAAGTTATTTTACTCCTCTTTTAAAAAACTGTATTATAACAGCTGTCTTAATGCAGCATATTAAACCATGGTTTGCTTAACCCCAGGCTGTTGTATAAAAGACAGTTGCTTAGCCTCATGGAGAACATACGTACTAAGCAATCAACTACAAACGCAGTGGCTTGGTTTACAGCGTACTCCAAATCACTAGGGAATCACATGATCATTTTATTTATTTATTTATATTTCATATTTCATCACTGCCCACCTCACTAAGAGCGACTCTGGGCAGTTTACAATAAAATTAAAATAACTACAGATTAAAATACAATAAAAACAAAATTCTTCATAAAAATATAAGTATAAAGTATAGAATCCAAGATGGTGAATCAAAAGATTTTAATTTAAATACATATAATTCCTGAGGCCTCTTCAAGGTGCTAACCACCCCCACAACTGATTACCCCCCTCCCACCCCAAACAAGGTGGCAGAGCCAGGTCTTCACTCCATTTCAGAAGGCTGGGAGAGTGGAGGCCTGCCTACGTCTGGGGTCAATATATTCCACAGGGCAGGGCCACAGCAGAGAAGGCTGTCTTCCTGGACTCCACCAACTGACAATCCCTCATGGACAGGGTCTGTGGCATGCCCTCTCTGCCTGACCGGGTGGGACGGGTCAAGGTAATGGGGGTAACCTGGACCCATGCCATGTAGGGCTTTAAAGGTAATGACCAACACCTTGAATTGGACCTGGAAGCAAACTGGCACCCAATGCAGCTCGTGCAGCAAAGATGTTACATGCACCATCCTTGGGGCCCCTAAAACTGCTTGTGTGGCTGCATTCTGAACCAGCTATAGCTTCCTGATACTATTCAAGGGTAGCCCCATGTAGAGCTCATTGCAGTAGTCTACATGGAACTATGAAACCAGTCAAAGAGTCTGACCATTGAGCTGATCATCTCCATGGTGCCTGCATTGATTAGCATGACTTTCAATATTGAAGAGAAGACTCTTTTCAAATGGACAAAAACACTAAAGGTTGAATATGAAACTTTTGGCAGGCAGAACACATGCTCTGCCATTATGCTACAGTCCCTTGGGCCAAGTGCCTCAGATGACTTCTCAGAAGGTCATCCACTGTTTCTTCAATTATTATTTTGGGTAAAATATTTGTGGCTGGGTTGGGGATCTGAATAAAATCTTATCTAGTGTCCCATTGCCCCACTGTCTAGTTCTACTTTCTGTTGTTCTAATATAAGTTACAAGTGGGGTGATTCTTATATAGAACAATTTGCAAATCACTTGAAATATCAGGCCATCACATAAACTCCCCCAGTGTTTGACTATCTCGGATAAAGAGATGTGTGTCTCTTCTCTAGTTTAGTAAAATTTCCCTTTATGAAAGTTTCTAGAGAAAAATATAATACATTTTAATGAAATCCACTATTATAAGTATATAGAGTTTGTTCTAACTAGTTATGGTTCTTGGTAATAGGGACACATTTATTTTGTATGCTTAATGGATATTTATTTTAGTGTTTTAAAAATTGTATGCTCTGTTGGTATTTTCAATAAATGCTGCTATGGAATATCAGAAACCTCTTTCTAGTAAGTCTTTGTAGACAAGGCCTATTTTTTACAATGAAAGTCCAAGAATCAACCAGAAAATCAGACTGACTTTTGGATATGAAGACCTACAGTTTTACTTAGAAGGTCATGAAAGGTGGGAGAACCCAGGATGTTCCCATGAAACCATATGTTTCCTTACAGTTTGGATAGCAGAATTGCTGATTTTATTATATTTCTTATTCATTTACACTTTAAGGATTCCAGATTAGACATTCTGAAAGATGCAGAGTTATTATCTTCCTTTTATTCCCTGCATCTTCCTGGTGAATATATTCATTTGGCTTTGTTGCCTGATAACTGCAGTAGCAAGGCTAAGGAATTATATCTGTAACTCCTACAAAAGAAAAAAAAAGTGAACATTATGTTTTCCATCCTCTCAACAGTTACACACAATCTGTGGCCAATCATAATGTGAAGGACATACAACACCTCTCTAAAAGGAAGAGGGAAGCAGTTGCGCATAATGACATCCCAATTCAAATGCTTTCGTTTTTTACCATTTTTAATCAGTCTTTGACATTTGATGTATCTGCTAAGCTTTCTTTCTGAGGAAGAATGGTATCAATTTTCTACACTCTATTTTGTGTTCCTTGAGCCTTTAAAGAAAGATCCACAAGCATACACCATCTTGCTAAAATGAAATTCTAGTCTTTTTATTAGAATAAAAGACTTAATAAAATAAAACACTTCTGGCATGCTTGGTTTCTACAAGCATCCCTTTTGTTTCAAACCAAGAATATATTATGCAAATGTATGATGTGCATGCATTTCATCTCACCTTTTACTGCTGGCAAAGTTTTCTCAGCATATGTAGCTGGATGATTTTACGATATTCCGACGAAGCACGTGCTCCATCCAAATGCATCACAACAGTCGTTTTGTCTTTATTGGTCACTTTTGTGAGCTCTGGGTTTGACAAAGCTATTGTTGTGGCTTTTTTTCCCATTTGCATAGCTTGGAGATTTTGAGCTGCAGAAGAGGCTTTGCTGGAGTGGTTTCTAAATAGAATTGGCCATTCTTTCCGGTGCCAGCAATACCCTCCTGCCGACTCGTATAAGGGGGTCTGTTGTTATGACGTGCCAACTTGGCTCTTCCCCTTAGGCAGCGTGATTTGTTTTTCAAGGGTTTTCACTACCTAATGTCAGGCCCAACAAAGCTACCTCACAATACCAATATTGAAACTCATGACCCATCTGTAATATGATGAGCACATCATCTGTCTCAGTTTCTGTCAGTAGTTTGAAAACCTAAACCAATTTAGTGGCAGGTTTCTTGCCAGTCCCTGACTGAACGTTGCCCTGTCAAGGTTTGCTTTGTTCCAGTGGCACTGCCAAAATAAAAGCTTGACCTTTCTCTCACATTTGTAGGAGTGACAAATGAGTTTCCCCTCTACTGAACTGTTTCCATAGTGTGTCACTCTACCGTCTGAGCTTCTTCTGATATTTTCCAATATTTTTTAACACTGCTTTTGTTTTCCTTTGATTGGAGCTCTCGTTTCTATTTCTTGTTCTCCTAACTAATCCATGATGGGTTTATGTTAGCTTGCATTGGGCCAGAGCAAGCAGCAATATCTCTGCCTCTGTAGTTAGCAAACAGGCTAATACTATTTTTGGATGTTTATATCGTTGTGAGAAACTACTGCAACCCATTTTATCCTCAACCCTACTTAGCATCTAATGCTTTGCAGCTAATAGTCATACTGGTTCTGCTTTAGAGTTTGATACCAACATTAATTGTGTTAATGCATCACTCACTGGTGGTTCTGATTTGTGCCCAGTCTTTTTAGTTAATGCATTTGCATTGATTTCTTTCCAGTTCCTGACCATCAAAGGTTAAAAATAAAAAGGCAGCTAATAATGGTAGCATTATGCTTCGTAACACATCCATTTGGCAATACATATTTTTCTTACGTGTTGAACCAAAGCAGCTACATATCTATTGACCCCAATAACCAGGCTCTTTGTCATCAAAAGTTTGTTGAACACAAATAATTTGCATGCTTTGCTGTATACTTGAAACATTTTAACTATCTGTTTAGAGATTAAGGATATGTTTTTGCTTTTATCCTATCATGAGTTGATCACCCACTATTCCATACATGTACATTGGTGAAACCTATTCAGTTACAACAGAGGTAGTTAACATTTTTTCACCATGGGGAGCTGCAATTTCTTTGAGACCAACAATGGTACATCAGTGCTGGTGGTGCTCAAGGAGTATAGGGTTATAAGAATAATGCAGGAATTTTTCTGTTTTTTGGATTTGGATGTAGGCTAAGCAAAATAAGTTGCTTAACAGATCTACTTTGCTAGTAACTAGAAACACTTTATGGACTTTTTGCTGAAAATGGAAAAAAATGAACTTATGATTTATGGACTTGATGATTAGAAAGGGTAGAATATAGAAAGAAGGAAGCCACAATATAACCTTATAGAGAGGATAAAATATAAATGCATTTATAACCACTGTAAAGAAGATCTGAAACCACTTTTTTATCTTATTTCTTTTCTTTTTCTTTCTTTTCTGTCTTTTTTTTTCTTTCTTTCTTATTTACTCATCACTTTTCATTACTTTTTCTTCTTTAAATTTGTATAGTTTTTATTCTATTAATTTTTTTTCCAATAAAATTAATTAAAAAAACAGATCTACTTTGCTCATTGCCACTTTAAATGTTGTTTGTTTAATGTTGTTTTGTATTTTGACAAATTCAGTTTTGAATACACACACACACATCATACTACTGAACGTGGTTTGCTTGCCTACTGCATTAAGCGAAACTTGACAGGGTCTGGAAATCACAGAAAAAGGGACAGGGATCACATGCAGTTCATGAGCTATGAGTTACTCAACCCTCAATTACAGGAACAATCCATTCATACTTGTGCCCAGTATTCCAAGTTTTGGGATGAGCTGAGGAATCATTCAGATAACTAGGATATTACAAGTGATGCTGCTCAGAATATATGATATAATAAAGGGAGTCTGGATTTTTTTTTTTTAAAGTTCCTTAGCTACTAGTTTTATAAAGCTATGAAATTCTATGATTTGATTTAAATTAGACATTGACAAAGCTGAACTTGCTCAGCATGTGATTTTAAATTTTCCTTTTTCTTCCACTGCCTGACATTTTTAAAAAAGCAACATGAAGATTTATAAGCACTTTGATGCAATTTTATTCAACTGTATACAGTTTTATATACATTTTTTTAAAAAATGTATGTGCCTCAAAGAACAAAATAAAGCATTTCTTTGTTTTTAAGTAATTCACAAATGTATGCCTATCAGTATGCATTTTCACTTAAAATAAACATTTTAATGCAAAATCCAGAAAAGTGAGTGGCTAACTGCATTTCAGTTTGTGTTTCACAACGTTTAATTCTGGAAACATAAAATTTTAATTTTGATTAATTTATTTCATTCTTTTCTTTGTTCCTCTTCATATATGAAAATATGTAACAACATAAATAGAAATTGGTATATAGTGGAATGACAATAAAAGTTTATTCTAACAACATAAATATCTGATGGTCACTCAATGGGTCTTTCAGTTGGGTACAATTTATGGAAACACATTTCTTCTAAAGATCTGTTGGATGCCATAGTCTTTTATTACCAGTAACAGCCATGTCAGTTTACTGATGAACTCTGAATCTTGATTCTAAATTGAATGAGAAAATAAATAGCATTCAAAGAGAGGTCTCCTAAGTCAACTGTATTTTATTGAACTGCTTGCAAGTAACTATAATTTTTAGTTTTCACCTGTGAAATTGTTCTAGGTTATCTGAAGTCTGCTCATTAGCATCGATCTCAATGACATCAGCATGGCCTTTACAATGTATTTTATTAATCAATAGACAGATACATATAAATCCTAAATTATCCTAAGCCTGTCAAAACCCCCATTTTCCCAGCATAATCTCTATGCTGACATAATTGGCATAAATGATATGCTTACCTGACAGGCAGCAATGGGTACATCTAAGCTATTCCAAGCTATCCCATGCCTACAAAGAAGTTACTAGTTCAGGTAAAATTTTAATTTAAAACAAAACAAAACAAAACAAAACAAAAAACCTTCAGAATTTAAATATATGTTGGGCCTACAGTTGCTGAGAATATTAAGGCTGAATATGTTATTTCTACTCTTATTCATTTCTGTTGCTTTACACATATAGAGAGACTAGCTACTGTAAAGAGAACCAGTTTGGTGTAGTGGTTAGGCTAGAAACCAGGAGACCATGAGTTCTAGTCCTGCCTGAGGCATGAAACCAGCTGGGTGACCTTGGGCCGCTCATACCCTGTCATCCCTAGGAAGCAGGATTGATGTAAATGTATCCATCTTGTTCTCTTGGCAACAATAAAGAAGTGGTTTATCCCTCCTCCTCCCCAGAGTATTCTATAGCCCTGGGATTTCTTGATGTCTCCCATTCAAGTACTAGAGGATTCAATAGTCACCCTCTATGTATGAAATACAGGGAGTACAGTGGTAGAAAATGTGGAATTAGTATGCTCCTACTTGCTCCAGCTACTTACCTGTAGACTTTACAGGCATTTACATGGACTGAAGAAGACTACAATATGCACAGAAAGCAGTCCCTTTTTTCACAGGTTGTAACTCATTCTATACCTTGGCTACAATCTTTGATTTGTTAGTTCTAAACTGTGAATTTGAGCTCACAATTGTTTGTTTGTGAACTAGCTAAATTCAAGAAAAGTAAAATTAAAGCATTTCTAATTTAAAAAGCATGACTACTAACTTGATGTGCTCCAGTTACAATTGCTAATTGTTCCTCCTCCTCCTCCTCCTCCTCCTTTTTTTTAAAATTAATCACAGGAAGCATTTACTCACATATACAGGCAGTGTTTTCCAGCAACTGAGCTTAACTTATTTTGGTTTCCTGTTATGATTTAGAAGGAATAGTCCCTTAAGTGTTATCAGAACATAGGCCTCAAGTAGTACTACAGAGTTTTCCAGCCTTATATGCAAGTCCTGAAAGGAGAGAGTGAAAATGTTTGTGCATTGTCAGAAATGAGTTCTGCTAATGCCAGATATTGAGGCATCAAAGTTACCAACTGCAATAATCAGATGGAGTTGGGCAGCTGTAATAAATAAATTTGAATAAACAAAATCAATTTAGCTGGAACTATTGGGATTCATAACAGTTTAATCCAGAATTTAAGGACCTAAAATTTATGAGGATCGCATAAAACCTGTGTGGAGCTATCATTGCATTGTAATCCCAGCCACTGAAGCAGTTGGATGGCTTACGAATTTAGGATGGCATGGGATACTAATTTTCCAGATTAGGATAGATAGTTTAATAAAAATACAGCCTATTTTGTTTTTCAGTGTTTTCAAACCAGTGTCTATGTGTCATGCGTCCACATTAACCAAAGGAGTAACTCCACTTAGTTTTTTAATTCCTAACATGCTGGGTCATTTTATAAATTATATATTTCTTTTTTGAACAAAGTAATAGCCACTCCTAATAGCAGTAAAGTACGACTTGTACCATATGTATTGGAAAAGGCTTAAAATATCCCTAGGAAGAAAAGGTTTTATACATTCCAGGGAAATGTATTTATACTTTATATACTGATATATATTCTATAGATGCAAATGAAGGTGTTCTGCATAGGAGCTTGTCATCCACAATTTATTTGCAACCAACAGCATCTGCAGCAAACTGCAATGATGCCAAAATGATGACACATGCTCGCTGATGTCATCATGGAAATCGTTACCTTGTCATGGTGCTGGAGCTTGAGCACATCAATGATGCCATGAACTAAACCGTGAAGGGCCACCCAAGACGGGAAGGTCATGACAGAGAGGTCAGACTAAATGCGATCCCTGGGGAAGGTAATGGCAACCCACCCCAGTATTCTTGTCATGAAAACTAAATGTATCAGTACAACCAGAGATATGTCAGTATACCATTGGAAGATGAGACCCCCAGGTTGGAAGATGGTAAAAATTCTACTGGGGAGGAACAGAGGATGAGTTCAACTAGCCCCAGACGTGATGACGCAGCTAGCTCAAAGCCGAAAGGACGGCTAGCGGCCGACAGTGCTGGTGGTGAACGGCGAATCTGACGTTCTAAGGATCAACACACCATTGGAACCTGGAATGTAAGATCTATGAGCCAGGGCAAATTGGATGTGGTTATTGGTGAGATGTCAAGATTAAAGATAGACATTTTGGGCGTCAGTGAACTGAAATGGACTGGAATGGGCCACTTCACATCAAATGACCACCAGATCTACCACTGTGGACAAGAGGACCACAGAAAAAATGGAGTAGCCTTCATAATTAATAGTAAAGTGGCTAAAGCAGTGCTTGGATACAATCCAAAAAACGACAGAATGATCTCAATTCGAATTCAGGGCAAGCCATCGAACATCACAGTGATCCAAATATACGCCCCAACCACAGATGCTGAAGAAGCTGAAGTAGAGCAGTTCTATGAGGATCTGCAGCACCTACTAAACAACATGCCTAAAAGAGATGTTATTTTCATCACAGGAGACTGGAATGCTAAGGTGGGCAGTCAAATGACACCTGGAATTACAGATCAGCATGGCCTGGGAGAACAAAATGAAGCAGGACATAGGCTGATAGAATTTTGCCAAGACAACTCACTCTGCATAACAAACACTCTCTTCCAACTACTTAAGAGACGGCTTTATACATGGGCTTCACCAGATGGACAACACCGAAATCAGATTGACTACATCCTTTGCAGCCAAAGGTGGCGGACATCTATGCAGTCGGTAAAAACAAGACTTGGAGCTGACTGTAGTTCAGATCACGAACTTCTTCTTGCACAATTTAGGATCAGACTAAAGAGATTAGGGAAGACCCACAGATCCGCTAGATATGAGTCACTAATATTCCTAAGGAATATGCAGTGGAGGTGAAGAATCGATTTAAGGGACTGGACTTAGAAGATAGGGTCCCAGAAGAACTATGGACAGAAGTTTGCAACGTTGCTCAGGAGGCAGCAACAAAATACATCCCAAAGAAAGAGAAAACCTTGGCTATCTGCTGAGACACTAGAAGTAGCCCAAGAAAGAAGGAAAGCAAAAGGCAACAGTGATAGGGGGAGATATGCCCAATTAAATGCAAAATTCCAGAGGTTAGCCAGAAGAGATAAGGAATTATTTTTAAACAAGCAATGCGCGGAAGTGGAAGAAGACAATAGAATAGGAAGGACAAGAGACCTCTTCCAGAAAATTAGAAACATCGGAGGTAAATTCCAGGCCAAAATGGGTATGATCAAAAACAAAGATGGCAAGGACCTAACAGAAGAAGAAGAGATCAAGAAAAGGTGGCAAGAATATACAGAAGACCTGTATAGGAAGGATAACAATATCGGGGATAGCTTTGACGGTGTGGTCGGTGAGCTAGAGCCAGACATCCTGAAGAGTGAGGTTGAATGGGCCTTAAGAAGCATTGCTAATAACAAGGCAGAAGGAGACGATGGCATCCCAGCTGAACTGTTCAAAATCTTGCAAGATGATGCTGTCAAGATGATGCATGCTATATGCCAGCAAATTTGGAAAACACAAGAATGGCCATCAGACTGGAAAAAATCAACTTATATCCCCATACCAACAAAGGGAAACACTAAAGAATGTTCAAACTATCAAACAGTGGCACTCATTTCACATGCCAGTAAGGTAATGCTCAAGATCCTGCAAGGTAGACTTCAGCAGTTCATGGAGTGAGAATTGCCAGATGTACAATCTGGCTTTAGAAAAGGCAGAGGAACTAGGGACCAAATTGCCAATATCCGCTGGATAATGGAAAAAGCCAGGGAGTTTCAGAAAAACATCTATTTCTGTTTGATTGACTATTCTAAAGCCTTTGACTGTGTGGACCATAACAAATTGTGGCAAGTTCTTAGTGGTTTGGGGATACCCAGTCATCTTGTCTGCCTCCTGAAGAATCTGTATAACGACCAAGTAGCAACAGTAAGAACAGACCACGGAACAACGGACTGGTTTAAGATTGGGAAAGGAGTACGCCAGGGCTGTATACTCTCACCCTACCTATTCAACTTGTATGCAGAACACATCATGCGACATGTTGGGCTTGAGGAATCCAAGGCTGGAGTTAAAATCGCTGGAAGAAACATTAACAATCTCAGATATGCAGATGATACCACTTTGATGGCTGAAAGCAAAGAGGAACTGAGGAGCCTTATGATGAAGGTGAAAGAAGAAAGTGCAAAAGCTGGCTTGCAGCTAAACCTCAAAAAAACCAAGATTATGGCAACCAGCTTGATTGATAACTGGCAAATAGAGGGAGAAAATGTAGAAGCAGTGAAAGACTTTGTATTCCTAGGTGCAAAGATTACTGCAGATGCTGACTGCAGTCAGGAAATCAGAAGACGCTTAATCCTTGGGAGAAGAGCAATGACAAATCTCGATAAAATAGTTAAGAGCAGAGACATCACACTGACAACAAAGGCCCACATAGTTAAAGCAATGGTGTTCCCTGTAGTAACATATGGCTGCGAGAGCTGGACCATAAGGAAGGCTGAGCGAAGGAAGATCGATGCTTTTGAACTGTGGTGTTGGAGGAAAATTCTGAGAGTGCCTTGGACTGCAAGAAGATCCAACCAGTCCATCCTCCAGGAAATAAAGCCAGACTGCTCACTTGAGGGAATGATACTAAAGGCAAAACTGAAATACTTTGGCCACATAATGAGAAGACAGGACACCCTGGAGAAGATGCTGATGCTAGGGAGAGTGGAAGGCAAAAGGAAGAGGGGCCGATCAAGGGCAAGATGGATGGATGATATTCTAGAGGTGATGGACTCGTCCCTGGGGGAGCTGGGGGTGTTGACGACTGACAGGAAGCTCTGGCATGGGCTGGTCCATGAAGTCACGCAGAGTCGGAAGTGACTAAACGAATAAACAACAACATTTGTATTCCAGTGTCTGACACAAGAACAAAATCCCAAAGTCTGACACAAATAAAAGTACATTTGCATAATGATGTTGGCATACATGCTTTGCCATCTGCCCCTCATTGACATCCCTATTGATACTCATGTTTGCAACTTCAGTCTCAAGGGGCATAGCAGCAAGTGCACTTTCTGTTAATTTGGAGAGCTATTGTCTCCAAAGATTCAGCTCATTAATTTTAAACTAAATACCCTTTTGGGAGCTCCCCTCCAGTAATGTTTGGTGTGATGTATATTAGTTCCCTTACTTCAAAATGTGATGAGTCAGCCTGCTGCATTTGAGAATTTTCTTGACCATTCTGCCGGATTTCTGCTTGAAAGTTCCATCATGACAGAACCACTGGATTCCTCTATTTTAAAAAGAAGTGTTTGTTTTCTTTTAAGGGTAACTTTTTTTCATATTTATTAAGCAAACAAACAAAATTATACTAGTGGTAACATAAGAGTACAAACAAAAATATGAATATCATAGTCATCTTTCAATGTTATACAAATATTAATAACCCATAATACCAAAAATTAAGAATTAGGGATATAAATTACAATGAAAACAGACTTAAAGGCTTTAAATCAATGATTAAAGGGTAACACAGAATGTCTTCAAAAGATGTGATCAGATTGCTCAAAAAATCTTTCCTTATACTCTGTTGAAAAAAAGAAAAGAAAAGAATGTTCAAATACTGACAAGCTGTACTTATAATTCTAAGTATCTCCCATGCATTAGGGTCTTCTTTCAGTCTTGAGAAAATTGTGTTCATATTTCATGGAAGGATTTGTAGAGAGCATTGTATGCTATGTTGTTGGTTGGCAAACCACGACAGCTGTGCGAGATGCTTATTTACATTGAACCTTCCTTGAACTTCCATAGTGGATAAGGTTGTAGCAAAAACTTTCCTCACAAGGCAACAGGAGCTGTAACCTGAGCTGTGCCAGGAGGCTATCAGGGGGGTTACATGAGGTATGCATTGCTATTTAGACCAATTAGCCTTCTGCTATGTGAATTACTGTTTTAGTGCACTTGCTTAACTGGGAGAATAATAAGAGAGAGCTTACGGCTTGAATCGGGGCTCTCATCCCAAGAAACTGTGTGTCATGTATATTCTTCATGAGAGACCACAAGCTCTCATCCTGAGAAAACTTGCAGCCTGTGTATCCTTCATGAGAGACCACCACAAGGATTTCATTATGATTTACCCATAAGTGAAAGTTCAGAGCAGGAGAAGCTGAATTAGAATGTAGATTCAATGAATCCAGTCTACCATCTCAAATCAGGTCTTTATCCACTTTGAGTTACCTACAAGGTAGACCATGGGTTACTTTAACTATTTTAAATATATATATGCAAAACTAGGAGCATATGCCATGCTCCTAAACTCTCTTTTTATATCATTTTTGGCACTTGTCCAGGTTCTTGTGTTCAGGACTCTTCATTATTTGTGCCTTCTTTCTAAATTATCTTCTTATTGATTGTCTAAATTCCCATGTCTAATTGAAGGAATCTTCTTGGTAATGGAACATTTATGATCTTAAAGCAATGAAGAAAGTTTTGTACAGTTCTAAATGAAGTGTAGATAGTGTCCCAAAGCCACAAAATGCTGATTTTAGTGAAAGGATACCAATTAACCTTTAGCAAATATAGTTCAAAATAGAGACAGAGGTCCAGAATTAAAATTCAGACCCTTGTTCAGAGTTCATTGATAGGAGATTGGCATTTTGTTTCTGATACTATTTTGAAGTCTTGTAAAGAAAAAGTACAAGGCAGCATTTTCTAATGGCCCTCCTTTCATGATATATGCATTTTATTTATTTATTTGCTTGTTTAAAATGTTTTAAACAGCTTATTAAAATATTTACTAAATGGTGAAAAAAAATGAACATAAGAAAACTGTTTTCAATTAAACAGCACCCAAAGGAGGACCAGTACCAATGAGTTAAAATGACAAGGGAGTTCAAGCTAAATGTCTCAAGAAGCTTCCTGAGTATGAGCAGTGAGGTAGTGGGATAGGCTGCCACATTATGTGGTGAGTTGTCCTTCACTGGAGATCTTCAAACAGGCTGGTAGTATGCAGTAACTGTTAACTGCAGTAACAGTTTCATGTAGACACTGCCATGCCAACACCTCTATCAAATGTTATAGCAGAAAGCTGAAATATTTAACAGTTATATTAATTTATGACTTGTAGGATTTGAATGGCCTATATATAAAAAAATGAATCAATTTCTTTCTCATTACAGATGAATCTTTCTCTGATTACCTAAAATATATTGTCATATACATCAGAGTTTGTTGGGACAAAGCATGAGCAGAGACTGTTTTCTTTTCAAATTTTATCACAGAAAGTTTTGCAACTAACCTAAACTATCAGGGATATGCATTCTGTTTTAATCTCCTTTTCAAAATAAGGCAGACATGATATAGAACAGTTGTTGCTGAGTTTGGCTTTTGTTGATGATAACAACTGTGTATATAAGAGTTAAACTAAAATCTGTTTCTCTTTAACAAATATCTGTAATGGATAAAAAGCTTTTGCTCTGAATTTATAATTTATAGACCCCTGCTATTCATTCCAAGTCAAAAGCCAGTGACAGGAAGGACAACATATCAAAGTTAATTTCTAATTGAAAATGACTATTAATAAAGGAGGCTTCACTTTAAAGAATCTTGACATGTTTTAAGATGAATTACTTTGAACAACTTTGTTAAAATTGTTTAAGTGTTACAGTGGGAAAGCTACATTTTTGAAAGCTGATCTTCAACACCCTGCAACCTTTTACTGTTGAGGAGTGAGAGTAGGCAAAAATGCAAATTAAAGTATACTTCAAAAAATTTTTGACTTGCTCATAATGCACTCCAGGATATCTTTAAAGAACCCATTAAATCTTGCAATTAAAATATGATACTTTTTTGTATTCTGTATCTTATCCATTGAACACCAATTGTTACTGTTATTACTTTATTTCCTAGGTAATTATGTCCATAATTATAGTCTGTACTAAAAGAAATCTGAAATTAGAACAAAAATACATCTGAACTTTTATTTTCTTTTGCTTTCCCTTCCCCACTTAACCTGAATTGATAAAAATATTGATAGCTACCATGATTATACAGCTTTTTGATATTGCTACAATAAAAAAAGATTATATTTTATTTGATGGTTTAGAAGCCTTGTTTGTTATGAGCTGTTTGTTTAAATAGCAGAGGTAAAATTGCATTCACCAGGCCATTTTAAAGCAATTACATTTTTAAAAGCATGGACTTTTAGAAACCCATTGCTCTGTCCAAGAGTCTGAAAATATATGACTATTAAATTAGGTCAGATAAGGAAAACTTCAGACATGAGATTACAAATGCTAAGGCAGAAATAAGAGGATATGAAAATAAGGAATGAACAAGTGCTTCATGCTAGAAATTATAGTGAAATTTACAGAAACTAGAAAAAAGTGGTAAAAGTCCATTAATATTAAGCGAACAACACTTTCATAAATGCCAAATAAAATTGCTTACTTATAAGAACATGGGAACATTTATATACTTTATATAATAATTTGTGTATAAGAAAGTTTAGTCTAGAAACCAGAAGAAGTCAGATAATTGGAGCATTAAGGTTTATTTACAAAACCTATTTGTTTTTTGGGGGGGTGGATGTAAGCCAGATATTAATTTTGAAATCTTATTTAATGCTGAGCAGCAAGGTAGCTTAGATTTGCTGGCAAAGAGGCAACACAAGTTTCTTCATCAAGATGAGGGGGCAGATGAAATGCAACGAGGGGACTGGTTTCAATTTGGCTGCCTTGACTGGCATTAGCAAAACTACTTATTCACAGAAGCCATTTTTGGCTATTCCAAGTGCCAGGTAGAACAGGTCAAATGAAGCAACAGAGCTATTATTCTTAGAACCAAGAACAGGTTCAACGGAACACTTTGCTCAAGGATTCATGGTGAAGTGAAGCACTCTCAGAGACCTGCATAGCCCTATTCAGCACAACCTATTGGGGGAAGTAATGTCTTAAATAACTGAAATACTTTGGCCACATAATGAGAAGACAGGACACCCTGGAGAAGATGCTGATGCTAGGGAGAGTGGAAGGCAAAAGGAAGAGGGGCCGACCAAGGGCAAGATGGATAGATGATATTCTAGAGGTGACGGACTCGTCCCTGGGGCTGCTGGGGGTGTTGATGAGCGACAGGAAGCTCTGGTGTGGGCTGGTCCATGAAGTCACGAAGAGTCGGAAGCGAATGAACGAATAAACAACAAAACAACAATGTCTTAAATGAATCATGTCACCTCTCTCCCCCAAAAGGGCCAGTGCTTGCAAAACTGATGATTTCAACACCACACCTCAGGTGGCAATTGTGGGGTTTTCTGCTTTGTAGAACTATTTTAGAATCTGGAACACAGCAGAGACAACAAGAGAGGCACATGTGCATGTAAGGGATTTGTGCATGTGTGCACATATGCAGATATAATAAATACAGTATATACATGTGCTCTTTGAACCTCTCTTTACACTCCCCAGTTGCTGTGCCAAAAATATCAAACAATAGGATCGTTTTGCTAGATGCTGCTTTTCCTGATTTGCTTATAAGATTTTCAACTGGCTATTCAGCCATGCTGCTCAAAAACATTTCTGGGAAAAGGGACAAACAGAAGAGTATATATTCTATTGGTGAGAGCATTTGAAGTCTTTAAAGAGCCCAGCACCTTTCAGCCTCCCATCGTGTTTTATATCTGATAATAACTTGTTCCAAGTTGAATTACCATGGTTGGCTGCACCCTATCACACCTTTGCATTAGGAAAGTGGAGCTTAGAACTATTTGTGAAGTACTTCTTGATTATTCACAAGTTAGCTCCTGATTGAAGTAGTCTGCAGCAAAATGCCAAGTTCACCCCTGCGTGTAGCAAAAGCTCTGAACCATGCATCAGGAAATTGACCTTCAGAGATTATTATGACCTTCAAACTGTTGCCACATCACTGAAATGAGTTTTGTGTGGAATTTGATGATAAGCCTTGGGATTACTGGGTGATACTGTGTCAACACCTTTGATAGGCACTCACAGAAAGACAGATATCTGAAGAAATGATTTCAAACAGCAACAGTTGAAGATTATTGTAGAAAAACCAGAAGTTGTTCAGAAAGAGCCAGGTTCTGTTTCAGGAAATGCCTTTCCTGCTTGCTGAACAACATTCTGAATATAATTAGGATGCCAAATTATATTGCAAAATACAGGAACTCTTATATAAATGCATGCACTCTGATGCTTTTACTATTCAAGGATTTCTTGAAAATGAGCAGGCTGTATGCTTTTGGAAACATATTTTCAAAATAGCCTTGTAATGCACATCTGATAATAGTTTTGCTATTTTTATAACTTTTCATGTTAGTTTGATTTGAATAGGCATTTTCTTCTGCTCCAGTGGCCCCTGGTTTTCTGTCAGAGAGATAGTAAAAGAAAAGAAGTTATAAAATGTAACATTTCTTTTTCACAGCCTTATAACATATATTTATATTATATATGTACAATTATACAGCCGGCATATCATATATTTACATCCACTGTCTATGTAAACCTTACCCCACTCACACAACACACACATATACACACACATATTTCATATATGCATGTTACATATACATGATTGCCAGTATATTTTTATTGTCAGATCTACCTCTTGCCTTTTCTTCCATGGTTGTAGTTAATCAGCAATTAAACAAAAAACCTCAGAAAGCAGTTCCACTGAATTCTTCCCAAGATCTCCTTTCAGGTAGGTGTGTTTATTTTAGTCTTAGAATGTTCACTCTAGCATTTTAATACATCAACATGCCAGAATTCCTTTCTATAAGAATAGTTTCTTTAAATAAACGTAGACTGCGATAGTACTTTCCTGCAAAAAACAAGAGAGGACCTAATTCCAACTTCATAGATTTTCGTTCTTTTTCTCTTTTAATCCCAGTGTTATTTGTTGAGCTTCATCACTGGCATGTTCTTCATAGAGAATTGAGCAATTACTTTGAAAGGGATTAGCTCACAGCAGTGAAAATAGACAAAACCTTGACAGAGAGCTCATAGCAAAATAACCACATGAGTATGAGATTATATTGCTTGTCATTCATACTGTGTTTAGTTGTCTGACATGGTGTTTAGTCTGTTGGATATCTGAACAGATTCTGGTTGTTCTGACACTAAGGTGGCATCCAGATGGTGGCTCCCACACCACTTACACTAGCAGTAAATCAAAAGTGGCAGCACAGGTATCTCAGAAGAGGTATCAACAATGCAGTACCTTTTCTGCCAGTTTTGATTTAGCACTTGAGTTGTTGATTTAGACTGTGCTACTTGCTCAGAAGCAGACAGTTTGGACATTGAGCTACCCCTCCAGACACCAGGCTCCATGGATAACAGATTGAATTCAAAGGAGTCTTTCTATTAGGAGAAATCCTCTCTTGCTCAGGAGGCTTTATTTTTTTGTTGAATGTTTTATGAGAAAATCTTGCACAGTGTCTCTGCATTATTTGAGGTCTTGCATAAGATTTCAAGCATTCATTTGCAATACCGCTTTTATGGTTCACACATATTACAGTTATTCACAGTCTTATTTCATGGCTAGAATATTATCATTCAGTATTTGTCATGTTTTAATATATTCACCCCCCCACACTTTTTTAGCATGCTGCTGCTTTTCAAGAAGTACTAGTGCATTTTCTTCTGCTCCCCTTCTAATCATTAGGTCCATAAATATTATGTCCTCTTTAGTTACAACATCTTATTATTAGTAGTAATAATCCAAAATACCATTAAAACATCTGGCAGAAGTCTATAAAATAGACATTGTCTGAAGATTTTCAGCTACTCCTACCCATTCTGCTGGTTCACTGGAAAGCTCAAGGACTACTCCTGTCCTCCTAAACCAGCTGGCAATGTGATGTGGGATGGTCATTTTAATACTGCCCAGCTTAAGATGATTTCTGGTGGTTACCCCAGTTGTGCCACTTCATCACTCACCTGCCAAGCAGTGACTAAAGAAAAAGCCAATAATCCCAAACACCATCCTAGCTCTTGCACATTGTGTGGAATAAACAACATGCATTGATACATTTACATCTCTGGTGCAGCAAACAAATGTACTTGATTTCCTTATAATTGACTAGTTAAATGGATATTGTTGTGAAAAAGGATTTGGCAGATCTTCACCAGAGAGAGAGAGAGACAGAGGGACAGAGAGACAGAGAGCAACAGAGACAGATAAGTTTCATTGCTATACAACATCATAATTAATTTCAGTTTCATCCCATATAAACCACGTACTGATCCTGAGCAAAAGTGAAATAAGAGAGAACAAACCCAGTGTCAGAGCCCTGAATAATCACAAAATCTTACTGCTCTATGCTACTCTTCCTTTCACTCTCCAGATGAATAGGCAAGAGCTTTGCAAATGGGATTCAGTATATGCAATTGTAAATTGTTGTACACTAGAGTAATGAATTTTAACCAGAATAGTTGAAAGAACAGTGATATACAGGACATTTTCAGTGAAAATGTCAGCCCACTAGAAGGTAGCTACAAAAGATGAATTTTATTAGATAATTATTAGGAAAAGGATTGAAAATAAAGATGGCATATAATTTTTTTACAGTAATTTTATTAAAGATTATAATAACATTAAAAAAGTAATACAAACTAAAAAAGATAGAATAAAAAGAAAGAAGATGCAGAAAAGAGAAAGAAAATATAACAGAAAGAAAAGTAAGAATATTGTAAAGAAAAAGAAAAGAAATATATGAAGAAGTGACTTCCTACCTTCATCACAGCAAATATAAACAATTTTAGTAACTTATCATCTCCCCTTAAAATACAACAAATGATCTCTTCTTTCCATATCCCATTTCTTATCTATAAACAAATCCATAAAGCCTCGTCATTTCAGTAATTGATCAGCAAATGTCCATTAAGGGTCACCAGAGATAACAACATATCTATTTTAACTCTGATCAGATAAACCAACTTTATATTCCTTCCTTTTACTTCTAACAATCTTAATCTTTAGTCCATTCAAATAATGTCATAGAACTTGATTTCTTTCCATTTTTTTCTTTGTCTCTTCTCACAAAATTCTTCAAAACTTTAACAAGCCTCTAAATCCAATACAGGAAAATTATCCAGGTCATTGTCTTGGTTTATTGCTTGCATATCACTTTTAATTATTAAGATGTCAGCCACTTTGTTTTGTATGTCCAGTGTAATGATTTTTTCCATGTCATTCTTGTAGCCTGTCATTTGTAAATCCACTTTCAACTCAGACTCAGTCTTGCCAGGTTATATGTTCTTCTTTAATTGTAATCTTTAGTTCTCTCTAGTGACCTCTAGTGTCCATTTTTTTAAAAAAAACTTATCTTATTATTTTTTTTAAAAAAATCAAAACAAAAGCATTTCCCCATAGGTAAGATTCTTTATAATTAATTCCAAAATCTTATTTCAAATTTATGTGGACCTTTAGTCTGTTTGTAACTGTCTAAAATTGAAGTTTTAATCACCCTTTTGCTGTTTATTCCAAAAAAAACCCCTCTAAACTGAGTGAATGGGCTTCAAAATTGTGAATGCAGTTCAGTGTAAAGAAGTGTAAAATGATATGTGTCGGCATGAAACATTTAAACTTCACTAATAAATTAATAGATTTTGAATTTGGCATAAAGGTGGACAGTTCAATTAAAATATCAACTAAAGTGCAGCTGCTGTAAAGAGACATATTCCATGCCAGGAATCATTAAAAAGGGATTTGACAATAGAACTGCCAGTATAATAATACCCCTATATAAATCTATGATGAGAACACAATTGTTATGATAGGTAGTGTTCAGGTCTCACATCTAAACAAGGTAACAATAGAGCTGGAAAAGTTGCAAGAAACAAGAACTGATATGTTTAGAGGGCTGAAATAGTTCACCTTCAAGGCAAGACCCAAGCAGTTAGAGCTCTTGAATTTGGAATGAAAAGAAGATAAGGGGAGACATGAACCTCCTTTACAATGTTAGAATATGAGGTCATTCTTTGAAATTAAATGCCAAGAGATTCAGGACAAGCAGAAGGAAATACTTTTTTCATGCAGCACATAGTTAAACTGTGGAATTTGTTGCCAGCAGTGGTGGAAATGGCAGGCCTTTTGGGGTCAGATTGTCAAAGGCTGTTAAGATTAATGGCTGTTTACTATCTGTGAAATCATAGTCAACATGCTTTAAATAGTGTTTGCTGGAAAGCAACAGTGCAGAGGAGCTATCAGTCTCCAGGCCTCACAGACTCAGGTGTGTGAGTTCTCTTCACTGCCACTTTCCAATGAACTATGTGATTTCTAATAGGCCCAACAGGGGTCTTTTTGATGTTCTAGTTTATGGGATATATTTAATGTGCAACGTACTACAAAATAATTTCCTTTTAGTTCTGTGGAAACTTGTTAAGCTTCAGAGCAAAACTGGGTACCAATGTCTGTTCATGGTTCTCCAACCATGTTTGGGCAGAGAGATTGGTTGGCAATTTCTCCAGGATTCTCAACAGGAAGGAGATATTTTTTTAACAATTTTTCAAAGCCAGGATCCCCACTTGATGGTGATACTAGCACTGGTACTGAAAAAGCCCAGCAATACAGTTTTTCTTCAGGAATTCAGGAAGTCTGCAGATCATTGGGGAAATTATTATACAATTACTTGTCTATCTTATGACTAAATAAGTGCAAATTCTCTTTCATTAAATTGAATAAGAACAGGTGGTAAAAACAATGCAGGAGAATTTCTCTGCTTGGCATTATCTGAAACATTTCTCCATCACTATAAATATACAATTTTCATACCGTAAGAAGAAAGAAAGTTCCTCACGTTATAAATATTCATTATGCCCTTATGATTACTATTTCTTTAGTTCATATTAATGTTTAAGTAGTTTAAACCAAAGTAATGAAATAAATCAGGGTTAGGAAATTATAGTACAAAATACATCGATTAAAACAAAAACAACAACAAAAAGGTGTTTATGCACACGGCATATACATACGTAATATAAAAGGAAATTATCCTATCAGGCATAAGGTGTAAACTTTAGAATATATCCTGTTCTCCCTACAGTATAAAACATGAAGATTGTATCATTAAATTCACTGTATAGTTGCTTCAACCTCTATATTTCCAGACTGCTGTAGTAAGTCTAGAGTCTAAACAAAAAACTGTTCTCCACATGACCAGATATTTTGGCAAGAGGAGCTCCATGTAGGGTCAAAACATAAAATCTCATGCTTGGGGCCAGTTATATTCTATTGTGTAATATTCCTTCTGATATTCCATGGAAGAGAAAATTGGACTTTGAGGAAGCAGGATAGGAAGAGTATTAACACTTTTCAACTTTGGTGTTGGAGAAGACTCCTGAAAATACCATGGGCAGCCAAAAATCCAAACCAATTGATCATTGAACAAGCCCTCATGAAACAGGTTGAAGTGAACAAAACGTTATAATTAAAATATTTCATTTATTTTATTTGTTCAATTTGATGCTGACCAACGCTAAATGACTCTGGGTGGCTCACTGTATACCAGACGATAAAAAAACAAAGTAATAGGAAACAACAAACCCAAACCAGAACAAAATAGAAAGAAAGAAAGAACAAGATGGTGAACGCAGCAGACACCTCAAAACATCCCACCAACATCTAACATCCAGTGGATGGGATTCCAGCCACCATAGCCCAAGCCTTAGAAGAATGTCTTTATAGTCCTCTAAAACAGGGTGGGAGCCACCAGATCCTAGGGGGAACCTCATTCCAGAAGGCAGATGCTGTGACATAGAAGGTACACCATCTGGGTCCTGATAGATGACATTGCTTAATTGAAGAAACCCAGAGCATGCCAACACTGTCAGCCTAAATCATCTGGGCAGACACCATGGAAAATAGGCAGTCCTTCAAATAACTGGGCCCTATACAATGACAATCTGTAACAATTTTTAGTGATATAGCTATCCAGCCATTCTTCACATTTCTTTTAAAAATGGGCACATAACTTAATATGTTTGCTGCCCTTTATGGTTCAGGTCCACATTAACTTGGGACCTTTTCCTCAAACAGTCTCCCCATCCTATGTGACCACCCCTGAAAACAATGTTTTGGTTCCCCTTTCTTAGGAGGTTAGAGGGTAGAGACTCTGAAGCAGGCCTTTTCTATAGCTGCCCTGTACCTTTGGGATACTTTATTTTCTGTGGTCCAGTTAACCCTCACACTGCTAGAGCTGAAGAAAGTGACAAGACTTTGTTATTTGGGTCAGGCTTTTGTGGTCTGCTAAAATTACTTGTTGCATTGGACTGTTTGAATGTTTTAAATGATCTTAATGTGTTTATGTATTTTTTTAAAATGAAATCTGTTGTTTTAAGCTGACTGTTTTTAGGATATTCATAATGTTTATGTGAGCTGCCTGGTGTCTGTGAAGGAGGGTGAAATAAAAATTGTGTAAATTAATATATGTGTAGATATGGATAAAATGTTTGTAAGTAACAATCCATACCATCATTTGAGAGCTATGTGACCTAGGGGATAACTCTGTTACAGTGGAACATGCTATCTGATTCATGGGTTTGAAATATGCCATATAACACCTTTCTCTACTCATCCTTCTTTTCCAATATCCTCTAATGTCCTTGTTTATTTATAATTCACTGCATGAGACACAGTCATGGAGATTCAGCCTACAACAACCTTTTACTATGAACAATCTGCATCTTTTCCCATGTATTTCCCAGAAATACCATATCAAGAATCTTTTTCAAAGTTTATATTGAAATGGTGTCTTAAAATGTTCCCCAGCTTTGGTTTCCACCAGCATTTTTGGATTTAAACTCTCTCATTTCCAGCCAATGTGGTGTTTACTGACAGGGAATTTTGGGAATGTAAGCAGCATATCTGGAGGGAAGCAGGTTGGGCAAGACCATTTAAATTAAAACTGTTCTGTTCATATGTGGTTCATCTTGACTGGTTTCCTTTTCTTTTTCTTTTCCTGCTGCCTCTATCTTGTGTTTCTCACTAAAGCAAAGTATAGCACTAATCAGCCTGCTTTTAATTTTTGAAGTGTTTAATTATTTTATATATAACGATGAAGTGGTGGATTTAAAAAAAAAATGTTTTACAATTTAATATATATAAAATAGAAGCAGCAAATGAATGTTGCTGATACAAAGTCTGCTGTGTATGTCTAATGAGCCATGAAGGGATTGGGTAAGCAAACCTTAAACAATTAGGCAGTGAATAATTAGCAAAGCTGTATGAAATCAAAATTTGTGACACACATAAAAATGGCCACCAGAGAAATTATTTTGGAGCTTATTGATCATCCTAGAATAAAAAAAATCTCACTAAAATAACCTGTTGCAAATGAACAGTGCATACATTATGCATAATAAAAAGAACTATTTTAATAACATGAAAAGAAGTTACTGATATTATTGTGACACAAACGACTTGATGTTCCATTAAATGCATCGTACGTCTGTTTAATAGTTATTCATGTTATATAAAGCATTTACTGGATAACAGATAAATCACTAAGAAGCATATTAGCATGGGATTTGTTAAGTCCCAAACAACTTTCCTAAAAAATTAGCTACCTTTTTTATTTAAAAAGTTTAGAAACCAAAATTAGATTGCAAAATTACACTGTCATGGTTTTGGAAAACTCCAGGGGAAGCCGACAGCTAACCAACCTTGGCCTATCTTGGAAGCTACCCAGGGTTAGGCACAATTTAGTACCTAATTTAAGAATTGTTATACATACTCTCTCTCACCCACAAACACAAACAAACAGACATACACACATACATACATACGGATGGCAGGCAGTCACAACCGACTTCCATTATTTACTGCCAAAGCACACACAGACACACAGACACAGAATCCCACTCATGAATATGACTCTATAGTCACAAGGAACTGAGTCTGACTTGATGATATCTTCATCTCTTTTACCTTAAATACCCTAAAGCTTGTTTTTCCATGGAATTAGCTGTCATCTCTTTGGAAGGGATTCCCCAGTTTAACTTCTCCATGTGGTTTGTGCCTTTTAAATATTTATTTTTTCATTTATGATTTTGCGGCTGCCTCTCTCATTGATGACTCCGGGTGGCTTACAAATAATTATAAATATTGCAGTGCTTATAAAATTATGGCCATGCTATCCTTTCACCATTATAGTTTATAATTGTTTTCATATCAGGAGAGAAATGCTGTCTTGGCAATCTTGTTACCTCTTATTACAGGAACTGCTCATGATGTTGTTGTTGTTTTATAAATGACAGCAAATATGTACAATCTGTTCTATAAAAAGCATATGGCAGGGGTATTAGCAATGTATTTTATTTGTACTTGGAGGTGGGTAGGTGGGAGGAGATTTCTGTTGCTCCATGACCTAACATAGCTTGATAAAGCACTGGTGAATATGATTGCACTCCTCCATTGATCAGCTGGAAAGTGGTCATTGATCAGCTCAGGGTGATCCCAGCCTGTTCTCTGCATTCTCCAGGATCAAAGAAGGTAGCACAGCAAGCTTCAAACAGCTAGGATTGCAGAAGAGAAATTGTGCTGTATGGAAGTGCCTTTACAAGGCCAAAATTCTGCACAATCTGGCTTGCCTCAAACAGTGGTAACTTTGTAGTTTGTTTGCAAAATCTCTTATCATTCAAATTTTGACTTTGCAATAACTATTCTGAAGTAAATCATAATAGCTAAATGGGGAGGGTTGTATTTCACACAAATATTTTAAAGGGATTTCAATAACATGTCAGTGAAAAAAGACCTGAACTAATCTATACTGTATTTTCCTATTTATCCAGAAAATTCTTTCCCAACTTGTTCCAGAAAAGTCTTGCCTAGCTTGGTCCACTGCAGAAATGATTTTTCATTTTGACTTGGAAATGTGGGAATTGATAGGGTCAGGTTACACAAGGTGGATCCAATCATTTCCCCTTAATACATATATACATATACATATACATATACATATACTTATTCATATGTGTGAAAGGTGAAAGGTCCCCTGTGAAAGCACGAGTCATGTCTGACCCTTTGGGGGGATGCCACTTTCGTGACATTTTCTTGGCAGACTCTATCGGGGTGGTTTGCCATTGCCTTCCCCAGTTGTCACCTTCCCCAGCAAGCTGGGTACTCATTTTACCAATCTCAGAAGGTGGAAGGCTGAGTCGACCTGAGCCGGCTACCCGAGAATCCAGCTTCCGCTGGGATCGAACTTGGGTTGTGGGGAGAGTTTCGGTTGCAATACTGCCAGCTACCACTCTGTGTCACATGAGGCTGCACATATACATATACATCTTTTTAATTACTGTATTTGTGCATGTATCTCATATCCATACCGTACATACATACATACATATATACAATATATATATGAAAGAGAGAACAATATGTGTTGTGTTTATGTAAAGATATTTGTTTTGATGTGTGTACAAATGTAAAATACATACACAAATACAGTAATTAAGAAGAAAAAAAACTAAATATCTATTGAGTGACTATCATGTTTCTCTGTGTAGGTCTGCATGTCTCTGTGTGTAGATGACAGGCAGAAATAATTTGGAACTATAACATTTCTATATATGTGGACTCAACTAATTCTATTTGTCACAATCTGTAATAGTATCTGCAATGCACCTTGGGAGTTCATCAGATCTCCTTACCTTTCTACCTGAACCAGGAACTACAGAGGGCCAATACAGTATAAACCAAGTTAAACTAATAAGCACCCTACCTTTACTGAGACTAAGCCTACTCTATACTTCCTAATAAATCAGTAGTTGCCAGTCTGCCCTGAAGTAATAGAACAATAAGTACGTGAAATATTTTGAAGGAAGGAAAATGACTGTGTGATTGAATTGCTATCTCCCAATCAGCAGTTACCTCCAACTAATATATGCTACTTCATTAGCTTGGTTGATAAGTCAACAAAGTAGGAACAAAATATATTGGACATGAGCAATACAGAGTAAAGCATAATAAATTATTTCAACTAAAATTATAAAGTCATTAATAAATTCTAGAACCTTGCATCTAATTAAATATTTAAAATAAAATGTTATGTCTCCACTTGTTAATGTATTGTGCTTTAACATCTTCAGAATAGCTTCTTATATATTAAGATTTTTTTTTTCTTATGTATCATGGGAGATCCATTTTTGGAAGCAATAGTTATATCACACTGGTTTGTTTTACCTTAATAGGGGAAGAACAGCATGGGCTTCAGGAAGGATATGAGTGAAGATTAAACTGTTGACAATTTTCCTACTTGCTCTTCCTGTTTAATCCTGTTCACTAGGCTAAAGGTCAAATGAAATCAGTGTAGAGCATCTGATCTGAGTCAGGTATGCTCTGTAAATAGAAAAATAACTGGAAACTTGAATTATATTTTGAAATACTACAGCAATTGCATACCTAACATATTCTAGTAACATTCCTTGGTAACCTACTGTATTCATTTAGCTGTATAATTTGTGTTACTGGAAGCAGTAACTTTTCTTTTCCTCCTTAACACTGTTCTGTTATAACAAAATATATAAAATATATAGTCCTCAAACTTTTCTGCTGCATGAACATTCATATTAAAACTATTTTATTAATGCCTGCCATTTTTCATGTTTCATTCTAAAAATAATAAACATTTGGTTGATATCCAAAACAATTCCTAAATACCTCTTTCATGAAAGCATGGATTTCACTAAAATTCTTGTGCTAAGCTGATATCATAGAGAGATGTGTGTCTGTCTGTGATGAGATTATATGTGTCCAAAAGTTATTTCTGCATTTGAATAATCTAATAAATTGGTTAAATTGTTATAAGGCAAACATGCTGCTTTAGTGTTTGAACTGAACTGAACTGAATAAACAAAAGAAATGAAATGAAGCCTATAATACATTTAGAGCTATTCAAACTTCTTGAATTTAGGGCATGGTACTTCAAGGGAGAAGAGAAGAGAGGGAAGGGAAGGGAAGGGAAGGGAAACTGTGAAATGTGATTCTTAATTATATTTTTAGGGCTAGTAAATCAGGGTTGCAAACCTCTGGATGACCACCAGAGGATAGCAAAGAGTTTTCTGTCCTGCCATCTAGAAGACTTGTGAATGTTTGCAGCCCAGATTGAATAGATCCATTGTTGTTGTTGTCGTTGTTGTTATTCTCCTTTACATTTCTTGGGTTAAAGGAAAATTGTTGGAGATGCAAACACAGAAGCTTCAACTATCTGCACCTTTCATCCTATTGTCCACTAAAGGCATTAGGAGTGGATAAAGAAGATACTTCCTCTTTGTTCCTTTTTTCATTTTCTCTCCTATGATTTTCCCTGACTGAAAGACAGACACTAATTACTCTCCTTTTCATCCTGCTTCCTATAGGAAAAATACGTTTTCTACCTTCTCCTTTTCCTACTAGGAGGAGATACAGCTTAAAGATGTAGGCTTTTTTCCAGGCCATGTAACTTCCCTAATAAATTTAGTGGTTCTTTTGGACCTTAAGTGTGTGTGTGTATGTTTATCTGTCATGAGTGAGGATGGCAAGCAGGGGGCTCCCATCCAGGCTGTAAAGCGCATGCGTAGTACTGAGGAAATAGGTGGCCATTCAAAAAGACACAGATTGGGCCCGCCTTAGTCTTTGGGGTTTATATGTCTGGGTTTTTCCCACACTTCTTCAGTTTGTTAGGATTTTCTGTTATGTAGCAGTAATAAAACACTAGAGACCTATTCCTTGTCTCAGCGTGGTTCCTGGCTGTTAGGACATCATCTCTCTCTCTCATCTATTTCCTATCTATCTATCTATCTATCTATCTATCTATCTATCTATCTATCTATCTATCTATCTATCATCTCTCTCTCTCTCTCTCCTTTGTTTCTACCTACAGACCCTACTGAATGAACTGTAAGATTGCAACCAGAGTTACCTCAAAAGTTTCTTATAAGTTTTACAAATTCAGTGTGGATTTCTGTTAATACAAAATGGAAATTCTTGTGCTATCTCTGATTCAGAAAAAAATAATAATAATTTCAATCAAAACTTTTTTGCCATTGCTTAATTATATTGCTTAAATATGCTTTTGATTTCATCTTGGGGAATCTTCTTTTCCAACCTCAAGTGAAAATTGTATTTATCGTAGCAAGTTTGTTAAAAGTACAATGAGGTGGCATCTGGATTATCAGTATGCATGGCTGCGAATGCATGGCGCAGTGGACTTGTAAACACCACAATGAAATAATATTAAATGTAATCAATGTTCCAATCCCATTTTAATTTGCTTAAACTATATACAAATTTTAATTTCTGTTGAACATCTGTCAGGATTTGAGAAAGACTGCCCTTCCTAATCTACCTCACAGGATGTTTGCTTTAAGGGAGTTTAAAATTAGAATTTTCCTTATATTGCCATACCCTCCAAAGTTTTATTGTGTAGCACATAACACAGAAACCATCCATATGGTCAGAGAATCTACACAGAGATACTGAACAAATTGTAATGCAGAAATTGGAAGCAATACCCAATACCACTGTAACCCTACATCATAAAAAAGTGTCAAGAAATGAATCATACAGCTTATATAAGCCATCATATGATATGGCTTATCATATGTTACAAAATTACCTATTGAAAGCTGGTTAATCATTCTGAGTAAAGGGTACATGTGTTGGTATATGTGCCAAAGGAAATATAAACTAATATATAAGCCAATTCACCTGACAATTGTGCACATTCACTATGCCTTATTGACAATGTGCATTTAATCTGTCCTTTATTAAGAAACTGTGCATATTTCCCAGTTAATATATATTATATTCTCCTGAACAAAAGTTGGGAAATGTTTTAACAATATGTGGAACTTCCTTGAAATTATGGATTTAATGTCCAATGGACCTTTCCGAACATTCATCCCTTGACAGAATTATATGCATTCTTCATGTATTTCCTCACAGCCTGGTGAAGATCACCTACTGGGGTGCTTTTAACCTTTTTCCTAAATTTAAAAAGCACCTCAAAGGGAAATTTACATTTAGAATCACAAAGGTTAACCTCCTCTCTTTCATGCTGCTCAGCTAACTGATAAAGAACAGCTGGGTGGTGGACAAAAAGCACTGTTTTCATGTTATTTCCATGGGTTTAATTAAATTAATCAATAGGTCTCATATGCCCTGTGGATTACTCCCACCTAAAACAGAGATTAAAAAAAAATTAAAAGGTATATTGCTGGAAACTTTGTGCATTTATTGAAAAAAAAAATGTACAAATCTTGTCAATTTATATTTCAGTGAATCAAATGAGTATTCAGTTATGTACCTAAAAGATGATTCAAGGACTGCTTTGCAATTTCAGTTCACAAAAGGATACTTCTTCTGTGAAAGGAGATGATGATGAGGAAGAGGAGGAGGAGGAAGAGTATCTTAAACACTTAGAAATATTTTTGAATGGACTTTGTTGTTGCAAGCAGGGGAGCGTACCAGAGAGAAGGAAGAAAGGTCCATTGGCAGTCAGGGAGAGGGTTAATTGTGACTGAATATTATTTGATATTGGGAATTCTGGGAAGTTGTGGAAGTAGTTTGAGCTATGGTCAAAAGACAAACAAATCTAAATTTAGTATGATATGCTTACATCAGGACATGCCAGACCCAAAGGTGCACTCTATCTAGGGAGATAGCAGGGACTCTGTCAGGAGAAGAATAGTGGGACAGGATCAAGATGGTTCTTTGGGATAGAAATGTCATCCTTTCCTCTTCACACAAAATGACTGACAGTTTTATGTTTCTTAAGACACTAGGAGTCCTGTTCATGAGTTGGAAGCAGATCTAAAGTCTCAGACTCAGCCTGCCTATGCAGAGATTTTAGAGAAATTATAGGGCGTTGTCTGTACTAGGTGAAGATAAAAAAAAAGAGTCCATCTGCATTGCAGTAGCTGGCCTCACTACTTTAAAAAGTAGAGGAAAGAATCCCACCCCTAGCATGAAGAATAATTTTTAATGCTACAAGGAGAACCCTCCCAGCAAGAATGGAAATAATTCAATTTTCATAAATCATGGATTGAAACTGGGAATGATTCAGGATGGACTATCCCCAGACAATGTAGGATGGCTGGGCTATCTCCAGAATTTCAATATAGCCTCTACACAGCACTAATTCGTATCGAATGAATTTGTCAAGGATTTTTCTGATGTAAAATTACCATAAGAATTCAGAGTCTTGGAAGGGGAAAAATTGTTCCTAATGCAGGAGATCTTTTGAACTATGACCAGCAAATTAGTAAGGAAAAAAGAAAGCAAAACAACTGAGTGAAAGACCAGTGTTAGCTAGTAATAGAAAAGTCTAAAAAAGGAAAGTCAAGAAAGAAAGAATGACAGGTTAGAGAAAGATTTAATGGAAGGAAAAATAAAGTGAACTTCAGCAATAAAAAAAAATTGGAATCTTTGGAGTGGGTGGTTATGGTACTGAACACACAGTGAAGCTGTTAATTGTTGCTCCTGTGGACTTATCAAGAGGCTGCTTCAGGGACCCTTGGGTGGAAGAGTTTCTTCGGTTGGATGAAGCAAAATGAGCAGCTTAATACCTGGGGAATCGTTCTGAAACACTGTGTAGCAGGTAAGCCATTTAAATTGCAGTATGCAGTTCATGTGTGCAAAGGGTTTTCTTTGCTACTGATGAATAAAATGCATAGGTTCTTTTGTTAAGTAAGAAATATGAAGACAGATTCTTCACATTTGGGTAATTTCTTGGAAAACAGACACATAAGGTATGTGCCGAGAGTTCAGAATTAAGGGAAGAATTCAGAAAGAAGCCTTTGAGACTCCCATTGAGATAAATAGTTGTTATTTTTTCAGTGCACATATCCATTCATAAGACTACAGCAATAAATGCCAACTAAAATTCCATCTTTTCTTAAAGAATCAAATTATATTAAAATTGCTAAACAATGGTACTTGTCAGGACCAAGTAAATCACAAATTGTTTCTATGGAGTATTGATTCTTCTTCATTTTTCTGAATAAAGATCCTTTGTCAAAATACATAATCCAAAAAGTTACCTTTAATCCCATTGGTTATATAACAATCCACTGTCAGCTATTACCCACTTACAGTACATGGAGTCAATATACACATCTGTTGTACATATTGGACATTCAATATTTCAGAGGGATGGAAATATAGGAAGGTGAACAAACTTCTAAGAGAATATTTGGCACACAGATCATGACAAAAAAATTAAGCCTATAATACCAGGTATCTACCCACATAGTAAAGATATAGAAGATTACAGAAATATGCAGTTCATTTTGATTTCAAAAAAGCACTTAAGCACAAAAAAATAATACTGCCAAAATAAACAGTAAAGAAAAGGAATGAGTCTGTTATTCAGTGCTTTGATACCATGGATATCTTTCAAAGCACTTTTTGGTTGCCCATCCCACCCCCAGAATGGAAGAAAATAAATAGATATTACATTTGTCTGGGTGGTGCCTTCAATTCAGTCTTGACTCCTGGCAACTGCCTGGATAACTCCCTGCAGTTTTTCTGGCAAGATTTCAGAAGTGGTTTGCCCTTGTCTCCTTCTTAGGGCTAAGAGAGAGTGACTGGCCCAAGGTCAACCAGCTGGCTTTGTGCCTAAAGTGGGACTAGAACCCATGTTCTCCTGATTTCTAGCCTGGTGCCTTAATCACTACACCAAACTGGCTCTCATTACATGTTTAGCCTTCAGTAAAAAAAAAAAAAAATCCAAGTAGCTATCTCAGCATATTGCATTCCATCTTCCATGGTAAATAAGATAACAGGTATGCTTATTAGCTGCACCTAGTGGAATTCTAAAGATTGTGTTATGAGTTGCTGCCAAATCCAAGGAGATGCAATGTCTCTGAACATCAGCTTCACATCCTCATTGGAAATGGGTTTTTTTTTGCATAACTTTAACAATAAGAAAAGTTGACCTATTTCTCTTATGTCTACCATATGTGAGATTCTGTTGAATGACTGCAGTTTCTAATCTGATGGCCTAACTTTTCCTCCATACCAGCAACCATAGAAAGCAAAAAAGTAAATTCCAAAATAATAGTATTTGAAATATGTTTGATATTGTGATTGACAATTTTCCAATGTAAGTTTCTTGACTCATCATTAAATTGAGCCACCTTAGCTTAATCACAGTTTATATATGTTCAGTCTTGCTTGCAGTGCAGCAATTTTGAAAATCCAATTGACATGAAACAACACTCCTGTATAATTTGTGGATAGCAAGCCACATATTTTGTTGAAACAACTAATACAGGAAACTTTTTCTCTTTAAAAAAAGAGAATAAGAACAATTTCCACTTCTTCAGAAGCTGGAATGTCCTTTGCATCACAAGAATGGAAGGTGGACAAGTATTGTTTAAAAGAAATTGCACCAAATAATTTAATAGGTGTGTTTCCAAACATCACAATTGTTCTTCAAGCAAAAGGTTAAAAAAATGACTATGTCTTTATTTTGATTATTATTAGATAGTATCTTATTGCAAACAGCTTGCCATTTTCTCCATAAATACTGAAAAGACTGTAAGCTCTATATATCACCTAGGTTTATCCAGAAATAATATTTTATATGTAAATTTTACCTTCATTATTACTTTGATTACTTGTTTTTATGCATGCTAGAGAACAGCTAGCAGCTAGAGAAGGTAGCTGTAAATCTTGGGACTTATTATCTGTCTGTGAATCTGTATATAATAAAGAAGTATTTGTAACACAATATTTTCCTTAAATTCATGGCTATTATTATCATATGTATTTTCACAGTCTGCTTGAGTGTCTTCGTGTAACTGAATTAAATATAGTTTAATTAAATTAAAGTAAATTAAAATACTAATTAGCAATAATAACTTTAAGCTTCAGGATGCATTTGAATTGGGCGGAGGATTTGAATATCTAGCTTAACAGCTCTAGTGTGGTACAAAATTAATTAGCATTATACATATCTTAGCTCTTTTCAAGACATGCACAGATGGGATAATAAAGCTAAAAAGATAAGGCATTTTGAAAACCTCTTTTAATTTACTAATTAAAGAAGATATTTGCTATTGTGAGCTGTTGAACTAAAACAAGATTAATAACTGAAGGTGGAAAAAAGGCTCCATCTTGCAGAAGTATTTAGGACTGAATCCCTAATTATTTGACAATGTTATTTTACTAGAGGTCAACTTACTTTCATTGTAATGAAAGTAGAGGCAAAGGAAGCATTATTTCTGATCTCAATGAGAGCTATAACTCTAAAGGAACTAATTGATGACAGGCAAAGAGACTAAAAATTAAAACTGTAATAAAGATAAAGAAAAATGGCGAATGTTACAGTTTTTAATCTAATCATCTGATCCTTTTCAGCAGATCTACATGCGCTCTGTGGTATATCACTCTTACTCCTACATTTCCACCGTCTATTCATATGTTTCAAATGTACTCACAAAGTAGCTGTAAAATGACTCATTGATACTTTTTTTTGTAATTTTGGAATGGTTAATAACAAGCATCTGTGATTATGAGAGAAATTGCTGAAATGGTACATAAAACAAATCACAAATACACAGCTGACACTCTGAAAATGGTATGAGTCATAAGCTTCTTTAATGCTTCTTAAATATAATTATTCATTTGTTAAATAAGAATCAATAATGGAAGAAAACATCAAATTGATGTTATGAACAGGAAGCAAGAGTTTTGAAGTGGCTGGATTCTTATGTCCTTTTTCTGGTTGCTTAGCAATGACATTTATTTAGCTAAATGAAAAGAAGATAATGTAATCAGATGGCTGATTATCACTTGTGAAACAAACAGTAGGTCTGTGCAAAGAATGCCTGATTCTTCTCACAAGCAGGTAGCTAGTTCAGGAAGTAGCCCAATGGGTCTTATGTTGGGTGCTGGAAGTAACTGAGTTCCTCAGAGGTGGGATGAGAGTAAAGTATAAGAAATTAATCTGCTCAGCTAAAATAAAACATAGTCCTTAGGCCTGTCAGGTAACAGCCAAAACTTTTAAGTATAGATAATAGGAACTGGTGAGCATTCACCTTAAACTATGGAGCCTCTCTCAGGTTCTTTTTACCACAGTTCCCAAGTTGCCATGGATAGAGCAACTGGTGTTAGGCTGCTTGCATGGATCCTTTGGAATGGAAAGACGACTTGTCATTCACTTAATCAGTACTCCCACGAAGGCATTTTAATATACTCAGAAAACAGCTAAAGGTACAATTTTTAAAAATCTTATTTTTTTCTACAGAGTGCCACCTTTTCTACCCAACACAGATCTCTTAAATTACATTCTAGAAGTATTGCTCTGTAGATGATTTTGAATCAGGGGTAGGTGAATAAAGCAGCTGATTTTTCAGTTCCACAAAGATTAGTTAATCAGGGCTTAGTATTATTCAGTAAGATACATTTATGCTTATGAATCATAGTTTTATGAACATGAATTCTCACGGAAGGTACATTAAATTCAACTTGAAAAAGGGAAAGCGGAGTTTTTGAGTGTTTGCAGGATGAGCAAGGAGGGCACCTGACATCTTTTAAAAAGATACGAAGTTTGTTATTTATTAAAAATTAAATTAAAAAGATAAAAACTAATGAAAACTAAAAAAATATAAAAGAATAAAAAGAAAAATAGAAAGTACAGAAAAGAAGAAAAAAACAAAGAAAAATGAATAAGAAATAAGAATAAAGTAAAGAAAATTAAAATAAATATTTAAATAAATGACTTCCCCCTTCATCACAAGTATAAACAACTTTAGTAACTTATTACCTTCTCTGATACTACAGCAAATGATCTCTTCTTCCCATATCTCATCTCTTATTTATAAACAAACCCTTAAAACCTTGTCATTCAGTCCTGATCAGCAAAAGTCCAATAAGAGTTAACAGAGATATCTATGTATCTATTCTAACCTTGATCAAATAAACCAACTTTATATTACTCCTTTTACTTCTAACAATCTTGATCCTTAGTCCCTTCAAATAAAGGGACTACAGGGGCTGAGTGCTGTTTGAGTGAAGATGGCTTTTCCTCATCTTCCAGAGAACACCACTGTCTTGCAGTCTTCCCATGAGGAATGACTGTATGGAGCACTTTCTTTGTCCAGAGAGGAATTACGAAGAACCAGTCTACTTGCTGGTCTACCTGCCGGCCTACTTGCTGGCTCCACATTCTGCCGCAGCCATCTGCTCTGCTTTTAGTGGAGCTGTATTCAGTTTGCCATTTCTTTCCCAGAAGTCCCAACAGCTTCAATTATTATTATTATTATTATTATTATTATTATTATTATTATTATTATATTAGTGCAATGACATCATAAAGTATGCAACATTATTGTGGCTGGATGCCTATGAAGTACCAACAGCTGTTTAAAAATATAATTCTGTATAACTTTCAAAGATTGGATGTAATGATTATTCCAGTCCCAAATTTCTGCACTAAATTAGATTGTCCAGTTGTTCCTTTCTTGTGTCATACAATTTTATTTTTTGCCTCATCAGGTACTAAGCAGTAAAATGGGATATATGAACTTGGTTATTTCAAGGCAACTTGAAATACAAGTTAAATTCTCTGATTAATTGTTCCCTCATCTTAGAAAAGGGAATAGGAAAATTTATATAGAGAGATAGAAACAGACCTTTTCTCAAACTATATTCATCAATGATTCCCAAATGAGCAGCTTTGTTACTAAACATATTTGCTCAAATCTACACTCATGTGGAACTTACACCATCTTCTGATTAAATACCCACTGTTAAAGTTACATTCTGTGCTAAACATTCCATCAGTTTATATGAAAATATTCCAATAGCTGTTTCTTCCTCATCATCCTCTGGTGAATCCTCTGATATTTAATTACATTCTTCCAATTTAACACATGAATCAATTTTCCTCCTATAGTAAAACCCTACAAATTTAGGATCTAACCCACTTAACACTTCAGTCTTCATACTGAAAGCTTATTTAAAAGTAATGGAATTCATTCTAGTGCTCTGCCAAATCCTTTTCGGCCCCTGTGAATTCAGGGTTTAATACCTCTTATGAAGGAATAGATTCTTGTGTGAAATGGATGAATTTGGATGGGTTTGTGTAAATTCACTGCCACCTTAAAACAGGAATAGGTAATGTGGTAGCATGCAGTTAATTTGAACCACAGTTCCCATAAGATATGCCAGTACATAGTGTTGTAGTTCAAAACATCAGAAGGCATCAAGCTGCATAAATCCTGCATAAAATAATGTCACAAATGGCCAAGTGGTTTCTCTGCTCCTCATTTTAACTTCTTTTAAAACAAACAAAAAAATATTTGTGCCAATCTTAAGGATTTGTCAGCATTTGCTGCCATGCTTATAGGAAGATGCCACACTGTAGCATACATCATAACATCCTATCATTGAAATTCCAGGAAGTATAGAAGGATATGAAGTTCCAAAATGTTACAACTGTACAGTACTTAGCATGAACATTTCACAAAAATTCTCAACCACTTTTTAATAGGCAGGTTCTTTTTTGTTCCTGGTCCACACAAATGATTGTTTGACATAGCATCAATTATTCTATTGAGGGACTTGCTGGATTAGACCACATCTATTCTGAAGTTTCCTTGTAAATTATCATTGATTTGTGCTGGTTTATAAGGGATGCAACAAACACTTTAAACTTGATTGTTGTCACAATAACCCTGTGGCCAAGATACAATGATATAAACAAGTTTAAATCTTGATGTCCCAAATCTCATTGCCTAATTCACTTCATGGGAAACACAAGACTGCAACATTGTAATGGTAGAATGATGTATATAATCCTTGAACATTACTAAGTATTTTTGTGTGATTAGTAAGATATAGATAGTATTAGGATCAGGAGTCCTGAGAATAAGATAATCAACTTTATTCATTGGCACTTTTCTGCATTAGTTGAAAATAATAATATGACACACCCAGAAAATGGAGAAGCCAGAATCTGACACTTTGCTAATAATATCTGACTGGTGTAGGGCTGATAGAGCTCTCCACAATTACTTCTATAATGTCACAGGGCCTGCCTGCCTGCCTGCCTTGTTCATTCCCTTAAAGGAGGAAGGGGGAAACAGAGATTAGACTTTCCACAACTTAGCTCACTGTCACTGTTACTTTACCTATCTGACATGATACAGCCCACTTTTGCACAGTGGAAAAAAAAACAGCCTCTAAAAATATAAGATAGGAAGTCAACATTTCCATTCCTCATCCACCTTGTATCCTGGTGGATGATGAAGAAAATTATGTCTAATAGCAACATTTGCAGTAATGTCCACAGATATATTCCATTTATTTATTTATTTATTTAAAATGTAAACACATAGCTGAAGCTGTCTGGGTATTTTACAATAAAACAGATTTAAAAATACAATAAAACACACTTAAAAACAGAGTACCTTCCATACTAAAAGTTTTGAGAATGAATCACTTGGTTTATTTTCACATAAACATCAACAAAACAATATAGTTTGCAAAAATATGCATATATGTGCATGCACACTCACCCATGCACCACATTTATATTTTATATATAAGTGTGTGTGTGTGATATTGTCATATACTAATGTTGTCATCTATTAATCTATGGACAACACAATAAACTGCATTTAGATGTTAAAAAAGAATATCAACATCTTTCTGCCATAAAAACAGTGAGAATGAGTAGCATCCATTGAAATGCTGCAGGAAGTATAGCTGTAATAAGATAATCCACTGTGAATAAAACAGCCTTTTGTCTGTGTGCTGTGAGTGGACTATTGAAGCTATGAAACTAGATATTATTTATTTCTTTCCATTGTTACAGCAAAGTTTGTCAAAATAAAATTATAACCGAATTATGCATTATAACGAAGCAAAACAAAATAGAGCAACAACCAAAAAAAAAGCGAACAGAGCTTTCCTGAGTACAAATTTTAGAATTGGAAAATCATGCCATTTTATTTGCAGTATTTTCCAGTGAACACCCTTCATGTGTATCAGTTCAAGATCAGGGCACATCTTTTTACTGCCAGAGAGACACAATATCAAACTGAAAATTTGGTGAAATGAAGAATGGTATGCTGTGTGAGCTCAGGATATAAAATTTAGCTGCTCTTAAGGGAATCGTGATGGCTGTAAAATATGATTACTAACTGTGTAACAGTGCCAAGGCACTTATATTACATGCTGATAGAAAGGAGACAGTGTGGAACAAAATACTATGCAAAGTTAACTCTGAAAAATAGTGCATATAGACTGTAATGAAAAGCACATGTGGGGACTGAGCATATAAAGCAAGCTGAAAAAAATACAAAATTTAATGGGGGAGGGAGAAAATAATGGTAAAGCTTACTTGGAGGGCCAAGTCTTAGGAACATTAAAGTTATAAATGATACATCTGTTGTACAAACATATTCACTTTTGGGGTAAATATCTGGAGTGCAGAAAAGGAATAAGAAATAGTAAGCTAAAGAAATTAAAAGTGTGACTTACTTTTTTTTAAAGCTAAACTAGTTTACACAAATGTCATTCATTACACCTGTCTATATTTTGCTATTTTTAGAAACCATCCTTGTGTCAGCACCTTCATAAGCTGCTTCATACCTTGCCTTTTTTTCTTTAGAATTCTTATCAATTCCATTCAACCACCATTCTCAGTCTATCCTTTCCTCTCATCTTTTCAGTCTTCCTTTGTATATTATTTTGTCCAACTTGACCCTCATTCATTTTTGCTATACTCAACGTACTTCTATACTCAAAGTATAGCTTTTTTTTTTACTGAACACATTCAGTAAGCATCCATACATTCTTTGCTCTATCTCTATTCTTACCATACAGGATTGTCGAATACCCCATTCCCACTCTATTCAATTTACTTTCATGTTTCTCCTAAGATTCTCATTAAACATTCTTCCAAAATACATAAATACATTTAGTTTTCCACCAGTTATGTATACCTTGAAATAGTTTATTCCACTTCCCTGTCAAACATATATAATCTGGTCTTTGATACATTAATTTTCAGATCTATACTACTTGTTGTATGGATAGAATCTAATATACACTCAAAAATAATTCAGATTCTCAGCAAATGACATGTGTATACTTCATATGCATAGTAAAACACATATATATTCACATGTCCAACCTACACACAAATCTCTAACTTCACTACAAACACTCCTTATACATTTATCCATAAATGTATTAAACAACCAGGGAGACCTCATACATGCTTGTCTTACCCATTGCTCAATACCAAACCATTTACTATGCATTCCATTTATTCTTACACAAGTTTTTCTTCCATCACGTACCACTTTTATCAGATTCAGCAAGCAATGGTCATATTCATGCAAAACAATCCATAATCAAACCTTATTTGCTTTATTATATACTTTCTCTGAATAAAGAAACATGCACTGCTTTTCTCAAATTCCTACATTCCTCAATGACCAGCTGAAGAGTAAATCTGGTCTTCACATCCCCTACTAGCATAAAGCTGCACTGCAAATATTACTCACTGTCATCTTTTTTTATCTTTTCAATCAGAATTCTGCCAAACAGCTTCCCAGGCATTCTCAACAAACTCACCTGCCTGGAGTTTTTCATTAAAACGTGTTACCTTTCCTTTGCGTAGGGAGACCATGCACCATTCTTTGAATCTAGGCACAGCTCAGTCTTTACACAAGCATTACACAAGGTGCAGAGCTACATATAAGCAAACCACATCTCTATTTTAATATTTCCTTAGTTATGTCATCCAGACTTTCAGCCGCACCATTTTGCGATAGTCTCACATTATTTATGACTTCCTTTCCATACTTTTTTTTCAGACACTAATGTTTCTTTTCAGACTGACTTTTACACATGTCATTATCATTTCCATATAATTAAAATAATCCTTTCAGCATTCCTTCACTTGATGACTCCATATAATTTCATCATTTGTATTTTTAATTCCATTCACTCTCCTGGAGGCCCCTTGTTTAGCCCTCTTCACCCTCTTCCAAAATGGTGCTTTATTTTCATCCATTTTTTTATGGAGTTTCTCTGAAATTTTTAATTGGTCCTTGGTCTGTTTGACTATATTCTTTACAGCAATGTTTTTCTTTCCATCCTTATTATCGGATAGCAAGAAATCTGTAATATTTATTACAGAAGACTTTCCACAGAGTAAAATCAATACAAATTTTAAGTTAAAGATAAGAGAAATGGAGAAAAGTAATAGAAAAGTGAAAAAGAAATACAGAAAAAGAAGTAGAAAAGAAGGAAAAAGAAAGAAAGAATAATAAAAAAGTGGCTTTTAATCTTAACAGCAGTTATAAGTACGTTTATATTTTGCCCTCTCTCTCTCTAAGGTTACAACTAAAGTTTCCTTCTTTCCCTAATCAGCCCTTTTTAATCATCAGATCCATAAATCATCAGTTCATTTTTTTTTTCTTTTTTCAGCAAAAAATCCATAAGGGGTTTCCAGTTGCTAATAAATGTAGCAGTTGATCTTTCTCTAAGCAAACAAGTTAATTTTGCCATCTCTGCTAGATGTTCACCAACCATTCCTCCACTGTAGGTATTTCAGAACCTTTCCATTTTTGTGCATATAGTTGTCTCGCAGCAGTGATCATGTATAAAAACAATCTGTCATGGCTTTTTTCTAGTTGTCTGTGCATTAATCTCAACAAAAACAGCTTCAGTTTCAGTTGAATCTTAGTCTTTAAAATTCTTAGTATCAATATATATATTTGAACCCAAGATTTTCTGGCTTTTTTATAAGTCCACCAAGCATGATAAAATAACCCTTCATGTTGTCCACATTTCCAACATAAATGAGGTATTTTTATACATTCTAGTTAATTTTTCTGGAATCATTTACCAATGGTACATCATAACAATTTTCTTTCAGATTATAACATAATGTGAATTTCAGTCCTTTCAACCACATGTTCTTCCACTGTTCCAACAATATATTATGTCCAAAATTCTTAGGCAGCTTTATCATACACTCTTTCACTTGTTCATCCTCCATTTTGAATTTCAGCAAGAGTTTGTACATTTTGGCAATTATATGTTCATTATTTGTACAACATCAAATTCTGTCTTCTCTTGCTAAATTCCAAATGTCCTGTTATTTACCTTAAATCTTTCTCCTAATTGTGTGTACGAAAACCATTGAAAACTAAACCCCTCTGCAGACAATTGTTCTCTTGATTTCATTTTTTATTCTCCATGCTCTTGTTTTAACAACTCTTGATAGGTTAACCATTTCTCTTTACCTGCTGCTTCTTTCCTATAAAATGCTTCTTGTGCTGACACCCATAAAGGCATTTTCTGGCACAGTCTGGGTTTATATCTATTCTATATTTCAATCCACCATGCCTCATTTTCATATTTCCCATTAGCAAAACTTTACACACTTATTTGGCACTCTGTAACATAATTCTTTTATTCTGTTCTGAACAGCTTTCACATTGGGTAACTGGACAAATGGTAAAACTCTTGACTTTTTAAAAAAGAAACAAAAGCAGAAGTGGTTGTGTGGGGGGGATACAAGTTCAAGAGTGGAACTACCAACAGGCACCTCCTCTACATGGATGACATCAAGCTGTATGCTAAGAGTGAATGAGACATCGACTCGCTGATCCACCTGACATGGATCTACAGTGAGAACACTGGGATGTCATTCAGATTGGAAAAGTGTAGCCTGGATGATCGTAAAGAGAGGAAAGATCGTTAAGACTGATGGGGTGTTACTACTATCAGGCCACATAGCAGACATACTGGCCATCTACAAGTACCTTGGTATCCCACAGTCCCATGGGAACCACGATGAGAAGGCAAGGAATACAGCCAAGTACCACCAAAGGATAAGACAGGTCCTAAAGAGCCAGCTCAATGGGAAGAACAAGATCCATGCCATCAACATGTATGTCCTGCCAGTTATCAGATACCCTGTTGGTATAGTGGGCTGGCCAAAGAAGGACATGGATGCTGATGATGTGAAGATCCAGAAGCTCCCCACAATGTACAGAAGTTTCCACCACAAGTCCAACACCCAGAGACTGTATACTACCCAGAAAGAGGGTGGGCAGGGTCTGGTGAGTGTCAAAGCCACTCTCCTGGATAACATCCAGAGCATCCAGAAGTATATCAGTAAGATGACACCCAAAGATGAACTGCTGAGAGAATGCCTGAGGCAGCAGCAACAGACATGGGAGGAAGATCAAGCAGAGGAAGTGCCATGGCAAGACAAGACCCTGCACGGGATGTATCATCAACTGATAGCTGAGGTGGCTGGCACTGGGAAATCCTACCAGCATCTGGAAATGGCTGGACTAAAAGACAGCACTGAGGCACTGATCACAGCAGCACAAGAATGGGCACTAAGCACCAGATCCATAAAAGCAGGGGTCTACCACACTAGACAGGACCCAAGGTGCAGACTGTGCAGAGGGGCCTTAGAGACAGTCCAACACATAGTGGCAGAGTGTAAGATGCAGGCAGGAATGGCATACACTGAATGGCACAACCAAAGAGCTGGCATTGTGTACAGGAACATCTGCACAGTATATGGGCTAGACCCTCTGAAGTCCAGATGAGAGATTCCACAGAAGGTTATGGAGAATACAGGGCTAAGATCCTGTGGGTCTTCCAGATCCAGATGGACAGGCAGGTACTGGCCAATTAACCAGACATAGTGGTAGTTGACAAGGACATCAGTGGTGACAGATGTACCAATGCCATGTGACAGTAACATCAGGAAAAAGGAGTATGAGAAGCTGGAGAAGTACCAGGGCCTAAAAGAGAAACTAGACAGGATGTGGAAAGTGAAGGCCAAAGTGGTCCCAGTGGTGGTAGGAGCACTCAGGGCTATGACCCCTAAGCTGGCAGAGTGGCTCCAGCAGATCCCAGGAACAACATTAGAGCTCTCTGTCCAGGCCTAGGAACAGCTAAGATACTGTGCAGAACCCTCAAACTCCCAGGACTCTGGTAGAGGACCTGAGGTTGAGGAAGACACATACCACCCATAGGGGTGAGAAGGGGATTTTTTGGAATTTTTCTGTCAGATTTTGAACTGGCAATCTCTCTGTTAAACATACACCACACAATTTCCTTAGTGTGGTAGAGGAGATATAGAACCTATTAGGATTCATGATAAGCATTGGTTCTGTAGAAGGGTTGGCACTATCTCTTCAAAGTAGCCAATGAACTGCTGAGCTGAGCCTGCAGCAAATTGAAACACTCTAGCCCAAACAGAAAAAGTGGAACAGAAAAACACACCTGCAGGTTAATTTGAAGATGAGTGGAGAATTTCTGCCTTCTGGGATGAGTTAGCAGCCAATTCTGATGATAGGGCAAGATCCATAGTGTCCATAGACACATAATGTATCAATTTTATTTTCTATATTTTCATTTTTTAATTCCTATTTTTTACCACTTACTCCTCTTGCATTCCACATTGCAATCTTCCATATAGCGCAGGTCTCCACAACCTATGGCCAGTGGGCCACATGTGGCACCCCAAGCAGACTTGTATGTTCTGCCAGTCTTTTTTAAAAAGTTGATACATTCACCACAACAATACCCAAAAGACTTGCTGCTAAGGGCCTCCAATGCCTCCAGGCCGCACCAGTTTTATTCCAAGCATGTTAATGCAATTCTATGAAAGCTAGAATCTCTCATTTATAGACTACCCTGCAAGTCCACAGACTGTACTGTTAGTCCTATTCCACCAACTAGGAGTTATATGCAATGTACTGCCACATATTTAGGATGCCTCTAATCAGTGTAGGTAAATATTTCAATGACCTCTATAACATTACAATGAGCCCCTGAATTACAGGTGAAAAATGGATTACTATTTTCCAGATGAGATCATGCCACTGACTTCTGTAATATTATTATAACGTGTTCAGTATTCTTTTATATCTCATTATTTATTCATACTAACATTTTGAAACAATAAATGTTCTTAATAGATCTGGAAACCAAAGGCCAAATATGAAAAGCAGGTTAGGGAAGATTAAATTACCCATTGTCTCCTCAAAAGCAGGCAGGCCATAACTGGCTTTATTTTTACAGTGTAATCAATCAAATTAGAGCGCAGACATATTGACAGTTTCACATTCTTTCCCATGTAATTAAAAATAAACACAATCAGTCCCCTACCCCCAACAGAATACATTGCAAAGTCTTAGAATATTATTGTTAGAAGTTGCATATGTGGAGTTAGTGTCTGTCTGAGTTATCTGGAGCTATTTATTACATGGTATATCTGCTTTCTCACCCTGGCCTACTATGGCCTGCAGGTGGGTTTATGGGAAAGGGATCTTGAATTTTTCCCTACAGCGGGGACTTAACTGGGACCAGCTGATCTTTCTATTACTGTGAGGGTAGACCAAAATGAAGCAAAATCTAAATCAGTGTTTTTCAACCTTGGCAACTTTAAGATGTGTGGACTTCAACTCTCAAAATTTCCCAGCCAGCATCTTAAAGTTGTTAAGGTTGAGAAACACTGATCTAAATCAATGCAACATTTTAAGCCTCAGATAATCTAATGTATCATTACATTGTTGTGAGAAGGGCTGCATTAAACCCTCTGCATTCCTTATATTTATTAGGGAAAGATCTCCTTACTTATAACAATGGCAGTCTTTTTATTATTGGAATTAAGGGTAGGTTGCCTTGATCCCCCTAATTAAACATTGCTTACTAACTTTGCTTTCCCTCCTTGATAATCACTAGCAATGAATGTTCTAGCATTTAACTGCACATAAGCATGCTTATTTCCGTTATCTACTCCATAGTTTATATAAATATCAAGGTAGCCTTGAGGTACTTTCAAGCTTCATTGTGTAAATCTATTATATGAATAATGTGTGAAGAAATCTAAATATGAAGCACAAATGGTCTTGTGATTGAAAAAGTGGTTGACAAATTGATCCATTTCCTGTTAGTGTTGGTAAATGAATGGAACTAATCACTGGAAACTTTGCAGAAGAAGTGATCTGGAAAAAAATGGCTGGGTCCAAAGCAGTCCTTTATGTTTTTGAACAATATGCAATATATAGCAGCTGTAGCCCTTGGAGAGGGCATTTTATTAGAGCTGTGAGAGCTACAGTTTAGGCTATTGCTGATAAATGGTGGTCAAGGAATGACTAGCCTTATCTATCTATCTATCTATCTATCTATCTATCTATCTATCTATCTATCTATCTAATCTATCTATCTATCTATCTATTTTATAAAAGTGCCTTTTGGGCAATAGCTTTAGCAAAATGGATAAATGATAATCCAGCTTGTATCTTGTCAACCATAGTGGGGAGCAGTTAGGGGACCTATTGTGATGCAGTCAAGCTTAAAGGAAGCAATCCAGAAACGGCTCCCAGACATTCAGCTGCCCAGCCAGCCAAACTTTTCCTCTCACCAGAAATTAGCTGTGAAAACAGCAGCCATGAAATTGCTCTTGTTACACAGAACCAATTGTTGCTGATGGGGAATAAGGTGGGTAGAGGGGGAGGAGGAAAGTGTCTATATCTTTCTTGGCATCAAGGAAATTAAAAGAGACATTTGTCAGGAGCAACAGGTATTGAAAGGAGGAGGACTTAAAACTGCTTGGTGGATACTTAGTTCATGTCCACTAATGGCTGCTATCTGAAGAATTTTCATTTGAAAGCTGCCATAGCTGACAGGGAGAGGCTATTAGGTACTCTGATCCTGCATTTGTGGATGGATGGATGGATGGATGGATGGATAGAATAAAGATGATAGAGATAATAGAAAGGGAGACAGAGAGATAGATAGGCAGGAGAAATAGATGGATCATAAAGAAACATTTATCCCATAAATAGATATGAAGTGAAATAAAATGATCATAAATATTTATCAGATAGATAGATAGATAGATAGATAGATAGATAGATAGATAGATAGATAGATAAGAAGTGAAATAGATTGATGTTTAAAAAATATCTCAGGGTGTTTTCAGGACTACAACCAATAATCCTGAGTCCCAAGGCAAATCTCTCACATATCCCTTCCAATGGGGAGATAGCTCAGGGACCAATCCCCACCTGTACCCCAAGCCTATGGTGGACAGGAGGGGGAGGAGAGTTGCATGGCTACATCTCTCCAATGCTGCTGCAGCAGCAATGGGCGTGACCCACTTGAAGGTCTCTCCTCACTTCCTCAGTCACCCTGTATTCCTGCCCCTCCTGCTCAACTTCCTTTATTCTCTCCTTCACATACATTTTCCCCTCAAAATATACTGCTCACCTTCCACCCCCAGCTGCCTGAAAAACTTCCTTTCCTCGGCAGACCATATTGGAGTTGCAAACATCTAGACCTGTCTATTCTCACCCGTCTTGTTCAGGGGCTTCACTTCCAATGCATGTTGCATGTGCTGCTGCTGCTCTGAAGATGACTAAAATGGGGATTGGGAGTAGAAGAGGAAATGGTAGCAGCAGAAATGCAGCAACTTCCCTCCCTTGTTCCTTCAGTGCTACTCTTCTTCTTCATTCTGCTCCTTTCTTTTGCTAGGTTCCTACTAGGGCTGCATGCTTGGGTGGAAAACTTCTAAATATCTATCAGCCATTGCAGCCAGCAGGCTCCAAGGTGGCTACCTCCCCTGCCTCCACCATATTTATGCCACTAGGTATTAGCCTACCCTAAAATTATATTTAAAGAGTAGTCTAATACCATTAAAGAATGCATTCATGAAAAAAGGTGCACCAGCTCCACTTCAGGCAGCAGTCAGTCTTCTTACAACTGTGGTTTTGTCTCTAATATCCAATTTTTAGTATACATTATACTAAAAATTGGAAAAAATCCTCAGATTTTTCCCCCCCAAAATGTGTTATTTTGGAGTTGTACGGACTGGGCTCATCCCTTATATGGTTCCTGTTCATTCTTTTTAAGCATGGAAAGGATTTAAATAAAACTGTGGTCTGGGCTAGCTAAATAGACATGGGAATACTTGCTATAATTCAAAGGTTTCCTATTTTTATTCTTTATTTTGTTTATGTGCATTGCATTAGGAAGAAATTACCCTTCATGCTCTGTATATGCAGTAACATTTAATTGACTGACAAACCAGAGGTAGGCGTGTGCTTTATATTTTGAAAGTACTGTTTGTGAGATTAATACATTACCCTATTCTATTAAACATAAGATAATTTTTTTCTGCACAATATAATTATCATTGGTGTACATCAAACTTCAGTTTTATCAAAGATTATAAGATTCCAAAGCATGCATTACAACTTTTTCTTTTCAGGATTTATTTCTGATAAAAATGAGATATCTCTATATGTCTCTCTCTATCTCTGTCTCCCATTTTATATACACAATGGATCTGTGTGTGTGTGTGTGTGTGTGTGTGTATCCTATATACATACACATACACATACACACATACATACTGCTTCTACATTCTATACGTCTGTTTCCACATTTCTATTTTACCTCCTTGCTCTCATTCAATGAGTAGGATATCTAATTACTATTTCTGTGTATGCATTTAAGGTTAATGAGCTCAAAGTTTTAGCTGCATAGTTTGCTAATTTTAAATCTAATTGATAGCTTCAATATCCTTTAAACTTTGTCAGCTGATTTAGAAGGAATGTGCTGTTCCATAACTGGCAAAAAGAGGAATAAATTAATATTTTAAATATTAACAGTACAAGAACAACATTGCCAAAAAAACAAAAACATGTTATGATTTTATTTGACCCAAACATTGTTTCCTTTCTTCTGAATAATACCACATACAATTTATTGAATTGTACTGATCATTCAGTGTCAATTATGATTTATCTTTTTCCCCATAATACCAAGCTAAATAGATCCATCCACACAAGGGGAACATATCAGGTGTCTTGGAAAAGCCAAAGTTTTGCAGAAATACAAAAATTATTTAACATTTTTTTCATTCTCTACAACTACTAACAAATCAAAATTCTCTAAAATAAAAGTTAATTATATGCTGACACAATTAACAACTAATCAACAATGGAGCAAACTAAAACTAAAACATCTAATCTGAGTGCCATTAAAAAAAATGGATAAGGTACAATGAAGAAAGGAATTCTATGCCTATCAAAATGAAAATATTATTTATCCATAATACTGAGAGGCCAGCATGTTCAAAATGAATATATAGGCACATAGAAGCTAAATGTATTAATATCATAAAGATCTGTGGACACCAAAGCCTACTAATATTATATACTGTGTGATTATGCTGCTACATCTATTCAATATGAATCACTGATGTATTATGGAATATTATATATATCTATCATATAAATATTGACAAATCTGAAGTGTTTGAGTAAAATTTCAATAGGTGCTTCAGCTGCTCATCTGTTGCCACTTGGGAAATAGCACTATAATATAAGAGCACAACACTGTTCATAGAGACTTTAGTTTTATAGTTAACCATACTTCTTAACTGGATATGCTGATTTTTCAAGAAATAAATTCATTAGTATATTTTTCACTGCTAATTCTAAGTGTATTATTTTAATATTTCTAAGAAACCAGAATCATCTTCAGGAGACAAGTACTTATTTGGGGTGTAATCAGAACATAAACTTCTAGCCAATCCTAAGTGGCCAAAGCAATTGGAAGCAGGTCATCTGACTTTCTTTGTACTAAAATTGACCTGCATGTTAAGCTCAGTTATTCAAGGTGGAAGTGGTGAAGGGGTGAATTAGGATTGTTTTTGGAGTCCTATCATATTCAGTGTGTTGGAAGCCGTTCTCATCCTGACTCAACTTGTTGATAGCCTAAAGGGGCATGTTCCTGCACTAGAGAGTCTAGCATAATTCCAGTCTTCTGCAGGAGTCCACAGCTCACAGAGATACCAGACACCCAAGCACTGAATGTACAAACTAAATCTTCTTGGACTAAGCTACATGACCATTCCTGACATTGATTTTATGCCTGTCCTTCAACATAAAGTATGATCACGTAACAAGAGTCTTTCCTAAGAATATGTGAGTAGCTTACAAGGAGAGAAATTCAAAGCAACCAATAAATGCCTTAGATGATCTGATCAGGTGCCTTCCAGGTGCTTCCAAGATGATTTGTTTAGTGTAAACTGAGTCATAGGAAAATCAGCCTTGGATATGGATTCAGGTAGGTTTTTGTAATGGTCTGTGGGAATATCTTTGAGAGACAGGAGAAGGAAGAGCTGCAGCCAGGGCAACAGGCAGATAAGAGGTATCACAGTCCCCAGAAGGAATGGGGGCATGGTAAGCACCTCAGAAGGGACCCTCCCTAGTTCTCTGGAAAGTAAAGGCAAGGGAGAGATGTGCTTTCAGATTTGCAAGGTTCTGTTACTGTAAGCTTACAATAAAGCTAGTGTTAGTACTCATGGTATTGGTTTCTTCTCTGGACTACCTTGACAGGCTGACAGTTTTGGTCCAACATATACAGGATTTTGCAGCTTTCAATAAACTCTGATCCTTTGGTCTTCCTTGCCTTCCCTGCAGATAAGGCCACTTTGACCTGTGCAAGCCTGGACATATATTTTCTTTTTTCTTTTTCTTTTTCTTCTTAGAGGAATGGTATAGCAAGAGAGGAAAAGAATCTGCATCTGACACATAGGTTTATGATTTCAATGTAGCTGTTTCATAAGCAGTTCACTGCCCATGAATTAGTTTTAACAAAAACTAACAAGCATTACAAGAGGAAAATCCTATCCATATCTAGATATGATGGGTAAAGTACATTTTGTGGGAATTGTCATTCATTAAACCTGTAATAAAAGTTAAAGGCCAAGATCCATATTTTCCTCTTGGCCAGGTATGCATGATTATGGTTCATTCTTAATTTCTAAGACAAACTGTTGTATTCTATTGCATACTAATTTAGAGGATCCCATTCCCCCCATCCCCATCCCTGGGGAAAGGATTTCAAAAGATGGGAGGGTTGTTGGGAGTATATTTCATTCCAACATGTTGGTATCATTTGTGTAGTTGTTCTGATCCTGTTACTATCTTCTTTCATACAGTTTGCTCCTTGGTTTATGTAGAAAGGTTCAGCAATATGTACAGTAAGTGGCTGATGTGGCTGACAGCAATTCATACATATCATTAGGCTTAATAGAGAAGAATATACCAGTAAACATGAAAAACAATTCATGACAGTTTAGCTCTCTATTTATAATTCATATTTCTAAAGCTCTCTAACTTCTTGCTCTGTGGAGTATGCTACTTTTTATTGAACCAATACTTCCAGTTAAAAAGGAAAAGGGAAAGCTCAATGGTAAGCTTGAGCTTTGCACCCCAAAATCTTAGGACCTAGACATCATCAGGAATCCAAAAGGAAGTAACAACAGTGATCTTCTACTTAGCTGTAGAGGAATATGGAGATGGGATTGAAGAAGACATGTAGCAATGTTAATAAAACAAGAGCTTAGCCCAGTAAACCAGGAAAGCATGAGAAATAAATTCAAGATTGCCACCTTGACTCTGTGAAGTTTGAGCCCGCTTCTGACTCCGAAAATGAAACTTATACGGAGTCAGAAGCGGAAAACAAAACTCGACAGGCAAGATTTAGAGAAGCTGAACCAGGAAGTGACTCAGCAGAGCGGGATAATTTGCAAACATGGATTGGACAAACTCTGGAGGGGGATTTGAATTCATCAATCAGCGCTTGAGACAGGAGAACTGAGAAGCGCATGAATCAGAAGGCAGCTCGATTGGCTACAGAAGGAAACAGGCATGCAAAGGATCAACATAAAAGGCAGATGCGCGAGGAACAAGTTGCTGGAGACAACCGATCCTTTGAGCTCACAGCATTTGCAGAACAGCAATTACCTGCATCGGAAGCCTTGCCTGTATCCAGAGTGGAACCAGTGCCAGTTACTTCTATCACTGCAGAACCATCTTCTGCACAAGCCACTCCAGTCAAACCTCTCCTTGCTGTCCCTGCGGAGCACAGCCTTGTGTCCAGCTCCAAGCCACATTGCTTAGCTCCAGTGCTATTCAGGTATATTCCCAGATTCAAGCCTTGCCTAGACTCTCCAGTCCAGTCCAGCCATGTTTCCAGTTCTCAGCCTTGCCTAGGCTCTCCAGCCCTGTCCAGTCTTGCTTCCAGTTCTCAGCCTTGCCTAGACTCTCCAGTCCAGCCCAGCTTAGCCTCCAGAGCTAAGCCTTGCCCAGAGGTTCCAATCCAATCTTGCCTAGCCTCCACGTGTCAGCCCAGTCCTATCTGCATGCCAGCTCACAGAACCTTGCCTCCAGCTTCTGCCTTGCCATGCACCTCTAGCTTCACCAAGCCTGATAGCTTCGAGCAGAGAGTTAGCTGAATTCTGTCTTGTTGTTCTGCCACAGTCTGATCCTGCAGCCTTGTCTGTTCATCCGACATTGCCTGGGTGGTCTTGATTGGAATTGCTTGCCTTAATTATTCACCAGGACTTTACCATTGTAAATAGTTGTTTTAAATAGAGTTTTGATAATAATTCTGTCTGTCCGCCTCATAGTCTGAACAGGACAGACTCTCTTTGGTATATGAGAGAAAGAAGGGAAAAGACTGTTATTATAGTCTGCATCAATAAAGTAGAGTTTCTTATGTCTGTTTCATGACCTGGCCTACCTCAAAGGGATGACAATAGCATCCAGCTGGTGACATTATCATCTATCATTGGTCATGTGACACATGAACTTCTTTCTCTCTTCTCACACATACTCTGAAAAATACTGTTGGGTCATAGGTGATTCCTCAGCCATAATGTGCTGTCATCTCACCAAACAAAATAGACTGGATCAGCCTGCTTGTTATGCTCTTAGGAAAGAAATCTAAATAATTATTTGTCAAAGAGCATTAGGACCCTCTACCAGATATTTTTGACAATGCTGGGCTTCATAAGTAAAGGGGCATTATACAGTATTTAATGTTCCTAGGCTTTAGGAATGGCTAGAGTTCACAGGGTACATATCTGACTTCAGATGATTAATGATTTTGCTGACTTCTGCCTAATTTTGAAGTGACTTTGTCTGTTCTGACCATAAAGAAAATGATATATACTGAAGGTCCCCTTAGAACTAACTGTAGTGACCTACACACGCACCAACTACACTATTGAGCTATGTGAATGTGCCACAAGTAATACCTAATACATATATTCTGGCTTTTATTTCTTTGTTTACAAATGCTGTTTATAAAATGAGGCTATAGAAACACACTGACTCTTTGCATTTCTGAAGAATCTAAATATAAGTCAACCTGACATAGATGTGTCTGCTTTATTTGCAATAATACCAAATATATCTTTTATTTTTGTTTGGCATGAAAAGGCATGAAGCCTAAAATTATTCAGGTGAGGAATTGAAATACTTCATATTGACTCCAGACTTCCCTGGAAAATTGAAAGGATGATGAAAAAATAAATAGCAGTTTACAGAGAATATGATGTTTCAAATCTTGAAATCCATTCTAAAAGAGGGTCTTCACCTTATGCCCACTTCAAAGTGATACTTTGAGTAATAGCATATCTTGTTTGTACCTAAAAGATAAATCTCCTTTTCACAAAGGATTTATCAATTATATCTTTCAAAAAAGTCAAGTGGATGACAACTCAGACTCATAAAACCATTCTAAGTCCCTGAAACTCTATGCAGAAATGGATTCTGCACTGTGGAAACATTACATTTTACAAGACTGTAGGTACCTCCAGCTGAACAGTTTTTAGACAAGTAATTTTGAAACAGAATGCTTGATGTGAGTGGCTAAAGGAAACTGTGCAGCTTAATCCTGATTTTAGATAATCTTTATCTCTACCTTGACTTGTTTGCACAATCTGATCTTTCTTTCTGGAATATAAGTAATAATTTTCAGCCTCCTCTTCACTAAAGAAGCCTTTCCTTTTTAGCCACAATCTGGCAACTTCTACATATTTCAATAGTGCCTGATTTTTCACAAATTTCATTAGTACACCATTGATTGCTCATTTTTAGCACTCAAAACAATTTAACATAGTCTCTTTCATGCAGAGAATAACATATTCATATTATTTGATTTTTGATGAAACCAAATGACCCTTTAAATTTGAAATAGGGTTCTTTAATTTTGCACGAGTTTCTTCACTGCTGTTCATTTAATTTTCTGTTTCCATTAACCATCTGCAAGCATTTGACTCTATGACAATTATTCAGCTGTGCTACATCATGACTGACATATTTTATAAACGTTTGAAGAAAAAGAGAGCCAGAGAAAGGAGAGGGGAAAAATTAGCAAAACAAAAAAAGTCAGGGATCAGAATCGTGTATTTTCCATACAGCTGAGATGTCTGAATAGTAATTTTTGGTTCCATTGAAAATCTAGCTTAATTGCATTTTGTCTTCTTTTCCGATAAGCACTTCATAATGCTGATGATTGCTGAAGCTAAAAGCTGTTCACTGTGAGAAGTGAATGTTTTCCCACACTGCTGCCTAGGATAGTTTTCTTTGTATGAAGGCCAAATTGATCACTTCTATTCAGTCTATTCAAAGTTTTAAACTCTAAAGTGATCCTATGGTTGAATCTTCTTGTCTCCCTGCCTTCCCAAATCTCTCCTTTTTTGATATTTCATAGCAAAGAGAGAAATAATGTACATTCTTTTGGAAATCTTCATTAAAATGTGATGGGTTGGACTGTCTTAGAGGAGACGCTTTATATGTAATGCAGAGACAACTGATGTGGTCTCCTTTCTACACTGTAGGATTCTCTAATTCTGAAGAGATTTTGATGCTATCATGATTAATGCAAACAATGCAGAAGTAATTTTACACGCAGCTAATTTTAAGAGTGTTCTTATTTTTTATTAATGACCTTAATAAAAATAAGATTAATGATCAACCTAGTCAATAATTTATTTTAAAACTGACATACCCACAAATGGGGACAAAGGGCAGAGCCAAATCATGTTAGACCTGATGTGGAATTTACTCACCTTTACATCTCAAATAATGCTATTGCAATCCAATATTCCTTAAGCTTCCATTTAGCAACAACCATGTCCAACTGACTATAGGGATTTTAGCAATATCAAACTTTACTTGTTCAGAGGAGACTTGGAATTTTCAAACCATTCAGAATATGATATGTAGAGCTGAGTGTAGGATCCCAGCATTATGACAACACTGACTGTTAATATATTTAACAGGATAATGTTGGGTTCCATTATATAAGTTTAAATAATTTAGATCTCTTTGGAGGTGTCCCTTCATGTAAAAATGTATGAGGTATTTCAAGTATTATAGACTGATATGCCTACTAACTGAGCTATTTTTTTTTCAAACATAATGATATAGATGCTGCCATTTTATAATGCTGATAAGCATATAATATAGCACATTTCAGAAGTTTTAATTAAGTGCATATTTATATTCTATCACTGATCTTTGAAAATCAAGTATTTTCATGCCACATTATGTCAGCATAAATATAAGAATGATTACATAAATAGTATGTAACAAGTGCCTTAGCATTAAGAACACAACCTTCTTCAAGGGATTCAACTCCTAGGGGTTCAATTCCCCCCTCCCCCATTGGTTTGGGTAACTGAATTTAAATGTTTTGGCTACACATTGATTCTACATGATCTACATACACATCTGGATTTACTTTGGCTTTAATATCAAATTCTTGCCTAACAGCTGTCAGTGACGATACACAAGTGAACTAGATTAGCAACAAGAAGATAAGGAGTGTTGGAGGAAAAGGAAGAATTAGACTTTAATGATAGCTGAAGAGTTATACCCAAGGAATCCAAGAAAACATAGATCCTACCTGAGTTAGTAGTCATGGTTTGTGTTTCTTGTCTGGACTACCATGAAGGGCTCACACAGGCCACTGAGGGCCCCAGGTCTACTGCATGCTGCTGCTATAGAAATCATGGCTAGCTTGAGAGCAATGTAAGCTGCTGGTGCTCCTCCAACTCTTCCCTCTCCTTCCACACAGCTTTTCTACTATGGCTCCTATTTGAGTCCTGAACTTGGGCTAACACATCTAGGCTGAAAAATCCAGAAAAAGGATGCATATCTCTCTAATCTGTTGCTGCTATTGAGTGATTATCCAGATTTTTTTTCAATCCATCTATGTAGCCCTTCCTTACACAACTGGATTTATTCTTTCAGGAACAAGAAGAGGTGGCAAAGTCTCCCTCTGGGCCTGCAGGTTACAGTACCATTCTCCTTGCACGTTTAACAACATGATGATTTACTTGTTCCTTTTCTATAAAGTTAGCTATTTACATATTGATATTCAGAAATAAATATTAAGTTCCTACAATTTTTTAAAAAACCACCTTTCAGTGATACTTTTCCAATTCTATTCATATATTATTGGATTAGAATCCACAGAAAATAATTCTTAAGGAGTCTATAACTTGTGCATAATATGAATTTGCTAGATGTTTCTTGGGCTAAGTTTGAAAGTCAACCACTCACTGTATTTTATATGTTATGAATAAATAATAAGAGATAAAAATTAATGCCTTCAGCTGTGTTTCTTTTCTGTGCCTCTTTTAAAGTGATGTGTGTGTGTATACACACGCAGAGAGATACACACATTCATCAATACACAGATACATATCCAAGAATCAACCTTATATTGTGTAAGATTTTTTTGTGTGTGGGATAAGAAACAACTCTTGATTTTCTATCCAATCAGATTATTGTGAACATTTTCATCTAACATTGCTCAGCTTTATTTTGTTCCTTCTTGGCAGCCTAGGAGACAAGGAAAAATGAATAATCTTATCGTGATCCACTTGAAAATTGCACACTTTCATGTGCAGCAAGATCTGAGAAATCTATATTTACACTTAAAGAAAAGTAAGGTAAGAATGACAAACAATGGAGGAAAATAAGTTTGGTTAGCTTAATAGTTTTATCTGCAGCTCCAAAAATATTTATATTTATATTAACAGGTTTTGGGGTTGCACATGACCTGAATCCCTTTTTTTTTTTTGTAAATGCTGAGACACTCTTCAATTATATTATTGAATATTGGTGGCATGTTTGCTGAAAAGTCATGACCAAGTAAATCTGTGCAGAGGAACAAACTTCAGATTCTACAGCAATTTGCTAGGTATTAAAAATATATAGAATTGTAACTTCATCCCTGAAAAGTGATAGCCACTTTTATGTTTTCAAAATTACCCTCGCTTATGTATATGGAGCTGTTTTCCTAATATTATAACATGAAGTTGTTTTGATGTGAAAAACAGCTAAAATAGGAAAAAAATATTTTGGATCACTTTTATTGGACATTTTATCAGTATAATGGCACAAACTATTACAATATATTGACAGCTTATGGATGCTTTCCTAGTGCTGCAGGCAAAACAGTGGCAAAAAGGTACAGTATTGCATTTTAATCTTGCATAAACCCACCAAGGGGGCAAAACAAATCAATTTTGAAGGGAAATCACATTTGCTTCAGCTGTCACTGAAGACAATAGTTTTGTACTCTACCATTCATTCTTTTTCTCCTATTTGAAGCTACTTTTAGGAAGAGGAAGAGGAAAAAGAAGAGGAGGAGGAGATTTAGCACAACAGGTCACGTTATATAAATCTTTACTTACACAATTGCTTCATTGTGGAACCAACCATACAGTACCTCATTACTTTTCAGAAAAACATGGATTTCCAGATTTTGAAAAGCATACAAAATCTATTATTCTGAATCAACTAATTGAAAAGAAAGTACTTTATGTTACAAAGTAACTGTAATTAATATAGGTTTTCTTCCCCCTTGACTGAACAGAATTGTCATTCTTTTGTCTTTATTCATAAAAGGGTTAAACTTTTTTAAAAATCAAACTCAGAATCTTTACCTAAATTATATATATGATTAAAACCTGAATAAGAAAGAAAGATTTTTTCTGTAACCCAGGTGCTAAGCTTTAATCAAATAAAACATTGGAGAAAACACAGGGTTGTTGTTTTTTTTCTTTTTAAAAAAAAAATGTAAGGGAAGATTAAGGGATATTCAATAAACCTAGTAAAATACCAAGTTATATATTATATACACACACACACATACACACACCCCAAGTTATATATTATTGAAATATATAATTAAATTAGTTGTTTACAAAAATGGCATTTTAAAGAGTTTTTTATAAGTTTCAGTCAAGTTATTACTAGTAATTGACCAAATGATATATTTCTGGTTCATGTTATTGCATTGTTTCATATGCATATTGATCAATTTGCTCCATTCTCACCTCAGACTAGTACATACAGTATGGATATAAATTCTCCAACGTTCCTCTTCTCTCTCTAAACTACTCAAATTTTCTCTAGTTCTGCTAATTGGGATAACCATCTTTCATTAGGTTAAGGGCCAATTTGGGCTTGGTGTAGGACATCAAGGCCTTTACTCTAAAAGGGGATGAGTTTGGAGGGTATTTCGATTTTTTCAGAAGTAAAATGGGTGCCTTAAACTACTGTAAGGATCGAAGCACCCATTTTTTCCCTTAAAACCTTTAAAAGCTGACACAGAAATACAGTAGCTACGCGAAATAGTTTTGCTTGTTTTGGCAGACTAAGTTATTTTAATAGTTTTGGAGCACTAACATAGATCTATTGTCTTTCAGAATGTGTCTTTTTTGGTAAGATTCAGTATAAACAATGATGTTGATCCAATTTATTTTCAATTGCAACTTGATTTCTAGGGAAATATATTTTCTGTCAAAAAATTCTAATATCTGCTTTTCTTCTCTGTTTAAAAATGAGTGGAAGTCCCTAGAAATCTGACAGAGAACCAGCAATTCCATTCAATTGTCACTGATATGTTCTGTTCTTAAATATCACTTTTCCATTTCTCTTCCTCCCTCCCATCTTGCCTTCCTCCAGTTCCCAGTTGCTTTATCAAATGACAGTTGTTTTGATTTTAGAAACAAGATAGCAAAAAATACGTGAAGAAAGACAAATGATAGAAGTTATTGTCATTTTTCTCTTGGTTAAATATGCTTGAGAGCTACAACTTTACATGCATTTACAGTATGCACACATGAACACATTTAAATATATTTGATTAGTACCCCACTTTTCTGCTGATGGCAGCTAACCAAATTTAAAAACAAAACCAGAATATAAATAGTTAAATATACAGCTTGAAAATAATAATATAAATACTGAAATCAGCTAATAGTTAAAATCTTGGCAAAAGAGATGTGTCTTTACAGATTTTCTAAATGCTGAGAGAGTGGGACCAGTTGTGTTAACTCCTGAGGGCATGTATTTCATAACCTTGGACTAAACCTGCATGCCAGGCAGTGGGGTGTCCTCAAGAGGGCTCCTTCTAGCTAGCTGAATTAGATTGATTTGTATATGGAAAGCTGCTCCATTAGATAGTCAGGCCCTCTGCTGTTTACAGCTGGACTTAAAGGTCAGTACCAATTCCTAAAATCATGCCCAATATCCAAATGGCAATCTGTATATTTTTCAATATAGGTATCATATGAGATATCTATCTATCTATCTATCTATCTATCTATCTATCTATCTATCTATCTATCTATCTATCTCATCTACGTTTATGTAGCAAATATATATGACCACCATCTTAACCAAATAACTCTGAGTAGCTTATAAAACATACAATCAAAAGCCATGTTAAAGCTGTAAGGCAACACTGAATTAAAAATAATTGTGGCTCCTCACATAATTATTTAACAGTATCAAAAGAAAACGCATACTCAGTACTAGGTTCCACTAATATCCTGGTCCCAGCACTTGAGAAAAAAACCCAGATCTTCGGACTTCTGGTAGGAATATGGCAGACTGAGCAGTTTTGCCTACGAGCTCCACAGGCAGAACTGGCATCATGGCAGTTTTTCTGGGCACAGGCTGGTTTCTCCTGTAGCCCAGAGAATTTCTCTGGATCAGGGAAAATGCTTGGAATCAACCCATTCATCTACAGATGATGAGTTCCAGCCAGGAAATTGTGGACAGTGTGTATGATCGACCGGTAAGACTTCACCAAGAGGCTGGGATTTCACAATTTCTGAGCTGTGCTGCATCCCTTAAAGGGACATTAAGTCCAGTCAGCCCATTTCTAAAACACCAAATCTACATTTTTCTTAAAATTTTTGTACCCTAAGAGAGGCTTTCTACAGTAAGAAGAAGCAGACTCTCTTGGTGCTTATCGTTATTTCTGGATTTAATTATTAAAATCTTTTAAAATTTTGGCTTGTTTTCCCATCTAAATATTAAGAAGACTGAGAATAAAAAATTGCCTTCCTGCTATTATATTTGGACTGAATTTGAAGAATTTGGTGCTGTCCTATACACTGAGTTTGCAGTTTTGAGTATCCAGCTTTCTGTTCACTTTCTCTGGGATCTGCTTGTTAGTATACTTTCTCTTGTTCAACTTCATATGGAAGCTTCTTATTAACTCATTAACTCCTATAGATGCGCGTCGAGTATCTAGGGGGTGCCATAATCTACTGCCTGAAACATGGAAGATATCAAAGAGGATTTTTCAGAGTTCCATTGTGAGCCTGAGCAGACTCTCAAAGAGATCTTTTCAGAGTGCTGTCAAGCTATTCTGCAGAGTATTGGGACATTGGGGAAGATGATATTTCTAAACTGTGTTGCCTGGCTGAAGATGTTATGGAACGAAGATGAAGATTTTGGCAAAGATAGAGATTTTTTGCTGTCTGTGAGATTGAAGTAATGCCAGGTGAAGACTATATTTTGGAGCTGAAGGGGTTAAAGGGGGAAATGGCAGTGATAAAATTTGACAAATAAATAAATAAAATGACAGCTTGAGCTGCAGATTACAAAGATAGTTGTTTTTCTGGGCAAATGTTATGGCTTTCTGGGGGATTGTTATGGGAGAGAAGAGAATCTGCTTTGTGGGAGGTTTGTTTGTTTGTTTTTTTGCTTAGAAGTTTGAGTTATTAAGGGGGGCAGTTGGGCTGTCTGATTTTTGTAAGAAAAATGGAGGAGATATGTAAATGACTTGGTATATTTTGAAGTGGGGTAAAAATTTAAGAATGTGTAATTGGATTGATAACGAGTCTATTATGATTTCATTTCTTTTTAATTATTTGGATAAAAAAATAGTTGGACTTTTCTTAGGTTTGTTTGATTTGTAAGATTTATATGGTATCTATCTTCAGCAAAGGATTGTTACCTTGCCGTGGTGCTGGAGCTTGAGCACCTCAATGATGCCATGAGCTAAACCGTGAAGGACCACCCAAGACAGGAAGGTCATGACAGAGAGGTCAGACTAAATGCGATCCCTGGGGAAGGTAATGGCAACCCACCCCAGTATTCTTGCCGTGAAAACTAAATGGATCAGTACAACCAGAGATATGTCGGTATACCATCGGAAGATGAGACCCCCAGGTCGGAAGATGGTCAAAATGCTACTGGGGAGGAACAGAGGATGAGCTCAACTAGCCCCAGACGTGATGACGCAGCTAGCTCAAAGCCGAAAGGATAGCTAGCGGCCAACGGTGCTGGTGGTGAACGGCCAATCCGATGTTCTAAGGATCAACACACCATTGGAACCTGGAATGTAAGATCTATGAGCCAGGGCAAATTGGATGTGGCTATTGGTGAGATGTCAAGATTAAAGATAGACATTCTGGGCGTCAGTGAACTGAAATGGACTGGAATGGGCCACTTCACATCAAATGACCACCAGATCTACTACTGTGGACAAGAGGACCACAGAAGAAATGGAGTAGCCTTCATAATTAATAGTCAAGTGGCTAAAGCAGTGCTTGATACAATCCAAAAAACGACAGAATGATCTCAATTCGAATTCAGGGCAAGCCATCTAACATCACAGTGATCCAAATATACGCCCCAACCACAGATGCTAAAGAAGCTGAAGTAGAGCAGTTCTATGAGGATCTGCAGCACCTACTGACAACACACCTAAAAGAGATGTTATTTTCATCACAGGAGACTGGAATGCTAAGGTGGGCAGTCAAATGACACCTGGAATTACAGGTAAGCATGGCCTGGGAGAACAAAATGAAGCAGGACATAGGCTGATAGATGCTTTTGAACTGTGGTGTTGGAGGAAAATTCTGAGAGTGCCTTGGACTACAAGAAGATCCAACCAGTCCATCCTCCAGGAAATAAAGCCAGACTGCTCACTTGAGGGAATGATATTAAAGGCAAAACTGAAATACTTTGGTCACATAATGAGAAGACAGGACACCCTGGAGAAGATGCTGATGTGAGAGTGGAAGGCAAAAGGCAAAAGGAAGAGAGGCCGACCAAGGGCAAGATGGATGGATGATATTCTAGAGGTGACGGACTCGTCCCTGGGGGAGCTGGGGGTGTTGACGACTGACAGGAAGCTCTGGCATGGGCTGGTCCATGAAGTTTTTATAATTTGATTTTTATAATAATGGACAGAAATATATAGAATAGTGGTGGTAAGAAAACAAATACATGTTGTTTTATGGGGAAGGGAAGTATGTATGTGTCTGTGTGTGTGTGTATGCATGTGTATGTATATGCATGTATGTATGTATGTGTGTCTATGTATGTATATATATGTATGTATGTATGTGTGTGTGTGTGTGTGTGTGTGTATATATATATATATATATATATATATATATATATATATGGGAAAGGAGCAATTGCATTAGTGACTTGTACATGTGCTAATGGAAGGATTTATAGAAATAATGTGATCTTGGTTTGATATAGAGTAAGGGATTGATTATGGAAATTGCTGTATATTCTTTCTGTTGAAAGTCAAAAGTCACTTTTCTGTGTAATTTTCAAAATTGTTTTTTCTTGTGTTTTTTACTTTTTTGCTTTTTCTTTTTGTAGTTTTTTGCTTTTTTGTAGTTTTTATCTTTGTTTCAAACTCAAAAATTCTTTTTTTTTTTAAAAAAAAGAGAAAAACACCCAGATCTTCAAGGTACTCTGGGGCCATTTGGATCTCAGGGGACAGAACCCTATTCCTTGTGTCAATTAGCAGTTTAGCTGCTGCTTTTGCACCAATGGAAGCTTCCAGACAGTTTTCAAAGTCCCAGAGTACCCTCACATAGAGAACAGTGCAGCTGTTGAAATGAAGTATAAAAAGCTACCAATATTTGTTGCCAATTATATCAACATTCTTAATAAAGCATTCTAATCAATCAAATTCTGGTATTACTTAGGATTCTTCTTTAGTTTATTTTACTAAACAAACAAACAAACAACCTTCCACAGAGTTAGTTTTCTAATGCTGATATTCTGAGATAGACAGACAGACAGATACTCAGAATTAGAGTTACTTTGGCTTGCTTGGGAAGAAATGTATTCAGTGGGGCATGAATAGAAAAGAGTGAGGAAAACCTAACTCCATTACAGTCAGTGGTGTTCTGGAGCTGGCTCATACTAGCCTGGGAGTGCCAGTTGTTTTCAAAATTTTCTGGAATTTTGTGAGCTTTTTGAGAGCCGACCTGAGCCGTGATGACTACTGCACGGATCAGCTGCTCAGCTGCAGCAGCAGCAATGAGGTTGGCAGAGCTTGTTGTTAAACATTTACCAGCACGTCACTGGTTGCATCCCTTGCACTGTGAATGAACTTCCTTTGCATCCTAACTTCAATTAGTCATGATTTGGATGAGAAATCTTGATATGATGCTTGTTTCATCATTAGAAGGCTGCAAAACTCTGAAATAAATGACTGAGTAGATTTGAATGAGAAGAACCGTCTTGCACTTTACCAATTCTATAGAATTATAAGATGATTTCAGACACTGTGCACAGTCTGAGGACATCTCCTTAGTTTGATAAATGAGAATGCATTTGATATGTTTCCAACATCACAAATAGAATATTAATGCATTTGTTTTATAAATCTTGTCTTCAGTAGCATCTAAAGTGCTATTAAGAATTCTTGCTAGTGAACAAGAATGTCCCTACCAAGCATAGAGGATTCTCTTGGTTTTGAGGTATGTTTTAGGATTTTTTAAAGCTAAGGCTGCCAGATCTAAGGTTCAAAATTCCAGCCTGCAATTAGATGGTAGCACAGAGATACAGAAAACTCTAAAAATTTTCTGCCATATAGTAGTCATCTGGATTTTTGCACCCCAGATCTGGTAGCCCTACTAAAGTAATGTTTAGCATATTTTGACTTATATTTGACTTATGCTACAGTTGTGTGTTTTCATCTCAGAACACGGGAAGGAGGTTTGGAATGGCTGTTCAAAATGGAATTTGGAAGATGCATGTCCATCTCTGCCTGAGGCAGTGAGAACTTAGGACATGTTTTCCTTTTGGAAGTTCTCTATCATGACCAGAGTTTTTAATACCATTCATGGATATCTAAGATAGGAATATACTTGGCAAACTGTTCTTTTTTCTTTTTGCTACACAAGGAGTCATACAGCTGGAAGTGGCCATTTAGGCCACAGAGTTTAATCCAACTCAGTAGAGTAATCCACTACACTAAACATCCCCCAAAGATGACAATCTAGCCACCGTCTGAACACATCAGTTGAAGGGGAGTGTACTGCCTCTCGGAGTAATTGATTCCACTGTTGAACTGTTCTGACTGTCAGAAAGTTTTTTTCTAACCTTCAGCTGAAAGCTGCCTTCTTGTAACTTAAATCTGTTATTCCATGTCCTGCACTCTGAAGTGAAAATGAACAGGTCTTGATCTTCCTGTGTGTGACAAGCTTTCAGGTATTAGAAGAATGCAGCTGTATTCCCTAGGCTAAATATAGCTAGTTCTTCCTATCATAGGTTTTAGTATCTAGTCCCCTGATCACCTTTGTTGCCCTTCTTCTGTGTGGTTGCAGTTCAAAATTGCATTTGTTGTCTTTGCAGCCACACCACACTGCTGCTCATATTAGTTAGCAATCAATTACTATTCCAAGATTTTTTTCTTAAAGACTCTTACAGGTGTCTCCCCTTCCATCTGTATTTGCCATGTAAGATCTGACAGCTCTCACTGTTAAAACAATGTTATCTGATGGAACCTATGTGATGTGCCTTCTCTATCATAGCATCTGCCCTCTGGAACAGTATCCCGCTAGAGATTTGAGTTGACCTGACCCTGCAATCCTTTAAATATGCCTCAAAAACCTGGCTTTTTCTCCATGGACTAGGTTAGGAAGCGTGTCCACTGTGGGAATGTTATTAAAGCATTGATATATTAATCTCTGTGCTATTCCATTCTTTTGTTTCTTCTGCATATATTGTTCATATCATGTATGCCACTCAGAATCACTATGAATTTTGAGCTTTGTTGAAATAGAGGCTTATTATGTTTGCAACATTCCCATTATTTGATAGAGGTTACACAATTTATAAAAAAAAAATGGGATAAGATTACTCTGGCAAGATTTGTTCTTGACAATTCCATGTTGACCTCTGGTCATTATTGAATTGTTTGCAAGAGTGCTTACAGACTGATCTCTTAACTCTTTGCTCTAGAATCTTCCCAAGTCAATCTGACTTGGCTATAGCTTGCTAACCCTAACCTTTCCTTTTTCTGACTTTCAACTAGGCAAACAAGAACCATTAAAATAGGACTCATTGCACACAGATTCATTTCCTTTCCCTATCATTTTGAGCACGTTTAAGGAAGCTATTTTGTTTTTCTTAGCATTCTTTGCTCTTTCTGAGCTTCCACTTTCTTAACACTAGCTCTACAGTTCTCAGCTACATATTTGTACTTTTGTTTTGTGACCTGGTCCTCTTGTATGTGTCCTTTTTTTGTTTTCAGATCTTCAGAAAGCTTTTTGTGTAGTCTCATTGGCTTTTTTTTCCTTCTCATTGAAATTGTTTACAATACTGCTTTTAACAATTATTTTTTAGGAATTCCCATATCTCTTCAGCTTTTTCCCACTTAACTTCTCATGCCATGGAATCCTATTTATCATTGTTCTGAGTACCTTAAAATCTGGTTTCTTTGTTTTTTTGTTTTGTAGGTCCAAGATATTGTTGAATTTGTTCACTTTTAGTGTTAAAACTCCAGCATTGCACAATCATTTTCTCCCAGGGTCCCTGCTAGCTCCACTCTTATCTCCTCTTCCCTATTAATTGGCATCAAGTCAAGAATGACTGATTTTCTTGTGCCTTCTTCCACTCTCTGTCCTAGCCCAGACAGTTGAACTTGGAAAAGGCTTTAAGACTGCTGGCTAGAAAGCTGGATCCTTCCTGGACCACTTTGACTGTAAGGAAGAACAAATTGTCTCAATATAATATACCACTGATCCCATAATTCACCATGTAACCCACTGCATGTCCATTTAGTAAAATGTCAGCAAGACAAAATTGCAAAACAAAAACAAGCTAAAATAATTTTCAGATGTAGTTCTTTCTAACATATGCATATTTTCCCACAGTATGCATTTTTATCTGCAGTTTTGAGCTAAGTACTACATTGTAAATTCTGGAGAAGTGCACAAGGTAAATGCTAATTATAGTCCTATCTGGAAAGTGTAAATGTTGTTGGAAAAATAAAAATCAGATGAATCTCTTCTACCATTCTGATTTTAGTGTTCCTGGTTTGTTTAGTTGAAAGTTGAGGAAAAGCTAGAGATATGTCTGATTTAAAACTGCTGGCACTATTTTTTTTTAAATGCTAAATTTAAACTTAAGATATTTTTCCATATTCATGCTTAGTAGTAAAAACTGTTGTGATTCATGAAGTGACTTTTGAGCAAACTGTGGGGGATAAATGGAAGAAACTACTACTCTTGACTATTCACTTGAGAAATTTTGCAAACATTTAAAGTAATAAATAAAAAATACAGTGCTTTGATGAGCTGTGAAGAAATGCAGGTAGTCCTCATTTAGCAACCACAATTGGATTTGGCAACTTGGTCATTAAGCGAAGTGGTCGCTAATGAAACCACAAGTGTGCTTATAATCTTAGTTCAGCTTTCCTTTGCTTTACAGACTTGCAACGGTCATAAATACAAGGAATGGTTGTAAAGTTACTTTTTCTTCACTGCTGTAACTGCGAATGGTCACTAAACCAGGCAGTTGCTAAATGAGGAATACCTGTATTATATTTACATGCATGATCTGTATGTTTTGTGCATTCTAGGTGGCTCTTTGAGCTACCCAGTTTAATTTACATTTTTGTAAATGCCACTTGTTCATTAAGCTTACTCCCTGGAACATATATATAGGAGTGCATCCTTAATTGTTTTAAATAAGAAAGACTTATCTAATTATTAAAAAAATAAGTTTATTTTTAAAAGTATTCATACTTTGAGATGGTGGAGCTGCAGATAAGAAAATGCATTATTTTTTAGCAAGATGCAGCTATGTCAAGTCAAATGGAACTCACAGATTAAAAGTGAATTCCATTCAAGGGACAGGTTGGACTCAGGGTCAAGCTGTTAGTTTTCAAGAATTGAAAGTCTTTTGAAAACTACTCTGTAATCCAATGTGTGTTAAGTAACTTGACCCACCTCTAATATTTTGTACTTTGTGAGACAAATTCTCCTGGAACTAAAATTCCACTCAGTAATTTTTGTCAGAGAGAAGAAATAAAATATATTAATGTCTGTTTTGTCTGTATGTCTGGCAAGGACACAGATTTCGGTAACTTTCCAAAACCATCTTCCATTGTCAGAACAAGTTGTCAGGCTGATTGGCACTGAATAAGCAGGTTTACCTGTGATTTTACTTAGGAAAAGGTATCATTTTATAGCAAAATGAGGATCCATGAATCATGAAAAGGATTATTGCTGTTCAACTAGCATATCATAGGAATGGTTTATCTAATTGGCAAGTTATTTTCTGCTTTCCAGGCTGAGGAAAGGAGGTGATTTTCTATTATGAACAGTAAAGTCTACATCATACTAAAGAAAGTGTCATGGCCAAGAAGTCATTCAAGACACTCATAGTAATCACTACCTTTGAACTGGTATGGTCTCATTTCACACACAGACAGAAAATAATTTTTCCCATTCTTTTTATTATTATTTTTTAATGTGAAGTTATGTTCTTAAAGAAACCTGTACTAAAGCATTTTCCCTATACAAAAGCATTTGCAAATGGTTTTGTAATTGGTATATATTATTAGGTCAGCTGTTGTCAGAGTTGTTTAAATAAACTGCATCAATTTCCTTCCCAATATTCTTTCAAGTATTATGGCCAATTATATCTACTTACAGTATAAATGGTAACAAGTCCCCCTCAACTCTAATATGAGGAAGAGAGAGAAATATAATTCATAATGCCTTTAATTTTGCATCTCCCTATTAAGATATAATTAACTTACTGGTGTGGATTTTGTTTACTAAGATTTTAAGTGAAGCATAAAACAAGAATCTGTTAGGGTGACATTTTACCACACCTCCGCCCAAAAAACAGTAAAACAAAATTCAAATAGTTTCTGAGCTCACTTTTTCTCCACCTTTTCAGGTTCTCACAGTGACCTATTTTATTTTATTTTTTTAATTATTATGTTTATCTGAAAAGTTACCAGGAGAATGGAGAAAAGCATTGCTGGTAAGCATATGCAAACTATATTGCTATTTTTGTTGTTGTTGTAATATATATATATATTTGTTTTGAGCCCTGACAGTTGAAGGAAAGAATGCATCCTTTATTACCAAATCTAGACCAAAAATTTCCATATCTTAATTGTTGTAGAGATGTTTGACCTAAGAACTGTCAGTTTTATTATTATAATCATGGTGTTGGAGAAGATTCCTGAAAATACCATGGATAACCAAGAAAACAAAACAAATTGATCATTAAACAAATCAACCTAGAGTTCTCACTCAGGGCATAAATGACCAGGCTCAAATTATCATACTTTGGAAACATTACACAAAGACATAGCTGTCTGGAGAAGTCTATAGACCTAGCTTTCTGGAGAAGGTAGAAGGTAAGAGAAGAAGAGGATGACCATCAGCAAGGTGGCTGGACTCAATTATAGTGGTGATGCATGCATCGTTGGAAAATCTGAAAAATCAGGTTGGGGACAGATTGTCCTGGAGAACATCTATCCACGTGGTCACTAACAACCAACACTAACTTGATGGCACATAAACAATCAGAGTAATCAACTGTTCATCTGGCAGTAAGTATTTCTTTTTATTTATGAGATTTATCTGCCACCTGAAGGATGGCAGGTAGGATTCAGTAGTTTTGCCATTTTAATAGGTTTGATTTGGACTAAGCTAAATTATTTTCTCACTTTCATTTTTGAAAAGAAAATAGTTTGCCTTCACCTATGCCTGACTCAGTAATTCTTGGAAGCTTTCCAGCCATTGAAACGGGTTTCTCTTACTTGATTTTTTTTCCTACTTGCCACTCCTAGTTCATTTTTTTAGGCAAACCTACCTAATTTATATTTCCCAAACTGAATTTTGTAGAGTGGTTCTCCATTTTTTTAAAGACAGGGAATGCGTTTGCCAGGGAATAATAAACATAAGACATTCATGTAACTGAAAATAATGTACAGCTTAAATTATATTTATATAAATTGTTTGTAAAAAATGGATAGTAGACTGATGTGCACATAGAAGGAATGACCTTAAGAATGGAAAAATGAAAAGTGGCAGAATGTTTGAACAGATTTGTTCAAGTTACCAGTATTATTAAAACAATCAGCAGTTTAAAATGGGAAGGAGAGTTCTGTGTCTTGGAGTATTGCAAATGGGAAATATGCTGGGATTTGAGGCCTAGATATACGGAAAAGAGAAAGGAATGGATTTTTTTCCCCCCTGATTTTTCAAATATGTTTGTTATATGTGATTTTTCAAATATAACCCACATAAATTGTGCACTGAATAAAGTAATCTCAATTCCACTTCCCTCTTCATAAAACATTAATTGTTTTTCATTATTATTTTTTTTCATTTGTGCCTTATGTTATGACGGATCCACTGATAACAAAATACTCAAAATACCCCATACTGAATCTGAGTAGAATGTACTTTACTAGCTGTGTCAGATAGATCATGTTAAAAAAGACAGTTCATCAGCCATGTTGGTGTATCAGCCAGCCAGTCCTGCTTGCTAGCTTTTCAGGAAAAGGAAGGCTGGAATTCAGCTATCTTTGCTAATTACTCCTAACTCCTGTGCAGGTTTTTGATAACAAATTGTTAATGGCAAAGCCCTAACGGAAGCATGAAACACAGATGGCAAATTCAGGCAGACGCCCTGGAGGTGTCAGCCTGGCTCAAGCCAAGAGGTGAAAAGGGGAAAAATGGAAAAAAACACTTTGGGGAGATCCCTGGTTATAAATCCCTGGAGATATTTTGCAGTTATCTCTGCATGCATATTCTTTCAGGAGACTCCCTTGAGCACATATATGCCCATGACCAAACCAAAACAAACAAAAAGAGATGACCACAAAGAGAAAGTAACATCTTCCTCAATCTTTTCTACCACCCACCCTAAAGTATGAAAGATTATGCATACAGTATATTGGTGTGTGATTATATTTAAATTTAAGTTTGCTCTGTTCTCTAATGAACTTTCTCTTGTGGCTTTTGCTCTGTAAGGGCAGTAAATATCTCATATATTGAAGCATGCAGAAACCGGGCCCATCAGATCCCACAGTAAGCTTCTACCCTGAAGCATTGTCTGCTGTAGGAATTTTAAGCAAATACACTGGTGCTCAGTAATCACTTCAAGTGGGGACCAAGAAGAGGTATATTGTTAGAACTTAACCTGACAGTTGAGTGGACTAAATATCCATGTATAGTCAAACTGGGAATATTATATAAATTAAAAGTGGGACATGCACAAAGGAACAAACTATTTTTAACCTGAAATCAGTAAATTGCAATTTAGCTGTATTGTTCTTGTTATTGCCACAAACACTTACTGAGCATGTCAAATAAGCCTTGCTGTCCAGCCTTTGTTGATTAACACTTACCTATTTTGGAAATGCACATATTTTTTTTATTACACTGGATACTGTTTGCTAAGCTTTGTCCAGAAAGATGAATTAGCACCTTGTTTTCAATCTTCTTTGGTGTAATTTATATTAAAAAAAAGTATTTGAGTTAGTCATTTCTCTAACTCCAATTCCATTTAAACTGTACTTTCTTCAAAACATTTCAACTTCTCTTACTTAGAAAAAAGAAGTCTAGATAAACTAAACTTGCTAGTAATCTTCCAGATGTCTAGATACCATAATCTGACATCAGAAAAAGTGGATACAATTATCACAAGTTTAGTTCCAAAACAAAAAAGTGATAAGAGATTCATAATATTCTAGCTTCTTACTTCCAAAATTGATAACCATGTATTGAATGGAATGTCTCCAAAGCCAAAAGAGAATGGAAAACTACATCTGGAAAATCCCACTGAAATGTAACTGGATTGTGCAATCTGTAAAGTTGACAACCAGATTGTACTTATTGATAATACTACCACAGCAGCAAAATGAACAACCCAATGTTGATTGCATGGAAGAAATGGCTTAATTCATGGTATATATTGTAATAAGTGCTTCAATATAAAGTTTCACTGGTAACAACAAGAGATAGATTCATTACGGTAAGATAAATTTGCACATTAATTAATTTAATTTAATTATTTGTTAGATTTGTTATAGCTGCCCACTCCAGAAGACTCTAGGTAGCTTACAAAATCCCAAAAACAATTAAAACACTTAAAACATTTAAGACCTACATAAACAGGCAACCTGGACAAAAACAACTAGAACAATAAATGGGACAAGTATGATAGGGGCCTCACAAAGGCCCCTATCACCAAGAAACACATGAACCCCAGGCCTGGGAATAAAACCAAGTTTTAAGGGCTTTGTAGAACCCCTGAAGAGTGGGCACTATCCATATGTCTGGGGGAGATGCTGTTCCAGTGGGCAGGGGCCATGACACAGAAAGCATACTTCCTCAGCCCCTTAAGAAGGCAACATTTAATTGAAGGGACCTGGAGTGCACCCACTCTGTCTGATTGTACAAGATATCAAGCTTGACACAAAGAAGACTTTACTTTTTTATTAAACCAACTATTGCTGTAATGTTTATAAATACCAGAATTGGTTTTCCATGATTTTAGGCTAAGCCTTTTCATGTCTTTCATGTACTGGGGACAGAATCTAGGAAAAGGGTAGACATTTGTTTAATTTGCCTTTTAATAGGGACATTCTCAATTTCACAGCCCGAACCCTAACTCTATCTCAAACTGATTCAATTATTTTTCAGCTATATATTTTTTAAATTTTACAATGCATTTTTGTATTTTTTTAAAAAAGCATATGATATGTGTTTCTTCTGTTCCTTCTGCAAATTAGAGATTTGAAATACAAAACATGAATATGGGTTTGAACCCTAATGGAAAATAACTCCTTTGTCCAGGTGTTCTAGAAGTAAAGCTACATACATTTTCTCTTAAAATTTATTGTTTTTGATGACATTATGTACCGAGAATAACAATAAAGAAATCATATCTCAAGAATACCACTGTGTTTGGGAGGCAAATAAATATTTTTAAAAATATTTATTTAAAATATTGTGGCTTGTTCTTTGAAAATCTGCCATATTATTTTCATATGTTCATTTCACCATTCTTTTCCTCAGATAATGATATACGTAATGAAAATGGGCTATTGGTTTTATCTCTGCTTACTTTTTCATGAAGATTTATTAGGGGAATTCTATTGATTTATACAGTAGCTATGTGTGGATTACTTTTTTAAAAAATCTCATGTTCAAGGAGAAAAAAAAAGGTAGGGATGGCAAAAATATATATATGAAAAACAAATAGGATTTCAACTGGGAACAGAATCATAATGTGTCCATAATTTAAAGCTTTAAAGGAATGTGCTAATTTCACAAGTCTAGATTGCCATCAGAACTAGTCAAAATGAAAGTATTGTCATGTTATTTCTCCTCCTTCACTTACGTTTTATAAGATCCATAAGAATTTTTTAAGGATAATCTATTTACCCACATAATTTTAAATGGTTCTTTGTGAAGTTCCTTTGACCAATCCCATCTTCTTCCATCCCATTGTTTTCCATTAATCCCATCCTCTTCCATTGTACAATTTCATGTTGTCCCATTATTTAGAATATATTACTTTCAGACATGTTTTCTACTCCCAAAAAGTGTTTAATGAGGAGACTCTCATTCAGTGAGAATAAACAAATCAGGCAAGTGAAATCACTAATGTTTAGTAGTTTTCATTGTTCATAAGATTTGTTAACCCAAGCATTGTTCTTTTTGCAGCTCTCTTCTGGGAGCCCTGAATACACACACACACACCACACACATCGTTTAACAATAAATAAAATTTGCTAATGCACAACTTTGACAACTTCAGTTTTTTTTGTTTTTGTTTTAAATAACATTCTGTATGCCTGATGGGTTACTTTAAAATTTCAAAATATCAACTGTGATAAATCAGAATTTATTTTGTTTAAGGAAAATATTGCTAGATCGGATCTGCCACTTAGGAAATTAAATTTAATTTCCCTTTGAGGCTAATTAGCTGTTAGCATCTCAGCTCTCTTTATGCATGTAATTAATGTTTGTCATCAAATGTTTTTTCATTGAATCTGAGGAAGTTACTTTGGGCTTTGCCATCAAACATTATTTGCTTTCATGAAAACCTTCCTTGAAATAAATAGTTTGTCAGGAACGTTCATTGCCATTGTAATAAAGGAAGCCATACATTCTAAAGCATCAATATTACCAGAGTTTCCTTGTTTGGACAGAATCTTTCTATTGAATTGTCAGCATTTGAAAGATCAGAGTAAGTTTGAGAAATCGTTGCCAGGAATAAAAGCAGGCTGTAAGAGAGCTTTAGTGGTGCCAGTTCATCAGTGTGCAGTCAGGTCACACACCATGTCACTTAAGCATGAAAAGACTTGTATCATCTTGATTAAAGCTTATGCACACTGAAATGGTGCATAAACCCTCCAGAATTATCAGTGCTATAAAGATTGATTTTCTTCTGGGCTTAGTTCCTGTTCTGACTTTTCTATTTCAAAACCTCTCTGAACAGTAGAGAAGGTATATTTTATTCGAGATAGAAAAATACATAAGAGCACAACTTCATTAGTCCTGCTGAAGTGGGCTTTGAAATCATAAGTCACTAATGATTCATAACAGCATTATAGGTAAGCTGATGGCCTGACAGATGCAGGTGTTGTTTGAATGATGCAAGGAAAAAATGATTTTGCTTTTAGAATTCAAAACGGTGCTAAACAATATTGTATTCTGTGATCTGATAGCAGGTCAAGTGTCTATATCCATCCATCCATCCTCACACATGTATAGACACATACTGACTTTCAAGATACAAAGCTGTCCCATGGTAGGTTAATTAATAAACATTACAAACTATAAATACCAAATGAATGGGTCTTCTTGCCTTCCACCATATAAACAATGTTTCTACCCTTTGGTCCTGTTTTGGCTTATTGTTAGGGATGCGTGTATGTCTGTAGGATTATGGAGAGCTCTGGGAATGTTGAAAAAGTGGTCTGAGCTTGTTGCCTTGTTGAAAGGTCTGTAACTGGTACATATTTGCAACTGACCTGCATGAAAATAGATGTGCTTCTTTCCTTCATAAAGATTTAACTTTCCTTTGCCTCATCTTGTTCTTGTGAAAAGCAACAAAGGACACTTTAATAGTAAATTTTGCATAATGTAATCTGAAAATCTCTGTACTGAACACAGTGAAATTCGGCATGCTTCATAATGCTCTAACTTTCCTATAAATTGCATGCTGTTTTTATAAAAAAACAAACACACAAACAAACTAAAAAGGAGTACATAATATAATAAGTATTTATGTTTTTTTTTCCCCCTTACACTAGGTAATAGGAAAACATTTTTTTCCCCCAATTCATAGTTCTAGAATCTGGATTGTGCTAGAAGGGAAATTAGCTACTTCTGGTTCCAGCCAGAAAGTTAGATAAGTATCTCTCTATAATCTTTGTATAAACTATCTGAAAACAAATGGAAAGATATAGCTAGTCAAACAGGACAAAGGGCAATAAGGGGAAAAAAAGTACATATCAATGATTTCTAGACAAGGATACCCTGTATATGTGTTTGTAAACACTAGAAGCTTTGTAGCTTCATGGAAATGGTAGAGATTTGGTCAGTGTAATGGAAACTTGGTAGAATGGAGAGGGATGCCATTTCTGGATTCAGTAAATAGAAGGAGTAGGAATATAAAGAACATATAATGTCAAACTAGAAACCTGGAGCAAATATTATTTGAGTGCCAATACCAGGAGGTGTTTTGTGATAGATGATTTCAATTATTTGTACATAGATTGTGAGTTGTTAATGTAATTTCTCCTGCATGAGAAATAGTCTATTGATAGGAATCCAAACATGGAATAACTAAACAAGGTTGTCTTTATTTAGCAGCCTATGTCCATAGTAAAAATAGAAAAATAACGTCTATTGGTATTAAGCAATCTGCTCCTGAATTTTGATTACTTTTTTTCCCCTTCCCTCTCTACAAAATTAATATCCCTACATCCCTACTGTTCTCTGTAGGTTGAATCATGGCAACTGGATTTCTTTCTTTTTGGTTGAAATGTTTAGCTGCTTGTCCAAGCAGCTTCTTTGGTCTGGACAAGCAGCGAAATATTTCAGCCAAAAAGAAAGAAATCCAGTTGCCATGACTCAATCTACAGAGAATTCCACCTGGACGACTGAGAATCTTCATCAACATCCCAACTGTTCACACTATTCACCAAACTTCAGCCCAAGGTGATTCAAATAGACCATTGAAAAAGATCCATAATATTTTCTGACTTATCAGTTAGCAGTGATTGGTGGAACAGGGGTAGGGCTGCTAATGATAGGCAGAACCAGGATGATATTTGATTGATTATATGCCATAAAGTTGGTGTCAACTCTTAGCTACAAAGAGATAGATTTTCTTCAGGATGATCTATCCCCAACTTGGTGCTTCAGGTCTTCTAAGAATATACCTCTTCAGCAAAGGATCGTTACCTTGTCGTGGTGCTGGAGCTTGAGCACCTCAGTGATGCCATGAGCTAAACTGTGAAGGGCCAACCAAGACGGGAAGGTCATGACAGAGAGGTTAGACTAAATGCGATCCCTGGGGAAGGTAATGGCAACCCACCCCAGTATTCTTGCCATGAAAACTAAATGGATCAGTACAACCAGAGATATGTCGGTATACCATCGGAAGATGAGACCCCCAGGTCGGAAGATGGTCAAAATGCTACTGGGGAGGAACAGAGGATGAGCTCAACTAGCCCCAGACGTGATGACGCAGCTAGCTCAAAGCCGAAAGGACGGCTAGCGGCCGATGGTGCTGGTGGTGAACGGCCAATCCGATGTTCTAAGGATCAACACACCATCGGAACCTGGAATGTAAGATCTATGAGCCAGGGCAAATTGGATATGGTTATTGGTGAGATGTCAAGATTAAAGATAGACATTTTGGGTGTCAGTGAACTGAAATGGACTGGAATGGGCCACTTCACATCAAATGACCACCAGATCTACTACTGTGGACAAGAGGACCACAGAAGAAATGGAGTAGCCTTCATAATTAATAGTAAAGTGGCTAAAGCAGTGCTTGGATACAACCCAAAAAACGACAGAATGATCTCAATTCGAATTCAGGGCAAGCCATCTAATATCACAGTGATCCAAATATATGCCCCAACCACAAATGCTGAAGAAGTTGAAGTAGAGCAGTTCTACAAGGATCTGCAGCACCTACTGGACAACACGCCTAAAAGAGATGTTATTTTCATCATGGGAGACTGGAATGCTAAGGTGTCAAAGGACACCTGGAATTACAGGTAAGCATGGCCTGGGAGAACAAAATGAAGCAGGACATAGGTTGATAGAATTTTGTCAAGACAATTCACTCTGCATAACAAACACTCTCTTCCAACAACCTAAGAGACGGCTTTATACATGGACTTCACCAGATGGACAACACCAAAATCAGATTGACTACATCCTTTGCAGCCAAAGGTGGTGGACATCTATACAGTCGGAAAAAACAAGACCTGGAGCTGACTGTAGTTCCGATCACGAACTTCTTCTTGCACAATTTAGGATCAGACTAAAGAGATTAGGGAAGACCCACAGATCAGCTAGATATGAGCTCACTAATATTCCTAAGGAATATGTAGTGGAGGTGAAGAATCGATTTAAGGGACTGGACTTAGTAGATAGGGTCCCGGAAGAACTATGGACAGAAGTTCGCAACATTGTTCAGGAGGCGGCAACAAAATACATCCCAAAGAAAGAGAAAACCAAGAAGGCAAAATGGCTGTCTGCTGAGACACTAGAAGTAGCCCAAGAAAGAAGGAAAGCAAAAGGCAACAGTGATAGGGGGAGATATGCCCAATTAAATGCAAAATTCCAGAGGTTAGCCAGAAGAGATAAGGAATTATTTTTAAACAAGCAATGTGCAGAAGTGGAAGAAGAGAATAGAATAGGAAGGACAAGAGACCTCTCCAGAAAATTAGAAACATCAGAGGTAAATTCCAGGCAAAAATGGATATGATCAAAAACAAAAATGGCAAGGACCTAACAGAAGAAGAAGAGATCAAGAAAAGGTGGCAAGAATATACAGAAGACCTGTATAGAAAGAATAACAATATCGGGGATAGCTTTGACGGTGTGGTCAGTGAGCTAGAGCCAGACATCCTGAAGAGTGAGGTTGAATGGGCCTTAAGAAGCATTGCTAATAACAAGGCAGCAGGAGATGATGGCATCCCAGCTGAACTGTTCAAAATCTTGCAAGAAGAGGCTGTCAAGGTAATGCATGCTATATGTCAGCAAATTTGGAAAACACAAGAATGTCCATCAGATTGGAAAAAATCAACTTACATCCCCATCCCAAAAAAGGGAAACACTAAAGGATGTTCAAACTATCGAACAGTGGCACTCATTTCACATGCCAGTAAGGTAATGCTCAAGATCCTGCAAGGTAGACTTCAGCTTTTCATGGAGCGAGAATTGCCAGATGTACAAGCTGGCTTTAGAAAAGGCAGAGGAACTAGGGACCAAATTGCCAATATCCGCTGGATAATGGAAAAAGCCAGGGAGTTTCAGAAAAAACATCTATTTCTGTTTTATTGACTATTCTAAAGCCTTTGACTGTGTGGACCATAACAAATTGTGGCAAGTTCTTAGTGGTATGGGGATACCCAGTCATCTTGTCTGCCTCCTGAAGAATCTGTATAACGACCAAGTAGCAACAGTAAGAACAGACCACGGAACAACGGACTGGTTTAAGATTGGGAAAGGGGTACGGCAGGGCTGTATACTCTCACGCTACCTATTCAACTTGTACGCAGAACACATCATGTGACATGCTGGGCTTGAGGAATCCAAGGCTGGAGTAAAATCGCTGGAAGAAACATTAACAATCTCAGATATGCAGATGATACCACTTTGATGGCTGAAAGCGAAGAGGAACTGAGGAGCCTTATGATGAAGGTGAAAGAAGAAAGTGCAAAAGCTGGCTTGCAGCTAAATCTCAAAAAAACCAAGATTATGGCGAAAAGCTTGATTGATAACTGGCAAATAGAGGGAGAAAATGTAGAAGCAGTGAAAGACTTTGTATTTCTAGGTGCGAAGATTACTGTGGATGCTGACTGCAGTCAGGAAATCAGAAGACGCTTAATCCTTGAGAGAAGAGCAATGACAAATCTCGATAAAATAGTTAAGAGCAGAGACATCACACTGACAACAAAGGTCCACATAGTTAAAGCAATGGTGTTCCCCATAATAACTTATGGCTGCGAGAGCTGGACCATAAGGAAGGCTGAGAGAAGGAAGATCGATTCTTTTGAACTGTGGTGTTGGAGGAAAATTCTGAGAGTGCCTTGGACTGCAAGAAGATCCAACCAGTCCATCCTTCAGGAAATAAAGCCAGACTGCTCACTTGAGGGAACAATATTAAAGGCAAAACTGAAATACTTGGCCACATAATGAGAAGACAAGACACCTTGGAGAAGATGCTGATGGTAGAGAGAGTGGGAGGCAAAAGGAAGAGGGGCCGACCAAGGGCAAGGTGGATGGATGATATTCTAGAGGTGACGGACTCGTCCCTGGGGGAGCTGGGGGTGTTGACAACCGACAGGAAGCTCTGGTGTGGGCTGGTCCATGAAGTCACGAAGAGTCGGAAGCGACTAAATGAATAAACAACAACAAGAATATACCTATTGTCACTGTAATGAAATCTATCCTTCTTGCTGCTGATCACTCTCTCCTCTTTCTTTCCATTTTACCCAGCATTATAGTCTTCCTCTGCGAGCTAGGCCTTTGCATAATGTGCATACAGTAGGATAATCTGAGTCTGGTCATTTGTGCCATGACTGAGAACTCTGTATTGCTTTGTTCCATGATCTAAGGCTGGTTACCATACCTGTTGTTATTAGTGGGTCTTCTTTATATTCAATCTTAGTCCCATTTTTTTCACTGTGTTCCTTGATTTTTGTGACTATTGCTTGCATATAATTTGCATTTTCAGCTATCAAAAGATGATGCCAAGGGAAACAAATTAACAAAAAGATCATGAATCCAAAACAGAAGGGGTTTTTTTTTGGGGGGGGGAATATAGCCTTTGAATCATACTTTAGCATAAATGCTGTAAAATATTGTTGTTTTTTCCTAAGTTAACAAGTTTCCCCTTTCAAAGTGACACGACTATCCACAGGTAAGATTAATAGCTTCTTGTTTTACTCTACATATTTTAATATTTCCCTCAACTAGCAGATACGCATGAAGTTCACCGGCTGAGACATGTTCACTATTGTTCTGCAACCCTGGTTCACATAATGATGATAATTCAGGTCAAGGTTTGGTGTTCTTTGAATCTTATTGCTTTCAAAAGGATTGAAGTGTAGATAACTGTGCATTAGACAGATGGTGGCCAATGGCCCATACTCAGTGAGCAGACTTGCAGGTCTGGAAGGTTGTCCCCTGAAATATTCAGACAGTTGTTCTCTGATAAATGAGTATAACAGAATAAATGCATATGCTGCTATTTCAAAGTTCATGGACTCCAGAACATAACTCTAACATTTTTACTACCTTCTTGAACTTGCACTTGTAAATATAGCTTATTCTGTATGATGTTATAGATTTTTCTAACATCATATAATTATAGAAACTTTCTATTTAAAAGTGCAAAAAGTTTGGAAGCTGTAGCACAGCTATCCCTAATTTATTGTTTTATTTTAAAAATCCAGCTATAAAGAGTTGAGGTGCTCCATTGCACTGTTGCTAAACCTTTATAGCGTGTTGCTTCATAAACTACAATTTTATGCCATTGTTCTGTGATTTGAATTTAACATTGCATTCATTTTTAATTTGGTAAGCTATCTTTACTAAAAGTGGTGTAAAAACACAAGGCATAAATATATAAAGAAAGAAATGAAATCACTATGAGTTACATGTTTTAACACAAATGAAGATTATTGCCTTAGTCTAAATAGATAAAAATCAAGAAATATGCATTAGTCTAAAACCACATTTTGAAAAGTTGCATGTATTTAACCTTCAACATTAAATAATCTTTCAAAAAAATCTTCCTAACATGCACCTTTTGTATCAATGGTCTATACATTTTCACAAGTAGACCCATTTTAAAATGTAGGAGTTCCTCAAATAAATGCTTTGTTATATGCAACTTTCCGTACTATACCTTCATGTTTTCAAGTCAGATACAAGAAGTCTGTCAACATGATTGCCATTTAGGCTGCAAACAAGCTTCACTTGCTGGATTGCATGTTTCATTTTGAAAGACATCTATGTGGATTTATTTTGTACTCCTAGACAATTGTTCAAGTTAATCTCTTTTTCCAAAAGCTCAGCATGGATAATCATTAATCTCTAAAGATCAATATAATATACTGTATATTAATTTTTACAGAGTATATTTGTTAAAAAAACCAAGTTGAAGTATCAAAAAAATACAGTCAAAAATATTTCAGTTATTATTTCCACAGTAAGATTTATTTGCCAAACAGAACTCCCTTACAGATGGGTTCCACAATATGCCCTCTCTGCATGATCTGGTGGGAGGGGTTGACATAACGGGGGAGAGGCGGTCCCTCAGGTAGCCTGGCCCCATGTCATGTAGGGCTTTAAAAGTGATAACCAACACCTTGAATTGGACCCAGAAGCAGACTGGAACCCAATTCAGCTCACGCAATAGGGGTGTTATATGTGCTGATCTAGGGGCACCAAGGATAACCCACGCAGCTGCATTTTGGACTAGCTGGTGCTTCTGGATACTCTTCAAGGGTAGCCCCATGTAGAGCACATTGCGATAGTCTATATGGGAGATGACCAGGGCATGAGTGACTGTTCAGAGGGCTTCCTGATCCAGGAAAGGGTGTAACTGGCGCACATCACGAAGTTGTGCAAAGGCCTCCTTATTATTTTTTTCTTCCAAGATTTTATATTTGCCAAATAACAGCTAACTCTGTATGAATGAATGAATGAATGAATGAATGAATGAATGAATGAAATATATATATATATATATATATATATATATATATATATATAGAGAGAGAGAGAGAGAGAGAGAGAGAGAGAGAGAGGCAGTTTTGTGCAAATAGGTTTTATGTACAGTATATGGGGGAAAATATAATTCTGGTAAAATGAGCATTTCTGTACTTTGAAATTTTGAAGGGATTTCTTTTAGTCAGTGGCACATGCAGCAGACTCTTGCTGAAACTAAACCTACCAAACCTGCATGATACCATCTTACAGAGGTTAGTGTCCTAATGCCTGGTACAAGTACATAAGTTGTGGCATTTGCATAATGACATTATGCCATGTTCCATCATTTATTTATTTATATGTATTTATTTATTTATTTTCTATCCCTCCTTTATTATTTTTACAAGTAACTCAAGGCGGCGAACATACCTAATACTAATACTTCTTCTTCCCATTTTCCCCACAACAACAACCCTGTGAGGTGAGTTGGGCTGAGAGAATGTGACTGGCCCAAGGTCATCCAGCCAGCTTCCATGCCTAAGGTAGGACTAGAACATTCGGTCTCTGGGTTTCTAAACCTGTTGCCTTATTTGCCTCCCTTGTCCTTCTGCAGGTGTACCTTCTTTTTGAGCCAACTCATTGATACATTAATTGAAGTACTGTTGGGTTCTTGCTGAGCTTGTTTGTTTTCCTACAGATGTAATGCCATTAGTCCATGGCAGTTCAACCCTGAGCTACATGTATTCTTTATTATTGTCACTGAAGTACCCAATTAGTCATCTGCAGATGAAACAAAGAAACAAAAATAGTACTTTGAAAGAATGAAAATGTGACTTTACAGCAAGTATAAAAAGTGGGTTTTTATTTATATTGACCAGCTGTTTGCACACTGACCAACTGTGGTTTCCTAACTTTAGAGACAGAAAGGTTTTTCAGCCTATGCAAAATTGCCCAGAATTGACTGTGGATTTTCTGTGTACATACCATGCACTTACAACTGAGTTACAGCCATTAAGTCAGAATGACTTAAATCTCAGCCAGAGTCCCTCCTCCCAATATTTGGGTTTGGAATTCTGATACAAAGGGACAATTTATTCAATCATGCCAATATCAATACACAAATATATGACAACTCTAATTTTCTATGATGCTCAGTGACATCTTCTTATTTTATTCCTATATGTTTATGTGACTCCTGTCCTCACCAAATTTTGCTGAACTATAACTCTCTTACAAGTAAACATACTGGCTGGAGTCACTGGAAGTTATGGCCTGGGAACATCTAGGCACTCATAGGTTTTCCTCTCCTGATTTATAATATTCACATCATCCTTTTTTCTTGGCAACCCTACTTCTTATTTATCTCTCCTGCTCTTCCCTCCCAAAAGAGCATATATTGGCCTTGTTTTGGAGTGACAGGGTTTGATAAACCATAAAGTGACATCTTTCCTATTTATTTATGTGAAAGATATTTGCCTATTAAACAGAGGAATATCCAATGCAAAGGCAACTTTGATAGAGGAAAAGAATATGGGCAATGTCTCTTGAGAACATATCATATTCTCAGCATTTGGCACTGAGAACCAATGATCAACAGATGAATGTGATGTATGACAAATTTAATTTTATCTGGTATCTGGTTCAGCAGAAAGGAAGGCTGAAACATGTAAATAGCTAGCCACTTGTCTTATTTTTTAAAAAAAATCAATTGGTTTTTAGTAAAAGATCTAATAAATTTGAGTTGTATTTATTCCATGAAGGTCCAATAATAAAATTGCCTTAGATCGTTCTGCAAATTAAGAGTTAGAGATGATGCTGTGCAAAGCATCTGAGCACTTTGGAATGTACTACATTCCTTAATCAACATTCCTTAATCATAATACTGGAGAAAAGAGAATATATTTAACTGGTCGGGGATATACCTTGATCATGGAGAATATAGGTTTAGGTGGACCATGTACAAGCAAAATGAAAGTTCATGACATTTTTTCCCCCAAATTAGGTAACAGTAATGCTAAGAGCAATGCAAATGAACAATGATGAATTTAATTGAAGTAATATAAATAATTGTGTGTGCATTTTTTCAGAAAATGTGTATTTATGAAAAAAAAAATCAGAGATCTTGTTTTGGTCACACTGCCTCTTTTTTGCCCAAAAAGTCAACTTTGTATATATTTTCCCATATATTTCCCATTACACTGTAACCTTATGACCTAGACACAGTACTCTAAAACAATAATAGGTACAGCTATTCCTGAAATTAAAACAAAACAAAACAAAAACAGGCAGGTAAGCAGGCAAGCAAGCAGGCAGGCAAGCACTGTATTTGCTACTGGTAAGAAACATAAAAAAAACAACAACAAAAAATAAAAATAAGAAATAAGAAAATAAAATATTGTTAAGAGCATTTCTCTGTGCCTTAGAGAATTTGGGTTAAATAGTCCCCCATATCAATGGCTTTTTGGGTATTTTCCAGCACATTTGATAAATTATAGAACTGGAGGGGTAGGGGGAAGAATGACTTTAATGAAGTAAAATATGCAATATCAGAGGTATAAAATAATGTCCTTAAGTAAGGGAACATTTAAACAACATAACTCCCTGTGGTTTAGATTATGAGTATCCTGTTCAGACATTACTTAACTTCAACTCTAATTCATCCTCAGCCAGACAATAGTGATGCATGTGGACAATAGCGACATATGGCTTAGCAACATAAACTACAGTAGGTTCTTCTGGTCCCTAGTAAAATTCCTACCCTCTCTTGTAATCTCAATACCTGCATAAAACTTGAAAGATTTAATCAAACTGCACAACCTGAGCCCTGCACATTTTTTAAGAAAGATCAGGGTTTCAAACTTGGTGGCTCCACCCTCATCTTGACTCTGTTTTAATCATCCCTGCTCAGACCCTGGATTGAGCACAACAGTCTGACCCATCTATTGTTCTCCAAGCCTAATATATTGGTAAACAGTAGGAGCTGGTTTGCAAAATTAGATGCTTCACAAATACTATTTTTTATGCATTCAGCAAAATGTTTCACATACAGTGGTTACTTTTTAAAAAAATATTTATTTATAAATTTACTCACCACCCATCTCCCCCTCACAGGGGGGGACTCTTATGATTAAAGTTACCTATAATAATACAACATTGCAGATACGATGTGGCATAGCCATATAGTACAAATGCAGAAAATAAAGTAGAGACAAGAACATACTTTCTGATCTTAGCTTCGGGCTCTTAGCTGGTAAACTTTCTTTTTTCTTTTTTTGCCTGCCAGGTTGCATTAAAGTTTCTGACATGGATAGGCAAAAGTAACATGGATGCTGGCACACAGTTGGTTGTTGGCACACAGTTATAGTTCAGACTATATTTCTTGAAAGGTATGGAGCCATTCTCTACCACATAAATGATATCCCTCATCTATTAAGTTTACACAGTGCTTCAGATCTGAAGGCAAAATATGTTTTGGAGTGAGCAGACAAACTCATGTAGCCCCATTGGCAGCTCCCATTGTTGGCCCTTTGAGCTGGGCCAGATCAGAAAACAGTCTCCACAAGAAATACTGGAACTACACTTTGCTGACAGAGGTTTGTTCTGCCAAATGTCCAAGCAGTGATCTGGTGCTCAGACAATTGGTTCTTTTAGATCGAGAGACAATAAGCATGCCAGTGGATAAAGAAACTTTAAGCTTCATTATAAACTTAAGCAAACAGAGTTAAACAGAAACACAGTTTAAACCAGAAACACAGTTTAAACCAAAATCCTAAACTGCAGATTAAACAAAAGTATAAAAAGCATAGCATAAAGAAAGAAACCATAACATACATAAGCAAGCTGATACCCAATCCCTTTTATGCTGCCAGGAGCCTCCTGACCAAGGCAACAGGGAGGCCCCTAGGGTGGCAATTGTTCTACAGCACCAGTGCTCTGGGTCTGTACAGAAGCTCCCAAACAATCCCAACGGTTTTATCCAAGTCTGGCCCATAAACCTTGGGACCATGTTGACCTTGATTAGGAAGCTTGCCAAGGCCCAAAAACACATGTCTATGACATCATCCAAGAGCCTGGGAAGTTTTACAGATCTTAACAAAATAATCTGGGGGGTTTCTCTTATCTCTCTCCCCACTCCAAACAAAGATATGTTCTGGAGGGCTGTTGGAAGAGTGGACTTACAAACTTTCTGTCTTGTGGTTTTATCTCCCCCCTCCTCATGCCAAGTAGAAATAAAAACAAGCCAATTAAGCATCAGCATAACTCAACATAAACTCTAATCTTCTTTGTGTGAGGGAGAAAATAAAAATATGTCACTTAACTCCTTGAAATAACAATGGTCTTCCGCATTGCCGCTACAAGGTTGTAGGAACAGAATCTTGAAATCCTAGCAGCATTTTCCCTTCCTCTTATACTCAAGGGAGTTAAGGCAGAGCCATTTGAAATTTCTTTCTAATGTTCTTTTCTTGTCCCTGGCTTAAATCATCACTTAGTTCCTCCAAGGTCATCTCTGTGGTCCTCCATAGTTACCCAAATGTGTTTTCTTCTGAGATTATGCAGCAGATGCAGAGCGCAGGCCTGTAATGCAGGAGAAGGCACGCTTGCTTTAAGGAGTTGCCGACAGCGGCTGTGAGAAAGGCCCCCTCCCCCAACCTCCAAGGCACTTTTTGTCTTGGAAGCTGAAGCACTGCACAACCCCCAAGACAGTGGTATAATTTACTCGAGGTTATTTCCTGCAAGAATATGATCTTTCACAACTATCTAATCTTTAGAAGGGATGATAACCAAAGTGCCTACCATAAGTTGCAAGGGCCATTTGTCTTTTTTAAAATTGGAGTTATTTAAAAATGGAAGTCAGACTCAAAAAACTTACTCATATTGAAACTTCCTGCTGCAGAAATAGGAAAAAAGAGGCAAAACAATTCTATCATCCTTATCTATGTCAAAAACAGTTATAGTATTAAATCCCCACTGTCCAGATGCTCTGTTTCCCTTCTCCCAACTACTTGCTTTTGAAACAAGTATTTTAGGAAGAGCTTTCTGAAAATTAACAGACTAACCACCCTTTTGTATCATTCATGACCAGCCTCTCTGAGACCACAACTGTGAGTTATAATTTGCCTGCCAATGTTACCCCACCTGGATTCAAAGATAATTAGTCAATTGTTGTTGTTTTTTCCAATGCACTCCAATCTTTTTTCCAGAAATTTTCTTACTCATCCAGGTTGCATTATTCAAAGCTTTTAACATAACAAGCCATCAGAAAGAAAGAAAAAAAAAAAAAACTGGAAGAAAAAACATATGACACAGTCACCTTTATAAATCACAGGAACAGTAAAAGGCACAATCAAATATACTTTCCCATTTATGCCTAGCCTTTACAGCCTTTTCAAATGGATAGTTCTGAATTTCTGGCCATGACAGAAAGCAGTTTTTAAAAAGCAGCAAAGTTGTTGTGTTTATTTTAGGTTTTCTGATAATAAAAAAGCCTTCATCCTTTTAAAATAGCACACCAATGGCAATAATTTAGGACTGCGGCTTTTTATTGGTATGCCCTGTAGGAAATGAATATATTATATAGCTTTATTTTCATTTTCTATAATCATTTGCTGACAGAAATCATATTCTTCTAAATCCAGTTCTGAGAATGAACCATTGCTTGGCTGAAAGCAGTGATATACTTTTATAAAACTTCTCATGATGCATTCCCATATTCACCATAAGCTGCACAAAGATTTAAGACTAGTTCAAGATTTCAGTGCTTAGTCATTTCTCTCAAAATATCAGAATGGACTAATCTCATTTGCACACTTTCCTTAGCCTCTGTCTAAGCCTGACCTCAAATCAGGGCTGCAACTGGGGGGGGGGGGGCAACTGGGCCATGTGCCCCAGGTGCCGTGCTGGGGGGGGGTGCCAAAATGAGCACTGGGGGGGGGGCGTGCCAAAATGGGCATGGAATCCATGTTTGCCCTGGGTGACACAGACCCTAGTTGCAGCCCTGCCTCAAAGTGACTCTGAAGTTCATTACTAAAGAGAATACTTCATGAGTTAAGGATAGCAAAGATCTTAGGATGACATAAACAAATCCAGTGGGATTTCAAAAGTGGGGAAAATTAGGAAGAATAATAAAAAAATACATTGGTTGGGGAAAAAAAAAACTCAGAATCATAAGAGCTCTTCCTTCTCTTTCTCTCTGTTTCTCCAGTATGGAAAATAAAAATGTCAGAGAAAAGGGTAAATTGCCTCCACAATATAGTCCAAACTGTTTTCAGATATCAGGTGAGGAATCCCAAAAGCTGGGTTATTCCAGCTTTCTAACCATTGGAAATACTGCCTGGAACTGCTGGGCCAAAAACTGCAATCTAACATGATCTGCAGGGCCAAAAGCACTTTCCCCCACTGCATGACCAACCTCAAAGCCATGGTAACTATTCAGAATTCTGAGAGCTGAAACCCACACATCTGGAAGTTGCCCTGGTTGGGGGGGGGGGGGGAAATGTAGATCCTCAAAGTGAGTGCTGGCAGTTAATAAAGAAATCACATGGCAACATTTTTTTCTTTTAGAGTTCCAGGGGGAGCATACTGCTATTCTGTAGGGAGCAGAATGATTTTTTTCATGGTGGAGCTCTTGCTTAGACAAATGTTCTGAAAATGATCCGCTGAAGCTTCTGGGTGATAGCATTGGTGTCAGGCTATTGGTAGCCAATTCATTTAAAAGCAAGAGTCCCTGAGTATTTTTCTGAACAAGATAAGGTAAGGAATAAGTTATAGAAATCTCAACAGCTAGATTGCTTTCAGTCTAATAGGGTGGAGGGTGGAGATATCCTTGGCCTTTTCCTAACGACCTCCTTGTTACTGAGGAGTACGCTGCTTACTTCCCAGATAACTGAGGAATATGTATGTTGTTGTTTTCAAAACCACTTCCTAAATATTTCTCTGGCTCTAAACAAACCATTACAGTTATCTAGAGTTGTTTTCTCCTACTTCTGCAATCCCATGGAACCTAGAATTGAATCCAAGTTCACAAATTGCTGTAGTTCATTACTAACATAACCAGACATGGTAAGGTCACTAAAAGAAGCACTTTTATGACTGGAAAATGTAGCATGTGCATTCACTGAACACCATGCTTATTGCACTTCAAGGGGAGAAGTGTAATTGATATTAAACCCATCTAACCTCCCAACCCAATGATGTCATCCATTTATCACCTACTCAACTAGAGAAAACCATCCCATATGCAAAGCACTTGTTCAATAAGCACTAACTGTAGAGGATGTGGAAGATGCAGTGATCAACTCATTCTTCTGTCATGGCTCCTTTTGCTTTATATTGTATATGGATTCTGCTGTTTAGTTTTTGGGAACAGCTGCATCCAATTGAATCCTTCTGTTGGTAAATTATCTCCTGTCTGAAGCAAAGCCTTTGTAAGAAGATACTCTAATTTTATCAACTCATTTTCCCTCTAAGTGAAAATGATAAATGATCATTGCATTCAAACAGATGAGGCCATCATTGACTTTATTCACCCCATCATCTTTTTTTCTCCCTTTAGTTTCCAACAGAAATGTTTTCCCATCAAGGAAATGATTATTCACTTCTGCAGTCTCATCCAATCCTCTGCAGGTGCAGCTTCCACATGCAGGCATTTCACACAAGTCACCTTTGGTTGTTGCTGTTGCTTTTCCTGTTTATATATATGATCAACCAAAGCTGGGATACTGGGACTGGGCATATCTCTTCCAGACAATGATCTGAAAGTCTGGGCACAGTTCACTGACAATTCCTTGGAGTTTAGAGAACAGGAATTTTGTGCACAGATGGGAAGAAAAGAGTTAGGAAAGTGTGCTTGTTTGCTTGCCTGGAAATGGTAGAAACAGGGAATAGTATGAGGAGAAGAAGAAGAAGAAAAAATGCTATTTTTATTTTTACTTGGTATAAGTGCATGCACTATTGCAGCCCATCTTGTCACATGAAGAGCTTCCTGCTCTCTGCTAAATGAGCAAATATCAGCTCCCTTTTGTTTCTGAAGTATGCCTTCAAAGGCCCACATGTGGGCTTCATGTATTCCTCACAATGCCCATCTAGAAGTATAATAGCTTTTTGCAACCTTGTGCCATTTCACAAAGCCCTCACCACCTACACTCAACAATAAGAAGACAAAATTGAAGATGCTTTTTAGCTGTTATAGCATATTGATTTTTATATTTTCTGACGTATTTGAGCAATTTTTCAAATGTATCCACCTTGCCTTGATATCTTGAGTGTAGTAAGAGGATTTCACATTTATTAGCTTTGAGATATATATATATATATTTATATATATATATATATATATATATATATATATATATATATATATTCATTCATTCTTCAATGTTATCAGTGGGATATAAATGGTTCTGGTAAAAAAGAGTCAGTCTTCAGAGTAAAATGCAGAGCTTGTGTGTGTTACATAAAGAGCAGGCAACAAGGAATATACCTTCCCAAATACCAAAGAGGATATTTAAAAATATATATTTTTTGGAAATAGAAATGGTATATCTTAATAGAAAGCATATAATGCAGTAAATACTTTATTATCTGTGATCGACTGATCAACAGACAAAAGGATGAAAAAAATGTGAAACACTTTATGGTCAGAATATATGTGTAAGATTTTTGAATCTGTAAATGCTGCAGTGACAGCAAAGATCTATTTCATGGTTTTCAGTCTTTTTCCTTTCCCCTTTTTAACCCAGAGTGGTTTGTCTTTCTCTAATGCAGTTTCCAGTTAATGATATTCTCTGTCTAACGTACTCCCTGATAATTGCCTTTAACGCCTCTGTTGGATATCATTCTTCCTCATCTCCATCCCACCAATATACATTGCTCTTTTCCTTTCTCTTACATGCTGAGATACATCATCAAAGCAAATGAAAATCCAGGCACCATTATTTTGTATTTGCTTTTGTGTCAGGACCAGCTTCTTGCTTCTTTCTGTCTGTTGAACTCACCTGTATCACATGGTTTCAGGAATTCATTTCCTTGCAAAGAGTCAGAACTGCTACTGACATAATAATAGAGTATGGAATTAATAAAGTTTCCTTTGTTTGCAATAAAGGATTCCCCTACAAATCTGTAGCATCAAGAACTGAAAGAATGGGTTGCTTTCCCCAGCCATTTTTTCCCCCAGTTTCATCATCTGGTACTAGCTACCAGTGAAATCAGTGTTTGATGGCACCATCCAGCTGTTTCTTGGTTCAGTTGTGATATTTCTAGTGCATTTTCATTAGGTTATAGGTTTATAACTGGCAAATGAACTGAACAACAATATTTTATGTTTTAGTTACAGAAACATTTGTATATCACTTTTCGCCTAAGAACCTATAAACCAATTTCTAGGATATATATATATAAAATCAGAAGTCCAATCAAATAACAATTAAAAAATAAATCTTAAAATTGAAAGAGGTAGAGTTAAAATGTTCAATAATATACTGAATACATTAAAAAGCACACCCAATAATAAGGTTTTGCTGCTCACCTTTTTGGGAGGAAAATTATAGTTAAGAGTGCTGCCACTGAAAAGGTCTTGCTTCCATTCAACAGATTATTTATTTATTTCCCAAGTTACTTATTTTTTTAATTTAGACATATTTATTTTCAGGGTATGAATCCAGGTATTTGAATATAGATTTAAATTAGACTTTCAAATGTATCAAGCACAACATTCAAACTTTGACTTGAAGCTGCTTTACATACACAACATCTTATGATTTAAACCAGATATAAAGAACAGTTACCTTGCTTTGACAAGCTGAAAAAAGCTGGATTGTTTGAAGTAAAGAAAGCAGATGTTAACTAAGTATTTGCTTGAGAAATATGTCACTTGACTATGATTCCATAACCTGTGTGTTGATTGTTCCAAGTTTTTGAAACTATAAAAGGGAAAATTTGCATTAACAACCAGAAAAGAATGGTATTTCACTTATTTCTGTTAAAATTTGAGGAAATACATTTTACTTTGTAACACAGGTTATTATATATACAACTGCAAATAAAGCAAAGCTTAAGTTGGTATTTCTGAATGATATTTGTGAGCATAATCTTCCATGGGAGAAGCATGATCATATCATAGTCTTCAGATCCAATTTATTAACATCTGTTTCAAGATCTATAAAAAATGTGTGAGTATACAGTATATGCATTTAGACTTCTATGGACAGTTATGAAGAAGATTGTTCAAGTAAATCCAAGATTCCTAATCTCATGGAGTGGTATCTGCACTTATATAATTATTACAAATGTAACCTTCTTTCAGACTTAAATAAAGAAATGCAGATTTGGCAGAATTTGCAATTTCTTATTTCTCTTATATCAAATTAATTAATTCTTATTAATATATCAAATTAAGCATCAGTGTCATAAGTAAATTCTTGGTATGAAGTATGAATGGCTCAGTCCCTGAATGAAATTCTCTTAATCAAAACCTGTGTTTTATCTTGCAGCTTAGAATCTTTTAGATGTCTTTTGCCCCTCTCCACTGTGCAGCTGCATGTGATGTCAGCAAAGAGGCAAATCTTTATGAATACACCATGATTTTCTGCAGCAAGGAAGCTTTGCATCCACACAAAGATTACAACCTGGAACCCTGAGAATTTGGGTTTGCAAAGAATGTCTTCATATATGCATATAAAAACTCTCCACTATAGACAATCACACTGTATTCACAGAGGATAGCTGTTTAGTGATATGTAGTGCAACTCTGGAATAGAGGACCTGTTCACCAACACTCATATGGGGAGCTAAACCCTTCTTAGCACTACTAAGTGGGCTTAGATGTAATAAGTTAGCTTCTATTCTCATTCCCTTGGACAGATCCAAAATTTTAAAAGGTTCCCAATTTTTTTTTTCTCACTAAACATGACAACATCTTTCTAATTTTCTTTACTGGGCATTATCTGCTATGTATGACACTGTAAATAAATGTATATTCCTCAATTCCTTCTTTCATTGCCCTCTGAGGGTATAATGATGCTTATAATGATCTCAGTGCTGATACTCTGCTGTTTGTGGTTCCTTCCTTCCTTCCTTCCTTCCTTCCTTCCTTCCTTCCTTCCTTCCTTCCTTCCTTCCTTCCTTCCTTCCTTCCTTCCTTCCTTCCTTCCTTCTTCGTTCCCATTAGTATGTAAACACTGGGTCATGGGCTAAATCCAGTCCATAGGAAGCTTTGATGTCAATTCACTGGCATTTTAATCAGATCACACCTTCATACTGAATATTTGATTGAATTACCAAATTAATTTGACAGTTCAGATTAATTAACATTGGTGCATGCAAACACATCAGATTAGATTTTTGATGTGAACTGATTCAATGATTTAAATCATAAACTTAAACTGAATTAACTGGACTGTTTGAACTATATCACAAATCTAATTAGTTCTTTGAATCAAATTGTAAATTTGAATAGAATCTTAGTTGATTCATATATCTCTTAATTTATGGCCTTCTAGTTGGTGGTAAGACATCTTTAGAAATATGAAGATTGTACAGTGGCCATTCTTGCTATCCTTATGTAGCTGGGGCTTTTAACTTCCATTATTTCTGCATAATATATTGCAAGACTGAACTACTGAACTCACAATGATATCATGCTGAGAGGTGATATCATTGTGCATGTACTGAACGTTATATTTTAAACCACCTTTGTTGTGAGCATGAACATTTTAATTTGAATTTGGCCCCTCATACTATTAAGGTATGCCTGTCAGGTGGATGAACTTTGATGAGTAGCTTTCAAGCAGATTAGAAATTAGAGGTATATAATAAACTAGAGCTGAATAATGGCAGTGAGACATGGGAGCTTTGCTTATGGGATCATTTTCAAGATGTGGTATCAATTTTTAAATAAGCTAATGTAATGTTCAATAACTTGATTAGGTCCTTTGATTAATATGGTTGTTTAAAATGCAACTCTGTTAAACTTTGTGTTTATTTCCTAAACTACCAATAATTAGGTTCTCTGATAATTAGCTTTTCTTGGTTGTTTGTGACACAGAAAATGAAAGTGCAGTAGAACAAAAGCAAATGATAGCACAGGTTTATGCAGCACAATAATAATACAAACAAGCTCCCTTCACAATTTATAAACTCAGGATCAGTGAAATTCATTATAGAATGGAAACTTGCAATTTTATTTTTCATAAGTTTGAAAAACTATGGATCTCAATCTGGTTTAATAATTGTTGCTATCAAATGATAGGACACATAGATAGAGATTTTAGATTTAAAATGTTTGTTCCCTTGATTGCTTGGGCTAGTAGCATTCTTTTATAAGTTTTAAGGGGCCTAGGCATTACCTCTTGATACTGGCTTTATCTTCCAGGAGAACCTAATACAGGTTGTAGAGGCTTGGATGAACTGCAGAACACATACTGGTTTTTGATGTTAACCATCTACTGAATTATCTCTAAAATGGTTGGCCAAGAACAGGTCATTGAAATCAGAAAAATAGTTAATTATGGGTCTGAGAAAGAATGGCCTCTACTAGGGCAAGATTCAAACCGCATGGTAAAATATGGGCATTTCCAAAAGTTACTATATCAGGAAAAGAATTGCATTTGTAAGCTATAGAAGACATTACACATGTTCCATTTGATTGACATTTAACTATCTTCTAGTTAATTATGGTTTTCAGGCATGCTTGCAAAGCTACAGCTGATGCTTCAAAGGCAACCACAAAAAGCAGAGGAACTTGAAAAAGTTCTACACATCCTCATGAAAAGTGTGGATCTAGCCCTTAAAAAAAGGAACTCTAGTAAAGTGATTATTATTGAAATGTATGAGCACCACACGTATTCCCAATTTCCTTTTCCTAGTCTGCCATTTTCTATCTATGGGACACTCAACATGTAACAAATTAAGCAAATATATTTTTATGATTACCCTCTGCATTTTATCCCTGAAATTTTGGAACATGTTTTCCTCACTTAAAGCCAGTTTACCCAGGCCTCTATTTAAGCCCCAGCATCACTGATGCTGCCACCACAACCATGGAGTTCACCTCAAGCCCCACGCCATGGCCAGCCATCCAGATCCACAGTGCAAAGCCCCAGTTGCCCCCAGTGCCCTGCATTCCACTGGCCCAGCTGCCCCCAACTGACCTTCACCATCTTCTTCCTCCCACTGCTGATGACGCATGGATAGCCTGGCCCTATGTGAGGCAGCTGCTGGCTGTGCCAGGCTTTCTTCCCAAGTCTGCATGTGTGCTTCTCTAGGTTGGGTATGCCTTGTCAGCAGCAGCATGAATAAGATGGTGAAGGTCAGCTGGGGGCAGCAGGGCCAACAGAGCACAGGATGGTGGGGGCAGCTGGGGCTTTGCTCTGTGGCACTGGGATGACTGGCCATGGTATAGGACTTGAGGCGGCACTCCTCACTGGTGGTGATGGTGGTGCCAGTGGGCCCATAGAGGCCCAGGGTGGCAGTCATCTGAGACTGCTGAAGGCCCTGGGCCTCACTTCAGCCCCAGTGCTGCCAAGCAATGCTGCTGTTCAGGGCGGCCAAAAGGGCAGAGATAGCGGGCACAATAGGCGGGTGGGGGGAGATGAAGTACCCCTATGGTTGTAAGTGTGGGTGGGCTGCCAGCACCTGAATTTGATCATGTGACATTGGGGGCACCATAATGGCTGTAACTTCAGGGACTGGGTTTAAGTACCATTGGTTCAGTGCTGCCATAACTTTGAACATCGCTGAACGAATGGTCATTAACTAAGGACTACCTGTAATTCCTTTCAATATAGCTACTCTATTCTACAATATTATGCAGAAGCACTTAGCCCATTTTGCCTCTGGTTCTGAATAATATTTAGAATAGCACAAAAACAATGTAATATAGTATACTTTGCCATCGATTGTATTCTCTTAGCAAAATCCAATGCTCTCTCATGTTCCTTACTGGATTTCATGAAGAGGAATCAAAAACATATTTAAGATTAGCATATGCTTAGTAACATCAAGCCCCCATAATACTAACATTAACATCTCATTGGGAACCTCAGTGTGTGCTTTTATAACCTTGTATTCTAGTGAATAAAGTCTATAGTGTAAAAACATTCATTACAGATGAATAATAATAAAATCACAGAATTAGTAACATTTACTTATTTATTTTCAAAATGACAATGATTGCACTCCCGGCCAGCCATCTGTGTAACACAAAAGGTATGTGCTCTATTCCTAATTCCTCTGACAGTTCAGAAAGTTTCACTGACATATTAATTAATGAGGTTCTTTGAAGGAACCAAAGATTTATTACTGACACTAATGTACAAACTCAAAGAGACACTCCTTTAGAACATGATTTGATTGTGACAAATGCTATGTTCCTCCCTGGTGTGTCTCTGATGATAAGCAACCAATAATGCTATTTGTTCTACATGAAAAGGGAAGCTTACTATCAAGTCTTCCTTTTTACAGAGGCACCATCTTGCCAACTAGAATAGTGGCATGATCAAATCCGAAATTCAAAGGAACTTCAGATATACACACTTAGCTGAAAGGGCTTTATTTGTTCATGTAAAATCAAGCAGCAGTCTGCAAACAATAAGGTATTTTATTCATGTATATATAGAGTAAAAGGGCATGTCCTATCCATGTACGTTTCTGTGTATTTCTTGTCTCTGTGAGCTGTTTCCTGTAGGCGTCTTATTAAGCTAAATGCAGTTCAAGTAGAGATGGCTCAAGTAGGTGGGCAGAGTTGGGTGACATTTATTTATACACTACAACATAGTCTGCAAGTTAAAATTCAAGATAACATGAAGATGAGCCCTTGAATCCTGAGCAAGTTATCATAAATATGCTAAAAGTCTTAATGTCACTCCCTATCCAGATTTTCAAAGCATTCTTACCATCAAATAAACTGTGATTGAATTAACCTCAAGACAATTAATTGCCCCCAAACCTGCTCTCTAATACCAATTGAGTAGGTGGGGGAAAAAAGGCTTGTTGGCAGATTTGGAAAAAAAAATCATATTTGGTCAGATCAGATAATTTAGCACTCAGGATGGGTAGAAATTAGAGTAAAGGAAGCAGACAATTGGACACTGTCTACTTAAATAGCCCTAAAGCCTTGCCCCATATCCAGCATGTTCTGCCTAACAGTCCCTGAAAATACCTCGTGTGTCCCACTTCACCCCATGTTGAAGACTGGGCTAACACAAAGCATGTCATGACACTGGTATAAAGAACATGGTTGGTGTGGGGTAAGGCTTCAAGACTATATAAGCTGATAGTGCCATATAGCTCATTTAAAAGTTTGTATTTGTGGGTGACTTCTAACTTTACATTAGGGAAGGATTCCTTATGCAATGGTAGTTCCCACTCTACCTCTGAACTTGGCATAGAATTGTTAGCCAATGGCGGCCATTCTATTGATGGATAGCAATAGTTGGATTCAATTCGTGTTAAACAATCTCCCTCCCTACTCGCTCTCTCTTTTTTATAAGAACTTTATTAAATTTCAAAGTATAGTTAAAATACAAAATAGAAATTACAGAAAAGCTAGAAGATAGAACTAAAGAAAAAAGAAAAAAAAAACTATAAAAGTGAAAATAGAGAACAGAAACAGAAAGTGACTTTCAACTTTCTCCTCTCTCTCTTTTAAATCACCTTTCTTTTTCTACCTTTTCTTCTTGGTCTCTCATGATAAATTAATTCAGTGAATAAATGAAATAAAAGAGAAATGAAGTCCACTGTATGCAGAGTTGAATGCAACAATAATTTAGGATTTTTTTTTTATTTGTAATGCCCCAGAAATATTCAGCACTTTATAAACACTTTATAATGCTATATAATGCCTAAAGAATTTTATTGAAATACTGAGAGATCTTGAAGTAAAGTATTCATTCAGTGGTTTATGTCCATGCATGCAATTTTTATCAAATCTGAACATCTGCCAACCTTTGTGAAAAAACTGCAATGACCCTGAGGGTCACTGAGACCATTCAAGCTGTTCAAAAATGAAATTAAGCTCTAACCACAGCTTTTGTTTTTCTAACCTTCAGGGGGCATCTGTATAAGCAGTTAGGTAGCCCATTCAAATTCTCAGGTGAGGGAGGAAATAGAGAAGAGAGATCTGCCTGAGCTTAGCAGACAACAAAATGTCTCTTATTTTGCATCTGCTATAACAATGTGGAACCATCAACCAAAAAGGAAATATATAATCTCCAAAAAATGTATCAGACATAGGGAAGATTTACAAAACCAACTATTTCAAAAGAAAAAGTCCTAGTTTAAAAAATGTTTCATTTCTTTAGCTCTCTCTCATTGGGTTATGACAATTAGAATTAGCTGAAATGAAACTATGGAGATTAAGAAATCTGTCCTATGTCATCAGTGCTGCACCCATTCCAAATTTATAATAAAAAGTAACCAAAATGTTAACAAATCGTTTAAAAACCACTAAAAACTCAGATTTTTTTTTAAACTAACAGACCCAGACAAAAATCCAAAACACCAGCAAATCAACACATATTATCCAAAAGGCAAGGCCAACTTAAAAAGATTTCATGATGATGCTGAAAAAATCATAAATACTGGTGCCAGAAACTGTACCATAACCAGGAAGCTTCCCAGTCAATCTCAATGCTGCCATATTACACCATCACTGGGACCTGCATTGGCTATCAGTATATTTTCAGGTAAAATGCATGGCGTTTAAAGCGCTTACTGAATGGGGCTTGGAATCTAAGAAGTCACCATTTCCTGATCAAATCTGCCCTCCCAACCTGGACAGTCAGAGGCTGCCTAGTCAAGGCCCCCACCTACCAGGAATTATGCCTGGAGCTTTCTCTTGGAGGCTTTTCTTTTATTGAACAGCTGATCCTCAAAGGTGAGGCGGGGCAAAATCCTCTCAACTTTCCAGAAAACTGCAATGATCTGGTTTTTCTTTTGAGGGCTTTTCAGGATTGATTCTGGAGCCATCAGGGTAGGCTTTACTTTTATTATTATAGTTACTTATATTTTATGTCATTATTATATTATTCTTGTATTTTATATATGTTGTGAAACAGAGTTCACTTGGATTGACGCAGTGCATATATTTCACAAATAAATAAATAAATAAATAAAACATAGAGCTGCACAGAATGGTGGAAGGACTACTAGACTTAATCGGAAAGGGACATGCAGAAAAGACACTCTGAAATATCATATAGCTTGACCACTTTTCTTTTAAATTTATGTGTTTTTTTTTTTCTTTTTCTCTTTCCTTTTCTTATTGCATAACACAGTCTGAAAATAAATAACAAGAGATAACTTTGAGCCAGCATGGATGGAACTCTTTATTTAACAGGCTGATGAAAATGTTGATAAAGGATTCCCAACTTCTCATGCTAATTTTAAGTGCTCGGTCCATCATTTCTTGTTTATGCAACAATTGCCCAATACAACTGTTTAGTTATTTTCCTAGTGAACCTTGATTTAAGATAGTTACCTATTAAATTATTTTACATGTCATGGAAAAATCTCTAAGCACTGTAATTTATAAACAATGCTTTAGAACCAGTTGGTACCCATTCTAAAATTATAGATTTAAAAGGCATATGTAATACTGATTTAACATATTATTATATCATTAAAATGCTACATACACTCATACATCTACTAAAAACAGTACTTTGCACTGTGATGTAGTATATTGTATGAGATTGAATAGGATATCTATGCAAACAGAATTGTCCACAGCCAATTCTGTCAGATCAATTATGGTGTTTGGGGATTATGGGTAGCCATCTGCAACATATCAAATAATATAAACTACATCATCTATCAAGTGTTTAGTGTTGCAGACAGAAACAATGCTATTAACAATGAAGCAGAGTCTATTTACCATCACAGCAATGAAATCAGTGCAAATCTTATATTTTCTGCTGATAGCAGTAAAATAATTAGATTTCTTCATTTACAGAATGCTTTCATTTTTTCTTTTTGTCAAAAAATTGTGTTGAGATTAGCTGTTTTCTTAATTTAGATCAGCCTTTCACAACATGGTGACCTCCAGATGTTAGGACAGCTGGATGGCATTGCATTGAAGGGGACTGATCTAGAAAGAGGTTTGATTTTCAGTTTTAATATGAATAAGGAGGTGTACATATTTTTGTATAATTTTCCATTCAAATTTCTTATAAGAAATATTTAGTTATTGATTTGCTAAAATCATGCAAGCCTCTGGATGCAATTAGCAATTGTGAGTTTGCAGCAAGAGATTAAGAAGGGAAAGAGACAAAATTGCACAGACTTTGGGATGGGATGGGGTTTTCCCAAGAGGGAAAAGACCAGAAATGAGTCTTAATGGAAAACTGAAACTTAAGTTCAGGAGGAATGATCAAAGTAGTAGAAGAAGGATGTTGGCTGAGCTGACTGGTCACCAGTGACATAGGTCTTGACAGAAGGAGGGAAAAGAAGGTTATAAAAGCAGGAATATTTTTTTTCCCATTAATGGGGGGAGCTACAATTATATTAATTTTTATTACTGATTTTCATTATTCTAATCAGCTTCCATTTCCTACGGCTGCATTTGACTTCTCTGATTGTCATCCATGCTACATGAAAATTTCAGTAGCAATTTCCAGTGATCAAATTGCTGAATTTCAAAAAGGGAAATATGACATTTATTGTAGGAAAATTCCAAAATCTCACAGTTAAATGTAAACAAATGTACATTGACTAAGCAATATACAGACTAACCAAAGTAAGTTGGAATCAATGAATATGGTTAAGTGCTGTTTCCTCCCTGTGTGCACATTATGGTATTGGCAGTTTGTGTTTAGCCCTCTTGCTGCAGAATCATGGTTTACTTGTCATCAACAGAGGCCTTTTGCTTTCACACTCCATTGGCATGACTGAATAGGAAAGAAAGTTTTACTGATGAGCGATGAAGCTCTTCAAGGAAAAAGAAATAATACAAGTAAGAGTTCTCCTGTATTTGATGGGCAAAGAAGCTAATAAATCTCTAAAGGTGAAAGGAATGATTATGAGATAGTCATGGCCAAATCTGATGCCCATTTCATCCCTAGCAAAAATGCACTGTATAAACAGATCTGTTTTTATCAAAGAGCAGAGAAGCCAAACAGACAGGTCATTTGTTAGAGGCCTGCATGAACTAGCAGAATATTGAGTTTCCAAGTGGAGAGGAGATTATTTTAGAGACAGCCTTGTGTTTGGGATTTCAGATAAAGAATTATCTGAGAGAATGCAGTTAATAGATTACTTAATCCTCCCCAAAGCTATCAAGATGGCAAGGCAATCATAGCTGATAAAAGTACAGATTGGAGAGGAGAGACAGAGAATCATTGGGAAGAGGTTACATGTTCTCTGCATCCAATGAAGAGGACCCATTTTCATTTTGAAAGGGGACAAGTAAAACAAAGGAAGACCCTAATTATTCTTCTACTTCTCTTTTTAAAGGCCCACCACCATCCTGATTCACCTGTCAAAGCATGTTATAATCTACTTTGTAAATTATCTCTAATATGGTTAGCCTGCATGGCCTTGCAACCTCCATCCACTTCCCTTCAATATATGGGAGTAATCATACAACCCTCCCTTCATAATATATAAGGATTGGATAGGAGCCTGGAGATCATCTAGTTCAATTTAAATTGTTAAATTTCAAATTTGTTTGGCTGTGTTTCTCCTTCCCTTCCCTTCCCTTCCCTTTTCATGTTCTATGCATCTCTTAATTCATAGAACATATTTAAGACTTTTTTATGACATCTGCTATGCATATTCCACATTTTTGATTTAAAAATTTGCAGACCATCTACAAATCAAGAGATTGAGAGAAGCTTCTATTCATTGCATTTAGTAGAAGTATGCTTCCTTGTTTAAATAGGAGGCACAAATAATTCGTTGTTTTATTAAAAAGAAAGTTCTTAAATTTTACATATTGAATTCATTGTTCCCCTAGAGTTCCTTTCCCTTTTCCTTCAGTGCCTTCATTCTTTTATTTTTCCTATTGGTTTGTGTTCTGTCTCAACTGATCAACAAAATCAGTTTTAAGAAATAATTTCAAACAATATATTTTTGGTATATATGTAGATATTTAATAGAATGAGTGCCATCTTCTGGCACAGAAGAATACACTGCATTGTTTGTAAAGTTCTAATTTCAGTGAGCTATGAACAGTTGTTGACAAGCTCTTTTATGGTGAAGTCCTGAAGTGTGCATGATAGCTTTCCAGCTATTGTATGGGAATGCTCCACTTCCTTGACTGTGTATAAAATGCATTCACATCTGGATTTTCAACAAGTCTTGTGTGTTCCAAAGTATATAAAAGAAAATTAGACAAAACTACTGTTTTTCTCTTAGTGAAGTAGTTATTTTCTTTTCACTCTCAATTGGAACACTTATTGTTATAGTTTATTTTTTTGTTGGTGGTGCAAATGAAGAAGTTGGACTGGCCCTAAGGACAACCAGGATATATCTTCAAACTGCTGTTCAGTGCATTGACAAACCTGGAATTCAAAGTGTTTGAATCACAAGATAGAATAGTATGCAGACAGTTTTGGTGGAAAGTAAACCAAAGAGATGACAATGAATGAATTCACAACAAGCTACATTCATTTGAAGCGGGGGGGAGAAGTGTATGTCTGCATGTATCCTTGTTATGTTAAGAATAAACAAGCATAAAATGAAAATAATAATAATATAAAATAAAACAGGAATGGTTCACCTCAAAGAACTTTTGTGCTGCATTTTGTCTCATTGATCCTGAGACCCCACAGCAAGAATCTTTATTGCATACTAGGAAAAAGCCACTTAAATAGCTGACTGTTGTCTGTCAGTAGAACGGTACAATTTCCTTTTCATACCCTCTGTAGTTTAATTCCTATACTTCTTTCTCCCACATCACCCACTGATTAACAAACTTTTTGCTTTGGGTTTCTAGATCTTGAAGCTGTCTGACTCTTGGTTTTAGATATAACTGACATTTCTGTCCTCAGAAATTGGTTCTCAGCTGAAATCTCACATTATTTCCTTTCCATTCTTTACCTTCCTATGTACTTCCATGGCGACAGGGTCAGTGCACAAAAGTCTTGACCCTGCCTCTTCCCTGCTTTCAGTCACACTGTCTGATTGCTGTTCTTCAGCTACATCTGGTGATATCCTCACAATTTCAGACCCTTTTCCTCTTCCAGCTGAGTGTACTGAAAGGCAACTAAGAAGTAAGACTCTACATTTTTTCCATGGTGATAGAAATCCTCTGTCTCTGCTCTCTTGCCAATCCCCCTCCTTTTCATCATCAGAATCTGTGGTAGCTGTCAAAGTTTTCTTGTAGGAACAGTCAGGATGCTTGGGTCTGTGAGTATATACAAATGGAAAAGTTGAAGTAGGGGAGGTACACACACATCATCTGCCAGCTCCCAGGAATGTTCAGCATTTGGTAACCCTTCAAATGAATCAAATATTCAAGTCATACCAAAATACTGTCTCCTGCATCAAGAGTCCCCAAAAGTACTGTACTTCACATTTTGTGTACTGTGTGCACACAGATGCTCTGGTGTCTTTAGGACCATTCATTTTGGTAATCACATTCAGTTCAGGTACTTTTTAAAAATGAAAGGTAATCTCAAGTTATTCCTTAGAAAATTAACAGTTAGTGTTCTTACCAAAAGGCTTGGACCATTAATTGCCAATTAAGTTTCTGTTGGCAACACTGATTTGTTGACTATTACTGCATTGCAACAGGAAGCTTTTTGACTGTTATTCATCAAATACCTTTACTAATGCATCTCAAGGAATAAAGTAGTAAGTGAATAGATTGACCTCATAAACAGAGACTATTACAAATCTTTTATACTCCTGAGTTTTGCAGAGGGATGAGCAGAATTATTTGCCTCTACCTTGAGTATTTTAATGTGACATTACACACACACACACACACACACACACACCAATACCTCTTTTCTTATCACTATTAAAATTATGCCATTTCAGTAGTTAATGGGGCCTGGATAGTATCTTTCCATATATATTAAAATCTCTTGGGGTCATGGAATAATATATATTATCAAGGCTTCTAGCATTAAAATAATATATGTTGTTGGTTTCACATTCTTGAACAAGGATTATAACTCCAGGATTATGACTGATACTTAAAATGAGTTCATGTCACAGTACTGTATATCAGTTTAAAAAAAAAAAAAAAAACTTGTCCACTTTGGACAATATGGAGAAAAGCAAACAATGGTATTTCCTGAATGGGGAAAATATATATAATCTCTTTGGGTTAATGTGCATTCTATCCCTACATCAGGAGGTCGTTAATTCAGTTTTAAATCCTTAAAGCTGTTTAGCAAGTATGTATCTCATGCTAAGTACTGTACATTATGAGGAGTAATGTTGGTAAGAACCAGCTTGACAGAGGTAAAATGTTCCATGTCTAAAATGTTTTTGATTGATTGTAGGTGTAAGTCACACCATTCTACTGAACAATTGTAGTGGCTTATAGTACACAGGATAAAACAATACTCAGCAATAATATAGAGGGACAGCAAAGATTTATTTTGTGGAGTCCTTGGTGCACTCTGAGCCTTGTTGTTTTCTTGCAGAGGTTTCATTGCCAGACTAGGCAACATCTTCAGTGCAAAGAGGAGTGGGCCTTGCTCTCTGTTTATATACTGTGGCTTGCCCTGCTTGTGTTGGTGGGGGTGTTGTTCTCTCCTTGGGAGTTCCTTGATTCGGCTGTTGTTTGCTGCTTGGTTGATTGGCTGAGTTAATAGTTCCTTGATTAAGGTGTATTGTGTTGTTTGATGGTTCATCTGATGTTAATCCTAGTGTTGATTTTTGCATATCTGGGTGTTGATTGCTGGCAAGGGAGTGTACTGGTCTTTTGGCTTTTCTATTGTCTCTTTTGAATGGTATGTAAATGTTGTTTACCTCTATGTGTCTGTTGATGGCTGCTTTGTCTGTGTGCCAAGCTTCCAGGAATTCTCTAGTGTTTTTGGATTTGGCTTGGTTTAGGATGCTCACAGTTTCCCAGTTGAAACTATGGTTGAGTCTGTCCATGTGTTGTAAGATTAAGGAGTTCTCACTGTGTCTGCTGACTGATAGTTGGTGTTCATGGACGCGCTCTGCTAGTCTTCTGCCTGTCTGTCCTACATAGTGGCTGTTATAGTCCTTACACTGTATGTTGTCGATAACTCCCTTTTTTTTCTTCTTGGGCCACTGGGTCTTTTGGGTTACTTAGGATGTTTTGAAGAGTTTTAGTTGGTTTATGTGCTACGGCGATGGCGTGTGGTTGTAACAGTCTGATGGTAGTTTCTGAGATGCTCTGACGTATGGTAGTGTTATCCTTTTCATAGCTTCTATTGGTTGGGTTGTTCCCCTTTTTGGGGGAGATGGGTGGTAATAGAAATTTGAAAAATAAATAAATAAATAAATAAATATTTGTCCATCAAACTGAAAGTAGGTCATAAGGCAGAGGTCAATGAGGTCCTTTATTCTGGGTATTTCTATTTTGGTGTATTTCGCTAGGTTGGGTGTGTTGCGTAGAACTGCTGCCATGGATTCTTTTGCTAGTGCTGGGTCTATGGATGTGAAGAGAGCTGTAACATCAAATGACACCATAATTTCATCCTCTTCTATTTTTAGGTCTTTGATTTTCTGGAGGCATTGTAGGGGGGAGTTGATAGAGTGTTCACTCTCCTCTGTGAGATGTCCAAGTTTCTTTGTGAGCTCTTTAGCTATGGGAGTCCCTGCTAATGATACAATTGGCCAAAGTGGTATGCCTGGCTTGTGTATCTTGGGGCATCCATAGAAGCATGGGAGGAGGGGTCCACTGCTTTTTATCCACCTCAGTTCTTCTTTTGTAATTTGGCCTTTCTTGGTGATGTTGTTGAGAGTTCTTTTGAGCTGGTTGTCCAGTTTCTGTATGGGATTGGTTTATTTGTCAAAAAGCATATTTAAAACCAAAAGTCAGTCACTGGACCAAATCAGCTAAAGACCAATAACATATATTCACAGAAATATCCTTGGCTAGCCATCTAAAACCATTCAAGAGTGGACCCAAATCAGCTATTTCATATATTTAATAATGTAACTACTATATCACAGAAGGCAAGTTGCGTGAGGGGGTTCTTTATTCTCAGAACAGGAATAAAGTTCTCAATTCATTTACTCTATTAAAGATCAGATTGACAGTTAGTATAATTTATAAGAAAAAAAGTGTAATCTGTTCTAATGAACAGGACCCATTCAGAACTCTGGCACCAACTTTTATGCCAATAAAAGCTTCTAGTTTGACTTCAGGAGAAGACCAATATGCAATGTATAGATCTTATCTGGATGTGAGACAGAGCATAAGATACTGAATTCTGATCTGCTTTTTTCCTCCTTCAGAAAGAGCACAGCTGGCATATGGGAACAGAGCTGGCAAAAAAACCCTCCCCTGACAATCAGCACATTTGGCCATTCCAAAATCAGGACTGGATCCAGACTTGTCCAGAACTACAAACTTAAATTTGGGGGAAAGTATACCTAAGTTATATACTGTACCTCTTCTGAAATAATCAAAATCCACCGTCCCCCCCAAATGCCCCATCATCTTTTGGGCAACAGTCACTGTCAGAATGTTTATTTTCCTCATGATTAGAAGATGAGATATTTAATTAGAGGCTCCATATTTTGTTATTCAGAGCTTTCATCTGAATGATCCTCCAAGATAAAATGGAAGTGGGGGCCCTCCACATGTGGACCTCCTGTCAAAATTTCTCAGGTACCGTGTCATATTCTGAGCATTCCGGAAGTTCTGGAATCTGGACAGCACCAATATTGGAAAAGGATGTCATTGGATTTTGAATCATCTCCACAGTCTGTTTTTATTCTGATCATATTCCTTTGCTGAAATATGACAGAAAAAAATAACGAAGATAAGGAGAAAAGGACATATACAAGGTGGCTTGCAAATAAAAAAGTAAAATGAGCATGAGCAAGCCATAACAAGTTGATGAACGGGAAGCAGGAAACGCTGCTTTAAAAACAGCATCCATCCTCAAATAAATAAATACAGGAAGATGCACTTGCATTCATTATAACGCAAAATGCCAAATCTGCATTCAGTTCTAATAGGGCATTCTCCCAAACTCAGTGAGCTGAAACACTTACAATATGTGTTTACATTATGATAAGGCATATTTTAAAGAGTGGATTCAGTTTTGTGCTTTCAGGGAATATACAGCCTCAATCAAGGATACTAGGCTTCACTTATGTTTATTAAACAATAAAACAAAGCCCATATTAGTAAGTGATCCTACCCGGAGGGTACAATCCATTACATTCTCTGTGTGTTTGCTACACAGCCACGCATGTGATTTGACAAATCGTAGAATATTACCTCTAGCTGTATTTCAATATTAATGTCTTTCCATGGCATAGAGTGAACTGCATGGCAAAAATGTTTAGTGACTCCATATTAGGGCCTGCTTAGAGTCCACTAAAAAAAATGGATTTGGCAATGCATGCCTTTGGCACTGATTAGTATCCCACCCACCCCATTTTTCATACAATAGTTGTATGAAGAGCTGCTCATTAACATAGACTCCTGCTATTTTGTGAGGCAGTTTATATCATATAGGAGAAGCAATTTAAAGAGGAAGGAGTAATTTTTCAAGACCCAGGAGTAATCTGGGACTCAGGCAAGTTAAAAGGCCTTATAATTCAGTACACTAAGAAGTGGAATTCTAAAGCAAGCATTTTATTCCTCTTTCACTCTATGCTCCTTTGGGGGAAACAGGTAATATAGAACTAAAATGGTTCTGCTACTTATATGTACATTAGACAAATGTTCTTTCACTGCGTTTTTTGAAGACCTGGATTAGGGCTTACTTCTGCAGGGAAGACAGATTTAATATTGTCTTCCAATGTTGTTCCATGCATGGAGGGATTTTAGAAAGGAAAGAAAAACTATATTGACATCAATTGAGAAGTCTTTATAAACTGTTGCACTATCCTTTTAGACCTCTCAGTGACTTTTGGTACCATTGACCATGGTATTCTTCTGGGATACCTGTGAGTGTTGGGAAGTTGATATATTTTTTGCAGTGGTTCTGCCCTTTGTTCCTTACCAGTTGGTAGGAATAGGGGGTAGAGAAATTTGCCAAGTGATCACTCCCTTGTGGCATAGCACAGGGCTTTGTGCTTTCCCCCCTGCATTTTATCATCAATGTGAAGCTGCTGGGAGAGGTCATCTGTTGATTTGGGATGTGGTAAAATCAGCATGCAGATGGTATGCCCATTGTCCATCACCACCCCAGTTCAGATGCTGTCAGTGTCTCGTCCCATTGTGGAGGCTATCAGGGTCTGGACAGGATGAAAAAGTCAAAGGCTGATATATATATATATATATATATATATATATATATACACATACATACATACATACACACATACACATACACACACACACACACACATACATACACACACACACACACATACATACATACATACATACTGTGTGTGTGTGTGCGTGCGTGTGTATATGTATATGCATATGTATGTATATGTATTTGTGTGTGTGTGTGTATGAATATGTATATGTATATGAGAGAGAGCGAGAGAGACCCATGTCATTCTCAACATAGAGATCCAAAAACAATTTAAAAAAATCTGTAACAAGAACAAAACTATCCCTACAAGATGTGGAGTTGCTGCTTGTTTATCAAGGTGCTCTGACTCTGATGTTCTTTCCTGTCTGTCTTCTGGTCATTTTTCTTTCCCTTTTAAATCTAATTGATTCATTGTTATACTTTGATTTCATACCACATGGAATTAGTGGCTTTTTTTTTTGTCTGTACAATGACAAATACATTAAAGCAAACTGTTTCAAACTAAGCACTAAATGTTACTATATTTCAAATTATGAAGAAGGGTTGACAGAACAATATTTTGCTTTTTAGAAAAAAATTCTCTAGTCCAAGTACTTCATACAAAACAGTTAATGTTTCTAAAACATGTTGCTTGTTAGCTTAATATTTTCATTCTTCATTGTTGTTTTAGAGGGTTTTAAAGTAAGTGATCCTGCAAAAGAATAATGTTTAATGAGTTCATAACTACTCCATCTTTTTTCTCTGTTTTTTTCTCTGTCTCTCTCACTCTCCTATCTCAATTTACATATTTTTATTGCTAGATTTGTACCACTGCTGATACTATTTAGTTCTTTATATGTCATGGAGCATATTTAACCACAGTGGACTTTAATATTTTTATTTTACTTTATTTTATTATTTTTATGTTCACTTTTCTTTTGCATTATGCAATTTGCACCTGTCTGAATTTAAAATGGCCAAGGAATCTTAGGAAATTATTGTATACAGTTCAGAAGACAAAAAGCAGTTTAAACCAATGAAGCCCATTGTATATTGGCCTTATGACTAAATTATTTAAGACATGGGTTATGACTGAAGGCAAAAAAGAAATGGAAAGGTATAGATTTCAGCCATTTTCTATTGTTTCTTACTAGAAGAACACTACAAAGGGTGACCTTTCTGCTGCAATTATTGTTATTATGAGTAAATGACTCTTTAGTGGAGTGCTATGAAAGGCTTGAAGCAGTTCTTTGTCTTGCCTTAGGATACTGAAAATGTTGTCCATTATGATGAAGACTCAGAAATATATCCATAATGAAGTCTGATCTATTAAGTATTTTGAAGGTTATACATGAATTTACTGTGGGCCTTTTGTGATTAAAATGCTAAGCTGAATTTATTCTAGGAACATAAAAAGGAAATTTTGAAGTGGGTCTGTTAGATTTACTCAGTTCACACCACAATCTTACACACATCTACTCCAAAGGCCTATTGTGTTTAGAATTGCATTTAGCATTTACCTGAGGATCACCTTCAATGAACATCTCTGTTCATTGTCAGATTATATATTACATTATACTAATGCTTAAACGTTATCCTATTATCTGCTTCATTTCAAAATCCCATTTCACTGAGTATGATTTGCATATATAGGAACCTCTATTAGGAAATTCTTTCCTATCTATCTATCTATCTATCTATCTATCTATCTATCTATCTATCTATCTATCTATCTATCTATCTATCCCTGGCTGTTTTGTGGGGAATTCTGATGTGAAGTAATAGAAAACATTTCAGCATTCCCAAATTGCACAGGATGGCCCTCTTCCAGATAAGGATCTTTGTACTTATAATGAGTAAAAAATAAATTTAAAAAGTTATGTGCCTGACACATATGTCATCAAATGTGTAGATTAACCCAGAATAAAGAAGCATAGGACCATATCATTTCCCCCCTCCACATACCCAAGATTTTAGGTTGGGATTTTAGGCTATATCAATTCAAATGCTACACACTGTTCTTTCCTGTCTGCCTTCTGGTCATTTTTCTCTCCCTTTCAACTCTATTTTTTCTCTAATAGGCATGGGGCATTCTTTTTCTCTAATAGGCATGAGGTTCCAGATGTACTGTTAATTAGTTCTGGCTTCTTTTTGAAGGAGAGATCCTGGGGAGCTTACAGTTTTTTTGTATTATCTGGATATATTTAAAAATATACAAATTTAAGAATGGTAGGTACAGACGGCACAGCTTTCCTGAAAAGAGCAGACCAATTGCTTTATATGAGAGGCACTTCAGTGCCCCAGAGGCATTCAATGTTTAATTTTCACTTCATTCTCACAGCTTCTTTCTTCAACTCTTATTCTTCAACTGCAGTTTTTTTTCCCCTTCATTTCCCTATCCCCAAACTTATTTGAGATGTATCTATACTGTTTCTTATTAAAAGGAAAAAACAACAACAACTGACACTTGCTTTTGCTATTTTCTAGCATCCACATATTTTTGATCAACCGCTCTGTAAATTCACACAGCTCAAGGAAAAACACCACACTATCATTCTTAAATGTGAACACCATTAGGCAACCACCAATTGAAACTAGATGGGGATAGCTCCTAACCATTTGGCAATATTCATCTGAGAAAACATTCTTGTGTTTGTCAGAAATGGTCAAGCCACAGTGAAAAATAACATGTGGATAGGTAATGTGAGATGACATAAGATTCATAATTTTCTTAATATCCCATCACATCTTCAATTTGGTTGGGATTTTAGATCATCCATGGATTCATTTAAATATTTGGGCTGCTCTTCAATTCAGGGTGAATCATAAAAGGTGCCATTGAACTCACTTATTTCAACCCCAGCTTTGTATGGAATATAAATTAAAACATCCATACCAAAGGACTGTCCAGCCTTTGCTTGACCACATCCAATGAAAAAAGGTTTGTTGCCTCTTTGGGTGACTGGTTCACTATTAAGCTCCTTTTTCTGTTAGAAATATTTTCATACTTTCAATTAGAAACAACTTTCCTAAACTTATTCATTATCCTATACCCTATAATAGAGAATACTCTTTGGCCTTTGGGACATTATTTCAAGTATTGAAGTATGCTATCATATTAAATGTCTAGTTTCCTGATCCTTTTGGCTATTTTCTGAAATTGGTGCAGTTCATCTGAATCCTTTTTAAGTAGGGCTGCCCAGAACTGGACACAATATACTGACCAATGCAGAATAATTTGGAATATTGCTTCCTGTGATTTGGAAACTATATTTCTGTCAATGCAGCCTAAAATTACATCTTGCTTCCTTCCTTCTTTTATTGCAGCATCTCTCACTGCTGACTCATAGACTCATATTCAGTTTGTGATCAGTTACTTTTCCAAGAACTTTTTCATAGCACCATTGTCAAGTATACTGCATTTAATTCCAGTTTCCTAAGTGGAGAACTTTATATTTGTCTCTGTTAAATTCATTCTATTATTTCCACCCCCTTTCTCTAACTATCAACATTGTTCTGCATTTTGTTTCTTTCTTCTGAGATATTGTTATGGCAGTGTTGGGGTCATTTCCGAATCTGGTAAACATTCCTTCTACCTTCTAGTTCAAGTCCAAAATAAAATGTAGAAGAGTACAACATTCAAGATGGAAAGTTGTGGCACCTAACTTGGCTTTCTCCAATTTCAGGAGGAAACATCTATGAGCATATTTGAGTGGCCACTAAATTATCATGCCATCCAGCTCAGCTAAGTTTGAGCTAGAACAGACCAGACCAGCTTGTGATCATTTTAACTCACTGAAGACAAGATGCACGTCTCTGCCTAACTAGTTCCTTTATACCAAATTCTCAGTGAAGGTATGCCTCCTTTATTCCATGTGCTGTAGTTTGTGAAATTCATTGGTCAGCAAAGGACAAAATATCAACTGTAGCAACCATACCCCAAAACTTTTGGAGGTGAAAAAAGAAAGAGGGAGGTGAAACTTTGGGTTCAGTAATCAATAGGTCTGCACATTCTGGCAGTGACCATTTTAAACAAAAATGTGGGGAGCAGACAAGCAGTTGCAAATGTCAGTACGCAAACACTGGACACTCCAAAGGTCTAGAGAGATGAAATTTATTTATACTTGCGCCTTTAAGTTTTCAGGGACAGGACTTTAAAACAAGTATAGCCTTCTTTGAAGCTTCAGATTTTTTCAAACTGTTAAATCAAATTATAATGTCCAACTAAGCAGATAAGCCGTAGTAGCAGTTTATATCCTTTTACTCTTTCTCTCCCCAACAAGCAAATTTGGAATACCAAACTCAGCTGAGAAAGTTTAAGCAATCTTTTCCTCCCTCCCGCCTCTTCCCCCCACCCTTTCCTGTTTATCTCTGTTCTCTTCAGGCCCCTTTGAAGGATTTGAGGGGGTGGGGTCTGCTTACAGGCCTCAACAGAGACATCCAGCAGCAATTTCTGGCAAATTTCTCTGTCATCAGCTTCTGTTCACCATCTAGGATTGCCTTCAGTGGTTTGCCATTCACCACCGCAGTTCTCATTTGTAGTTTCTGTGATTGCCAGAACTTCCTGTATTGCCTGGTACCTAGCCAAGTGTCATTGATTAGCTTTTGCTGTCTTACCTGACAATAAGAACACTCCTGTGGGCAGTCTACCATTTTCCTATCCCAAAGTGTTTCTTTCTGTGGCATCTGATACCTTTTTTTAAAAAAATCACCTTCGGTCAACCAAGTCTTGCAGTTTTTAGACCAGTGCCCCTCCTTGCCACAGAAATGGCACATCGTTGGACCCTGACTGGTCTCTTTGGCTGCCCTTAGTTGGTGGGCAGATTTCTCCCTGAGGATCCTCCTTTTGGGGAACTGGAGAACCTCCTCCTAGTTACAGAGTATCTGGAAGTAATAGTGTTGAGGGCCAATTAGTAGTTCTCAGCCAGTTTTAAAACTTGGTTACTGTTGTCTGGTCAGTGTTCTAAAACCCAGTGCTGTACTCACTCAGGCATGATGGTCACAAATGGTTCTAACACAGAGTACTCAAGCACTTCCAGTGAATCTCAAGTTTTAGGAGATACTTCCTAAAAAAATTCCTTGAGCCAAGTCAAGGCTTCTCAGTGTCCTTTGTTTTATTGGAATCTTTAACCTTAGAACCATTGTTAATAGGCACTGGTGTGGAAGTCAGACCACTGCTGAATGTGGCCCACAACAATTTATAATCAGCTGCCTCCTCAGAGATATAGCGTACTAAAGATCTTCAGGGCCTTCCTGAACAAATATGGAGCCAACCAACTCAACCATTCTCCTTCTGATCAGTGGCATATGGTGCATACTCTTTCAAACATAGTTAAACAAGCATTCTCCACCATCTTAGCCAGCTTTATTTATATAAGAGGTTGTGAAGGAGGAATGGGAGGAAGAGCTGAGGCAGGGCATCCCATCTGCAGAGCTCCAGAATAACTAACAATTGCTATTGATGTTCCTAATATAGGGGCAAATCATTCCTTTTCCAACTAATCTTGGCCAGCTTTCTCTCACCATCACTGTTCTATATCCTCCTCAGCTTGTTCCTGGTGCATCATGACTTGCAGAATTGAAAATATAGGATCAACACCCCTTGCTGCCTGGAATGCAGATGGTGCTGGCTCCTTTAAATGTTTCCTTGGTATGGTCTTCAGGAGAGTCATCCTGGTTTGATTTATCAGATGCATGAGCTTTGACCACTTTCTAGCCATGAGTAGGTGCTATTGCTTGACTAATACAAATCAGTTATACTTGTCATCACCCATCTGTCACCCTACTCACTTCCTTTTGGATTAATCATAATTGATAGTGAGTGAAAGAGAGATAATGAGATTCACTTTAGCTTGCCAACTTGTCAAGAGATTGAGGTTAGTATGATAATTTGGCCTCATTCACTTTGTGCTCCCTTTGGGATCATTGGGTACTAGGAGAGGATCTACATGGGGCACTGGGAAAAGAATAATACTCCATACCTCCAAATATCCTGTTCTCACTTTCCATGCAGAGTGAGCTGAGAAGCCTTCACTGTGATGGAAAATAGCCTTTTTTTTTTTTTTAAAGACAGCTTATGTTATGCCTGTTCCTCAACCAAAATTCTGCTGATTGGCTACCTGGGAACAGTGAAAGTGTTAAAAAAGGGCAGGTTAAATAGTTATCTTCCACTTTCTCTCAGTTAAAAAGTAGGATATGTAAAACAACATACAGTACATTTCTCAGCATTTTTTAAAGCCTAATGGCAGGGCTCCACTTTTTCCAGCTTCAAACTCCTGAATAGGGAAAAAGTCAGAATGGGCAAGGGGTAGGATACCTCTGGTCTTGAAGCCAGTCAGGTAGTCTTTGCACAGACCTGTAAAATGTATTTCCTCCCTTTTTATACAACGGGAAATCCATTTTTCATCATGTTATTTGTGCTGGTGAAGCTTTGGGTTTGTCAGGGTTTTTGACTTTGGAGTAAACCATTGGAGTATCAGGACTGTAAAATTTGTATAATCTCCATGCTGTAATTCCTGGACAGGACCTAATAGATATAATCACATTCAGAATTTTCATTTATCTGTGGGCCATACTTAATGGCTGCTGGTTGAAATATACACAGTCTTGATGTGATCATTATAAACCAACATTATACAAATATAGGACACCAGATTATTAAATTATATTTTTAAATTAGAATGCCAGTGATTTTGGGGTTGCAGAATTTAAATGTGTGTGTTCTAGAAACATTAAGTGAATGCATACATGCTATCAATGCTACTAGTGATTAATCAATAATAAACCTAGGAAGCTAACTAGATATGTGGCTAAAAAGAAATAGATTTTCCATGATAACCACAAATTGAGTCTTTCTCACAATGAAAAGTAGCAATGATCTAGCTCAGCAATAGGTAGTTAGATGTTGCAGAATGACAAGTTCTAATGTTGTCAACCAATATGTCCAATAATGAATGCTGGGAGCTCTATATTAGCAACATCTGGAGGACCATAAGTTCCTCATCCCTGTGACTCTAGGGAAGAAGCAAGGCCTTCAGCTATTTGGCATAGATAGTAAACATGAATTTTACTGATTTTCTTTCTAGTGGACTAGAGTTGTTAATGTCCATTTCTAAAACTTGAACTCAGCATTGATATCAAGATTCTATCTAATATCGATGCTTGTACATAATTTGTACAAAAAGACGTTCTGCTTTAAAGGTCATTTTCAGAAGTCTGGGATTTATTCTATTGTATAAATACTTGAACTTAGGTTTGAAATTCCTCAGAAGAAATTGTCGACCCCTGTGCAGCTCGAGTGGGCAAAACTGTAATTTACATAATAATTTTGAAGAATGTGTCTGAACAGGTACCGCTTCTGTAACCTTGTCAAAGCAAGGACATTTTTTCCCCCATTTCTGGATCTCCTGCAACAGTGTTTGAATGGTGATGTTTCATAAAATTTAAAAGACCTCATAGGAAGAAACAACTGAGATACAAATCCCTGGATAAATATTAAATGACAGCATGCCACCCAAGCTTTTAATAGAGAACAGGACATCTAAAGAATGCAATTACACCAAGATGCCAGGAGAGACTCGATGTGATCAAATGTTGCCTTATTTAGAAGACTGTTTTATCCTTTTTCCAGTTGACTTCAGTTTTGTCTTTCCCAAAGTTGTTCTTGTGAGGCTAGGATGAGAGGAAGATTTTTGTTATACTACCTATTTTGCCATTGTCTAAAGCACTACAATATATCATCGTATTACAGTCCTGAATGAAATAATTGCTGTTGATAGACTTACATTCATCAATTTGTCTAATCATTTTTAAAACTATCTAATACTGGCACTAGCACCAGTTTAATAACATAATTCAAAGTGCATTCTATCAAAAGTACTCTATTTTGTGCTTTCTGAACACACAGCCAATTTTGTTGTGATCCAGACATTCAGCCTGCTCACATGAGGACAAGAATGCCTTTCATACTGAGCAGAAATCTCCAAATGAGACTTCCACTGGAACTGTGGGGGTGTTGAAAATGACTGTGGGTAATTTCCTGTTTAGTTTGCACCCAGCATATTCTCAATCAGTGCCTATATCGAGATCAGACCAAGCACACATTCCACTCAGTTTAGCTAGCAAAAATATAGCTTAATGCTTATTTATTAAGCATCAGCAAACATCAGAAACAGTTACCTGGCAAAGCAGGACAAAAGGCAGACAAAAGCAGGAAGACAGAACATGCACAACAGGTGAGAGATTAAAAAGGGCATGGAGTTTAATATCAATAATTTATATTACCTATAACTATATAGCACAAGGGACAGAACTTTCTAGAGTCACTGGAAACACTACAATGTTAATTAGTAATTAGTATAGATAGTCTCAACGGGAGAGGCTTTTTTTTATTCCAGCTTTAACCCTACGTAACAGTGGCAGAAGAGTGATGGGAAGTAGGGTACCAGATGATCTTCCTTTATTATGCACCAAAATGAAATAATTTGGTGGACAGGGGTGATATATTCAACAGTGAGCAGAGACAGGAATGTCCAGGCAAGATCTGTTCATTTGTCCATATTGCCTTACTAAGTTTGTACTTTCTTCCCTAAATACAAAATAATGGCCCTCATGGTTCACTTCTCTTTATTAACACTTGAGAATGTGACCTGGCCAGCACTTGGGATAAACTAAATTTAGAAAAGCTCCCTCCAACAGAGCAGCTTCTTCCGTCAGAAAGAACACTTCCAGCCAAGGAGGCTCTTTTGGATCCGGCCCAACATTTAGGGAGAAGAAATGGCATCGTTATGATAGCTAGACAATAGCTAGGCCCTGCAAGGGAACAGCAGAATGGCATCCAATATTTGTAATAAAAAATTACAATAAATACTCAATGAGCAGGAAAAGTTAATATCTAGCAGATGTGCAAGCATAAATTGGCACCTGGGCTTTTAGGTACAGTAGCAAAATTTAGCAATTTGGAATATGGTGTATGCATTTTGATTGTCCCGAAGATAACATAAAATTCATCAGAGTGTCCAGGAATATTCCTAGTTAGAGGCAATATTATGCTATTATGATTATCTTTATAAAAGAGCCAATAAAGCAAGATATCTGCTAGTGTCCATAGATGGCTAATACAGAGCCATCCAAGTTCTGCACTGTATAAAATTTGAGCTAGAAGGATAGCAATGAAAAGTATAACTGAAGATATAATTACCTCCCCTGCTTTTTGAGAAATGACATGATAGCTATAATTCCCTTTTAGGCAGGCTGAGTACAAATGGCATCGACTTTATTCCAACCCATTGAATGCAAACTCACTACCACATATATAAAGCACACCACATGCTATACATACTGTCATTAACAATCCAGGTAAGCCATTTTAGAGAAAACCATACTCTTTGTTTTATCAGTAATAACTCCTCTTTTCTATAATAAATTATTAGGGACTGCAGCATGCTCCCTAGTCTGGTTGACAATATTCTGTGTCATCAGCGTATAACAATAATGCTATGTGCCCATGCACAATTTTAGGTGGATAAAATTCCATTTTAGTTAAACCACCATCAAGTTGATACAAAATCTGAATAGGACAAGTACATTTTTTCAAAACTTCCTTTTATAATGGGTTCAACTCCTGAAATATGACCTACTGAATTACATCTTATTCTTCATAAAGTTATGATATGAGAGCAAGGAAGTAATAATTGATTGCAATAGCTTTAAGTTTATCCCATAATATCTGGGATGTGATGGAAGGTTTTCTTAAAACCAATGAAATCTATATAAAGAGCTGACTTTAGCTCTGGGTTGGGTTCTATGTTTCTACTAGATTATTTAACATGTGACACTAAGCAATTGTACTATGACAGGCTCTACATCCAGCTTGCCAAGATGTTTTCTGAGTCCAATCAATTTAGCAGCTTCCAGCACAGTTGCCTGGCATAGATTTTATTGATTGTGCTTAGAGACTGATTGCACTATAATTGGCAGGGTGGTCTCTGTTGCTCTTCTTAAAAATAGAAATAATGATTGCCAGACCCCATTCATTTGGAATTCTAGCAGAGATACATAAAAGTGCGGCCAAAATAAGGGCCCACCACTCAGTGCTTTTTTGCTCAATCCAGGAGGGATGGAGTTCACTGCAAATTTCTCACCAGGTTATAAGCTGATTTAAGTTTAAAAGCCTCTGAGATCATAAGTCGGGGCTACATCACAATGATTTCTAGAACGTGAGAGTTTTCCTGTTGTGCATATAGTTCATGGAAATATACCTCCCATGTTACTCCTGGGATAGTCTAACCATGGTGGTTCAGTGTTTGGGCAACCTGACACTAATCTCTGGGAAAAGGTAGTCATTGGATTTGGCTGCTGAAAATAATTGCTGATACAGCTCTCTTAATGTACTCTTCTTGCTATTGCTATCATATGTTCATATTTCTATGATGATGGTGATGGTGATGATGACTTTACATGAGCTGCTGATAGAAAGTAAAGATGGCACTTGCCTATTGGCATAATAGATAGCAGCCTGGTCTTTTTAATTTAACACTTTCATGGTCAACCAGGGTTTTGAATTGTAAAAGTAAGGTATGTGTATTTTACACTATAGTTATTGAAAGATTGTTGACATCCCTGCAAAGGTTCCTCATAAGGAATCACATTATCCTGACATGTTTGGTTTGCAGTAATCTGCAAAAGGTGGCTGGAGTTCAAAGAGTCCAAAAGAGAAGAATTTATTTTTTTTGATCACCTTATATGAGAAGGTCTAATATCTACATCTACATTTATCTGGAACAGGTTCTTCACATATAAATCCCAAGCCAACAGATGAAGATTTAAAGCTAGCAGGAGGTGATCATTATCTGGGCAGCAATCAATCTTGCAGTTGTCCAAGAAATGTAAGAAGCAGTGAGAGACTGCAATATAGTCTCTGGTACTTAGAGTGGCTTTGACTAGTCTGTAAATTTTCCAAGCCAAAGTGCTGCAAAATTACTGAACGTATCTTTAAATATGTTTGCTCTGGGTGTTATATCTTTAAATATGTTTGCTCTGGGTGCTCTGGAATTCAAGATAAATGACTACAACCCTGGTCCTAGCATGGCATTAGAATCACCTCTTACAATCACTACCACTTGCTGAAAGTTAGCTGTTAGATTTATATGTCGTTTTTAAACCCATGCCAGGTATCTTTTAATAGTATTCACATGTGAGAGCCAAGAATGCAAACATTTATTGACAAAAGCAGTGGGAAGTAAAATTAATTATAATTACTGCATACAAATTATACCCAGTTTAATACATGATTCCTGCAGTTGGCTGAAATAATGTAATACTGCCCCTCTTAGTTTGCCCTTCCCCCACAGTTGCACCCAAGACAATTGAAGAGTAACATTTGACCATCTGTTAAGGTTCTATAAACGATTTTCCTGCTCCTCTAACTCTGCCCTTTCATATAATCATTTCTGTTAACACATCCCAGAACAGCATTTGCCTTTTTAGAAGCCGCCTTACACTGTTCGCTACCATTCAACTTCTGACCTACAAGAGTACCCAGATCCTTTTCACCTGTGCCACTGCCAAGCCAAGCCTGTCCCATCCTATACAATTACCTTCTGGCACAGAGGAGCCTCTTCTTTCTTGAATCATTACGCCTTCCCTCTGTGCTGTTGAATCTTGCCAGCAAATATGTCAGTTTTAGAAAACCTGCAGATCTCTCTGAGTCAAAACTAATTAGCTTGGGTCAGAAGTGAGAGTGGAACATCCTGGTAAATTAACATTAAAAGCAATTTGGCCATAGAGACTTTCCTGCTTCTCAAATTTATGTATGATCCCAACTTGTTCATTCTGTGGGAGAGTCATAAATGAGTTAATAAAAACTTCCAACCTTAAGGTTCTGTATCTTCTGCACTTTTTTTTTTTCTTGTCTCCCACCCTTCTGGGGGAAAGTTTATTTGAGTTTGACCTTCAAAAACGTATGTCTTTTCCTTTGCTTTACTTGCTTAGGTCTCTCAGCCCACTTACATTTAAGACACTACATTTATACTTGGGGGACTGAACTAGAATAACAAATGAATATTAACAACCCTTCCCTCTCTCTCATTTTTTTTTTTAAATACATTTATCTCAAAGTTCAGGTATAACCTCTGAGTGATTTTTTTTCCATTACTCCTTCACAATTGATGCAACTAGTGCTTAAACATAGATCCTTAAGTTTGTTTATATATTTAGAAAATGCATATGACTGCCCATATGTGCAGACCTTCAAAGATATACTTTGCTTTGATGAAAGATCAAGAAAAAATGCTCCCTTGAAGCTTTTTTTGTGGAAATACAGCTTCCACACTTCTAGGAACAAAGCAGCCATATTGCTTCACTTCTTCTGCAATAGGCTACTAGGCACGTGCTGGGCATGAGTGGACACCTTCCAGTCAGTTACAGCAAATGCCCATCCAGATGGTTGTTGTTGTTTATTCATTCAGTCACTTCTGACTCTTCGTGACTTCATGGACCAGCCCGCACCAGAACTTCCTGTAGGTCGTCACCACCTCCAGCTCCCCCAAGGACAAGTTTGTCACCTCTAGAATATCATCTATCCATCTTGCCCTTGGTCGGCCCCTCTTCCTTTTCCCTTCTACTTTCCCTAGCATCATCATCTTCTCCAGGGTGTCCTGTCTTCTCATTATGTGGACAAACTATTTCAGTTTTGCCTTTAATATCATTCCCTCAAGTAAGCAGTCTGACTTTATTTCCTGGAGTATGGACTGCTTTGATCTTCTTGTAGAAATACAAAGTCTGTCACTGCCTCTACATTTTCTCCCTCTATTTGCCAGTTATCAATCAAGCTGGTTGCCATAATCTTGGTTTTTTTGAGGTTTAGCCGCAAGCCAGCTTTTGCACTTCCTTCTTTCACCTTCATCATAAGGCTCCTCAGTTCCTCTTCACTTTCAGCCATCAAAGTGGTATCATCTGCATATATGAGATTGTTAATGTTTCTTCCAGTGATGTTGACCCCAGCCTTGGATTCCTCAAGCCCAGCACGTCGCATGATGTGTTCTGTGTACAAGTTCAATAGGTAGAGTGAGAGTATACAGCCCTGCTGTACTCCTTTCCCAATCTTAAACCAGTCCATTGTTCTGTGGTCTGTTCTTACCATTGCTACTTGGTCGTTATACAGATTCCTCAGGAGGCAGACAAGATGACTTGGTATCCCCATACCACTAAGATGGTAGTCTACTGCAAGCGCTGGCTAAGGCAAGCAAACACCTGGCCAGGAAAAAACACCTGGTGTCCTCACCTGACAAAGGGAACTATGGTGCTTCTCCAGCACAAATCTCTTTCTCCAACCAAATCCAAGTTACTTAAGGTAAAGGTTTCCCTTGACGTAAAGTCCAGTCGAGTCCGACTCTAGGGGGCGGTGCTCATCTCCGTTTCTAAGCCTTGGAGCCGGCGTTGTCCATAGGACACTTCCGGGTCATGTGGCCAGCATGACTCACGGAACGCCGTTACCTTCCCGCCGAAGCGGTACCAATTAATCTACTCACATTCGCATGTTTTCGAACTGCTTGGTGTGCAGGAGCTGGGATTAACAACGGGAGCTCACCCCGCCGCGCGGTTTCGAACCGCCGACCTTCTGATCGACAGCTCAGCGGTTTAACCCGCAGCGCCACCGCGTCCCTTTTCCAAGTTACTTAGAACAGGCCTAATAAAGATCTCTCTAAATTTTCTTTTTGGAAATGTTTCACTTTCATTATTCTGTTTTTCTTTTTCCTTTCCAGTTCAAGAAGTACTTATTAACTCATCACAGGTCTGTAGAAAAATAAGTACTTGGTGTTCTGATGATGTCCTATTTTAATTTGTGTAATTGTTAAGGTAGAATTTTAACAGGATTGGTGATATTGTACTTTATTGGTATGTTGCTACAGATATATTCATCTTTGATCTTTTACCAGAAGGTAGATTAAATATATATCTCTGGTTTTCCTAGGAAGAAAGATGGAGGGAGGGAGATCAAGGTAAACAAGGTTTAACAAATCAGATTATTTCTGGTTTGTATTCCATTCCAACCTGGTTCCACATTTTTTTAAATATCTACATGTAATTATTTTAAATGCTTATTTTAAGCATATCTCTCCCAAAATACATTTTTCTAAATATATCCCCTCTCAAAAGATGCATTTGCAATTATTATTTATTTATGTGTTTAACCATTAATTGTGTCAAAACATTTAAGTGGCATTTTTCTAATCATATATATTCTGTAATATAAACTATGGTGTGGGAAAACAACATATTTGTTTATTTATTTATTAAATTTTGCCACCACCCATCTCCCACCAAAGGGGGGACTCTGGACAGTTTACAAAAGGATAAAAGCATTAAAATACCATAAATAAATATAAATACAAATATAACATTAAATATGGCTTTTCTTTTCTTTTTTTTAAAGTATGAGATAAAACTTGCAAAAAAATAGAAATATAAAAAAGATCAAGTAGAGAAGTTTTTAATATGTGCTCCTTTAAATTATATTATTATTATTATTAGTAGTAGTAGTAGTAGTAGTATTTTAAAAGAGCATAAACCTTTATAGTTAGGTGCAAAGGCTGAACCTGGCAAAGAACTGAAGCTTTTCCAGGTACTATAAACCACTCAGCACCTCCATAGATTATGCCAAACATTTTACTGACCATAATCATAAGGTACTCCCTCACCACCATTAATCTTGGAGACGTCTGGTTTTCTACAAGACTTCAATGAGGACATTTAAAAAGTTTGATGCCATGATCATTTCCTGTACTTGCCCTTATAAACCCTGTAGTTTTTCATCTGCAGCTTCTATCTACTCTTAAAATCACCTTGTTTTCCACCATTCCCTCCTGATTGTAGAATGCTCCCTTTGCTTCTTGCATACCTCATCATCATCCCCATCTTGATAAGATGGGGAAAAAAATGGAATGCATTTGGACTCCTGGTGCAATAGGGACAGACTGAAATGTTTGGTTCACTGGAAAAGCTTCCTAAACTTGGGAAGATTGTAGAAAGTAGCAGAGGACACTCACATATTTTATCTTCTTTGATAGTTCCATTTGAAATACCCTCATGTGTTCAAATCAAGATTCAAGAGGAATTTTACAAGCTGAAATAATGGGCAGAACCCAGCAGGATAAATTTCATTAGAAACAAATGCAGAATCCTACAAATCAAAACCATGAGTATAAGATGGGGGAGTATACTGAAGAGCAATATATGTGAAGACAATCTCAGTTTCTTTGTGGATCACAAGCTGACCATGAGCCAACAGTGATGCACCTAAAAAAAGTAAATGCAACCCTGGGCTGCTTCAACAGAAGTAAAGCAAGAGAAACCATCATTCCTTTCTATTCTGCTGCATTGGACTGATTTCACCTACAATACTTAATCCAGCTTTGGGCACCACATTTTAGGAAGGACACTGAAAAAATGTCTAGGGGACAGCAACCAAGATGATAAAGGGCCTGAAAGGAAAACAAACAAACAAACAAACAAACTTTGAAGAACATTTGGATATGATTTGCCTGAAAAAACAGGAGAGTGCAGTCAGCTTGCTGACTGTGGCAAAGGTGCCCCACTTACTGTTTGCCAGTACCATGTCCTCACAATGGACCTTCGCTACTGTAAGCACCCTGAGACCCCAAGACATTCCATCATGAAAGTAGGGTTTGCCTGGCTATGACAACTGAAGGCCTCCAATAGTTTCTAGACTACATAGTAGTTTCTAGGCCTCATGGTGAAGTCTTGTGAGGGCAGCAACACTATTAGCCTCATTGCTGAAGTGTGAAAGCAGTTTTCCTTTCTATCTATGTATAAGCACACTTTCCTTCCATCATAAGGATGGGGTAAAGCGCATGTAGATGGCTGTGTGGATGAGTGCTACGGGGAACAGTTGGAGGTGTTAGGTGTGTATAAGCCAGACAAGACTGTAGGGAGACATGATAGCTGTCTTCAAATATCTGAAGAGCTGTCATATGGAAGTTAAGTCAGAATTGTTTAGAGTTGTTCCAGAAGACAGGAAAAGAGACAGGAAAAGAAGCAAAATGTTTAAATGGCAAAGAATCAGATTTTGAATAGACATCAAGAGAATTTCTGAATGGTAAAACTGTTCAACAATGGAACAGATTGCTCTGAGAGGTAGTGAACTGTCCTTTGCTAGAGGCTGGATAGGCATTTGTTGCAGTGGTGCTTAAAAGTTTGTGAACCCTTTTCAGTTTTCAATGTTTCTGCATAAATATGAGCTAAAACTTGATATGTTCTACACACAAGTCCTAAAACTAGATAAAGAGGACTTAATTAAACAAATGAGTGAAAACCATTATGCTTCTTCATTTGAGGAAAATGATCCAAAGCTACATATTGATATATTAGCATATGCTCTCTGCTTGCACATTTTGGATGTGCACATTCTGTCTAAAACTGATGGTCTCTTAAGATATCCAGGTCCAAGTGATACCAAGACACCAAGGACAACAGGTTGGCATTTCTAGACTGTGAGGTTCTTATTGGGACCTGTGGCAAGCTAGAAATAGAGATTTACAGGAAACCCATACACAGAGACCAACACCTGATGTTTGACTCCCACCATCCAATGCAGCACAAACTAGGAGTCATCAGGCCATTACTTCATGGGACAGAAACCATCCCCACCTCCATGGATGCCAAAAAGAAAGAAAACCAGCACCTGAGGACAGCTCTGAAGGCCTGTGGGTATCCAAATTGGGCCTTCATTAAATCTAAGTCTACCTCCAGACCTAAAACAATGGCAGACAGAGCTGAGACTCAGAGTCAATGGAAGAACCGGGTCATTCCTTACATGGCCGGTGTGTCGGAAAAGATAAAGTAGATATTTGGAAAACACCACATACCTGTATTTTTCAAACCCACTAACACACTGAGACAGAGGCTTGTACACTGTAAAGATCCAACACCGAACCATAAGAGGAGCAATGTAGTATATGCAATCCAGTGCAGTGAGAAGTGTTCTCACCAAACAGCCTTTACACAAGAGGATGGCCCAACACAGGAGGAACAACACCACAGGACCAGAATCAGCAGTTTACCTCCATCTAAAAGAAAAAGGACACTCACTTGAGGACAATAATGGTCACATTTTGGACAGAGAAGATAGGTGGTTTGAGAGAGGGATTAAGGAATCCATCCATGCCAAAGTGGAAAATCCTCCCCTCAATAGAGGCAGAAGCCTCAGACACAACTTGTCCCCCATTTTTCATGCTGCTCTTTCATTAGTCCTCAGGAAGATTAAGATCACAAGTTCACCAGGAAGGCCACACTTAATTAACCACTTGGGGATGAGTGAGGGATTTAGGAGTAAGATATCCCAAAGACAATCCACACCTCCATGGCACAATTAACAAGCCAAACAGGCGTAGGGACAATGCAGTGACTGTGGAAGACATATATGTGGCCTCCTTACCAACCTATGCCCAGACTGAAGAAGCTGCTTGGACAAGAAGCGAAACATTTCAACCAAAAAGGAAGAACTCCAGTTGCCGTGACTCAACCTACAGATAAAGGAGGTAAACTGGGGGGAAAGATCAGAGAAGTAAAACTTGGTTGTAAAGAGGAAAATACAATAATATTGCTAGTTTTTAAACACAGAAGAAAGCACTGGAAGGGGAGATGGGCAAAATCCATTCAACAATAAATCTCATTATGCAGTAGGCCAGTCAGCCTCAGAAAGAAAAAAAACATTTGTTACATGAGTCTGCTAATAATGAGCATAATCATAGGGAGTTCAAAAGAAATAGAATCATATCCAACCCCATAATGCAGATTGGGTAGGATCTGTTTGCCTGATCAAAAAGGTCACTAATTTGAAGGGAAAGCTTCAATATTCTGTTCAGGACTGATTTTTCCAGAAAACAGGCCTGCTTAAAGCAGGTTCGTGCTGCTACAGTTTGCAGCTGGGATTGGAGATTTGTAGAAGTCTAGATCAGTTTGAACCTTATCTGGGCTAATTCCATTTATATATTCTGCTTTGCCTCTAGATCTGACTTCTTCTAAAGTTAGGATTGTAGAAACTTTCTCAGATCTAGCACCCTACTTGGAATTCAAATGGAATCAGGACCAAAATTAAAAGTTAATGTAAATGTAATTATTTTTTTTTTAATTGGTTATAACAGTTCATGTGTATTTGGTGCACTTCCCACTGTTTGGGGGTTACTCTTAAGAAGACCGAATGCTTCTTCTCTGGTATTTACAAGGATTGGCTTATTATACAACTTATACATTCCTAGTGTATTAAGCCTATGATATACAAACTTAACTACTTATCTGTGCTTAATGCTTTATCTACTGTACAAGTGATAAGGATATTATTTACAATACTTAGCAAAGTTATACATTTCCATTTTGCCCTGTGTGTTTAACTGCCTGCCTTCTTAGCAGTATTAGCACATTTTGTTCTCTAGCCAGTTCCTTTAAGGACAGGGAATAGTACTTCTTCTACCCAGGGCTTAATGTCCTTTTAGCTTATAAGTTCTTGGCCCTCTATTTTCCTCCACCCTCCATACTTCAGTAGGTCCTGCTGTAGGTTTAGTAGCCTAGTAATTGCTTCTTTTTACCGAGTTGCTTCTCAGTCCTTATCAGTTTGTAGGAGGGAAGGGGGAAACAATTGCTTGCTGCTGCTTAGCTGTAGCTAGTCTGTATTTTTGGAAGGTGTGTGAGGCTGTTAGGCTCTGCTAGTTCTCACTCCAGCTGTGACAGCCTCAGAGTCTCATTGCTCACTCTACTGAATGGTTCAGGTTCACCTCCTCCATGAATGACTGGTTTCTCCTTCAGCTCTTCAACCCAACATCCACACCCTGTACCTTCAGTGATTCTCTTTTATCTCTCTGCAGTTCAGAGGCAGGCCTCTTAAAGACCCAAGGGATACAAAACCTCTAAGGAAGGAAAACTCCCATTGGCACCTTCACGTTCTGTTACATTAAAATTTATAATTGGAGGGAAACTTTTTGAGGAGTTCTGAAAACTCCAACTAAGTCTTGGGATGTGGGTTGGGCATTCTGAATTAATGCCACCATATCAGAAATGTCAGTACTTAAGTAGTGTTTATATTATTTTGTAAAGAAAAGGAATGTCATTCACCATTAGTGTGATACTACCTTGTACTATAGGCTGATATGCCAGCACAAATCTTTAGGCTTGAAGATTGATTTTGTGATGTTTTTAGATTGATTGGCTTAGAACAAGCCAATCAATCTAACAACATTTTTATTTGCATTTATTTGCATTTTTATAGTAGTCTGAACTTTAGATCTTTCTGTGACAAGTGGCCCTGATTTAGTTACTGTGGAATGTGGAAGTATTTTATGAGGTTTTGTCTATGGACCATAATCTCTTACTTCAGCCTTCCTAAAGATGCCTGATACAATGAGTTTATGCCAAAACCACATAAACTAGGAGAGGCCATCAACATTCATGTTTTGCATGCAAACATTCAACACCCATCATCAACAGATAAGCAGCTGGCAAGAATTTCTTGCCTGAAATTTCTGCCAGCTACTATCAGTCGTATCAAGAAAACTCAGCAGGATAGACCAATGGTCTGACCCAATATAAGGAAGCATGCTATGTTCCCCTAAGTTAGAAAATAAGATACAGACTGCTCATCTGGCTCTAGACATTTTAGGCATATAGGTACTTTACACATTAAGAAATTTCAATGTATTAACAAGAGGTAGGTTGGGGTATGATCCTCTTATGCATATTCAATCCTCATATAGCACTGATGGAGGTGTGCCTCTGTGAGAGATGAATTGATATGTGTTGTATCTATGTTATTGCTAACTAGAATGTGTGTGTGTGTCTGTCTGTCTGTCTGTTTGTCACCTAGTTTCAAAGGCTGGGAGATGTATACTGATGATGGTGATTTACCCTCTTCCATCTTTTATTTCCAAAGTCTGATTCACAAAGCTGTGGGGTATTACAGAAGAACCAATTATAGTAAACTATGAATTTAAAATAGCTTTTACTACATGACTTTTTTCACACTCTCTCACACTTATTTATTATGCTTCATGAAGATTTATTCTAAATTGTTCTATGAACACTTTAGTACATAATGTGAGTATCAAGCTGGAAAAAGAATATAAACTTTAGATCCAAATATCCCTTCATTACAGATGGATAATTCATTATTGAGAGAGGAATAGAATACCCAGTTAAGCAAAGAAAAATGAATGTTGATATGATTATGGGAGACCACCCCTTGTTCATTAAAAATATGAAAAAAAAATACATGTTTTGACTGCCAAGATTACTGTGTAGCTATCACACATGCTGGAAAAATAAATAGCTCAGTGTACTCAAAGAAAAGTAGCTACAGGAAAGAATAAAGGTTAAATGCTGATCTAGAATGAGTTTTAGAATGGTTTTCAGTCTGTGTCTGAATTGTGCTTTTCTTTCCTCCAGGCCTCTAAGTATTGCCCTGTATTTATTCCAGATACTTCTCCCCAGTTGTTTTGTAGAACTATCCACAGTAAGGAGGTAGAGTTTAGTTCTCCACCTTGTCCAGTTTTCTACTGGAATTCTAGTTAACTATATAAGTGGTAGTTTATATAGCAGTTTAAAACACTACACTTATAGTGTAGGATACCATAATTCTTACACTGCTGAAAAAAACATTGAAATGAATGAATCCTAAAAGAAGCAAGGTGGAAGGCAAATTATGCCAGGATTTATAATGTAGAAGTAAATTTGTTAGATTTTCCTTTTCTAAAATTAAACTAATTAACAAGACATTAAACTAATTAAAAAGATTAATATGCTAGGTTATCTATTTTCAATCATTCCAATGTTCAAAACTCAAATTCTTTCAGTTCTGTATCTACAGATATTTGGGCATTTTGATAAGTTCGAGCCAACTTGTACATTCTGAATGCCTCCTTGTCCTGCTCCTGCAGGTCCAGATCATACTGTTTTCCTCTGAACTGGAGTTTTATTTGGATCCATTTGAACCTCAGAAGAACTCTCATAACTGTGGATCCTGAGCAAGCAAAGGTTATAAACATGTGGAGAGTTACATTTACAGTTGCTTGAAATGAGTCAAATTCCAATTCAGATCTTGCTCAATGCAGCAGATTTGGCCAGAGGAAGAAGGAATTATGGAAAATGTGTGCAATCCCAATCCACAATATAAGACATTCCTCATTCTTTGTGACACATGAAGAGCACCAACACATTATAATCTCCCCTACTGAATAGATATTTAAACCTTTAACTAGTGCTATGCCAAACATTTCTTTTATATATTTGACCAATTTGATGGAGAAATTTCCTCATTTTTTTTCCACAAATGCTATTTGGTGATGGAAGCAGACTAGGATTTTAGAGTTAATTATGAACTGGTAAAAAGTATATGTATGTAAATGAGCTGCCTTTCATTGCCCAGTCAAGTTTCCAGTGATTTGCAGCTTCCTTGGCTCAACAATCTTTAATTTAAACCCAACAGAAGACCTCATGAAGGAACTCCTCTAGAGGACTTTCAACTGAACAGCAATCACTTCCTATATTTCAGTTAACTCTCAAGTAAGGATATCATGGAGGAATTCCTACCACCTATTTTTAGAGGTTCAGGGTAATGTCAGGATATTGGCAGAGGTGAGGGAAGCAATAGCTTGGCTACCTTACATTGTTTATACTATTTTTTCCCCTGTTGGTCTTCCTCATTCTCATTTCACTTTGGCCGGACTAGATACATTGCCCTCTTGTTCTTCCTGGGGCACTACAAAAATATTCCTCTTTCTCAATGGAGATGCCATTGTGGGGATACTACAGTGAAGTCCTTAAATTGCATATTCTTTCACTGCTGTCTTTACATTAAATCCTGGAGAACTCTTGTTGGTCCTACCTTGAATATTTTTTTTTTCTGGTAGAGACCATGACTTCTATTTATTTGTTTATTTACTATCCTGCCTTTATTATTTTTATAAATAACTTAAGGTGGGAAACATACCTAATACTCCTTCCTCCTCCTATTTTCCCCACAACAACAACCCTGTGAGGTGAGTTGGGCTGAGAGAGAGTGACTGGCCCAAGGTTACCCAGCCGGCTTTCATGCCTAAGGTGGGACTAGAATTCACAGACTCCTGGTTTCTAGTCTGGTGCCTTAACCGCTACACCAAACTGGCTCTCTTTGTGCTTCTACTAGCTAACCACTCTTCTAGGTTGCCCATTTCTATTCTTCTCTATGACTATCCATCTCTCCTTGGGCTTAGAACATTTGTATTAATTGTCTTTCTTTTTTAGTCATTCATACACACACACACACACACACACACACAGACACATGCATACTGTGTGTGCGTGTATATATATACATACACTGTGTGTGTGTATGTATGTGTGTGTATGTGTGTGTGTGTGCATTCATGTGTGTGTGTGCATGTGTGTGTGTGTTTATGTATGTATGTGTGTATGTATGTATATATATATATATATATATATATATCTCCCCCTGTTTTTACTTGCTTTATGTTTTGTCTGACTGCTAGCCTCATGGCTCCAATAAAGATTTGATTGTATCCAATGTTCAGCAATCTGTAAGCTGAAAAACATACTATTGATAGAAATTTTGAAGATATTCCAGAATGAGAGAATGAGACTGAAGAATAGAAGCATTTTTCAAGAACAATACTTTTGAGCAATTGCTGCACATTTATTTTAACCACCTACTCTTTTTTTTCCTCTGCAATTCATCTCCCATGAACTGAATTCAAAGACTGGCATAACTCAGCATATATACCCATTTAGTATATTAGTATACCAATAGGATCTACTGCTCTCTACAACTGAGTAGATGGTGGCAGTTAGTTATTTATTTATTTATTTATTTATTTATTTATTTATCGATCATATTTTTATCACCGCCCATCTCCCTCATATGGGGGACTCTGGGCGGTTCACAATAAAACAGTTTAAAATTTGATAAAATCATAATATTCTGGGGAATGTTAGGATAATTCAGTACTAGAATGGACTAAATAAACAAATAAATAAGGAACATAAATAGATAGATGGTGATGTTCCTTATTACTGTCATTTTCTCAAGTGTCATGAGATTTGTAGTTAATCACTCTGAATTATCTTTGGCAGAAAAACAATACATAGATAGTTAATCAATAGCATATAATGAACATTATTTCTGGATTCTTTACAGGCTGTATTATGCTATTTATGTTAAATAATTGATAAGCAGCACTAACCACCATTCTTGATATTAATTCTTCACTTTCAAAGTGTCTGGATAATAAAAAGCAATTCACCCAGCCTATTTTAAGAGGTGATCTCTACAAAATCTTCAGTTTTCTAGGAAAAAGCTGAGATTTACTTTGTTCCCTCTTTTAGCTATATAAAGATCTATATAATTACAGAGATTATATGTCTATATTTGTCATCTGTTAAGGCTATGAAAAAATTCAATACAAATATTGGACAAATATTGGACTTGAAGGCAAGTCAGTCAGATTCAAGGTCAAATTCATTTGGCAACATGAAACAAACAAACAAACAAAAAACAGTGAAGCAAGCAGTCAAAGTGAATGCCTCTGCATTTATTTGGATGATCTGGATATTTCTGCGCATGCACAGACATGGCTTTTCTTTAATTTGTTTGGAAATCTAATACAACAAATATGATTTGACAATTAATTTGAATATCTAAATCATATGGGACTGATTTTTCCAAAGCTACCTGGCTAAGTATATTACCTAGGCTTAGCAGACATATTAATATTTCTACGTATCGTATACTGATGGATCAAACAGCGATGGATATAGTTTTGACACTTTGAAGAGTATATCCAGGCCTAGAAATAGTTACTGGGAAAAAAAAAAATACAAGCACTGTCCTTATAACTGCTGCTCACAATATCCACTGTTGCCCAATTCTCAGGTTTGTTTTGTCAATATGGGTATGGGTCTGAAAGAGACTACCATTACTTCTAATACATTCATATAACATAGCATGCTAAATACTTTACCAGTACTTTATTTGGCTGCAATTGTGCTAGGCAAGAGGGAGAAAAAATGATACAGTCACTTACTGCATGTTCTCTTATCTGATTCCTATCCAGTGGGTTCATTTACTTGCTGCAGTAAGTAAATGAACGCACAGGGACAATAATTGCTCTAATTATTACATTTACTTGTAATCCCCTCATATTGGTGTATTACAATAGCAATTATTGTCTCTTTAATTCATAACATCTATTTTATTGATCTAACATAATCTTTATGTAACATTTGAGAAAATAGGGATGTGTCTGAATTCAGGTTCTTCCTGCTGTATCTCTGATTTTTGGAGCTCAGACCAATCCTGTTGCATTATTGCAATGGATTGTATGGAGGGCTTCCTCTGAAAATCTGAAAAATATATCTGCCAGAATTGTCCAACTTTGAATTATAAGTTGCCAGTTTGAAGAGAATTGAATTGGCTGGTTGTTCATTTTGGAGCCAATTCAAAGTGTTGGTACTTAGCCAGAGAGTCCTAAAGAGCTTGGGATTTATTACCCTAGTAGGAATGCACAATTCCCATACCAATCTGCTTGAACTTGAAGAATGTCTCATGATGCCTCTTCTACACTGAGACAGATGTCAGCCATGGGAAGAGAAGCTTTCTTGGCATCCACATTGTGATCTTTTACTTACCAGGCTAAAAACCTTTTTATTCACCCAACTATTTTAAGTTTCATATACTTGTTCAATTTTATTGGTTGCTTTTATCTATTATTTCCTTTTACTGATTTTATTTTTATTACATTATTTTTAAATGTTGAATTCTAGTGAACTGTGAGAAAATTAGTTAGCAAAAAAGGTTGCATATAAATATTTTCAAATCAGTAAATAGAGACAATTTCAGCAAAGCTATGATATGATTGATTGTGAATCTCAGATGCTAGCATCCTTGGGTTCTTCTACTCCAAGCTATTAAAGATTGTGTCTATGCCCAGCAAGTGTAACCTGTAATAGTCTGGCATTGTCATAATTTGACTTTATGCTTAATAAAGGTTTATTTTATTTAACCCCCCCATATTTTTTTTTAAGTATTCGTAAAGTCAAAGAAAGATGCCTGGTAATAAAAATGAAATGTTCCACCATTACATCCTTTGGGTTGTTGTTGTTTATTCGTTTAGTCACTTCTGACTCTTCGTGACTTCATGGACCAGCCCACGCCAGAGCTTCCTGTCGGTCGTCAACACCCCCAGCTCCCCCAGGGACGAGTCCGTCACCTCTAGAATATCATCCATCCACGTTGCCCTTGGTCGGCCCCTCTTCCTTTTCCCTTCCACTTTCCCTAGGATCATCTTCTTCTCCAGGGGGTCCTGTCTTCTCATTATGTGGCCAAAGTATTTCAGTTTTGCCTTTAATATCATTCCCTCAAGTGAGCAGTCTGGCTTTATTTCCTGGAGGATGGACTGGTTTGATCTTCTTGCAGTCCAAGGCACTCTCAGAATTTTCCTCCAACACCACAGTTCAAAAGCACCAATCTTCCTTCTCTCAGCCTTCCTTATGGTCCAGCTCTCACAGCCATATGTTACTACGGGGAACACCATTGGTTTAACTATGCAGACCTTTGTCATCAGTGTGAGGTCTCTGCTCTAGACTATTTTATCAAGATTTGTCATTGCTCTTCTTCCAAGGATTAAGCGTCTTCTGAATTCCTGACTGCAGTCAGGATCTGCAGTAATCTTCGCACCTAGAAATACAAAGTCTTTCACTGCTTCTACATTTTCTCCCTCTATTTGCCAGTTATCAATCAAGCTGGTTGCCATAATCTTGGTTTTTTTGAGGTTTAGCTGCAAGCCAACTTTTGCACTTTCTTCTTTCACCTTCATCATAAGGCTCCTCAGTTCCTCTTTGCTTTCAGCCATCAAAGTGGTATCATCTGCATATCTGAGATTGCTAATTTTTCTTCCAGTGATTTTAACTCCAGCCTTGGATTCCTCAAGCCCAGCATGTTGCATGATGTGTTCTGCATACAAGTTGAATAGGTAGAGTGAGAGTATACAGCCCTGCCGTACTCCTTTCCCAATCTTAAACTAGTCCGTTGTTCCGTGGTCTGTTCTTACTGTTGCTACTTGGTTGTTATACAGATTCTTCAGGAGGCAGACAAGATGACTTGGTATCCCCATACTGCTAAGAACTTGCCACAATTTGTTATGGTCCACACAGTCAAAGGCTTTAGAATAGTCAATAAAACAGAAATAGATGTTTTTCTGAAACTCCCTGGCTTTTTCCATTATCCAGCGGATATTGGCAATTTGGTCCCTAGTCCCTCTGCCTTTTCTAAACCCAGCTTGTGCATCTGGCAATTCCCGCTCCATGAATTGCTGAAGTCTGCCTTGCAGGATCTTGAGCATTGCCTTACTGGCATGTGAAATGAGTGCCACTGTTCAATAGTTTGAACATTCTTTAGTGTTCCCCTTTTTTGGTATGGGGATATGAGTTGATTTTTTCCAATCTGATGGCCATTCTTGTGTTTTCCAAATTTGCTGGCATATAGCATGCATTACCTTGACAGCATCACCTTGCATGATTTTGAAGAGTTCAGCTGGGATGCCGTCGTCTCCTGCTGCCTTGTTATTAGCAATGCTTCTTAAGGACCATTCAACCTCACTCTTCAGGATGTCTGGCTCTAGCTCCCTGACCACACTGTCAAAGCTATCCTTGATATTGTTATCCTTCCTATACAGGTCTTCCGTATATTCTTGCCACCTTTTCTTGATCTCTTCTTCTTCTGTTAGGTCCTTGCCATCTTTGTTTTTGATCATACCCATTTTGGCCTGGAATTTACCTCCGATGTTTCTAATTTTCTGGAAGAGGTCTTTTGTCCTTCCTATTCTATTGTCTTCTTCCACTTCCACGCACTCCTTGTTTAAAAATAATTCTTTATCGCTTCTGGCTAAGCTCTGGAATTTTGCATTTAATTGGGCATGTGTCCCCCTATCACTGTTGCCTTTTGCTTTCCTTCTTTCTTGGGCTACTTCTAGTATCTCAGCAGACAGCCATTTTGCCTTCTTGGTTTTCTCTTTCTTTGGGATGTATTTTGTTGCCACCTCCTGGACAATGTTGTGAACCTCTGTCCATAGTTTTTCCAGGACCCTATCTACTAAGTCCAGGCCCTTATATATATTCTTCATCTCCACTGCATATTCCTTAGGAAAATTAATGAGCTCATAGCTAGCTGATCTGTGGGTCTTCCCTAATCTCTTGAGCCTAAATTGTGCAATAAGAAGTTTGTGATCTGAACTACAGTCAGCTCCTGGTCTTGTTTTTACCGACTGTATAGATGTCCGCCACCTTTGACTGCAAAGAATGTAGTCAATCTGATTTCAGTGTTGTTCATCTGGTGAAGTCCATGTATAAAACCATCTCTTAGGTTGTTGGAAGAGAGTGTTTGTTATGCAGAGTGAGTTGTCTTGGCAAAATTCTATCAGCCTATGTCCTGCTTTGTTTTGTTCTCCCAGGCCATGCTTACCTGTAATTCCAGGTGTCATTTGACTGCCCACCTTAGCATTCCAGTCACCTGTGATGAAAATAACATCTCTTTTAGGTGTGTTGTCCAGTAGGTGCTGCAGATCCTCATAGAACTGCTCTACTTCAGTTTCTTCAGCATCTGTGGTTGGGGCGTATATTTGGATCACTGTGATGTTAGATGGCTTGCCCTGAATTCAAATTGAGATCATTCTATCGTTTTTTGGATTGTATTCAAGCACTGCTTTAGCCACTTTACTATTAATTATGAAGGCTACTCCATTTCGTCTGTGGTCCTCTTGTCCACAGTAGTAGATCTGGTGGTCTTTTGATGTGAAGTGGCCCATTCCAGTCCATTTCAGTTCACTGATGCCCAAAATGTCTATCTTTAATCTTGGCATCTCCCCCAATAACCACATCCAATTTGCCCTGGCTCATAGATCTTATGTTCCAGGTTCCAATGGTGTGTTGATCCTTAGAACATCGGATTCACCGTTCACCACCAGCACCGTCAGCCGCTAGCCGTCCTTTCGGCTTTGAGCTAGTTGCGTCATCATGTCTGGGGCTAGTTGAACTCATCCTCTGTTCCTCCCCAGTAGCATTTTGACCATCTTCTGACCTGGGGGTCTCATCTTCCGATGGTATACCGACATATCTCTGGTTGTACTGATCCATTGAGTTTTCACGGCAAGAATACTGGGGTGGGTTGCCATCACCTTCCCCAGGGATCGCATTTAGTCTGACCTCTCTGTCATGACCTTCCCATCTTGGGTGGCCCTTCACGGTTTAGGTCATGGCATCATTGAGGTGCTCAAGCTCCAGCACCACGGCAAGGTAATGATCCTTAGAAAACTACTCCTTGAATAGTTGCTTTGCTTACTGTGATTCAATCTAACTGGAATCATGGCTGGCATTGATGTAAGGATGCTGTGAAGAAGCATTTTTGGTAAGGCTGTTTCTGTCACTTGACAGAACGGTCATAGAGATGAAAATGAATGAAACTGAAATAATGTTTATGCCTATAGTGTACTGGATATCATAGCAACTTCAGCCAAAAACTTCAGTGAGGACAATTTCAAAATGTTGAAGAACAATTTGTTTAATATATTACTTTAGTCTTCCTCAACTCTTTGTGAATTATTAAATTTCTTGTTGGGGATCCCATGTAATGTGGATAAAGATGCTAGGATCCATACCATTAGTTATTTTATTGATTTCGGACTTCTCCTTCCTGAGCAAAACATAGCAACTAAGAGAGAACAATATGGTGTAAGTGGAACAGTGGCCTTCTGTCTGTACAAAAAGAACACAATATACTAGAAAATGTATCTTCACTTTTGTCAGCTAAGTGTATATACCTTTCCCAGTTTCCTTCAATACAATAGCACGTTCCTAGAGATATCCACTAAGTATGTGTCACTCAAAGCAACATATTTTATTTGCAATAAAGTAGGTATAGGACTGCAGGCTAAATACAATAATAACTTATCAGTACCACATTGTGCATTATTGCTATTAAATGGCCATTTATATCAAGAAGATTTGTGTGAATTGTATTGGATATACAGTTTAGAGAAGAGAATTTCTTGGTTTCCTATTTATAGGTAGATGAGACAGTGTGGAGTAATGGTTGAGACATTTGGCTGGAACATGGAATACCAGGTTTGATTCTATTCTCAGCCATGAAAACCCACAAGGTGACATTTTGCTAGTCATAAAATCTCACCTCAATTTATTTCATAGGGTTGTTTATTTAGAGAAAATGGGAAGAGAGAAAATACTATGTGTGTCACTTGAGTTCCTATACAAAAGTTAGGAGATCTACCTAAAACTTAATTAATTACATTAGGAATGGAAGAAAAAAAAAATATTTGGTTTGCACTTTAAATATAAACCAATGTAACTTTATTTATTTATTTATTTACTTGTTTATTTATTTAGTCCCCACCCATCTCCTCCCATGGGGGGACTTATACTTCCTGAATTAATACATTAATCAGAATGAATAATTTATTCATTCAGTTTACACCCTCCAGATTTTATGATGAAGTTCTGCTAGTAAAAATGGATAGAACAATGTATATGTTAAGGAAATTGTAGATTAAAATGTGTGCAATAAGGAAAATGTATAAATGAATACTCTAATAGTGGAAAGTGGAAATTGCTTGCACAATGCATGTTAACAGGTATTATTACTTTCCAAAAATATACATATTTGGGGAAATGAGCAAGAAAATGTGTACAGATTTTGCATGCAGACTTTAATTAAATATATTCACAAAATGATTCTGGCTAAAACAAACTGGTGCTTCCAAAAAAGTCAACATTGTTGAAAGCAAAACAGATAAATTCATCATCTGACCCAGTGCAAGGAATACAGTGGATGAATCAATTCAGTGTTGTCTACATTCTCCAGAGTTTAAGATCAGTGGTTCCTTTTCAGACCAACCTGATGATTCAGTGACAGATCTTTAGACCTTCTTAATACAAAGCCATAATCTTTTTCACAGGAATTGTCAGGAACAGAACAGTGAACTCACTCATGGTTCTGCACACAACTGTGCTGAAAGTGAGTCATCCTGGAATATCTCTGCCAATCCAGGCTGGCCAATAATTCTCCTCAGTAGGAAAGACTAAAATAATATCCAAATAGGAGTGGGCAGTTGAAATGCTAGAGGTAGTTTCCACCCCTCTTTTCAAGATATCTGTTCAGAATTCCAATAAGAGCTATCTTTTCTTCTTTCCACAATCTGTAATTTCAGAGAGAAAAAAAGAAAATCCAAAAGGAGAGAAAAGGGAATATCAGGTTTTCCCCCACTTGTTGTTCTGCCTTGATGCTTAGCCCTGGACCACTAACATTGCTGTCAACAGATTCCTTTAACCAAATTTTGCCTCAGCAGGATGCAGATTACCTACCACTGATCAAAGGTTTTGCTTGGGAATGTTAATTTTATTTGGCCTTGGCTCATCTTCTGGTGCTAGCTTCTGTTTCACATTTGATGGCTGTCCACAGACCAGCCCTGACAGCTGACTGAAAGTGGAAAGGGGAAGTGAATCTTTTTGTGAGGTCTGAGCCTGCTTCTGACTCTGAAAATGAAACTTATTTTGAGTCAGAAGGGGAAAACAAAACTTATCAGGAAGGATTTGGAGAAATAAAAAGTGACTTAGCAGAGTGGGAATAACCAGAGACACTGATTGGACAAACTTCGGAAGGCGGTTTGAATACTCCAATCAGAGCTTGAGAAAGAAGAGCAGAGAAGCACATGAATCAAAAGGCAGCTCGATTGGCTGCAGGTGAGAAAAGGTGAAGAAAGGATCATTTTAATAGGCAGGTGTGCCAAGAGCAAGCTGCCAGAGACGACCAATCCTTTGAGCTCACAGCATCTGCGGAAGAGTCCTTACACCAGTCAGAAGCCTTGCCTATAGCCAACGTAGAACCAGAGCCTTCTATCATCACAGACCTGCTTCCTGCACACACCACTCCAGTTGAGCCTGTCCTTGCCATCCCTGCTGAGCACAGCCTTGCATCCAGTTCCAAGCCTTGTCTTGTTGCTCCAGTACCATTCAGTCTTGTCTCCAGATCCAAGCCTTGCTTAGATGATCCAGCCAAGCCCATCCTTGTCTCCAGGTCTGAGACTTGCCTTGATGCTCCAGCCAAGTCCAGCCTTGTCTCCAGATCTTGATGCTCCAGCCAAGTCCAGTCTTGCCTAGATGCTTCAGCCCAGCCTTGCCTAGCCTCTGTGCTCCAGCCTAGTCCAACCTGTGCAGCCATTCACAGACTCGTGCCTCAAGCCTACTCCTTGCCATGCGCTCTAGCTTCACCAAGTCTTACAGCTTCAATAAGAGAATTAGCTGAGTTCTGCCTCACTGTTCTGCCACAATCTGAACCTGCAGCCTTGCCTGGTCATCCTTTACTGCCGGGGTGGTCTTGACTGAATTGCATTGCCTAATCTATTATAAGGGCTTTTTGCTGTTGTAAATAGTTATTGTAAATAAATAATTTAACAGTAATTCTTCCTGGCTATCTCATAGTCTGAACAGGACACTTTTCATAGTTCTGGGGAAGATGGATCAGGACAGAGGTGCAGTTTTTGTAATTGTTGTTACTCTTTAAAAGATAGATGCTTTTTGTAACCTTTAAATGAACATATGGAAATTGTGATATGAGCAAAATAAGAAGTATTTTCTTTTTTATTTGTCTGCCACAGAAGTTTTTTTCCAATAAAAATCTAAGAATAATTGTTCAGTATTCAAACACTGATATTTAAATTGAAAATAATTTCTGTGCATGCCAAAGTTCAGTTAAGAACAAAAGTTCATTCAATCAAACTGAAGGAAAACAACATAAAATCCTGCTTGAGGTATGAATTCCTATGGTGCGCATGACATAAAAGCATTATCTTGGAACATTCCAAATTGGCTACATTCTTATAACCCAAAACTTAAAACAGCTCAAATGTTTATACTCCTAACGAAAAAAAAACAAAAAAACTTTTTTTTTAAATTACTGATCTGGGTGTAGGAAACAATGGGAATGCAAAACTTGATCTCTTGTTTTTCACCTCAGTGCGTTGAAGATAGCTAAGACGGCAGCCAACTTGTAGAAAAAAATGCCAAAGTGATTATTTAATTTCTCTTTTTCTGAAAACTGAAAAAAAAAAAAATCACCTCCTAAAATCCTATCTGTCGTAGGATAGAACTGAAGAAGATTAAGTCAGATTCTGATTCTCCTCCAATTTCCAATACGTTTTCAGTTAATTCAATAAATCCTGTGAAGTGCTCAGCCCTGAATTCACAGGGAACAACTAATTGCTTATCTACATCATTTTCATTAGCACCTAGTTTAACATATTACAGGCATTTAGCACTTTAGCAGCAGCAGCTTTGCCAAACCTTTGGCAAGAATAAGAGAAGGCTGCTGGTCAGTACAAAATATCCTCTCTCTCTGTCCTCTCTCTCTCTTTCTTTTTTTACTATTTATCAAAATAGTGTTAAAATCAATGCACCGCAGCAAGCACTCTGCCTATCATTTATGCAATACCCACCCACACACATGAATACAGCACAACAGAAAAAAAAAAGATTAAAAAAATATTACAACCAGAAGCAGAATGCATCCTAAAAAGCTCACAACAGGAGAAGAGCAATCACACAGAGAGAACATATATCAACAAAGTTACACTGAACAGAACCGCAGCAGGGCAGGAATATTTGAGCAAACTCACCAACAATGCGAAAGCAACACCCTTCAGTTTTGACATTTTAAAATCTATTCTGTAAGTCTGACTTACCAAAAATGCTCCCTGCTTTAGGCTTTGCAATCCTTCAGATTCAGTTCAGAAGAAGTTCTTCAAAATGCATGGGAATGCAAATGCGAACACCGACCTGCATCTCTTTAAAGCAGCCCCATCTTTGGATAGGATCATGCATCAGCCAAATGTGCATGCAGTGGAAAATGGACAAGAGCAAAGGACCAGCATGGGACAGGAACACAACCAGAGCTAGGAACAGTGTCTCGCTAGGAACAGTGTCTCGAACCTATCAAAGACCAATTATAAGCCATATTTGGCTGGCTCCACCACTAAATAGCATGACTATTAAGTAGCATAATATCAATATCAATATCTATCTATCTATCTATCTAGTATTCATATATAGTAATCTGTATACATAGATAAAATCAAAGAAGTCTTATATATACAGTATGTGAGACACCCTCCCCCCAATGTAATATGACTGGTTAAAGTATTCCCAGTGTCCCCATATTCAGCTGGATTCCTACAGCATGGTGTCACTTTAGACCAGTGTTTCTCAACCTTGGCAACTTTAAGATGGATGAACTCCCAGAATTCCCAAGCCAATATGCTGGCTGGGGAATTCTGGGAGTTGAAGTCCATCCATCATAAAGTTGCTAAGGTTGAGAAACACTGCTTTAGACTTTCATAACCCATGCAACAGTCAGAGGACTGAGTGACTTGACTATGGGGCTGGAGACATATGTTCCTTTCCCAGAATGAGAGAGGGAGAGAGAAAGAAAAGCAGCAATGTGGGAATGGATCCATGGAATTAGGAAATCTACAACTATTACCACAGGTAGGTAGTTGCTGAGTTCACCAGTGAAGTTGAACTTCACTGGTATGTAAGACAAAATTGAGCATTTCTGGCAGCAATTTATCAGGCTGAAAAGATTTTCAGTTGACAGTTTCTAGAACATCTGTTCAAATTGCCAGCAATTTGGTTCCAAAGCTTTTAAGGTCTACTTTGACACCTGTTCCTGTATAAAATAGTTGGTAGTTGTTTAATCCACAGTTACCAATTACTGTATAGCAAGACTTTTAAATTGGTAATAATTGTGTCATGTGTAAATAGAGTCATTCTTGATTATAATGAGTCCCCAAAGATAAATACCCTGATGAATTATGATGCTGTTTCAGTCCACAGTTACACTTAAATTTCAAGTGCTAGTGTTGTGGCCAGTTTTGGAGAAGAAAAGGGGAAGAAAAAAATTCCTAAAATGTCATGCATATATTGGAACTTGTGTCAAGTTTGTGTCAAGATTATTAAATTCCCTTTTGAACCAAGAAGTTAGATAATTTAATGTTGTCCCTATTTTTAAGTGAATTGACTTAATTCACATCTCCCAAACCATTTTGTAGATTGGAATACAGTTCTTTTTAGATTTCACATCCTGTAGAAGTTATAATGCAGCTCCTCAGGATAAAAATTGTGCACAATAATATATTATGCATATTAAGGACATGAAAATTTGTGTATAAAATGCATATCACAAAATGTATATTATGAACAAAAATATATTTCATGCTTTCTTTAAATATATATATATATAAAAAATGTGACAGAAAGGGCTAAATATAGGTACATGCAAAACTGATATAGATGAGGTATGACCTGTTCTATACATACATCTCTTCTCTAGAATATAGTCTATTTAATATACATATTAACTTTCTTAATCAAGGTTCTGTTGATATATCTTACTATTGAAATAAAAGAAATGTTAATATTTTTTTAAATAATCCTAAAATCTACCAATGTTCCAACTAGATGAAATAATTGTTTTATAAACTATTCTAACCTTAAATTTGTTTTGCTATTCATTGTTGCTGATGGAGTGCTGTTGGGAAAATTGAGAAACAGAGAAAACATGCCAGATAAGATCTTCTGGCATAGATTGCTTTATTAATATATTACTTACTAAAGTTATGTTAAAAACAAAAAGAAATACCACCCACAACAACAAAAATTCATCTCAGTGAATTTCAAAAATCAATATTCTGAGAATAAGCATAGCTTATATGACTTCTTATTCAAATGCATTTTATGTAAAATTTAAATAATTTTCAATTTCTTCATGATTTGAATTACATAGGTAAACTGTATTGGCTTAACTATCTGACCCAACATAGTCACCACAGCTCTTTGGAAAAAAATGGTTCCAAGTTCATTAATACAAACCATCTGAGAATTGCAACTAAATTAGGATTTAATTCTACCTTATATAATTTTGAACATAAATGTTCAGAACTTATCAAATTATCCATGTATATTGTTGTTGTTGTTGTTGTTATTATTATTATTATTATTATTATTTGTATATCGTCCAACCCGCAATGATTCTACAGCAAATTTTAATGGCACTCATCATAGTTTGGATATTTCTCCTTTATTCCATATTTTTTAAGGAAAACATTCAACTACTTCAGATCAACAAAAATATATTCTTGATTCTTTGGTTAAATTCCTCTCTAGTGATAGAAACAGGAAAGCTCAAAGATAAATAATTTGCCTTGATTTAAATACTGTCATTGATGTATTCTGGAACCAAATGCATTTCTCCAGCTGTGGTTAGACTAACATAAACAAAAGCCTAAAGCACATTAATCACCCTATTTCATTCTCCATTTGTGCAATGTAATGTTTTTTATTGCCCCAGGTATATAAACATTCCGATCTGAAAGACATAATGTTATGTCCCAATGATTTTTAGGGGACACTTTATCATAAGCACTTTCTCAGGCCTGCATGGAATGCTCATATGTTCTTATCATGATGCTTGCATACCAATAAGAAATTACAGTGGTCTCTGATAGATAATATAGGAATTTTTAAGTGATGTGACATTTAAACTGCCAAATAATGACCCTCGTCAATTAACATGTACTCAAGCACCTGATTTTCTGTCATTAAGGACTTCCCTATTTACTTTTTCATATAAGGCTTGGGGTCAACCAAGTTAAAGAATAGAGAATGTACCATACCAACAGAAGCTTGATAGTTCCATGAGGCACTGAAGATGTTTCCTAGTCTGGCAATGAAACGTCTGCAAGAAAACAACAAAGCTCAGAGAGCACCAAGGACTCCACAGTTCCATAATTGTACATTCATAAAATATGCATACTAGAGCTGCAAACAAATCTGGTTGATCATCCTGAGAGGCTTTGATAATGGGCTTTTTTTTTTTTTTGGAAGGGGGATGTAACATGCTATGTGAATCACCACTGAGGTATATAAATCACAGTGTACAACTTAGTGGTGGATCCAGTTAAATGTGGGTTATTCTGTACATGATAGAAATCAGAAAACCATGTTTTTATGAAATGTGCTAGCCCAGACTTTTTGTAAATTAAAAAGTTAGCATGTTTGCATTGTTCTTTCTTCTGTGATAAGTTTGATTTTTATTTGTGTATAGTTCCCTATTTGGAGTATAAAATATTCCTTGTCCAAAGTGAAATCTGGTTGACAACCACAGTTGTGGCTACAAAGGTTTTGTTCTCCGATTTATGGAATATTATTCTATTTTAATGAGTTACATGTAATCTTAGTTCCTAGTAATTATGACTACATCTCTGCTTGGGACTGGCATATAGATACATTTTAGTAGAATCCTAATAGAATTAAGCTTACCCTCTCACTACCACTCATGTTCAAGCTCTCCTTTCATTCACCATCCAAACATGGTTCATGAGTCCCACTTAACATGTGCATTATGCTTCTCTCCTACACCAAGAGAGATGTTGGTTTCTATCCAACATTTGGGATTTAATTGCTTTCCTTTTTTCCTCTGGGGAAAGCAATTTCCTCTGGGGAAAGCAACTAAATCCCAAAATAGATGTTTCTATCTTTCCTTCTCCCTCTGTCTCACTGCCTCAGCATTCTGTATATTAGAAGAAGTTGTATTATTATTTTTAGGTCATCATTTTATACATGAAAATGTATAAAAATATGACCTATCAGGCTATTGCCCTGCTAACATGGATATAAATGGAGCAGATTTATAGTTGTTTACATATTTTGAAAATTGTCTCATCTTACATATTATATTGCTGGATTGTAAAAAAAATAGGTAGAGTAATATAAGGGATGGACTTCTGGGGAAGAAATAGTAGACTGAAGACAGCTCTGAAAAGCAGAACTAACAACTATGGCTGAATGAACAGCAGGTGAGGAGGGGACTTGAAATCACCCACAAGTGCTCCAGACAGTTGCTCCTTATGAGGAGACTGCAAGACAGTGGTCTCCAGTGGGTTTAGAGCTCTGGGAGATGAATGAATAGCCATCTTGCTCAAACCTCAGTGGGCACCTTTAAAAGGATAATAAGTTTGCATACTTCTCTTTCTAATCACTTTTGGAAATTGCTTGTTAACTACTTTCAGCTATTAGGAAACTCTGGATTGACAAGTCTGACAGCACCAGGTGATTTTCCTTCAATCCTTAGTGAATGAAGTATATAAAATATAATTTTAAGGACTATTTTTTTAATAAACAGGAAAAGGGTGATTAAAACTTTTATCTTAGAAAGCTACAAATGAACTAAGGGTCCAGATAAATTTGAAATAAAATTTTGGAATTAATTATAAAGAATCCTTCCCATGGGAAAATGTTTTTGTTTTAATTTAAAAAAAAATAAGATAAGATTTTAAAAATAGGACACTAGAGGGAACTAAAGATTACAATTAAAGGAGAAGAACACTTAAATTCAACTTACAATTACAGAATGAAGCAAAATATTTTAACATTGGACATATTGAAGGATATTTTTGAACAATGGACCCAGAAGTTAATTTTAGAAGTGTCTGCCTCCATAGACAGACTGTGTCTAAAAGATGTTATGGAAGAGGAACAAGTTCTATCTGACAAGAACGAGACTGACATGGAAAAAGATGTTATACTGGCCATACAAAAGAAACTGGCTGATGTCTTAATAATTAAAAGGGATATGCAAATAACAAACCAAGAGAGTGACCTGTATAATTTTCCTGCATTGGATTTACAAAACATGTGTGTTAAAGTTTTGAAGAATTTTGTGAGAAGGGAAAAAGAAAAACTGAAAAGAAATCAAGTTCTAGTACATTATTTGAAGGGACTAAAGATTAAATTTGTTAGGAAGTAGTATACAGTTGGTTTATTTCATTAAAGTTAATATATATATATGTTGTTATCTCTGGTAAACCTCAATGGACTTTTGCTGACATCAGAACTGAAATGATGATGTTTTAGGAATTTGTTTATAGATAAGAGATGGGATATGGGAAGAAGGGATCATTTGTTGTATTTTAAAAGGAGGTGATATATTCCTGAAATAGTTTATACTTGTTGTGATGAAGGTGGGAAGTCACCTCTTTATATATGTCTTTTCTTTTTCTTTATTATATTCTTATATTTTCTTTCTTTTTTCTTTCTTTTTCTATTTTTCTATTTTTCTATTTTTCTATTTTCCCTTTTTTTCTTTCTTTTCTGCACCTTCTACTCTTTCTTTTTATTCTTCTATTTTTTTCAGTTTGTAGTACTTTCTACTGTTTGTAATTATAATCTTTAATAAATTACTATTAAAAAAAAGAGAAACATAAGAGATGTGGAGAAAATCAAAATGAAATGAATCAAACTTATTTTCTTTAATAGCCATTGCACAGTCCTGAAGATAAATTTCAAGCTTACTAATAAGAAGCAAGAACTAGCCATGATGTTCAATAGATGAAAATATATCATAGCAGATAATTACCATGTCAAATCATGAGAAAAAGATTCTCTGATCAGGTATCGCCATGTGAGTTAGACATATCTCCTGAGAAAAGTTGTTGACATATGACATTTGGTATACCAAACCCATGTAGAAGGAAAATCTGGATAGATGGGACACGGAAATCTGGCAGCAAGCAAGTCATATTAAAATGTAACTGGATAATAGGCAGTTACATTCTTTCTGTTCCCAGTGGTTAATAATGATCAGGAATATTGGCAATTAAGTGACTATATAATAGATAAACTAGATAACCTGTACCAGATGTACTAACTTTTAAACAGTTTTCCATATTTAGACATTTATTCATCAGAAATATTTGCTTGGTAATTGTCAGCTGGATAAAATGGGGATGTGAAGTTGATCTCCATTAGCTACAAAGTCTAAATAGATGTTCCCTTTCAAATCTCATTTTAATTTTTGGTCTTAAATCACCTTGAAAGTGATATTCAAGAGAGCAAAATCAACAAAATATCTGAAAAAGTCCAGTTTCAGGATCAAAAAATGCAGGTGACCACTTAAATATGGTGAAGGTGAGTACAAAGTCTTGACACTGAGAGTCTGTATATGATTGAGAAGGGATATAAATGTGATAAATAAATTAAGTCTGGGCAAGTGGGGAGAAAAGGAAATCATTAATCTCCTGAAAGTGTAGAAGATGCTCATGATCTATCACTTTGTGCTACATTAGCATACAACTGGGTGGTTGCTTTGAAATTTTTGAAAAGGAAAATGGACACCTTTACTTCTAAGACAGAAAAGTTACAATTAAAGCAAATGAGGCATTTAATCTGGTCACCCCTATTTTTTTTTTTTTAAAAGTGATTTTTCTCATTCCAAATAGGTACTAGAGAGAAGTAGATCATAATTATTGTTAGAACATTCATCTTGCCCCCTTTCACAAGAACAGGCTGAGAATCCAATTATGCATCTTACTAATTGGTTTAGCTCATTACACTTGGGCTTTGAGGCTCTGGTGGGAAATTTTGAACTAGTTCACCAGGCACTTGGCAGAGACCAAAATATAGTTATAAGTTTCTTAAGATTCCTACTTAAGGAAGAAATTAAGAGGCCTCTGTCATCTTCATCAGATGAAATATCAGGATTCTCTTATATTGATCTTTCAAGCTTTCTGTCAGGATATACTTCAGCTTAATAAAGTCTTCCAGCTGGATGCAGCAGCCTTGTGTAGAAGAATTTCTTATTGCTGAAGTTTCCATTTAAATTTAGAATAAATTACAAGGGATCTGAACCTACTGTTTAGACTGAAATAGCTGCTGAGGACTTTGATAGAAAGAAAACCCAACCCAGACCAGATAAAAACAGTCAAACCAAAAGGAGCCTAAATTTTAACAGATTTGAGGCTTTGCCCAACAAATGGAGAAAGTTGATAACACTCTTAAGTCTAAACTTTTTGACTGAACTGTAATACTCTCAAGTATTAGATATCAAGGTACTAACCACTGCTTATGTTGAATAGTTGGTACAGATAGCAGTTATCAGAGTCTTGCCTTCTTTCCTTTTTCTGCACTGCATTCTTAAACTACCCCATTCTTACTAACTATGGGCACTGTACAAGAACAAACCATCTATATTCTTATTTACTAGTTGTATTAATAATATATTTATATAATAAAATATGTAAATAAATGTGATGCTATGAAAAAGTGTTTGCAACTCATTTTTGTTTCTACTTTCTGTAACCCAAGAAAATAGAACCTATACGATCTCCCTGAATCATTTCAGCTAAGTTTCTTTCATAATGTGTTCTATTCTTGTTTGTTTATTATCATTTTTTATTAACATGTTATTTTTAAGGGAGTAAATGCACACTTTTAAAAATAATAATGTATGAGAAAAATAACATATATTTCACATAAAGCTGTAAGTAAAGCATTTATATCAGTTCTGAGACTTCCTTTGGCACTCTGAATCTATGCTGCACATCTGCAAAAGCTTCTGCCAACTATTTGATAAATAATCATAAAACAACCACAATAAACAACCACAAAATAGCATTAAAACCAAATAATAATAATATATTAAACTCGTATGCTCAACAGCTCTGGGTGGCCTACAACAATCAAACAAAGAAATCACAATAAAATCAATAAAAGATAAAGATAAAAGATGGCAAGCATGATTAAACAGGGGATCTCACTCTCTCTCACCAAAGGCCTGGGTGAAGAATGAGGTCTTCATCGCTCTTCTAAACAATAGCGGAGTGGGGCCCATCCGGATCTCAAGGGGAGCCTCGTTCCAAAGGTAAGTGCTGCATCATAACATATCAACAAACATTATTATTATATTATTATAATCCTAATCTAATCTAATCTAATCTAATCTAATCTAATCTAATCTAATCTAATCTAATCTAATCTAATCTAATGTATAATATAAGGGTTTCCCTTGACATTAAGTCCAGTCATGCCTGACTCCAGGGGGCGGTGCTCATCTCCATTTCAAAGCCGAAGAGCCGGCGTTTGTCCGTAGACACTTCCGTGGATGGCATGACTAAATGGAACGCCGTTACCTGCCCGCTGAAGCGGTACCTATTAATCTACTCACATTTGCATGTTTTTGAACTGCTAGGTTGGCAGGAGCTTGGCCTAGCAACGGGAGCTCGCCTCGTCACACAGATTCAAACTGCCAACCTTCCAATTGGCAAGCTCAGCAGCTCAGTGGTTTAACCCACAGCGTCACCACGTCCCTAATATATAATATAATATAATATAATATAATATAATATAATATAATATAATATAATAATATAATATAATATAATAATATAATTCATAGCAGAACTAGAAAATAAAAGCAATGAATAAAGAGATGGCAGCATTCATGACTGAAAGGGCCTCTTAAATAATTAAATAATTAAATAATTATATTTTTAATAATTTTCTTAAAATCTAATAAGGTATGGGCTGATCTCATTTCTGGGGAAGGATAGTCCAAAGTCATATTGCAGTGACAGAACAGCATCTGTGGGTTTCTACTGCACTTACCTCAAAGTAAGGGGAGAGCTAGTAACAGATTCTCCCAGGAGATATGTATCAGGGTAAAAACTCTGATTGGAAAAGATTGTCCTTGACATACTGTATCTTGATGTTGAATCATGTAGGTTTTAAAAGCCCAAAAACAACCCTTTGAATGTCACACAGAATTCTGATAGGAAGCCAGTGACCAGAGAACTAGTGTTATGTGATCTTGTTGGTAAGTACCCAGCAGCTGGTCCATTGTATTCTGGACTAGTTGAGCTTCTGAGAGGATTTCAAAAGCAGCCCCATGTAGAGTGCATTACAGTAGTCCAAACAAGTGGTAATGAGGCAATGAATCACTGATGCAAAATCTTCCTGTTCCAGGTAAGTTTACAATTGGCATACCTGCCAAAGCTGGGCAAAGCTACCCACATCAGATGGTCATAGAATCTATCTCTCCATCCAGCTGTAGCCATGAGTCCTGGAGGATCCCCAGGTTGCACAGCCACTACTTCAGGGCAGTGCCCCCATCAAGAGACATCTTCAGTTGTGAGATGTCAGGAACCCACAATAGACAAACAGTATTTTTTTATTGCTAGGGTTCAATTTTAGCTTGTTCTGTCCCACCCAGTTTCCCACAGGAGAGGCCACCTGGTTAATCCCTTCTTCCCCTCTACCACCAATTGGAACCCCTCCACTGAAAATGGAGTAGAAATACTGTAGAACAGTGCTTCCAATTCCCAACACTTGCAGGTAGTCCATGGTAGATAAAATAAGATATTACATCTTGGTGTTTGTTGTTGTTTATTCATTCAGTCGCTTCCAACTCTTTGTGACTTCATGGACCAGCCCACGCCAGAGCTTCCTGTCGACCATCAATACCCCCAGCTCCCTCAGGGATGAGTCCGTCACCTCTAGAATATCATCCATCCACCTTGCCCTTGGTTGGCCCCTCTTCCTTTTGCCTTCCACTTTCCCTAGCATCAGCATCTTCTCCAGGGTGTCCTGTCTTCTCATTATGTGGCCAAAGTATTTCAGTTTTGCCTTTAATATCATCCTCTCATGGCTCAGTACATCTCAGTGTATATATGCATTTTCTCCTCCAGGACAAATTAGATTATGTGCATATTTATTGCCTGAGCCTAGTATCAGGCTAGGTTCATATGTGTTGCCTTTGTGTGTGTGTACTGTCCTCATTTATTTTTATGTATGTACTGGGAAGCACAGAACAGGGAGGAAGGCTTAGAATGGGGCAGTTAACTGGATAATGCTGCTGTCCAACTGCCTCTTTCTAAGGAACACACTCCAAGAACATGCTTTTCCCTGGATTCTCTTTCTCCCCAGTCCCCAGTGGGATCCAATTCATTATAAACTGCCCAGAGAGCTTCAGCTATTGGGGGTTCAAAAAAATTAATAAAGTAGATAAAATAAATCTGCCCATTTTTCCAACTGAGTCTTTCTTTTGCTAGCTTCTCCTGCCATATCAAGTTTGGTTCTGTTCTGGTATGTTTTTGGAGACTTACCCTACTGACAAATACACAGAGTGACAGAGTCCTGAGTCCCTTTACATAATTTATTTCCAATATTCCACTACGTTACAGAGAATAAAAATGAATAAACCTCCAGGTGTTAATGGTATTTAATCTATGTCACTTATTTGACTCCATAGATGCAGACATGCTTGACTCTTGGAAGTAAATTGAAATTCTAAATAACCGTAAACCAAATGAAGACCTTCAATCAACATCATCAAGTTAAATCAAATGCACACACACATACAAGGCCCATTTTACTAAATATACCAAAATCGTGTTCATTTTACATGTTTTCAAAGCATTTGCTCAATTGGAAAGTTTTTTTTTTTTTAAATGTTGTTGAAACTAGGATTTGGACATAAATTCATTTCTATAATTAATCAGCTCTGCTTTCTGGCACAAGCAGTAATTAGCATCAATGAATTGGATACAGATGTTTTTCAAATAAATAGAGGCAGCAAACAAGGATGCCTTCTTTCATTTATTTTATTCAATCATCAAACAGATATTGGCACATGATACTATGAAGAATAAGAATATTCTAAGTTTGCTTGCAAACAGCATGCTCATTTTTCTTAAATATGTATTCCAATTGCAAGTTTAATTACATAAATTTTATGCAGTAGCAAGTTTAGATGTTACCTTTGATAAATCTTCTGATATGTTACTGAAAACTGATAATCACAGAAACAAATTTAAGCCTAAATAGATTAGATACTAGGGAACAATTATCACAAAAGTTTGGTATCATTTAATATAATTAGCATAATCTTTATCTCTCTCAATATTAAATCATGCAAGATTAAAAGGAACTTAAATCATAGAATAACTTTGATTATTAAAGCTTAGTTTTTACCTGCAATGAATATTTGTTGTTTGTTTATTCGTTTAGTCGCTTCCGACTCTCCGTGACTTCATGGACCAGCCCACGCCAGAGCTTCCTGTCGGTCATCAACATCCCCAGCTCCCCCAGGGATGAGTCCGTCACCTCTAGAATATCATCCATCCACCTTGCCCTTGGTCAGCCCCTCTTCCTTTTGTCCTCCACTCTCCCTAGCATCAGCATCTTCTCCAGGGTGTCCTGTCTTATGTGGCCAAAGTATTTCAGTTTTGCCTTTAATATCATTCCCTCAAGTGAGAAGTCTGGCTTTATTTCCTGGAGGATGGAATGGTTTGATCTTCTTGCAGTCCAAGGCGCTCTCAGAATTTTCCTCCAACACCACAGTTCAAAACCATCGATCTTCGTTCTCTCAGCCTTCCTTACGGTCCAGCTCTCGCAGCCATATGTTACTACGGGGAACACCATTGCTTTAACTATGCGGACCTTTGTTGTCAGTGTGATGTCTCTGCTCTTAACTATTTTATCGAGATTTGTCATTGCTCTTCTTCCAAGGATTAAGCGTCTTCTGATTTCCTGACTGCAGTCAGCATCTGCAGTAATCTTCGCACCTAGAAATACAAAGTCTTTCACAGCTTCTACATTTTCTCCCTCTATTTGCCACTTATCAATCAAGGTGGTTGCCATAATCTTGGTTTTTTTTGAGGTTTAGTTGCAAGCCAGCTTTTGCACTTTCTTCTTTCACTCTTTCATAAGGCTCCTCAGTTCCTCTTTGCTTTCAGCCATCAAAGTGGTATCATCTGCATATCTGAGATTGTTAATGTTTCTTCCAGCGATTTTAACTCCAGCCTTGGATTCCTCAAGCCCAGCATGTTGCATGATGTGTTCTGCGTACAAGTTGAATAGGTAGGTTGAGAGTATACAGCCCTGCCGTACTCCTTTCCCAATCTTAAACCAGTCCGTTGTTCTGTGGTCTGTTCTTACTGTTGCTACTTGGTCATTATACAGATTCTTCAGGAGGCAGACAAGATGACATGGTATCCCCATACCACTAAGAACTTGCCACAATATGTTATGGTCCACACAGTCAAAGGCTTTAGAATAGTCAATAAAACAGAAATAGATGTTTTTCTGAAACTCCCTGGCTTTTTCCATTATCCAGTGGATATTGGAAATTTGGTCCCTAGTTCCTCTGCCTTTTCTAAACCCAGCTTGTGCATCTGGCAATTCTCGCTCCATGAATTGCTGAAGTCTACCTTGCAGGATCTTGAGCATTACCTTACTGGCATGTGAAATGAGTGCCACTGTTCGATAGTTTGAACATTCTTTATCGTTTCCCTTTTTTGGTATGGGGATATAAGTTGATTTTTTTCCCTGCATATCTTTTCCTCTGATGGCCATTCTTGTGTTTTCCAAATTTGCTGGCATATAGCATGCATTACCTTGACAGCATCATCTCGCAAGATTTTGAACAGTTCAGCTGGGATGCCGTTGTCTCCTGCTGCCTTGTTATTAGCAATGCTTCGTAAGGCCCATTCAACCTCACTCTTCAGGATGTCTGGCTCTAGCTCACTGAACACACCGTCAAAGCTATGCCTGATATTGTTATCCTTCCTATACAGGTCTTCTGTATATTCTTCCCACCTTTTCTTGATCTCTTCTTCTTCTGTTAGGTCCTTGCCATCTTTGTTTTTGATCATACCCATTTTTGCCTGGAATTTACCTCTGATGTTTCTAATTTTCTGGAAGAGGTCTCTTGTCCTTCCTATTCTATTGTCTTCTTCCACTTCTGCGCATTGCTTGTTTAAAAATAATTCCTTATCTCTTCTGGCTAACCTCTGGAATTTTGCATTTAATTGGTCATATCTCCCCCTATCACTGTTGCCTTTTGCTTTCCTTCTTTCTTGGGCATCTTCTAGTGTCTCAGCAGACAGCCATTTTGCCTTCTTGGTTTTCTCTTTCTTTGGGATGTATTTTGTTGCCGCCTCCTGAACAATGTTGTGAACTTCTGTCCATAGTTCTTCCGGGACCCTATCCACTAAGTCCAGTCCCTTAAATCTATTCTTCACCTCCACTGCATATTCCTTAGGAATATTACTGAGCTCATAGCTAGCTGATCTGTGGGTCTTCCCTAATCTCTTTAGTCTGATCCTAAATTGTGCAAGAAGAAGTTTGTGATCAGAACTACAGTCAGCTCCAGGTCTTGTTTTTACCAACTGGATAGATGTCCGCCACCTTTGGCTGCAAAGGATGTAGTCAATCTGATTTTGGTGATGTCCATCTGGGGAATTCCATGTATAAAGCTGTCTCTTAGGTTGCTGGAAGAGAGTGTTTGTTAGGCACATTGAGTTGTCTTGGCAAAATTCTATGTCCTGCTTCGTTTTGTTCTCCCAGGCCATGCTTACCTGTAATTCCAGGTGTCATTTGACTGCCCACCTTAGCATTCCAGTCTCCCATGATGAAAATAAAATCTCTTTTAGGCGTGTTGTCCAGTAGGTGCTGCAGATCCTCATAGAACTGCTCTACTTCAGCTTCTTCAGCATCTGTGGTTGGGGAGTATATTTGGATCACTGTGATGTTCGATGGCTTGCCCTGAATTCGCATTGAGGTCATTCTATCATTTTTTGGATTGTATCCAAGCACTGCTTTAGCCACTTGACTATTAATTATGAAGGCTACTCCATTTCCTCTGTGGTCCTCTTGTCCACAGTAGTAGATCTGCTGGTCATTTGATGTGAAGTGGCCCATTCCAGTCCATTTCAGTTCTCTGATGCCCAGAATGTCTATCTTTAATCTTGACATCTCACCAATAACCACATCCAATTTGCCCTGGCTCATAGATCTTACATTCCAGGTTCCAATGGTGTGTTGATCCTTAGAACATCGGATTCGCCCTTCACCACCAGCACCGTCCGCCGCTAGCCGTCCTTTCGGCTTTGAGCTAGCTGCGTCATCACGTCTGGGGCTAGTTGAACTCATCCTCTGTTCCTCCCCAGTAGCATTTTGACCATCTTCCAACCTGGGGGTCTCATCTTCCGATGGTATACTGACATATCTCTGGTTGTACTGATCCATTTAGTTTTCACGGCAAGAATACTGGGGTGGGTTGCTATTACCTTTCCCAGGGATTGCATTTAGTCTGACCTCTCTGTCATGACCTTCCCATCTTGGGTGGCCCTTCACAGTTTAGGTCATGGCATCATTGAGGTGCTCAAGCTCCAGCACCACGAAAAGGTAACGATACTTTGCTGAAGGCAATGAATAGACTTCCTAAAATTCTATTTTATTCCAAACACTTCAAATTGTATTCTGTACCACTAATTTCATACATGCAAAAAAATTATTCTCCTTTTTTATATAAATCAGAGATGCCTAGGATAAAGCAAACTATACAGTAAAAACAAAAGCATGATGGATGTTTCGGTATTTCAAATAATTAAGGATTATTTTGATGCTTTTCAACTAAGACAATTCATATCCTTATGAAGTCAAACAACATGGTTAACATTGGCTTTCCTATCATTTAGGGTGGAATCATTCTCTAATGTAAGAAATTAATATCTATTGTTGTAAATCCATATTTGAAACTAGCTTTAGAAGTTTGGAAAAGATAGAGACAATTTTTGGTTCCTGACTTTTCGCTTCTTACAATTCCTTGATCATTCTCCTTTTAAGCATGATGATAAATATTTTACTACAAGGAATGAGAAGACTGAAGAGTTTATAAAATTAATTACATCTGGAAACTCTTTTACTATGGAACTTGAGATCTTTTCAAGACAATTTACCCTGACCTTGACAAGATCATGCATGCAGTGCAATTTTCCTCATCAAGTCAAAAAGTTAACACAATTCTTTTCATTCAGGTATTTTTCAAATCTGTACATTATAAACTTCATCTCGAAAAAGAGGTGAAGCAATACAGCTTAGAAATGAAATACAGGAAAGCAGCTTAGAAGTGAAAGAGCCACATTCAGTCCTACTTTCATAAAATTTCAAAGCCTCAGCTGTTAAAACCATTAACAGAATTTAAAGCAGGGTGTATATCTGCTTCATTTAATAGCAAGGGACGCTTACCAGTGTTATATGTGACTGTTATTAAGCAGGACAGGATTTTTTAAAGTCTTCAAAATTCTAGGAAGGTAATTTGGGATCTGAACTTGTTGAATTTCATGGGCACTCTTTGTGGCATGGAATTCCTTTTAAATTACTTTCAGCAAGTTATCAGGAATTACCTATGAAAATAATTTCTAGCCATACTTATAAATTGTAATCTTTCTAGATTGTGTAGCTTAGGTGTTAGCACATGGACCCATAGTGCCATCTTTGATGGAAATGCCCAATTACCCAGTCCTTTTGGATATTTTTTTAAAAAGTAAAAAAAGAAAGTCATCATTTTTATATAATTAATTCTGATCTCTGTTCATATTCATATCACTAAAGCATATACATTGATGCAATATAATAAATTAATTCAATCCTTCTTTGCTGTTAGATTTTGAATTGCAAATTGGAAAATTAAAATGTGTCTGTTGTATTTAAATCTGTGGGGGATATAGCTCTAGCCATAATTTATTAAGTTTTTTTCTACTAGATTTTCCTCATCTGTACAAATATTATTCTGGGCAGAATACCAAATATAGATAATTGTATTTCTCTTTAAGATCAAATGTATTTGTGTATTTACTCACATGCAAAGTATACACTCCCATTTTTTTCAGATGCTTCTGTTTTCATTCTTAATTTAGCTTTATTCTATATTTTTAGTATTTGTCTTGTCAGTCTGGACTCCTGGTGACTGCATGGACAAGTCCCTGCAGTTTTCTTGGCAACATTTCAGAAGTGGTTTTGTGCCTAAGGCAAAACTAGAACTGACAGTCTCTGGGTTTCTAGTCTGCTGCTTTAACCACTACACCAAACTGGCTCTCTCTGCATCTTTCTCTCTAATTTAGTAGTAGGAAGAAGTTGGATTATTTTTTTTTTTTAAAAATGAGTCCATTTTTAAACAAGCACAAACTACACAAAGCAAACTACATTCACAGATAAAGAAGCTATAAGGGGAATCACTGTGTATTTAATAACTATTATACTTAACAAAAGGGACGCGGTGGCGCTGCGGGTTAAACCGCTGAGCTGCCGATCGGAAGGTCGGCGGTTCGAAACCGCGCGGCGGGGTGAGCTCCCGTTGCTCGTCCCAGCTCCTGCACACCAAGCAGTTCGAAAACATGCAAATGTGAGTAGATTAATTGGTACCGCTTCGGCGGGAAGGTAACGGCGTTCCGTGAGTCATGCCGGCCACATGACCATGGACGGGTCCTTAGGGACAACGCCGGCTCCAAGGCTTAGAAACGGAGATGAGCACCGCCCCCTAGAGTCGGACACGACTGGACTTTACGTCAAGGGAAACCTTTACCTTTACCTATACTTAACAAAAGAAAATGAAGATAAATATCTTTTAATACTGTTCCAGCCTTGGAAATAAACTTTTACCCTTCCTGCCCTGACTTCCATAAAGATTTTGCATTCAATGCAAAGCAGCTTAACATTCCACTTTAAATACTAAAATGCAAGGCATAATATCCCTCATCAAAGGTTTTTAAGCAAACCATGGATAAAAGAAGAGCGATCTTAGGGAGTTGGACTTGATTAAAGAAAAAGAAACAAAGTGGGAATATGTTTTTATAAAAAGAGATGTGCAAAAGTGACTCATGTTTGGATTGGTGTTTTGTTTGTTTTCTTGTTTTGCAGATGATTCCAAAGTAAAATGTAATTGAGAAGTGCACAACCTTTCCAAGTGAGTGAGTGTGCTTTAAAATGGAAAATGCAAGCAGTTGTGAAGTAATGTTTATTGACATCCAAATCTCAACCTATATATTCTTGGAGTCTGAGCTGGCAGTGATTGAGCTAGAAAGATATAGAGTCATGATAGATAGGTCCATGAAACATCAGCTTACCGTGCCTGGTCCATGAACTCTTTCTCCATGGGTAGCTCAGCAGGGAGCAATCACCTTATCATATTCCTGTTTTTCACCTCTCAATTGTTCCAGAGATAGCTGGGCGTTAGGTGTATAAACTCACAGGGAAGAGAAATTAATGTGCTGCTTTTGCCATAGTCTCACTCCCTGCTCCCTCATGTAGCTCAGCTGGTTAAGAAAGAGCTTCCCAATAGAAGATCCTGGGCTAAAAAGCATAAGCAGATGTGATAATGGCCTCAGATGTGCAATATGTTAAGCTTGTGCAAAGGTACTTGGGTTTGTTTGAAGAAGAAAAAATGACTACACCTTTTCAGATAAATTGGTCAAAGGGAAATATATTCTGTGTTAAAAATTGACTATCAAGGACTACTATATAGTGACATGCCCATAAGGATAGACAACAATAAAGAACACTCAACGTACTACTTTAAATAAGTGTGTTTAATGAATGCATAATAAGAAAGTCTGCCTTCATACTCTGCAGAGTTGATAGGCAGCTCCAACAGTATTTTATTATGTTTTCTACAATGTCTCTGAGCACAAAGAAACCTCCAGTCACCAAGCCTTTAATGACGGTTTTAGATACTGTTCATCATATTTATTTTCTTGTTCTTACCTTTCTAAGAAAATATTTCCCTTAACTGTTTCAGCTCTCTCTATGTGGGTTAATGTCTAGAATTTTAGGAACAAGAACACCTTTTCATGTGCTGCTTGGTCACATTTAGTTTCTGGGAAACTGGTTCCTTCAGCTGCCTTCAGACTATCCAAATTCACTCACAGATAACTCATCTGATAGAAATCCTCTCCTGAAATATTAATAAAGACCACTGACTATGTGGACATCCAATAGCCCTATGCTGACAGTATAATATTACCCTAGAATACTTTCAAATAATATAATTTTTCCGCAATCTATCATGCACAATTTGGAATAATTGGGCACCTTGCAAAACAATTTTGAAATGTTGCAATTCCCTTTTATCTTACTGCTCTTCAAAGTAGGAAAGTCTCTAATCTGCATCTATCTCCCTCTTTGATTTGTCTTGTTAAATAAATAAATAAGTTTGGCAACTTTTGTCACAACCATTGGAAACTTCCCTATCTTCTTTTAAGGTCTTCAGCCTGAAAGTGGATTCAGCTTGCCAAAACCTGTGTATTTCTGTCAATTATAAGCTTTCATTATGTTGTTATCAAAACAGGCTTTTCCTTTGCTAAAATGGTCAATTAAATCTCATGAAAATAAATTGTGAGGCATTAATGGAGGTGCTGCTCCATGTATGTGTGTTTTATAGCAGAACTGTCACTCATACATTTAAATTGCAGACCAACATACCAAAGTGCTTCTTAATGAACAGAAATCGCTTTCCTCAAACTAGATAGCATTCTCTTGTGTGCCTTTTATTCTCTCAGACACAAATCAGGACTAAAAGTTCTTAAAACATCTACAGTGCACTGAAAGAAGAACTCTTCTTCCAATTAACTACTCCATTTATTCTGGTTTGCATGAAGCCCATTATAAAATCAATCGAGGCTGTCGCCATCCGTTGAAAAGCAGTGGACTAAAGATTTTTTTTTTAATCGTCCTGTAATGTGAACAAGGAAAGGAAAAGAGAAAGAAATGTCTAAGTGATTCAAACAAACATTGTTCCAAAGCAGACTAAGACCACTCTATTTCTGTAAATCTAAGGATAATATTCTTGTTTATGCTTCAAGGCTACTTTCACTATTTTGCACAAATACATAACTGTTATTTGAACACTTAAAATAATAGGTTTGGAGAAGGAGCTAGCAAGTCAATTAAAAGAAAGAAAGCTGAATGTATTGGTCTGTGATCTCCATTTCAGGAAAGTGTGTGCAGGATATTTCTACTTCACCTTTTTCTGGGGATGAGACTGAGATTATTTTGACCAGGATCCAATTATCAGTCAGGTAGGAAGAGTCTGTCCTATGAGTCTTGCATGTAATTTTCATATGTTTATAAAGGTCTAGTTTATTAATGTTTCACTAAACAGTTACTAGTAAGAAAATTGTACTAAACCTGAGCTGTGCTAAAAAATGTCAGGCATTACACTTCACTCCACATAACTTTGCTTGAATAATGCGGATGCTTTTGTCTTCAGCCAGGGTTTTTAGATTCACTTTTTTATGAACCAATATTTTCTTGTTTTAGGCCTTGTCTAGTATATTTTATATAGAGTAATTTTATAATGGTTCTAGTTTTACGTTGATTTTATCCATTTTATATTGGTTATCAATTTTATAATGGTTCTAGTTTTACGTTGATTTTATCCATTTTATATTGGTTATCAATTTTATAATGGTTCTAGTTTTACGTTGATTTTATCCATTTTATATTGGTTATCAATTTTATAATGGTTCTAGTTTTACGTTGATTTTATCCATTTTATATTTATTCAGGATTAGTTTGACTATTATATATTTTATAGTGCTGATTTTCTTTTTCTTTTTCTTTTTATCATTTTGGTTATTAATATCTTCTGTGGCAGTTTTAACTATATCCTGACTGGTTTTGTACCTTTTCTCCTCTTAATGGTGTTTAAAGTGGTGTGTTTTTTTTTTTTGAAAAAAAAAACTTTTTATATTATATTGTTCTATACTGGCCTTTAGCTATAATAAAGTTAAAGTTTAAAATTTATTTGAATAACAGACATATCTATTGTTTTTGTGTTATTGGAAATTACTTGGGCAATTTCCAGTTCAGTTTGTACCCAGCACACTGCCAGGCAATGCCCATAACCCAATCAGAGCAAAGCCACATGCTGCTCAATGCAACTAGCAAAAATACATATTGATATTTATTATTAAACATCAGCAAACATAAAAAAACACTTAATTGGCAAAAACAGGATAAAAGGTAGGCAAAAGCAGAGAAAGACAAAGACATGAATGACAGGCAACAATTCACATTATCTATAGCTCTATATCAACAGGCACAAAGCATTCCAGAGCCACCGGAAACAAGACTGTGGGTAATTAGCATGGTTGGTTATTTGGTTATTCCAGCTTTAGCCCTCTTATTACATAAGGGCAGCAGAAAGAAGAGAAAGCAGGATACCTGGTGATCCTCCTCTGTTCCTCACCATGAAAGAAACACTTGGGTGGATGGGAATGAGGTATCCAACAGTTTTTAACCTCAAATTATGGTTAACTAATTGAAGTTCATAATTCACCCCAGGCCCAAAAGACTCTGGGCACTGCATAGCAATAAACATAATAAATACACAATTATGAAACTCAGAAATTGCATACATCACTCAGAAAGACAAAGAGCCAAAGAGTGGCTGAAACAATACAACCTTAACTTGCTTACAGTATATTGACAAGGTAGGGGCTACGTGTAATCTTGGTGGGGGAGGGGAAAGAGAGGTTGGAGTTCCACAAAGTGTGTGTGGGGGGAGGGGGTGACTTTCAACAGGTCCTCTCTAAGTGGCAGATGGGATGGGCAGATCCTATCATGGCAAAGTGTTGGCTGACATATCCTGGTGTTGTGCAATAAAGGGCAAAGCACTGGGATATATTTCCATTGGACTCCAGTAGTACATTACATTGTATACTTGACTAATTTATTAGATCAGGTGATCCGTTTACATTTTCTTTATATTCCTATATCTGTATTTTGTTCTGAGTGTGGGTGTTCTATAAAATCACTTACATTAAGATGTGGACATTTATTATAACTTTTATTCTTCCAATTAATACATTCATATAAAGAGGCTGATGAAAAATATAGAGATCTAAGCATAAATTTTTGATGCACTCATGAGAATGGAGAAAATGTTAATTAGTCATTTACAGAAGTAAGCAGGATCAGATAGGACAGAAAAAGAATAGGGAATTTATTGTATGAGATTATTAGTCAGCTTCAGCCTTCATTGTTCACAGAAGTGGCAGTTCTAAAGGGGGAAAAAGTTATATTGTTTTCTTGAAAGTTGTCTTTTCCTTCAAGACCATATGCACTGGAATAATATTCTAAAACATTAAGATAATAATTACATTTGTCTCCCTGAACCCATTTTCCTTCATCTGATGTCAATAACCTAATGTTGGGTAGGGGGATGCTGGAATCTATCAGAGACAGATTTTCTGTATTGGCTATTATGCAATCTCTGTCATCACTGCAGTTAGCCTAAATGTCTAGAGCTGGAACATCTGCAAATGAAAAAGACAACTACTTTTTAAAAAGCAGATTTCTTTGCCACAATTGATGTTGGTAGAATGTCCATTATGAAGTAAACTAGTGGAAAACGTGCTAGCACCATAGTTGTTGCTGACCAACAGGTTAATGAGGGAAAAATAAAATATTAAATTTATAGCACATGATCTATGGAAAGGTGAACATTTGAAAATAATTAAGCGTATTTCTTTTTGAAATACAGGTAGTCCTCAGTTAATGATTGTAGTTGGGACTGGAATTGCCATTGCTAAGTGACACAGTCATAAAGTATGACATAATGTGACTGTGCTGCTTAGGGACAGCAGTTCCGGCAGTTCTGGTTGCAGTCATTAAATAAATCCCAAGGCGTTGTTAAGCACAACATCACATCATCACCATTTGTGACCGCTGCCAGTTTTCCCTGGCAGAAGCCAGCAGTGAAGGTCACAAATGGTGATCACATGACTACAAGGATGCTGTGACAGCCACAACTATGAGGACCAGTCGTAAGTACCAGTAGTTCAGTGCCATCATAAATTTGAACTGTTGCTGAACAAGTGGTCATTAAGCAAGGACTACCTGTATTTAGTTTCCTGGTTCAGAAATAGGACAGATTGATACCATGGATATAAGCCAGACGTACCTCCTGACTAGAAATTGTAACGTCTGAATTGACCACCTAAATGCATGTTCAACTTAAAGAAACTTCAAGCAATTAATTCTTATCAGAATAGTGCTAGTATACAGTATGTGATATTGAAAAAAAGCTTCTATAGATACCAACCTTACAAACGGATCAACTTTGAAACTAGACCAACATCTGGGGCAAAATTAACTATGATCTCTTCTTTCCCAGGGAAAAGGCTGAGGCAATACTGGGGAAGCATGCCCTTTTGCTTTTCACTTCTCATGTACATAGATCAAAGTTCAGAAAAAGTGTATGGCAATGCTGCCTCTCTGTTTCCCATTGCTTTCCATAGGCTGCCCTCCAAAAATACAAGATATATTTACTGGCATGAGTTTCTCCATATTCAGCAGTACACAGGTTAAATAAATAAATAAATATTTCCAGAGCCCTTTTCATGCTGGCCATAAAGGATAGCCACCTCTTGACTTCACTTACATTACTCCCTGATGTTTCTTGGAGTATTGTATCCTCCTAAGGATGCTCAAGTTGGGCTCCATACAAGCTTCACTGAAGATAGTAAGGCAAAAGGTGAAAGTGCTCCAATGAATACTACCCACAGAATCTGAAAAAGCAATGGAATCAAGCAAAGAGGTGGAGGACCTCATAATAGTTGCATAGCCACTTGGTACAAATATATGTCAACTTTTATTTTTTGCAAAATGAACAGCAAGAACTCCAGTGAAATCTTAGTCCCAATGGTTATTTAGTTAACATAACTATAGGCATATGGGGAATGGGAAAAGTAATTCATTTGGCTGAGAATGTCCTAAATGACTGCTCTGTTCATGAGCAATACTTGATAGTTGACTAGAACTAGTGAATCAATCAGGATAAAATTTGGAAACCCAGCATGTTCAGCCTGCTGCCTTCTTAGAGAAATTTGTAAGAGATGTTGTGTGCTTTAACCAGAGAAGGAAGGAAAATAGAAAACAGGAGAAAAAAATCCTCACAAACATCAACAAGCCCAGCCTTCTGCAGGAAATGCCAATATTTCCAAAGATGAGCTGAAGAGAAGACCAGAGACTATGGCTACCACAGGCTGCAAAAGTTGAGATGACCAGTAGATGGCAGCAAAGAGTTCAAAGTTTCTGTTAACATTCTTTGCTACTATCTAGTGGCCAGATAGATTTTTGTATTCTGTATACAATATCCAAACCAGAACCAAATAGGTGTGGTGGATTTTGGCAGTGCCTGTGAGGTATGACTTCAAAAATAAAACTTATCCTGAAGAGTCTGAAGAAAACAAAACTTATCTGGTAGGAATCAGGGGAACAGCCAAAATGACTCAGCTTAGTGGGAGAAAGCGCAAGCGCTGACTGGGCAAAATTTGGAGGAGGATTTGAAACCTTCAATCAGTGTGTGAGAAAGGAGAGCAGAGAAGCACACAAATCAGAAGGCAGCCCCATTGGCTGCAGAAGAGAAAAGGCATGGAAAGGAACACATTAAAAGGCAAACGCACGCTGAGCAAGCTGCCAGAAACAACCGATCCTTCAAGCTCATCTCAGTGAAAGAGTCCTTACCAGAGTCAGAAGCCTCGTCTGTAGCCATTGAGAAATCAGAGTCAGTTTCTTCTAATGTTGTGGGACTGCCTCTCTCGTCAGTCACTCCAATCGAGTCCAACCTCACTGGTCCAGCAGATCTCAGCTTCACTTTCATCTCCCAGCCTTGCCTTGTTGCTTGAGCCATGCACTATCCTGCCTTCAGCATCAAGCCTCGTCATGCAGATCCAGTCAAGTCCAGCCAGAGTTCCAGCTCCAAGTCTTGTCTTTCCACTCAAGCCTTGCTTCCAGTTTCCAGTCTAGTCTTGCCGGCTCAGTCATGTCCAGTCTTGCCTTTGCTCCCAAGTCCAGTCTTGTCGTTCCAGTCCAGCCTAGCTCCATGTCTAGTTCTTTGCCTCATTCTTCTGTTCCAGTCAAGTCCTGCTCATTTTCGGATCCAAGCCTTGCCCCACAGCTCCAGTCCAGTCTAGTACTGTAAGGATTGCCTACCCTAATAGACTCAGACTCACAAGCAGGAACTTAATGATATCTGATTTATTAAAGAATAGTATGTAAATACAGAGAAAGCTGAGAATGAGCAAAAACGTGCCAAATACAAACTAAAAACATCATGATGCAGCGGTAACATTGGAATGATGAACATGACATACCTCCCCCCCCAAAAGCGAAACACTAAGGAGCAGGTTTCAGAGGATAAGCCAGATAAAAGCGTCTAACTAAAACAGGAGATTGAACATCACAGGCAGACACCCACTCAGGGTGGGGGAAGTGCTTACAACAAATCAGGTATTGCAGGGAGCCATGATTCCTGCAAGAATCAAGGACCTCCTTCACCTCAAAATGTTGCTGTCCGTCAATCATGATCAGAGCAGGAGGTGGAGGCTGCGGGTGCCAATGATCGGAGTGGCTGACAGGCTTGAGCAAGCTGCAATGAAAAACAGGATGCAAACGTTTCAGATTGTGAAGCAAATCCAGTTTAAACGTGACAGGGTTCATGATTCCCACAATGGGGAAAGGACCCACAAACTTAGGAGCCAACTTTTTGGAGGGCTGTGGGGACTTTATGAACTTGGTGGAAAGGTAGACCTGATCCCCCACTTTAAAATCAGGTTGAAGGGCTCGCCACTTATCGGCGTGCATCTTATAAGTGGACTGGGCATCAGCCAAGGCCTGTTGAATTACTGGCCAGGAATCAGCCAGCTGAGCAGCCCAATCAGAAGGAGAGCAGGGCTGCATGGGGGGTTGGAGCAACTCAGGGATGGGGACAAAATCCCATCCAAAAATAACATGAAAAGGGGTATGCCCTGTGCTCTGATGAACGGCATTGTTATAAGCCACCTCAGCAAAAGGCAGCAGATCAACCCAATTATCCTGTTGATAATTGACAAATGCCCTCAAAAACTGCTCCAGGGTAGAATTGAGAACCTCTGTAGATCCGTCAGTCTCTGGATGCGACGCAGTGGACAACACCTGCTTGGTGCCCACCAGCTTCAAAAATGACTTCCAAAATTGGGAAGTGGACTGTGTCCTGCAGTCCGTGAGTGGGAGGGGCTACCGTGGATCTGGTAGATGTGGATTAGAAAAAGCCGGGCCAATTGCGGAGCAGACAGAATAGAAGCACATGGAATGAAATGGACTTGCTTGGAAAAGTAGTCCTTTACCACCCAAATCACAGTCTTTCTCTGACTAGGAGGCAAATCCACAATGAAATCCATAGAAACCTCCTCCCAAGGACGGGAGGGTCTGGCAACTGGCTGCAGCAGCCCATGCGGTTTCCCCCCTTTCCATTTTGACATGGCACAGACAGGACAAGAAGCAACATAACTTTTTACATCACGCCTTAAGGTGGGCCACCAAAACTGGCGCCGTACCAGGTGCAACGTTTTGACAAACCCAAAATGACCAGCCACCTTATCATCATGACATCTATTTAAAATTTCCCTTCGCAAATTGTCAGGCACATAGAGGCGGTTTTGCTTCCAAGCTAAGCCTTTGTCAAATGTAACATTGTCTCTATTTGCCTGCAACCAAGTATCAGATTTCACCTCTTGCAGAAACTGTTGCAATTGAGAGGGCACTGGAGTCCTCCCCCTAGCCGGTGAAACTGAAGCAGGAGGCAGCTGCGCACGCGTTTGACTGCGTGTGACAGCCTGCAAACCTAATTGGGGTTCTGTCCACACTGTACCCACAATGTCAGGTACATGGACCGCATCCTGGGGTAGGCGGGAAAGCACATCAGCCAGGAAGTTTTTCTTGCCCATAATGAATTTCAATTTAACATCAAAGCGACTAAAAAATTGAGCCCAGCGGGTCTGTTTAGGACTAAGCTTCTAGGGTGTGCTGAGTGCTTCCAAATTTTTATGGTCAGTCCAAACCTCAAAAGGACATTTAGCCCCCTCTAAAAGGTGGCACCATGCCTCCAAAGCCACCTTGACAGCAAGAGCTTCCTTTTCCCAAACATGCCACTGCCTTTCCATCTCGGAAAATTTCCGGGACAGATACACACATGGCTTCAGGCAGTTGTCAGCATCCGCTTGCAGCAAGAGCGCTCCAATTGAAAAATCGGAAGCATCCACTTGAACCACAAAGGGTTTAGTGGGATCAGGGTGTTGAAGAATGGGTTCAGCAGTGAACAGGCTTTTGAGTTTGTCGAAAGCCACCTGGCAGTCAGTTGTCCAATTTAGCAATGCCCCCGGGTTCTTTACCTTGCATGTGTCCCCCAACCCCTTGGTACGTAACAAGTCAGTAAGAGGCAATACAATTTCTGCAAACCCCTGGATGAATTGGCAGTAATAGTTGGAACATCCAAGGAAACTTTGGAGCTGCCTATGGGTACGCGGGCACTCCCACCCCAAAATGGCTTGAATCTTCGCAGGATCCATCTCAATGCCCTTGTCAGAGATCCTGTACCCCAGGTAGTCAAGCTGAGTCTTATGAAATTCACACTTAGAAAGCTTGGCATAGAGCTCAGCCTTTCTCAGTTTGCTAAGCACCTGTTTTACCAAGCACTCATGTTCCTCTTCAGTTTCAGTATAAATCAAAACATCATCCAAATAGACCAGTACACCCTTGAACAAATGTTCATGTAACACTTCATTGATCAATTGCATGAACACCCCTGGTGCCCCCGCCAATCCAAAAGGCAAAACTTTATACTGAAAAGAACCAAGTGGACAATTGAAAGCAGTCTTCCATTCATCCCTCTCCCGTATGCGGATGCGGAAATAGGCTTCCCGCAAATCCAGCTTAGAGAAGATTCTCCCCTTAGCCAGATGTGCTAGTATGTCTTTTATTAACGGAAGAGGATATTTATTTAATATCGAGACCGCATTCAATCCGCGGTGATCTGTACAAAGTCTCAATATCCCATCCTTCTTTCCCCGAAACAAGACGGGGGTGCCTACTGGCGAATTCGCTGGTTCAATAAAACCCCCGGCCAAGTTCTTGTGCACAAACTCCCTCAACGCTGCCAGTTCCTTTTGAGTCATGGCATAAATTTTTGGCTTGGGCAGTTGAGCATCAGGGACCAACTCTATCGCACAGTCAGTTTTTCGATGGGGTGGAAGTTGGTCCGCTTCTTTCTCACCAGACACATCTGCAAAGCCTTGGTAGTGCTCCAGCAAGCCCTCCAGTGGCATGACAGTGAAATGCAGGGTTGCTGCTGCCACCCTCCCCACTGCAGCCTCCGGAGCGTCTTCCTCCCCAGGAGCTTGATAGAAACCATCCCCAAAAGTCAAAGTCCTGTGCACCCAATTTATATAGGGGTTTTGTTGGACCAACCAAGGAATCCCCAGAATGACTAGGGGATGACCCACAGGTGCCACCACAAACTGCAGCCCCTCACGGTGGCTGCCCAATTGTAACGCCACCATTCCCGTGAAATGGGTGACCGGTTTCCCTCCCGCAGTAGAACCATCCAGCCAGGTAAAAATCATGGGACACTACAGTGGAAAGCTGGGTAACTCCAGAGCAGCCACCACATCAGGGTGCATCAAGCAACGCGAACACCCCGAATCGATCAATGCCCAAACTTCAATGGCCCTTGTGCGGGAGCCTAACTTCACTTTCACGTTCAGCGTGGGACAGTTGGCACTCACCGAAACATCTTCGCGCCCATCCTCCACCACCTGCCCACAGGTGCTCCTTAGAGCAGGTGGCTGGCATTTCCTGCCGGCTGGTGTAGATTGGGCTCCCCCTCGCACCCGAAGTAAGGAACCTCCTCCACTTCAGTTTCTGCCTTGGCTGCCTTCATTTTCCTGGGTAGGGAGGGTGATTTCCCTGCCAGCTTCCCCGAGCGATCATTGGTCTTGCCCTTCGGGCATGCTGCCGCTCGGTGACCCTCCTTTCCACATCAGAGGCACTGCCCTTTCGCATAACGGCACTCCCTCTCCTCCTCCCAGGCACGTTGACCGGACTTTCCAGTAGGTGCAGCAAGGAGGGAACCCTTGCTGAGCCGGAATGTCTCATCACCTTCCTGTGAGCGAAGGTCTCATGGGCATGTTCAGCCTTCCCTGCCAACTGTATCCATTCGTACAGGGTATCTGGGTCGTCCCTACCCAGCGACCACCTCAGGACCTCCGTGTTCAGACCATCCTTAAATAGCTCTATTAAGGTAGATTGGGACCAATCCTCAACCTTCCCAGCCACAGCCTTAAATTCCAGAGCATAGTCCGCTACAGACCTTGGCCCCTGGCTAAGCTCCCTGAGCTCCCATTTTGCCCTTTCTTTAGCTAATGGGTCTTCAAAGTGTAGCTTTAATGCCCACAGGAATTCGTTGAACTCCTCCAGCTCAGGAGCATCCGATTGACATAATTGCACCAACCAATCAGCAGCCTGCCCCTTCAGCTTAGTGGCAAAGGCATTAATCTTGGCTCTTTCTGAATGAAAATATGGTCCCCATTCATCCATATAACTCCTTGCATTAGTAAGGAAGAATGACAACTCGGATCTCCATCAAATTTAACTGTAAAGTCCTTAACCCCCACTCCAGGTGGTGCCTTCACCACATCTGGGCAGTCGGACTTTTTTTTAGCTCCCAGGGATTTCCGCTCTTGAGGAGGGGACTTCGAAATTCACACCCTTGGCGCCCTTGCTTCCTCTCTGTGCCAGGTCCTACTCCTTTCCTCCGAAGAAGGGGGAGGGCGAAGAAGGGGACAAATGCCTATTACTAGATTCCCCTCTCCTCCTCTCCTGAGGACCCCAGTCCATTGATATTTTCTGGAGCATGAATTCTATTGACTCCAATTTGGCCTCCACCAGTCTTATACAGTCAGGGGTTTGGGAATCATCCTTTCCCTCCTGCCTCACCATGAATGGGGACATCTGGTATCACTGCTTCCAAGACGTTTTGGACATCCCTGGTAGGGGTCCCTGTGTTTCATCCCAGGTGATCAGCTCGCCTGGCAACTCGCCGGTCGGTTCAGGGGCTCTTTTACCTCCAACCTCCTCTTCTCCCAGGCTGGAGCTCGACATCTCCTGAATCTCCGAGAGCTCCCGAGTAGGGACTCTCTCTGTTCTTATCACCGTGGAGTCGGGTTCCCCCTCACTTGATTCCTCGCTTTCTGCGGTTTGGGGATTTGGTTTGCTCATCGCTAGCACTTCTCCCTCACAAGATAAATCTGGAAAGGGGCTAACGATAATTTTTTTGGGATTCTCAGCTTTATGTAAGGATTGCCTACCCTAATAGACTCAGACTCACAAGCAGGAACTTAATGATATCTGATTTATTAAAGAATAGTATGCAAATACAGAGAAAGCTGAGAATGAGCAAAAGCATGCCAAATACAAACTAAAAACCCTCGGCACAAACGTAATCCCTCCCCTCGCCCTGCTGTTTCAAACTCCCCCCCCCCCAGGTGCTGGTAACCGTTTCTGCTGATGTCCTGGGAAAGAAACCTTGAACACACAAGATAACCCGAACACATTCCAATCCAGCTGCAAACAGATAACAATCCCATGAGACAGAATCCTCCTCCCCTCCCAAACGAAACACGCATCAGCCAAATGACATGCGAAAAGTTACAATGCAGCAGTAACATTGGAATGATGAACATGACAAGTACCACTCCGAGTTCCACCTCTTACCTTGCTGCTTCGGTCGAGTCCTGTATCGCCTACAGAACCAAGTTCTGTCTTACAGAACCAGTCAAGCCTTGCCCAGCCTCTGTGCCCCGCATCTCCAGTCTCCTTCTTGCCATGTACAGTTGCCTCTCTGGGTCTTGCTGCCTCATTGAGGGGTCTAGCCAAGTTCTGCCTAGCTGTGTTGCCTCAGTCTCAGATCCTGATCCTGCAGCCTTGCCTAGTTTTCCTCCTCTGCCTGGATGGACCTGATCTATTGTGTTGCTTACTTACTGAGGACTTTATTATTGTAAATAGTTAATTGTAATAAAAGAGTTTTAAGTAAGCCTGCCTGGCCATCTCATACTCTGAACAGGACAGTGCCACTGGTTCTCAGGAAGGAGGGAGCACATTCCAAGAAAGTGGAAGAGATAAGAGAAGACACAGTCCAGGGGGCAAGAGATTCAGAATAGTCCTGCCCTAGAACTTTCCCAGGTTATTCCTCCTTAGGTTAGGTAGAGTTGCTTTAGTCTGGCAAGATTCTGTCTACACGGTGTTAGCAAATAAAGAACTGAAGTTAGGCTGGACTGATTCCTTGTTGTTCTTGGGCTGGGTCTGACAAGAGGTCAGTCATAGAAGACATTCCTTCTTTGCAGAAAGCAAGAGAGAAGTGGAGGGAGGGAAGCTTGTGCATAAGAAAAACCACCGTATTTCAAAGAACTATCCAAGGCACTTAAGCACTGCTGTGATCACTTTTCCACACCCAATTATTATCTAGTATTTAAAATTATTTTAAAGCTTTTAAAAGAGGAAAATATGATAGTGTAAGCAAAGTACCTGAGCAATTAAGTCACTTATGTCTTTTCAAAAGTTGTCCCCAGATCTCTATGCTTGCATGTGCATGCATGGACAACACTTCTAGGACAGCCAATCGAATAACACAGCAATGTATGTAGTCACAAAGATGAGAACAGTTTTTGAAGCAAACATGGGGCCATGGTTGTCTCTTCTCCCTTGCTTTCTGCAAAGAAGGGATGTCTTCTATGAATGACCTATTTGGTTCTGCTTTAATATATTGCTTACACTAGCATATGTTCAATAATGCACTGAACAGTGCCTTTTATCTGGTTTTAGCTGGCAGTACCATGGGTCTCTAAGGAAATGGTACCAGGAATTCTCATTCAGGGTTCTTGAATTTTATAGTGGCAGTAAACATAAGCAGGCTGTGTTCTGTGGCTTAGTGTATGAGACACTCAGGGACCACAGTGAGATAGGAAAGTTGAGATTAGGAGAGTGTTGAAATGACAAAAGATCAAGAGATAGAAATACCGATTGCTGGAAGACAGTGAAAGACAACTCCATTTGGGCTTGCTTGAGTTTTTCATCACATTAACAAAAATGATGCAAATTTTAGAAAGCATTTTAATTGCTAAGATCAGAACTTTAATTATTTTCTGCTCTCAAAAAGCTTTATGATTTGAATGTGATTTTTGGAGGACTAATTGCCTAAAACATGGATCACTGCTACTTCCAAATGCATTCTTAACGACTTTAAAAAGTAACTGGACTGAATATAGAACGCATTCTACTATTTAAAATGCGCAAAGAAACCATCAAAAATTAATCAATACTCACTTCAGTAATCATAGGAGGCTAAATGTATGTGCCCCATTCCTGCTTCATACTACTGAGGAATCAGAATTGCACAGCTAGTCCTCTTGGCAAACAACAAGACACAACACAACACAATACCAAATTTGTTAGCAGTTCACTCTTCCTTTTCAATTTAGCCATCCGTTGCTTAAGATAGTGATATTCTCCTCTTCACCTTTGAAAAGGTAGGGATGGGAATTATAATATTTAAATTCCTACATAGTGAAATTGATAAAAGTTGATACAGTATGAATTAAGTTATTCCAGCTAAACCTTAGCCTTCAAGTGAAAAGTTTGTATTCAACATAGATTGAGAGGTGGATCATTTATCATTAAACAAAAGAATTCAGGATATGGAAAAAAATTAAGTCTGTTCTACAGCACATACAGTATACGTTCTTTTATAAACGTTACCAAAAAACTCATAATAGTTTTTTTAGTATGTTTTAGAGAGATTAAATCTCATATAATAAGTTTGTCCAATACCATTTGTGAATTCATGGCCAAACTGAGAATATGATTATTCATATTCTTGGACTGCAGCAAGAACTCAGTTAATTGTTAGTTTCATAAGAATATCTTGATTCTTATTCTGAAATAATTTAAAGCATAAAGCACTGTGACCCCAAAGAAAATCCAAACCATAATGTTTGCACCTCAACAAGTATAATCTCATTAAATAAAACAGTTTTGATTAATTATGACTTCTCCATCTGAAATAATTTAGCATTTCTGCCTGGCATGGTCAAAAATTCCAGGAGCACTGGAGGTGTTTTAGTAGTAAGCTGGAGCAGTGAAGCATTAACACTAGGTAATGTAAAATACTTTGAAAATTACTTTGAAGGATACATTCCAAATTCTGTCATTCAGGGCTCCTTTGTTTTCCAGTGACATTTTGTGCAAAGCTATGTTTTCTGGTAAAATTTCTAGACAATTGCAGTATATTTATGATAGCAAGGGAATTACTTCTAGTTTGACAACACTTATTTAAAAACAAATCATTCTGAAAGACTCAGGCAAGAAAAAGATGATATGTAGAACCTTGTTTAAGCTTTTGTGTTGTTGTTCTTGCAATTATGGTACAGTGAATGCATGTTATTAATAGTTATATTCATTATTCAAATATATGAAGGGAAGCTGTGCAGAAAAATGGAACTAGCTTGTTCTTTGTTGCTCCAGATGGTATGATGTGAACTAAATGGATACAAATTGCAGGACAGCAGATTTTGTTTAAATATTGTTTGATTGACGGTGGAACAGACTGCCTTTTGAAATAATTCAGCACATAGTAAAATGTTTTCTTCCTGTACAAGCAAAATAATTGCTATAGATCTTACCTAACATTATGTCCCTGGTGTTTTATTAGTGTTTACAAAACAGTAGTATGGAGTATTCTGGCCTATTCATGGTTCTTTGAATCCAACTTAAATTTTTAATGACTGGAAAACAGATATAGGAAGAGTTGTGCTAGACTAGATCAAAAGTTTATCAGGCCAGTACGTAAAGAAATCCCACATGTAGGATAACAATACCTATGGGTACATGTGGAGAAAGCAAGGGGCAAATGCTTCATGACAAGGTCACACAAGTAACATTAATTATGGCAACATCATAATGCATGTAACATTACTTTAGCTTCTACAAGGTACCTATGATACTGTCTTCTTCCCATGTTCTGCAGAATTGATATTCAGGGAAACTGATATTCAGAGACATATTGTTTCCACTAAATGATCAGATAACCAAACGGAGTTTGAAATTTACATTTGCACTAACTCAACAGTTTTGATGAACCTCGGATGGTGGACAAAAAGAAAGAAAGAGACTAATTCATAGATTACTTATACTGATAATTATAGAAAAGGGAACTCTCCATTTCAATATATATTGGTGGAGAAAATTGCACCATGGATTGAAAAATAAAATCTGTTAACCACATTATAGATTAGTGTAGTTGTATAGATGATATTACCCAATAGCATATATGCAAAAACTACAAGATTCATATATCTGATATAAACTGCAACAATGAAAAAATGACTAAATTGTGATATCACTTTGTAAACCCTGGCCTTTTTTAGTTAGGTCCTCTTGTTGGATGCAGTAGAAGTCACAGTATTTGTGTTAACCAGCTCAATGTGTTAGATGTGCAGAATATACTGCAAACATGCTAGTCAGGGTGGATCTGATGAAATAGTAACACTAATAAGCAAGCTCAGAAAATGAAATTAATAGAATATAACTTTACAAATGCCCTCTGATACCATACATATGGACTTTCCAGTCATCAATATTCCAATACCAAGCACAACGATTTGAACTCATACAGTATTATAGTTTAATAAGATATTTGTATGAGTCTGTATTTTATTAAAAAAGTAAAAAAAAAAAGGACCTGAGATTCTTTAAGCAAGTCACCAATTGGTCAAGAATAGGTTCATAGGCAGCTAATATTCCTCCTGATAAAAGTGTGACTTTCCTATAGATTTTTTTTTCCCTTCTGTCTATGGAATTCTTAGAACCTCACCAAAGAATATTTTTCCTCTCAGGTTAACAACTCATTTCATCCAGTGAAGCATCTATCTCTGTCACCTACTGTCATGGAATGTCACAGGACACCAGTGAAGATACCCATGTTCTGAATTTGATACACTGTTTTGGAAACAGAAAGTGTGTAGCTGAGAATGCTTCTGCCTCTAGATCTTCCCTGATTTCCTAGACTGAGATAATGGGCAAGGGTGCATTTTATCAGCTTCATCTGATATGTCAACCATGTCCTTTCTGAGAAGAAATTATTCACAGACATTGGAGTATGTACTAGCAACCTCTAGGTTTGACCACTGTAATGCAATAGCTGCTTTAGTGCAAATATCAATTAGTACATAACTTAGCAGTCCGGCTCTTCTTTGGAATAACAAAGAGAATATATTGCTAAAATGGATAAAATACAAAGTCCTGGTTATTAGTTTATATGACATAGGACCAGGTTATAAATGGTTATATTTATAACCTGGTCCTATGTCATATAAGGTCTCCCCTCCTTTGAGGGGAGATGGGCAGTGATAAATTTGATGAAATAAAAATAAATAAATAAATATTTATGGACCATCAGTATGTAATAAAAAATGGGTTGTCCTGAGAACACTAGCTGTAAAAAGACCATCACACTACTAAGTCTCAGATTTCTCAGCTGAAGTACTATATGACCTAGTTAAAACTGGTCAAGTGGTTGCTGTGATCCACAACTTCTAAACAAGGATATGTAATGAAGTCTGAATTACCTTGGCCAGAACCTTTTGGAGTCCACATTCCAGGGGATGGTGGGACAGAATCTATAGCAGCTTCACATACCTTCACAATCATTCTCCCTTCCTCCATCTGCCCCCACCCTCCAGTGTCAAAACAAAGAAGACAAGAAAAAAATATATTTAAAGAAGATGGGCTTTAGGGCTGCACATGGCCCATGTTCCCCCATCCATTCCCACAGAAATCCCTATATTCCCTCCCCCCCCCCCCCCGATTCCCATGAAAGAAGTTGAGATACTGTCATGAAAGAAGCAAGCAAGCAAACATAGAGAAGTTAACTGTAAATCTATCAACTTTTTGTGCTAGCTTGGTTCTGCTCTCTCTCTGATTCTCACTCCTGGAAATCTATTTAAAGCGAATGAAGAGAAAAGTTGGAGTGCAGAGAGGGAGATAGTAGGAATTCACATGTTATATCGCTTGTGCCTAGCACTGCTGAGTTATTTAGAGGAAAAGATCTATAACAGGAAGTTCTCTGCATTACTGTAGACTCTCAGAATCCATTTTGTCATATGTCTTATGAAAAGGTTTCCTCAGTGAGGACTAAATTCCCAAATAGGAAAATGAAAGATTATGTTTTGCTTTTAAAATATTTTTTTTTTCAAAATCCACAACAAATGACAGCTTTCATTTTTGTCCATTTTACCAAACACCATCCCAGCTCTCAGTCCTTTGAGTACTTAATGCTTGTTTGGAATTACCTGAAAAACCAGTAGCATCTAAGTGTTTTGCTTTTTCCTAATTGCTGATCTACAGACAATGTTACAGCAGTAACTTATTGGGTGATGACACTTCAGAGGTATAATTTGGAAAGATTAGCAGTGAATTATGATATACCTTGCAGATTAAATGCCAGGTTGTGCAGAAAATATTAAAGACAATCTATAACCTGAACTATGAATATTTTAAGGCTTAGGAGAAGACATTAATTGCAGCCATTTGAAGAATGCAATAATTGGGGTATTTTATAGTAACAACAAAAGCCCAGTTTATACAAGAGATCATTCACTTGCTACAAAGCTTCAGAAATATATTAATGTATCACCATGTTATGCTTTCTGTTCAAAGAGGCATTGTGGCTAGATTAAAGCAACAAGGACTATATCCTGCAACTGAATGATCTTGTAAATTGACATTTAGGATTACATGGCATAGTATTTTACTGAGCAATCAAGTTGAAGACATGAGTGCAAATTGAGTTGCCCTGTGGCTAGAAAGTCAACCTGTATGCCCAAGAGCCATATTCTAACTACAGTACTGCCAGACATCCAGAGATGAGTGGAATGTTGCTAGTAAGCTACAAAGGGCCTTTCTACAATTGATTAGAAGGTTGGTTATGCCTTCAAACAAACTGAAGGAGCTCCAGGAATTAACCAACCAGCTTTATTGACATTTTGCTTAATGGCCAAAGACAAACTAGGAAGCATAAAAGTACAAGGGCCAAGAGTGAAGGAAAGGACCAAACAATGCTTCCCGATGGAGAAAACAAGAACAATAAAGAAACTAGACATATTTGTTTTCAAGCAGCTGAAACTGCTGCAGCAGACCAATAGTAGTACAAGTTATCCAAGGGTTTCAGCAAAACTTATGTTTTCCTTACTCTAATTTTGTGCTTGCTTATACAGAAAGGGTCAGTATGCTGCAATGTTGTTTAACCTGAAGCATGTCTTAAGCTTTTTGGAACAATCATAAACAAATGTGCACAATGTTGTATTCTTCCCTTTTGGTTGCTTTAAATTCATTGTAATTTCTGCATGCTTTGTACAGATTCCTCAAATGTCATTGTCTCTGAAGACTGCTTTGTTATTTGCACCTGTAATAGCATGAACGTGTAGCAAATATGTGGCTACCTTGTGTATGCTGGAGCTAACATGACTCATAAGAAATCCAGGATGATGATTTTGCTACTGATATATCTATGGCAGTTTCACGAACCATGTTAAAACATGATTACCATTTACCATGGGGAAGAGGCCTATTCATGGTTAATGACCTGTGATGCACCACAGCCTGCATCACAAAGGATCAGAGAAACTAATCTTGGCAGTAATTTGTTGGCCTTTTCTACCCACCCAGCTTCTTAGCTTCTTTTGTAGTGGCTGACTGGCCAGCTTGGACTGGATAAGGTTACATCTGATTAAAAAAGAAAACAAACTTAGCTATGGTTCCTAACAAAGCTTGGAGCTTGCACACAGGAGGCTCCTCATATTGCAATTTATATTTCATCTTATATCGCCACTTCTGGGGAGGGTTTAAAAATAGAGCTGGAAGCAGACAAGATGCCCCACCCAATGCAACCTTACTTTGTGACCATTTCTTCCTGCTGTCTCTAAGGCAGAAGGGGAAGTTACCCACATGTTAATTTCTCTATTCTGGGTTTGATGACACTTGCTGAGATGGGTGGCTATAGAAATTGAATGAATGAATGAATGAATGAATGAATGAATGAATGAATGAATAACAAAAACCTGACTACTAAGGGTAAAACTTTAGTTAGGACACTTGCCATAAACTACAAATTAAGCCATAGTGTTAGTTCACAAGTTAATCTTGTCCTGTTCGGACTATGAGATGGCCAGGCAGGTTTTAGAAGGAATTCTTTATTTACAATTAAGGGACGCGGTGGTGCTGCGGGTTAAACCGCTGAGCTGCCGATCGGAAGGTCGGCGGTTCGAAACCGCGCGGCGGGGTGAGCTCCCGTTGCTTGTCCCAGCTCCTGCACACCAAGCAGTTCAAAAACATGCAAATGTGAGTAGATTAATTGGTACCGCTTCGGCGGGAAGGTAACGGCGTTCCGTGAGTCATGCCGGCCACATGACCACGGACGGGTCCTTAGGGACAACGCCGGCTCCAAGGCTTAGAAACGGAGATGAGCACCGCCCCCTAGAGTCGGACACGACTGGACTTTACGTCAAGGGAAACTTTTACCTTTACCTATTTACATCAGGTAAGAGTCTATTAATTAGGCTATACAGTTCAATCAAGTCTACCCAGGCAGTGGGGGTGAATGAGGCATGGGTGCAAGATCAGGAATAGAGGTAGTTTGTGGCAACACAGCAAGGCGGAACTTGGCTAGTCCTTGCAATGAAGCAGCAAGACAGGCGGTAGCTAGAGTGCATGGCAAGAATGAAGCATGAGGTTTGGCCAAAGGACTAGGCAAGGAGGCAAGGCAAGACTTGGCTATGGAGGCAAGGCAGGACACAGCTGGAATGGCAAGACAAGGCTCTGGAGACAAGGCAGGACTCAGCTGGGTCTGCAGGACAAGACTTAGATTTTGAGGCAAGGCTGGACTCGGCTGGAGGAGAGTGCAAAGGAGGTAAGTCCATGGTGGTGGAAGGAGCTGGCACTGGTTCCACGTCGGCTACAGGCAAGGCTCCTGGTTCTGGCAAGGACTCTCCTGAAGAAATGGTTAGCTCAATGTATTGGTTGTCTCTGGCAATCTGCTCCTTGCACTGGTGCTTTTTTGTCCTATTCTTTCTGCACCATTTCTCCTCTAGAGCCAATTGGGCTGCCTTTTGCTTGGCTCGCTTCTCAGTTTTCCTTTCAGAAGCACTGATTGGAGGATTCAAAACCTACCTCCAGTCTCTGCCCAATCAGCTGCTCAGGATTTTCCTGCTCTGCTGAGTCACTCCTGGTTTCCCCAATTCTTTCCAGATAGGTTTTGTTTTCCCCTTCTGGCTCAGCATAAGTTTCGATTTCCCCTTGTTCAGAGGCAGTCAGATTCAACCCTTACAATTCTACACCCAAGTCTCTCCCTGAAGCTAGGCTAGCACACACACTGATGGTTACAGACTACACTAAGGTGTTTTTCAAGACAAATAAAGTGTTATTGCTTTATTGTTATGTTCTTATTTTTATAACATTTGTACTGTTACATGTTTTTAGTTTCAATGATGTTATTTTATTTATTTATTTATTTATCTATTTAATTTATTTATCAAATTTGTCATCACCCATCTCTTCCCACCACCAGGAGTCTGTCTTAATTGCAGTGATATACAAAACAAGAAAAACAAGCAAGCAAACAACAATGTCATAGATATCTTGTGCCAACCAGATCACAATGGTAAATAAGTTCTGCAGTGTATTTGCTAAAGTCTCTTAAACAGTTATTTTAAAAATCAAGTTTTTTTTTTAAAAGTCTCATATCAGACAATCTATGAATTCATTTGCATTTAAATGTTTGACTAATTATATAGTTGCTTTGATTTTCTTTATAGCATTGGAACTACATATAACAAAGCTGTTAATATAATCCATTAGCTTTAAAGATCCTTGTATTAGAAACACTACCTAGATAATAATGGCATATTATCAGGGTTCATTTTTTTTGCATCTGTTATAACAAATTAATGTTTAATCCAAAAGATGCTAACGTGTATCCTTTTAAGGGCCTACATGGAAAAAATATAAAAACTGGATGAGTTAAATAGACAATGACCATAATTTTGTGAGCAAAGCAGGTAGAATGAATGTGTTTCAACAATCCATTGGATTCATTGCATTCACCAGTGCTGGAGCATGACTATCAGAAATCAATATTTACAAAAGAAAATGTAAACATACGGTGCATTGGACATGTTGCTCTGAAAATGTCATAACTGGAAACAAGAGTCCAAATTTTGCCCAGAATGATCAAATACAGGAGAGAGGTCAGCTTCAGATGCTTCAGTGTTTGTATTTTAATGCCATCATTCTGCCATACAATCTCTCCACTTTGACTAAATTCCCCATCATCACAACAGTGCCTGAGAAATAGATGATTCTAAGACTCCATCAGTGTAATGGCAGAACTTCCAAAACTGTTCCATAATGTATGTTTTATCCTGAAGTTCTAAAACTAAGTGTAGATTTCAGTGTATTCAATAGGGATTGCTTTCTTTCCTTACTTTTTTTTTTTTGGCTTATGCTTGTAGTGATGTTGACAACTACTGCCTTTTACCAATAAAAGTCCTATTCCCTAAGCCTATCGGTGATACTTATTTTCTTTAATAAAAGGACAGTGTGACACCTGATCAATAGGAGAATTCAGAACTGTCCATCATTGTGAGTAAACACTATATAATTTGGCCCTAGGAACCTATTCTCCATTAATTAGAAAAGAAAGTAAGATATAAAAAAGTCATTTTCTAATTGCAACATATCAGTCCAGAATCTTATCAAATCTTTATTGTTGGCCTATGAAAAAATATCATGCCACAGTAATATGACATGAATTTTGTATTGTAAAGAACCAAGCCATACCATTTTATTTGCCTCCAGCTGCTACTTTAAAATAAAAATCTTCTTTGAAGTTTCAGTGGCCCTGTAAGTGTGGAGTCATTTGGTATAAACTGGATGTTTGTTGTCAACTTTCGTGCAACAGTTCTGGACTCTGGGTGGGCTGTTTCAGATTTTATCTGTTTCTGTCTATTAGATGAAACTCATGAATGAGAATCCGGTGCTGAAAGAAAAACTTTCTGAGCTATTGTCTGCCATTCTCTAAAAGGATCCTGCAGATGAGTGAGTCTCTTCTGTTTCTGCCTATTTTGCCTGCACAGAACAAAGTCTGACTCACTGCTTATTCTTTGAAACATCTAGAGAAGGTGTCTTTCAACCTCTTCTGTAAATACAGCTCAGATTCTTCAAGTACAATTATAAATATAAAATCAAAAGCTAACATTGCTTAAAAGATATAAAACTATAATTCCTATACCTCTGTAGTTAGTCCACCAGCTGCTTGATTTGCTTTTTGCTTTTAATGGTTGCTACTGTGCTGATGAGTATTTTTGAAAGATGTTAAAAATTATCATTATCAGACTTTTCCTATAATAAGAATCATATTAACTCTATCAATATCTACCAATAGCTAGAGATAAAATTTAACACATTTCTCAAAGTGGGCTCCAGGCCTAAAAAACAATGGTTCCATAATGAAGGTATTGCTTTTTATGATAGTACAAGACTCTTGGTTGTTTTTGTTTCGATTGGCTAAAATGGCTATCCTTCTGGAAATAATAAGATTGATGGATAGAAGATTTCAGATTTCTATCTATTGTGAACAGTCTGAACAAGCACGGTTTCCCTATGAGTATGCCAGCCAGTGACTCTCAAGTGTTTTCTGTACAGCTGATAACAGAGAAATTGGTTTGCCTGTACAACATGAATTCAAGAAGCCTCCAAAATCCACACTTATTTTCTCAAGATGAAATCACCTTGTACTTTGAGGCTCTCTTTAGAGCAAAGCAATTTGTTGACCTACAAACCAAAATGTGCTGCTTGTTTTATCTTTACTTTTGTTTTTAACTATACCAATGTTGTCAGCTCTTCTTATCTCTAGGCAAAAAGTTCTTCTCACATTCAAATGAATGAAGATGTATAATGGTATTGGCAAGAGATTTATTTATTTTCTTGATATTGTGTGCTCATTTCTGAATGCTTAAGTAGTCAGTACAAATTATTAAGAATTGTCCACCTTGCTACTCTTTTAGCAAGATATTCCTTTTGCCCTAGAAACAATTGATTTGGTAAATCAACATCTTCGTTATAAAAAAAACCAGGCCCTTCTGAAACTATTTCAGATCTTGTTTGGAGTTATATTTGCATTTTACTCGTTTTTTTTTCTTTTTCCTTTGATGGAAAGGTTAAGTTTGCATTAGCATAATTCTGAAACTGTGCAAATAATTATTTCGTGCTTAACTGAAGCAATGAATATGCAGCAATCAATTATTGTAATCTTTGTTTATCTACAATCCCTAGAGAGGTGTGATGTGGCCAGGGTTACTCTGAATGACAGGTCAATAAGGAAAAAAACGTCATACTTTTAGAACATTATCCACAACCAGTTAAACCAAAGTACTTGATTTTAAATTAGTTTAGTCTCAACCAGGGTAGCAATATGTGGCTGACTTTGGCTATCTTGAAAAAGTTAAACAGAGTGAGTCCTAGTTAGTTTATGGAAGAGAGGCCATTAGGAATGTCCAGGTCTGTAGGCTAGACCAGGAAGGTAGAAAAGCTTCTTGGTGGAAAGCAATGTCAAACCACTTTCATATTGTTGCCAAAAAAACCTACATGATTGCCATGACTCAAGACCAGCTTGAAGGAGATATTATTACTGGTCTCATTAAACCTGTTGAACTAAATTATATTAAAGGTGCCTAAGTTGTATTTATGAAGTTGTGCATAATCTTTTGATGTTGGCAATAGCATCCAAGAACATTAAGGTTTCAACCGGATGCTTTCCCATCCCACCCAAGGGTTATGCACAAACTTCTGACCTTGGAGGGAGGGAATTTGATATTAGAGACCCTCCAGTTTCTGATGTAGGGAAGCACCATAAGGACATTTTTGTCAAAGAAGGGATGATCTGTTCATTGAATCAAATAGTCTCTTACCCTCCCTCCCAACCAGCACAGAATCTGAACCAGATTCAAATCTATTTTCAAAAGGAGAAAAACATTTTTAAAAATCTGATATGAAAAGGGGAAATATAAAGATCCACTCCCTAGCTCCTGCCTGCAATGTCTGAATGCTCTGACCATGAAAGGTGGATTGGCCTATAAATGGATCTTTACTAAAATTCATTCTCTTCAATAAATTTGCTTTTAATCCTCATCCAAACTATTGCATTTAAGCTTGTTGTTCAAATGTAACCTAGTATCATTCCATTGTCAGCCACAACAAAGATTTGTTACTTTTTTTAGAAATTCTTGGCTGTATTATGGAAACTATAAAAAAGACTAATAGGAAAGCAATAACCAGAGCACATCTTGTGCAGGGCACGTTCCTATTTGCTACAATAATTTATATTACAAGTTAAATTAGAAAAATAGTAAAACATTAGAATTTTTGTAATAATCTCTTTTTTGATATCGTAAATTTTATTAAGTTTCAAAGAAAGAATAAAAACTACAATAAAAACAAAAAAATAAAGAATAATAAAAAAACTTAAAAAGTGCAGAAACACAAGAGTAGGAAAAAAAAATTAAATTTACAGGAAAAATGTGGCTTCTGAATTTTAACAGCAAGAGTATAGAAAATTTCCATAATCAATCTCTTACTCTATATTAAAACAAAACACCACATTATTTCTATAAATCATTCCCCTTTAATACATAATAAAAATCACTAAGTACAGTTACTCCTCTCCCTTATATTAAAATAAATAAAAAAATATTATAAATCTCCTGAACATCTTTCTCCCCTCCAAAACATAAATCATATATAATTATTCTCTTCCTACCACTATTCTATACATTTCTGTCTACTATAATAATAATAATAAAAAACAAATTGAAAGGCACATAAGTTGTCAGCTGTTATACTTAATGGTATAACAATTTTAATAATCCCAATGTTAATAAACACAAAATCTTAATAAACACAAAAAACAAAGCCAATTCAAAACAGTAAATCCAAATCTTTAAAGGCAAATAACATCAGTCAAATCCTTAAAGCAAACCAAATAAACATTCTTCAACCCTTATCCCACTTCAAAATAAACCAGAGCAGTTATATGTTCCTGAGATATGCACAGAGCTTTCTTAAGAAAATCAAACAACCCAGCTGCCCCCCTCCAAAATTCCAGGTTCTTTTCATGGCATTCCACCCGGAGATCAACCCTATTTGTGGCTGGCAGATCACTCTCTCCCCTAGATTTCTCCAACTCTATTATCCAATCTTCATCCAGCATTTTTATCCAATCTTCATCCAACCCCCCCCCCCAAATTAATGATTTAGAAATGGGGTGGTTGGACTTAATGTCTCTTTCAGATGACAGCACGGCTTGGAAATGGTGATGTCCCTGCCTCCCGGGAACTCTTACCAGTCAAAAGCAAAACACGATCTTCTGTTCAGAAGCTGCCATTTTGGAGGACAAATGGGATAATTCTAAGTATTCTCCTTAATCTGGAGAATGTTTGGCCTTCCTGAGCCCCAAAAAAGTTGCCACATTGTCTGCTCTGCCTGCCGAGCCAGCAGGCATAGCCATTCAGTCCGCCATTCCCACTGGAAGCCCCCAGAATTTTTGTAACAGTCTCAACTGTTTTTCTTGGTAGGTTAACTAGTCATTTGAAACAAGTAAATTGTGGATTCTTTGTTTTGCAGTATATTCTGGCTACAATAAACACGTAACCCTTTGGTGATTGTTAAGATGTCTTTTGATGAAATGGTTGTTCCATTTATATGATGCTAGCATTCCAGTGGGAATAAACATTGTCTAAATGTAACCTGGCACTATAGCATGAATTTAGGCAGTACCCATCAAGAACAGAAAGAACAGTAAAGATACCTGAAGAATTCAATCTATCTATGTACTACTAAATCTCTCACTCTGTTTATTGGTTTGTCTGTTTGTACCCTCAAGTTAGCCCAAAAGGTGCATTATACTGCAACAATTTTTAAATTAAATACCTAAAATCTGCTAATTTAAAGAATGCCTAAAAATTCCAGGACCCAACATTCTTGTGGAATTGAAATTTTCATGATGTTTAGGTCAGTTTTATTCACAAAATTGTGGCTGCTGCAGCATCCCCATGGTCATGTGATCATGATTTCCGATGTTCCCTGCCAGCTTCCCACAAGCAAAGTCAACGGAGAAGCTGGCAGAAAGTTGGAAGTTGGTCCCACACTCACAGCTTTTTTGCCTGCCAGTAGTCATTCTGTTTACCTGTTTAGGTAAGTAAATATTGACTTATTGTTGAAGTTTGTTTTTCACTACATCTTTTTTATTATTTATTTGTGATATGTACTCTTCTTGGATGATCACAGGATTGTCCAGCAGTGGGGTAAAAAAATATATGGTCAGCCTAAAATTTAATGTTCATTCTGGTCACATCAGACTGCACAACCTTTCTCTCAGGTTTGTTTGTTTGTTTATTTATTTATTTATATTTCAAATTTTGTCACTGCCCATCTCACTCAAAGAGTGACTCTGGGCAGGTTATCTAGTATTCAATAATTCTAGCATGAACTGACCTGATGTCTGTCTTCCAGACTAATCTTTAATCTACTTTTAAACCTGTTTTCAAGAAATAGTGGAGGGGAAAGGGGAAAGGGGAAAGGGGAAAGGGGAAAGGCAAGGCAAGGCAAGGCAAGGCAAAGAAGATTAACTATGTATATTTAAAACTATGCACTTAAATTATTATGTGGACCTCTGGTGAATCACTTCAGAAACAGGATTCTGTATTAATAACTGCAGATGTAAAGATACTATATAACTTGATTACACTGATCTGTCTATCCCACAATATTCCAGATACTGAAAAATGTAATAAGTCAAGTAAATTTCTTGCTATAGCTAAACTGTCATGATTTGTGGCTTGGATTATGCTGTAGGCCGGGGATACACAACTGGCATCCCCAGAGCCACATGGATTCTCAGAAGCTTTATTTATTTATTTATTTATTTTTCAAATTTCTATCACCACCCATCTCTCTCAAAAAGGGGATTCTTGGCAGTTAGATATAGTTAGATATAGTTATACTGCCCAAGCACATTTAAAAGGTTTTACTGATTTACACTTTTTAGTATGACAGAAATAAGAAATTAGTAAATACATAGACAGCAGTCTTAACTATATTTAAGTACTCATAATTTAAATTAATTATGTTTAAGTTAAACAAATTTATGTTTGTTCTGTCTTTTCTTGTTCTAATCTGATTCACTTTTGGGAATTTGGCCTCTCAAAAGCCAAGCTGACCCATAGCCCAAATGTTTCTGAAGCCCTATTAAGAGACAAGCCTCTTCCTTTATCTTATTGCTAACACTGATGCTTAGGAATATGAAAGTGTACATGATAAATATGTGTGTGTAATTCTATTTTGTTCTTCAAACAACCAACCACACTTGCCTTTAAAAAAATTAGAAACAGGATCATAGCTCAAAAATTCCTGAGCTGAATTTGATAATGTTTCACTGTTTTCACTCATCATAGAATTTTAAATTGCTTAAAATTATTATAATAGTAAGGACTCTTTTAAATTGAGCTATAGGTTTGGTGACTTCATAGACACACTGATTTTGTTTTCTTGGAAACAAAATGGAAATGATTTTTCCCCACCTTCTCCCAGAATTTTTTTTTTAAACTTCCCAGTTTATCCTACAGTCTTTGGCTTATCAGCTGGTCTCTCATCATACTACTAACCAGGTTTAATTCTCCTTAGGTTTAGGAGATTACCAAAGATAAGCTAGGTGTTATCACATTTTTCCTATAACAGACAAGGAAACAAACAAAACTCTATTTTAATGCATCTAACTCCATATTTGGGTATCAGATTTTATTGAGCAATTAAGAGCAATGGAGCCATTTCCAGACTTTGAAATGGGTCCCCAAACAGAGTATTAGTATACACAGCTTGCTCATTCTGTATGTTTATGGGTCCTCACCAATAAAACTTAGAAACTGAAATTGCTCAGAATTAAGTTGAAAATAATTTCAGGACTGGCCTTTTTATTAAGCAGAATAGGATCTGGTTTCAGATTTTGACTTTTTTTGCAATAGAACCTCAACTTTTCTAATTTCCCCCTAATTTTCAGATAGATTGGAATCAGCAACATTTATAAAGCTGTTCTAAATGTACTTCTGATGCATTGCAGTTCACAACAATCCTATCCATAGCAAATTCGGCAGTAGACCAGCATTTCCATTTCTGTTTACCTTCCAGTCCCTTTGCTGTTCCTTGACCTGGTCACCTAGCAAAGGGAAAGAAGGCTTATAGTCTACCTGTCACCTGATGTCAGGAGCCATAGCATCAGCTGCAGCCCTCTATTCTGCTCCATGAAAGAAACAATCTGGTGATGAGGATGATGTATTGAACACTTTCTTCTGTGACATCACCCCTGGCTAGACTGATTTTAATACTAAAGATATGAAGAGTAGTTCATATGGCTAAGCAGTCCTTAATCTTTAGAAGCAGCTAGTTACTAAATGCCAGTTAAATGGAGGGAAAAAAATAAGGGATAGAGTCTCAACATTCCACCTGTTTACTGAGAGGGGCCACCTGCTTGGCATAGTGGAAACAGCATCCCAAATAAGATGACCTCTGTTTTATTCCAGACATAACATTCAAGTAAGTGCTGCTTTTGAATTAGACCAGTTTATTCCAGAGTTATTATGTGGTCTAAATGAATGATTCTAAGACTCCATCAGTGTAATGGTAGAACTTCCAAAACTGTTCCATAATGTATGTTTTATCCTGAAGTTCTAAAACTAAGTGTAGATTTCAGTGTATTCAATAGGGATTGCTTTCTTTCCTTACTTTTTTTTTTTTGGCTTATGCTTGTAGTGATGTTGACAACTACTGCCTTTTACCAATAAAAGTCCTATTCCCTAAGCCTATCGGTGGTACTTATTTTCTTTAATAAAAGGACAGTGTGACACCTGATCAATAGGAGAATTCAGAACTGTCCATCATTGTGAGTAAACACTATATAATTTGGCCCTAGGAACCTATTCTCCATTAATTAGAAAAGAAAGTAAGATATAAAAAAAGTCATTTTCTAATTGCAACATATCAGTCCAGAATCTTATCAAATCTTTATTGTTGGCCTATGAAAAAATATTATGCCACAGTAATATGACATGAATTTTGTATTGTGAAGAACCAAGCCATACCATTTTATTTGCCTCCAGCTGCTACTTTAAAATAAAAATCTTCTTTGAAGTTTCAGTGGCCCTGTAAGTGTGGAGTCATTTGGTATAAACTGGATGTTTGTTGTCAACTTTCGTGCAACAGTTCTGGACTCTGGGTGGGCTGTTTCAGATTTTATCTGTTTCTGTCTATTAGATGAAACTCATGAATGAGAATCCGGTGCTGAAAGAAAAACTTTCTGAGCTATTGTCTGCCATTCTCTAAAAGGATCCTGCAGATGAGTGAGTCTCTTCTGTTTCTGCCTATTTTGCCTGCACAGAACAAAGTCTGTCTCACTGCTTATTCTTTGAAACATCTAGAGAAGGTGTCTTTCAACCTTTTCTGTAAATACAGCTCAGATTCTTCAAGTACAAATATACACCTGGCTGTGACTGAAATATTTATTTATTTATTTGCATGTGTTTGCGAGAGGGGCCACTTGCTTGGCATAGTAGAAACAGCATCTTAGATAAGGCGGCCCCAATTTTATTCCAGACATACCATTCAGGTAAGTGCTGCTTTTGAATTAGACCAGTTTATTCCATAGTCACTATGTGGTCTAAATATGTAAATAAGTATTATGGGGAATTTTAACAAAGTGTAATATAAAATGCATGTCAAATACTTAAGGAAATATTGCAACACAAATCTTACATGGATGATTTGTTAGTTATTATAAGAAAATGATACAATTTGACTAACGGTTTAGATTACTATTATTTTGCTTGAGGTATATTGGAATATCAAGTGCTGGATGGAAACAAGGTTAAATAGATTCCTTTTAGCTTTTATCAATTAGCAAATAGAAAGGGAGGCTGTTCCTTAACCCAGTTCAGAATCACCCAGGTTTATTATCGAACAATGTGGCTCTTGATAGAAAAATACCTGTCTCTGCTTAGAAATGTTATCCTTTCATATTTGATCAAGTCTTGCATTTTAATAGGCAGGTGTGTGTAAAGAACAACTTAGACCAGCAACTTCCTTGCTAATACATCATCAGAGGCTCTAACTAATTAGAGCATGATGATCTAAGGACATATTTGCATATAAGTTGGTACTTCAGAGGCTGTTATGGATTGGCTTTATTTGGGAGATCATATACAATAGACTGAAGCTCAAATAATCACAATTTGCTGTCAGAATTCTGCGCTCTCTCCTGTAACACTATGGTGTTTTTTGAACTACCTGACATTATTTATATCTTCTTGTTTTATTGTGTAGAAGGTGGTTTTTATTGTTGTCATGGTCTCTAACACTGATATATTTAAGACCATGCCAGAATTTCTGTTATAACGCCATATTTTAATGGGTTTATGACATAGCAATAAAATTTTACTCATTTTAGAATTAGAAGACAAGATTTCATAGATGAAACAGGTTTTTAACAAGTTATATGGACTAATATCCAGGTACTCATTTATGTGCAGACATTCTTTAGTTCAACAAAATCTAAAGAAAAGCTTAATATATAGAAATATTTGTAAAGATAGATGAGTGTATGGTGAGGGCCAGTATGAAATAACTAGTGTGGGGCATTCCAACTTGGAAAAAAAATAGATAAAATTACTTGACTACTTAATCCAATGCATGATTGCTTTTTGCTACTGCCTCAGACAAAACCCCTACCATTTTTTTTTCAAAAAGATGACATTTTAAAAAAAAATCATGCATGATTACAGCAGCAAGACTTTTATATGCACGAAGATGGAAAGAACCACAAATTCCTACAGTGGAGTAATGGGATGATTAAACTGATGGACTTGGCCCAAATGGCAAAGTTAACAGCATTGATAAGAGAAAATACCATGTCTAGATTTGTCACTATTTGGCAACCACTTTTAGACTATTTGCTTGTTTCAGAAAAAAATGAAGTTTTGATTTTGGATTTTGATGATTAAATGGTTTGACTTGATAGAAATAATGTTACTAAGGTTTAACTAATGGTAGATTATATTTGTAAATGCATTCATATCTCTATTGGAGAAGGTCAGAAGCCACTTTCTGTTTCTGTTTTGTTTCTATTTTTGTACTTTTATAGTTTTTTTTTCTTTTTTTTTCTTTAGTCCTGTACTCTATCTTTTCTATATTCTATATTCTATATTCTGTATTTTACTTATTTATTTATTTATTAAACAAATTTAGGCCTCCCAAATCACAAATGGGCAGCTTACAGAATTAAAAACCTTAAAAACACAATATACATCCCATGGCAGCAGCAAACACATTCATATCAGCCACTTGATTGGCTCCGAAGCAACCTGGGTGTCAGCACCTGATCATTCGAACATTCACACATACACAGTCAAGAGGCTGGATCTCTTTAAACTGTTTTAATGAAGCGTAATGAACGGTACAGAAGGCAAGCAGCGAATAAAGATTTCCCGCTCAAACCTAATTTAAAACTCTTAGTTAGTCCCCTTTCCCATGAAGCATGTCACTCCCCCTCCCATCCAGATGGTATTCCTGGCTTATCTCAATCCTGTGTCCTTGATGTGCTCCATAGTCATAATAAACCACTTTACACTCCAACTTCTCACCCCCTCCCATCTGGCAACATGAGAGAATGAAATGATGGGAGATGCCCTGATAAGGGTTTCTGTGAAATCTTTGATTAGGGGATCTGACAGGGGGGGTCCCCAGGCCCGCTGACAAAACCATGCCTTCAGGGCCTTCTAGAAAAGGAGCAAGGAGGGGGCCAACTTTACAGTATATCTGTAAAGGCCTTGAGGGCACAGTCCCTTCATCGGAGAGGTGGAACGGTTCCTCGTGGTGGTGGACTCTGGTAGAACCCTCATAGACATTGGTGGACTCTGGGGATTGTTGGGGGTTCTTGGGCTCCATGTTCGGGGACGTGGGAAAGTGGTGAATAGTATATGGAAAGGCCTGGTGACTTCTTGGGGGTTTTGAATAGCATAGAGGACCCAGGGGTTGTGGATGGAGCAGGCCCCAGTGGGAGGGGGAAGGGAGTTTTGAGGGGTGGACTGGTAATGCCCATTATGTTAGAGGTGGCAGAGTGGTTTTGTGGGCCCCTCAGAGTGAGTGTGGGCTTACCTCCAGGGGTGAGAGACACAGAGGAAGCCCAAGATTGGATGGGGGTGTGTAAGAGTACCCACCCCTGAGTGAGAGACAGGAGGTGGGTAGGAATGGGTGGGGTACCCCCCTGTGGCCAGTGAGAGAGGTGGCAGGGTGGACACAGTGAGTGAGTGGATAGGGGTGTAGGCCCCAACAGCACCGAGAGCAGGAGTTGGTATGCTGGAGGTCCTGCCTCCACCTGAGGTTGATTGAGGGTGGGAGGATGTGTGCATGGGGGAGGGGACCCTTGCATCATCCCAGGGTGGCTGGTGGCTTGGGAGTGGAGGCAACTGGGCCTGGAAACTCTGGGGGTTAAAGGGCGGGTTTCACTATCGAGGTGGTGACAGGCCAGGGATGTTATGATGGGAACTGGAGAACAGGCCATCTCCAGGGAAGATGCTCCTGGTGTTTGCTACCAGTAGCATGTTCCAGGCCTCCAGGTTCATACCCAGGCCCTGATCAGCAGTTCCCTGAGGGCCCTGGTCTCTGGCTGCTGCTTTTGAACACCAGGTCAGTCAACAACAAAGCCCCCCTTATAAGTGACTTGATCACAGAGGAGGGGGCAGACCTGGCGTGTATCACTGAGACCTGGCTGGGTCAAGAAGGGGGAGTAGCCCTTTCAGAAATGTGCCTGGCTGGGTTTCAGGTGTGGCACCAGCTGCAACACTGGGGCAGGGGAGATGGGGTGGCAGTTGTCATCTGAGAGTCTCTAGTAGCCTTCAGGGGCACTGCTCCACAGGTGGCCAGTTGTGAGACCCTGTTTTTCAAGCTGGGTTCCTGAGAACAGTTGGGAGTGTCACTGCTCCCTGCTGTGTAGCAACCTCCCTGTCTGAGCTGCTTGAGGCCATCTCGGGCTGGCGGTGGAGTTCCCCAGGCTTATGATCTTGGGGGACTTCAACCTGCCTTCCCTGGGGCATGCCTCGGATGCAGCTCAGGAGTTCATGGCTACCATGGCAGCCATGGGCCTGTCTCAGATTATTCGGGACCCAACTCAAGACAGTGGCCTCACTCCAGACTTGGTTTTCTTGTTGGAACAGTGGCAATGTGATCTGAGGGGAGAGGTAGATCTGTCCCCATTGTCATGGTCAGACCATGCCCTGGTGGCCCTGAGATTCCCTTGTGCTGCCCCCCTCCACAGGGAGGCAGGACCCATTTGGTTGGTCTGCTCCCAGTGACTGATGGACCTGGTAGGGTTTCAGAAGGAGCTGGGGGTTATAGCCAGGGATCTGCTACACAGTCCAGCAGAGGTTCTGGCCGCAACCTGAAATAGGGAAGTGGCTGGGGCCTTGGACAGGATTGCGTCTGTGCGGCCTCTCTTGCCCACTCAAACCCAGCACTCCCTGTGGTTTACGGAGGAACTGCGGGATTTGAAGAGGGTTAAGAGATGCCTAGAGTACTGCTGGAGGAAGACAAAGACTGGATCTGACTGAACACAAGCTAGAGCCACTATTAAGTCCTACCTTGTGACAGTAAGAGTGGCGAAACACCAATATTTCTCAGCTCTTATTGCATCTGCAGAATGCCACCCAATGGCCCTGTTTAAAATTACATGATTGTTATTAGGTAGGGGAGGCTCTGTCTCCCACCTACAGGTCTGGGCAGAGGAGTTTTCTGAGCATCTGCAGGATAAAATCGCTCAGATCTGGTCCAAGTTGGACTCTAAGCATGGGGCAGAGTCTGGGGAGAGGCTGAGGGAACATACCATTATCTGGGAACAGTTTGATCCTGTTGGGCCTGAGGAAGTGGACAGGATCCTCCAGACTGTAAATGCCACCACATGCCATCTAGACCCATGCCCTTCCTGGCTTGTAAAAGCAGCCCAGGAGGTGACATGTGGTTGGGTCCAGGCGATGGTTAATGCATCTTTGAGAGAGGGAGTGGTTCCGGGTGCCTTTAAAGAGACACTGGTACACCCCCTCCTCAAAAAGACATCACTGGACCCCTACTGTTCTGGACAATTTTCATCCAGTCTCCCACCTCCCCTTTTTGGGGAAGGTGGTTGAGAAAGTGGTGGCATTACAACTTCAGAGGATTCTAGATGAAACGGATTATCTAGACCCCTTTCAGTCAGGTTTCAGGCCGGGATATGGGACACAGACTGCATTGGTCATGCTTATGGATGATCTCTGGCAGGAGTGGGATGGAGGTAGTGCATCCATCCTTGCTCTCCTTGACCACTCAGTGGCTTTCAATACCATCGACCATGGTATCCTTCTGGGATGGCTCAGGGAGTTGGGGGTGGGCGTTGCCATTTTGCACTGGTTCACCTCCTTGCTCCAGGGCTGGTCCCAGTTGATGATAGTGATAGATGAGAGATCTGACCCTCGACCCATGCTGTGTGGGTTGCCACAGTGCTCGGTTCTCTCCCCTCTCCTATTTAACATCTACATGAAACCGCTGGGTGAGATCATCCGTCACCATGGGATGAGGTACCATCAGTATGCTGATGATACTCAGATATGTATCTCCATCCCAGGTGAAGCAAGTGATGCAGTGGCTGCCCTCTCTCAGTGCCTGGGGGCTGTGGAGGTCTGGATGGGGAACAACAGGCTTCAGCTGAACCCTGGTAAGATGGAGTGGCTGTGGATTGACGGCTCCTCAGTATCCGGGAAGTTGTCACCTTTAGTTCTGGATGGGGCTGCACTGCCCCATTCAGAACTGGTGCATAACTTGGGGGTCCTCCTGGACTCACGACTCCTGCTCGAAGAGCAGGTGGCAGTCGTGGCCAGGAGGGCCTTTGCACAACTTCAGGTTGTGCGCCAGTTACCCTTTTCCTGGATCAAGATGCCCTCCTGACAGTCAATCATGCCCTGGTCATCTCCCATATAGACTACTGCAATGCACTGTACATGGGGCTACCCTTGAAGAGTATCCAGAAGCTTCAGCTGGTCCAAAATGCAGCCGCATGAACAATGATGAGCACTCCAAGATCAGCACATGTAACACCTTTACTGCGTGAGCTGCATTAGGTTCCAATTTGCTTCCGAGTCCAATTCAAGGTGTTGGTTATCACCTTTAAAGCCCTACATGGCATGGGGCCAGGTTACCTGAGAGACCATCTTATCCCCATAACATCGACCCACCCCACCTGATGTGATGGTTGCCTTATTCATAAAAAACACAGACTCACCAGCCAGGGCTAAGAATATCTGGTTTATTGAGAATAGAATGCAGACACGGAGAAAGACGGGAATGAGTACATGGTGTGCGAGGTAGCCGGTAAATACCCACGGTGCGGACCTGATCCTTCCCCACCCCCCATTGTCCCAAAGTCTTGACCGACGGTGAACTCGGAGTCTCGATGGGCGATCAGGGGGCGATTCCAGAGTCTCGATTGGTGATCAGGGGGATTAGCGCTGATTACCTCTGTCCTCTTCCTGTGTCTGGAGCAGGTGTGTCCCCCATGGTAATGCAGAGATGTCAGGGAGATAGGATGATGGCTTCCTGGGTCAGGGCAAAGGTATGGCTCCTTTGTCCTTTATCTGTTTTGTCTTTCAGTGCTTATGGGATTAGCACTGATTCTTTCCTCCCCCCTCCCCTTCACCAGAAAGGCATGTTCCCCGTTGTGATGTATGTATACATCGCAACGGGGGACATGACACCTGATCATGCAGAGAGGGCATGTTACGGACCCCGTCTGTAAGAGAATATGGTCTGGTGGGGTCCAGGAGGAGGGCCTTCTCTGCAGTGGTGCCTGCCCTTTGGAACATTCTACCACCCAAGGTGAGGCAGGCCCCTTCACTCCTGACCTTCTGGAAGGGTTTTGTCCTAACAACCAGGAAACACACTGAGACAATGAACTGGTCTCTAATATTTATTGCTAGTACTTAACAGGAATCCTAACAAACTGAAGAAGCGTGGGAAAAACCCAGACATATAACCCCCAAGGGTTAAGGCGGTCCCGATCTGTGTCTCTTTGAATGGCTGAACAATTCCTCAGTGCTACGCATGCGCTTGACAGTCTGGATGGGAGCCCCCTGCTCACCATCCTTACTCATGACATCACCCTCCCCTCCAGATTCACATTCCATTTCAGCCCCCTCCCTTCCAGAGTCTTGATAAGATGTGCTGTCTGCTTCTAAAGTCCCATGGGAACTGGGCAAGGAAGGCAAGTCTTCAAAGGACAACTCCTCCACGGACGAAGCAGTGCTGCCCTCCCAATCCGATAACACCTCCGGGCCAGGTGGCTGCTGCTGGAAAACATCTAGAGAGTTAGCAGGGTCAGCCCCCCTCCCCCCTGGGAAATGCAAGCCCGAAGTTGAGGGCTGTGGTTCCCCCACCTCCTCTGTAACTGGAGTCGAGGCTTCAGGTGGGGGCGGGGGGAAATACACACTCACAAACTCCTCAGCTTGGGCTTCTTCAGCCTGCTCAGGCGAAAGAGGAATCTCGGGTAAAATGCGAGGCTTGGGTTTGTGAGGGAAAAGCTGATGGAATCGATGAACCAGTGCTGGAGCATGTACATCTCTGGCATTCTCCCACGTGCGCTCTTCCTCAGGGTACCCTTTCCAGTGTATGAAATATTGATGCCCCTTCCCCTCCTCCTAGAGTCCAGAATTTCCTCCACTTCGTACTCTTCCTCTCCCTCCACAATTACTGGAGGTGGGGGGGGGTAGTTGTGATCGCAAGTTACTTGGGGGAGGGTCTTTGGCTAGCAAGGCTCTGTGAAACACTGGATGGACCTTCATGGATGGTGGGAGCTGTAAAAGATAAGCTACTGGATTTATCTGCTGCACCACAGTGAAAGGGCCGACAAACTTAGAGTCCAATTTCTTGGAGGGTCTGGTAGAGATCAAAAACTTGGTAGAGAGCCACACTTTGTCTCCTACTGCAATCGCTGGCCCCTCCTGCCTGTGAGCATCTGCCGCTCTCTTATAAGCACTCTTTGCCCTGTTCAGCTGCTCCTTTAACAACTGCTGTGCAGCTTGTTGCTCTTTAAGAAAATCAGCTGCGGCTGGAACAGTTCCCTGCTGGGAGGAGGTGGGCAACACCTGAGGGTTAACCCCGTAGAGCGCTTGGAATGGAGACATCTGGGTAGATGACTGCACAGAGTTGTTATAAGTAAATTCTGCCATGGGCAGCAGGGCTGGCCAATTGTCTTGCCGATAAGTGGTGTAACACCTGAGATACTGCTGTAACCACTGGTTAATTTTTTCGGCTTGCCCATTACTGGCAGGATGATGCGCTGATGACAGGTGGATCTGGACCCCTAATGACTGGAAAAGGGCCCTCCAGAACCTGGAAGTGAACTGAGGGCCTCTGTCACTCACCAAGTGATTCACCATGCCTCTGTACCTAAAAACGTGGTCTATGAACAACTGTGCTGTGGCTGGTGCAGATGGGAGGCCCTTGCAAGGAATAAAATGTGCCATCTTTGTGAAAAGGTCCACCACCACCAGTATGGAAGTCAGGCCCTGGACCGGGGGTAAATCAGTGATGAAATCCATGGAGATCGTATCCCAAGGCCTACTGGGGGTGGGTAGGGGTTGCAAGAGTCCTGTGGGCTTCCCTGGGAGAGGCTTGGCTCGTCTGCAGGTGTGACAAGAAGCAACGTACCCCTTAATGTCTGCAACCATCTTAGGCCACCAGTAGTCTCTCAGAGCTCTATGGAGAGTTTTGAAAACGCCTCCGTGGCCTGCCGTTTGGTGGTCATGACACAGTCTCAGTACTTCTTCCCTCAATGAAGGGGGAATATACAATTGCCCACTATGCCAGAGGATCCCTGCCTCCACATTGAATGGGGAGGCAGTGTCTTGCGGGGCCCTCTGGAGGTCATCCATCCTGGCCCTGGCATACGGGTCCTGTTGCTGCTGAGCTCTGGCTCTTGAAAATAGGTCCTCTGCTTGTCTGCCTGCTGCTAAAATCTCTGTTTGGCTCCCCCTCATCGGCTGATCAAAGTTGTGAGGTTGTAATATAACAGCCTGTACTTAGGGACGTGGTGGCGCTGCGGGTTAAACCGCTGAGCTGTCGATCGGAAGGTCGGCGGTTCGAAACCGCACGGCGGGGTGAGCTCCCGTTGCTCGTCCCAGCTTCTGCACACCAAGCAGTTCGAAAACATGCAAATGTGAGTAGATTAATTGGTACCGCTTCGGCGGGAAGGTAACGGCGTTCCGTGAGTCATGCTGGCCACATGACCCGGAAGTGTCCTATGGACAACGCTGGCTCCAAGGCTTTGAAACGGAGATGAGCACCGCCCCCTAGAGTCGGACACGACTGGACTTTACGTCAAGGGAAACCTTTACCTTTACCTTACTTCCTGGTGAGTGGGGGGTTTTGCCTGAAAGGATCGAGACAGGGCGTCTGCCAAGCAGTTTTGTGCCCTGGGCACATAAGAAATAACAAAATTGAAACGGGAGAAAAACTGGCTCCATCTGATCTGGCGTGGGGTGAGGGATCTGGTGTTCTGTAGAAGCTGTAAATTCTTGTGATCGGTGCAAACTTTCACAGGAAAGGTCGCCCCTTCTAGCCAGTGCCTCCACTCTTGGAATGCTGCTTTAATTGCCAGCAACTCTCTGTTAAAAACATCATAGTTTCTCTCTGCTGGTGAGAGTAGGCATGAAAAAAAGGCACAAGGAAGCAATGTATTCTCTGCCTTGTTTGTATATTGCAATAACACTGCCCCAATGGCAACATCTGAAGCATCTGAATACATTATGAATGGCTTCGTGGGGTCAGGGTGCCTTAAGAGCAGTTGGGAAGCAAAAAGCTGCTTCAATTCCTGGAACGCTGCTTGCTCCCTCTCCCCCCATATGAATTTTGAGCCTTTCTTCAAGAGCTGTGTAAATGGTCTGGTACGGTCACTGTAATTTTTTATGAAACGGCGATAAAAATTGGAAAATCCTAACCATTTTTGTATATCTTTAACATTTCGGGGAGGTGGCCAAGAGAGAATTGCCTGGACCTTAGCAGGATCCATGGATATGCCTTCTGTGGATACTATATAGCCCAGGAAATGTACTTCAGTTAAATCAAAGGCACACTTCTCTAGCTTGGAGAACAGCCTGTTCTCTCTTAGTCTTTGCAAAACATTATGTACATGGGTTACGTGAGTTGTGGCATCCTCAGAGAAAATTAATATGTCATCTAGATAAATGACCATGTACTTATCTAGTAAATCAGCAAAAACGTGATTCATAAATCTGGAAAATATGGCTCCTGCATTAGACAAGCCAAAGGGCATAACAAGGTACTCAAATTTTCCAAACCTGGTGTCGAAGGCAGTCAGGTATTCGTGCCCCTCTTTCACCCGGATCAGATTGTACGCACTCCTGAGATCCAACCTGGTAAAAATGCATGCCTTCTGTAAGCGATCTAGCAGCTCCGAGATTAAGGGCAGAGGATAGGATTCTCTCTTTGTTTGTTTATTTAAAAAACTGAAGTCGTGGACCACTCTCATGGGTGTCTCCTGGGTTGCAGGTGCCAACGGGTCAGGCTTCTTTGGTACGAAGAAGGTAGGAGCAGACGCTGGGGACGTAGATGGTCGGATGAAACCCTTTTGGAGATTGGAGTCCAAGTAATCCTTTAAGGTGGCTAACTCCTTGGGGGACATGGGATATTGTTTCCTTGCTGAAATCTTGGCTCCTGGTATCAACTCAATGGTGCAGTCACAGTCCCTATGGAGGGGTAGTGCTGTGGCCTCTTGTTCGCTGAAAACATCTGCAAAATCTGCATACTTGGCTGGCAAGTGGACTCCCCCTGCTACTATGACTGCGTTGGTTGCTGGAGAGCATGGAGCGGCTTGAATCTTGTGGTGCTGGCATTCCTTAGCTGGGAAGGAGATAGCTCCTGTAGTCCAGTTCATCAACGGGTTGTGGATCCTCAGCCAAGGCGTGCCTAGGATTACCGGCACATTTAGCAATGCAGTAACATAAAGCTGGATCCACTCAGTGTGGTCTCCCACTGTCAGTTGCACCGGTTCTGTGAGCCTTCTAATCGGCCCTGCTTTGAGTGGCTGGCCGTCAATGGTCTCCACTTCTATGGGGCATGGTAATTCTCTGGTCGGGATGTTGCAGTCTTGTACGGTCTGCGCATCAATAAAATTAGTTGAAGCTCCAGAATCCACGAGGGCCTCTAGCTTGACCTGGTGCTCTGGGTTGTCATGGATTATTACTGGTAAGTAGTAAAAAGGCTTGCCTGGAATCTTCCGAATGAGCCCTCCTTAATTGATTTATGGTCTCCCTGCTGAGCTCTGTGGAGGGAGACCGCTGGAGTTTCCCTGGTTGGGAGTAGAGGTGGAGCTGGTCCCTGTTTCGGCTGCTTGCCTTGGGGCTCTTACTGGAGCTGCTTGGCCTCTCGCTGGGCAAGCTCTCACCATGTGCCCCTGGGCTCCGCAGTAGAAACACAGGGCTCTCTCTCTCCTTCTCTGCCTCTCAGTCTCGGAAATCAGTGTCCTGCTTGCCCCAATCTGCATTGGCTCCTCTTGTGCTGACTGAGAGGATGCTACAGAGAGAGCTGGGAATCCTGAAAACGCTCTGAGGGTCTTGCTTCTCCCCAGCTGCATCTGCCTAAGCTCCTCTAGCCTGGCATCTATGACCACCGATAACTGATATAGGGCTTCTAACGTAGCTGGTGTTCCCTGGTGCACCAATTCATTCTTAATTTCCTCATCCAGCCCCTGTTTGAATTGGTCTTTTAATGCACTCTCATTCCAGTCCAGATCTCCTGCTAACAACTTGAAATCAGCAATGTAGAGTCCCACCCTCTTGTTACCTTGCTTGAGCCTCCGAATCTCCCGGCTGGCCGTGGCTTCTCTGATGGGGTCGTCAAAGTGTGCTCGGAACCCTGCCAAAATGTTCTGGTAGTCATTGAGAATCGGGTCGTTGTTCTCCACCATGGGAATAGCCAATTTGGCAGCTGGTCCCTTCAGCAGGCCTAGGATGAAAGTGACTCTGGTTCTGTCTGTGGGAAACTCTGCGGGTCTGCTATCGAAGAACATAGTACACTGTGTGAGAAAGATTCTCAGCTGTCCTGCTTCTCCTCCAAATTTCTCTGGTAGACTGCCCTGTGATCTCAACATTACTGGTGGAGCTGCTGCTGCTGCTGGTGCCGGTTGTGGGTTAATCGGAGCTGGTTGTTGTAACTGCTGTAGCATGGCAGCTTGTAATGCGTTGATCTGGAGATCTACTTGTTGCTGGTGTTGTTGTAGGGCTGCTGCTAATTGTTGGATGGCGAGCCGCATTTCTTGGTTTTCTGAAGACATTTCTAAACGTATCTCCTTAATTGCTTGTTCCTCCCTCTTTCGATGGGAGTAGGAGTTTGTTAGGATTGATGTCCTAACAACCAGGAAACACACTGAGACAATGAACTGGTCTCTAATATTTATTGCTAGTACTTAACAGGAATCCTAACAAACTGAAGAAGCGTGGGAAAAACCCAGACATATAACCCCCAAGGGTTAAGGCGGTCCCGATCTGTGTCTCTTTGAATGGCTGAACAATTCCTCAGTGCTACGCATGCGCTTGACAGTCTGGATGGGAGCCCCCTGCTCGCCATCCTTACTCATGACAGGTTTGAAGACCTGGTTCTGCCACCTCGCCTGGGGTGGGAAGGGCAACGGCTCTTCCTGGGGGTGGCTGATGATGCAGAGTTCTCCCTACTGAATGGAAATTTCCCACTTGGATTCCATATTTATATTTATTTATTATTTTAGTATTGTATCACTCAGTGATTTTATGATGTTGAGGTTTTAAGGAGAATTTTATTGTACACCACCCAGAGTCCCCCTTTTGGAGGGAGATGGGCGGTAATAGAAATGTGAATAATAAATAAATAAAATAAATATCTGGGGGAATGTTGTTCCAAAGGGAGGGAGCCACCACGGAGAAGGCCCTTTTGCTTGCCCCCACTAGATGCACTTCCCTAACTAAAGGGACCTGCAACATACCCTGCCTCCCTGCTCTGGTGGGCTGGGTAGATGTGACTGGGGTAAGGTGGTCCTGCAAAAAACCTGGTCCCAAGCCATGTAGGCTTTTAAGGGTGAAAACCAGCACCTTGAATTGTACCTGGAAGCAAATCAGCAACCAATGCAGCTCCTGCAAAAGAGGTGACACGAGGACAAGTCTAGCCTTGTGCAAAACTATGTGGGCCACTGCATTTTGAACCAACTGAAGCTTTAGGATACTTCATTTCATAAATGTTTTCCCTTTTTTTTGAAGGGGGAAGATCCCTAAATATATAGTCAAAATATTATGTTTCTCTGAAGTGTGATTCCTGTGCATCTCTAATAGTGGATTCAAGTAAGACATTTTCCAATGTTCTCCTATAAGCTGCATTTGTTTTTATAATCTATCACTTTAGAATAGATGGTATGTGGTTTCCAATCCAGTTGCTATTAGTTTATCAATTGATCCATTGAAGAGACAGTACATTTTTTAAGGGTGATGGTTGTGATGGATATATAAATAGATCCTGATTTGAGATAAGCCTCCTTACACAACCTGAAGAGATCATGTGTTGCCTGAAGAGGGATGCAGAGATTTTTCCTAATTCTCACGATTCCTGTGAAGTTTTTGAAAAAAAAAAATCTTAGATTTAGATTTTGTCTCTGTCACCTTTCCATTTTGAAGTGTATCCCTCAACATGCCATTCAACGGCCAAATACAACAGAAAGGTTTCCTAGCCCAGAAAAGGTTGCACACTCCAACCCTAAAATTTGCCACATCATAGCTGACACCCAGAATGATTATCTTTCGATCAGTTAATTTAAGCATACTGTAGTACATCATTTATTTATTTATTTATTTATTTATTATTCAAATTTAGCCACCACCCATCTCCCCCAAAAGAGGGACTTATTAGCTTATTATTGACTATTATTGATTGACTAAGCATGCCTGTGATCAAGTTTTGTGGTCTGCTGCAATTCAATGGAATTAGTTCTTGTAGAAGTTTCAGCAAAGTAAGCAGCAGAAAAACTTACTCCTGATTCAGGTATTTTATACAAAACCCCCACCATTTACTTGCTCTGCTTGCAATTCATCCTGAAGTTATGCTTTTCAACAGATTCTTCCTCAAAGGATTCTGCGTTATTGAAATTCATGAAAGAGTCCAAATTTTGAAGACCCACATGCTAAACCCTCTACCTGCTAAACTGCTTCATTTCCAAACCTGCTTCAAGAGGAAAGAAAGAAGAGTTATACACATACACATATTTTACAGCTGGCAATTGATTCATCCTCCATGAATTTGACTAATCCCTTTTTAAAGACTTCTAAACCGGTGGCCGTGGCCATCACTAAATCACATGATAGTCAGTAGTTTTAATTATGTGATACTGCCATAAGTCCATAGATTTAATTATGTGAATCTTTTACTTTGAAGTCGATCTGCTTAATATTAATTCCTAATAATAGTGAACCTATACTGATATTTGTTATGCTTGCTGGCATTTCTGTACACTTGTCGGAAAGCTACTAGCATGTTATTTGAGATGTCTCCCATTCTTATATAAAATTCAGAAAATATGCTGTATTGCAAGGTCTTTCTTCTTCCAGCCAGTGAAGTGTTATATAAAGAATTTGGAGCATGTCAGGCATAATACATCAAGGTTGGTTCATTTAAAATGAATGCAACTTAACCTACATCATAGATATAGCCAAGCTGAGTAAAAGTATTTACAGCATGCTCTGTGCACTTCAAATGGTTGGTAATATCTCAGAATGTCAGGTTGCTGATATTAGAATGTACAGGCCACCTCTCTTAGCCCATCAAATACTAATGCAGTGAACAAGGTTTGACATCAGTTTAATTCTTTTTCTCACCAAATGCCCATGTTTGAAGTAATTTTCTTTTCTCTTTTAACGAGAGGGAAATTTGTTCAGGTATATCACTTTTGTTTGTGGTGAAGTGTGTGTGTGTTTGTGTGTGTGAACTGGATGAAATTTTAGAAACTGATATTCTATCAGTTTATTCCTCATAAGGAACAAAGTTACTGGCAAATATGGAGAGATCTATCCATAAATAGGGAGGAATAAATCAACCAGCAGGTCATATTTGTTTTGTTGTTGATGTCATATAGTCTATTACATAGTTCTCATTGGATTTGATACTTCTGACTATCAAATCTTTCCCAAGGAACCAAGATAGTTAAGTATGTGCACATAATATATGTGCTTTTCCAAGTAATGCAATTTTTAAATAACGGATGAGTTGATATTCTGTAATGTTATGTCCAAGTGTTTTTTCAGACCTAATATGTCAATCAGTATATCCAAGTTGTTATTATTGTTGTGATTAATAATAATAATATTAATATAGCAAAAGCAATATTCCAAAAAGACTTAAATTAACTCTGTGTTCTGTGTATAATCTGAATGCAAGCATCAAGAAGCAGATGCGTAATCTTTTGTTCTTTCATAAACATATACTGGTTGAGCTGTTTTTTTTTTTTTTTTTTTTCACAATGTCCCATCAATTTGGAATTAACAATTTTCTTTTCTTTAACAATTAAATTTAAAGTTGGGGAAGTCCTTATCAATGAAAAACCAACATTCTGCTACCCTATCCAGCTCTAGCTTAGTCATTTGGGTGGCGAGGATAAGTTATCACTCCAATTTGTCCCCTCTTCTTTTCAACATGACAGGAAAACCATGAAGTGAAGTAATGTAGAATCATAACCTGTAGAATAATAAGCATGCTGATGATCCCACAAGGTCTAGCACCTTTTTAATAACGTCTTGTTTTGTGGAATTGTCTGCCAACAGAGATTTGCAAAGCAAGGAGACATTGAGATCCTGCCCTCCCCTTAAATGATTTATAAAAAAAAACATGAAGTTTTAAGGAGTCTGACTGATAATTTACCAAGCCATTGGTGTTTTTAATTATTAGCAATGTATTCTTACAAAATGTTCTTATAATAAATAAATAAAGGCAAGGCAAGGCAAGGCAAGGCAAGGCAAGGCAAGGCAAGGCAAGGCAAGGCAAGGCAAGGCAAGGCAAGGCTTCATTTCTGAATGCGGCAAGGCAAGGCAAGGCAAGGCAAGGCAAGGCAAGGCAAGGCAAGGCAAGGCAAGGCAGTTTTAGTAGGACATTATCCCTTCTCTCAGATCTATAGTAAATTATACACTCCAAAGTGACTCTTTCATTTTAACTGCTGCAGTATTAAGGGCAATATTAACACATGTGCAACACATGTCAAGTATTGAATGTGCTTCATATATACTGTAAAATTCCAGCAAAGCAAGTCTGTGCAGATAGTATTATAAAATGTATGCAACTGATTTATTTCAGACCAGATTGGGTTTGGACTCAGAAAAAAAAAATGTTCTGATCTTTAAAGATTTTAACTTGTTTATCTAAAAATAAACTTTAAGTTATTGCATTGTAGTTCTGAAAAAAATAGTATAGTTTTCTCTGATAAAGATACAGATGTGGCTAAAAACACACTAGGCATCTTAATATTATCTCCAGTTCTAAATTTGATTGTGCACTCGGTTATTAATGTCCCTCTTGGCAGAGTCTGACAGTCTTGTGGGATTACATTTCAGAGATGGGGAGTCAGGGATAGTAACTTGCCTAAGGCTTGCTTAAGGGTACCTATGAAGTTCATGTCAGAGAAGTGACTTTTGACCCAGAGACTTCCTGGCTTATGGCTACTGTGTGATAGAACTGCTTAGGAAGAACCGTTCATCCACTTACGTTATTGTATAAATGGTATTTACAACCTTATGAGCCTTAGCCTTCACTAAGAAATAGGCAGAACATGGAAATTAAACAAAGTTTATTGATATTGGACAATTATGTCAGTAGTAAGATTCGGAATACAGTATCTATTTTCATCCTGAAAGTGCTCAACACAGGACAAAATGGTAGCTATTCTTGAATGGAATTCTCAGAGCTGGCCCTCTTTTGGGTAGTGTGAACCAAGTGCCTCTGCGGCAGCTCCTAAGTTATTTTTTCCTAGTCCTTAGGTTTTCTTTTGTATGGGCAGGAAAAGGGGAAAAAGAAATTCCTCTGCCCAGAGCTTCTAAATTAGCCTGCTACCCTCCTGTATGCTGGATAATCCTCTCCTGCTGCTGGTACTGAACTAAGTTTCAGTGCCAATGTGGCTGGCTTCTTCACATGGAATAAAGGATGGTGCCAATTTGTCCTTGCTTCAGGGAATTATGTCAGCTGATACGACAGAATTTAAATTAATGATATTTCAGAGTTTGTTATTTGCCATTTCTGTTACAAACTCAGCCAACTGCCTCTTGAACTAATGGGCAAATAAAAACTTTGCTATCCCCCAGCTTTTGGAACTCCTGAATGTTGTGGTGTTCTTTTCAGAATAGAACATTAATCAAAATGTATTTGCAGTGCACATTGTGACAGAGAATGTATTCAGTGTGATTTTTTCCATGAGAAAACAGAAAAAAAAATCAAAATAGGCAGGAAGTAATTTAGGACTGAATACTCAAAGAAGACATTGATTGGAAATAAGTTAATTCTTTCATACTTAAGTGAACTAGTTAACGCTGAATGTTATTTGAAGTGGGGGAAAAGAATTGAGTGCAAAAACATAAATGATGGTTTTGTAGCACCGTGGCCTTCTGGAAGCTCATAAAAACTTGATTGCTCTGGAAGGCCTTTGGCATTTGAGTGCTTCATTGCTCCAGGTGCCAGGAATATTATATTAATTTTAATTTTTAATGTAATTATATCTTGTATCTCTTTTATTGAATTTTATTTTTTGTTATTGTTGCATTGGTTATGGTTGTTGCTTTTGTACACCACTTAGAGTCACCTTAATTGAAGCAGTTTATAAGTTCATAAAAAACTAATTCATAAAGAGCTGGATGGGACTTTTCAGTATCCATAGGATTTCAACATGTTTTTTTTTACCTCCCAAAACTCCACTTGCTAATCCACATAATTAAAAGTCTAGAAGAACACATGACTTTCCACGCGGAACAATTATGTGAGCAGTTTGAATGGTTGAATGAAAAAAATCTCCTCGCCCCCTGCTCATTTTTTTTAAAAAAAGAAATCCAAGCTAAAAACCAAACAATATGTGAATGCAATGCCCTATCCTTAGATTCAGGCTTCCCACTCCCAATCCCAAAAGCAGGAAGGTATCATACAGTTCCATATTGCCATATCAATAGCACAGTACACAGTGGCACATTGCCTTGTTGGTAAAACAAATTGCCATCACATTTGGACAAGAACACAAACAAGGACAGCAAAGAAAAAAACTCTTTGGTGAAAAAAAAAGTTGCACAAGGTTTCTCAAAATTCCTCATTCTGTTGGTGGTCAAATTTGGAGGAAACCCTTTGAATGGATTTTGCCCATGGTAAAACAATCTCAGAATGAGACTTACTATCAGTAAAGATGAGAGCCAGTTTGGTGTAGTGGTTAAGGCAACGAGCTAGAAGCCAGGAGACTGTGAGTTCTAGTCCCGCCTTAGGCACAAAGCCAGCTGGGTGACCTTGGGCCAGTCATTCTCTCTCAGCCCTAGGAGAGGAAGGAAGCAATGGCAAACCACTTCTGAAAAACCTTGCCAAGAAAACTGCAGGGACTTGTCCAGGTAGTCTCCAAGAGTCAGACATGATTGAACAGATTAAAAAAAAATCAGTAAAGATATTGCTGATCTGCAAGCACTTCTATGCCCGTCTTGTGGCCATCTGCACCATTAGTTCTAATCTGAGTTTAAGAAAAAAAATGTGATTTCATAAAGCTTGTTACTCTGAGGTCAAGATCTGTTTGCTTTTTACATTTTAGACCATTCAACTCCAAAAGACTCTGAGTGGGTTTACAAAATTAAAAGCACAACAATTCCACAAAAACAACAATATCCATAACACAAGAACCATCCAAGGGAACAAAACTATCCTTCTACCTCCTTCCCCTGTTTAAGGAGGCCCATCCATCCATCTTAATCTAAGCCTTGAGGGAAAAGCTGGGTGGGGAAGTTGGGAGCCATACAAATCTCTGAGTAGATGCTGTTTCAAAAGGAAATAATAGTAATGAGTAAAAATATTTGTATCAAAACTGGTTTGGAGAAAATCAGCAATACATCTACTTAAATTAGATGAAAAGATTAGAACAACAAAACATCAGTATTTCAATCTAGTAGTAGGAAATTGCTCATGTCTAAATTGTTTCTCTTATTTCAGGAAGGACTACTGCACTATTTCTTTTAGCTCACATTTCTGCTGGATGTCATGTATTATCACATTTCCCATCATTACATATGATGTCAGGAACTTTTGCTTCTTCTTTCCTATTTATACCTTGAAAATATTGGGCAGCATAAACAAAATATTATTCTTCATGAGTTCCTACATTTTCCTTTTCTATAAGTACACATGAATAAGGGTTTATTTATCTATGCATTCAAGAATACAGAGTAAGAAGGAGCTGAGCCATGTATTGATATTTATATGAATCAGCGTATTCATTCAAGCTTAACACATAATTATCCCCAAAAGGTACAATGTTGTTTAATACCCTTCTATTTCCTTCTCTGCTGTTTTTCTCAGTTGCTGTTTTCCTCTTCATTTGTTCTCATTGACATCAACTATATTTATCAATACTTAATCCAGTTAGCTGTTGATATATACTTTCAGTGATCAACATCTGCATCATTATCAAGTCAGATATAGTGTATTGCAATATTGGCAAAATCATATAGGCATCTAAAGCCAAGATAATTAAAATAGTGGGTGGTTTGTAGATGGTGATGTTGAAGAAGAAAAAGAAGCCAAGCAGAGCAAACCAAAATGTTGTTTATATTTTGAAACTGAGTTTCAAACTCCTCCTATTCCCTCCCCAACAGAGTGACAAACTTGATACGGTGGGAAAAAAAATGAGGAAGATATTTCAACTCAATCCAACAGTCATACCTTCTTTTGCAAACATTGGAATGTTTCCCTTTGCTTTATCTGAATGTAATCTTTATTCTAAAACAATATATACCCCTAAATTCCTGACATCGGACTTTAATTCTTCAAGATAGCCTGAAACAAAATTCCCAGTAAAAGTAAAACAAGTAAATTGTTTTCCAAGATCAATGTATGTATGTATGTATGTATGTATGTATGTATCTATCTATCTATCTATCTATCTATCTATCTATCTATCTATCTATCTATCTATCTATCATCTACCAATCTATCTGATATACAAATATGCTGTGATAAACAGAACTAAAATTGCTTTTTCATTTATGTATTGTGAAAAATAAATGATGCAGTAAACAGTATATCACTATAAATGAAAGAGATTACTCTCTTCCTTCCAGGCCTCTTAAGGGAGGCAACATAAGTAGGCAATCCATTTCCCAGGTACAGAAATAACATAAAAGCATTGTAGATGGAAATATATATATATATATATATATATATATATATATATATATATATATAATTTTTTTCTGAATTCTGATTTACCCTTCTCCTTCACAAATAACAGTTTTATAAGCTCTGCTAGAAAGACAACATTGCATATATTTTTACATGCTGGAATGATTATTCTGACTAAAGATCTATACTGATTTTCCATCAACCAGAAGAAAGCCAAATGTGTTTTCAATGAAGATAAGCAGAAATTCACTTTCAGAGAAAAATGGAGCAAATTGGATTGAGGTGACCCAACAAAATCTATCTATCTATATTAAGAGGAGGGGCGGGGGAGAGAAAGCGGGAGAGAGAGGGAACATTATTTTCCTAAATTAGATCCAGATACAAGCAAGGCTCCTTTTATAAATTCCTATCTAGGATATTTTAACATTCTGTGGGGTAATGCTATCTCTCCCCCTCACATAGGCATGAATGATAGACCTTATTTTGGGGTACAAAAATACAGCAAAAAATGAAATCCTTCATTATGGTTTTCAGAAGTCAAATAGTTGGGTATGAAGACTTATCAACTCTAGTTATGTAAAGAAGTTGAAAAGATTTTAGGAGGTTTCCTTCCTAATGTCCTCAAAATTAAATCTTGTAGTCATTTATTCACAACAAATTTTTGCTCTAACAACTTCTATACTTCCCAGATATTCTTAAGAATCTGGCTTATATACATTGTTTTCACCTGAGTATCCTTTGATACTGTTCACTATCAATTCCCTCTTCCTTCAGCATGTTGTTCCTCCAGGAACTAGAGTAGTATGGTAGCCTAGCTTTATTTTTTTAACAAACAAATAAATTGAAGTTTAGTTCCAATAGTCTTTTCATAATTTATACCATTTACTTTAATCCTGATCTAACTAAATTTGGAAGAGAATTTCAGTGGCATTTGTTTGAAATCAATTATTTCAATGGGACTTCAGTACGATTAATCTAGTTTTATTGCTCCAATATGTTCCACTATAGTTAATGACAGTCCTCTGTGTGAAAGTGATGTCAATTCTATCTTTCTAGTTACTGTAATGGACTTTGCCTCTTAGTATTTTACCAAGAGAGAGAGAGAGAGAGAGAAGAGAGAGAGAGATTTACAGACATAGTCAGAAGCAACATATAACAAAATTTGAATAAGGAAAATCTTAGCTGTAAACATGACTAGACAAAATATACTGTACAACCAGAAAACAGTAAAAACAAGACAACAATTAATATGAAAAACTATTTATGTACCAATGTAAAAATGGAGCCTGAAAAGCTAAAGTAACTACAGTTGATTAAAAATATAGAGAGAGAATATAAAAAGGCAACTGGCTTGCTAAGCAAATTTAACAAATTACAAAATTAATCAGATTGCTCTTAGACAAAAAGAGTTTACCAAATTTTCTTAAAATCTGTTAACAAAGTTAATCGGTTTTATTCTTAATTTAAAAATAAATAACAACTTTAAAGTAAACTGAACATTCTATAGCATATATATATATATATATATATATGTATGTATATGTATATGTGTGTGTGTGTGTGTGTGTGTGTGTATATATATGTATGTTTTTTCTTGTTAGATCTCAGTTCTGTTAGTTACTGTCCATCATTGCCATTCACCAAATTGGTGCAGGAGAAACTGACTATAGCAGGAGTACTTTCTTCTGTTTAGGGTTTTCTCAGTGCTGAATATTTGGGCAAGTAAATGGCAAGAGGGACGCGGTGGCGCTGTGGGTTAAACCGCTGAGCTTGCTGATCGGAAGGTCAGCGGTTCAAATCTGCATGATGGGGTGAGCTCCCGTTGCTAGTCCCAGCTCCTGCCAACCTAGCAGTTCGAAAACATGCAAATGTGAGTAGATTAATAGGCACCGCTTCGGCGGGCAGGTAACGGCGTTCCGTGTAGTCATGCTGGCCACATGACCACAGAAGTGTCTACGGACAAACGCCGGCTCTTCGGCCTTGAAACGGAGATGAGCACCGCCCCCTAGAGTCTGACATGACTGGACTTAATGTCAAGGGAACATTACCTTTACCTTTACCTAAATGGCAAGAAGACATAGTTATGTATACTCAGCTTCATTATCAACTGCTTAATATTACAGAGTTCTTGAAAAAAACAGAATTGTACAACTTTTCTAGGATGTTGGTCCTCTTAGCCATTTGTTTTCTGGTAGTCATGACTGCTGATATATATTGTTTTAATATAATTTCTATTACTGCATATGACAGAATCTTGGGGAAATAAACTGAAATAGAGACTCTGTTACATAATCTGCAAGCTGCCTTCAACTTAATAACAAAGACCAAATATGGTTGACACCATTTCATAAACGTGGAAAGATGGTAGAATTATAGAGCCAATGCTCTATGTGCCAATATCTCTTCCAAGCTAAATGGTTTTCCAAATGTGATATCCAAGGTCATTAGAGATAAGCAGCATTCATGTGTGTGTGAGTATTTAAGCCTTTTGTGTTTATTTGTTTCTGATCCATTTTAAAAAGGATTATGATACATTGTATATGTGATGTACTGCTTGTTCAGGAAACTAACTAACTTCTGAATGGTTAAAGCAGCATATCACAATGCAGGCAAAACATCGTTTTCTAAGCCAGCTTCTTGGGTCCGTCTAAGAACCAATGACATTTTTGGCAGTAGGATTGAACCTTTATTTTTCAGTATGCTACCTTCCCAATACTTCCATCCTTCCTTTTCTCCCTGCTAGGATCATTTTGGACTTTTTTTAGAATTAAAAGAAATACTCTTTGCAACTGCTAAGGGAGGAATTAGCTACATTAGCAGCCAAAGTACCAAGCTGGAAATCCAGACTTTTTTCTTCCAGGTAAGAGGTTTTTTTGAAACTGGGCCCTAGCCAGTTTGCTTAGTTTTCAAGGAATTGATAAAATCCATGTGGGGCCCAGGTGCTGTCAGGCAACAGAAGATAAACTAAAGGTAGGTGCTTCATTTTGCACTTCTTTAGCTTGCATAGGTAAAGGTAAAGGTTTCCCTTGACGTAAAGTCCAGTCGTGTCCGACTCTAGGGGGCGGTGCTCATCTCCGTTTCAAAGCCTTGGAGCCGGCGTTGTCCATAGGACACTTCCGGGTCATGTGGCCAGCATGACTCACGGAACGCCGTTACCTTCCCGCCGAAGCGGTACCAATTAATCTACTCACATTTGCATGTTTTCGAACTGCTTGGTGTGCAGAAGCTGGGATGAGCAACGGGAGCTCACCCCACCACGCGGTTTCGAACCTCCGACCTTCCGATCGACAGCTCAGCGGTTTAACCCGCAGCGCCACCGCGTCCCCTTTTTAGCTTGCATAGATTTCTTTTTAATTAAATAAATCTTTTAAAATCTTAGATGGGGCACTTAGACTGCTGGACACCAAAAGAGGTATTCAAATGCACTGTACTCCAACAGGCAGTACACAATTTGCCCTTATCCTAATATTCCATCTTCATGATTCTGATTTTAATACTTCAATGCTAAAGGGGGGAAAAGACACTGAAGAATGCTGTGATGCAAATGAACCAATATGGAGAATGCACTTTCTGGCCATGCAGATCTCTGTTCTGTTACTTACAGCATCCCCATTCACCAAACTGTTTCCTTCAAGGTGCAGAATAGAGGAGGGATCATCTGCTGTCCCACTTTCATCTATATTCTGCTATTGTCCCTTTAGATATAGAGACATAGATAATACAGATATATAGATACTATTGTTGCCTGTTCATGTTTTTCTCCCCTTGCTTTTCCTACTGTTTGTCCCAGCTTTGCCAGTTAACTGTTGTTGTTACTCATATACCACCTTTATTTTGTACAACTCAAGGTGGCATACATAACACTCCTGGTTCCTATTTTCCCCACAACAACTCTGTGTGGTGGGTTGGACTGAGATAGAGGGACTGGCCCAAAGTCACCTTGCTGGCTCTTATGCTTAAGGGAGGACTAAAACCCATGGTCTCCTAGTTTCTAGACCATCATTTTAACCACTGCACCGAACTGTTTCTCTCATAAATACACTTCAAGTTATATTTTTGCTAGCCAGATTGAATGGCATGTACCAAATAAAGAGAGTATCTGTAGCTCAGGGTTGAACTGTGGAGTCCTTGGTGCTCTCTGAGTTTGGTTGTTTGCTTGCAGATGTTTCATTGCCCAACTAGGCAACATCTTTAGAGCCCTGAAGCTCAGAAAGCACCAAGGACTCCACAGTGAATGGGATGTACTGTATGCTTGCTCTGATCTGGAAATAAGGATTCACTGGCAGTGTGCTAAACAGGAAATTACCCACAGGAATTTTCCAATATCTTCCTGGAGAAGATCTATCTAGGTGGTTGCTCTTGATGGTAAATCATCATCATCATCATCATCATCATCATCATCATCATCACCATCATCATCATCATCATCATCATCATCATCATCATCATCAATTTTGAAATAAGTTCTACACAGTCAGTAAATATTTGCACATCATTTGTTAAGAACACTTAACTTGTGAGAACTAACTTATATAAATAATTTCACTGGCATGTTTCAAAGAGAGATGCAGTTCAAAAGCAGTATTATTCCATATGGAGCAGAGCTATGTTTGAGGTAAGGAGCAATGGCTTGGTAAATATACGTGCATTTATGGACTACTTAAAACATTGAGGATGCTCTCACCAATGAAAATCCAGTTAATCAAGCACAGAAACAATACAGGATCAAGAAAATCTACTGGTGCTTCCAATGAGCTTGTAACTTTTTCAAAAAGCCAACTTTAACAAAAAACTCACTTGGTCAGTGAGTTCACTTTGATATTATTAAAGATGTGCTAGCTGGCTCACAAAATTATTTGCAAGAACAGTGAAAATGTTAAAGCTCCTTAGATTTATTTTCTTTTTTTAAATATTTGCTTATAACATTTCTGTCCTCTAAAAAGTTTATAGTAAATAGACAAGATGACAGAAGAAGCATAACAGTGAAGCTGAAATCACTGAAGGAATCACATCTTAACAGATATTGGTCCCCAATGAAATGTGGTTGATGAATGGCCACATCTATTGTTTGAGAGAAGAAATACATTTTTGGTGAAGCAATAGAAGCAAGAATCTGGTGTATTAAATATGTCCATCATTCATTTGTCCCTCTAAATATATTGTTTATATGCTAAGGAGTAAAAATGTGAAGTTGCTGAGACGTGTCAACCAATGAATTAAGGTCATCTTTGTCCCTTTCTCTTAAGGTGACTTGTTCTTTTGCAAATAATTCTACAACTCATGACTTTTCCTTGAGCTATGTTGATATATTTATACTATGGAATACCTGAATATGAGTTGATGCTAATGACCTAAGTCAATATTAGATTAAATGCTTGTGCATAAAAACAAGTTCTAAACCATGTTTTATATGGAAATTGGAATAAATTTGTAATGTTTTCCCACCTTGAGGGTATGCTTATTAATCAAGAGTATAGGTTCCAGTATATTCTTACTATAATTCCAGCAAATAGATTTATTATCTAAATTAAATTTTCCATGGTGTTGGAACACTCCAGTTAAAGAGCTACAATTAAACAAAAATACTAAAAGGCCATATTATGTATTATTTCCTTTGCAGATGATTTTGCCTACATACATAATCAATTAGTAAGATTTTTGAAATGTTTTAAATTCTTAATAAAATGACTTATATAAACTATGGATTAGCCATTCAACTTCTTAAAGAAACCTTTAATAAACATATTGAACAATATGAGGTTTTAAAATCTAACTGCGCACTCAGTTTCTGAAAGGTTGAAACAACATCGTACTACAAGAAAGGAGAGGAGAGGAGACGAGACATTATTTTGAAAATTATCTTAGTTGCTTCTAAACAGAAATATTTCTCTCCATGTAGAATGATATAGAGAGCCAGTTTGATCTAGTAGTTAAGGCATCAGACTAGAAATCAAGAGAGCATTCTGGCTGGGGAATTCTGGGAGTTGAAGTCCACATATCTTAAAATGGTTAATGTTGAGAAACACCAATTAGAACACCTAATCCAAAGGGGCCACACAACCATCCTAAGCCCAAAGCCTGGGGGAAAAACCAGGTTCCCAAAATTTGTTTATAGACAGGCAGCATAGGGTATTGATGCAATTATACAGCACAAAGAAAACAATGGACAATAATGGCCTGTTAATACATTTACATATGTAGATTTTTTATGGAAGGAGAGTCTAAGATGTGTATTATAATGTGTTTTGCCTAGGAAAAGTATAAATAGTTGTCTTGGGTTATTCTGCTTTTTAAAGACTTATGCCCTGGCAGGACACAATACCAGACAAATGAACCTGGGGGTCTAAAATATTTCCTTGAAAAATAATGTTATGGGCAACTGAGTGGAGGTGCTTGAAGCTGATAATTCTCCATTTTCTTCAGAGCCCAACAATTTCTCACACAATTGCCAAGGTTAATAAAGTTTATGGCAGAGCTTCACTTTACAAGGAACGCTCCAAGCTACCATCCAGAGAACTTGCCACAGTTTGTGATGGTCCACACAGTCAAAGGCTTTAGAATAGTCAATAAAACAGAAATAGATGTTTTTCTGAAACTCCCTGGCTTTTTCCATTATCCAGCAGATATTGGCAATTTGGTCCCAAGTTCCTCTGCCTTTTCTAAACCCAGCTGTACATCTGGCAGTTCTCGCTCCATGAATTGCTGAAGTCTACCTTGCAGGATCTTGAGCATTACCTTACTGGCATGTGAAATGAGTGCCACTGTTCAATAGTTTGAACATTCTTTAGTGTTTCCCTTTTTTGGTATGGGGATATAAGTTTTTTCCAGTCTGATGGCCATTCTTGTGTTTTCCAAATTAGCTGGCATATAGCATGCATTACCTTGAGAGCATCATCTTGCAAGATTTTGAACAGTTCAGCTGGGATGCCGTCGTCTCCTGCTGCCTTGTTATTAGCAAAGCTTCTTAAGGCCCACTCAACCTCACTCTTCAGGATGTCTGGCTCTAGCTCACTGACCACACCGTCAAAGCTATCCCTAATATTGTTATCCTTCCTATACAGGTCTTCTGTATATTCTTGCCACCTTTTCTTGATCTCTTCTTCTTCTGTTAGGTCCTTGCCATCTTTGTTTTTGATCATACCCATTTTTGCCTGGAATTTACCTCCGATATTTCTAATTTTCTGGAAGAGGTCTCTTGTCCTTCCTATTCTATTGTCTTCTTCCACTTCCGTGCATTGCTTGTTTAAAAATAATTCCTTATCTCTTTTGGCTAACCTCTGGAATTTTGCATTTAATTGGGCATATGTCCTCCTATCACTGTTGCCTTTTGCTTTCCTTCTTTCTTGGGCTACTTCTAGTGTCTCAGCAGACAGTCATTTTGCCTTCCTGGTTTTCTCTTTCTTTGGGATGTATTTTGTTGCTGCCTCCTGAACAACGTTGCGAACTTCTGTCCAGAGTTTTTCCGGGACCCTATCTACTAAGTCCAGTCCCTTAAATCTATTCTTCACCTCCACTGCATATTCCTTAGGGATATTAGTGAGCTCATATCTAGCTGATCTGTGGGTCTTCCCTAATCTCTTGAGTCTGATCCTAAATTGTGCAAGAAGAAGTTCATGATCTGAACTACAGTCAGCTCCAGGTCTTATTTTTACCGACTGTATAGATGCCCGCCACCTTTGGCTGCAAAGGATGTAGTCAATCTGATTTCGATGTTGTCCATCTGGTGAAGTCCATGTATAAAGCTGTCTCTTAGGTTGTTGGAAGAGAGTGTTTGTTATGCAGAGTGAGTTGTCTTGGCAAAATTCTATCAGCCTATGTCCTGCTTCGTTTTGTTCTCCCAGGCCATGCTTACCTGTAATTCCAGGTGTCATTTGACTGCCCACCTTAGCATTCCAGTCTCCTGTGATGAGAATAACATCTCTTTTAGGCATGTTGTCCAGTAGGTGCTGCAGATCCTCATAGAACTGCTCTACTTCAGCTTCTTCAGTATCTGTGGTTGGGGCGTATATTTGGATCACTGTGATGTTAGATGGCTTGCCCTGAATTCGAATTGAGATCATTCTATCATTGTTTGGATTGTATCCAAGCACTGCTTTAGCCACTTTACTATTAATTATGAAGGCCGCTCCATTTCTTCTGTGGTCCTCTTGTCCACAGTAGTAGATCGGGTGGTCATTTGATGTGAAGTGGCCCATTCCAGTCCATTTCAGTTCACTGATGCCCAAAATGTCTATCTTTAATCTTGACATCTCACCAATAACCACATCCAATTTGCCCTGGCTCATAAATCTTACATTCCAGGTTCCAATGGTGTGTTGATCCTTAGAACATCGGATTCGCCCTTCACCACCAGCACCGTCAGCCGCTAGCCATCCTTTCGGCTTTGAGCTAGCTGCGTCATCACGTCTGGGGCTAGTTGAACTCATCCTCTATTCCTCCCCAGTAGCATTTTGACCATCTTCCGACCTGGGGGTCTCATCTTCTGATGGTGTACTGACATATCTCTGGTTGTACTGATCCATTGAGTTTTCACGGCAAGAATACTGGGGTGGGTTGCCATTACCTTCCCCAGGGATCGCATTTAGTCTGACCTCTCTGTCATGACCTTCCCGTCTTGGGTGGCCCTTCACGGTTTAGCTCATGGCATCATTGAGGTGCTCAAGCTAGAGCACCACGACAAGGTAATGATCCTTTGCTGAAGACCTCTGTTGATGGATTGGATTAAATGATGTGTATGTATATGCACTGTCCATTCATTCATTCATACCGTGTGAATAATCATGAGACAGGAGTGAATTTTAATTTTATATATTCCTAAGCATACCTCAGTGTGAAGATTATGTTAGAAACACTGACATGCTTGCAAACCCTGATTTTACAGTTTCTTGATTGTGTGGCAGTCTGTAACATGAACTGAACCCTTTGTAGGCCTCCACGCTCCATATGGGTATAGAAAAGTCCACGTGTCCAGAATTTTCTTTTGAAAATATTTATTGAGTTTATTTATGTCTGTATATTAATTAAATTTAAAGCCTCCAGGCTTTACAAAATAAGTCAAAGTACAGTGTATATAATACTATTTTTTAAAAACAACAACCACAATGCTATATAATATCTCCTTAATTACACAGATCTTACTCTGGCTCCTTAATTTCTGCAAGCATTCTGGAAAAGCCAAGTCTTAATCATTCTCCACAAGTTGATAAGAGTGGGAGTCCTTCTTGCCTTGGGGGTATATTGTTCCAAAGGATGTGCACAGCCACTGAGAACTCCAGCCTCCATGCCCCCTCCTACATATCCCTTGAGAGAGGAGACCTTCAGCAAGCATGTTCACCCAGGTCAGTGGGCAGAATTTACTTGGAACAGGCAACCTCTAAGTTACTTAAGAAGCCATACTGGGCTTTATAGGTGAGAACCCCTACCTTGAACTGCACTCAGAAACAAACCAGTATCCAATGCAGCTCCCACAGCAATGTTGTTCTGTGACAATGCTGTGATTGTCCAGTAAACAAATAGGTATCTGCAGTTTATATAGGCCAAAATTTTCAGGAGGTCAAGGGCAGCCTATGTAAAGCAAATTGCAGCAGTCCAAATGCAAAGTGGCAACGATGTGAACCTTCAGTGCATCCTGTTTTAGGGAAGCCTGCAACTGACATACCAGCTGAAGCTGGACAAAGACCCTCCTGGCCACAGTCTTCACCTGCTCATCCAGGGTCCTAGAGAACTCTTAAAAAGTGAGCCTGCTTTTTCAAGGAGAGCACAATCCCATCAAGAGCCAAAGTTGGTATCTTCCCACTTATTATGGTAGGCAAATTGTTTTAGCTTGTTTATTTCTTTCTAATATTTGTTATATATAATCTAGAATGAATGAAGTTTCAGTCATTGCATCTTTCCATATCAGCAAAATGACTTTTTAAAGGTAAACTTTAGATATTTTACAAGATATTCCTAAACTCCTATTCCTATTTTACTAGTGTAAAATAGCATATTTTATCAACAAGCCCTTAGCCATCTCCTTCTACACCAGTGTTTCTCAGCCTCAGCAGCTTTAAGATGTGTGGACTTCAACTCCCAGAATTCCCCATCCAGCATGCTGGATGGGGAATTCTGGGAGTTGAAGTCCACACATCTTAAAGCTGCTGAGGCTGAGAAACACTGCTCTACACACTGCATGATAATGAACCCTAGCACAGAATGGTTTTATGTATGTTTTGCCATTGTGATGCTATACACAAGCCATATCTATCACATGAACCCACTGCCTGCCAACACTGATCTATTTAAAACTTGTAAAAAAACTCTGGTTCCTTGCAGTCTTCTGAAACCAGGATTCTCCCTGTTCATGCTAAGGATGAAACTCACATTAATGTAAGATCATCCTGTGATCATTTTCTTTTTCATTTGACACTGCCTGCCATACCACTTATTTCCTGCTCTGTTTCACTCAGCCTAGATCGGGGGGGGGGGGGGGAATCTCAGTTTTGCTTGCATAATATAGCCTTCATAAGACTATGGTGAGCAGAAGATATTTTAAGTTTCTCTGCATTTCTTCACAATTTTAGAAATCTATCTTCCCTTGCCAGTCCAGTGACACATGCATGAAATGTTGAGGGGGATGGGTTAAAAAGTCCTTTGCTTCTCTTTTTGTGAAGGAAGGCAGAAGGGCTAATCATAGAGTTTTGGAAGTTCCTGAGTAGAGCTCAGTAACAGATAGCTTTGAACCAGAGATAATGAACACTGGGTACCTCATTGCAATTATCATATACTTTTTTCTTCTCCTTCTTTTTGAGTTCCAGGAAAAAGAAGGTTTGGGAAACAATTAAGATGCGAATTAACATACACCTTCTTGGATTTTATATTTATTTATTGCATTTTATAATAATTGTGGTGTTGCTGCTTTTATGAGATTTTAATGTTTATGTTTTGAGCTTGATTTTATTGTAAACCGCCCAGAGTCCCTCTTTTGGGGGAGATGGGCAGTAATTAAATTTGAATAATAAATAAATAAATAAATATCATGGGGCAAGAAGAACTGACTTGAATTTAACACAATTAGACACAGGGATGGTAACTGAAAACACACAAAAAGACTCAGATTATCGATCATATGCACATCTACAAAAGCTGCAGTAAGCTTCTTGCTGAACTCAACAAGAGAGTGAAATCCATCTGCAACTTTCTCATACATTTTAAATCATGCATATACATAAATCAGCAGAGTTGTGTGTGGGAAAAATCAGAATAATTTCATATTAGTGTACAAAAAGGAAGTTTAGGGGTTGGTGACTGCTTCATGTTTCCTTTCTTCAAACAATGCTCATGTATTATGTGTTTCCTTCTGTATGTCAAAAGAAAGTACAAGTTTTGAATAAATACATGTAATTTCTTTGTAGCTCTGTTGTAACTGTCTGAGTAAAATGTGGTTATTTGGAGCAAAGAGGTTTCTTTACAAGTATATGCTGATATATATATTAGTTGTAATGATTCTGTGGTTGTTGTATTCTTTGTCTAAATCAGTGTTTCTCAATCTTGGCAACTGTAAGATGTGTGGACTTCAACTCCCAGAATTTTCTAACCAGCCATGAAGTCCACACATCTTAAAGTCGCCGAGTTTGAAAAACACTAGTCTAAATTGTAATTATACATTTATTTATTTATTTGGTTTATAATTACTTCATTCACAGAACTTCCTTCATGCAATGTCAAGGTATATCATGTACTACAAGTAATTTTAAGCAGGGGAAGGGGTGGTGCCTAGCCTGAAAACATTGCAATTCAGTGTTTCATGTGGGTAAGTTAAAGAAAGTCCTCCCTTTCTGTGGGGAGATGGGTGGTGATAGAAATTTGAATAATAAACAAACAAGCAAGCAAACTAGAGAAACAGCAAAAAGAAAGGACAGACCTGGGAAAGATTTTTATTTAACATCTTGGAGAGGTATTGACTGTCAATATAGATAATATTGAACTGGGTAGACCAATGGTTTAACGTGGTATAAGGAAGCTGCTCCCCTTTTTTAATGAAATAAATGATAAAAAGGGATATAAACATGTATACCTAGATGTGTCTGGCCTGTGAATCAGTTGGGGGTGAGAATTCTGTTTGTTCAAATCAAATGACATTTTTTTTTCAAGAAAGGTTTAAGGGGAAACTAATGATGTACAAATGATATAATTTAAGATAATGCCCAGTGCATTTTGAAAAGCCAGATGGGATTATCTTTATAAAAAGATGTGTTCATTAAAATGTTTAGTTTACATGTCCTCTAGAGAATAGCTTATAAATGCTATTCACACATCTAGCTAATTTGCACAGAAAATGTTGTACAGCCCAGCCTTAGTAGAATTGGCCAATTCTAGTTTCCTAAAAAACGTCTAAGGGATGTTCAGATAATACCTATCCAGCTGTTTTTCCCTACTTCTATAATTATTCCACATCATATAAGTATTGTACATTTGAATTACAGCCAATTAAAATCAGACCATTAGTTTCAAAATCATGTCATCAGTCCCTAGACAGTATATTATGTTCTCTTCAGAAAAGATTGTGCACATATGCAGTAACATTTGCTCCTTGCAGAGTTGTTTTGGATTGCAGAGGTTAAGTCAAGTGCTGCTTTATGTAAGCAGCCTGATCAGAATAATTCAAATTTCTTGCTATGTTTAACACTCATCATAAACAATTGCACTGATATATTTGTTGCTATAACTATAGATCCGCATAAGAAATTATTCCACTTCTTACATTTCTTCTTCTCTTCTTCTTTATAAAGGCAACTGAGCCTGGGCCAGGAGAAGAGATTACAACCATCTTGTTAAAAGAAATCTACTCTGAGCTATCAAAGGTGAAAGCCAACAAGGAACTGTATCATATACATGGAAAGCTGACGTAACCGCTTTCTAGGCAAGCTAGGAAAATGCAGGAGAATGCTATGACTTCTCATCAGTTCATTGTCTCCAAGTGCTTAGAGTAGAATATTTCTGAAAATCTCCTGTGCTTCAACAGTTGGGGTAAACCACTTGAATATTTGAGTACTTATTCTACTATAACATAAAAACCGGGATAGTGGAAAGTAATAACCCAAGCATTTTAGAATCAATAAGTTTGGTCTAGTGGTTAAGGCAATGGGCTAGAAACCAGAAGACTGAGAGTTCTAGTCCCGCCTTAGGCATGAAAGTCGGCTGGGTGACCCTGGGCCAGTCACTCTCTCTCAGCCCAACTCACCTCACAGGGTTGTTGTTGTGGGGAAAATGGGAGGAGGAAGGAGTATTAGATATGTTCTCTGCCTTGAGTTATTGATAAAAATAATAAAGGCAGGATATCAAATAAATAAATACATAAATAATAGGATTGCTTCTTTCCTGTTGGATTGCAGATAGATTTATACACTGGAAAGAATATGCGGAGATAGAAATACTAAATTTATAACTTTTATTATTACAAGTATTCTTGAGGCTGGTGTTAACATGAAAGAAAAATAATAAGCCAAACTTAGGAAATAATGTTGTAATAAGAAAACCTGAATTTCTATTGTCTATCTACCACTAAAAGCTATACTCTTCTTCATTATGGGGGAACTGCCATAATTGCACAGGAGAAAGAAGGCAGGGCAGGGCAGGGCAGGGCAGGGCAGGGCAGGGCAGGGCAGGGCAGGGCAGGGCAGGGCAGGGGAGTGAGGAAGGAACTGATAAAAAGCCCTGCTGAAAATATCACTCTAAAAACAGGAAGGATATTACATGAAGTTATTCAAAGTAGGTCTTTTAAATAAGCAAAGGAGATAAAAGTACAGATTCCTTTTGCTAACTATCCCTACACTTATTGCTACCAATAGTTAACTGGTATATAGATGCCGAAGATCAGTGCATGGAAAGTTAAATTCCAAGACTTCCTCCCTCCCTCCCTCCCTCCCTTCATCTCTTTTTCTCTCTTTCTCTCTCCCTACCTACTTATATATCACAGCTTTTACAACACTGACTTAGAGCTTAGAACAATAGGTAAATATATAGCTAAATGGACATCAGCTGAAAACAGATGAGATTGTAAATGTTTGACATTTAAGTAGAAATATATTTTTTTTCTAAAATCATACATATACACAGAAATTTTCCTAATTTGATCAATAATAGTATATTAACTATAATTATGATCAACATGCAATTTAATGTAAACATATCTCAAAACAAATGATGTGGAGGAAAATGTTAAGAAAAAGGAAAGAAAAAGAACTGAATGAATGAGATTAACCTATATACTTCAAGACTAGGAATGTCAAAGGCATTTTTATTTTTATACTTCCCTAATTCCAGTGTATTAATTTTTGGACTATACTCTTATCCTGATCTGGAGAAGTAGTATTTGGCTCAAGTACTGCATACAAAAATGTGTCCATGAAGTTGTATATTCTGTATAATGTTGCATTTGTTGCATAAAGTGGAAAAATATAATATAAAATGAAATATTGGCATAAGAAAATAAATGTATTTTATTGTATTTTTTTAAATGAAGAATGATGGGAAAATTCCATTATTTTTTCAACCTTCATCCACCCAAAAAGAGGCTTTGGGTAGAAGTTATTGTCAGTTAGCAATTCAGCTTAGAGGAAATAGATTATCTGAACACTTTCCTGTCAGGTTTCAGGCCTGGATATAGGACCAACATGGCACTGATTGTGCTTGTGGATGATCTGTGACAAGAGCAGAATAGGCAGTGCTACATCTATCCTTGTTATTTTAGCAACTTTCAGTAACATAGTTTAGTATTCTCCTGGACCAGCTCAGAGGGTTGGGAGTGGGAGGCATGGCACTGCTGTGGTTTTTCTTCTTCTTCCAGGGCTAATTCCAGTTGGTGGTGAGAGAGAGGGAGAGATCTGGCTCAAGACTCCATTCTTGTGTGGTCCCTCAGGACTCAATTCTCTCCCTGATCCTCTTTAACAGCTACATGAGGTGTTGGGTGAGGTCATCTGCAGACACAAGGTTAAGTATTATCATCAGATATTCAATTATACATCTTTCCCCAGGCCAGACAAGTGATGCTACTGAAACTCTTTCTCAATATCTGGAGGCTGTGGAAGTCTGGATGGGGAAGAACAGGCTCTTGCTCAACTCTCTTTAGATCTCAAAGGGGTTGCACTGCCTCCTAGACTTGCACCTCCTGTTCAAGGAGCAGGTGACAGCCATGGCCAGGAGAACCTTTGATAGATTCATCTTATGTGCAGTTGGGCTGTTTCCTGAATCAGGAGGTCCTAATCATGGTCACTCATCCCTTAGTCACCTCCTGAATGGATTCCTGTCATGTACTCTTCATGAGACTTGAAGACCACTCAGAGGTCGCTACTGGTCCAGAATAAGAGGCACCGGCAGTTCTGAGTGCTCTTTACTATATCCATGTTAAACTACTCCTCCATTACCTGCACTGGCTCCCAATAGGCTTCCAGGTGCCATTCAAGCTGCTGGTTATCACCTGTAAAACCCTACATGGCTATTTATGGGACCTCTTTTCTCCTTTGTCATTTTTTTCACCCTTAAACCTTTGTTCTGTCCTATTTCCAAATTACTGCATGTATTTGTGTGTGTATTTAAAAACATTTTAAATACACTTTGTTATACACACATTTTAAATATTTTTTTCTCCGTAATATAGTGTATCTTGTGTGTTCATCTCCCTAATACACACACACACACACACATATACATATACATACTATACTGGTCAGTGACCATAATAAAATCAATTGAATTGAATACATATACATACACACACACACTGTATGTATGTTTGTATGTGTGTGTGTGTGTGTGTCTGTGTGTCTGTCTGTATGTGTGTGTGTGTGTATTCATAATTCCCCTAATGCATCATTTCTTAATGCATTTTGAGTTATGAAAACTACTGCAAATTTGAAAACATGTGGATTTCTGCAAATAACTGCAGCCTATTTAACAAATAGGTGTGAGTATGTGAACTGAATATCTTCAGATTAAAATGTGAGGGGAATTTTGCTTCCATTCCTATCCAAAAATTGTTAGAGTGCTCTTTATGCCTACAAAACTAATGGCTCAATTACTTCGAAATGCAAGTGAATTAAAAGCACTATATTAAAAACTATAATATAGCTGAGATGAGAACTAGAAAAAGCTTTCATTCCCCTTTTCTCTTCCACAGTAACAACTATAAATGAAAAAGCATGTGACGTGATGTGACATGACATGACACAACATGACACAACATGACACAACATGACACAACATGACACAACATGACATTCATTACTCTACAGGGAATTTCTTTCTTCTGCCTACAATCACTGACTGCTACTTGTAGGAATAGACAAACATGTAACATGGTGACTTCACATCACTTATGGTCCTTGATCCTACAACATACCTAATTCAGTCAAAAACTAACCATATCTCTTTATTGGCAATTCTGCAACACACAGTCACACTGACTGAGTAAAAAAGGTATCATTTGGATACTTTCTCCAGGAAGTGCCTGGTATCCCATGAACCTTAGACCAGAACAATATTAGCAAGACTTTATTGTATTACAAAATCCTTTCTCAATTATCATAGATACAACTGACTGGATGGGATTAGTTTAACCCTATCATCAGCAAAGGAACAAGCAGTCAAGAAATATGCCACTGGCTAGCACTTGGTAGAGTAGCTATGAAGTCCTTGGAAAAGATATTCTAAGGTTGTGATGTGTCTATACCTACAAAGATCAGAATCATGCAAGCCATGGTATTCCTTGTGATACTCTATGAAAGTGAAACTTGGACATTAAAGAAGCAGGATGGAAAGAGTATTGACACCTTTGAACTTTGGTGTTAGAGAAGACTCCTGAGAATACCATGGACAGCCAGGAAACAAACTGATGGATTATCGAACAAAGAAACCCAGAGTTCTCTCACTCAAGGCACACATGACCAGGCTCAAATTATCCTATCTCAGACACATTATGTGAAGACCTAACTCCGTGGAGAAGGTTCTAATGCTGGGATAGGTGAAAGGAAAAAGACAAAGAGGACAACCAGCAGTGAGGTGAATGAGTTCAGTTACAGTGGTGATGGGGGCACCATTGGGAAACTTAAAAGAACAGATTAAGGATAGATCATCATGCAGAAAATCTATCTATGTGATCACTAGGAATTGAAAATGACTTGATGACACATAATTAATCAAATACTAGATATGATATAGGATTAATCTAATAACCTTGGTATATGTTGATTGAGTCAACTTACCCCATTTTGTATTCCCATAGCACATTGATTCACGCACACACTCCCTGACCCGATTAAGCATGCTGTGGGGCCCTAAGATATTAATATTGATATTGATGAAGGAGTCAGATAAAGATGAAAATGAAGAGAGTCAGTTTTTACCAGTAGTATTCATTCCTGTTTTCTAGGCTATTTCATAGAACTGATATTACCATGGGCAAATATACTTTTCACCTTTAATTAGAACCAAATCAGTATAACAACAGGCAGAACATACTAAGGGACTGTCATAGTACATCAACAACAAATCAATTAATCTATCTGATAATATATTAAAAAGTGTTATTTATTCTGAAAGACATGACTTCTAAACTTACATCAGACTTGCCAAGTGTGACAGAATTATTTGAGTAGGGGACAATTTCCAGTACTTTATTTTAATCCCTATTGTTTCTGAATCTCTATATCTATTTTAGGGTTTTTTTTCCCCCATACAATGCCTTGTACATTTTTTGCAGGCATGAACAAAGTACAAAAACAAATTATGCATTATTTTTTCCAACCTAGACTTACTGTACAAGCATGCTGTTTATTTCACAGTTAACTGCCTATTTAACTAACATGGACTCACAACTTTATATACGGTGAGTCTTGTTGAGATCGTTTATAGCAAGTTTCCAGATGTAACATTTTTTAGATCATTGTTTGACCTGTTATAACAGAATTTTCCTTGGAGATAACATTCATATTCAATATCCTGATATGTTCTGTTTTATACTGTCATGCCAACCTCCTTCCCCACCCCACTTTTTTCCCTTTATTTCATTTTGTGGGATGAAAATAAAAAGCTGAGTTATTGTCTTCTGGAGAAGGGAAGCAGACTAGCTGCTAAAATGGAAATACTCATTTGAAAAATAAGACAAAATGGGAATGTCACTCAAAGCTACTTCTTACTGCACTGCAGATTCAATTTTCTTCAATAGAAATACAGGCAATAAAATATAATATGAGTTAGCTTAATTTAAGCTACAATAAAATATTTATACAAAAATTGTGTATTGGAATTAAAAGCACAACCTTAAATGGAATATAATATTCATTTTTAAAAATCAGAGTTCTTAGAGTAAATTGGAGTTTGAAAATAAAACTACTCATTTTAGAGAAAAAATGGAATGATTTTCAGGGTGTCCATGATGGGGGATGGATGTCAAAAAAGTCAAGATGATGGTCATGACTGTGTGATCAAAGCCCTACCCTTTTTTACATGCATGAGATATAAAAAGTGGCAGGGCTTTTTGCAGTCATGACTATCTTTTTTTTTTTATCTCAACACCACCCCACCCCACCCACTGCCGCCCAGGGAATAATCCTGAATGATTTGGACTAAGCAGTACAAAAGTCCTCTAATGATACTGTATATACTGTAGGTAGAAAGAAACCTAATTTTAGGGTTACCAGATATCTGAGCAGGCAAAGAGAACATGGGCAATTGGAAAGGAGGACAAATGGGGAGAAAAGGATGACACACTAAATGTTTAATTTTCTTGGCATCTATGACAAAAATCACAGTGAAAAACTGCAAAAGAGAAAAAGGACTTAGGCTTACATATATATTTTCCCAGCCACAGAAAGACTGGTTTTCATTCATAGGAATGTGCTAGAGCAGTTAGGAGACAAAACCCTTTAGCATGTAACTGATTAAGGTCTTGTCAATTTCAGGCATCAGCTCAAGCTTTTGGAGGGTACTAATCAACTAATTAAGGTCACTGTTAAGTTGCAATTAGCAGTTATTATGGAAGTGCTATGCAGCAGTGGAAAGCTGCTCAGGAAGAGGTAGCTTGTTACTCAAAAAGCTGGACAATATTTGATTTTATCTTATGCCTGTAAGATGAGGACAAAAAGGAGGACATGTCCTCCTTTTACCAGTCATCTGGTAATCCTACCTAGTTTGCATATTGCATTAAGCCATTTTCTTAAACATGGTTTATTGAATCAGCTCAGAATGGGTGAGTTTATACAACATGCTAAGCTGCAAGCTTAGTAATGTTCCATCTTCCCTTCCCTTCCCTTCTCCTACTGGCAGCGGTAGCAGCTAAAAAGAAGCATTCTGAATTTCAAAATATTTGCCGGATGATGATAACAAAATCCTATGTCACAAAATACAGAGTGATGTTTCGCTCCTACCTTTATCTTTTAAAACACATCCTTTCTATGCAGTAGCTAGCAGCTCTGCTGCATACAGTGACCCATGGAAACAATAAGCCTATCTCCTGACATCAATCTTTTTTTAAGTTACAGAAAGAAAACAAATGGAAAAAACCTTTGGCACCTTTTCTTGAAATGTATTACCCATATCCTATTTGTGAAAGTTCTTCAAATTTCACCCCTACGAAATAGTCCTGCAAAAGTGTGCCATCCAGTTTCAACATCAGGTTAGTCAGAGAAACAATACTTGAAGATTAGCATTGTCTGCATTCCATTCTAGAGACATATCTTCAGTTGATGAATCATATTATTTCCAGACAGTGATATTTCCAGGGTAATCAGAAGACTACCATGAGAATGGAAATCAGGACGGACACAAAAATCACAGCATACTAGATGCAGAATGGGATGGTAATTAATTTGATCTTTTTATGAATTTTAAACTTGAAGAAAATGTTGTTGACTAACAACAGGAATGAGAAGGATATATCGCAGTGTTATTTTCAATTTTATTTGTTAAATAGCAAACTAGAAAATGCTACACTTTACTTGATCCCATAGTAAAGGGGGGGGGGGATTATTTAAAACAGTAAAACAGTTTGACATTTAATTTCAATTTGACTATTTAATTCCAGTGTCTCAACTCCAGCAGCCAAGCAGATTAGAGTTTGTTCACAGGAAAGTCAAGAAAAGGGACTTCTGTAGGGACCCAAGTATTTTACCCCATTCTTTCATTAATAGGGCTGTGAATTGCTTGAAAGTCCAGAGATGTTGGGGGTAAAGACAGAAAGGAACTGAGAAGGTTCACAAGGAGTAAGTCACACTTTATATAGCAGCATATACTGAATTAGTATTTAAATAAATGCAATTATTTTCCTATTTTCCCTATTTGCACTTTCATTGGGTATAATAAAAAAAATCAATAAGGATTGGCTAAAATACATCAGACATGCAGAATGCATACCCATATACAGAATTCATGTGTGGAGATAAAATGGATTTGCACAAGTGTAGTTTCTTTTCCTGATTTTTGCTTCCTATTGAAACCCACTATTTCTGAAGTTTGAAACACTAATAACCCTAAACTTTATGATTCCTCTCAGGAGCAGGTTGCCCTGGGGAATGATGCTTCCAAAGTCTTAATAAATCCACCAAATCAATTTTTAATTATGTAACTCTTTTTGTTAAGGATATGTTGAGCTGCTTTTGGACTTATTTCACTTTTGAAGACCTTATCAGATAATACTATATAGCTATATTCATGCCTCATAAATAACAGTGGCTAACTGCATAGAGAACAGAGCAAGTCTGTGGCAGCTGGACATATACAGAATTCATTTCAAGGGATTTCAATCAGTATGGAACGATATGCATATTTTACTCCTCCATGCACAATTATATTTCTGTAGGAACCCCTTCATGCCTTCTTTAGTTAGCAGAGATCTGGGCATAAATATCAGGTACAGTCCTTTTCCTACTTCTTATTCACATTGAGTCAATGTGATTAAGCAAGACAGAATTCAGGTAGTCCTCACTGAGCAACTGCAATAGGTTCCAGCGACTTGGTCATTAAGCAAAGCAGTTGCTAAGTTAAAATCACATGACTGTGACCATGCTTAAGATTTTGCTTCAGCTTTCCTTTGCTTGACAACGTCAGAAAGATAGAACCCCCAAAAGCCAGGTAAGCTCAAATGGTGGGGAAGTCTTCCCAAATTCAACTCATGAGGAAGCCAGGTAAAAGGACAAATCTTATAGCACTTTTCCCCCACTCCCCAGCCCTTGGGAATGCTTACCCCAATGCTGGGCTAATTAGCAAGAAAAGAATTAACATTTGTATTTGCATTCATTGGAGAGGAAAGGGTTACAAGAGAGTAAGCAGGTACATAGTGGGGAATACACATTGAAAGGAATGCGCTACTGCCAGCTGTTTGCCTAGTGTGCTCCAGGCTATGAGCCACAAGCTGCTTAGGAGCAGACAAAAACCTTTAGTGTGAAACTGATGAGGGACTGGTCAAATTCAGGGAGCAGCTGTGAGCCAGGGGAGGGTTCTAATCAACTAATTGAGGTCACAGAGCTGAGATTGTTAACTTGTAGTTAGTACTTTTTAGGGAGCGCTGTGCTGCAGAATAAAGCAGCTCAGGAAGAGAGAGCTTGTTTAGACAATCTCTCCGCTCTGCAAGGAAGGTAGAGAAAGAAAAAAATGGGTCAGGTATAGGACAATGCATACTAATTGACTGTAATGGTGAACACATGATTAAGAGAGAAAGACATTGTGAAGGTTATCAATGCAATGGTTGCAAAGTTACTTTTTCATCACGGTTGTAACTGTGAATGGTCACTGTCTGAGGCAGTTGCTAAATGAGGACTAACTGTACAGTAGCCCTGTAAACAGTAAAAATGTGGTGGGGGCAATGTACGTTCATAAGTTTTTTCACAGCATCACTCCCAAACCTTTCCTTCAACATCTGTGGGTGCTGTGAGGTTTGAGCCTGCATCTGACTCCAAAAATTAAACCTATCTGGAGTCAGAAGGGGAAAATGAAACTTATCAGGAGGGACTCAGAGAATCTAAACCAGTGACTCAGCAGACACGGATTGGACAAACTCCAGAGGTGGATTTGAATCCTCCAATCAGTGCTTGAGAAAGAAGAGCAGAGAAGCGCATGAATCAGAAGGCAGCCAGATTGGCTGCAGGAGAGAAAAGGCATGGAAGGGATTGCTTTAAAGGGCAGCCCCGCGAGGAACAAGCTGCCAGAGACAACTGATCCTTCAAGCTCACAGCCCTTGTGGAAGCATCCTCACCAGCATCAAATGCCTTGCCTGGAACCAGCATGGAACCAGTGCCAGCGCCTTCTGCCATCGCGGACCCACCTCCTGCACAAGCCACTCCAGTCAAGCCTCCCCCTGCTGTCCCTGCTGAGCACAGTCTTGCATTCAGCTCTAAGCCTCGTCACATCACCCCAGCACGATCCAGTTGTGCTCCCAGATTCAAGCCTAGGCTCTTCAGTCCAGTCCAGCCATGCTTCCAGCTCTCAGCCTTGCCTAGACTCTCCAGTCCAGTCTTGTTTCCATTTCTCAGCCTTGCCTAGAGGTTCCGGTCCAGTCTTGCCTAGTCTCCAACGTGTCAGCCTGGTCCTATCTGCGTGCCAGCTCACAGAACCGCACCTCCAGCTTCTGCCTTGCCATGCACCTCTAGCTTCACCAAGCCTGACAGCTTCGATCAGAGAGTTAGATGAACTCTACCTTGCTGTTCTGCCACAGTCTGATCCTGCAGCCTTGTCTGTTCATCTGTCATTGCCTGAGTGGTCTTGATTGAAACTTCTTTGCTTATTTATTCACCAGGACTTTACCACTGTAAATAGTTGTTTTCAATAAAGAGTTTGATGATAATTCTGTCTGGCTGAATCATAGTCCAAACAGGACAGGTGTACAAGTTTTATAAAGATTTTAATGCAGTAAGAGTTCAAGTGTAAAACAGGTTTGATTGATCATATATAGAAGGCTTTATGTTTAATGATCAGAGAGTTTTAGAGATTCCTGTACTGTTTGAGGGCATATCTTACATGTTCTGTCTTGCTACACCAAAGTTCTAAGCTTTCTGAGGAGCAATGTGAATGAAAAAAAATCTTAAATAAGCACAACAATTTAAGGCAGAGTGAAATCCTCTGGCCATGTGTACATTGCTGAACAACAATGCCCAGCATCATTGACCAGGGCCCATGTTGGCTGGGCTTCTGGCAGTTATAGCAATATCTTGAAGAACCCTGATCTAATAAATATTTGGATCTAATCCTTGCTGCTACATTTGTTTGATCCATTCATTGAAACTGCTGTTGCATCCTTAATATGTCTGTTTATTACAGTAAATGCTTGTTATTGTACTGTATATACGTTATATCATTGTTGACCCCTTCTTCTGCACTGAAGTTCACATTAATTAAAATTCAGTACAAATGCTAGTGACATAAATGAAACAAGGAGATGCACCCTTACCAACCCAAAAACAAAGGTACATAAAGGAAGAGGAATGGATAAAATGATAAGGAGAATTATTTGAGTGGTCCAGAATAGTGATGTGGTTTCTTCCTTTGATCAGGAATTGAGACCACACTTTGACTGACTCAGTAGCAATGCAAATGGTACCTGGATTCTTTCTCTTTCTCTCTCTCTCACACACACACAAAGAACTTTCAAGGTGAGGGACAAAAATTAATAAATTTGAACTGTGGTGTTGCAGGAAAATTCTGAGAGTGGCTTAGACTGCAAGAAGATCAAACCAGTCCATCCTCCAGGAAATAAAGCCAGACTGCTCAATTGAGGGAATGATATTAAAGGCAAAACTGAAATACTTTGGCCACATAATGAGAAGACAGGACACCCTGGTGAAGATGCTGATGCTGGGGAGAGTGGAAGGCAAAAGGAAGAGGGGCCGACCAAGGGCAAGGTGGATGGATGATATTCTAGAGGTGACGGACTCATCCCTGGGGGAGCTGGGGGTGTTGACGACCAACAGAAAGCTCTGGCGTGGGCTGGTCCATGAAGTCACAAAGAGTCAGAAGCGACTGAATGACAACAAAGAAGAGAGAAATATTAAAAATATATATTTTGCAATATTCATTTGCCATAAAGTGAAACATTCTCATTCTCTTTCATTCCTTTTGCAGCTGTTAATAATCTTCATTAGCAGAGCAGCTTTTAAATCCCTTGGCATAACACTATCTAGGGCATATGGAGGGTTGGGGGTTGGGGTGCAATTGCAGTTGTCAGAGATTTGGGGGTAAGGTAGAAACTATTAGGTGAAGAAGGAAATGTCCTTTCCCAGTTACATCAACGATGAAGTTAATTAAATTTCATGCTAAGAAGAGTCAGTGATAAACCATCTTACCACCCCAACCAGAGCAAGGGAGTAGATAAACAGCCTTAGTCAGATCAGGGCTTACTGTAACAGACTAATTCCCTTTCTTAAAACATGTTTTTCCCCCTAGGTCAGAATCAACAGCGCTGAAAGTAATTTGGAATTCTGGTCTTCTAGAGATTAGGATATCTGGTTTACATGGTGTTCTCCTTTCTCAGGTACTGGCAATTTGGATATTTACGATACAGTCCTAACCATGAATGTTACATTGTGCATCATGTTGCAGTTATAGTTAAGACTTTTCTCCAACTTTCTTTTCATACCATTAATGAGTTTTAAAGAGAGCAGCTAATCCTTTTTTCATAATGAATCTGGTAAACATTTTATATTTAAACCCCCATTGATTGTATGTGTGTTGCATTTCTTAAATGTATCCAAGTTTATTATATTTCCAGTAATGAATATAAGCAGACCTAAAGAATTCTGGGACCTGTATTATTCATTTCAACAAATAACAAAAGTGGAACATTTATAGGAGCACAAGGCTGATGACACAAAGCCATTAGGTGGCATCTTGCTTCCTTCTCCCCCTGTTTTCATTTTGCTTACCAGAATACTCATTAATGTAATACTGAACTCCCTGCTGCTTAAACCACTTGACCTATTTTTATAGAAAAAGACTGACTAAATATCACAAGCAAATATTTTCCATGTAGTAAGAACAGTTAATTAAGGATCATACAAAAATGTAAAGATTTAATCTTTTATATCTGTTTTTTTTTTGGGGGGGGGGAGAGAACATGCCTACTATCACAGATAGGGAAATTTTGAAATTCTCTACCCATTTGGTATAAAACACAGCATGAACAAAAGGTTTCCATAAAAGGTTTTGGCCTACCCTGTGTTTATCCTGCTTGCCATTAAAACCAAGCTTCAACTATCTGTCTGCCTAAAGCAGGGTTTCTCAATCAGGGTTCCATGGAAACCTAGGGTTATGCAAGAGGTCACTAGGGGTTCCACAGGAGATTATGATTTATTTAAAAAATATTTCAAATTTGGGCAACTTCACATTAAAGATGTAAGTTGCATTCTTTATTTTTAGTTTAAGAACACTGTTAATGAATATATACAGGCCTACATATGAAAGGAATATAATAATTCTGTAACTTCTGGCCTATATTTGAGCCTGAATGTGCAGGGGCTCCCAGAGACCTGAAAAATATTTTGAGGATTCCTCCAAGGTCAAAAAGTTGGGAAAGACTGGCCTAAGGAATCTATAGAACATTACTGGAAGGCCTGTTTCAGAAGACAGTTTTGGAGAATAAGAAAAAACTTGGACTTTGAGTTCTTCATTGTTAACTGGTCTCAGGAAAGTTTTACAACATAAGCTTTGCAGATAGATCGTGGGCCAAGTGTGGAAGCCCCTCTCCCTGGAGGGCTGGAAAGTTTCTATTTCCAATACTAGTCAAAGTAGTGTTGTTCCAGCAGGCAGCTGGTCCTTAGAAGAAGTAGGCTAGTTTAGATGAGTAGTGCCTGTAATGAATGAGATTGCTACTGTTAATTTTTAGTGTCCTGTTTTTGTTTTGATTTCTTTGTACTCCACTCAGAATCCTTTTGGATTTGGGTGGGCCATAAATATTGCAAAATAAGTAAATAAGCCCATTAATTTATGTCATTGTTATTTATTTCAGTAGTAGTAGTGATGATTTGCTTTTACTGACCTTTAACTTTTTACATTTTATTCATTTATTTGCTCATTCATTTATTTAGCAAATGTATGTGGCTGCACATTTTAACCAAGTAACTCTGGGTAGCTAACAAAAACATAGATAAAACGCAATAGAAACAAACATAGAAACCAACAATTTAAAAAGGAATAGTTGAAGCTCCTTACAAATTGGCTGATGATACAAAAACAAAACACACATATTGGGCTTCACTAATATCCTGGCCCTATGCCTTTGGGATAAGCCAGGTCTTCCAGAAGGCCAGCAGGGCTGGGATAATCTGAATCTCAGGAGGCTGTTCCATAGGGCAGGAACCATGATGGAGAAGGCATGCCTCCTGAGTCTCACTAAGTTACAGTGTTTCACAGAAGGGACCCAGAACATGCCTACACTGCCAGATTTGTTTGGCTGGGCCAAAACCTTTGGAGATAGGCATTCTTGCAAGTAAATCAGCAAGTACTGTTGACTACTGTAAATCATCTTGAAAATTACACAGATTAAATAAATAAATAAATAAATAACTTTCTATATCTATACACCTACCATATATAGATTCTAAGGAAGAACGTTTTATCTTTATAAAACCCTTATTGCTGATGCATATCCTGGTCAGCCTCATAAGTCCACATTCAGCTTTGTCGAATATAATAAAGGATTGAAAATTGATACAGAAAATATTTGGTTGGGTGGGTGGGTATGTGTATACAAACATAAACTCATGCAAAAACACACTGACTCAGTGTGATCTATAGATAGATGTGGGATGTGTTGCAGAATGCTGGGAAAGCCTTTAACCCAGGAGAGGTCAAAAAAGTCACACACCAAGCATTTCTATAAAAATAATTTATTTACAGAAAACAAAAACAAAAGCAAAACATTCAAAGTACCCAGCTCCGTTTGGAGCAAGCCTTGCTGAGCTACATTTCCAGCAGAGAGAAAAAGAAGAAGTGAAGAACAAGTCCGGGCAGGTCCTCCCCCCAGGCTATTTTGCATGAAGCACGTGAGAGGAGACAATCACTTGCAACCTTTCACCCGGCCAAATGATTAGGTATAATAGTAGCTTAATCTATTAGTAGGAAAAACCTCAACACTCCCCTTTTTACACTATAGATTAAGTTGCAAACCAATCTTCTCTGACAACTCTTTGTGTCTTTCCATTCACATTACCATTATCTCCCCTTTGGTTTAACAGAAAGTTACCATTTTTCTTCCTGTTTTTTTTCAAACCTAGGTAATTGGTCACAACTCCAAGGCTTTTTAATATGAAATGGCTTTTTATGCAGGCTTCAAAATCAAGCCTTTGTTTTTCTGTTGATGTGAACAGCAGCAAATCATCAACATAAATGCACAGATACATACAGCCTTGTTTGTCCTTCTTCATATATACACAGGGATCTGCTTTTCCTTTTTCAAAACCAAAATTCTGCAGTTTTTCATCTACTTTTTGGTTCCAGGATCTAGCAGTTTGTTTTAACCCATAGATTGACTTCTGCAGTTCACAGACTAGATTCTCCCCTTTTTCATAGCCAGGGGGTTGCTGCATGTATAATCTGTGGTCTAAATCACCATAGAGAAATGCAGTTTGAATGTCATAGTGGTTAACTGACATTCCCTTGAGTGCAGCAACTTTTAACAGTAATCTAATTGATTCACCTTTAGTAACTGGTGCAAAAGTCTTGTCAAAGTCTAAATCTTTCCTTTGAGTGAACCCTTTTGCAACCAACCTTGCTTTATATTTTTGGATTTTGCCATCAGCATCCCTTTTCAGTTTGAAAACCCACCTACAACCCAGACAGCGTTCATTGGGAGGTAGATTTACCAGTTTCCATGTTTTATTTTCTTTCAAGGATGCTAATTCCTGTTGCATGGCAGAATGCCAATTTTGTGCAATCTCAGGTGGTAAAGCATTCACTTGTTCTAAAGACTCAGGTTCTGTGAATATGTGAAAAGCCTTTACTGTTTCAGCCTGAAAACGTGATGGAGGAACGCCTTTATTACTCCTCTGAGATCTGCGAGGTAATACAGGGCTTAAATTTTGACTCCTATCACTTTCCTGAGAAGCATCTATCTCATCAGACAGATCTTCAGTTTGCTTTTCTGGTTTATTGTCCTCATCAGGCAAAAGATCACCATCAGCAAGTCCTTGCTGTTCTCTTGTGGTGGTCAGTTCAACTGGAGAGCTAGAATTTAATCTCCCCCAGTTTTGTTCAGCAAAAGAAGCGCTTTTGCTAATTATTAATTTCTCTCCCATTATGAACCTGTAGCTCCTCTGGCTTTGTTCATAGCCAACAAAGATGGCTTTCTTTGTTGTGGGGCCTCCTTTCCTTCTCTGCTGTTTTGGAATGTGAACCCATGCAGTGCTACCAAACACTCTAAGATGGCTTACCTTTGGTTTCACACCATAAAACAAATGGAATGGAGTGTCCTGAATCATAGAGTTATACAACCTGTTCTGTACATAACAAGCAGTCGATAAAGCTTCTCCCCAGAACTTAAAACATAATCGTGAATCTTTTAACATGCATTCCATCGCATTTTGCAAGGTTCTGCCCTTTCTTTCAGCAACACCATTTTGCTGAGGGGTGTACGGGTTAGAAAGAATTTGTTCTATCCCTTTTTCCACTAGGAACCTTCTGAATTTGTGAGAAAGGTATTCTCCTCCTCTATCACATTGGAGTGCAGATACAGGCCTAGGGAATTTTCCATTTGCCCATGTCACAAAACTTTTAAATTTCTCAAATGCCTCATCTTTATGTTTTAAGATGTAGATAAATGTGTATCTTGAGAAATCATCAATGATGGTCATTGCATACCTTGCTTGTCCAAGACTTGGAGCAAAAAGGACCAATAATATCAGAGTGTACAATTTCCAAAGGTCTAGTTGTAACTCTGTCACTGTGCTTACTCACAGGAGCTTTCAGTGTTTTGCATTCTTTGCAAACTACACAATCTAAGTATTTATCACAGGGTTTTATCTTTAGGTCAGCACATAGCTGTGGCATTTGTGCTATATACTTGATATTAGCATGACCAAATCTCCTGTGCATCAGGTGTACACATTGGTCATGATATGGTGTGTTGCCAACTGCAGCCTTGCAGCTTGGCTTCCTTGCATTTTGCACTATGTACAAGGAGTCTTTTAACATACCAGTAGCACACAATTTCCCATTTTTACGTATCTCACAACCATTTTTCTTAAATGTTATGATATACCCTGTTGCAGCCAATTGTGCCACAGATAAAAGGTTTGATTGTAAATTTGGCACATACAACACACCTTTTACAGTTTCTCCTAAGCAGGATAAATACAAGTCACCTTGTCCCATAATTTTGGTCACAGACCCATCAGCCAAAGATACACTTTGTCTTTCAGTTTTAGACAGTGACACAAAAGAGCTTTTACAATTACATAAATGACAACTGGCCCCAGAATCTAACACCCATACATCAGAATTACCCTTCTCAGCAACCTGTGCAATTTGGGTTGTCTGAAGAGCCTTCTTCTGTGTTGCCCTTGTGTTCTTCTGCTCTGTCTTTCTACTCTTGGGTCTCATGGCACAGTCTCTTTGCAAATGTCCAGCTGAACCACAAGTGAAGCATCGCTGGCTTGCTAGCGCTGTGGCCTCAGGTTCCTTTCCCTTCTTTTCCCTCATTTTCTGGTCTTGCAGCTTTCCAGAAGAGATGGGGGGGGATCTTTCCTCTCTCTTCTCCCATTCAGCGAGTAAGCGCTGTGTAACATACGATGGGGTGAGGTCTGCTTCAGGCATAGCCTCCAGGGTACAAATCAGCGTGTCCCATGTTGCATTTAGTGAGGACAGGAGGATATAGGATTTTGTGAGAGGTGTAAATTCCATTCCTCTCTCCTGCAACTCAACATACAGCTGCTGAATATAATGCAGGTGCTCAGGAAGGCTATCTCCTTCTGCAAGGTAGGCTCTGTACAGCTTTTTCGTCAGAGTAACTTTACTCCCTGCTGTTGCCTTTACATATAAGTCTCTCAAAGCGTCCCAAAGTTGCTTTGCAGACTGCATGCCTCGCACGTGGACTAGCTGATTGTCCTCAACTCCCAAGATAATGGTGGCTCTAGCCCGCTCATCCTGTCTCAGCCATTCAGCATTGGGATTTTGGGGGGTTTGCTCACCAATTGGCAGCCAAAGATTCTCTCTGTGAAGATACATCTCCATCTTCAGGGCCCAATTCAAATAGTTGGTCTCTGATAGGCGCTCCAGAGGCATCGCTGAGGACTGGGAGGTAGCCATGGCTTCTTCCTTCTTTTGCAAGTCACCTCAGCTAGCTTCTAAGTCCTGCAGACCGGCAGTTGCTGGAAAATCTCCAGGTGGCTCCAAAGAAAATCTTCACAGGTCTTTGCTACCTGCCTTTAAATTGTGCATGAGGTGTGGAGTTGATCTCTCTTTTCTCTCTGGGTTTTACTGCGTTGTTTACTGGGCACATAACCTGTTGCAGAATGCTGGGAAAGCCTTTAACCCAGGAGAGGTCAAAAAAGTCACACACCAAGCATTTCTATAAAAATAATTTATTTACAGAAAACAAAAACAAAAGCAAAACATTCAAAGTACCCAGCTCCGTTTGGAGCAAGCCTTGCTGAGCTACATTTCCAGCAGAGAGAAAAAGAAGAAGTGAAGAACAAGTCCGGGCAGGTCCTCCCCCCAGGCTATTTTGCATGAAGCACGTGAGAGGAGACAATCACTTGCAACCTTTCACCCGGCCAAATGATTAGGTATAATAGTAGCTTAATCTATTAGTAGGAAAAACCTCAACAGGATGCAAATCAAACCATATCAATAAATAATGAAGGATCGAGGTTGCTACCATAACATATGGCAAATTTGTTGTGTATAGGCACTGTATCTATGATCACTGATGGAGTTAATTTCCTATCATGTACCAATTAAATGGTACATATGAGGTTGCTCATTGCTATAGCACAGTTTAGGGTTGATCAAGTTGAAGGCTTCTAAATGATCCACACATGGTGCATAGAAACAGTGGTGCAATCCAGCAGAACTCTCATAAAACAGATTCCTGATTATTGAGAGGCTTCTAAATATATTCATTGATTATTGTTAGGACTGTTTCCTTCATCTTTATGAAAAATTCCAAATAATTTTGGAATCCCTGCCACTTTAAACTCTTGCTTGTTTCAATGAATGCATGCACAGAGCAGCCCTAGATTAACCATTAAGCAAAATAAGCATGTGCTCCAGGCCCCAAGGTAAAGAGGGCACCACAGAGCTTTTCCCCCTAGCTATCATGCCCTTAACTCTTTCATTGCCACATTCAACTTTAGTTTTCAGCACTTGTTGAGTCTTAATGTCTTGTCAGTGAAGCAATGGAAGGGCTGAGGGGCACCATTGTTGGACTGTGTTTAGGGCATCAGTTGGCCTTAATCCAGCCCTGGCACAGAGTCTGTTGGTTCACATTATGCAAGCATATACCACTGCTGTGTGAGTTAGCACCAGAGTTTTCCTGTTACCATGTGACTAGATAATGACCCTAAAGTCATTGACTGAACTAAATGGGTTGACAATTAAGACCCCACCACTATTTTTGGCCCAGTTGGGTTCATAGTTTGAAAGGGATTTGAAAGAAATGTTTTAGATCTTGTGAATGCAAGCACAGTCATACTTTCTATTAATAAAAAGCTGTATCTCTTTTTTCAGGCTTCAAAACCTGAAAAAAGATGCTACTGCTTTAAGGAGTTGAGTTATTAAACTTAATCCAACTCTTAACACTTTGTGCTGAAGCCTGAAAATACAGGGTTGCATTAATAAATAGCTGAGAAGAGTTGCCCTTACTTGACTTCCAAGGCACTTCTGAATTGCTTTTGAAATGTTCATAACCCTCTTAGTTAATATATGATTAAATCACTTTCTTGATGTTTTACATATTTATTTGAATGCTGCACATTTTCTTGAATATTTTAGCACTGCAATGGCTTTCTGGTTGCACACTAAGAAATATAAAACTACAGTGCACTATTTTATTTATCCAAAGATATGCTAGCTACACTAATTAAACCTTCAGGAATACTTTCCTATCTTTCAGCATTTTTCAGTCAAATAAGTTACTCACTAAAGGAGGTAGGACCATTGCTGAAAACACAAATCACAAAGGGCTGTAGCAAGTCAGCAGAAGCAAAACCTTAACTTGTTGATTTACAGTGCATTATGTTCTGGAAATCATGCAATATAGTAGCATATAGATGACACAGAAAGTTCTATCATAATGTGTAAGTAAAAGTTTAACTCATTTAAGAAGGTATGAGCATCCCTCTTAATAGAAATGAATAGTCTCTAAACCAGGGTTGCCTAAGTGGTCAATATTGACCCCCAAGGATCAGTGGGACTATCCAAGGGGTTGATAAATATCTGGGGGTCAAAAGGGGGTCAGTATAGGTAGTCCTCAAGTTATGACCACTCATTCAGTAACCATACAAAATTATGACGGTGCTGAACGAGGAGGACTTATGACCAGTCCATGAAGTTGTGGTTGTTGCGGTGTCCCCACAGTCATCTGATTGTAATTCAGGTGCTCAGGTGCCCTGCTCACAATTATCATGTTGCAGTGAGCCATGGTCATATGATCACCATTTGTGACGCTCCCTGCTGGCTTCCCACAAGCAAAGTCAGAGGGAAGATCACAAGGCACTCCTGTAAGTCACTCTCACTGCTTTTTCTCCTGAGGAACTCCACTACGGAGTACAAGATCCCAGGGATCTCATATTCCATAGCTCCCCTGACTGCCCACACTCCATAGCATGCCACTCCACCCATTCTTCCTAGCACCCACCCATAGCACCTGCCAGCCTGCCCACACTCCCTTCTGACCCATGGCCCTTTCCAGCCTGCCTGTGGCCCTCTCCAGCCACCTGTGCTCCCTAGCATATGTCTGTGGCACTCCTCACCCCCTGTAGCACCTGCACACCCCTATGCTCTGTAAAGTCTGCTCACAGGACCCTCCATGGTACCCACATGCACCTATGCCTGGGGCTCCTGCCTCTTCCCACTTAATGATTCCCATGGTCCTGGGGTTACAATGGCAACTGGGACTGCTGGGATTGCCATCGCTAAGTGATGTGGTCACTTGCCATCACACTTTACGACCATAATGGAAATTCTGGTCCCAATCACTGTCTTGACCCGAGAACTACTTGTAAATCTCTGGGGCTCAGTATGTAGTTGATAAATAATGGGATGTCAATTGGGGTTAATTAATCTTTTGGGGTTTCTGTCAAGCTCCACTGTAGTTCCTAGTCCTGAAGGTGAGGTGGCTAGCAGTGAGACAGTGTTACCTAGAGTTGGATGGTCAGCCACCAATGAGAGCAGCCTTGAGTTGTTGTTGTTGTTGTTGTTGTTATTATTATTATTATTATTATTATTATTATTATCCATAGTACTATTATTTAAAGTGTTATTCATTAAATTATTTTTATTTAATAAATGTTTGGGGGTCAAAGAACAATCTGAAACTTCATAAAGGGGTTCAGCTGAAGAGTTTGGGAACCCCTGCTCTAAACTGATGTTAGGTAATCAATGCCCTCCAGAAGCTGCTGAAATACAGCTTCCCTCAGTATGGTCCATGCTGGTTAAAATTCCTGGAAACTGAAGTTGAGTAACATTTGGAAGACCAATGGATCTTGAGAGGTAGCATACTGACCCTGGGCATACATCTGACAAGGGGAGCAAGTGACATCATATGCATCCTAACATTGGCTAGTAAATAACACAAATTATAGAATTTGTGTCACTCAGGTGACTGATGCAAATTACATTATTCACATCACCATACTTGTATTTTATGCCTATGTTTTGAAGCAATCAAGTATCTTAAGACCTTGTCCTTTGTCCATTCCTGGGGTCAACATTTCCAATTTTACATACGAAAATAGGAATACTAAAAACTCATGCTTACAATGGTTCTTGCATTATAATTGAAATGATATAATCCAGGGTCAGATTTAATTTTGAGGAGATATCTAGAAAGACAAGCAATACTGTTGACAACTGTTACTGTGAAGATGCAATAAAAATGTAAAAAGCCAATGTATTGAAAAAATGTAGGTTCAGCTACTTAGGAAGAGTCAATATATTCCCAATTCTTCCTTTAAGTAATCCACTATCACTACAAACTGTGCATATAGCACCTTGGATAAGACCTGAATCACTTGATTTAGGCTGGTTTTGGTCTGAGATCTGCAGATCAAAGATGCAGAACAGTATAATTTTTCTTTTGAATTGGAAAGCCGAGCTAGTGAATTCTGCTGAGTAGGCACATAGTTTACTGAGATAAGCTGCTGACTGAGTTAATCCTTAGTGTGCTATATAACAGCAATAGTTGGTAGAAGTAGCTGTATTTGCAGGAGAAGAGAGGACAAGCTGGACATGTTCTTGCTTGACCGAAAAGAGGATATTAAATTACTTGAAACTGATTACTTATAGTAAACATTAAGGCAGGGATATGGATCTTATGATCCTCCAGATGGTGTTGAACACAACTTGCAATATCCCCACGAATGACCATGAAGATGGGGACTGCTAGAAGATGTGCTTCAGTGACTTGGGAACAAGTTCCCCACCTCCAAGTTAATTAAATGTTGCATTAATATTGTCTATGAATAGAACTCTCCATGGATGAAAATACTCCACTGCATTCTGTTTGAGATAAAACTAAATAACAGAAGATATGAGTTGTAGAAAAATGCAAACACATACATACAGTATCTAGTCAGGAGTATGTTTTACTGAAGTCAGTGGTGCTTAGATCCAGTAGGTACTGTATATATGGATTTTACCCTCTAGAGTCATTGTGATAGGGCATAAATCTATTAAATAAGTAAATAAATATGTTTTAGCTGTACTCTTGTAAAAATGTAAAGTAAAGGTAAAGGTTCTCGTTTAGTTGTGTCTGACACTAGGGGGCAGTGCTCATCTCCGTTTCATGGTTGAAGAGCCAGCGTTGTCGGAAGACACTTCCATGGTCATGTAGCCATATGACAGTCACAGAACGCTGTTTTACTGTTGCAAAAATGTAGTCAACATTAAAATGGCCAAGGATTTACATTCATATTGAAGAGTTACCAGAGCAAAGTATAGGATACATTTCACTTTCAGCATTGCCATGTATTCCAAGTGTGGCAATTTCTCCATTTAATTTAGTAATCTACTGTAATTCTGAAGATCAAAATTGATTATTTCTCTACAAGATGTATCTGGGTATCTCTGTATGTAACTTCTTCTATGATTAACTTCCAAATTTAAAACCTAGCCATCTTCTGAAATGAAGTGACCTTGCCGTAGTCATCCAAATCAAAATTGGACGGTCCTGAATTTTAGGACATATTGAGGAGAATAGTATTTACTTTGAGTTTCTAAGGCCAATTTGATACATTTTGGAACTTCTAAAACATAAATTCTCCATAAAATGATATCACCAGATACAGGAGAGGAGATTCAAAGGAGGCATCATGTAATTCAACCAGGAAATAGCTTGACCAGGATTTTTTACTTTCAGTCTGGACAGAACAAAGATGTGTTTATCAAATACAATGTTCTACAGGGATGGTTAAGCCTGTTTTAAAAATCTTCTACAACTCTTTGTGTTGTAGGTTAGACTGGAAGGAAGACAAAAAATCCCAGAAAATGGCAGTGGCAAACCACTTCCGTATTGCTACCAAGAAAACCATATGACATGTCTATTGGGTACCAAGAGTTAAGCTCAGTCTTTGCTAGCACCTATAGTATAAACACTCCAGACAAGTCATCATTTCCAGCCCTCTCCTTTCAAGTTTTGTATTTACATATATTTGTATACTATCTTTAATTGTGGGTTGTGAATGCCAACTGCATTTTGAAATCAGTAAGAAGTTTGTTTACTAGAATTAAACATTGTGACTACTTTCATATAGCTTTTTACTGCTGGCCATGTCACTGTTTCTCCTAAGGTCTTTCCTTTATGACAGTATAGTTAACCAAAAAGGTCATTCTCAGATCAAGAGCAATTAAATTATGTGGAGCAGCAGTTGCAATTTGAACTGACCCTTTTCTCTCACCCTTATGAGTCACTACCATAGATTTGGTTAATTGCAGGCTTTTAAATATCAGTGGGTGAGAAACTTCTGTTTCTGAACTTTAGTACTCTAATTCCATCTTGCATTCCTCTGTTGCTTGTGTTAGCCACACGGGTGTTTTTTAATATAAGAAAAAGTAAAAGTAGAATTGTAACTGACTTAAAGAGCATGAAACTGAGAGAGAGAGAGAGAGAGAGACAGACAGACATCATAGATAGAGATGATAGATATAGGATAAGCATGTAAACTAGTGAAATTTCAGCTTTAGAAATTTTGCTTCCAGACATTTGAATCTCCTAAAATGGAGCTTTCAATATATTTAAATACTTAAAGGACAGAGATGATTAAGTTTGTATCTATTCCTTTTCTTCTGGTTGCTTTGGTTTTGTTTGAATGACTTTCATGTTATTACACTCAGAAGAAAGGAAATAATCAGGTCCAGGGCTAGTATAGACAGATCCAGAAATCTCCTGTGAGTTCCAGCTTGAACAATATACTGACTTCAAAAGCTACTATGGAGTTCAAGAGAACATTTGCAAAATATGATCTGCCCTTTGAAATTGAAGCACCCCAAGAAGTTAATTTCTAAGCAAGGCTATGATTCTTAGAATGGATCTCAGGATTGCAGTCAAAATCTCTATTAGTCAGATCAAATAGTCATATGTAGGCAACAGCTACAAAATAATTGGATGCCAATGTTGATTGGTTGGTATAAAATATTCTCAAATCATTCATTATTTCCTTGAATATAACAGCCTGTATGTCATGCTTTCCAGGTGCAGAAAGGGTTCCCAAGCTGACCTGGCAGTGACCATTTGGTGAAGATTAATCCTCAGCATTAGCAGGTAGGAATTTGAATAGGGCACAACATTTCTTGAACATTACAGTTACCTAGCAAACAGTTTAAATATTTACTCCATATATTGCAAAGTGATTGCCCACATTTTACAACATGCATTTGAATAATGACAGAATAAAATCACTTGTGGGGATAAATTAATAAAGAAATAATTGTGGGTATCTGGCACTAGAATTTGCTTCTCTTGCCAGCTTCTCAGATAAAGAAAAGGTAGCAAAATGTAATTAAATTATCAGGTTTTAAAATCAAAGTTGGGTTACTAGAAAAATCAAATAAGCAATAATGTAGCAAAATCAAATCTGTTTCCTTTTCTGTCTAAAGATAGTGCAAAACTTCCTACTTAGATGATGATCATAATGATGATGATGAAACTAAGATACATCTTGTGCAATCTTGTCTATGTCTACTCAGTGCAATGCAACTTAATTCCAGGAGGGTGTGCATAGGAGTACAGTTTCGAGCATGGGCATGAAAATCTGTGCAATAGTTTGAGTGCATTAGTTCAGGCTATTTTTGCATTGTAATACATTTCAATATAATTCCACAAAGATTATTTAATTATAGTCAAAGAGCCCTAGTGGATAAAGATTAACTTGGCTCCTACCACCAGAGGCTTCATATTTACAACGGCTATTTGTTTATTCCCCAGTATACACCTTTAAATCCCTCATTAATTTTCCGTAAGCTTCCAATTTGAAGTAACATTCCAAAAGCCCTAGGATCATCATATGCCTCTTCCTACCTAAGGGGTGCTGTAATTTTAATATACTATACAGTACCCCCAAAGGCTACATCCAACTATTATTCTGCACATTAGACAATATTGCTAAAGCACTTTGTGCAGCAAATGTAAATACTAATCAGACAAATAAATGCATTCCAGTAGGTAGCCATGAAGCAATTCTGTTTTCTTAGTGCATGAATCTATTGATTGAATCAACATATTATTTTAATACCACTTCCCTAGCTGCTTTAATTCTAGGATGTTTTCTTCAATGTTTTGCACTCTTAAAACAAAACAAAACCAAAAAACAAGAACCTTTAGGTAATAAGATTGTTTTCCATATAGCTTATTTAAAAGAGCTTGCTTCATTAAACACTTTTAGAGCAGGCGGCTGGGAAAGAATTTTCATCATGGTACGTTACGGTTTCTGGCAAGGATTTATAACTTATGGGCTGAATTCATTAAAAGGAATTAGCATAAATCAATTACTCAGAAGTCAATGTGTCTCTTCCCTTTGGTGCTATCTTGCTATGTTGTTGTGGTTGTTACATTTCTGTCCCAAAAATGGTGTGAGGAAAAAGTAAGACATATATTTTGACAATATATTAGGCCAAATGAAAGTTTACAATATCATGTACAAGTTTTCTCATTTCATGGAACCCTTCAACAAGCAAGGTAATTAACAATGCAAGAAAAAAGAGGGTTCAGAGGAAGCCTAGTGGGCTGCCATCGATGTTCCATCCAGGTCCAATCCTGCTTCACTTTTTGAGATCAACCAAGGTTACCTAAAGGCTATCACCTAGGTCACCTTTCAGTTGAGCTCAACTCTGGTGGTTTTATGGATACAATACATCTTTGCACAAAACAGAAACAGTTTCTTATTGCTTTTTTTCTCACACTTTGCCCCCCTCCACCAGCTTTCCACTCTAGGTTTTGGATTAGCTGATGGTCTTCCATCCAAGCACTAACCAGATCCAACCCTGGTTAGTTTTTGAGATTAGCCAAAATTGGCTAAATATTGTCACTTATTTGGACACACTTACACTTGAGCAAACAGAATTCAGAATGGCTGCTTCATTTTCACATTTTACATATGATGTACTTCTAGTTTTACATATTGCACATATTTCACATTACATATTGAAATGTAGATGTCCTCTACAGGTACAACTCTGAGTCCTATTTTCTGATATACAAGCTCCCTTTGCAAAGATAATATGCAGCTTCCATTATAAATCTATTTATAATGTGCAGTATATTTAGAAATTACAGTGTGCAGAATTTTTCTCATTTTCTCAGAAATGGGTAAAATGAGACTTAAGAACTGTACCACCCACTTATATGAACAACAAATTGTATTATGTTGGTTGATGATTTTTTTCCTCTTTTTTGTCCTAATCCACTTTCTTTTGTATGATAATAGGGGCAGTCTGTTGGTTTTACATCTTTCCAGGTGATAACTACAGCAATTCATAGAACAGGTAGGAGATGAATAGCTTTATAGGCTAGCTACTGAGATTAGGATATCTAGTGAAACAGATTTCCTGTGAACTAAAGCAGGAAAAAAAATAGGCTTGAGAAAAATTCAAGCAATCTTAGCATCACTGGAAATCTATAAAGAGCAAATTAAGGAGACTTACCTTAGCTATTCATTATTTACTCCTGGATATAATAACATAGGGTCATACTGTGAAAATCTTACCAATAGTGTAAGAGGTTTAGATGGGACCATTTGCAAAATTATTGTACTTTTCTGAAATTGATGCAAACATCTTTCACTTGGATGAAGGTAGACCTTTTGTGTTCTTGCCCCCTTTTTTCTTGAATTGGGAAAGCAAACATATTTGGATGATATTAACCTTTTTTCACAATGGAAAAATCCTAGTGTCCTTGATTTTACCAATATATTTCTAGTTTCATTCCTTTTGTTCTCTGTTTCCAATCACTTTCAATCATTGTTTGCAACCTGGTAGTCATTTAGGCTAATATGGTTTAATAAACAGTTTTGATACATATTTAGTAGAAGATTCTTACCTTTCTCTTTCTTCCTTTTTAAACTCTGCCTACTGCCATTCTAAAGATATGCACAGTTGCTAAAGAACTTCCCAGAGGGATAATAACAAGGGAAAAAAAGGTGGTATTTACTCTATATAGTGTTTTAATTCAGGTCACAGCTAACAAATGATATGGTCACCTAGATAAATTAGGTGACATAGCTTGATGAGCATTCTATGGATGCATAGAGTAGAGATTACTGACCCAGTTTAAATCTGCTTGAAAGGGTCTGGAAACATAGAAATGGAAGTAGGGCGAGACTTTTAAATCATCTTACCAATAGAAAGAGAAAGGAAGTATTGAGTTTTTTTCTTTTAAATTCTTTCTTTATATTAAATTTTACAGAAAGAAATTGAAAAAAAATAGAAAATAGAAAATACAAGAATATATTTTAAAAATATACCAAAAACTCAGCTACCCAACTTAACAATCAACAACAACAAAAACAAAAAAAGAAAAGGAGGAAACTGTCTACAGTATATGTGTAACATATTAATCAAATGTCAAACAATTTCTACTGGGAAGGTGGGAAGTAATGATTTTTTAAAATCAAAAATACTGTAAAATGTATGCCATAGAAAAAAACATATTGAGACATTTTTTATTAATAGATGCAAAATTGTTTTTTTTTTTAATGGAGGTCATATATTTATACAATTCAATCCTTAATATCCAGAATGTTATTACTTTCTAATTTCTTAAAACAATTCTCTTAGCAACACCCCAGCCTGATACAACCATACTCCTACACAACTTCAGCAAATGTGGGCAAACCTGCAGCACATGCTGAAGGTCATTCAGCCTGGAGTCTGTTTCCAGATTGGTCTCCTTCTGTCCATTGCTTGATATCTTGTTAAGCAGTTAGGAGGAAGAAAGCAGCACATCCTTCAGCAAAGAATCATTACCTTGTCGTGGTGCTGGAGCTTGAGCACCTCAGTGACACCATGAGCTAAACTGTGAAGGGCCACCCAAGACGGGAAGGTCATGACAGACAGGCCAGACTAAATGCGATCCCTGGGGAAGGTAATGGCAACCCACCCCAGTATTCTTGTTGTGAAAACTCAATGGATCAGTACAACCAGAGATATGTCGGTATACCATTGGAAGATGAGACTCCCAGGTCGGAAGATGGTCAAAATGCTACTGGGGAAAAACAGAGGATGAGTTCAACTAGCCCCAGATGTGATGACGCAGCTAGCACAAAGCCAAAAGGTGGTGAACGGCAAATCCGATATTCTAAGGATCAACAAACCATTGGAACCTGGAATGTAAGATCTATGAGCCAGGGCAAATTGGATGTGGTTATTGGTGAGATGTCAAGGTTAAAGATTAAAGCAGTGCTTGGATACAATCCCAAAAAACGATAGAATGATCTCAGTTCGAATTCAGGGCAAGCCATCTAACATCACAGTGATCCAAATATACGCCCCAACCACAGATGCTGAAGAAGCTGAAGTAGAGCAGTTCTATGAGGATCTGCAGCACCTACTGGACAACACGCCTAAAAGAGATGTTATTTTCATCACAGGAGACTGGAATGCTAAGATGGGCAGTCAAATGACACCTGGAATTACAGGTAAGCATGGCCTGGGAGAACAAAATGAAGCAGGACATAGGCTAATAGAATTTTGCCAAGACAACTCACTCTGCGTAACAAACACTCTCTTCTAACAACCTAAGAGACGGCTTTATACATGGACTTCACCAGATGGACAACACCAAAATCAGATTGACTACATCCTTTGCAGCCAAAGGTGGCGGACATCTATACAGTCGGTAAAAACAAGACCTGGAGCTGACTGTAGTTCAGATCACGAACTTCTTATTGCACAATTTAGGATCAGACTAAAGAGATTAGGGAAGACCCACAGATCAGCTAGATATGGGCTCACTAATAGCCCTAAGGAATATGCAGTGGAGGTGAAGAATAGATTTAAGGGACTGGACTTAGTAGATAGGGTCCCGGAAGAACTATGGACAGAAGTTCACAACATTCAGGAGGCAGCAACAAAATACATCCCAAAGAAAGAGAAAATCAAGAAGGCAAAGTGGCTGTCTGCTGAGACACTAGAAGTAGCCCAAGAAAGAAGGAAAGCAAAAGGCAACAGTGATAGGGGGGCATATGCCCAATTAAATGCAAAATTCCAGAGGTTAGCCAGAAGAGATAAGGAATTATTTTTAAACAAGCAATGCACAGAAGAGGAAGAAGACAATAGAATAGGAAGGACAAGAGACCTCTTCCAGAAAATTAGAAACATCGGAGGTAAATTCCAGGCAAAAATCGGTATGATCCAAAACAAAGATGGCAAGGACCTAACAGAAGAAGAAGAGATCAAGAAAAGGTGGCAAGAATATACAGAAGACCTGTATAGGAAGGATAACAATATCGGGGATAGCTTTGAGGGTGTGGTCAGTGAGCCAGAGCCAGACATCCTGAAGAGTGAGGTTGCATGGGCCTTAAGAAGCATTGCTAATAACAAGGCAGTAGGAGACGACAGCATCCCAGCTGAACTGTTCAAAATCTTGCAAGATGATGCTGTCAAGGTAATGCATGCTATATGCCAGCAAATTTGGAAAACACAGGAATGGCTATCAGATTGGAAAAATCAACTTATATCCCCATACCAAAAAAGGGAAACACTAAAAAATGTTCAAACTATTGAACAGTGGCACTCATTTCACATGCCAGTAAGGTAATGCTCAAGATCCTGCAAGGTAGATTTCAGCGATTCATGGAGCGAGAATTGCCAGATGCACAAGCTGGGTTTAGAAAAGGCAGAGGAACTAGGGACCAAATTTCCAATATCCACTGGATAATGGAAAAAGCCAGAGAGTTTCAGAAAAACATCTATTTCTGTTTTATTGACTATTCTAAAGCCTTTGACTGTGTGGACCATAACAAATTGTGTCAAGTTCCTAGCGGTATGGGGATGCCAAGTCATCTTGTCTGCCTCCTGAAGAATCTGTATAACGACCAGTAGCAACAGTAAGAACAGACCACGGAACAACGGACTGGTTTAAGATTGGGAAAGGAGTATGGCAGGGTTGTATACTCTCACCCTACCTATTCAACTTGTACGCAGAACACATCATGCAATGTGCTGGGCTTGAGGAATCCAAGGCAGGAGTTAAAATTGCTGGAAGAAACATTAACAATCTCAGATATGCAGATGATACCACTTTGATGGCTGAAAGGGAAGAGGAACTGAGGAGCCTTATGATGAAGGTGAAAGAAGAAAGTGCAAAAGCTGGCTTGCAGCTAAACCTCAAAAAAACCAAGATTATGGCAACCAGCTTGATTGATAACTGGCAAATAGAGGGAGAAAATGTAGAAGCAGTGAAAGACTTTGTATTTCTAGTTGCGAAGATTACTGCAGATGCTGACTGCAGCCAGGAAATCAGAGGACGCTTAATTCTTGGAAGAAGAGCAATGACAAATCTCGATAAAGTAGTTAAGAGCAGAGAAGACACACTGACAACAAAGGTCCGCATAGTTAAAGCAATGGTGTTCCCTGTAGTAACATATGGCTGTGAGAGCTGGACCATAAGGAAGGCTGAGAGAAGGAAGATCGATGCTTTGGAACTGTGGTGTTGGAGGAAAATTCTGAGAGTACCTTGGATTGCAAGAAGATCAAACCAGTCCATCCTCCAGGAAATAAAGCCAGACTGCTCACTTGAGGGAATGATATTAAAGGCAAATTTGAAATACTTTGGCCACATAATGAGAAGACAGGGCACCCTGGAGAAGATGCTGATGCTAGGGAAAGTGGAAGGCAAAAGGAAGAGGGGCCGACCAAGGGCAAGGTGGATGGATGATATTCTATAGGTGACGGACTCATCCCTGGGGGAGCTGGGGGTGTTGACGACCGACAGGAAGCTCTGGCGTGGGCTGGTTCATCAAGTCATGAAGAGTCGGAAGCGACTGAACAAATAAACAACCAGCAGCACATCATAAGAGACTGGCTCGCACCTCAGAGAAGCTTAGCAATGTTCCTCTGCAGCCAGAGCTTTTGATGTGAATTACAGACTCCAAAGATTTCCAGGCTGGACAATGATCTTGGTGGCACCATTGATCATTTGGATAAAAATAAATGGAGGAAAGAATAAGAAGGAATAAAAGCACAGCCATTGCTGGTATATATGGGGAAAGCAACAGCTCCACCTGGGGGTGGCTGGCGCCATAGCACCCCCTCAGTGATTGTGTTCCATCTCCACTTGGTTTTTATATTTATTTTCTATTTATACTTTTAATGGTAAATTAGGTGGATATGTTTTTGGTATAATTTGTTGTAAACTGCCCAGAGCCCCCCATTGGGGGAGATGGGCGGTGACATAAATTTAATTAAATAAATTAAATAAATAAATATACTACCAGTCACCCAATTAAGAAGGTGTAGATGATGTTTCTAAAGCAAACTGCAGAACGAAAAAGGCAAGAATAGTGATACAAAATTTTAATAATGATTAAGTTAACCAATATCCATCAAGATTATGGCCCACTGTTCATCTTGCACAGTGTATTTATTTAGTCTGTATACTGTGAGTAGGCTTACTATTATTGTTCCGAACATAATCTGTTTGCTTTCAAGAATCATGGACACCAACCTTCTGTGAACTCAGCTCAAATGAATGGGATTTATGCAAGATATAAAATGTGATCTCATTCAGCTGCCATTTGTTGCAGAGGAGCTTGTATTTTAGAAAAATCCTCAGTAGATTATACCTCTTGTGGATAAAGTTTCTTTTCCAAACATATAGATTCAAGCAGTTTGCAAAAGCACTGGATATTTATGACAAACTCGTGAAATTTTACAACTCCTTGTAGAGGCTGTGAAATTACCTTTTGACTATGTGGGTAAATTAGTTCTGTATAGAAATACAGAGCTACTGTATTTCTTTTTGCCAGGTACGTGCTGAACCCCAAACTGAACCAAGCTCTAAAATCGGTATGCAACCTGCACTGTATGTTTTTGTGTGTGTTAATTGTCACATTTAAATTACCAGGGAAGGAGAGAGGATTTTGCTTTTGTTTTAAAATGGTATGGAAGTTCAATAAATCTTAAACTTTGTGGTATTGCAAATTGTACTTAGGAAGTAGCTTTATACTGAGCCATTCAGTCTAATTAAGCATTGGAATTTTGGCAATGCTGTCCAGGGTTTCAAGCGGTTGATTTCTTTCCTTGCCTGGCCATGCCAGGAATTGGACCAGGGATTTTTTGCATGCAAAACATATGTTTTATCACCTACCTATGGACTTTTCCAAGGTATTAATAATGAGCTTTGCACACATTGGTGATTCCATCCCCTGGTAAACATTACATTGGCTTCAAATTGATCCACATTGCTGGCCTCTTGTGCCCATGCTTCTTTGCATCTCAATCATTGCTCAAATTGCATCCAGTACTGTGCATTGTGAGCCAATATTTTGGAGACTACAAAAAACAGAAAAAAGCTGATTGTGCGGGTAAGCTAAGTGAAGTTTAAACTAGGATGGGGGGAAAGGTTGACAATCTCTTCAAAGAGAAAACAAATGCTGGAATGAATTACTTAGTATGCAGGTTTTAGCCACCAATGAAGAGAATAGGGGAAAAAAAGGTGGATTTGCTAAGTTTTAGAAAGTTTGCAATGGATAAGCTCTGGATTGCAATTGATGTCATGGAAATACAGGAACAGAGGCATGGAAGAATTAGTATATAAGAGGGATCAATAGTGTGATCCAGTTATAATTAGGATTTATTTCTGAAATTACCAGATTATACAGAGTGAGATACTGTACTTCATCTACTCCATCATAAATAGTATTTAAAGAGGAGAAGCAGCTGATTTATATACAGTATTACAAATTATTCAGTAGACTTTTGCCTCCCAACTTAGACTGGAATTAAGTCCTAGAAAAATCAAGGATCCTAACTGCATTAATTGTCAGGATATAGTATAACACCAAAGAGAGAAATGCCTATTCCCTTAACTTAAAATTTATTTCATGTAAACATATTAATTCCTTCGCAGTTTCTTAATGTAGAAGTGTGATAAGTCTGCATATAATTCAAGGATGGCTAGATGTCTCTATGTATGAGTGTTGAATCTGGGACGCGAATGGAATTAATGGGGCAATTTAGGAAGACAGACATTTGTTGATGGAGTGCTTTTCTAGAAATCTAAATCAGTTTCAACCACTCATGGCCACTCATGGTCAACTATACTGCAGAGCTATCATTGTCATTCTTCCACTGCAATATGATGATAATTAACTGTGTGGCATTGGCATATCACTTTAAAATATTTAAAAACTAAATAAACTCAAAAGGAGAGAAAACACTGAGAGTCCTGAGTGAGAGTCCTCATTGCTACAATTCAGATTGCTACTGAGCTGGTCAGCATTCTTTTCAGATAGACAGAAGGAAGATGCAAAAACAGCAGCCATATGACTCCGTCTTTTTCTCTTCGTGACAAAAGAGGAAAGGGCAGAGGGAAACAACTGGGTACTATGTAGGCAAGTAGGCAAAGCCACTGAAAGATGGGGATTGGGGAGGAGGGAGTGGTGGTGGAAGGGAGAAAACCAGAGTGGAAAATCACCCACCCTTCAGCTTTTAAGAAAGGGCAGGAAAATTCATAAAATCATAGAATCTTAATACTGGAAGAGACCTTAAAGGCCACCAATCCAACCTTCTGCTCAGGCAGGACCTGGTAGATATCTTCCTGATGTTTGGCCTGAACCTCCTTCCTTATAGCTTTAATTTATTTGTTCTGGCCCTACCCTGCAGCAATAGAGAATAAGTCCACTCCCTCTTCTGTGTAACAACCCTTCAGATACTTGCTTTTGCAGTACATCTTTTGGAATAAGATCTGAACTTAAAGTTAATTAGTTCAGACACCTAAGATTCACACAAGGGCCACTACCTTGAAGCTAATTGTGTCCCACAACACTTTCATGTACATGGAAGCCTAAGGGACTATTCACAGCAACAGAAAGAACTTAGATTTTTCCACTGGATTTTGTGGGTAGCTCTTTTATTTGTTATCTGAAGGTCTTAAAATATCTTGATTGGAAATTTGATTGGATATTGGTCACCAGGGGTCTCTCTGGAATTAAATGTTTAAATACTATTAAAATAGTCTGGTATTCCTTTTAACTATCTTAACTAGATCTGTCCTAGTTTTCCATCAGTAACAGCCAATTTCAGCCATTCTTTAAAAGCTAGCTATGTGTAACCGTCCTTTCTGGGGCTACAAACCATTATTGCTGGCTGCGAGTTGTCAGAACTCATTTACAGATCCAAGGCCAGTATCTATCTGGCAGAGGAGAACTGTAGCAACTGCAGACTTGTGCTGTATGGCAGACAGATATTGGACTTCCATAAACCCATGATTTGTATATGTATGTATGTATGTATGTATGCATGCATGCATGCATGCATTCATGCTGTATGCTGTATGCTGTATGCTGTATGCAATGTAAGATGATTTTTCCATGAATTCCTCTGAAAACAGACTTGGAGTTTTTATCTCAGCATAAGCAAAAGGCAAGAGTGATAGGAGGAGATATGCCCAATTGAATGCAAAATTCCAGAGGTTAGCCAGAAGAGATAAGGAATTATTTTTAAACAAGAAATGCACGGAAGTGGAAGAAGAAAATAGAATAGGAAGGACAAGAGACCTCTCCAGAAAATTAGAAGCATCAGAGGTAAATTTTAAGCAAAAATGGGTATGATCAAAAAGAAAAGATGGCAAGGACCTAACAGAAGAAGAAAAGATCAAGAAAAGGTGGCAAGAATATACAGAAGACCTCTAGGAAGGATAACAATATTGGGGATAGGTTTGATGGTGTGGTCAGTGAGTTAGAGCCAGACATCCTGAAGAGTGAGGTTGAATGGGCCTTAAGAAGCATTGCTAATAACAAGGCAGCAGTAGACAATGGTATCCCAGCTGAACTGTTTAAAATCTTGCAAGATGATACTGTCAAGATGAAGCACAAGAATGGCCATCAGATTGGAAAAAATCAACTTATAACCCCATACCAAAAAAAGAGAAACACTAAGGAATGTTCAAACTATCGAACAGTGGCACTCATTTCACATGCCAGTAAGGTAATGCTCAAGATCCTGCAAGGTAGACTTCAGTGATTCATGGAGCGAGAATTGCCAGATGTACAAGCTGGGTTTAGAAAAGGCAGAGGAACTAGGGACCAAATTGCCAATATCTGCTGGATAATGGAAAAAGCCAGGGAGTTTCAGAAAAAAAACAACAACCCACATCTATTTCTGTTTTATTGACTATTCTAAAGCCTTTGACTATGTGGACCATAACAAATTGTGGCAAGTTCTTAGCAGTATGGGAATACCAAGTCATCTTGTCTGCCTCCTGAAGAATCTTTATAACGACCAAGTAGCCACAGTAAGAACAGACCACAGAACAACGGACTGGTTTAAGATTGGGAAAGGAGTACGGCAGGGCTGTATACTCTCACCCTACCTATTCAACTTGTACGCAGAACACATCATGTGACATGCTGGACTTTAGGAATCCAAGACTGGGGTTAAAATCATTGGAAGAAACATTAGCAATCTCAGATATGCAGATGATACCACTTTGATGGCTGAAAGCAAGGAGGAACTGAGGAGCCTTATGATGAAGGTGAAAAAAGAAAGTGCAAAAGCTGGCTTGCAGTTAAACCTCAAAAAAAACAACAACAAGAAAATGGCAACCAGCTTGATTGACAACTGGCAAATAGAGGGCGAAAATGTAGAGGCAGTGACAGACTTTGTATTTCTAGGTGCAAAGCTTACTGCAGACACTGATTGCAGCCAGGAAATCAGAAGACATTTAATTCTTGGGAGGAGAGCAATGACTAATCTTGATAAAATGGTTAAGAGTAGAGACATCAGTCTGACAACAAAGGTCCGCATGGTAGTAACATATGGCTGCGAGAGCTGGACCATAAGGAAGGCTGAGTGAAGGAAGACAGATGCTTTTGAACTGTGGTGTTGGAGGAAAATTCTGAGAGTACCTTGGACTGCAAGAAGATCAAACTAGTTCATACTCCAGGAAAGACTGAACATCGACATCTTGGAAATCAGTGAACTACAATGGACTGGAATGGGCATATTTAATTCAGGTGACCATTATATCTACTACTATGGGCAAGAGTCCCTTAGAAGAAATGGAGTAGCCCTCATAGTCAATAAAAGAGTGGGAAAAGCAGTACTGGGGTATAACCTGAGAAACAACAGAATGATCTCAGTTTGAATCCAAGGCTAACCATTCAACATCACAGTAATCCGAGTCTATGCCCCAGCCACTGATGCCAAAGAAGCTGAAGTTGACTGGTTCTATGAAGACCTACAACACCTTCTAGAACTAACACCAAAAAAAGATGTCCTTTTCATCATAGGGAATTGGAATGCTAAAGTAGGAAGTCAAGAAATAATCGGAATAACAGGCAAGTTTGGCCTTAGAGTACAAACTGAAGCAGGGCAAAGGCTAATAGAGTTTTGTCAAGAGAACACACTGGTCATAGCAAACATTATTTTCCAACAACACAAGAGATGACTCTACACATGGACATCACCAGATGGTCAATACTGAAATCAGATTGATTATGTACTTTGCAGCCAAAGATGCAGAAGCTCAATATAGTCAGTAAAAACAAGACCTGGAGCTGACTGTGGCTCAGATCATGATCTTCTTATTGCAAAATTTAGGCTTAAATTGAAGAACATAGGGAAAACCACTAGACCATTCAGGTATGACCTAAATCATATCCCTTACTGTATGAATATACAATGGAGGTGATAAATAGATTTAAGGGACTAGATCTGGTAACCTGAAGAATTATGGATGGAGATTTGTAACATCGTACAGGTGGCAGCAACTAAAACCATCCCAAAGAAAAAGAAATGCAAGTAAGCAAAGTGGCTGTCTGATGAGGCTTTACAAATAGCTGAGGAAAGAAAGAAAGTGAAAAGCAAGGGAGAAAGGGAAAGATATAACCAACTGAATGCAGATTTCCAGAGAATAGCAAGGAGAGATAAGAAGGCCTTAGATGAACAATGCAAAGGAATTGAGGAAAACAATAGAATGGGGAAGAGTAGAGATCTCTTCAAGAAAATTGGAGATATCAAGGGAATGTTTTGTGTAAAGATGGGCATGATAAAGGAAAAAAAAGGCAGGGACCTAACAGAAGCAGAAGAGATTAAGAAGAGGTTGCAAGAATATATAGAAGAATTATACAAGAAAGATCTTAATGTCCCTGATAACTATGATGGTGTGGTCATTGCCCTTGAGCTGGACATCCTAGAGAGTGAAGTCAAGTGGGCCGTAGGAAGCATTAGAGCTATTTGAAGTCCTAAAAGATGATGCTGTTAAAGTGCTGCACTCAATATGCCAACAAATTTGGAAAACTCAACAGTGGCCACAGGATTGGAAAAGGTCAGTTTATGTTCCAAATCCAAAGGAGGGCAATTCCAAAGAATGTTCAAACTACCGCACAACTGCGCTCATTTCACATGCTAGCAAGGTTATGCTCAAGGCTTCAGCAATATATGAACTGAGAACTACCAGAAGTACAAGCTAGATTTCGAAGAGGCAGAGGAACTAGAGATCAAATTGCCAACATTTACTGGATCGCGGAGAAAGCAAGAGAGTTTGAGAAAAACATCTACCTTTGCTTCATTGACTATGCTAAAGACTTTGTGTGGATCACAACAAACTGTGGCAAATTCTTAAAGAGATGGGAGTACTGAACCACCTTACCTGTCTCCTGAGAAACCTATATGCGGGTCAGGAACCAACAGTTAGAACTGGACATGGAACAACTGATTGGTTCAAAATTGGGAAAGGAGTATGACAAGGCTGTATTTTGTCACCCTGCTTATTCAACTTATATGCAGAGTACATCATGAGAAATGCCGAGCTGGATGAATCACAAGCTGAAATTAAGATTGCCAGGAGAAATATCAACAACCTCAGATATGCAGACAATACCAACCTAATGGCAGAAAGTGAAGAGGAATTAAAGAGCCTCTTGATGAGGGTGAAAGAGGAGAGTGCAAAAGCTGGCTTGAAACTCAACATTAAAAAAAAAAAACCTAAGATCATAGCATCTGGTCCCATTACTTCCTGCCAAACAGAAGGGGAAGAAATGAAGCAGTGACAGATTTTATTTTCTTGGGCTCCAAGATCACTGCAGACTGTGACTGCAGCCATAAAACTAAAAGATGCTTGCTCCTTGGGAGGAAAGCTATGGCAAATCTAGACAGCATATTAAAAAGCAGAGACAAAGATCCATATAATCAAAGCTATGGTTTTCCCAGTAGTAATGAATGGCTGTGAGAGTTGGACCATAAGGAAGGCTGAGCACCGAAGAATTGATGCTTTTGAACTGTGGTGCTGGATAAGAATCTTAAGAGTCCCTTGGACTGCAAGGAGGTCAAATGAGTCAATCCTACTGGATATCAACCTTACTGCTCATTGGAAGGACAGATACTGAGGCTGAAGCTCAAATACTTTAGCCACCTAATGCAAAGAGAGGACACACTGGAAAAGACCCTGGTGCTAGGAAAGACTGAAGGCAAAAGGAGAAGGGGACGGCAGAGGATGTGATGGTTAGATAGCATCACCGATGCAATGAACATGAATTTGAGCAAACTCTGGGAGACAGTGCCAGACAGGAAGGCCTGGTGTGCTATGGTCCATGAGGTCATAAAGAGTCAGACATGACTTAACGATTGAACAACAAAATGTACCGCAAAGCAATCACCATAATCATTATCATCATCATATGTACGTGGGTTGTGAGATTGAACTCACTTTTTCAAAATATCTCTGATGCCAAGGATTCTTTTCTAGCTGGGCTCTTCTTCCTTATCCAGTACTTCCTGGACTGATTGCATAAAAAACCATATGTGTTACACTGATGGTGCTTCCTGGAATGACCATCTGACATATAATATTCTTTATATGGTCAGTCTGAATATGGGAAGAAGTCTGTGTATGGTGAGTTCATCACTGCTCTAAACTCACCAGCTACTTAAGTTTAAACGAAGTTGGAACAAATTCCTTTACCACCTTGAACGTTTTTTAAAAAGAAAATGCAATCCCTATTTCCCCTCATCAAGTCTTGACAATATTTCTTCATTAAAAAATAGAATAAAATAAAATTCTGAATCCAAAAACTGTCCTGGTAAAATGGGCAGTAGAACAAATCTGCACATCTGTTGGCCATGATAGCTATGCATACTTTCATCTTAGACTGTAGTTAACTATACTTGTATCACTCTGAATTAAAAGACAAATGTTTTTACATGTATTTTGGTACATTTTTTGAGCAATGAATTGTGTTAAAACATTCAGAGTATGAAATCTGATAGGTTGCTACATCCAAATTCACTCCTCAGTACAGGAGCTGTGTTTAGAATGACATTGATTATTTAAAAAAATGTTGTGAGCAACTGATATTTAATGGACATCATTTTACTCACAAAAATTCTTCCAAAAATTGACCAATTTACTTTATAATTTGTTTTAACTTGGGGAAAAGAAGTGCTAAAGATTATCATAATCACTTCATCAAATTAAAGTAGGCTTGAATAACAGTTCTGTAATTGGTAAGATCTCTAATGCAAACTTTCTAATGCATATTTTACTATAGACAAAGATGATCTGAAAGCTTTGAACCCATTTGTGCAGCAATGTTCTTTTGAACTAAGGTTTTATGAAGGAAAAAGCAACGTGTTTTCCTTTTTGGTTCATTGCTCTCAGGTTTATTATTTTACACTTGGCTGCCTATAGCTGCTTTCCCCATTTAGTAGCTGGGTCCCATAAAAACATGTGACTCACTCAATATAATAATAATATCATGCATTGCTAGGGTTGCTTTGATCCTAAAGAGATTCGTAATAACCAGACAAATAGAATGAAATTGGGTGACCCTGATTTCAAAAGCCATCTTAGCACTCTTACTGACCCTTTTTTGCAAGAACTTCTGCAGAGCTACAGGTGCTTGAAAAATGAACTAAGTCCAATTACCCTGGCAATTATCATGAATGTATTAATAATATTCCGATTACACAAGTAGCTTTACAATTCTGTTGCCTTATATGTTTTTCTGATTCTACTGAAAAACAAAGGTCTGGTAATAGTGCTAGAGGAAACATTTCAAAAAACGCATTCAAAAGAGTCACATGTTTGACATCAAAGCAAAATTGGTGATCCCATTAACAAAGTTCATGTTCTGAAATTCAAATGACTTGGGGCTTGGTAACTCCATTGTTAATTCAGATATTGATTTACAAGTTAAACTGGCATCTTTCCTAAATGTGGTTCAGTCAGTTCACCATGTTAGCAAAAATTCCACTAAATAGACAGAGAAACATGGCCTTGAGATGGTAAAGACTTCACATAATGAGCAGGATTTCATTGTTCTTGTGGTTTTCTCTCACTGAAACTTGGATAATGTGACTGTGTGTGTGTGTACCTTTGAGTCAGTTTTTGACTCCTGGTGACTGTTTTAGTTTCCAGGCAACTCCCTTCTTTAGTGAACGTAATGTGAACTCCTCAGATATTTATATGGGATGGAAAAATTGCTTCATAAAGATGCTGATGGTAGAAAAATCAGGAACAACATTCACAAATCTCTATTCTAAAAATATAATGTGTTTTGAAGCTCCTGCAACATGTGAAAGTTTACTAAAGGAAATGCTTGTCACCTTCCTTTTCAGTTTCCTCAGGTTAACCATTTAAGAGGAGGATACAACAGAATGACTTTGTAGTATATGACATCCTTACAAAAAGTAAGACAAATTCAATTTAGCATTCAAAGTAAAACAAAAAAAATATATATTGTTTTGAAGTTCAAGAAAGCTGTTCTACAGAACTTCCTTTGATATAATAAATCAGGAACTGAAGTGTTATTCATTCTAGGACCCTTATGTCTGAATAAATAAATGTCAATTACATCATAGAGTTTGGAAAACATTCCTAACATAAGCTATAGATACCTTCATTCTTATTTAACTTATGTATATTCAATGGATTTAGGAAAAATAAAACTCTTTGGATATACTAAAATGCCTTAGCTAGAACCACAGTTATACAGAATAGTACAATTGCCCACATAAAGCTAAATGAATAAGTACTTTGCCATAAGAACCATGCAATTAATAGCTCCCCTGTTGAATTACAAACCTCAATAGCCGATATTTGGTCCAAATGTACTTTAGATTCACTGAGTGCTGAATGTATCACAGTGACTCTTTTGCAGAAAACATTAACCCCAACAGAATATGACAAAAGCAATAGGAAATGGATGGATTATAGTTTGAAGGACATAACCCAATAGTAATGCAGATATAATAAATAGAATTAGAGGTTCAAATATTGCTTCACCATCTTCTTACTAATTAATCAGCAAGAAGAGTAACACCAAGCTTGCCTCTACCACCCTTAAAGCTGTGGGTGCATGAGCACTGTGGAGAAAATGGTGGTGCCATTGGTGGAATGTTCTATATTACTTTCTATTTTCTGTGGTGGCACCAAGGGGGATGCCAGTGTACTAGATATTTAATATATATCTTTATCAAGTGCTAAGAGTTCATAATTATTGATCAGTTCTCCAGCTGATATTTTGACTTGCTCTTATCCCTTTCCACTGGGTGGTTCCCATCCAGGACTAAACTAATCAGTTTATGGGCCTCAAATCATTTGTAACACTAAAGATTTTGTCCTGTAATATTATAGAATGCCCTTGAACAATGGATGTAGGAAGCTTAAGTTATAGTACAGCACAATAATTGTAAAAGTTTGTGCTGTTTAATACATTCTAGTATTATTCAATATATACCAATTTATTCAGGCATTAAATTATTGAAAGACAATTGTCTCTATCGATTCATTTGTCCATTATGGATCTACTAAATAAAGTTGTTAATAAGGAGGACAAATCATGCCAATTCCATTCTGTTTGGCTATCAGCCTTAACAATGCCTTTCTGGACTGTTGCATGCTTCCCCCCGCCCCCCTTATTGTAGTGAAAATGTAAGTTGAAATTAATTAGGTATGAGATGCAGTAGAGAAATAAACATCAGGCCACTGGAAGATACATTAGCAGCCTTTTAGATAAAAGCATAATCATGGATTGTGCAGCACCATAACTAATAACATTTCCTGCTTCTTATAAAGTAATATGTCTGACAGCTTTATGATTAAATTCTTTCAGTGTGTTACAGAGGGAATTAAAAAAGAATTATTGTGAAGTGAACCAAATAGCTACATTAAACATTTCTACTCATACCCATAATCTTTAATATTTGTAACAACTTTAATTAGCATTATGCTCCCATGTAATACTCTGACACCTTTAGTTTCTGCTGGTTATTGCAGATCCTATCCGGCCCCCGCAAAATGTGGAAGGCAATTATTTCAATTTCTCAGCCGTATTATTCATTTGTCTTTCTTTCATATTTTCTTTCCATCTGTGATTGCATATTTTACTGAAGACACAGAGACCCATATCAGTGTGTGTATCTATACGTTATTCCAGCCACAGTAACTACAGACAAGGTATTATATAACATAACCTCGGATAGTCCTTATACTGCATAAAGCAATGGCATGAGGGTGAGGGTATTTGCAGCTTAGTGAGACCATGATGCAACCATGACAGCATGTGCATTTATCAAATAGAGCTGCTTAGGTCTGGAGTCCTGTCCCTCTTCCACCTGCCTTCTATGGATCAGAACAGCCATACATAGTTGTTTTGTTAGCAGTCATCCATATGGCAAGTTTGGGGTGTTTTGCACTGATGTTCAGAGAGAGGGTTTCATTACAGTTTCATTACAACAGGAGAAGTTCCTTGCAGATTAATTCAGTAGCATTTTCAAATGTCATTTATTTTATAACAATCTCTCTTCAATTAAATGGTGAGGAAACTCCTCTTTTTTGGATTTTTTAGTTGCAAAGTTGCCATTTATGAGAATCTACTCCTTGAAACAGTTTTGGAAAATTTCACCTACCTAACCTGGAGAGCGTTAGATAAATTGCTTACTTTAATTTTCTGCCCAGAAATTTGGTGGAAAGATTCAATAGGCCACTTGAACACACATTTGGTTCCTAACACAGGTCATCCATGCATTTATTCCTTCTCCAGGAAAATCTTTCTGAACTGACTTACATATCTGCAGAATGTAACTAACTTAATTTTGTCAACGATATTATTGCTGGACATTTTATGTTCATCTATAGTAGAAGAGAAAGATGCCTCAGCATGTCTGAAGTGTTATATTATCCTTGAACTAAAAATCCATTTATTCATCAATTAAAACAAACAAACAAACAGATTAACCTATGGGAGCTATTAGTATTATCCTATCCATATATTAAATATGTCAACTATAATAGATTAGCTCTGGTTCATAACAGAAATAATAGTTAAAGCTGTACCTAGTTGATTTTGCATGCCCTTTAAAGGAAACTAAGTAATTCCTAATTATTTAAATTGCTCACTTAAGTGTTTTTCTGCATTTTACAGGCTAATGTGCATAGTGCTATCCCGATTCTCATTTTGTTCCCAAATGAGTGGAGACAACATAGAAGTCCAAGAGTATTAAATACATATACCACAACTGGGCAGATCCTGGACTTTGGTTTTATTGGTTTATTTTATCCATTTTTATTGAAAAACAGTGAAGGTGTGAAGACCTAGTTCTCTGGAGAAGTCTATAATGCTTGGAAAAGTAGAAGGAAAGAGAAAAAGAGGACAGCCAAAAGGATGGATATATTCATCTACCTACTTACCTACCTACCTACCTACCTACCTATGGTGCAGACTGTGCAGAGAGGCCTCAGACACAGTACAACACATAATGGCAGGGTGTAAGATGCAGGCAGGAACAGCATATACTGAGCTGCACAACCAAATAGCTGGCATTGTGTACAGGAACATCTACACAGTGTATGGGCTAGACCCTCCAAAGTCCAGATGGGAGATTCCACAGAAGGTCATGGAGAATAAGAGAGCTAAGATCCTGTGGGGCTTCTGGGTACTGGAATTAACTGGACAACGTGGTAGTTGACAAGGACCAGAAGACAGCAGTGGTGATAGATGTACCAGTGCCATGTGACAGCAACATCAGGAAGAAGGAGTATGAAAAGCTGGATAAATACCAGGGCCTGAAGGAGAAACTAGAGAAGATGTGGAAAGTAAAGGCTAAAATGATCCCAGTGGTGGTAGGAGCACTTGGTACTGTGACCTTTAAGCTGGGAGAGTGGCTCCAACAGATCCCAGGAGCAACATCAGAGCTCTCTGTCCAAAAGAGTGCAGTGCTAGGAACAGCTGAGATACTGCGCAGAACCCTCAAACTCCCAGGCCTCTGGTAGAGGACCCGAGGTTGAGGAAGACACATACCACCCACAAGGTTGAGAGGCGATGCATGTATGTATGTATGTATGTATGTTCTACCTTAATGAAATACTGAGTGCTATGTTGAAATAAAGGTTATATTCAGTTTATGGCTTTTTCATATAGTAGTCTTGAAAAAGCAGCTATTCTGTAAATTGAGTTGTAGAAGTTTTGTGGATCATCAGTTATCTCAAATCCTGTAGGGTACAGTGGGTAAAACCACAGAGATTTTAAGACTTGTTGACTAAAGCATGTTAAATCATAATTTATAGTTGCCAGATATAACTGATTCATTTGAGGCCTTCCATGATGTGAATTCTGCATGTCCTACACAAATATTCCCAGAATCATCCACCATCTACAAAAAAACCCTGAAGATATAATTCATCCAGACATCCTGAAAACTTTGATTGCAGCCAGATGGTATCTCAGAGAACATGTTGTGTGAGGGGGGGATGGGGGGGTGCATGTACACACAGTTGTAGTTTCTGCTGATGATTAGAAAAATTCAGTAAATGCTTCAAGCACCTGTTATTTGTGCCACAATTAAATTTTTCATTAAAAGGCACAAAGTGAACAAAAGACTTGGTTTATGGTTTCATTATACCTAAGTGGTCCTTAGTGTATTATAGTCCAATATGCTTTTTAATTTCTAACACTTGGTCTTTGCTTTCATAGGTGTTTTTAACTGCTATGTCAGTTGGCACTACATCTGATAGTTGGTTTTCTTTTTGATTAATTAGCCAACCATTTTCTTGCAATGGCTTTGTCAAATGAGAACAAAAAAATCCTCCACATACTGCTAAAATTTTGGCACTAAATTACTTTATATGTTATAAATAATATGCAAACAGATTTTACAGTGGTCTTAAGAGCTTACTGTGGCAGTCATGATTTCAAAGAATCTATTCTGAAAGGCTTAGCAGAAAAGCTAAGCTACCCAGTGATGGTAAACTGATACGCACAAAGTAGTCAAAAGGAACTATTTCATATAATTGCTTTTTAATGCAGATGTCACAATACTGCTTGTGTGAATTAGGATTACAGCTGAAGTCCTAATTGTAATTAGAAATAAATTTCATTTATCACTTAGTAAGGCTCATACATTTCTACATATTTAGAATCAGACTGCTGCTGGAATATAGCATTTTACATGTCTACTGTACGAATCACAATAGCAATCTAGAAAAGGGACATGTCACTGAATCCGTATTCACTATTCAGATCCTGAGGATTAAGCAAGAATCCAAATCGTGCTGGGCTTATATAGTCACATCAAGCCTCTTTCATTCTTCTGCAAAGGAAAGGAAGCTGTGGATTGATCCTTCGCTTCCTTCACACATTCATTAGAACTATGTACAGAAGGAATAGGTGTATAGGACTTAAGAAGACATGGTCAGAAATGTATTATTATTATTATTATTATATTATTATTATTATTGACATACCACTTTTCTATACTTCATGTCCATTGGGGGTGGGGGTGGGAGGAGCAGGTAAAAGAAAGTTGGCTATCACAGCAGTGCAACTAAATCCACATCCTTTTTGTATGTGCATCAACACTGCATGAATGTACAAAGAGATGGGTTCCGCTGACCCATCCCCCACACACACACTGATGATTGTGATACATATAACTCAGTAAAGGGAAACTGAGCTGGACTCCTCTTGATATAACAGGATTGTTTATAACAAGAAATGCTTGACTTGCACTTAATTAAAGGTGAAATGCAATTGCAACCTTGCGGACACCAGCTCAGATTGTACATTTTAATGTTGTAAAGTCTGGTATTGTGAGGGTGGGACAGGGACATGGGGAGAGCTTAATTTAGTAGGTTTAGAGGCCAACTTTCCTTCTGCAGTTCAAGGTGGCATGTGTATAGCACCATCTTCTCATGTGCCTCACATAACAACTTTTATCACAGATGGGCTGAAAGGAAGTAATTAGCCCAAAATTACCTAGTGAGCTTCCATGGCTGAAGAGGAGAAAAACCTGGATCTCTCTTTCCTAGTCTAATATTTTATGTATTAGATCATGCTGGCTCCCAGGGTAAGATCTATGACAGAGCCCTACACATCTCCTGATGCAGTTAGATCTAAAGCTGTATTTATTTTTTTCCCTGTAGAGTTAAGGCCATTCTTTTTTAATTTGTTAGGAAGAACCTGGTTTAATTCCCACTCTTGTCTACAACAAAAGATGGTGATATTGCAGTCCATGAGCACTTCCCTGTCCTAAGACACTCAATGAGCATATGAGAATGTCCTTTTCTCTCTCCAGTGGCCCACATCTTGCCTTGATTCCTATACTTCTGTTCAAATCAGACATGGAAGAAGGGAAGAAGATGCACGCTGGAGAGATGTGTAACAGACAACAATAGAAACACCAGCAGCTCAACAGCAAATTTGAATCAAAGCACTACCCAGAGAATCTTTGGAAACATAATTTGAAATACTTTGGAAATGAGACAGAAAAGCAAAAGGGAATAAAACTTTTAGGAAATGAAAAGATAAACTGCAACCTAGTATTTGTTTGGGTCTTTACATATCCTTTAGAGTGTGTAAAGAAGATTCTTGATTATGCAGGTAGAGTGTATCTTTTCATACTGCTAGAAATAACACACATATTATTAGCAGATACTAAATGGATAATCTGGTGAAAAAAAGTGTTTCTGTATGGAAAAGTGGATATTGCTGTGATAATGGCTATTTTTGTGTGTAAGGTAAAAATTCAAAAATTATGTTTCATAGCTATTTTTTAAAAATAATATTATTCATGTGACAAATTTTTAAAACAGGGGGAAAAGAACTTTTGGAATCATTCTTGAAAGCACTTAACCCAGTTTAAAAACAACACTTTAAAGTATTGAGGAAAAAAAATATGGCCCAGAGAAAAATGGTCACTTAGCTGCTGCGTTAGATTCTGGAGTTACATTCAGAAGAGTGATACCTTCTCCCAAGACAGATTATAACAAATCCTTAACCTTTAACTCTCCCCTAGTCTTTTCGGTGGTCCCTCAGTGTAAGAAGAGGTGATAATAACTTTATTGGTCTGTTGTGTGCTATGCTGTGCACAGCTGCTTGATTAGTATTGCATTTGACCCAATGCCCACTAAGAATGAAGACAGAATTGAGTTCAAAATTGCATTTCAGAGGTGAAAAAAAAACAAAACAACAAAACAACAAAACAAAACATTTCCACAACAAAACCATATGCTCCAATTTGTTTCTATCAGAGCCACCTGTTTGAAGACCTATACAATTGATCTGCTGAAAGTTTTAATTAGCTTTTTAAGGAATAGCTCAGTACACACACTTCAGAAATGCTGTTTCCAAAAGGACATAGAAATCTGTGGCTTATATTACAAAAGTTATATGTAACAATATGAACATAAGAGCTGTGATAAGCCACTAGGACATCTAACTGGCATGTTTCATGAAATCATTGCACAAATAGTAAGATTATGTAATTATGTCATGATATCTGATGCAATTACATACATGTACTTACCTTATTTGTATGGTTGTATCATCATTTGCCCCTTCTTGTCTGTCTATGAATGCTATACTTAGACATTTTTGAGGCCTACAATGATATTGAATAATTTAAGTCTATCCCGAAACTTTTTCTAAGCTCAGAAGCTAAACTGAGAAAGTTCTTGAATAGATGACTTTCAGGGAATCCCATGGCTGTCATTTAGATTAGGAATTCAAGAAATATCCAAGAGAAGGTTGTGGCAAACACTTCCATACAGTTGCCAAGAAAACTACATGGATATCATCATGGTGTCACCCAGAGTTGTACTAGACTCAGGAGATTTTACTTGTTTATAAGTTTTCCCAATGGAAGAGTGTTATGTACAGATTACAGAAAGAATTCTGTATTTCAAATTGGGATCTTCTTCATAAGGAAGGTTCGACACTGCCTACTCAGAGTTCTTTGACTTTCTATTCTACCTGACATGGCAACCGGCCCATAGGTGTATGATCTTTCTTTTGCTTTGCTTTGATCTATCTATGGTCAGTACATATGGAGCATAGAAGCAAGACAGGCAAGCCACTAGTTTGGCAATAAGCAATGACAATCAAACATCAAGAACAGACAGAATAGCCACATAGGTCAGAAAACACAATACCAGTCAAGCAATAAAATGTAAGAAACATTTGGAATAAGGAAAAGCAGCTAGGGGAGTTCCATGTCTAGTTTGATAAGTCCTAATGGTGTTGGATCTGGTTTGGGGGGATTCTGTCTGACAAATTTTAATTTGGTGGGGTCCTGTTTACCTACTCAGAGTCAGGAATCTAGTGCTGCTTCTCAGCCAGTGGAGCTGCAACCTTGTCTGTATCTCTTCTCTGGTTTTGAGGACAAGACATTATTCATTCCTCAGTTGTAAAGAAGATTAATCAAATCTTGTATTTTTTACCTGTTTATAAGCTTTTTCCAAACAAAAGCCACCTAGACATTTTGAGTTGCAACTCCCAGAATTTCCAAGACAGCATGGGCTTCATTATTTCCATATAGCATCTTTCGGAAACTTTCACTTCACCAATGAAGTGAATGAAGTAAAGATCAATTTTCCACAAAGCATGTGAGTTTCTTGCAAGTTATTTCTTTTTACATTCATTTGAGTTGTATGGGTGCCCAGTTCACAAAAGAACTCTGAGCAGCTTACAAATAAATTTAAAAGTTATCATAAAAACAAATAGAACAGATGGGGTTGGGGACAAATTCATTCTTTAAATTGTTCCCACAGAGATCCAAGATTATCTTGAACCTTGGTTTATCTTTGTTTCCTCAGTTACTAAAGGATGACCGACCACTGAGGGGACCATCTTTATGAAAGGGAAGGCTTTGACATTTCTACTGACAATTGTTTCCAAACTGATTAAATTATATTGCTAATGGCTATTGGATAGGCCAAATATATGTAAAATATTACATCAGATGGAAAGGAGAAAAAGAGGTATAAAGCATGGTCCAAATTAACCTTGTTATGGTTCACAGAATAATTCCAACTGAATGATTCCAACTCAGATACGTGGAAATAGATGTAGGCTTGATGAGACTTTCCTTGCTTTGCACTATTAAATAGTTATAAGCAGTCATATTAGCATTTCTCAGTAGATGGTTTTTTTTTCTTTTTTTATGAATCTGAATCTGTTCTTAATAGATTCAAATACAAGCATCTCATTCAAGGTCAGTTGTCATTATTATCCTTATACCATATCTCATTTACATCTCATTTACTAATTAGAGTTATATCAAAAGGGACTAATTTCTAGCAAAATATGTAAATGACGAAGAAAAAGTTTTGACATTCCTCCATGATGATGATGATGGTGCTGATAATAATGATGACAATCAGGTTATTCATTTCCTGAATATATCTTTTTAAAAAAGAAAAAATCATGGATAACATGCCAGAGACTCTGAAATACATTTTCATATAACGTATTTTTACATTACTTAGAAAGTGAGAATTGCTTTCAAAAAATGGTACAGAATTAGCCATTTTACATTGTAAATTAAATCCTATGAAGAGAATGCTCATATCTGCTTCATTTGACCTTTTGTTCAATGCTATTTATTGGCTGAACATAAAAGAAAATCCACTCACAATGAATTAATGCCAAATTTGCAAGGCCATGTGCGTTCTTACAGAAATGTATCCTGTGAACCCATAAGGAAAGGCTTTGTGTAAATGTACTTCTTTTTCTATTTCACAGTATCAACAAAAAAGAATTTTTATTTCCATGTGTCTACAGATATCCCTGATCTGCATGTAGGCTGCATATACTTCACTCAGAAGCAAAATACTATATTGGATGCAGAGAGGTTTGTGTAATCTTAATGCTTTAGCTTTTATGCTTTCAAACATTTATGCTAGATGGCAGTTACCCAGCAAAATAAACAAAGCTGGAATTTTGTAATGAAACATGCAAATTAAATTAGGAGATATATCCTAGCACTCACATTTCTCGTCACATGTACGTGTAATTACAAAGAAGGAACACATTTTTAAAAGAAGCAAATATTTAGATTTGTTCAAAAGTAGTTAATGAAAAGTATTATATGTGTTGTAATTGAAGTATTTGGATAGCCATAACAAGTTACAAAGCAGCCAACACATGTTTAAATCATGTTAAATAAAATATGCAAAAAAAAAAAAGCAGAAGCAGCTTTAACCCACAGTTCTACTGGCATGGATTAGCATATCTCACAGATTTCCCTGTGAGTATGTGGAAAGTTCCAATTATGATCTCTGAAAATTGGTGCTAATGGAAGCCAGGGGCATTCTAATGTGGGGAGGTACCTTTGAACTTGAGACATCCCAAAGCCTCTGGTTCCCAAGAAGCATTCAATATATAGCATATCTATGCTACTTGGTTCAATTTGGTGCATGTTTTTTCTACAAGAAGAAAACTTTAGAATAGGGCTGAGGAAGTTGTGGTCCTCCAGATGTTGCTGAACTACAATTTCCAACATTTATCATCATTGGTTGCAGTGCTGAGAGTTGTAGCTTACTACCATGTGGAGGGCACAGATTTCCCATCCTTACCAACCCCACCCCCAAAACTATTTTTGGGTTTTGTGTGTGTGTGTGTGTGTTTTGTTTTATAGCCCACAGCTGGTAGGCCTTCTGCTTCTAACTTTTACATACACTGTTCAATATATATAAATGTTCAATGATTTTACATATATTGTTCAATATCTGATATACCATTGCTTTCTATTGTAAGTCTATTGTAATACAGATGAATTTGTAAGAGGGAGCTATGATGAAATAACTCCTGCTAGAACAGCAGTTAATAGAAGGAAATTCCAGGAACTCTGGGAAAACAGCAGACAATCTATGCAAAAGATTCTGTTCTTATTCTTCAGTCCCTCCAAACTACCTTGAAGTTGGCTTTATGTTCATCTTCACTGGTCATCCTTTGGAATGCAGAGAAGTGGAAGGCAGCCCTATGAACCACTTAGTATTCAATCTCCATTTGAATCAAATATTTGAACCAAATATATCAAAACATCATTAGGTAAACTTCCTGCCCCAAGCTACTGCAGGCCCAGGAACAACAAAACTATCTTAGCCTACCAGTCCAATCAATCAATACCCCAGAACACTTGTCTGGCCATTTGCATCATAAGCAGTTGCCATAAAGAAGCATCGATACAGTCACCAAGCCACCATTGTTCTATTGCTTTTAAAAGCTTATTGCTAGCTGTGACGGTAGAAGGATAGTACACTGGCAATTTTGAAATCAGATGTTTTTCCCAGTAACTGTAACCATGGCTGCAAGTTGCTGTGGTGGTTGGAGCACGGGAAAGGGAAGGATATGTTGCAAATAATGCCTACAGAGAGACATCATGGACTAGTTACTGAAAGTTATATATAAGGAGAACAGAGGAAAGAAATAGTCCTAGATCAATTAAAATTTGCTGTATCTTCCCACACATATGGGAAGAAATTGCTAGCACTCACTTCCCCAACCCCAGTTCATAACTTAATCGCTAAAAGGAAATCTCCAGGTAGCAGCCAAGACCCAGCTGGTCCCCTGTGGAAAATCAGGAGTCTAGTAGCAGCTTTTCAGACCAGAAGCATTATTAAAAGGCATAATGTCCTAACACCCAGGAACCACGCTGAGACAAGGAATAGGTCTCTAGTGTTTATTACTGCTACATTAGACAGAAAATCCTAACAAGCTGAAGAAGCGTGGGAAAAACCCAGACAGATAAACCGCAAAGGTTAAGGCGGGTCTGATCTGTGTCTCTTTGAATGGCTGCTTAACTCCTCAGTACTACGCATGTGTTTTCCCCCCTGGATAGCCCCCACCCCCTGCTCACCATCAGTACTCATGACACATAAGCTTTCATGAACTACAGTTTACTCCATCAGATACATGGAGTCCTGGTGGTCTCATTGCTCAGTCCAGGACCTCTGACTTACAGAGAAGACTCTGCTACATTTTGGAAAATACAAGACTGCTCAACAGATTACCTTTTTTAAAGGAAACATCGGTTGATCTGAGATAGGGAAAAACAAGGGCTATGATTCATGTCGAAGCAGCAGCTCCAAAAGCATTGACCTTTTGCATTTTTTATCCTATTGACCATTAGGGGCAATTAGGTGTAGAAATAACAAGCAAGGGAACCTTTAATTCCCCTCTTTTTCCTTGCACTGTTTTCCTATGGTTAGAAGACTATTACCTTGAGGCTCCTCCATCAACTTGCTTCCTATACAAACAACAGAGTATTTCTTTCTTCTTCTTTCTGGTACCAACAGAACAAAAAGCTAACTGGTGCAGGCATTCTCTATTGAGAAAAGCAACTTCCTTAATTAAATTTCCTTGCCTTTCTAGAGCTTAAGCATCTGCCTCTATACACTTTTAAGACTTTGGCTCTACTCTCAGACATATATTCTGATAAATATGGACTCCTGTGAATTAATGGAAGATTCCAATCAGGGTTACCACACAATACATACCTCAATTGCTTCATAGCAGATTTCCCCTTCAGTCAAGTTTAGGATTGCTCTATTCATTGAGAGATGTACTGTAGAAATATTTGATGCTGCTTCCAACAGAAGCATGCAATCACTGTCCTGTGTACATGCAGAAGAACCTAACCAGTTGCAATAAATAAATAAATACATACATAATACATAAATACATGAGCAAGATTGCAAACCAGAATAAAACCTCAACAGCATATCTCAAAATGTATATTCTCATATAATGATGACCCCAAATATAATGCCTCTCAGTATCCCCATATGAAAATCACTAATTAATGCACTACGAATGTCCAAATAATATGCCAAGGGCTCTTGGTGTGACTTACAAAAGGCTTCATTGCTATAAGTGATGCAATTCACCTCATCAAGGGAAGGGGAGAGTATTCGGTGATCCCCTCACAGTCTTAACCACAAGTTGCAATATATATTTTATTTTATCTATTATTAACTTTATACACTGCTCATCTCACTATAAAAATGACTCTGGGCAGCTTATATATATATATATATATATATATAAAACCATTATAAAAATAAAGTACAAAAAATAGAAGATAAAAGAGGGAAACTAAGAGGCAGAGGGAGCATCTTAAACCACCAACCACCCAGGCAGCCCTATCACTCTTGGATATGCACAGAAACCTCTCCTGTTACTTCCAGTAAATTCCTGGAAGGTCCCTGGGATTATTGGAACTGCTGGAGGTGACTTCATGAGAGAGACAAAGCAATTCTGGTTTCCTGTTAAGAATAAAGGGGCCACGTTGCTTCAGGAAGGAGCCTTGAGAAGTGATTTTGCTTGCATCTTTCTCAAACAAACACACTCTTTCAAAGTGTTGCAAAGCTCCAATTGATACCCAGTTTCCACAACTCATAGCTATGGGAATGAGGTATCATGGGAAATATTTATGTGCTGAAATCTTTATATATTTATGTTATTTATAACACTCAAAGCAACATATTTTTGTTGCCATCTGTGATGCTGTTGTGAGTCAGAGGAATTCCCTATGTCATATATGGCACACAAGAATTTTGTTGTTTATATATTCAGTCACTTCCGACTCTTCGTGACTTCATGGACCAGCCCACGCCAGAGCTTCCTGTGTGTTGTTGCCACCCCCAGCTCCCCCAAGGTCGAGTCTGTCACCTCTAGAATATCAGCCATCCATCTTGCCCTTGGTTGGCCCCTCTTCCTTTCGCCTTCTACTCTCCCTAGCATCAGCATCTTCTCCAGGGTGTCCTGTCTTCTCATTATGTGGCCAAAGTATTTCAGATTTGCCTTTAATAGCATTCCCTCAAGTGAACAGTCTGGCTTTATTTCCTGGAGGATGGACTGGTTTGATCTTCTTGCAATCCAAGGCACTCTCAGAATTTTCCTCCAACACCACAGTTCAAAAGCATTGATCTTCCTTCTCTCAGCCTTCCTTATGGTCCAGCTCTCACAGCCATATGTTACTATGGGGAATACCATTGCTTTAACTATGTGGACCTTTGTTGTCAGTGTGATGTCTCTGCTCTTAACTATTTTATTGAGATTTGTCATTGCTCTCCTCCCAAGAATTATCTTCTGATTTTCTGGCTGCAGTCAGTGTCTGCAGTAATCTTTGTGCTTAGAAATATGAAGTCTGTCACTGCCTCTACGTTTTCTCCATTTGCCAGTTGTCAATCAAGCCGGTTGCCATAATCTTGGTTTTTTTGAGGTTCAGCTGCAATCCAGCTTTTGCACTTTCTTCTTTCACCTTCATCGTAAGGCTCCTCAGTTCCTCCTCGCTTTCAGCCATCAAAGTGGTATCATCTGCATATCTGAGATTGTTAATGTTTCTTCCAGCAATTTTAACTCCAGTCTTGGATTCATCAAGCCCAGCACATTGCATGATGTGTTCTGTGTACAAGTTGAATAGGTAGGATGGCAGTATACAACCCTGCCATACTCCTTTCCCAATCTTAAACCAGTCCGTTGTTCCATCTTGTAATAAAACTAGGAGTCCAAAAGACATGGGAAATAGAATTTAAGTTCTATTGTGGCGTAAAATGAAAGTGATCTTCACAAGTCTCAAAACTCATAATTCTCTTCATCTTCTTTCCCCCAGCATAAGGAAAGATAAAATTTAGTAATATCTAGTTATCATCAATTGCTGACAGTTTGATTTACTTCCTTTTATTTGAAAGAAACAATAGTTGTCTTTGGATATTCCATAAAGCAGCAAGTGTGTCAGTGTTTCTGCCATTTCAACTGATGTTGATGCGATAGCAATGGGATAAGTTATGATGGAGTTTATAAGATGTATCACAGTTCAGTTTTTCAGTATTCACAAAAGAAGCCACAGAGTAAGCAGTTACAGTCATAAGCAAGACAATGCCACTGTATCATTCTGATAATTTATCTCCTCTGAAGTGACTAGAAGGACACTGAGTAAACTATGTCTTTTATTATTAGAAATGAAATGCAAATCTAGTGCTTCTTTGCCTTTCTTTAGAAACTGCATTAAGAAAAAAGAAATGCATGATATAAGTATCATTGTTACCTCTCACTAGAAAGTGGTGTATAGTGCTGAAAGTCTGGGATTAGGAGCATGGAGACCCAAGTTCTTGTTCATCCTCAGCCATGGAAACTCACTAGGTAATTTTGGGTCAGACACTTTTTCTTAGCCCCACTCACCTCACAAGGTGGCTGTTGGGTGTGGGGTAGTGGATAGGAGTAAGGAACACTACGGACACTGAGTTGAACTCCTGTATAAAAGATGGGCTCTAAACCAAATCAATCAATCAATACATTAAATTATACTGATTTGGCATGCTGCATATCTATGACCTGAAGTTAAATTCATATCTGTTACCTGAACACTGACAATATTTAGGTTGAAGAAACAGTATTTAACATGTATTCTGTGTACTAAGTAGGCAAATACAACTATATTATTGCTAGTATATATGAACAATCCTAGGAATAAGCCTGAAAGAGATAGAAATAAAATCCAAGCATTGATTTAATTGATGTTTGCTTTTAAGAGCCTATCTTGAGCCACAGCCACTTACAATTTAGGAACATGAAATATAGTAAGAGAGAAGGGAGTAAGAGAGAGAGAGGAAAAAAGAAACTGTGTAACTCACCAAGGCTGTAATCATATCCACCTATTAATAACAACGTAAATCTTTCAGTCTCCTCCTCTACACCCTTAACCTTCAACCCACCTCCTTCCCAGTAATTCAGAAACAGATGGGTTTTGCAGCATACTCTGAAGGTTACAAATAAAAAGAATTTGAAATGAAGGGCAAGAGGAAGGACCTATACAAGCAAATCCCAATACCCAGGAACATCTCTAGAAAGCTTTCTATAAGCATGGCCATGATTAAGATGAATAGAGCTAAGAAAGAGCCAGTTGCCAAGGCCTCCAAACTGAATACTTTTATCATGTTTCTGTACTGCTTCCCAAGAACTCATGAAGGCAATGTACAACACACGTACACATATATATGTGAGATGGGCATCTTTATAAATGTAATGAATAAATAAATAAAATATATAGAAAGAATGTATATATAGAAGGTTGTGTATATAAACTTGTGTATTAAAGTAAATAACATTAACCCATCATTTGAAAAGTTACTACTAAGCATGGATTTTCTCATGTCAGGACATGTCAGTCCAGCCTTTCATAACCTGGTGCCTTAATGCCTTCCTAAGATATTACACTACATATCCCTTTAATGAGGAGCCAACAGAGATCATAAGAATTATATCCAAACAATATGATGAAAAGAAGTTAGGAAGATTACTCTAGCTGATATTTAATTCTTTGTTTCTATTTTTTTTAATATGTTATTTTACTATTATAAAGACTTTCCAACAATGTATATATACTATGGACCTAAGAAAATATTAAAAATAAATTACAATAGTACAAATTGAGACTACAGATTAATCAAAGACCAACAAAGGCATTCACAGTGTGCTCTTGCAAACAAATCCTCAATTTAGCTCTTACTAATTTAAGTTGCGAAAAGGTTGTGCATCTCTTGCTTACCTCCCAGGAGCATCTAAAAAAGATGTTCAGATAAAAATGTTGATTATCTCTAGACTAGGTCTTCTGCTTTAAAGGATTAGAGTGGCAAACAAAAGTGGCAGCAGTTTCATGATGACTCATTCTGATGAGGAATTCATGAATGATCTTGAAGCTGAAATTATTCTATGCACAGAGCCATCACAAACAAAGCAGTTGCAAATTCCTTGCCCCTTGGATTTCTCCACTGAAGACAAATTTCCAGTCCTAACTTATTTGGCTGGAGTTCTTTTAGACAAGGGTGGTTGTCCAGCCACTAAAAAAAAAAATCCCTGTTGAAAATTTCGTAAGTAGGAAAGTGAAACTTCTCTTTTAAAAACCCTGCAGGAAATTTAAAGGGGAAAAATAAATCAGTTTCTTTTCCAGTTGCCTCCAGTAATCCTGGGGCTATATGATACAAACAACATGGTGGGTGTTAAATCTAATGTTGATTTGTTAAGGAGATAGATCTTTGGTTCCCTCTTAGGAATAACAGCTAATTAAATTGTGGGAATATGCCTCAATGTGTGGAATAGCTTCATTTTTCAAAAGTAAACCCAACATAGATTTTTTTTCCCTATTTCCAGTCAGCTCCTTTAATACATAGCTCATTATGGAAATGTCATAGGCTACCAAAAAGTTGTTGTCATCCTTTAGTGATATTTTTATTATTATTAATTAGATAAAACAAACAACAAAAAAGCAAAGACAAAGGAAACAGAAAGGAATACTTATACATACAAAAAATAAACTTTCAAAATTTGGATTTTAGAATTCATATCTTAATTTGATGTATCACTTACAATACTGATTTAAAGTATTGTTTATTGTCTGTACTCTTTTTTAATTATTTGAACTCTGTTAACCAAGCTTTTTTAGCTTAAATTTCAACAAGGATGTGTGGGGTTTGATTAGGAAATAGATACAATATCATAAGCTTATAAAGGTGCATTGAAATGTATTAGTTTTATGATATTTCAGATTTGTTGCTTATCCTCTTGTATTTCACTATCTGTACCTCATTCTTCTATTTGTATCATCTATTTCCTATATTCTTTTATATCTATATATATATTACAATAAAATGGGAGGAAAAATTATTCCAACAATAAGTGATGATGTCATTCCATAAACTTTACCTGAAACTCCAGGCAATTCAGTCAGTGTGATCTAATAATGTTCAGACAACATTATTAGATCATGAGAAATACCACTGTGCATGCATACTCAATTCTGCTATATAATGCAGGCTGTGTCAGCCATCTTCCTAAATGAATACAATTCTGAAACTGATTGAATCTCCAAACAAACATATTTAATATTTGCAATTTTTATTAACCAGAAACAATTTACCACAAACTATTGGAAAAGAGTGAGCAAGGTCATGACCATTAAACAACTGAAGAACATGAGAATTTAAACCACTCTGCTGGCTGACACTCAGGTTTGGAAAATCAGCCATTAGAGTAAAATAGTTTGCCAAACAGACTAGAAAAAATGGATCCTGAGCCAGCTGTTACTACTGACTCACTGTATTAAAATAGCTCGCTTGGCTTTCTTGTCACTTGACACCTATAATTCTTTTCAAGGTCTTTTTCATCAACCACAGCAGATATAGAACTTGGCTGGGTGCAAGAATCTAAATCACATTTTGTAAGGAGAAAATATTTAAAATAGTATTAGATGAAAATAAAAATAGTAAAAGCCATCAGAATGAATATATGCAACATCTGGATAGTCTGTCTTTTGGTAACACAGTGTATTATAACAACAATGAACAAAACAGGAGGGCCCTGAACATTGGCAGCAAACACCCTATGCATGTTCTAATAATTTCTGGCCTTGAATACTGAAATATCCTCCTACTTCTCCATAATTTCATCAGTTCAAAATAATTCTGCTACTAAAATAACATTTTTTTCCTTTTGCAGTAATAATGTCAACTTCTTGGCAATCTATATATATTATTCTTTTTTATTTGTCCTCCCTTTTCCCCCTGTTCAGACATGAACAGTCCATTCCAGTAATGGTTTCAAGCTAATGCCCATTCCACCCATGTAAGAGGCAATAAGTAACCTTTGATTCCTAATTAGCACCACCAACTAATGAGACTGCTGAAGTAGAGCTAGCAATGAGAGTAGGTGATAACGCAAAAGCCAGTGGAATGGGCCTGGTTTCTGCCAGAATCCCTAGACAGATTAGCCTTTAACTCTCATTTGTTGGAAAGAAGGAAATATATAGATAGATAGTAGTAGTAGTTTATTAATTTATTAGTCCTGTGACCTTATCAATACAACTGAATAAAATAAAATAAAATAAAATACATTAATTCCAAAAAATAAGAGAAAATACAGTAATACGATACATATGTGATAATACAAGGAGTCAGTAATCAGATGTTTGAATCTCCCATACATGTCATGAGTAAGGATGGCGAGCAGGGGGCTCTCACCCAGACTGTCAAGCGCATGCGTAGCACTGAGGAACTGTTCAGCCATTCAAAGAGACACAGATCGGGACTGCCTTAACCTTTGGGGTTTATATGGCTGGGTTTTCCCACGCTTTCTCAGTTTGTTAGGATTCTTGTTAAGTACTACTAATAAATATTAGAGACCAAGTCCTCGCCTCAGTGTGTTTCCTGGTAATCAGGACAATACAGGATACCCCAATTTGTTCAATGTATTGGGTTCTTACCACTGCCTTAATTATAAAGTTAGCAGTTCTATGTACAATATACACATCAGAACCCAGAAGGAAGTAAGACAGTCTGTGGCTTGGATTCCAGTGTACTGTTCTTTCTAATAAGGGAGATAGATATTTAAGCCTAATGGGTATATGTAATTGGCAATTGAACAAAATATGAAAAAAAAAACCTATCTGGTGAACTGCATATGCAGGTTCTCTCATAATATGGCAAGTAGTAGAAGCACCCCTATTTGCTCATGGAGTCCAACAGCTCAAATCTAGCTCTAGAATAGGCCCTTCTTAAAAATTGTGGCAAGCTCATTAATAGATTTTTTTTCAGGTTGAAAAGCAATTTTATTCTTAGCCAACCAACTTAAAGATCTATTTTTAGTCAATAATTCCACGTGCACTAATATACAGGACTCACTGTTTAAAAATTTCCCTTGCCTGGGAGGCCGTTGAGAGCAAATACTGAATGGAAAACGCATGTCATGAAACAACTTCAAAGAGTTGACTAATCCAAGAATTGGGCTGTGCTATATTTATCTGTTCAGTTAAGCATATTTTAGGAAGTCTATCAGAATCCATTGATTGAATCCTCAGCCAGTATGTGAAAACTTTAATAATTAAATGGCTATGTAAGGAATGGACACCTAGCTCTACTCTGACTGCAGGGGCAGACATATTCTTATTAGTTCCCAATATGCATCTTAAAAAGCAGGTCTGAATTTGTTCAAGTAGGGTAGTTTTATTCAAACCCCATAATTTTGCATCATAGGTCAGCATTGGAACTATTTTGGTCCTAAACACTTTCAATATAGGGGTCAGAGTGCCTGGATAATTGTAGTTAAATAATTTATATAATCTTTTAGCACTTGCTGTGGCCCTTGCCGAGCTTCTTTTGAAATGATTTAACCACAACCCTGTGCTGGTAAAAACCACTCTTAGATAGTTGAAAACGTTCACTTGTTCAATAGACTCCCCATTTATCCGCCAATTATATTTCACACTTTTTCTGCTGAATACCATCACTCTGGATTTGCTTTTATTGATGTTTAGAAAATTGAGAGCACAGGAGGTATTCAGTTCTTCCAACAGTCTTCTCAGGCCTATTTGGGAATGTGCCATTAGAACCATGTCATCAGCATATTGTAGGATATTAATAAATTTATGAAGGATCTTTGGCATATGAGTGTCTACATCATACAGGAATCCTGGTAAATCATTGACATATAAGTTAAAAAGCATTGGGGCTAGTATACAACCCTGTCTGATGCCACTGAAGGTAGGCATACTCTTAGTTAGAGAGCCATTTATATCTGTATGAACTTTCAGATGTGTGTTTGAACAAAGGCCCTTAACCAAGAGTAAGAGTCTGGGTTCCATAGTTAAACTGGCCAACTTCTTCCACAAAATATTTCTACTTATCGAATCAAAAGCCGCACTGAGATCTATAAATGCGGTGAATAATTTCTTGCTATTTGTTAATTGCTTTGATAAAATATGATATAAAGAAAAACAATTGCCTATTGTGGAGTGCTCTGGTCTATATCCAGCTTGTTCCTACACTAAGAGATTTTCTCTATTATTTATTATTATATTATTATTTACTATTTATATTATTACTATTTATTATTATAATAGAGATTACTTCTTCTATTCTGCTCAGCAGATGCTTTGCATCCATTTTGGCCACAATTCCAATAAGGCTTATTGGTCTATAATTTTTGGGATCATCTTTATCTCTGTATAGATAGATAGAAGGCACCCCAGTCAAGGAAGACAAGCTAGAGGAGGAGTCATTATAGTAGAGACAAAAGGAGGAGCAGTAATTACACTTTTTGACAAATATTATAACCTGCTACATAGCATTTGTGGGCCTGATTCATGCCCAGATAGCTATATTTAATATGAATGTTAATCCGTAAAGTCTTCAGCCAATGTTGCTTGCAAACTTTTAAAGCCATTTCTTCCATCAGTATAATCAATGACTGGCTCCATGCTTATAGCAATCTGTAAGCAAATCTCTTAAACAAACAAACAAAACCAATCCTAAATAGCCAAATTACAAGGTCCTAGCTGAACCAAACTGAGACTATTGGTGTTAGGGCTCAATTAGCAGCCAGAAGATTCCAGCCCGGCTTGGTAGATTTATCTGAATGATAATGATAATCATGAATGCAGAAAATATAATCATCAACAATGGACACTATGGGCTTTCCTCATGGCTGAGTTAAAATTCTTTTCTACAAAACCTGGGGCAACAGAAGAGCATATCAGCATTCTTTGTACTGCCTTCATTGCTGAGCCTTATTCTGTCCCAGTAACAAGGCCAGGGAATGGTGTCATGTTTACAATTTTAATGTTGAGGAAAGTGATTTGTGGATTTACCTAGCTTCTGTCCTGGTTTAAGCAAAGACCATGACGAGACAAGGAGAAAGTCTCTAGTGTTTTATTTAACTGCTATAGTAGACAGAAAATCCTACCAAACTGAAGAAGCGTGGGAAAACCCAGACAGATTAACCCCAAAACTCAAGGTGGGTCTGTTCTGGGTTTCTTTGAATGACAGCTCAAAGTCTCTAAACAACACATGCGATTTCCCCCCTGGGTAGGGGCCTCCTCCTGCTCACCATGCATACTCATGACAGCTTCATTTTTATTCCCATCAAATGTCAATGGTTAGTAGAAAAAACATCAACCAATCACTCTTTTTAATGTGGATCTGAATCTGAGAGGATGCAAGTTTCAACAAATAACTAGACAGATGGATTAAACTTGCTCACATTTTGCAAAAGTGTTTTGCATCAGCACATTAAAAGGAAATCTATCATTTAATATCAACTGATAGGCTTCTTTTGCACAGAGTTTAACAGTATTGCAAAATAGGCATTCCAGATTAGACCTATTCTATAAATGACTGCCTTCATCTATACAGTTACACCTAACTTTCAAAGACTTTATAGATTAGCTCTCTCCATTCTATTTTATATTTTACAACTTTATGTTTCTAGCTTTAAATAACTATCAAGTGTTATGGTATCTACCCAACATGTTCTTTGGCAGTCTTGTTTTCTAGTATATCCAAGCATTCCTAGCATAATTGATTTTTATACGGAATTTCATGGCATGCCACAACCAAAACAAGACAGCCTTAATGTGGTAATCTTAGCTTACAAATTTGTGACTTGATGAAGTTCAAAATCTCACTCATAATGTTTGCTGACCAAGGTATGTACAGTAGCCATCTCCAAATGCATGATTCAAAGGAGTCTATTTTTCTTCTGTCCATTTTAATTGCCCATCTTTCACAACTGTAGTTATAGGAAAAACAATAGCATTTATTGTTTAGCACAGCAAAGGATCGTTACCTTGTCGTGGTGCTGGAGCTTGAGCACCTCAATGATGCCATGAGCTAAACTGTGAAGGGCCACCCAAGATGGGAAGGTCATGACAGAGATGTCAGACTAAATGCGATCCCTGGGGAAAGTAATGGAAACCCACCCCAGTATTCTTGCCGTGAACACTAAATGGATCAGTACAAACAGAGATATGTCAGTATATCATTGGAATATGAGACCCCCAGGTCAGAAGATGGTCAAAATGCTACTGGGGAGGAACAGAGGATGAGTTCAACTAGCCCCAGACGTGATGACGCAGCTAGCTCAAAGCCGAAAGGACGGCTAGTGGCCGACGGTGCTTGTGGTGAACGGCGAATCCGATGTTCTAAGGATCAACACGCCATTGGAAGCTGGAATGTAAGATCTATGAGCCAGGGCAAATTGGATGTGGTTATTGGGGAGATGTCAAGATTAAAGATAGACATTTTGGGTGTCAGTGAACTGAAATGGACTGGAATGGGCCACTTCACATCAAATGACCACCAGATCTACTACTGTGGACAAGAGGACCACAGAAGAAATGGAGTAGCCTTCATAATTAATAGTCAAGTGGCTAAAGCAGTGCTTGGATACAACCCAAAAAATGACAGAATGATCTCAATTTGAATTCAGGGCAAGCCCTCTAACATCACAGTGATCCAAATATACGCCCCAACCACAGATGCTGAAGAAGCTGAAGTAGAGCAGTTCTATGAGGATCTGCAGCACCTAATGGACAACACACCTAAAAGAGATGTTATTTTCATCACGGGAGACTAGAATGCTAAGGTGGGCAGTCAAATGACACCTGGAATTACAGGTAAGCATGGCCTGGGAGAACAAAACGAAGCAGGACATAGGCTGATAGAATTTTGCCAAGACAACTCAGTCTGCATAACAAACACTCTCTTCCAACAACCTAAGAGACGGCTTTATACATGGACTTCACCAGATGGACAACACCAAAATCAGATTGACTACATCCTTTGCAGCCAAAGGTGGAGGACATCTATAGAGTCGGTAAAAACAAGACCCGTAGCTGACTGTAGTTCAGAACACAAACTTCTTATTGCACAATTTAGGATCAGACTCAAGAGATTAGGGAAGACCCACAGATCAGCTAGATATGAGCTCACTAATATTCCTGAGGAATATGCAGTGGAGGTGAAGAATAGATTTAAGGGACTGGACTTAGTAGATAGGGTCCCGGAAGAACTCTGGACACAAGTTCGCAACGTTGTTCAGTAGGTGGCAACAAAATACATCCCAAAGAAAGAGAAAACCAAGAAGGCAAAGTGTCTGTCTGCTGAGACACTAGAAGTAGCCCAAGAAAGAAGGAAAGCAAAAGGCAACAGTGATAGGGGGAGATATGCCCAATTAAATGCAAAATTCCCGAGGTTAGCCAGAAGAGATAAGGAATTATTTTTAAACAAGAAATGCATGGAAGTGGAAGAAGACAATAGAATAGGAAGGACAAGAGTCCTCTTCCAGAAAATTAGAAACATTGGAGGTAAATTCCAGGCAAAAATGGGTGTGATCAAAAACAAACATGTGAAGGACCTAACAAAAGAAGAAGAGATCAAGAAAAGGTGGCAAGAATATACAGAAGACCTGTATAGGAAGGATAACAATATCAGGCAAAGCTTTGACGGTGTGGTCAGTGAGCTAGAGCCAGACATCCTGAAGAGTGAGGTTGAATGGGCCTTAAGAAGCATTGCTAATAACAAGGCAGCAGGAGACGATGGCATCGCAGCTGAACTGTTCAAAATCTTGCAAGATGATGCTGTCAAGATAATGCATGCTATATGCCAGCAAATTTGGAAAACACAAGAATGGCCATCAGAGGAAAAATATGCAGGGAAAAAAATCAACTTATATCCCCATACCAAAAGAGGGAAACACTAAAGAATGTTCAAACTATTGAACAGTGGCACTCATTTCACATGCCAGTAAGGTAATGCTCAAGATCCTGCAAGGTAGACTTCAGCAATTCATGGAGCGAGAATTACCAGATGTACAAGCTGGGTTTAGAAAAGGCAGAGGAACTAGAGACCAAATTGCCAATATCTGCTGGATAATGGAAAAAGCCAGGGAGTTTCAGAAAAGGATCTATTTCTGTTTTGTTGACTATTCTAAAGCCTTTGACTGTGTGGACCATAACAAATTGTGGCAAGTTCTTAGCAGTATGGGGATACCAAGTCATCTTGTCTGCCTCCTGAAGAATCTGTATAACGACCAAGTAGCAACAGTAAGAACAGACCACGGAACAATGGACTGGTTTAAGATTGGGAAAGGAGTACGGCAGGACTGTATACTCTCACCCTACCTATTCAACTTATACGCAGAACACATCATGTGACATGCTGGGCTTGAGGAATCCAAGGCTGGAGTTAAAATCTCTGGAAGAAACATTCACAATCTCAGATCTGCATATGATACTACTTTGATGGCGGAAAGCGAAGAGGAACCGAGGAGCCTTATGATGAAAGTGAAAGAAGAAAGTGCAAAAGCTGGCTTGCAGCTAAACCTCAAAAAAACGAAGATTATGGCAACCAGCTTGATTGATAACTGGCAAATAGAGGGAGAAAATGTAGAAGCAGTGAAAGACTTTGTATTTCTTGGTGCAAAGATTACTGCAGATTCTGACTGCAGTCAGGAAATCAGAAGACACTTAATCCTTGGGAGAAGAGCAATGACAAATCTCGATAAAATAGTTAAGAGCAGAGACATCACACTGACAACAAAGGTCCACATAGTTAAAGCAATGGTGTTCCCCATAGTAACATATGGCTGCGAGAGCTGGACCATAAGGAAGGCTGAGAGAAGGAAGAGAGATCCTTTTGAACTGCGGTGTTGGAGGAAAATTCTGAGAGTGCCTTGGACTGCAAGAAGATCAAACCAGTCCATCCTCCAGGAAATAAAGCCAGACTGCTCACTTGAGGGAATGATATTAAAGGCAAATCTGAAATACTTTGGCCACATAATGAGAAGACACCCTGGAGAAGATGCTGATGCTAGGGAGAGTGGAGGGCAAAAGGAAGAGGGGCTGACCAAGGGCAAGGTGGATGGATGATATTCTAGAGGTGACGGACTCATCCCTCGGGGAGCTGGGGGTGTTGACGACCGACAGGAAGCTCTGGCTTGGGCTGGTCCATGAAGTCACGAAGAGTCGGAAGCAACTAAACTAATAAACAACAATAACAACATTTAGACTGATATACTTATTTTTCCAGATCTGCTCCATGCTCATTATTGCAGTGCACCTTTCCTATATTTAATTTTGGGTTCAGTGTCTCCTGCTTGGTTGGTTTTGGAACCTTGGAAAATAAAACCGCAGACTGATTCAGTTTCTTCATTGTTAATTTTCATCTCAATGTCATAATTTTCAGCTTTTTTTATTACTTCAGTTTTCTTGATCTTTATTTTCAGTCTAGCTTTTTTCACTTTCTGCCTTGACCTTCAGGATAAGTTGTTCAATATCCTCTTCATTTTCTGCCACTAGAATGTTGTTGTCTGCATATCTTAGATTGCTAGTGTTTCTGCCACCAATTTTTATTCCCGTTTTGATTCAAATAAGATTCCTAAAAACTGCCCTGTATGTAAATTTAACAGAAATGGGAACTGAATACAGCTCTGTTGCATACTTTTTCTAATCCTGAACCAGTATATGTCTTCATAAGTTGTTCTGACCGTGACCTCTTGGTTGTTGTATTTTATTAATTGAATCAAATGTTCAGGAATGCCCATTACCTTCTGGTAATTCCATATATTTTTTTTCCATTCAAAGGCTTTGCTACAGTTAATTAATTTTCTTTTGAAATTCATGCTCCATGGTCTGTCAAACATTTGAATGTGGTCTTAAGTGCCTCTTCCTTTTCTAAAATCAGAAAGCTCTTTTCCCATCATTGGGCCCAATCATTATTGTATGATCGTATAGTAGTTGGATTAGCCAAATATGCAAAAATATACATAAGGATGGCTGCAAAATCTAACAGGCAATAAAAGGACCTTAAAATATGAATGTTGGAGAGAATAGGAATATTGGTATTCTCATAACTTTAGAACATGGATTACTCTGTGAATACTTTACCATGAAACAGACTATCAAGTTGCAAAGATACCTTTAATGATAGCTATTAGCTAAGATTATTTGAAAAGGATGTGAAAATGTGAGACAAATTAACTGAAAACACTTCTATCACTAGATACGAAAGTTCCAGGTCCCGTAAGAGAACATCTGATTAATAACTGCTGAAGGCAAATGGGAGACTGGTCTTTTAGTATTATCTTTCCTGATCAAACACTCATTTCTCCAAGGTGTTTACAACCACAATTCTCAGTCAGCTGCATTCCACAAGCATGGAGCTTTTAGATTGGGAAAGGCTTACAAAAATGTGATTGTCAATGTGATGATGTTAAGCTACATGGATTTTTGTTTTGATTTTATTTTTTTTTACATTGTGAAGCCATTTGTCATTGTTTATGTACTATGGTTAGATATCTTATTATTGTCTGTTGTCTGTAAATGAATGTCCTTCTAGGACACTGAAGCTGAAGTAAATAAATAGAAGAGCAATCTTCAGTATCTTTCCATCAGCCCTGTGGTTGCTCTTCCATTGCTTGAATTGAAAAGAGAGTTATAGGGTTATTGGTCATTTGAAAGGCCTGTGTCTCAATACAACTTTGGAATAAAAATACTGAATTGCTTAATTTTTCATGGTAGCCTAGGAAGGTGGCAGATTATAAGCATTAAACATTTGAATAAGCAAAATGAAATAGGAGCATGGAGCAGAGGAAAATGCTGTGCTGACATTACATATTTATTATCCAGGCAACCTGTCAGTAAGGGAATTCATTTGCTAAATGGTTGTGTCTCACAGATGAGAATTATGACACTAATGTAAGTGACGACCAAAGGTTTTAGCTTTTTTGCTATCCTATGATATTATTTTTTTTAAAATAGCATGCACAACCAACACCAAAGGTTTTGTTTTATCTTTAACTGCAACATTTAAAAAAAAAAAAATCAACCCAGAGAGAGTCTACATCTATGGACATAAAAGCACATAAAAAGCAGAGCAATCCTCGTGGAAAAGAGAACCAAGGAAACAAAGCTGGTTTATTAATAAGAGACATAAAATAAGACCTACAAACAACACTTACCTGTGATAGAGAATCTGTTTTAACAAGCAAATTAGTAAGTTAGTTGGTAGCAACTGCATAGAATGTCGGCAAAGTTCAAGGAGAATTAATACTTTTTATTTACTGAAAGATATTTGTGGAGCAAATCTATGAGTATCATACACATGAGTAATATGATGCCTATCCCCACAGTTAACAGATTTATGACAACCATTCTCAGAATTGCGTGCAACTTCTGGATTGAATGTTATCCAGTAATATTAAAACACAGGTGCCAGTTCTGTGAACTGGTGCCTCTTCAAAAAAATTATTTGCATCAGTACTATGATTGGTATGAGTGTTTCAGGTTAAGTCTGATTGTGTTGTCTGTTTATACTTGTTCTGTCCTGAGTATGAATCAACCAGGAGGAGGTAGTTTAATGTTTTATTTACAAGATTTACAATTATTTACACCAGTTAAAACTTAATTCTAGTGGCAACAGTATTTTCATCCATGAGTTCCAGACCAGCAAGAAGGTAGAACAGATCTTGACTGCAGGGTTCGGGAGCCTCAATGGATAGAATTCTGATGTAGCACACAGGAACCAGACAAGACTAGGTTCAGCTGCAGAGCGTGGCAAGGCAGCAAGGCAAGGCTCAGTTGCGGAATGTGGCAAGGACGCAGGGCAAGGCTCGACTGTGGATTGTTGCAAAGCAGCAGGGCAAGACTCAGCTGAAGAATGCAGCAAGGCAACAGGACAAGACTTGGCTGAAGAATGCAGAGAAGCAGCAGGACAGGACTTGGCTGAGGAACTCAGTGAAGCGGCAGGACAAGACTTGGCTGAAGAACACAGTGAAGCAGCAGGACAGAACTCAGCTGAGGAACTCAGTGAAGCAGCAGGACAAGACTTGGTTGAAGAATGCAGCAAAGCAGCAAGATAGGACTTGGCTGAAGAACACAGCAAGGCGGTGCTAAGCATGTGGTCCAGTGTAGGAAGACAGAGCTTGGCAACAGGCTTTAAGTCTTCAGCAGTACGGACCATCTCGGAGTTCATGGTCTTGGCGGCTGAAGGCGCTGATGTAGGGGCAGACTGGAAGTCGACGGATGCAAGATGCTAACAAACAGTTGTCTCCAACAACCCATTCCTTGCACTGGTGCCCTTTTATTCTGTTTCCTTCCTGCTGTTTCTCATCAGAGACCAATCAGGTTTCTCTTGGCTTGGCATGCTTTTCAGCTCTCCTTTCTCTTGCACTCATAGGCAGTGGCAAATCTGCTTTCTGGCTCTCACCAATCCACAGCTCTGGACTTTCCCGCCTTGCTGAATCATGCTCCACTTCAAATTTCCCAGCTTTATTATTACCAATGTTCAACTCCAACTCCCCCTCCTCCAAGTCAGAGTCAGACTCCATTCTGACAATATTGTCCACATACTTTTGAAGCACCCATGAGAGTTCTACTAGGTTATGACCACACCTTGTGGAAGCCATACACATTCTGGAGGTGATCTGTTGATTGCCTGAATTGACCCTAAGTGGTGGTGGATTAAAGGTACTACTAAGTAATATACCAGTGTTAACTCTTCTAGTGGGTAGCTGTAACAACTTGCAGATCTGTCATTCCCATTTTACAATTTATTATGAGCAACAACAGCACGTCAGTAATAACAGAATGTATAGTTAGGGTTACATTCCTTTCCCGTTTGGTACGTTAACTCACTAACATGCAGTTTTACAATTACAACTATTAAAATATATGCAGTAAAGATGTTTTATAATGTTCATAAACACAATAACTTTAGTACCTCTTTATTACTTCCAAATGGTATAAACCTATTTCCCATGTCAATAATCAATTACAATAGTTTGAATCATGGACTCTGGGTTCTTACAATAAGAGGTCACATAAAGTGAAAAATGCTATACCCCAAAATGCTAGATGCAGTGCATCTAGTACACAGAGCCCCCCCTTTTTTTTTTTTTACTGAAAAACAGCAGTAAGAAAATAACAATTTATTAGAGCATTTAAGTAAAAACAAAAACTAAGAGCTAGGATTTATTTAACAGAGAGGTAAAACAGGAAGAAGCAAAAGAACATTTAGGAACAGAACACCATACAGTTATATGGAGCAATCACTTCCTCAGAGCATAAATCTATTTTAAATCTCTTTGATAAATGGTGTCTAGCATCTGCATGAACATCTCCAGTGGAGCTCACCATCCCCCTCAGTAATTTATTCCACTGTCAAATTGCTGTTGTCATTAAGTTTTTCCTAATGTTTAACCATAATGTGACTTCTTATACTTTAAGACTAATATTGTGCCTTCTGGGATGACAGAGAAGATTTGACCTTCTTCTGTGTGAATTATGCCAATTCATCTACAGTATTTGAAACTGCTGTCATTTAGTTTCTCCTTGCAAAGCTTAGTTTCTAGTCTTCTGTTCATCCTCATTGCCTTTCTTTGAACCTGTTTCATTTAAAAAAAACCAAAAATAATAATAATAAAAAACTGTTCTTAAAATGCGGTGTCCAGAGCTGAGCTAAAGACTTTGAGATGTGGTCTGGCTGATGCAGAATAAATGAAAGCTGTGCTTACATTGATGCAATCTAAAATTGTATTTGCCTTTTTAGCAGCCATGTCATAGTGTTAATTTATATTCAGCTTATGATCAATTATAGTTTCAAGACCTTTTCCACACATCCTGTTATCAAACCAGGCCATTACCTTAGGGTGGGTATTCTCCTTCTTATGCCTATGGATTTGATTTCCTTTTCCTAAGATAAGTGACATGAAACTATTAAATTTCATTCTATAATTTTCAGCCACTTTTTTAACCTATCAAGATAATTTGGATCTTTTTCTGTCTTCTAGAGTAGAGAAAGCCAGGAGTTCTAACAAAAACACAAGCTAAGCAGGCAGAGAAGAAGGAGGAAGAGATGGAAGGAACTCATTACATTCTTACTTGGCATCCTGACCTCTTTGGGATAGGAATCCTCCTTGAAAAAAATAAGGAGAGAAGACCCTTAGATAAAGCTAGGGAGAAGACTTTGAATTAAAAGTGGGAAGGAGAGATATGAAAAGGAACCCACACTGGATTGATACAGATGGACCATTATTGAAGATGAGGAAAAATGGGTAGAAAAAAACTATTTTTGTTTGTGAAGGCAGGCATCCTGTCCAGGTATAGAGGAGATCCAAGCACAGGGAAAAGGCTGGAACGGGTATCACCTGTTGGATAGGTTTTTTTGCCCTGGGATGACAGCAGCAGTGGAGAAGTACTGTAGATCATGGCCCAAATGCCAGTTTCCTGACCACTTTGGATTTGTCAAGTAGGTATTGGCAGATTCTGTTGGAAGCAATATTTAAAGACAAAACTACATTTGTTATGCCACAAGGAGTTAAACCTGATGGAGAGAAAGTTCAGGCTATTCTACAAGCACTGATGTCAATCTAAACAACCTTTTGGGGGTGGGCAGGCTATATGTATTTCCATGAATGTTCAATTTGTATTTGGTAGTAAACTACTGATTTGCATTGCTCAAAGGATTAGATCGGTTGGACTTGAGTTCCTTCCATTTTCTCACCTGCTCAAATGTGGCCACATGTACACATTCACTATTTTGGGGGCGGGGGGGGGGGGGAATCAAAAGAAAGTATGTATAAATTTTCTTGCTCTATTTTTTTCAAACAATCCCACAAATTAATATAGCTAGTCATCAAAACAAATTTACGTGCAAACAGCAAGTGAATATGGTCTGCAAATCAATAGGTTGGTCCATACCTTTTTATTTATCTTCACTTGGAATCTTGTATCCAATTTAGTGTCAGGCAAAATGCCTTAAAATAAATAAAGTTATATAAGCTCTTCTTAGTCTATTCCTCTTGGCTGTGTCAAATGCTTCTGTTGAACGCTGTGTGTACAATACACTCAACTATATTAATGCTTCTTTTTGGTTCTGTTTAATACTGTGTGTACAGTGCCATCAGCTACATCAATACCCCATTCTGTTGTTTAAGATTAACAGGAGCCTGCCTCTAATGAGCTGTAGTCTGTGTTTTAAAATCCCTCAAAATGACGCAGTGATCATTAGCTGAATGAGCTCTCATGTAGATTGCTTCACATGCAGCAGCACTCCCATAAGTTAAAACAAAAGACTGTAAGGGTAGTAATCTTTATAAGCAAGCTGTGTTTAGAAAAAGAAAACAAAAATGGAAAAATATCTATAGCTGGGATTCTAAAATCCAGGTTTAGAATCAAGTATTGGAGTTAAATGGGTAGGTGGGGTGGTGTAGTCTGTTTCTAAATTATTATTTACGCAGAAACTAAATGGAATTTGTCATGTTCAGGTAGTAGCAATGTCTAATGCATGACTTTTTTTTTCCCCGACCAGATAGGTAATATTAAAAAAAAAAAAAAAGGAAGAAATACTTTTTCTTTGCAGAACTTTTTGATAACATAGCTTCCCCCAATGCATACTTTTTAAATGTAACTTTAACTACCTTATCTTTCTTTTTAATAAATATGATTTTATATTAAAAAATATCAAGGTTCCAATATATGCTTTTCTTCATAGGCAGATAGAGAAACAAAAAGTGTCATTGCAGTTAGGATATTAGATTAGCTTCAGGAAGACCCAGATTCATATCAACATTGATCTATATTAGCAGTCCCCAGTGACTGATGGACCCAGAGGGTTTCAGAAGGAGCTGGGGGTTATAACTGAAGATCTGCTCTGTAGTCCGGACAAGTCCCTAGTCACTGCGTGGAACAGGAAAGTGACTGGGACTTTGCGCAGGTTTGAGCCCAGATGATCATGCAACCATTCTTGACCCATGGACCGTATCCCCTCCCCCCCATGGTATACGGAGGAGTTGAGAGGGGTGAAATGGATTAAGAATCGTCTAGAGTGCTGCTGGTGGAAGACAAAGAATGAACTCGACTGAGCACAGGTCAGAGCTGCTATTAAAGCCTACCTCATGGCAATTCGGGTGGCAAAACGTAAATACCTCTCTGCACTAATTGTGTCTGCAGATAATCACTCAGCAACTCTCTTTAAGGTGACCCATTTCTTTCTGGGGAAGGAGGATACTGAGGTCTACCTGCAGGGCCATGCTGAGGGATTTGCTGATTTTCTGGAAGACAGAGTCACTGAGATTCATTCCCAGTTAGATGTTGGCATGGCAGTTGGTCTGATGGAGATGCCCAGGGCAGCTTCTTGACTGGTTATCTGGGACTGGTTTGACCCTGTTGCTCCTGAGAAAGAGGACAGGATCCTAGGGAGTGTAAGAGCTACTACCTGTATTTTAGATCCATCTCCCTCCTGGCTTGTGAAAGCCTCTTGGGAGATGACATGTGGGCAAGTTCTGGCAGTGATTAATGCTTCTCTGGGGAGGGGGTGGTGCCCCAACCTTTTAAGGAGGCTGTGCCCTCTTAAGAAGCTATAACTAGATTCCACCTTGTTAGATAACTTCCTTCCTGTCTCCAATCTTCCCTTTTTGGGAAAGGTAGTTGAGAAGGTTGTTGAGCTGCAGCTCCAGAGGTTCCTGGATGAAACAGATTATCTGGATCCTTTTCAGTTGGTTTTCAGGCCTGGCTATGGGATAGAAACTGCATTGGTCACACTTTTTGAAGAAGCAGGATAGGGGTAGTGCATCCATCCTCACTCTACTTGACCTCTCAGTGGCCTTTGATACCATCAACCATGGTAACCTTCTGCAGTGGCTTTGGGGATTGGGAATGGGGGCACTGTGTCATCCTGGTTCACTTCGTTCCTCTGTGGCCATTCCCAGTCAGTGTTCATATGGAACAAGAGGTCTGGCCCTTAGCACCTGGTTTGCATGGTTCCACAGGGTTTGGTATTTTCTCTGCTTCTGTTTAACATCTACATGAAGCTGCTGGATAAGATCATCCATTGCCATGGGGTGAGATATCATCAGTATTCTGATGATACTCAGATATATATTTCAGCCCATGATGAGCTAAATGATGCTGTGACCTCCATCTTGCAGTGCCTGGAGGCTATTAAAGTTTGGATGGGGAGCAACAGGTTGAAACTGAACCCTGGCAAGATGGAATGGCTCTGGTTTTGAGGCTCTTTGGTTCATGGAGAATTGCCATATTTGGTCTTAGATGGGCTTGTACTACCTCAGACAGGCCCGGTGCATAATTTGGGGGTTCTCTTGGACTCAAGACTCCTGCTTGAAGAGCAGGGGGCAGTCATGACCAGGATGGCCTTTGTGAAACTATGGGTTGCACACCTGGACCAACAGGCCCTGCTCACAGTCACCCATGCCCTAGTCACCTCCCATCTTGACTATTGTAACACGCTCTACATGGGGCTGCCCTTGAAAAGTATCCAGAAGCTTCCGTTGGTTCAAATGTGGTAGTCCTCATGGTTTTGTGCAAGTCCAGATTTGCACATGTGTCACCTCATTGTGGAAGCATTGGTTGTTGATTTGTTTCCAGGTCCAATTCAAGGTGCTGGTTATCACCTTTAAAGCCCTACATGGTTTGGGGCCAGGTTATTTGAAGGACTGCCTTTTCCCAGTTACATCTACCCAACCCACCAGATCAGGGAGGTGGGGTGTGTTACGAGTGCCCCTCATTAAGTAGGTCCATCTAGTGGGACCGAGAAGAAGGGCCTTCTCCGTGGTGGCTCCCTCCCTGTGGAGCATCATCCCTACAGAGAAAAGATTGTCCCCTACCTTAATACTCTTTTGAAAGGCCCTGAAGACATGGTTTTGCCAGCAGGCCTGGGGAATCTCAGGTTGATGTGGAGCCTATCTAGTGCTTTGTTTGAATGTATTGTTGCTGCCAGGGGGTGGGAGTGTTGTGGGTTTTGTATTTGAGGTTTTATTTTTGTAAGCTGCCCGGAGTCACCATGAGTGAGTTGGGTGGCCATATAAATCTCTTTAATAACATAAATAAATAAATAAATAAATAAATAGGGATAAAATTGAAGACAGGCACACTATATATGTCTCTCAGAGTTCCCAGAGAAAGAACAGAATATAAACCTAAAAAATAAATTACACACACACACACACACAGTGTGTGTGTGTGTGTATACATACTCTCTCTCTGTGTGTGTGTTATCCATCCTCATAAACAAATCAATACTACTGTTGTGGAGATTTTTTACAAAAAGGGATGGATGCTAGGGGAGTCAGAATAAAAATCTTTGGCAGATTTCATGTTTTCCCTGTTTGGACTGTTATAGTACAGAATAAAAAGAAAATCTTTCTCTCTGCTGAATTTAAAATTCTTAAAATCACAAATTAAGTCCTTACTTTTAAAATCTATTTGAGAATAGAAATGTTATAAAACACTATTTGTTTTGATATACCATTTGCCATGCAGTTTTCCTTCTTTCTTATAAATGTGTTAATAATTTATTAGCCATTCTTTTGTTCTACATGGTATTTATTCATAGGGAATCATTTCATTCTCTCACATTTACATTTTATAGTATTTTGAATTTGAATACAGTAGCTGTCTCAAAACATTGAAAGAGCTTTTTTTTTTTTTTTGGAAAGACTACACACTACACTGCAACAGCGAGTTTCTTCTTCTGCAGTCAGCTTTTATTTCTAAAGTACACTCAGCAATCACATTTTTATTTCAATTTCTTCCCTAAATAGCTGTACGATCACTTAGCCAAGCATAATTTCAGTCTTCTTATTGCATCCTTTAGCCCTCTTCACTTGAGCTTGTTCAATCAGGTCTGGTGCCTATGAACTATTGTACCTCAATTTTACCATCAGGAATCAGAAAATTATCAGACATGATGAGAAGTATTTCTAGCCTCACTTGCTGTTTGATTAGTTGGGTGCAGTGCTTCCAGAATATCCACCCATGAACAATCAAACAAGGTGTCAGATCATTGTACTTAACATACCAAATAGTTGGTGAAGTATTATTAAAACCATTGGACGGTCAAGGTTTTAATAATGCTTCACCACTGAATCACTACTCAAAGTCTTCTGGCACAGCAGAATAAAAGGTTGACCTCAGATCTATGCAAGTGCATATTTTTTTACTGAATATTAAAAACCAGTTCACATCTGATTGTTCTTTGGCTGAATTTATGCTCAGCTATTTAGCATCTAGGTATCCAAAATACAGGAAGGATTTATGGGAACTTTCTTAACTACCCCAGTCATCGGGTACCAACAAACAAATTGGTTATACATCCTGGATGATGCATAACTATTACTGTATAAGTCTGGTGGGTGTTTGCACACATTTAGTGAGGAATGGGCAACCAGTCTGCTGCTCCCAGTGATGCCCAGAATCACACAATAAAAGCCTATAGTGTTTTCATTTCCAATTAGTTTACAAAATAAGTGAGTTCAAAGTCAGATAGACTTATCATGCATATTGTGAGAAAGCAAATATTATAAAAATACTCCAAAGAGTGTTTAAAATTTCAGCCACATCATTTTCTCTTCTGTTGACATCACCATGTCACTGCTATATATCCTTCAGTCCTCACCCCCTAAAATAATGAAGCTCCCAACCAGTGAAAATTTGCCCAGTCCTGATGTATACAGTATGTATAATGCACATACAACAAAAAAGGTATATGAGCAACCCAAAAAGTATACAGGGCTTGAATGAATCCAAGAATCAAAGTTGATAATTGCACCATCTATAAAGATGAGCTATTCTGCATGCACTAATCAAAACTAATAAATATAATTGCAATTTCTGGAAACTGTTTCTGTAACTGTGTATCTGCTGGCCTTTGATAACTCAGGAAGATCATCAAATATCTGCACTGTGACGTAGGTAGTGTGAGTGATCTTATTATGGCCAAAGTCACAGTCTATTGGGAGAACAGTTTGTTTCTGTTTAAGAACCTCTAATTGTTTGCTTCAGAAAATCTTCCCAAGATATGAATGCTTCAGAATGTGTTATTGTGGCCATTCAAGCAAAGAATCAACTCAGATTCACACTGTTTACCTCTAGCTTTAAAGTATGGGTTGCAAAAGCTGCTGTGCAAATGAACAAAGAAGCAAGAAGCAAGAGGGCTTTTCAATTACCAGCCTTTTGCAAAGTCCCCCCGCCCCCCTGAATAAGCTCTCTTACAAGCAAGAATGGCATCTAAGACCAGTGGTCCCAAAACCCTAGCACTGAACCACATCAGAACTAGGCAGTCTATTTTTTGCACTATTTCCATAATCTCTTGGGATTTGACTTTACTGACTTTAGGAATTTACAGGGACTAAAGTCCTAAAAATCAAGAAATCATGAGGCTGCCAACCCTTAAACCACATGCCATAAAACTTAGCAAGCTCATTTTTTCTTTTGTTGAGTGAACCTTGTTTCCATCTCATAGCAACATAGGATTCTGCATGATCAGAATATGGGCTCAACTGCTATTTCCTTTGAGGAAGTAGGTATCTAAGGAAGGATGATGATGATTATGATGATTTAAATTTAAATGCCCCCCCACCTCAAGTACATGACTCTGTGAGGCTAACAATTAAAAATGGAATAAAAATAAGCAAAATTATAAATAAGATAAAATAGCCACTGAGCAACAGCACTAACAATCATCCCCAATCAATACAGCCAAGAAATGGGCTTCCCCACATTAATAGGGCCTCAGGCTTGTTGGCAAAACCAGGTCTTTAAGGCCTTGAGAAAAGTTAGCAGGATCGGGCTGAGTGTGATCTCTGAGGGGTTGGTGTTCCAGAGGGAGGCACCAAGTCAAAAAAGGCTATCTTCCTGGGTCCCACCAGATGACACCTTACAAATGGGACTCAGAGATCTAACAAGACAGTAAGATACCATCAGAGAGAGACAGTCCTGTACCAGCCTCAAGCCATGAAGAGCTTTAAAGGTAACAACCAGCACCTTGAATTGTACCCAAAAGCATAATGGTAGCCAATGCAGCTTGCAGAGCAGAGGCTTCACATGTGCTGAATGACAGGCACTCATAACTGACTGCACTGCTGCATTTTGCACCAGCTGAAGCTTCATAAAAGGTAAAGGTAAAGGTTTCCCTTGACGTAAAGTCTAGTCGTGTCCAACTCTAGGGGGCGGTGCTCATCTCCGTTTCAAAGCCTTAGAGCCGGCGTTGTCATAGACACTTCCGGGTCATGTGGCCAGCATGACGACTCGGAATGCCGTTACCTTCCCGCCAAAGCGGTACCTATTGATCTACTCACATTTGCATGTTTTCGAACTGCTAGGTGAGCAGGAGCTGGGACGAGCAACGGGAGCTCACCCCAATCAGGAAGTGACTAAGACATGAGTGACTGCGAGCAGGGCCTGATGAACTCACCCAGCAGCTTCATGAAGATGTTAAAAAAGGAGGGGCGAGAACACCAAGCTGTGTATCACCCTACATAGGAACCAGCCCCAGAGGAAGAAAGAGAACCAGCACAACATGGTGCCACCCACTCCAAACTCCCAAAGCTAGTCCAGAAGGTTACCATGATCAGTGGTATCAAAAGCTGCAGAGTGGTCAAGAAGAGCAAAGATGGATGCACCACCCTCATCCCACCCCTGCCAGAGTTGATCCAAGAGTTTGATCAATGCTGTCTTGGTCCCACACCTGCACCTGAACCCTGACTGTAAAGAACCCACATAATCTGCTTCTTTCAGAGTTCTTTGAAACTGTCATGCAACTAACTTCTCCAAAATGGGAAGGTTGGAAACTGGACAAAAATTGTCCAGCACTGTCCAATCCAGCAATGGCTTCCTGAGGAGTGGGTGGACCACTACCTCCTTAAGGGTCAGTGGGACCACCACCTTTCTCAAAGAGGAATTAACCACCACAAAGACTCAACCACATGTCACCTCCCTTTAGCCAACCAGGAGGGACATGGAACTAAAATAGAGGTGGCTGAGCTAACAACAGCAAAAAACCTGTCCACTTCATCAGGCCCAACAGGATCAGACTCCTCCCAGATAACCAAGCCAGACCTTGCCCCATTCACCCACCTTTTGTGGCATAGCCTGATCTGCAACCCCATCTTCAATAGCTGAAAATATTGCAAGATTTTGTCTCTCTCACATGATAAATATCTCATGATATTTGGTATTCTTGTATAACATTTCATAAGGTTTTTATCAAGGCCATGTACAATATTGCTGGGATATTATGAGATTTTGATATCTCATAAGATTTTGGTGTTTTTGTTTTTGTTTTCCTTTTACCGAGGGAGGAGGGTTAGTTGAGTTATATGTCATAGATCCTTTATGCCATAAAGCTTGGATATTTTGGATACAAAACACAAAGCAAGAAGTGTTGGAGAATACTCTGATGCTGAGAAACATGAAAGGCAATTTAAAAAATGGCTAATAGAAGACATGATGGTTAGATACTATTACTGATGACACAAGGATGAAATTACAAGAACTCAAAGAAGCTGTTTTGACAATCTTGGTGAAATTCTGTCTATCAGGCACAAAGAGCTGGAAGTGAGAGAACAATTGAATAACAATAGAACCCTTGTCTGCCATGGTCACTGGAAAGCCTAATGGCTGAATCTGACCTTTCTACCCATAAAGTATATGTTCAGCCCAAAGATATAATCTTCCTTAAGATACACAAAGCACCCAACTCCTCTGTTATTTATTTTATATTTATTTATATTTCAAATTTCCATCACCGCCCATCTCCCCCAAGATGTTATAGTCAAAACTCTCCTAGACAAAGTGATTTTTATTTTTTAAAACATCAGTTTAGACTTACTGTAGTATCAAGAAAAAAATATTTCTCAAATAAATGAACTTAATGGCATCAGTGGAAGCTACAATGGCCTATTAAATGACCTAGCTAGAAATCCTTATACATACCCTACATAAAACAGGGTCTGAAAAGTAAAGTGTGGATTGGGTGGGAACAGAGTTGTGAGGAAGCCAGCTTTTCAAGGAGGAGCCTCTCAAGGCAGGATAGCCTTGAGGCTGATATCCGTCATTCTACAAAGCTATCAACATCCTTCACCTTTTTCAAATTTTCTCTTTTAACCTCCCTTAACTCCACTTCAGATGAATAGCACCAGATGGTACAACAACATATCATGCAGGAAAGGCTAATTGAAAAAGAGGGAAATAATGTTTTTCTTAGTACAGCTTTTTCTCTGTGTGGGGAGGAGAGGGAACAGAAAATATAGATAACCAAGAGGGAAAAAAATATATATATATATATATATATATATTAAAAAAGAAAGTATAAAACTAATTTTAAGGTAGAATAAACCATCCCCTGTAAGAATCTCTAAAGGTGAGAATGAAAATTGTGTGTGTGTGTGTGTTTTCAGTGCTCTCAGGATGATATTTGGTTCCTATTACTTATTCCCATTACTGACACTGAAAATATTCCATTTAAAAGGGAAAAAGCACCAAGCACAACTCTTTCCTTTTGGTTCCATCATTACAAATACAGGGAATGTTCGCTTACAATGTATTGTCTCCAGACAGCACTTCAGTTGGGTAAACAATAACATAAAATATATATGAAGGATGAATACAAGAACATTAAGATTAATTTTAGTAAGCATATTTATGCAACCAGAACACAGCATTCTACATTTCCATATAGGTCACCAACAGAAAAGTGAAGTCTGTTCAAAGATTTGTGAAAGGCAGTCTGTTGCTCCAATACTTAAGGTGCCACAGCGTATTTAAAACACACACACACACACACACACACTTAGCAAAAAGCCTGAAATAGAATATTTCTAATATTTAAAACACAAGGCTGAAAGCCAGTGAATTGGGAAAGGCAATCTTTCCCCATCTGCCAAGAATTCTTGAAGTCTAAAACCTAACTAACTAGCAGTGTCAGCAAAGTCTGTGTGTGCTGGGGAAGAAGGTAAATAGAAGGAAGTGACTTTTAATTTGTAATGTCTTCGACAAAAAGTAGGTAGAGTGCTAAATAAAGAAGTAAGCAAATAAACCAACATTAGCAATGATATTGTACCATAGAACAAATATGGCAGCCATTTTCCAAGCCCCAAATGCCTTCAGAACAAGTTTAGTTTATTAACTTCCAGAATGTCAAGGTGCTTTCTTGGTTTCGAGAGGATGGCTATTCTGTAGCAGAGGGCTGCAACAGAAAACCTGATCATTAAGCTTATTCACCTCTCAGTACTGTATGACCACCAGCAAATTTTGCTGGGGAGCACGCACCAGATATGTTGTGTATTGGATTATTATTATTAATTAAGCTTGTCTGTGATCCATGTTATGATCTAAATTGTGAGTGATCTAGGTCTTGGGCTGCCTGTAGGGTATAATTCTTGTGAACTCAATGGAGTTAGATCTTTTCGAGCTTTCAATAAAGCAAGCAGCAGAAAACCTACCCCTCACCCTACAGTCTTTTGTTTGATCAGTAGAAAAGACAGAACAGGATGGAGTCATTTCTATGTGGAGAAAATGATCTTGCAGATACACAGGAGCTGATTCATGTAGAACTTTGTATGATAAAACAAATCAACAATTTTGAATTTGTACCTGGAAACTTATTGATAACCTATGCAGCATTCCCAATTCAATTGTTATAGGACTGCATGCCAAAAACTGGGCCAATGCAGTCTGGAGCAGTTGCAGTTTCTGAGTCGCAGTTTCAAAGGCAGCCCCATGGAAAATGCATTGCAGTAATCCAAATGGATGGTGATAAAAGCATGAGTCACTTTTTTTTTTAGATTTTTTATCCCACCTTTATTATTTTTATAAATAACTCAAAGTGGGGAACATACCTAATACTCCTTCCTCCTCCTATTTTCCCCACAACAACCCTCTGAGGTAGTTGGGCTGAGAGAAAGTGAATGGCCCAAGGTCACCCAGCTGGCTTTTATGGCTAAGGGAGGCCTAGAACTCTCAGTCTCCTGGATTCTAGCCTGGTACCTTAACCACTACTGTTATTCACTGTTTTTCCCCTAATCCCATTTAAGGAAAATGGGGGATTTGTGGGCTTGAGGCCTTGCACATTAATTTGGAGCCTAGCATTTTCCACCCCATTCAACCACATTATTGTAGAGATTCATATCTCATAGAAGGGAAAGTAATGAGTTTTAAGTATGCGAATAATGAAAATGTGTTGCTGTTACCAGAATCACAGCTTCTTCTTGAAAGGGGCCTTAAAATTCTGATCATTCCTAGGCTAGGAATCCCTTCTCATGGCCATTCATACCTCCCTCACCTCATGACCAGATTACTGCAACATGCTTTACACAGGGATGCCCTCGAGAGCTACAACTGGTCCAAAATACAGTGATACAAGTAGTTGTGGGTGCACCTTGGTATGTTTATGTAACAGTCCTACTTTGTCAACTTTACTGCTTACCAGGTTCAATTCAAGGTGCTGGTGGTCATCTATAAAGCGCTTCATAGCAAAGGACCTAGGTATTTGTGGGATTGCCTCTCTTTAATTGTCTCCACTCATCCCAGAAGATATGACAGTGTCACCATGCTCTGAGTCCCATCAACAAAATATTGTCACTTTATGGGAACACAAAAGTATGCCTTTTCTATTGCTGTGTCTACCCTTTGGAGTGCAATCACTGCTCCCACCCCCACCCTGAAGTCCATATGACCCTGTGTCTGTTGGCTTTTAGGAAGGAACTTAAGAGTTGACTTTTCTTGCTGTATCTTGGCTAGGAAGGTATGTGGCCCTAGGCTACTGTCTCTCTTAGAGTAATGTATCTATCGCCTGTGGAACATTTTATTTAGTTTTACCTTCCCAGCATAGTTGTCTTTTACTGTGACGATATTTTTTACTGTTGTATCATCCCTTGGTAAATTGCCCAGAGTCACTAGTAAGTAGGCAAAAATCAATCAATCAATCAAAGAAAGAAATAACATGTTGAGTGTGGCCTAGAAAGAAATGGTAAGGGTAGACTGTAACCTGAGCAAGTAAGTTCACAGCATTTAATGGTCACTTCAAGCAATAAATCATGCACAAATATGTAAAAACTAAATAATTTCTATGAAGGCATGCCTACTTTCCATTATGAACATTAAATCTCAATAATTCAAAACTTGTTCTTTTATCTCCTAAATTTACAACATGGCAGGAATTGAGTAGCAAAGACTGAGCAAAGAAGAACTTTCAATGAACATACAAAGGCAATTGTATTAGCGGAAACAATGAGTTTTATTAATGCTTTCAGGGAATGTGGGTTGAAGTGATGCATTTCAAAGAGTAGCATATTTTAAGAAAATCTAGTATTTCCAGCTCTAGAAATGCTAAGCACAGATTTCCACTCAAATTTCAAAAGAACTGTGCACCTGCCTTTGCAATGAACACATCTGAGATTTCTATAAAGATCCAATGCTTGGTATACTGGAACTGTATTCTTTTAATAACGGACAGTGTTGATTTCCAACTTTGGGAAGTTTTGGCACCCCAGCTGAAAAAAAGGGAAACCCTTTTTGCGTGCATTTACCTTAAATATGTAACATGTGTAGGACCTACAAGAACTTAAAATAAGAAAACAGAAAACTATATAAAATAAAGAGGGGGGAGATTACTTGGTGCAGATTGTAGAATTAAAAGAAAAACCTCTGTCATAAAGCAACATTAATCTAATAATTCTGCCTATCAAGCTATACAAAATACATTTATTTATTTTATTATTCAAATTTTGTTTATAGATACTTCCCAATGGATAGTTCCCAGAGCTACAAATCAAAGATACAATCTAGCTATTCTGCAATTTCTTAACTGATTTTAGGTAAGAAAGGAAATATATATATATATATATATGAGAGAATGGGCTCCTAATCCAAGTTAGAAACTGAGTCTCTTATTTCTCCAGTGGTTTTAGTATGAAAAGAAAAAGAATTCTGCCTTATATATTGGAGAAAATCAAGGTGGACCTTTAAATGATAGGCACATTTAAAGAGTGTTGCCCCATAGAAGCCTCTTTCTCTTTCCAACACTAGGGCTTCCTGGCCTATTCATCCCATAGATATCTTATAAATACATGCAGTTGTTATACAAATTACTACTCTCCTAAATGTTTTGGAGAAGTATTTGGTTCTTGGAACAATGGGGTAGATACACAATGATAATTGGCAGAACCTGAAAGTAGGGCTGAGAGTTCATGGAACAATGCCATGAATGGACACAATTCATGGCCAGGTCCAGTCAACTTTGGGCTCAGATTAGACATCCACGAATGCCATGTAAGCATGATGAAATTTCAACATTCCCAGATATGTCCCACTCATAACTCAACCAACAGGGTGGCTAGAAAAGCTAGCTGTTTGGATCTTAACCATACACTGCACCAAAAGCTCATGTTAACTGAAATCAGTACAGTTGTAACCAATATTTCCAATTCTCTGAAATAAAAATCTCAAGCATCTTTTGTAACACTTGCAGCCTGAATCTGATATTGCCAGGCAAAAGAGCTATATTTCAACCCTTAGTCAACATGTATATTTACAGCATCATGCAGGCCTGCAATAGGAAATATCATAATTAGTAGAATGGATTATAACAACATGTTCATAATTGGTGTCTGTAGGCTTGGTTGTTGATCTGGGTCACTGACAAAATCTGGCAGTAAATTAGCAAAACTAGCAATTTTATCACCCAATTTCTGGGTGATAAAAACAAAAAAAGAATTGTGAAGAACTTCAAACAATCTCACCAAGCTGGAAACCTACATTTTAAAAGGGCAAATACAGTTGAATGTAAGGGCACTTCTAGACCACAGCTTTTCTGTCTCCCAATTGTTTGGATTTCAGAATAAAAAGACACCTGCGATTGAGCCATGCAGTTTTAACGTTTTGTGATTCTTGTCCAATTTCTCTTCCTTGCTTCTCTTCCAGCCTATGCAGTGTCCCAGGAGAAGCAAATAGGAATGAAACTGACTAGAGTTAATTAGCAATTGACTGGCTCAAAATAAGGTGTTCCAGGCTGCTTGTTTCTACCCCAAAGATTGTCAGTATTGAAAAGAGTAAATGCCTTGACAGGGATGTTCTGTGTCTTCAGAAAAAATGAGTTAAAGTGAGATTTTTTGCAACTGCATTGCTCAGATCATCTTTCCATTTGATCATCTGGGAGTTCATCTGGCACACAGAATGGGACCAAACCATTGCTTAGAACTATCCCAGAATAAATATATATTTTTTAAAGTTTTTTAAAAAAAACTTTCTTAAAGAAATGTCTCCTGTGAAATTTTGACTGGGCTCTGTAAATGACTTGCAGTTTTGATTTCCTAATTTACAGGAAGAAAAGAAAGAAATAGTTTATAATTGTTCTTAGTAACTGGACAGAGAATTCATTTTTGATTTCCTGCTAATCCCCCATCTTATTCTAGTCTATATTCTTCCCATCTGTCCCTGCTTTAGGAAATGTTTGAAATGCATTTGAAATTGTTTCCTATAAATACCTGTACTTTGACGTAGAAAAAAGTCATTTCTTGATAGTTAAAGTAACAGAATTTGCATGTTGCTTTTCTTTTAAAGTCTTTTTAGCTAAAGAGTTACCATATGATTGCAGCAAATTGTTCTATTTTCTTAACAGAATGGATTGTTCAGCTGGATACTGAAATAAAGTCAGAGGTTCTCATTTGATTTGTGACCTACACAAGAATTGCAGCATGTTCCTATAATAAGAACACACTATCTTTGGGGAGAAAAAAAATGGAAAGGAGTAATACTACTGAACATATTAGCAGCATTTCTTGATATAATGTATACTTAAAGAAGGAAGGTAAAACTTCTGAAACTTTCCCCGCTGAATATCTATCTAACGTTTATTATTTCAAAGAAACTATTCTATAATTACACATACATATAGTTATGCCCTACAGCAGAGGGATTTCAACAGCTCAGAAGTGAGAATTTATACTTCATACACTTTATCTGCAACCATTGGTTTTAGCAAAAAATCATTTAAAATTACAGCAATCCATATCAATTCAGCCCTTCCCCTCTAATATTTGCAGGACTATTTATTAACACTTTCTTCCATAAGAAGTGAGAATTTAGACAAAGATTCTATTTCCCTTAACTGCAGCTTTCTATATATACCTATTCAAAAGGAAGCCCAACTGATCTCAATGAGATTAATTTCCATTTAAGTGGGGGCAGAATTATAGCCTAGGCTATACTCACTATAGTCTAGGCTACAATCACCTGGAAATAACTGCACTGAAGTTAGTGGGGTTTACATCTGAGTAGATATACATAGATTTGCACTTTGATTTGTTCTTTGTATCAGAGAAAACTATATATTGTTATACATATGTATGTACACATGTGTGCGTGTATGTATATTATAAAGAACTTGGTATACAAACTTATAACCTAAAAGCACACATAGCAATGTGTCTGGCTATAGGTATGTGTATATCAGATATGTTTGACTGCCATAGTCTTGATAAATAGGCTATTCTATATCAGTTACTTTTGCCTCTATTTTCTGCTATGATAACTGAAAGCTGACTCAACTCCTGGTTTGAAGTCAGAAGTTAACTGATAGAAAATGAACAAAGCACCTGTAATTGCACTATAATTTATATAGCTACATAGATTTGCTGAGAAATATAAACCCAAAACTTTGTATCTGCAGAATTCTGTTTTCATCCCCACAGGCTGCAATTTTATTTATTGAATTCTAATACTTTACAGCAGTGTTTCTCAACCTGGGCAAATTTAAGCTGTATGGACCTCATCTTCCAGAATTCCCCAGCCAACATGGCTGGCTGGGGAATTCTGGGAGTTGAAGTCCACACATTTTAAAGTTGCCCAGGTTGAGAAACACTGTATTAGAGGGTAACTAGAGAGAAGAAAATTGGTAAAAAGCAGTGAGTGGTTGTGTGCTAATTCCCATGCCATTTGATACTTTAAGACTTCAAAGCACTGGTTACTCTCTCTCAGAAAAATGCAATTAATTGTTAATCAAAGCTTTCTGAATCTAAGCTTTCATTTCATCATCTCCAGCCAAAAAAGGGCAGCCTGTGCTTCTGCTGGAAGCACCAACATATTAAAAAAATTAGCTCAGTATATTTTCCAGAGCTGGGAGGGAGGTTTCTATAAAATCCACAGCTTGGATGTTTGGCACCTTTATCATACCTCTGGAAAGGTTTGAGAGAAGAGGCGAGTAACTCTGAGTGGTTTGCCACCTTCAGAAAATGAGTGAGTTGCCAGCAAGATGCTGTATGAATTTATGAATTTTGTATCATGGCCTGTCATCCAATAATTCAAAGCAGTTTTCTTCATTACAGATACTGACTTCAACAATCCATTTCTTAAGACACTGTCAGAAACTCAATACAAATACATTAAGCCCATGTCATGTTTTCAAAAATGAGGCTGCACATGAAAAGGACTGTATCATTATTATTTGAATGACAATTATCTAGAGGCTATGTAAGGTCTATTGAAGTAACATTCAGATTTTCTGAGGACAAAGCTTCAGCCACTTTACTTCCACAGTGCTAGCTTACTGTAGACATCTCCAACTCTTACTCATTCTTTCAATTTTTATTCAAGAGACAGAGACTCAGGTAATCAATTGCTGTCATATACTGGACCATTTTATGAGCCACTGACTTCAATTAGGTACTCTCATATCCCTTTTGCTTGCTTGCTTTTAAGCCTCTATGTTTCATGAGGGTCACACAAGCTAGGGAAGGTTGTAGCTGCATAGTTCTTGCTACATTATAAACACACAGTGAATATTTATTGATACCAAACAATAGTCATATTCAGTAGTATCAGCTGAATCTGATAGTTTTGTCAGACTTGTGAGACAACAAGCACTGCCCTATGTGTACAGGCATGTGATGTCACATGGCTCAGCTTGGTCATGTTGGCATGATGCTCATTTTGTCATTTGTCCCTCTCTCTGCAACTGCCTCTGCTCACATTAAATACAAGTGAAACCGAGAAGGGATGGACTTAACAGACAAGAGACATCAGTAACATTTCAGGTTGTATATATCATAATTCATGTGCATGATGTTAGTACCATTTTCCTTTGAAAATCAAACTAGACCCCAGAGGGACATAGCTGCCAATGGTTTTCTTATTTACAGTTATTAGAAAAAATTAAAGTGGACAAAAGAGTTTATGGTTTTGAACATTGTAAGATTGAGTTTGAAATGGAATTATGTACAAATGATGAACATGTAACTGCTAAAATGTATAAACTCCTATTGAAATTTGAAACAAAAGAACAAGTGGAAGAATGTATTAAAGTGGACTAAAAAAAACTGGCTATACTATACAGATGGAATTGTGAGAAAACACATAGATGAGAGGATTGAAATTTACACTATGTTATAATCTTAAAGAGATTTTTTTACAAAATGATGTACCATTGGTATACTGTATGACACCAGAGAAATTGTCTAGAATGTATAAAGGCTTCAAATGCATGTTGGAAATGTGTACAACAAGAAGGGACATTTTATCACGCTTGGTGGATCAGTAAAACAGCTAGAACATTTTGGATTCATATACATACACTGATTCAGAGGATTTTAAAAATTAATATACGATTGAGACCAGAGGTCTTTCTTTTGAGACTGATGGACAAACAGCTGGAAAAAAGTCATGGAACTTTATTTTTGTATATGATAACTGCAGCAAGATTATTGTGTGCACAAAGATGGAAAGACTCAGTAATATCTGCAATGGAAGAATGGTTGGTTAAGATGATTGAATTTGCTAAGATGGCCAAATTGACTTCTTTGGTTGGAGAAAAGACAACATCTACATTTGCTGCACCCAGTGTACCCAGAGCATCATTTCCTGATGGAGGAGAGCCCCACTGGTATTCTCCCATGCTTATCAAAGCTTTCCTTTGCAGTTGTCTCAAATTATAGTTCTGGTATATTTGGAGAGGAAGCAAAGGGGTAGTAGGCAAAAGATGGTCATCCCTGTATATTTTGAATGCTTGGGCACCTCCTTCAAGATATCTTTGTATTTGTCTAGCATTCTCAAGGGATTCATGTTAATATGTTTTCTACTACAGATTAAGGTTACTATGGTAACTAATCATTTTGGCCAGGTGAAGAGGTTGAATTTAATTGTCCCCTTTTCACGTGTTAATGGTTGCATTGCCTAAGGGGAAGAACTTGCCTGGACTCGTTTTAGTTTCAGTTTCCCCTCTGTGTAGGCTTGCAGAGAATATGCAGCTGAGAAAAATCTCTCCTCTCAGCAAACAGCCTTTAAATATGTTTGTTTTCTGTAAATAAAGTTATTTTTTATAGAAATACCTGGTGTGTGACTTTTCTGTTCTCTCCTGGGCCAAAGGCTTTCCTAGAAATCTGCTAACAGGTTATGGGCCCAGTAAGCAGCCCAGTAAACCCACTAAGAAGCCCAGTAAAACCCCAGAGAGAATAGAGAGATCAGCTCCACACCTCATGCACAATTTAAAGGCATGTAGCAAAGACCTGTGAAGATTTTCTTTGGAGCCACCTGGAGATTTTCCAGCAACTGCCAGTCTACAGGACAAAGAAGCCAGCTGAAGTGACTTGCAAAAGAAGGAAGAAGCCATGGCTACCTCCCAGTCCTCAGCAATGCCTCTAGAGCCCCTATCAGAGACCAACTATTTGAATTGGGCCCTGAAGATGGAGATGTATCTTTGCAGAGAGAATCTTTGGCTGCCAATTGGTGAGCAAACCCCCCAAAATCCCAGTGCTGAGTGGCTTAGACAGGATGAGCGGGCGAGAGCCACCATTATCCTGGGAGATGAGAACAATCAGCTAGTCCATGTGCGAGGCATGTAGTCTGCAAAGCAACTTTGGGACACTTTGAGAGACTTATATGTAAAGGCAACAGCAGGGAGTAAAGTTACCCTGACAAAAAAGCTGTACAAAGCCTACCTTGCAGAAGGAGATAGCCTTCCTGAGTACCTGCATCATATTCAGCAGCTGTTTCTTGAGTTGCAGGAGAGAGGAATGGAATTTACACCTCTCACAAAATCCTATATCCTCCTGTCCTCACTGAATGAAACCTGGGACACACTGATTGTACCCTGTGGGCTATGTGCCAAATTTACAATCAAACCTTTTATCTGTGGCACAATTGGCTGCAACAGGGTATGTCATAACATTTAAGAAAAATGGTTGTGAGATACGTAAAAATGAAAAATTATGTGCTACTGGTATATTAAAAGACTCCTTGTACATTGTGCAAAATGCAAGGAAGCCAAGCTGCAAGGCTACAGTTGGCAACACTCCATATCATGACCAATGTGTACACCTGATGCACAGGAGATTTGGTCATGCTAATTTCAAATATATAGCACAAATGCCACAGCTGTGTGCTGACCTAAAGATAAAACCCTGTGACAAATACTTAGACTGTGTAGTTTGCAAAGAATGCAAAACACTAAAAGCTCCTGTGAGTAAGCACAGTGACAGAGTTACAACTAGACCTCTAGAAATTGTACATTCTGACATTATTGGTCCTTTTGCTCCAAGTCTTGGACAAGCAAGGTATGCAATGACCATCATTGATGATTTCTCAAGATACACATTTATCTACATCTTAAAACATAAAGATGAGGCATTTGAGAAATTTAAAGGTTTTGTGACATGGGCAAATGGAAAATTCCCTAGGCCTGTATCTGCACTCCAATGTGATAGAGGAGGAGAGTACCTTTCTCAAAAATTCAAAAGGTTCCTAGTGGAAAAGGGGATAGAACAAATTCTTTCTAACCCGTACACCCCTCAGAAAAATGGTGTTGCTGAAAGAAAGGGCAGAACCTTGCAAAATGCGATGGAATGCATGCTTAAAGATTTCCATTTATCTTTTAAGTATTGGGGAGAGGCAATATCTACTGCCTCTTATGTACAAAACAGATTGTATAACTCTGTGATTCAGGACACTCCATTCCATTTGTTTTATGGTGTGAAACCAAAGGTAAACCATCTTAGAGTGTTTGGTAGCACTGCTTGGGTTCATATTCCAAAACAACAGAGAAGGAAAGGAGGCCCCACAACAAAGAAAGCCATTTTTGTTGGCTATGAACAAAGCCAGAGGAGCTACAGGTTCATAGTGGGAGAGAAATTGATAATTAGCAAAAGTGCTTCTTTTGCTGAACAAAACTGGGGGAGATTAAACTCTAGCTCTCCAGTTGATCTGACCACCACAAGAGAACAGCAAGGACTTGCTGATGGTGATCTTTTGCCTGATGAGGACATTAAACCAGAAAAGCAAACTGAAGATCTGTCTGATGAGACAGATGCTCCTCAGGAAAGTGATAGGAGTCAAAATTTAAGCCCTGCATTACCTCTCAGATCTCAGAGGAGTAATAAAGGCATTCCTCCATCACGTTTTCAGGCTGAAACAGTAAAGGCTTTTCACATATTCACAGAACCTGAGTCTTTAGAACAGGTGAATGCTTTACCATCTGAGATTGCACAAAATTGGCATTCTACCATGCAACAGGAGTTAGCATCCTTGGAAGAAAATAAAACATGGAAACTGGTAAATCTACTTCCCAATGAACGCTATCTAGGTTGCAGGTGGGTTTTCAAACTGAAAAGGGATGCTGATGGCAAAATCCAAAAATATAAAGCAAGGTTGGTTGCAAAAGGGTTCACTCAAAGGAAAGATTTAGACTTTGACAAGACTTTTGCACCAGTTACTAAAGGTGAATCAATTAGATTACTGTTAAAAATTGCTGCACTCAAAGGAATGTCAGTTCACCACTATGACATTCAAACTGCATTTCTCTATGGAGATTTAGATCACAAATTATACATGCAGCAACCCCCTGGCTATGAAAAAGGGGAGAATCTATTCTGTGAACTGCAGAAGTCAATTTATGGGTTAAAACAAACTGCTAGATCCTGGAACCAAAAATTAGATGAAAAACTGCAGAATTTTGGTTTTGAAAAAGGAAAAGCAGATCCTTGTGTATATATGAAGAAAGACAAACAAGGCTGTATGTATCTATGCATTTATGTTGATGATTTGCTGCTGTTTACATCAACAGAAAAACGAAGGCTTGATGTTGAAGCCTGCATGAAAAGCCATTTCACATTAAAAAGCCTTGGAACTGTAACAAATTACCTAGGTTTAGAAATACACAGGAAAAAGGATGGTAGCTTTCTGTTCAACCAAAGGGGAGATAATGTTAAAATATTGTGAATGGAAAGACATACAGAGTTGTCAAAGAAAATTGTTTTGCATCTTATTCTGTAGTATAAAAAGGGGAATGTTAATATGTTTTCTACTACAGATTAAGGTTACTATGGTAACTAATCATTTTGGCTGGGTGAAGAGGTTGAATTTAATTGTCCCCTTTTCACGTGTTAATGGTTGCATTGCCTAAGGAAGGAACTTGCCTGAACTTGTTTTAGTTTCAGTTTCCCTTCTGTGTAGGCTTGCAGAGAGTATGCAGCTGAGAGAAATCTCTCCTCTCAGCAAACAGCCTTTAAATATGTTTGTTTTCTGAAAATAAAATTATTTTTATAGAAATGCCTGGTGTGTGACTTTTCTGATCTCTCCTGGGCCAAATGCTTTCCTAGCACTCTGCCAACAATTCGACCCCTTATGGACATTTTGCAGAAAAAAGAAAAAAAAATGAACTTATGGTTTATGGTTTTGATGATTAGACAGGATAGATTACAGAAAGAAAAGAGTCATGTTGTGGCCATAGAGTAATAGGTAAATCTATAATTGTGTTTATAACTGCTGTAAAGAACTTTGGAAGCCATTTCTTTGTAGCTCTTTCTCTCTTCCTTTTTGCCTTTCTTTCATTTTTAGCTTTCTCTTTCATTTCTTTTTTTTTCTTTTAGTTTGTATTAGATTTTATCTTCTTTTCAAAAACTTTTAATGATGTTATGAAAAGAAAAAAATCAAACTAGCCCCATGGTTTCCATTAGGCAATAGTTTGAAGAATATCCAGAATCTTTTAGTGAGTTATAAGTACATTATTCCAAATCTTTAATGAAATAGAACATTTTTGCCCTCACTTTCACTCATGTGCTCATTCTTCCAACCATTCATGTGGCTATTGCAACCAAATTTGGCCAAAAGCATGGGGGTCCTCTATCCAGGTAGAGATACTCCACTGAAATCTTTTGTTTCAAGTCTTTTATCGTCTTGCCAGTTGCTGGACTAATTGCTTTACACCACAGTGATTTACATGCCGTCACTTTAAATGTTTATCTCTCCAGCCAGCATTCTCCCTTTTCCAGAATTTGTTTTTCTAACCTCAGGAATTTGGGGTATACTTTGGCTTGCTGCAGTTTTGCATCGCTTCACATGAATTCTCTTGCCATTTAAGCCATGTACTTGAGTGATCCAGTGTAATAGTGAAAGTCGTAAGTCTCTTCCAGCATTTAATTATGGGCATAATATTATCAATATTATTTTTGTTTTAAGATTACAAACAGGGTGTTCATGCCTATGCAATTTGAAAACACATTTCCTGATGGATGATATTTTCTTACAAAAAGTAGTAATTATTGCTAGAATGAGCAGACTAGGATTATATATTTCACTAATGGCCTGCCTGGGGATAAATTACAAATCTGTTTTGAAAATGAGGGCAACCACTGTCTGTCTGTGATTTTTTGTTTTGTTTTGTTTTGTTTTGTTTTTCTGGAGAAGGACAAATCCTAGCTTGACTCCCCAAGATTTCATCCCAGCAGGATTCATCGTTCATGGCTGAATTCCCTTTTTCTCATGTTATCAACAAAATTTAGTATAATTATGCATATAGTAGTGTGATTATCCAAGCAGGAAGAAGGATTTTGAATAGAATTGCTCTTGCATGGTGTAATTAGCAGCTGGTGCACCTTGTTGGAAGCAAGATAGCACTTGTTATGATGTCCTTTTCAAAGAGAACCCTAGACAACTAGAGGTGATAATCTAGTCTATTCAGAGGAAAAAAATGAACATGCCAATGCAATAAAACATCCTTCCAGAGTAATGATGGACAAATCATTGCATTAGTTCAGTTTGCAATTTTGTTTAGAAATGAGTGCCTTTCCAGAAATACAAAGAGTTCTCTAATTTAGACTATTGATACATACAATTGTGCTTATTGTTTCACATGTATGTCCAGCTTACCTGGCAGGGGAGATATCTTGATCATGTATGTACAGCACTGCATATCTCTCTGGGAACTGCAGTTTGGATTTTTTTTCCCTGCAGAGAATGCAGATGCTGCCTTTTTAAATTGATTTCTGGCAGTGTCCTGAGATTAGGATTTCTATTGTTACCCACCCTCTGACAAAGACATACTAAAAATATTTTCTTTTACCTTCAGCATTATGCCAGGAAAGCATGAGGTCTACATGAAGATATACAGTATATCAGATAAGTCTTTCCAAATAAGTTTGTTCCTGTAATAAATGCATGCAGCTTGGTTATATTAAGACTAAGTAATCTATTTTCTACCTACCAAGGCATCTGTGTGTCTAAGTGAAGATGTGAAACTGCTTTCCCAGCATTGTGATTGATGGCTAGCTGTAGTCTGTAACATATTCTGTGTCTACATTTGTATAATAATATTATTTAAAATCTGAGGAATGGTCCCATCTCTAAAAGTGATACCTTGCAGGACCTATGGCATGGACCTTCTCTGTGGCTGCATCCACCTTATGGAAAAACATTTCCTAGAAGTCCATATGGCCCTGATCTTGTGATACACCTATAAAGATCTGCTTCTTCTAACAGGCCCAGGGACAGGATAGGTTGTGATCCATTCTCTGATATTAGACTAGAATCTTGTCTTGACTGTTACTAGGGGTCTGCTTTCACCTTATATTTTGCCAACACCAGTTGTTGTTGTTTTCAATCCTAATATGCAAGCCACTTAGAACTGCCTTTGTTCAATTAGTGTTTGGAATTGGAAGCCATATGCTCCGTTCTATAGCCATAAATTCTATAGCAAAACTAGGTTGATCTGACTCATAAACTCTGATTCCATCTCAATCTTGTCTGAAATGAATCTGATTTTATTGATTTTATATTCCCCTTTGGCTGTTGGCATTTCATTTTGTAAAAAGAACAAAATGAGTTGAATTGCAGACTTCTAATGTGAATTTGTGCATAAAATAGTGATATTCCAAAATGTACACTTTAAAATTTCTGTATGATACCCATCAGCATTGTATGCATTGCTCTATAATATTCTAGAGAAACTAGATTAATATTCTTTTCCCCATCCCACTTTCTTACACTTAAAAACAGTTCTGGAAATGTATGAAATGTCATTGTGTATCAGAGAAAAGCAACCATCACCATAAGGTATAAATATGAAATAACAGATTTATTTTTTCCAGGTTGATGGGAAATAACATCGTTGAGTTGCCATGATAGTGTGGGGTGTATGTCTTCTAATTGTCATGGTGTTTCTACAGTCATTTTGAATACTCTTAACATATTGAGACATGTTTGCTGATCAAATTCATGAATCCCTTCAATAAGTTGGCAATTGCAATTAGGCTGAGGTTGTTGTTATAATTCTAATCACTGCTTAATTAAACTTTAAAACCATCTTAAATGTCCAGATGGATTGAGTACTCATTCTTTGTTGTTGGCTTTAGCAGAAGCAATAAGTCAGTGTGACACGTCCTTGGGCAATCTTATGTTTCTGTGAAAATTAGAGAATATATACCAAGCATCTCTGCAGTTCTACAAAAAGAAAAATGGATAATTATCCTTATGCAATTCAGAGTGTGGAGTCCTTGGTGCTCTCTGAGCCTTGTTGTTTTCTTGCAGACGTTTCATTGCCCAACTAGGCAACATCTTCAGTGCAAAGAGGGAGAGGGCCTTGCTCTCAGTTTATATACAGTGGCTTGCCTTGCTTGTGTTGGTAGGGGTGTTGTTCTCTCCTTGGGAGTTCTTTGATTCGGCTGTTGTTTGCTGCTTGGTTGATTGACTGAGTTAATAGTTCCTTGATTAGGGTGTATTGTGCTGTTTGATGGTTCATCTGGTGTTAATCCTAGTGTTGATTTTTGCATATCTGGGTGTTGATTGCTGGCAAGGGAGTGTACTGGTCTTTTGGCTTTTCTATTGTCTCTTCTGAATGGTATGTAAATGTTGTTTACCTCTATGTGTCTGTTGATGGCTGCTCTGTCCGAGTGCCAGGCTTCCAGGAATTCTCTAGTGTTTTTGGATTTGGCTTGGTTTAGGATGCTCAGTTTCCCAGTTGAAACTATGGTTGAGTCTGTCCATGTGTTCTGAGATTAAGGAGTTCTCATTGTCTCTTCTGACTGCTAGTTGGTGTTCATGGATGCGCTCTGCTAGTCTTCTGCCTGTCTGTCCTACATAGTGGCTGCTACAGTCTTTGCATTGTTTTTGCAATTGCATTGCATTGTTGTAAATAACTCCTGAAAGTGTCCATGAAAGTTGTTTCTCCAATGGTAATATTATCTACACACTGTAATAGAAGGGCTAGAAGCTATGACTTGAATAGGAGTCTTAAACAATGTGTCCTAAACAAGTAAGCATACACCTTGTTTCATCATGTTCTGCCCCTTGCCCACTTCCCTGTGCTGGCACATTTAATTTCATTGGTGACAACTGCAATTGAAAGATATACTGTATATTCATCAGGATATCCAGCTTATTGCCAGGATAAAGCATATTGCATACAATGTCTTCCTGGGTTTTTTTCTTTAAAGAATAAAGAAGTCCAATTTCAGGGAGGCAAGAGCCTGAATTTGAGCTAGAATTTTGACTTAGTGGATCATGGGCTTTTGTCTGTTGCTTTTGGTGGAATTTGGCATTTACAGTCACACGGTTTAGGAGGAAGGTTATATTCAGTACAAGTTAACAAATGACTCTACCTTAAGGAGCCCATGAATTTATGTGCTCTTAATGGGGTATATAACAAGAGCCAGTTTGGTCTAGTGGTTAAGGTTCTGGGCTAGAAACCAGGAGTCTGTGTGTTCTAGTCCCACCTTAGGCATGAAAGCCAGCTGGGCGACTTTGGGCCAGTCACTCTCTCTCTGCTAAACTCGGTGCAATGTAGACTAGACTCCTTGTGGTGCACCCCAGGCACGTGACTTTTCATGGATAAATAGTCTACACATCTGGCTGCTGGACCTCACAAGCATTTCCCAGCAAGAAAAAGCAGCATGAACACCAAACTGCTGTGCTATATGATTAAAAAAAAAAAGGGGGGGGTATGTGACTTTTGAAGGGACCATTTGATATTTTTAGAGGAATGATGGAGATTGCATTATTATGAGACATAAAAGATAATTAGATTAAATTTCAATTCCCCATCAGATCTCAATGCCTCACACTGAAACACAAATGCATCCAAACCCCTTTCTTCAGAGATGACAACAGCAGCATTCTGCACCCCTGATGCAAGTCCCACCCCTTTTGTACATCCATATAAAGACATGATACAAGTACAAAAGAGGCAGAGTTAGCATCATTATCTCCATCTGGATGCTTCTGCTTTTATCTTCAGAACATTCTTTTTACATTAATCGGTTAGTTTGAGATAGAGCAGGGTTGGTTAAATGAATAGGCAACTGCTAGAAAAACACAATTAAGGATTCAGCAGTGAAAGATCTTCATCCTGATTCTGATTAGCAAGTCAGCTTTCTTTGCTAACCTAGCTTAGTGCTGATTGTTATACATCACTGGAATTACCTTAGAAATCAAATAGATAACTGAATAAAATTATGACATCCAAGGGTTATCTGATGAGTGTATGCCTTTGTTCTTGTGAAAGCCTTCCCCTTGGTGACTTTATATATCTCCAAAGGATTTTTTTTTTTTTTTGCTGAAAGTTTTGTACATGTGAACTAGTCCCCATTTTGTTTTCCAGTCCTGCAGCTTTAATTAGTTGCTTACAGGCTTTTTGAGAACATAATGAAAACTCTGTTTCATAACCTATTGTAAGTCTGCCCTTATTAAAGATATTATCCAGTGTCGTCTCCTCCTTATGTTGTTGTTGTTTCACAAAATGAATGTAGTAATGAATAAAAGTATCTTTATCACTTCCCAGTCCTTTCAGTGTCTCTAACACTTTCTATTTCACTTTCTATTCAATTTCCATTTCTATTCAGCTAGCTAATAACTGCCTTTTGTTAAGCATGAATGTATTTTCAATCTATACTCAGCCAGCAAGATTACTTTTTTTTTCTGTTAATTTGCATGTAAAGCAGTCATAGAATTTTGAAAATCCCATTCTAAAAGAAATCACAGTATCTGCATGTTGCACTCAGGCTGGAAGGAATGTACAGGTACAGAAACGATTACTCAAGGAACGGAAATGAACATTACAGCAATAATACTCAGTCACTTCCAATTAAGTCCGTTAATGTTCCAACTTATTTTGAAGCTTAACTTCTCTAAGCATGGCTTTTTTTCCCCTCTATCAGTTTGTTCTGAGCACTTTGTGTTTCATTGTGCAATCAGTTCAGTCGATAAAAGTGACAATACTTCTAAATTACATTGAATGCATTAAGTTCTGCTCTCCCAGGATGGTTCTTACCAGCCTGGTTAAAACTGGATATTTCTTTCCTTAGTTCATATAATGAATGCATAAGCACTTACATAACACGTAAACAAAGTGGGTATTGATCCACCATCCCTTAAATATCTAAAGTATTAGCCACATTTTAATGACTATATCCAAAATAATAAAGCAGAACAGATATAACTGGGTATCTTAGCATCCGTTTATTTATTCCAACATTGGTGCACCACTTGCTTCTTCAAAGCTTTGGTTCAAACCTCTAAGAGGTCCTTCAAAAAAATTAGCCAAACTGTAAATGAGAAAAGAGTGAAGCATACGGGACATCATACATACCTAAAGTGATATGTAACCTACATCCTGAAAAATGTTGCTCACTCTTTTAAGAGAAGAAGAAGAAATAGTAAGCTCTAAGAGGGCTAAAACAAAGGCAGGAGCAATCCACCAGCTAATCTGCCACAGATTAGGTTGAGAGTGATGAATATCTGGCCATGAGCCGGAAGTAGAAAGAGAGTTTCAATCTTTCCTATTGCATGGCCAAATCATGAGGCCAAAAGGCATGCACTGATTTGTGACTGAAAGGAAACCCTTAAAAAAAATCCTTCTATGTTCATACTATAAGTAAAGAAGAATACTTGCACTTAGCAAGAATCTGTTGCTCTAAGCAATGACTGAATTAAGCATGTTCTTTCCCTTTTAATTTCCAGTGAGATAAATCTGTCCTGCTACTGTATATTTCTTGCTTGGAAAAGGAAAGATGTTGTAGCTACATGAGCTTACCTTAATTTGCAGTCTGCATAGGCTGTTAGGAATAATGGCCATGGATATAAGGTTAAATGAAAGAAGTGCTATTTAACTCTTGCTGATCAGCTCTATTCTAGCAAGATACCCATTAAAATAATTTGTAAATTGAGGAAGGAGTTTCTTGTCTATGGTTCCTATTAATTCAGCTTTTCTATATGGTGCTTCTAGTGTGCACAATAAAAAAACCTATAATTAAGTCATTTGTATAAGCTAAAAATCTAACATAGAGGTAGGTTAAGATAAAACAGAATGAAGAATGAAGTGACATCTATCTATATATACTTATTTAATATTGTTCAAAATTTAGGCACAATTATACTATATTGAGGGATGAGAATTGGTCAACTTAAATCTTGTCTTACTAGCAGCATGACAGAATTTGGCAACGTTCAGAGAGTAGAGTCCCTTTGATCAAAAAGCAGAATTTGTATATAGAAAGTATCAGAGTGATGTGGGTATTTCACCAGGTGAGGGAAATAAAATGGATTCTAATATCTGTAGCAGTACAGTAAAATGTGGGCAATAGATTCTATGGCCCTGTAGCCCATGGACATAATCAAGCAGCGCATGGAATTTTTTTTGTATCCACCTTCCAAAATGGCTGAAGGAAGAGCATTAAATTGAGACAGTGTTAAAGCCCTTTTCAGCCTTGATACCATAATATAAGATTGGCTGCTCAGGAAAACATTCTTGGGCGGTAGAGCCTGGTCTTGTCTTTCCACATCCAGAACATGTTGGGTTAAAATTCTCTTAGCTTGTTCATGTCCCAAAGAAAGGAGAGCCTCTTGTGAAAAGCCATAAAAGTGCAATTTATCAAGGAGATATTGCTTTCATCTAGCACTAAAATTGTCTATTAATGTCAGGTGGGTCAATCATATGGGGGAAAAAATAACTTCAGCCATATGTGAAGAAAATTGGCCAAGTTTTTGTTTCAATCTTGATGGATCCTGTTTCACAGCGGAGCGTAACATTAGAGACACAGCATGGTACTTGGAGGATATTTCTCAAGAATTTGGATTGCAAAATTCCTAATTTTGAATAATTATCATAAGGGCCAAGCTATGTACCATACAAGGGCTGGGCACATACTTTGGCAGTAAATAGCTTTAGGGCAGCTGGTATAAAAAAGGCATCTCTTGTTCTGTAAAAAGTTTCAGTGCTAAGGCTGATCTTTGGGCATTTTGAGCTACATAAGCTAGATGTGTGTTTCTCTGACCTGAAGCCTGGAAGACAATTTTGAGGTTCCTAAAAACTTTCACCTGTTCAACTTTGTGTCCATTTAGTTGCCACATATGGATCTAAGGCGCTTAGCAAATACCAGTATGTTTGTCTTTTCATAATTTATTGTTAATTCATCATCTGTGCAATGAGTGACAACTTCCCTTAGTGCACTGGAGTCTGGGACAGGAGGATTGCATCGTCTGCACTGAGTAGCATTCGGGATATGTCTATGTGTTAGCTCTGGTGGAAAAAAATCAGAAGTGTTCCAACAGGCCACCAGGGAATTTATATGAAGATTGAATAATGATGGGGCTAATTCACTGAGGGAATTGCTTTTGTGAGATGGCCTTGTGAAGTAAATCCAATTTTTACACAGGAGTTTTCATGCAATTTATATATCAATAGTAATACCCCTTTATCTATTATGGATTTACTGAGTTTGTCCCACAGTCTGACCCTAGATATTGAGTTGAATGCAAATTTAAACTCAATAAAAGCTGCATATAGTGCTGAGCTATGTTTGTCCGTATACAAAATGTTGAAGTACAAATGCATGATCAAGAGGGGAACAATTAGCCCTAAAATCAGTTTATTCCTCTGCCAAAATCTGTTCAGATTCCATCCAGTCCAGTAATTTTGTGTTTACATTGTTAGCATATAATTTACTTATGATACTTAGTAGACTGATGGGATGATCATTAGCTGGTAGATTCCTTTCCCCCTTTTTGTAAATGGGCACTATTATTGCTGTGCCCCAGTCCCTTGGAATGATTGAGAAGCGGTCAAGAGAGCAGAGAGGCTGAGACTGGGATCTGCCACTCTGGGTTGCTGCAAATAATTTCAGCAGTTAAAAGGTCAGTCCCAGGTGCTTTCTTTGGCTTAAGGTGGTTCGTCAGGTATTTGATTTCTGTGCACATTATTGGAAGCATATCAGCTTCCAATTCAAATTGGTTGGAATAGGGTTCCTTTTGTCTACATAAAGAATGAAAGGGTACCTCTCAAATGCCAGATGGAATTGTAGATGATGAGCTGGTGAGGTGATTTACTGGTTGTAAGGTTATAAGATGCCGAAATTGTGAAGAATTCTGACCCTAAGCTGCAGCTATCAAGTATTGCCAGAAGGTCCGGGCTGCTTCCACTTGCTTCTTATGGAGTAATTGTATTGCCTTTTGTGCTATAATAAATCCTTAGCAGACTACAGCAAAGGGGCATTTTTGTAGTTGATGCAAAGTGTTATCAAGGCTCTCTTAGCTCCCAAGTTAATATGTCATTAATGTTATTGTGTATTATTAACGTTTCTCTTTCAGGTCTAAGATGTATTTCTTGCATTTCATGTATTTCTTCAAAATAAGGCCTACCAGCAAATTATTAATTGGTAGCAATATCCTTCATCATTTTGATATATCACAATCACTAATCAGACAAGACCAAAGAAGAGTGTATACTTGAGAAAGATAGTAATAATGGTAATTATAACTGAAAAGTTCTCCTTCAGCAGCAGTATTGCTGAAGATCCTAACATCTTTATTTTGCCTGTAAAATCACAAGAACTGCTTTAGAGGCTATTTTAATCAAAGTGTACTCAGTTTTCTTGATCACCAGGAGGCAGTATGTGGGCAGTTTCATTCTTATGGGGATTCATCTGATGATGTACTGTATGTATCCCATCCTTATTGTATGAGGTTCAAGTCTTCTACTGGGAACTGAACTCATGGACAATTGCATTTTAGATGATTATGCACAGTGTGTTAGCCTTAGGAACTATACAGGTGTCAACCTTAGGAGGTAAACCAGACAGGAAACATGACCAGATGAGCTAATTCTACTTTTATTGTAAGGTTATATGAACAATAACTTGCAAGCCTGAAAGTACTTCTCTCCTGTCCCCATCCCCTTTAGAACTCAAGAAAATAGTGAGGGTCTCTTCTGACCTGCTTGCCCTGGCCTCATTCCTGCTGCAGCCTCAGCTGCCTTTTATCTGACTGTTCCCTTGGCGGTGTCTCATTGCCCTGTCTCCCAAGGTCATTCCCACATACCATTACAATAGGTCATGGAGCTTATCAGTGTTTCAGTAAGGGATATATAGAATCCATCAGAATGGTTTACACAGTGTAAGTAGATTCTCAGAATGGTACTGTATATACAGTTCATCTTCTTTTAAGCTCTGAGTGAGACAGACACAGAGAGAGAGAGACTTATAAGACTTATGCACTATTGTTTTTGCTACTTGAATAACATATTTCTGACTCACTATTTTGGGAAAGATTAGCTCAAATTCCTAATACTCAGAAATAGAGTATAAAATTAATTCTTTTAGAGAAGGAGAAATCCAATTTCCACATTCTCATAGATAACTACTAAGGTTTATAACAACAAGCTCCCTTCTAGAATCTCAAATTTAAAGCTCAAATGTACCCAAGACTGTCTGAAGCTTTGATGTCAGCATAATCAAGAAGGTTTTTCTCTGGGACTAAGAAAAATGTTTTCTAGATACCAATCCAATGGCAATATTGGAGAGACTTAATTGATTCTAGCCCATTACTGATATCTCAAAATACCAAACTATTTGATTAGAATAGATTAAAAAAATAAACTACAACATTGGTCTGAGATCATATATAGCATTTTTTTCTTTGCAACTTTTCAAGCTGAGTCACCCTATATAGAATAAATTGCAAATAACCTTCTTTAGGTTCTTAAATTCTCATCCAAAGTCAAGCACCAAAGTACATATGAACAGAGAGACAGCTGAACATAGAAACAGTACTCAGTTAAGTGAAATATATTTAAAAGCAGTTGATGGCCATCTATTTTTGTAGGGTTTTAAAAAGTCCAGTAAAATTACACAGTCTTTTCATGTGGTTCACAAGCCACATTAATCTGAACCATTTATAGCCCCAATGGTGCTATCAACATATCAGAAGCTCGATTTTTCTGCAAGCTGGTAGAGTTTAAAGGGAAAAATAAATGCCTTAAGAGTTTGAACGGATTAAGGCACCCTTAAAAGATCCTCTCCCCTGTTATATCTACTGGTCCTATCAGGTCCAGCATATTGTGGGTCCTGTTGGCCAAGGAGCTTCATATGATGGAGCCCAGGAGAAAGGCCTTTTCTGCTGTGGCACCCACCCTCTGATACATCAGTCCCTCTGAGGTGAATTGGCCCCAACCCTATTGGCCTTCTGGAAGGCCCTTAAAATTTGGGTCTGCCATGAGGCCTGGAGATCCCATGGAAATGTGGAGCCTGTTAAATGGTTGCATTGTATGTAAGCTCAGAATGCATTCTGCCATGTTTTTGTTGTTGTTGTTGCTCTGGTTTTAACTTTTGATGGTATTGTTAATGGTTTTGTTCTTAGTTATTTTGTTTGTTTTGTTCTTTTAATTGTGTGTGCCACCCAGAGTCACAAATATGAGATGGGCATCTATATACATTTAATAAGCAAACATCTGAAGAGCCTTAA